>NC_088801.1:48777177-50056463 GCF_011386835.1 Chrysemys picta bellii
TAAATGGACACTCTTCTCATCCCTTGAAGACCTGGACTTCACATATGATGTCACTCTACTATCACATACCTAACATCATATTCAAGAGAAAACAACTCGGCTCAATGCATTCAGCCAGCAAATTGGACTGAAAATCAGCTGCAATAAGACAGATATCATGACCTTTAATATTGCCTCACCATCACCAACACGGATAGAGGATTATGTCCTCACTAATGTAGAAACATTCACAACAGCACCATCAGCCAGGATGGTGTAACAAGCCAGGACCTCAGGAACAAAATCAATAAAGCCAGAAACACCTTCAGGATCTTAAATACAGTCTGGAAATCATCAAAATACAACACCAAAACCAAACTCAAGATTTATCAGAGCGGCGTACTTTCAGCACTACTTTATAGTGCAGAATGCTGGGGAATGAGAAAGTATGACGTGTCCAAACTATCTTCATTCCATACAACTGCCTCAGAAAAATCCTCCGTATCTTTTGGCCCAGAACAATCTCAAACCAAGATCTATTGACACAGTGCAGCCAAGAGGATCTGAACACCATCACTGCCAGGAGGCGTTGGAGATGGATTGGTCATGTGCTTCGGATGGAAACTGATTCCATCACCAGAATAGCAATAAGATGGACACCTGAAGGCAAGTGAAAATGAGGCTGTTTGAAAACAACGTGGCAAAGAACTGTGGAAGCCGAACTGAAAAACCTGGGGCACAGCTGGGGAACCATTGAAAGACTTGCCAGAAACACACAGGAGTGGAGGAGCTTCGTCACTGCCCTAAACGCCAGAGGTGTAATAGGAACATGATGATGATGACACTTAGGGAAGAAAAAACAAATGCACAAATACAGAATGGGAGTTAACTGTCCGTGCAGTAGCACTGCTGAAAAGGATCTGGAAGTTGTGGTGGATCACAACCTCAATATGAGTCAGCAATGCGATACAGTTGCAAAAAAAAGCAAATGCAATTTTAGGTTGCATTAACAGAGACATAGAATGCAAGTCATTCAACTTAGCGCTGGTTAGGTCTCAGCTGGAGTATTGTGTCCAATTTTGGTCACCAGTATTTGGAAAGGATGTAGAGAAACTGGAAAGGATCCAGAGATGAGCGACCAAGATGATCAAAGGGATGGAATGCAAGCCATATGAGCAAAGGCTGAAGGAACTGTGTATGTTTAGTTTTGAAACGAGGCGATTAAGGGGGGGACGTAATAGTGGTCTTCAAACATTTGAAAGGCTGCAATTAAAAAAATGGAGAAAAGTTGTTCTCTCTGGCCACAGAGGGCAGGACAAGAGACAATGGTTTCAGACTACAGCATAGCAGATTTAGATTAAATCTTGGGGGGGGGGGGGACTTCCTAACTGTAAGGACAGTAGGACAATGGAACAGACTGCCTAGGGAGGGTCATGGAAGCTCCTTCACTGGAGGTTTTCAAAAGGAGGCTAGATAGCCATCTGTCTTGTAGGATTTGTGGTGTCTAAACCATCCATCTTGGCAGGGGTTAGACTAGATGTCCCTTGAGGTCTTTTCTAACCCTATGGTTCTGTGATTCTATGACAAACTGTTTTATTAAGCATTCCTCTTTGCATTGGTAGTAACACTTTTACCTATTGTCTGCATTTTAAAATGTATTCAAGGAAAATGGCTATCCGTGGCTTTAAAGGGAGGAACAGTGTCCTAATATTCAGTATAAAATGGAAATAATACAACAGGCTGCTTATCAATTGCCGCCTCTTATTTTCTAGCCACACTGTTTTTCAGATTCAGACCCTAAAGAAAGTGCTGATTAGTCAAGCGTGGTTCATGGAATTGTCAGAGTTTCTGAAAGATGTAGTAATCTTGAGTTGAATTGGTTTCTCTTTCTCACTCCCAATCTGAATATACAGAAGTAGATTTTTGCAATCTGCAAGTTCTCACAGCCCTATGTCACAGCAGCCAATGGGCAGAATGCAAATCTAAATACACATGAAGATTTTAAAAATTAGAATGGGTGTGAGAGAAAAAAGGGTTAGTTTTTGATGGGTTTCAATAAAGACTCAGTCATATGCCAAACATGCAAATGTGTGGTTGACATCAGCTGGGGTTCTTGGAGGGACTAATTTAAAAAAAAAGCTATTACTAGGCTGACTTACCAGTTAGAATATTTTTAAAATGAAAAATCCCAGATTTTTATCAAGGTTGGCCTTTGACTACACTGGTCTACAATTTTTGAGAAGTCGTCTCTTCAGAGATAAAATGTGCTATTTATTATGTATTTTGATGTGCTGAATTCAAATATGACAATTAAAACAACTGATTGGCTACTATTTCTAAGATATTTAAGTTTTTACATTTTATGTCCTTGTATATTGTGTAGATAGTAGAGTTTTAATCATAAATTGTAAACCTAGGTCTTTTCATGTGTTTATGGTTGCTTTACATGATAATATTTCACCTGTCCTGTTTATGTAACACTTTAAAAATCAGCAAAAGGGTTATATAAATAAAATGTATTATGAAACAAAAGGCCAAAAACTATTATGTACATAGTTTAGTCCTATTCAGTGTCTACTCGGCGCTTCTTGGCTTGTCTCTTGTATTCCCAACTGGAGGCACCATGCAGAAGTAACAATTGCTGGTATGATCTGTTGGCTCTCTCCAAATCATTGGCACTGCAAAAGGCATAGATTTCCTTTTCCTGTTCAACCACTGGCGAAGATTTGTTGCACAAGTGTTGCAGCATATGTGTGGGGCCCACCTCTTGTCCTGATCTCCAATTTTGCAGCCAAAATAAAGGTGATAGGCTTTCTTAACCATAGTGGTTATACTGTGCTTTTGTGATGCAAAAGTCACTTCACCACAAACATAGCAGAAGTTATCTGCACTGTTCACACAAGTACGAGGCATCTCTGCTCACTTTGGCTAAACAGAAATGTGTCCCTTTGCAAAATCAAACACTGACAAATAAGAGAGCACGACACTGTATGATTTCTAGAGCTGGTATAGGGCAATTTGTTCAGCAGAGTGATGTAAGCTTCGTTATGATTGCATCATCCATGACTTCTAGGAATAACATGATGCCATTCATATCATGTATGACGCAATACCAGCTTCAGATTGCATCATTCATTGGTTTGCCTAAAAAGCAAGTACTGTCCAAACCCAGTCATAGATTTATTCATAGATCCAGTCAAAGATGTATTTTAGTCATTTCTGGCTTAAATTGAGATCCCTTCCCTTTATAACTCACTTATCCTCCGCCATTCCCAAGTCAAGGGTCGTATATACTGACCCAATAGCATATCTTGAAAACTAGAGCCAATCAACAATTTTTTAAGCATCATTTTCGTTCTAGTGACACAAATTAGTAAAGTCTGACTACATTTATTTCAGAAGCATTTTGGCTGTAGAGCAGTGCTATCTGCCTTGACTTGCTTTTAGGTATGAAATGAACTAGAAGTGATGCCAGACTATTTTTTGTTTTGTTTTTTAACCAGGGTACACTACATCCTTTTCTGTCACATACACACGCACAAGATTGAATAATGCAAGAGGGAAGGAAAGGCTGTCCAGCTAAATGTCTGTTTGAAATCTGAATCGGTCAGGAAATGTTTTAAACATGAATCTCTATTTACACTTTCTCAGCTGTCTGGTTTTTAGTCAGAATTTTGTTTTAACCTGCATTAACACAGGATCCAAAACAACCCCCCTAATCCGAACATCCCTGAATCTTGAAGTAGTTTGGATCCAAATTCTAAGTGTGTGTCTTGTAACCATGGTTACATAACCATTTAAAGCACTATATAAGAGCTAAGCATTATTATTATTAATTAGTGACTGTGCTCTTGAACCTTCTATTTGTGTTTTCTTTTTTACTTCAGGATATTTCTTCTGGTGGGCGCTCCAAAAGCGAACACTACACAACCTGACATTGTAGAAGGAGGCCAGGTGCTCAAGTGTAACTGGAATTCCAACAAAAACTGCCAGCCTGTTATATTTGATTCCACAGGTAAAGTGTGATATACTTGCTGTAAGTAGATGGAGCTTGTAATGTTTCCCATGCCCTAAGCCAGGGGGCTTTCACAACAAAGTGAACACAAGTGTCACACTGACACTTTTTCCTAAGATACTTATTTATTTGTTTTTCCTAAAGTTCATTATGGACATGAACACATCCAAATCATTGTAATTTATTTATGTAGGTTTTTATTTGCGGACTCAATAATAAAAATAATGTTGTGAAAAGTATGTTCTTTAATATCACTTTTCACAGCACACTTAGTAGCTAGCTGGAAAGCTGGGATAAGTGATACTAGAAGTAGGGTGTGATACTTCTAGTATCACTTATCCCAGCTTTCCAGCTAGCTACTAAGTGTGCTGTGAAAAGTGATATTAAAGAACATACAAATATTACTTTTCACAACAAGTATTATTTATCACAGCTTCCCAGGTGAAAAATGATACTTGCATGTTTGTTCATCACTTTTCTCAGCAAGCACCAAGACAAATTAAGTCCTGGAGGGGGAGGCAGCGGGGGCCAGGGGCAATGGAGGGATGGTTGTGGGGCTGGGAAAGGCAGTGGAGGGCCAGTGTGATTGGGGGGTTGGGGTCTGCATGGCCAGAGCCAGGGGTCAGTGCCTGCTGCTGCATGGTCAGAGCTGGGAGCTGTGCAGCTGAAGCCAGAGGCTGGAACCTGCTGCCGTGTGGCCAGGACCAGGGGTCAACACTCGGGGTTGGCTCCCGCCATATGGCAGTGGGAGCCTGGGACTGGAGCCAGGGGCCAGCGGCCAGAGCCAGGGGCTGGAGGGCACCCGAAGCCCTGCAGCCAGGCTCCTGAAGTCCTGCTGCCGGAACCTGCTGCCCAACCATCCCAGGGCTGAAGCCCATCCCCTCCCCAAGGTTGGTCAAGAACTTACCGCTTCTGCAGTGTTGTGGCCCACCTGTCTCCAGAGGCGGTTCAGGGCAGTGCATCCAGGAGCAACAGGGAGAGAAAGGGAGAGGCCAATACTTGCCCAGGAGGCTGTCATGGCCACACGAAAGGCCCCTGGTGGCCGCATTAGAGAAATTCTGCGCCTAAGCAATGGCTGACAGTATGGGACTGTTCAGATTCAGATGAGGGGTTGTGATCCAAGTTAGTTTAAATGCAAGTTCTCTTGGTTTGACTCACTAGTCAGGGCTTACTCTTCTTTCTCATTGAGAATTTCAGTGTGTTTGGTGTGTGCTGGAAGCTTCTGTGAATTAAGTTTTTTTTTTTTGTGTAACCTGACTACAGCCCTGGTTATTCATTCATACTTTCTCTTTTGTATTCTGAAATATATCTAAGACATTACATGGTAAATACGGCCCTGACTTACATGTGTGCACCTCCCACTCAGGTTATTCAAAAACATCAAACTGAAACCTGTGGGTGTAAACTGAAACAAAAGCAAAGGTTTTCATGAACAGAAATCTGTGGGGTTTTTACAACTCTAGTCATTTCACAATACTTACCTCACATCTTTGTCAGGATTTCTCAATAGGTATGCAATGAGAAATTAACCCATGTCAGCACTGTACTAAAATGGAAAACAATATTGGTGATGTATTATACTGTGCAATGTTATCATTCCATTCAGTCTTTACGCTCTGTTACACTTAGTGATTTCCACCAGCTGTAGTAGGCTATGTGATAATCCACTGCACGTGTTCCTACACTTGAGCCCATGGGTATTGAATCCTGTTTCCCACAGCTTGTTTTAGGCCAGCATGTGGAAAAAACATTACATGTCATGAGCGGGCTTAGCAAGACCTATATTAATGTGGCCTGAGGAAGCACTGGTGATTTAGAGCATTACAGGTCACCATCCATCTGTGTGTCTGTCAGTACTTTCTATGTACATGTATGCACACGTGAGTTTTGTCTAGATAGGTTGTCGTACTTATTCAGAATTTGTAAATTATACTACAGTACAATAAAGATGCTATTTTTCTATTGCATTAATTTGTCATGGTATCTCACCAAAGTCTCTGAAATCTGCACATGATACTGGAAATTGTTCTGTTTATTAGTTTCTAAATAGTTGAAAGCTGTACTCGGCATAGTGTGTATAAAACTCCTATCAAGATTTGGCTCTTTCTTCATTGAGAACAAACCATGGTTTTAAAGTTGTTTTGGCTGTAAAATTTCAGTCCACAGCTACCAGTTTGTCAGATTGCTTAGGACATAAAAGCTGTGTACAATTATTATTTTCAAGTTACTAGGGTTTTTTTCCCCCCTTCTGAACAGGGTAGGGTAAGAGTCATGAAATTGGGGGGGTTGGATTTGACTGGAAAGTTGTGTTGGCAGTAGCTTTAGATATCATAATGGTCTATTGCATATTTGTTCTTCAAAATATTCCTTAACATATATCTAGAAATAAGACTGACTTTTTATTTCACAATGCCCTAAAGCATGCTAAGTACTTTACAGCACAAATACAACAAAGGTGAAATCCTGACACCATCAAAGTCAATGGCAAAGCTCCCATTGACATCAGTGGAGCCAGGATTTCACCCCAGGTCCTTGCCTCAAAGAAACCTTTTCTCGTTTCCCTCATGTCCAAAGTTAGGTGGTAAGACTGTAGAGGTTGTGGGAGGGCAAAACTTAAATATGATCATGTGGTTGCCTAGTTTAGTCCTGAAAGATTAATTTAAAACCTATTTTAAGCAAATAAATCTTACAAATGTACTCCTGATATCGAAAATATTCTCTGACTCTCCAATAAGGGATGGACTAGTACTCAAAGCCATATTCAGACAACAAGACTTAAGAGCAGAACACCCAGGAATCTGAATGTTTAACACACCTGACACTTCTGATATGACATGAGCTTTAGAAACTCAGATTCTCAGGTGTCCTGTGTTTTATATTCACTCTAAATCATTGATTATAACACTTTTGCAAACCACCCTGTCGAGTTCTGAACAATCCTTTTGATAGGGTAAGATTGGTTTTAGTATAGTTGAGGCTTGTCAGTCAAGTCAATGCCCGCTGTACAAATGTCTTCGTTGACCAGAATACTGCTTATGTACATCTCCTCCTTGCAGTAATCTCTTTTGAAAATTTGGTATTCTGGATTTAGTCAGTAGTATAAATGGCCTTGAATAACCAAATTCAGACATATAGCAGTTCATGGTGAACATTCTTTTTGTTAGGGGATCTCTTTTTTCCACTTTAAATATCATCGTTAGTAGATGCATTATAAATACCAAGAAATATAGGGGATATTCTGGTCATTAAACTTCTTTTTGACATTAAGCACTGTAGATAAATGTTATTGACATGTATTGCAATACAATTTTATAGCATTTTTACAACTAAACTGATAAGTATGCCACTATTACAGAAATCAGTGTAGGCTCGAATAAATGATGGAGTAAAATTTCCTATATAAGAAGAAAGTTTTGAGAATTCTACTGATGAAAAGTGCTATATAAGAGAGAGAGATTACTAGCTAGTCAAGGAAAGCAGGATGCCAGCCCCGTTTGTGCAGGCTGTATTTTTAAAAGTTCAGTTAAACATAGTTCTTTCAAATCTTGTAGTTCATTTTCATCCACTGGATGTTAGTTAGCATCTGGTCAACAGAATAAGGAGAAATATGTTCGTAGTCTAAATCAGGATGCTCAGACACCTCTATACATTTAAAATAGCTCTCTTTAAAGGACACTACGCAGTTAGGGCCCCACGTTTAAATTTACTTTTTTTTCAAAACCTGTTATAAAAATATTTTTTTATTGCAAACTTTTCTTTTATTTAAACATTCCCTTGCAGTACAGTAGCTATATTTGCATTGGGTTAGTGTGCAAGATCAAAAAAGTGAAACTGATCGTAAACTGCCAGCAGAGGTAAAGCTGTATTTAAATTGGAGCTGTAAGCAGAAAGATATGCTTTAGCCAGACACAAGTTATTGGGCTCAATGCAAGGGTAAATGGATGAAATTTGATGGCCTCTGATACAGGATACAGATGGTCCTTTCTGGCCTTAAGTGATATGAACCTGTGAATTGTGGGAGTACGGTTTCAATGTCCAAGCTGAATGTAATTCAAAAACATAAACTGTAAATGCTCTAAAGTATATTAGATAGTAAAATAATTTCAATATGAATAATCATAGGCCCTGATCCTGCAATCCATTCCACGCAGGACCTCTGTGCAGATTCTCAATGACTTCAGTTGGAACCTGTGTTATGCCGCTCAAATTGCAGGATTGGGGTTTAAGCTGGTCTAAGTAAAACAGATAAGAATTTTGTTTTAAATGTGGTTTCAAATGTTGATAGTGGAACAAAATCTGCTCTTGTCTACACCAGTGTAAGAGAGCAGAATTTGTCTGTATTTCTGTGTCTTTGATAAGCTTTTTTTCTGGGATTATCCTGAAGTACTGTCTTGGACACTGCTAGCAATCTTTAAGAGTTCTGTAATTAATAGATCTTTCTACGCTAGCTGAAGATTTCTGCTAGATACAGAACCCCCACTTTGATGTAGAAAAGCCTCAGGGGCAAGTGGCAAAGGGAGATGTGCCTCTTCTGTGGTGATCACAATTAATGAATCAGTTTAGGCTCTGAATATTTACAATAGGCTTTCCCATATGCCAGGCAAAGTAGGTAGAGGAAAAGGCCTCACTACTATAATGCATGTCTCTACTTATCAAGGTATGTACTACTAGGCAAACAAGCAGTGTTTTATTTGTATTTTTGCCTTAGGTAATGGGCACATTAGGTTCCTGGAACTTAAAGATAAGAATTTCATAGTTGAGAATCATGATGGCTCAGGAGAATTTTTATTCAGATACATTTTCAGTTGTTAAAATTTCATTTGGATGTTTATGGAAATGCTGTATTTGTCACATTGTGTCTGGGAGATTAAAAGTATGTTTATACTCCAAAAAAACAGGGCAGTCAATGCATTGTAACAATGCAATCTCTTTTAATGTGTGCAATGCTGTAGCTGGTTCCCTGCCATTATCAGGCCAGTATTTCAGATTGCCAAAGCAGAATCATATTTTCTTTTTTTTAAAAGCACATGGCAGGAACAAGGATGGCATTTTGATCTCTTTAGAGCAGAAATCTATTCAGATACTTTGTAAAGTACATGTGAAGTTTGGTTGCTAATGGAGGTAAGTCTGTTACACAACCTTTTGTGAGAAAGTTAAACTAAGCATCTTGCCCATAATGTTTGTTTTTGTGTTGGAGGTTCTCATTCTCTTTCATCCTGTGTCCCTTTATTCAGTCACTTGCAAACAGATATTCCTCAGAACTCTCTGTTCCTATATTTCTCTTCCTATGACCTTTTAAGCAGCCTTCCAAAGCAGGGCCTATAAGAATCCTCAAAATAGTTATGAGGAGGCCCTAGAGTCTAACAGAAGAACCAGGGGGCTCTCAATGAATTTAATAGGCAGCAGCTTTAAAACGAACATAAGGAAGTACTTCTTCACACAGTTAGGGTTGCCAACTTTCTAATTGCACAAAACCAAGCACCCTATCCCCGCCCCGTCCCCGAGGCCTTGCCCCCCGCTCATTACATTCCCCCTCCCTTGGTGGCTCGCTATCCCCCACCCTCACTCACTTTCACTGGTCTGGAGCAGGGATTTGGGGTGCAGGAGGGAGTGAGGACTCTGGCTGAGGGTGCAGGCTCTGGGATGGGGCCAGGGATGAATGGGTTTGGGGTGCAGGAGGGGGCTCCAGGCTGGGGGGTGGGGCAAAGGGGTTCAGAGTGCGGGAAGGGGTTCTGGGATGGGGCAGGGGTTTGGGGTGCAGGAGGGGGTGAGGGCTCTGTCTGGGGGTGTGGGCTCCGGGGTGGGGCTGGGGATGAGGGGTTCAGGCTGTGGGAGGGGGCTGCAGGTTGAGGCAGGAGGTTGGGGTACAGGGGATTAGGGCTCCATTGGGGGATGCAGACCTTGGGGTGGGGAGAGGGCTTGGGGTGCAGGAGGGGGCTTCAGGTTGGGGAGTGGGGTAGAGGGGTTCAGGGTGGGGGTTCTGGGCTGGGGCAAGGGATTGGGATGCAGGGGGGGTGAGGACTCCATCTGGGGGTGTAGGCTCTGAGGTGGGGCTGGAGATGAGGGAGTCCAGGTTGGGGGGGGGACTCTCAGGGTTGGGGTGCGGGCTTACCTCTGGCGGCTCCTGGTCAGCGGTGCAGCAGCGGGGAAGCCAGGCTTCCTGCCTGTCCTGACTCTGTGGTGCGCCCCGGGAGTGGCCAGCAGGTCCAGCTCCTAGGTGGATGTGCGGCAGGTGGCTCTGCGCCCAGCTCTCCCCCGCAGGCACTGCCCCTGCAGCTCCCAATGGCGGGGAACTGCGGCCAATGGGAGTGCAGAGCCGGTGCTCGGGGCGGGGGCAGCACGTGGCGCCCTATAGTCCCCCTGCCTAGGAGCCAGACCTGCTGGCCACTTCCGGGGTGCAGCGCAGAGACAGGACAGATAGGGACTAGTCTGCCTTAGCTTCACAGCACCACCAAGCAGACTTTTAACGGCCTGACCGGAGCCGCCAAGGTCCCTTTTCGACCGGGCATTTCGGTCGAAAACCGGACACCTGGTCACCCTACACACTATCAATCTGTGGAATTTGTTGCCAGGGGATGCTGTGAAGACCAAAAGTAGAACTGGGTTCAAAAAAGGAATTAGGTAAGTTCATGGAGGATAGGTCCATCAATGGCTATTAGCCAGGATGGCCAGGAATGCAACCCTGTTGTCTGAGAACCAGACGCTGGGACTGGATGACAAGGGACGGATCACTCTATAGTTGTCCTGTTCTGTGCATTCCCTTTGAAGCATCTGGCATTGGCAACTGTTGGAAGACAGAATACTGGGCTAGATGAACCATTGGTCTGACCCAGTATGACCGTTCTTATGTTCCTAAGGAAAATCAATTGTAATTTACTGAGTGAATCTTCAATAGAAATAAAAATAATAAATAAATAAATGGAGATATCCCATCTCCTAGAACTGGGAGGGACCTTGAAAGGTCATCGAGTCCAGCCCCCTTCCTTCACTAGCAGGACCAAGTACTGATTTTCCCCCAGATCCCTAAGTGGCCCCCTCAAGGAATGAACTCACAACCCTGGGTTTAAGAGGCCAATACTCAAACCACTGAGCTATCCCTCCCCATATGCAGGGAACTGGAAAAGGCTTGTAATTCATCCACAGCATGTGATGGGGGCTAGGGAGGGAATGACCTGAGTCTCACATCATGTACATATTTCTCCTTGTGTATTTTGAGTGGTTAACTGAGTGGAACCTCTACAGCTTTGCAGGGTCATCCATCACTACTTTATTTCTCATATGTTGCACAAATTCTAATTCCTGAGTGTTGTTTGGAAATGGCAATGTAAAACAGATTACTCTCAAGAGTATTTGGCTGTTTTGTTAATGGAAAACTTAGCATTCTCTCTGTGCATGGACTAACATTTAATTAAGTGGGCTTCTTCAAAATTCTTCATTTAATTTTTCATATCCAGTGAGAATTCCATTTTATGAAGGTAATATGAAACTTAACTAATTGCTTTCCTGCCTGTGGTATATAACACAGGCAGATTTCAGTCTTAAATGGTTCTGGGATCAAAGACAGGAATTCTCTTTCTCTCTCTCTCTTTTAAACTCCCGAGGGCTGGTGTCAGTAGAAGCCTTGCCTACACTAGGGTTTTTAGCCACTGATGTAGCTAGACAAGTTTGAAACTCTTTTGTGTAGGAACTGCTTCCTGGTGGTTGTACTAGGGTTGTACAGAGCTGGTCCCAGAGGAAAGCACATACTATACCCTCCTCAGGGTTGACACAGTGGACATGCTTCCCCATGAGCTGAAGATATCTAGATGCTATTGTGCCACCTGGGGCTTTTTTAAAAAATTGCCACTCAAACTGCTTTGAGAGACTGAAAGGCACTTGTTCTAAAGTAATCACTGATCCTCCTAAAAGCCACTCCATGCCTGAGAATATCTATATATTGGTGTAAATCAGTGGGGTAGTTATCTCTTCTTTATTTCCTGCAGAATAAGTACTGCAGTTTCTTTGTACTTACAAGCAAGAAGAGCAAGGTCAAAATGAAAATATGGTCCAGGTTACCTTCATCAATAGTTTCCAGAATTCCGCATTGGTGGTTCCCTCTGAAAAGGCTTTGCTGCTGGGAATTGGTGGTAAGCGCTCAGTAACCCTAGCCTGGGAATGGCCTACTTTTGAAACAGAAGAAAATCAGCAATCTACTCCCCGCCCCAAGGCAAGCCCACCGCAACCCCAACTACAAGACAACTCCGCAGCACACCCCCCGTCAACAGCCACTTACAGTATCTAGAGAGAGAACACATATAGATAAGATTGATAACATCGCATGTCTCCTCACTCTCATGTGACTCAAACCATCTCTTGCACACGTGTGGTGCACTTGTGTGTTGGTGGGCAGACAGCTGCTGTATTTTCAACAATTTTGATATGTTGTTGCTTAAACCAGGGAAGGGCAAACTACAGCCCGCGGGCTGGATCTGGCCTGTCAGGGCTTTCAGTCTGGCCCGTGGGATTGTCTTGCGCGGCACAGAAAACTGTACAGCGTAAGTTCATGAAATTCGCTCCCTCCCTCAATGTGGAGGAAGATGTGCACAGCTTTTTGACCCCAGTTATGAATTTTACAAACTGGTTTAGAGAAACAACAACAAGTTTATTAACTATGAAGGATAGATTTTAAGTGGATTATAAGGGATAGCAAACAGATCAAAGTAGATTACCTTAGTAAATAAGCAAACCCTGCAAACTGAGCTTAACACACTAGATGGGTAGGATATAAATTAGCAAATTCTCACCCTGAGTGATAAACAGGCTGGCAGATTCTTAAGGCACAAGTTGCCATGGCTTTCCCAGTGGCAGGTTTTCATACACAGGCTAAAGATCCCTCTAGCTTGGGACTTCCCACAGTTCAGCTCTTGTCCCACAGGTGTTTCCAGGTGTGTTGTTGCAGGGAGAGTGAGGACCCCCCATGATGTCATTGCCCCCCTTTTTCGTGTCTTCCCACTTTCTGGAAAGCTCTTTTGCTGTGACCTGGGTTAAACACTTCCCATTGTGTAGTGCTATCCTGGAGAGGTTTTTATTGTACACAGTTCCTGAGGTAATCCTTGTGCTTGGGTGCATTTCCTCAGTAGGCCATTAGCATTGTTTGGCCTTTTTACTGTTGTATCTGAAAGGCTGATTATGGATGCTTTCAGTCTCACAACATGTTTCAGTAACACATATGTAGCCAAACTTCATAATTTCACATATGACGCTAACACATACAATCCAACAAGATATTAATGTCTAGCAGATAAAGACTTTCTGAATGATACCTCACAAAACTTACTTTGTACAAAACATAACTTAATTACATGCCAGTGGTGTCACGACATCACCAGACAAATGCTTCAAAATTAGTTTCCTTTTAAAAAATACATTGGACGTTCAGTGCAAAAAATACTTGTTTTAGGGTAAATGCAAAATATCTTGTGTTAACTCATTGTTAAGGTTTCAAAATTGAAGTGTCAGGCAGTGCACATTGTTTTTGTAACTTTAACTTGACTGTGTTGCAGATCTACTGATGAGTGTACAGTATAAGTGCTAAGTAATTTTTCCATTCCTGTTTATCTTATTCACTGAGTAGCTTAATACATCACTGTCATGAAGTGTATTAACACTGGAAATTTTAATTTTTTGAGTTTCCTGACTTCTTCTTAGTTTAAAATAATGTAAACATAACATAGCACTAGCAGGTTCTTTGAACTGAATTACTTCTTAAAACTCTCTGGAGTTTTCTTTCTGTGTTCAAATACAATTTCAGCATTTGTTAAGAAGCTCCAAGTGGGTGTTAAGTGATTCTTCAATACAAATGCTGTGGTGAAATCTACTCCCAGAACAATATACACTGTATAATTGCAAAGAGATCATGTAGTAGTAATTTCTCTTCCTTTAAAGATACAGAGAGTTACTGGTTTCCCAACCAAATTGCTATAAACAAAACTTGTAGAGCATGTTGGGAAAACCTTGTCTACCTTCACCCTCATGACCTATCTGTGAAAACATAATTTGTGTTTTAAACTCTGGCTTTAAAAATTAGATTTTTGGGATTCAGATGGAAAAACTATGATCCTTATAATAAATAGTTTCTTTTCTCATTTCTCTCCTTTCTTTCCCTTCCCCACCAAATTTTGTGTAGAGGACCTCTACTGTACAGGGCGGATGCTCTAGCACATACTCTGGGTTTTGCATCTGATTTCCTGCCCTTGCTGCGTGGCAGCCAGATCTGGTCATTTGTTCATAGTGAAAATCTGCGCAGGCGTTGAACTGTAGCTAAATTTTACTACACCACCCTCTCTCTTTTCCTTCTGAAACCAAATTATATAAAACTTGCTAAAAGGTATGATTCACCCTATGGGCTGCACATAGGGTTGCCAACTTTCTACTCGCACAAAACCGAACACCGTTGCCTTGCCCTGCCCCTGCCCCGTCTTGCTCTAAGACTCCGTCCCTTCTCCAAGGCCCTGTCCATTCCATCCCCCTTCCCTTTGTTGCTCACTCTCCCCACCTTCACTCACTTGCTCATTTTCACTGGGCTGGCTCGGGGGTTAGGGTGCAGAAGGGGGATGGGGATGAGGGATTTGAGGTGCAAGAGGGGGCTTTGGAGTGTGGGAGGGGGTTAGGGTGTGTGGGGGTGTGAGGGCTCCGGCTGGGGGTGCAGACTCTGGAGTGGGGCTGGGAATGAGGGGTTTGGAAGATGGGAGGTGGTCAGGGGTGCAGGCTCTGGGTGGCGCTTACCTCAAGCAGCTCCCAGAAGCAGGGGCATGTCCCCCCGACTGGCTCCAATGCAGCGGCGTGGCCAGGTCTCTGCGCACTGCCCCGTCTGCAGGCGCCGACCCTGCAGCTCCTATTGGCCACAGTTCTCGGCCAATAGGAGCTGCAGAACCTGCGCTTGCGGAGCCCCCTGGCTGCCCCTATGCGTAGTAGCCGGAGGAGGGACATGCTGCTGCTTCCGGGAGCCACGCGGCGTCATGGCAGGTAGGGAGCCTGCCTTAGCCACGCTGCGCTGCCGACCGGACTTCTAACGGCCCAGCCAGTGTTGCTGACCGGAGCTGCTGGCGTTCTGGTTGAAACCCAGACACCTGGCAACCCTAACTGTGCACCTACATGAAGCTTTTTCTGAAAATCCCTGATTTCTAGTCTACATCTACACTACACATCACTAGCAGCGACATGTTTGGTATGTGTAGCTACACGCAGCAGTGAAAGGCTCTGGCAGGGTGGAGGCAGCAGTGAAAGGCTGTAGTAATGGGGAGGTGGTGGAGCCTTTCCTTGCTGCTTTCCCACTGCCGGAGCCTTTCACCACTGCTGAAGTCATTCCCTGTGGTAGGAAAAGGCTCCAGTAGCGGGGAGGCAGCAGGACAATACACTGCTGAAAATAGTGGCATAGACCAGGAAGCATGCCTTGGGCAGCTAGAGAGCTGTATAGGGTATGTACTCAAATACACCTTTGGAGGGTGTGTATATGTACTCACTCTACTTGCCTAAATCAGGCCTGACCATGTCTGCTGCTATTTGTACCCATGCTAGGGGAGCTACCCGTATATATACACTACACCTCTGAAAGAAGATACACCCTTACTGCTGCACCCACTAGTTTTGACTGTTTGTGGGCCAGTCTCTCATTGCTTTGTGGTATGCAACTTACCTTCCATGCCCCTCTCTCCTCACAGCCTTGTAACTCAGTAGGACTGGTCTTACACAGACACAGATCCATCTACCGCTGAAAGTATTTCCAAATGTTGCCTAGCTGATGGTTTCTTGAAATGCTGAAAGGTAGTTCACAGTAGTTGTACAGACCGCGGATGTCCTCCTCTTTAGAAAAGATTAAATTTATTCTTATTTTGCCGAAAGATTGTCAGACACTAATTGTAACAGGTAACAAAAATCAGTGAGCAGATGGGTGTTTTGAAGTCATTGTACATGAACATCAGCAAAAGTAAGTTTTGATCAAGTGTGACGTACCAGGGTACAGTCCATACTCATGAGCAGCTGTGTCACCCCTGCCCTGCAACCTAGGGTGCCTTACAGTGCCTTGCTGAAGTAGCTCACAGCTGTGCCGCTCACAAACAGCTTCCAGCATACAAGGCACATTAAGATTTTTTGTTACCGGTAATATAGTGAATGTCAGGGGGCGTAACCTTCACTGGCTTTATGCAGTCTGGATAAATGCCTCCGTTCTTTTGCCATAGCATTTTGGGGGAGTGGGATCACTAAAAGCTATGAAATTTTATTCTGGACATGCGCATACACACTTTTTGAGGGACCTAGATGACCAGTTGAAGTCTATCAAATTGTACACATGTGAGCAATATGTAGAAAATGAATGTGAACCAAAGGATTCTGTTATGTGACTGCTTCCAAAAAGGAAATTATATTCTTCTTCCTTTCAAGTCTCTTGCAGTTCTCTTGAGTATCACGCCTGTAAGACTGAAATTAACTCTTCCTTTTTCAAGAATGTTTAGGGCATTGTTTGGAATCCCGTAAGCTTGTCAAAGGAATAGTAAAAAGTTTTAAGTTTGCAATGACAATCTTTCCTGTTAATGTTTCAATGCAGTGTACTTGTGAGCTCTTGAATTGCATATTAGATTGGGAAAACGTGACTGTTCCATTTCAAAATGCCTCTGTGTACAGCCCTGTGCAGTCAACTTCGTAACCTGTATTTTTGAGTCCCTGCTTCAAGAGCTTCCTTGCTAATTCAAATACTTAGTTATCTGACAAAACACAGAACGTCCCATTAAACTATTGTAAACTGAAATATGCTCTTAATACAACTTTGAACTTCCATGCTAATGAGTTGCAGATTTCTCTGGCAAATTCCATTTTAGCACAGAAAGTGCTGGCTCTGCAGTGATAAACTGTCTCCCCCACCTCTTTAAAAATTTATATATATATCCTCAGATTGTGACTCACTGTTAGTTTCAATCTTTTTCCTGGCAATGAGGATGTCTCCAGAACTCTCTGCCTTTTCTGTATCACTTCCTGAAATCGGGAACTGGGAAAAGCATCTACAGAAAATTACCAGGTTTCAAGTCTGGGGTTTCCATGTACTGGTTGAAATGTTTGAGTCCATTCCAGCTTTTTCCTGATTGCTCCAGGAAAAAAAGTTACGTAGGCTAAGTCTGACCGGGTGCAGTTTGGCACTTTCCCAATTAGCTGTATTCTTTCACTGCCCACATTTAGTATACCACAGTGTTTACGCAGGAGTTGTCCTGTATTCATTTTGGCTGAAATTCGTTTGAGATCGATTGTTTTGATCCACGCTAAAAGAGAAATAAGGTTTTCAAAAGGGAAATAATAATAAATAATAAATGCCCCCTCCCTTACATTTCTCAGCTTCCTTCCATACTGAAGTGGGTGATCCTAGACAATAAAAGGCTTTGTTTGGAAGCCTACTCCACCAGTCTGGCCTGGCTCTATTTGTGACCTATTTAGTTTTAGGAGGGCGTATTAGCTGCTTTGTGCAGCTCCATCCTTTCAGTGTTCCATAGTTTAGGAACTGCTGATAGAGAGTTAAGGGCAGAACTAGCATGTTGTGAACTTGAACAAAACTCTTGAAGGCAAATTTATGTATATTGAGGAGGAAATAGTGGGGAACTCCTGCTTTCCCCTAGAGTAGGATAAGGAAGGGAAGTTGGGATGATAATATAGCTGTTGTATAGCACTTTTCATCAATGGATCTCAGGACTAGGAAAGTTGGTATCTTTGGAAATTATCCACTTTTAGCAAAATATTGTTTTTTAAATGGGCATGATTGTTTTACTGGGCTAGCCTACACTAGAAGTGCTACATTGGTGCAGCTGCGCTGTTGTAACTCATTTGATGAAAATGCTGTGTGCCGACGGAGAGAATTTAGGGAGGTGGCTTATTCACACCCCCGAGCAAAGTAAATTATACCAAAGTAAGGGGTAGTGTAGATTTGGCCACTGACTTGGACAGAGATTTAAACCTGCGAATCTCAAAGGGAGCTGTTTGGTTCAAAAACAAACTACTCACCTGTGTGAAGGCTGTTTCTTCATTTGTAATTAGAGGGATCGATTCTAATCTTGCTAACTCCTCCTTCACACTCCTATAGCTCTGTTGAAACCCAGCTGTCATCTCTGTGATTTACCCTGAAGTAAGTGAAATCTGAATCGGGCTCAGGGTAACTCCAGTGACTACAGAGTGGGGAGAGGTGTTACATGTGTAAAACCTCACCAATGTGCTGTCAGTTCCCAACGCTGGAGAAATCACTCTTGTGTGTTTGTGAATAGGTAGATTTCTGCCAGAATATTGTTTCACTGGGTGTAGTTGGATCGTGATTTAAGGACTAGCTGGAACACACAGCTTCTTGCTTACATCAGATGAGGTGGAGGTGGTGGTGGTGGCGGGGGGGAGGATGGGGGAATTCTGTTGCTCCAACAGAGCCTTGAGGAAGTAACAGGATTTTTTCCCCCCAATCAGAGGTAAGCAGGAGCTTTGTGTTCCCGTTTATCACTGGGTCATGATCCAAACAGGCTTGCTAACCAAGTGATACTCATGCAGGAGTCAGTCCCTTCACAGCATGGGACTTTTAAATGACGATTAACATTCGCCCTCTTGGCTCACGATCCCCCACATTCAAACCTTTATTCAGATTTTAGGTGGAAGATGTCCAGCTTCAAACCATCTACAGTACTGCTTTCTGTGAAGAGCACTCCTGTATATTTTGTAAGGTTGCCTTTTTTTGGGTAGCTGCATTAAGTTTCCATTTATTAAAACTCATCTTAACTGCACCAGTCCTTATTTTACTGAGGAGACTTTAATCTATTCTGTAAATTAGGTCAGTCTTAAAATTTTACAGCTTTTTAAGTATTCATAGTCTGGGCCAAACTTCACCAGTTCAGTGCCTCTTGTCTTGACTCATACAGTTACCTCAATTCAGACTCTCACTTCCAGAGGAGAACAATGTTTACAGTCCAATCTTCTCATTACCATGGAGCTTTCATGAGTTTCTGCTTCCAAGCATGTTAAGGGTTGCATAGCACAACTTCCAGATCACTTAACAGTAACTTCTCCATTGTTTATATAGCAAATAGCATTTATATTGAATGAAGAAGGCATAGACTGTAGCGGACTGGCCAAAAATATGTCAGAAATAAACCTCCCCCATCCTTGAATCTCTCTGCCTTCTTTGAAAGAGTGTGATTAATAATCTCCTCCTCTTCCTGCCATTTCTCCCCATCCCAACTTCCAGATGTAAATTTAAGTCCTATTTAATATAATAATGACAATGTCCCATTTCTCCAACAGCAAAAATACACCCACAAAACTGATCAGTAAAGGATACCAAGTTTGTTCTTGAGCAGGAGGCTTGACTATAATAGAACTGGAATGTATCAAGGCATAATTGTGTTAGGACCAGTTAGGTGAAGGTACTTTTTGTTTGGAATGGTTGCCTGCTCTGACTAGAAAGAGGAAAAAGTCCTAGGGGTGGCAAGGGGCTGAGCACTATTGAGTTGGCACATCAGGTCCTTTTCCCTAACGAAAAGGTACATAAGATGTTGATAAGTAGGATGGTGGAACAGATGCACAAAGGAAAAGCCCCAACACAGATCTGGCATTTATACATTCATTTTTATTTATGTGACATGTACCCCATGATTAAGGCCCGTCATTTTCAGTTTTTATTTTATTTAATGTTTCCGGGGAGTTTATCACTACAGCAACAAAAACAGGTGAAAATCGGTGCAAAATTATTAATTTTTCTGGGTAAATATCGGGATTTATTTTGGTGGACAGAAGGACGGGGAAAAAAGTATTCAGTAGGTTGAATTCTTTTCATCAACGCATTAATGTGGTTTGCTGCAGAACTAAAACTGAACTCAAAACACAATACCACCTCTGAGTTCAAGAAAACAATATATTTCTAATCCCCAAATAAAACTTTTCATTTGAATAAACAGTTTACTGTTGTAGATTTAGAACTATTAGCCTATAAATATTTACATTTAACAATTAGCCATACCATTTGCACTACGTACACTCAACTTTCATCCTTTTCTCCTGAGTTTTTTTTTAAACTTTTGAATACCTCCTTGTGTTTTGAAACGTATTCTGATGCAGATTTTTGTTTTCTTCCCATTTTAGTATATCAAATCTTTAATTAGTGCATCATCTGCTAACAGCTTGAAATGTGACGTGGTAGATGTGAGATTCATCAGTACATTCAGATGTGTACACACTTAGAGCTTGAGTGCAGGCCTGTTTGTTTGTGTGTATTCTAGACTAATACATAGCCTTACTTCAAGAGGCAGCTTTGCATATACACGCAGACTAATGTATTATCGTAATACATATATCTCATGCAATGTATTGTATTTTCCTAATAATACAACAAATTATTTTTTTATATATTTGAATGATACAAAAGTAGGATGAAAATCAAGAAAAAAACAAATACTTTTTGTAAAACCCATAATTTTTTTGTTAAAAATTGGTTTAAACTGAAAATGAAGGGGCTTACCCACCAACTGTGTTCCTTGTAATGGATGCATTTTAACTTGGCAAGGAGATTTGTAGATGTAGTTTGAAAAATTAACAAATCTGTCTGAGCAAAATGTGTACCTCCTAGGTGTGCGTTCAAACACCCATTTAAAAATTGGATGCAGTGTTTTAAAGGCATGGTGGGGTAGTGCAACAGTGCCCCCTCTGGCCATGCATGGCACAGCCCCTGGGCTCACCTAGCCTAGCGGGGCTGTCCATCTAATTCTGGTGACCAGGAGTCTGAAAAGCCTTTCTCCAGTTCCAGGTCCATTGGGGGTTGATAAGGGAACCCAGGCCCGCCCACTCCACTGGGTTCCAGTTCAAGGACCTCAAGTTAGATAAGGAAAATCCGGGTTCTTGTGACTCTGACCGTGCCTGCAGCTGCTTCCCCTAGATCTCTGCAGGCTCTCCAGCCTGTCCATCATTCATCCCCTCCTGGGCTGTTGTTTCTGGTCAGCTCTTTAGTAGTTTGCTGGCAGGAGCTCCTTTCTCTAACCCGCTCGCTCCTCTGGTATCCACCCACCCTTCTGCTTCCCAGCCCTTTTATCTTATCCTTCCAGCTGCTGCAAGGCTTTCAATCAGCCTTGGCCAACAGCGCCTGTATTAATTCTTTGGTTGCTGGCCCAGTGTGGGGTATATACACCCCATGACAAGCATTCATTAGGCAGCCTTGATAAGCTACAAAAGAGTTAAAATAAAAGAAGAATGAACACTGCTGTAGAAACTTACAGCAGCAAGGTTAACTATGTTATCCACCTGTGTTGGTTTTGACCTAAGAAGCCCTGTATGCTAAGGCCCTGGCTATTTTAGGATATGTCTACGCTGCAAAAAAAGATTTGCAGCAGAGTCTCACAGCTCAGATCAGCTGATTTGGGCTCCCACTATGGGGCTAAAAATAGCAGTGTAGACATTGGGGCTGGATTGCAGGTTCTGAAACTCAGGCCTGGTCTACACTAACCCCCCAATTCAAACTAAGATACGCAACTTCTCAACGTACCTTAGTTCGAACTTACCGCAGTCCAGACGCGGCAGGCAGGCTCCCCCGTTGACTCCGCGTACTCCTTGCGCCGAGCAGGATTACCGGAGTCGATGGGGAGCACTTCTGGGTTTGATTTATCGCGTCCAGACAAGACGCGATAAATCGAACCCAGAAGTTCGATTGCCTGCCGCCGAACCAGCGCGTAAGTATAGACAAGCCCTCAGTGAGGGAGAAGGGGAGGGTCTCAGAGCCTGGATTCACGCTGAAGCCTGAATGGCTACACTGCTATTTTTTGCCCAATAGCCCGAGCCCAAGTCAGTTGACCTAGGCTGAGACATGCTGCCTGGGGAGTCTTTGTTTGCAATGTAGACGTACCCTCAAAGGCACTTCACTCCTTGTTGGTACCATTGCAGTTGACCTAATGAGCCTGTCTTCAATGCTTTAAAAAAAAAAAAAAAAAAAAAAGCAGCTGCATTTTTTACTGAGGGGTAACTAATGGATGGGAGCTATCCTGTCACTGTAAAGACACAGTGAAGATGAGCCCTCCCCCCCGCCCTACCCTTTTTTTTTAACTGTGAGATAAATTTGCTGCAGTCAGTCTGTGGGGGAGCGGGGAGGAGGCAATAGGGCTGCCCTCAGTGTGTTTACTTCAAGGTCAATCTAAGTGTCTTGTCTTCACTGGGTTATTGCCTCCCGATAGCTTATGCGCTTTAGCTACTTCGAGGTAAAAAAACACAGCTCCTTTAGCAGTGAAGACCAGCCCAATGGCTTTGGATTTAAACAGGAGAGGATCTGGTGGCGTGTTTTCTGTGTGGAACTCTGGTCAGTTGACAGTGGAGCATGCTGCAAGGCCTACTTAGACAATTTTTTTCCTGAGGGGATTTTTTGGTTGGGATTAAAGTTGCATTTTACTTTGCAAGGGAAGGGGGGCGGGGTCAGGTCTGCACTAGATTTTCATTTTGTAGTTATTTTATTTGTACTGCAGAGAAACCAAAGTGTCCATTGTGCTAGGTGCTGTACAGATTCATAGTAGGAGAGAGAGTCTGTCCCAAAGAGCTTACAATTTAAGTTTAAAACAAGACAAGATGATGCAACAAACAAAATGGAGAGAATGGACAGGGGTTAACAGTGAAAGAGTTGTCAACTCTCTTCTTTAGTCAGAAGTCTCATGGTATTTGGTATTAAAGCCCCAGTTACTACAGTCAGTTGATGGTTACGTGAAAATCTCAGCTTTCATTTTAAAAACAAACCAAAAAAAGTTTCTAGTCTGTGAACAAAAGCTTAACAAAATTGAACTCTGAGGCCCCCAAACCAGAAAGCAAATAAAAAGAAGCCCTAATTAATTATTTTTCAAATCTCATGATTTTTAAGACAATATCATGATTTTTGAGGACCTGACCAATTTTATGTATGTATGTATTTATTTACTTGGGGTCGGCAACATTATGGTTAGAGAGACATGCTCACTGAGATGGTTTTACAGTAATTTTAAAATGTATTAAAATATGAATCAATCTGTAAAATTGTTGATTTAAAATATATAGTAGCTAGATGTAATTTTCTCATCAATGGTTTAACAAAATTCAGAAATAAATAGTACAAAAAATTGTCCACCAAAATGTCTTACATTGGTTTGAGCATGTGAACTCTTGTACCCAAAGTTTCATAAGTTTTAGTAAACACTTACTGATTTTCAGTTTTGCACGCTTAGGACTCTAGACCTAATTTACTTTCTGTGCCTGCCAGGCTAAAGAATACTCTCGTGAAACTTTAACTTTTGGCACAATCTAAAAAAGCTGCTAGGGAGAAGCTATTGCAGTGCATATATTTCTCACTTGTTGATACATGTAGGTGAGATGTTTTTGCCTTGCTCGAGAGAGGAGACAGTTCTTTTTTCTCTTTGTCCAAACACTGCTTATGAAATATGATTATTTTGTTTCGTAATTGAGCTTCTTTGTAAGGCTTAGTTAACAAAAAATTAATCTCTCATGTCAAACATTTGTGCATTAATACTGTATGTTGAACACTTCTGAGCATGTTCAGAAGAACAAAAGGTATCATTTTCTGTGTTTGTGGAATATACCTAAACAACTGTGCTTAAATCTCTCCTCCCACTCCAACAGCGGGTTGCCAGAATCCCTAGGCTTTGTCTACACTACATAACTTTTAGCGATACGGCTGTGTCGCTACAACCGTGCTGCTAAAAGTCATGCAGTGTAGCTGCTGTTTGTCGTCTCTCCTGCCAACAAAAACTTCCACTCCCAACGAGCAGTGTTTGTATTTGCATTGTCAGCAGGAGAGCGCTCCTGCTGACAACACGCGGTTCACACTGGCATTTGTTGCGGCAAAACTTTTGTCTTTCAGGGTTTTGTTTGTTTTTGTTTTTTTATAACACCTCTGAAAGACAAAAGTTTTGTCATTCAGTTGCCAGTGTAGACATAGCCCTAGACAAGGTGGGTACCTTTCTAGAAGTTTAGGGTGGAATTTTTCAAAAGCACCCAGTGCTTGATTTCAGTGGGAGCATAGTCATGCAGGGTGCTTTGGAAAATTCAACTGTTAACCTATAACTTAATTCAGTCAAGTCCTAGATATATTGCAGTCTCCAGTTTACATCCGCATATGGAAAGCTTTATTTAGGGAAACTGATCTTTTTTTTTTTTTTTTTTTTAAACCCACCTCATTCTCTACCTTTTTAATACTGTTATGGCAAAAGGTGCTTAATGGTTCCATAATCACTGAGATGGAAGCACCTAGGATGAAACTCCCCATAAAAAGAGTTAAAGATGCCATACACAGTAACCACAACCCAACACATCATTAAGGGTATTGTTATTGTGTGGGTTAAAACATTCTCCTTTGTCTGGCACTTGAAGCACTGAGGTTCCAACTTCCTTGGTACTGCAGAGCCCCAGGTTCACTTTTCCAGGTCATGTAGCCTTGGTGAGCAGCCTGGGATTAGGAGTTCCCCAGGTGTAAAATTGAAGGGATTAGTCTGTAAAAAGAGAGACTTGTGGGGGGCCCCTCAGAGGCAAGACAGCTGTTTCTGGGGACAGGGCAAAAAGTGCCTTGCCTGAGGATTCTGGAAGAAGGATTTGCCTGTGTGCCATGTGTTACCAAACCTGTTGAAGGGTTACAGGACTTGTGTACATACTGTAAATAATCAAATCGCATTCAGAAGATACCTGGCTTCAAATTACAGATTTCTACTCCAGACAGAAATTGACCAAATTCTGCTACCGCTGGGTGGTAATACAAATCTACAGGCTGCTGATCATGGAGAGATGTGCACTTTTACTGGCCATTGAAGTATTAAATAGGAATATGGTGAGAGAGCAGAAGGGACTGAAATGTCTTTTTCATTGGCCTCTTTGTGCTATTGAAATTAGAAAAATAAAATAACTTTCTCTGACACTATGGAAACCTGTCTTGGTTTCTGTGTTGTTCTGGACTAAGATCAGACTAAGGGTATGTCTTCGGGCGGGTAGCAATCGATTTATCCGGGATCGATATATTGCGTCTCGTTAAGACGCGATATATTGATCCCCAAATGCGCTCACTGTCGACTCCGGAACTCCACCAGAGCGAGCAGCGGTAGCGCAGTCGACGGGGGAGCCGCGGCCATCGATCCCACGCCGTGTGGACCCCAGTAATTCGATCCAAGATACTTCGACTTCAGCTATGCTATTTGCGTAGCTGAAGTTGGTATCTTGGATTGATCCCCCGCCTAGTGTAGACTAGCCCTAAGGGTTATCTAGCCACCTGTTTGTTTTAGCCGCCTGTGGGGACTGGAGTCTGCTTTGTTTTCCTTTCCGCAGGATTTCCCCATCAGGAAGTAATAGCATGCCTATGGACACAGAGATTTCCTTACAAGGTGTATAATGTACAAGGAAGTTTTGATTTAAGTAGTCACAAGTATTGAGTAATGGAGCTGCTGATTCACAAGAGAGGGTATTTTTTGCAGCATGTGGGACTGATGTATCAACTAGTCAGCTTGCTGACACAGACATAGCAAAACTTCAGTAATTTTCATGTCTTGTGTACACAAGGAAGCTATTGCAAAATAAGCTAGGGTGTGGATTTAAACTGCAGTAACTTATTCTTCACTACCTCCTTGTGTGGACTCTCCTTTTTTGTAGTAAAAGTGCCTCTAGGTTAATCCATTTTCAGGCTATTCCAGGCTATTTCCCCTATGTAGACAAGCCCTTAGTTATCTCCCACTCTGAGTGCTGTACCCTAGGGGTTTGATTATCTTCTCATTGAAATGGCAAAATTTCCATTGCTCTTAGTAGGAGAAGGATCAGGGCTGGGTATGTTAGATGATTTTTACATTTACACTTACACAAGAAACCATTCAAGTTAACTTACTCCTCCCAAGCTTCCACAACAACAGTTAACTTTTAGGGCATGTATATGGGGGTACTCAGGAAAGTGAAGGGGAATTAACTTAAAGTATGAAGTCAATGCACATATGCCCTTAGGAAGGCGCAAGTTAGCCATAACTGTCTTATTCAACTTACTTACATTTTAACTCATTGGTTATTGTAGACAGCAAAACTTTACTCCTGCTTTGTATCTAATCATATCAGTTGGTATATTTTTGAATCTTTACTTGATTTGATAACATTCAGAGTGGAAATTGCAACACTTGTGCTCTTACAGTAATTCAGCATTCTGCCTATGCTTCTTACATGTTGGGTAAATAGTCACATATCCCATAGAGATATAAGCACATCAGAAAAAAATTACTTCTATCAAAGCTATTTCTGCCCTCAAGTATTATTGGTTTCAGCTTGCTTTTTATCTCTGTCTGTATTAGTATTGTTTCTCTAAAGCTCACTCGGTGCTCATGAAATAATGCTGTGTTTTTAATTTTCTTTGTAGGCGATAGAAATTTTGCACCTAATGATCCACTGGAGTTTAAGTCTCATCAGTGGTTTGGAGCATCTGTGAGGTCTAAAAATGATAAAATTCTGGTAAGTCTTGCTTGTAATGTTTTTCGGACACTTCTACAGGAAAATACTGCAATGGAAGGACTGTGACAGTTCAGAATTAAACTTAGCCTTGCCATCCAATCTGAGTTTCTCATTAGGAGTTTATTGGCTGGCTTTTCTTCTTGTGCTAGGGAAAGTCTAGTATAATTCATGAAGTAGTGGATGTTGAAGTTATTTCTGAAAAATCCCTCTAAAGCCCTTCCAATAGATTATTTTATGGGAGTTGTACACAGCTTTCTATCAACGAATGCACATTTCTAAAAATACAAGTGGACTTTTCCTTGTCTAAGGTTGTTACAACTGCCCATTGTGTGGGTAATGTGATGTACTTCTCCTAAAAGCAGTGCTTTTGGATCTTTTTTCCTTGGGCATGCAGTAGAACAATGGTGCAAAGATCCATCCGACCTGCTCAGGCGTTCTGAAGAGAGATCTGTTTTATAGACTGTCATGTCTTTTCCTCAGGCCTGTGCCCCCTTGTATCATTGGAGAACTGAAGTGAAACAGGAGAGAGAGCCTGTAGGAACTTGTTACCTTCATGATGGATCTAAGGCTGTTGAATATGCTCCCTGCAGATCGAGTACGTATAGAAGGTTTTGTTGTTTAACTTAGTAATTTCAGTTTCTCCTCTGTTGCACCAATTTTATGTATATTTGTGGGGAGTAAGAAGAGAATCCGTTTTGTGCCTTCCCTCTTTTTCCATGGTCAGGTTGGCATTTGTGGCAATTGGGGAAGAGCCTGACCCAAAGCCCCAGGTCTGGGTACTCCTGAACTTTCGAGGTGTTCAGGATTTGCATTCAAATTTCACATATGTCAGTCTCTCTCTCTCTCCACTCCCACCCCTGTTCCCTACAGTGGATCAAACTAAGACCATGGATCCAAATATCCCTGAATTTTGGAAAATCCAGATATGAACTTCACAGCTCATTGATAATTGTTGTGGCATCCAAAATGAGCCCACTTTCCTTCTGGGATGTGGATGTTGCTCTGTTGCAACCCCCAGTGCATGAATTTCTGAATCTGGAATTATTAATATCATATTAATGCTCCAATTGATGCTCCTTTTAACTGTATGAAATTGCCAGAGCAGATTAAAGTTTCTGCCAGTGAACTACTGAAGAAGAGAATAACTAGGGTACTGCAACATATTATGAGTACAAAGTGCCCTGCACAGAACAGTCTCACTTCTGTGCTGCTTAGCTGTGTCAAATAACACCCTACTTTTAGTTGCTAACATTTTCAAAAGTAGCCTCTGATTTTTGGTGCCTTCATGTTTTTTGTACTCCATGTCAGATATCATGGGTCTATTTGTTTGAAAGTGCTGAGCACCCACAAACCTTGGTCATATCAGTGGGGCCTGTGGTGGCTCACACCTCTGAAATCAAACCCAAGATGTCTCAACTTGAGCACCCAGAATAAGAGATTACTTTTGAAATTTGTTACCCTATTTCTTTAACCTACTTTTGAATCACAACACTGACTGAGAAATTCTGCAGAACAGCAGGAAGTGCATTCCATAGTCATCCAACATAAAAGAGTAAACGTCTATGTCTTAAACTTAACGAATATTCAACAGTTATAAATAAGGGCCTCTCCTATTACTGCCCTAAAGCTGTATATTCAGGGGATTAACTCAGTCATAAAATCTCTCTCTGGGCTGAATCCTAGCATGGGAACTATCAGCCTGGAATGCTTTTCTCTTCTTCTTCAGACAACCCTTGAAATATATTATAGTTATAAAGCTTTCTGATGGTGGTGTGCTTTTTTTTGCGTAGAAAGAGAAAAATATGTTCCTTTTTCCAGATACTTTACATCTATTTTTCCCCAATACCTTTGGAATTTAACTCGGCAGGAATATGGAGTTACCATTTACTTCTATTCAGATAGGCCTAGAACAGGCGTCGGCAACCTTTCACAAGTGGTGTGCCGAGTCTTCATTTATTCACTCTAATTTAAGGTTTTGCGTGCCAGTAATACATTTTAACGTTTTTAGAAGGTCTTTTTATATAAGCCTATAATATATAACTAAACTATTGTTGTATGTAAAGTAAATAAGGTTTCAAAATATTTAAGAAGCTTCATTTAAAATTAAATTAAAATGCAGAGCCCCCCGGACTGGTGGCCAGGACCTGGGCAGTGTGGGTGGCGCTGAAAATCAGCTCGCGTGCCGCCTTCGGCACACGTGCCATAGGTTGCCTACCCCTGGCCTAGAACTAATCCTAAAGTTATTTGATTATGTGTTGAAGAACAGGAAGAAATATCTGCCTTGCCATATTAGAACAAACTATTGAAGCACCTAATTTGGTATCTGACCTCTGGCTTTGACCACTGCTTCAGAGAGAGGGACAAAAATCTCCCTCACACCAAACCAAAAATCACCTGGAGTTCAAGTTCACCCAGTCCAGGCTCTGGCCATCCAAGGATGTTTGAGCAGAATGGGTCAATGTAATTATAACCATCTTACCATTCCCTATCACAAAGTTTAATTTATCACTCTCTCCCCATCTGTTTTTTTTTTGTAGCAATTATTGATGCTGATGGACAGGGATTTTGTCAAGGAGGCTTTAGCATTGATTTTACAAAGGTATGTGATGCTCATTGGATGTGGCCTGTTTTCACAAGTCAGCAGACAAATTACAGCAGTTCCAACCAATACCTGATATAGGCATGTATCTGTTTTTTAAACTAAAGATCCATCATTCCCAAAAGTAAAAATTAAGTAAAAAAAGTAAACTAATTGAAAAGTTTGGAACCAAGCCATCATTATGAGCCCTGATCCTGCAAGGTGCTTAGCACCTAAGCTCTGAAAGATCACGCCCTACATAAGTACCCTGCATTTCCAGCTTCTGTCAGTGTAATTTTATTAGACACTTAACCATACACTGGTCACTTCACGTCACTAAGTCAGTTCTCTTCCAGAAATGACTTGCTCTGAAAGTGACAGTGTAACCCCCTCTTAATAACTCCATTAGTAGACTGTGCTTGTAGACCCAAATCACTGCTGCTTATTGAGCCACAGCTCTAAATTGTCGTTATCTTCTTGCTCTTGTTCTCTTCCTTATGTTTTCTTTCTGTATGTATGTAGGTTGCTGTATGAAAATGTGTTTTTCATATATTCTCTTTTAATGTTCCTTTTTTTTTTGTTTGATTTCTTTTAAAATCCAAACAGAGAGAAAATGTTTACAAAGCTAAGCATCACATAAAAAACAGGACTTGATCCAGCAACACACATAAGCACATGCATTGCTGTAAGCACACAAGTAGTCCCACTGACTTGAATGGGACTGCTTGTGCTTAAAGTTACAAACATGCTTTGCTGGATCATAGCCATACCAAGTACAGGAAAAGCTGTGTTATCTGGCACTTTGCAAACCAGAAAGCTCTATAATCAATCCTTTCAGGAGGGGTTGCGGGGCGTGGGCTCTGGGAGGGGGTGCAGGTGCGGGAGATGGAGAGGGGCAGTGGGTTGGGGTGTGGGAGAGGTTTCAGGGTGCTGGATCTGGGCGGCACTTACCTTGGGCAGCTCCCCACAAGTGGTGACATGTCTGGAGAGATGCGGCCAGCGTCTCTGTGCACTGCCTTTGCCTGCTGGTGCCACCCCCACAACTCCCATTGGCCGAGGTTAATGCTCCTAGGTGGAGGAAAGGCCACAGGGGCTCTGTGCGCTGCCCCCGCCCTGCCCCGAGTACTGACTCTGCAGCTCCCATTGGCCAGGGACTGTGGCCAATGGGAGCTGTGGGGGCGGCGCCTGGAGGCGGAGCCAGCATGCAGAGCTGCTTGGCCGCACCTCTCTGGACATGTCGCCACTTTTGGGGAGCTGCGCGAGGTGAGAGCCATCCAGATCTGGCACCCTGAAACCCCTCCCGTGCCCCAGCCCTGAGCCCCCTCCTGCACCCAAACTCCCTCCCTCTTAGTTAACTGGAATTTTTGACTTAACCGTCAACCCCCCATTCCGCCAACATGCTGGATAACAAAGCTGTTGCTGTAATATAGACAAAGATCAAAACCAAGACTTCTTTGTGTACAATATTTCTGTAGTTGATTAAGAAAAAGTAGGGAGGGGAGGAGAGGAGGGAATAGTCTGTATGCCTCCACAGAAACCGGTCATATGACAGACTCCTAGCAAAATGTCATACAGTTTTGTTCTAACTATATTCTATTGTCTTAAAATTATGCCTGTAGGAGTCTCAGCTAAAATGACATGAATCATTCAGTTCAGAGTTTAAAAAGAAGAGGCGAGGTGAGGGGAGGAGCATAGGGGAGGGAAAAGAAATTGATCAAAAGCAGATGTCGATTTGCTTCAGTAGTGTTAAACCTAATAAAATTCTAGAAGATCAACATTTTTAATTATTTCCTTTTTGTTTTTGATTCTCTTTTAGTAGGCCCGTGTAATCTCAAATCATAATTAAAAAAATATAACAACATGTGGCCTGGTTGCTACAGCAACTTTACAGTACAAGAAAACTATGTGCCCCTAGAATTACCATATATTTCATTATAGTTTATTATTTTTCAGATGTATGGTAATGAGGGCTCTTATTTTTTTTATTTAATTCTTTCTAGGGAGACCGGGTACTTCTTGGAGGACCTGGAAGCTTCTACTGGCAAGGTGAGACTAATCACTTATGTGACAAAAAATGCTGACATTATAGATTTTCCACCCCCATTCCACCTATCTTGACTCCTCCATAAACGTCAATATCTCCGTGAATGAGACACTAGAAATATATTTTTTTAATCCCCTTAAAACATTTACTGAATATTTGAGGCAGCTTTAAAAGACTTCTTTGCACTGATTATTAACTAAATAGCCATAAAATGTTCTGTTAAATATATAAAATGTGTGTGTTTGTTCTTAAAGGCAAATATTTTGTTCAAGCCCGATGAAGTTACCTCAGGGAATATTTTGCCCGTCCACCCAAAACCTTAAAAGCAAGGAAATGAAAAGTTAAGCAAGAGGTCTTTCCTGTATCTTATAAACACAGACATCAAATTATTCACTGTCAATGAGACGCACTACAGGCCCCACAAAGAGAAGTACATTCCATTTCCTTTGGATATAGAGATGCGCTACATTCTCCACATGCCCTGCGCTGTAACACAAACGTTACCTCTGACTTCACAGTTTCCACAAGAACGTTTCATCTATCTTCTCCTAGAGGGAAGGCCTTCAACTGACCATTGCTCATCCACGGACACTGTGGGTGTATCTACACTGTAGCTGTGGAAGAGCCCTCTCGGCCTGGCAGACAGACACGCACTAGCTATGCTCAAACAAATTTGCTAAAAATAGCAGTGTGGACACGGTGGCATGGGTTAGCCACCTGAGTACAGACTCAAGGGGTCGGTTGGGCTTGTACTTGGGCAGCTAACTTGTGCTGCAACGTCCATGCTGCTATTTTTAGCACGATAGCTCAAGCAGCATAGACAGCCTGTGAATACAAAATCCGATTGACTTGCTACCACCACCACTAGTGAGCAGCTGCCAAATGTAGTTGCCCATGTTCCGTTAGTATTAGTGCAGACCCTGAATAAAGGAGAGTGATTAAAAATGCGTTACAGATGCAACTGATGCTCATCAAATTGAGTTAGTAATGTATGTTTATTTTGTTAGCTCCTTGAGAAATTGTCATCTCTTACATAAAACTTGAAAGGAAAAAAAAAATTCTAAATGTAACAGTAATTTATAAATAAAATAATGCTCCTGAATTTGCAGTTTCATAATTTCCTACAATTCTTTTAAGCTAAATTCTGAAATGCCGCTAAAAGGCACGCAGTGTAGCCGCTGTTTGTCGGCAGGAAAGTGCTGTCTCGCAGGCAAAAAAACTTCCACCCCCAACGAGCAGTGGTAGCTTTATCGGCAGGAGAACTCTCCCCCCCGACAAAGCACTGTTCAGACCGGTACTTTTCATCGGTAAAACTTTTGTCATTCGGGGGATTTTTTTTTCACACCCCTGAATGACAAAAGTTTTAACAACAAAGTCCACTGTAGACAAAGCCTAAGTCTCTGCTGGATCATGGTCTACATTTTTATTTTTTTGCCTCCCAATGGCTACTGTTATTGTTGTCTAATGGAGGTTTTCCCTTTAGTCTAATGGAAAAGCTATTGGTTTAGAATCCAAAAATTCTCTGATTAAATCCCATTCTTCACAGTTAAATTCACCGGAGCAATTATCTATTTTAATGTATTTTTTTTCCGCAGGTCAACTCATTTCTGATCGTGTAGCAGAAATTGTGGATAAATACAATTCCAAAGCCTACAGTATAAAGTATGATGACCAGTTAGCAACACGGTCCGCTAGTGCTGCTTTTGATGACAGCTACTTGGGTAGGTCACTTTGGGGGGGAAAAAGAGGGGGATATTTGTATCAATATTGCAGCAAGACTCATTAGATTTGATCCTGCACCCATTGCAAAAGACCCAATAACTTTTATTGACTTCATTGATTTCAACAGGAGCAGGTTTGAACCCTTACTGAATGTTAATGTTGATAAAGATAGCAGTTCATAAGAGTGTTTCTACCTGCTAAATGCCTATCCTTTTAGGATTGTGTGCATCCATCTTGTCTCTCTAATATGGAGAGTGACTCATGGTCAGTCTTGAGCTCTTGGACATGTTATCTAATCCATGTATATTTTCTTTGCACTTGCTTTTTATATGGTGTCAGAGATTTGTCACTTTCTCAGTGATTCTGTATGACCCTTGGGGGAAAAAAAAAAGTGTGACCAGAAATCTTTATCAGTGAGATTACTTATTATTCCGTAATCCTCTCCCTCTGCCCTTCAAAAAAGAAGTGTTCTAAGTCAGCAGCTGGTGTAACATGGCACAGAAAATCCCCTAATCCCCTAGTTCTTAAGTCCTTTATTACTTTAAAATTGTGAAAGTAAAGGAACAAGCCCTGTTCTGCCTTTACAGGACAGTCTAATGTACACCAGTCTGGCATGGAATCAGACTTGCCTGTTCAAATCATACCAGTTTCCAAGGTAATTCAAAATTCAACTTTCCCTGAGAGGTCTTAAAGGAGAATAAAAGACCCCAAAAAGTGTATAAGTGAACCCTGCTAATATGGGAACAGAGGTCAATCTCAGTGACCCATTTCCCCACCCTTACATAAACCTAGATAAACAGGTGCTGGAGATTATGTTAAAATGCTGAAACATTAGAAGCGTTTGAAACCTACTTACTAGTTTAAATTCATGCTTAGAGCAGTCCTCTTTCTAGATAAAAAAATGTTTTGGTCAGGAACAAGTGAGTCGGCTTTTCAATATTGCACCAATTTATCAATATGTCACAGTCACTTGAGACCTCGTTTCATTTTTGTCAACACAGTGGATGCTGTTAACTTTTCATGGCCCTGAGCCAAAGCCCAGGGAAGCCAGCGGGAGTCTTTCCATTGACTTTACTAGGCTTTCAATCAGGCCTTACATCACTATATATGATTTTATATGGAGATTCACATCCACACCCACCCCCTCACACATATTGTGTTTACTTTGGAAATACAGCAGTTGGAAGTAGCCTTTGGATTCTATGAAACAAAATGAAAATGTGTGTTGAGGGAATAATGAATAAAAGTGTTCTCCAGGAGAGGTGAAGGAAGTAATCATTTAGCTTTATATAGGTCTAGCTTAGACAAAAGAAAGGAAAGGAAAAATGTTCCTAGGGAACATGAAGTAAAATTCCTGGGAGAGAATAGTTTTAGGGTGTTCCTTGGGTGAATGTGTAGAATTCCTATGGATACCAATGTGAGGTCTGTATTCCAAGAATAGTGGGTATATATCCATCTTACTGAATGTGCAAAACAGAGGACCAGGAACTCCTTTAAGAAAAGGCTGTTTGGGAAACATTTTTATTTTGTTCACACGTACATTGTTTAAAAGAATTGTCCTTTCTAAAAATATTCCCCTGTCTGGACCTGAACATGTTCATCATTTAATAATGTAACAAATTAATATCGATGCTCTTGCTACAGTTCCTGGAAGTTCTCAAAAAATACTGTGCCTTAAACTTCCAAGTAAAACCCTTATCTAAAGGAAGAAACTGTTCTTCCTCACTAAAATAAATTGAACTAGAGCATGTTGGAGTCTGTCAGATCTGACCGGTTAAGTAGGGTCTGTACTTGGGTGGATGTGTGATCTTCAAAAAGGGTATTGTGTTCCAAAAAGTGACTTTGTAATACTATTTCCTCTGAAACTGTACTGGACTAATGGTCCACTGTAATGGTTGGGAGAATGATGAGATTAATATAGAGGTCCTGAATTCTTGTGGTCATTTAAGAATCCTAGGTCTCTTTTCACAAAAGCAGAAGTGCCAGTAATGATGTATTAGCAAAATTCCTGTTTTCTTTCCTGAAGGTCTTGTGAGTAGACATGAGGCCCAGGAGCCAAGCACTTTTGTCTAACTGTGTGCACTTCACTGTGCATCTTTTCATTTTTACCTATCAGTAAAATTGGTATTGTGATTGGGCTTTTTTGTATTAAGTAGTTAGCAAAGAGCTTTGAGATTATTTTACTGCCACCGTCTGAATTTACACAGAACAAGTCATTGTCTGCTATCTCAGTTGAATTATGATCTGACCTCCCCTCATCCACCAAAAAAAAATCAGGCTAAGTATTAATATCTCAAGTAGGAGCTCTCTCTGTATTAGACATTATTCAAAATTCTTTTACAAAACCCGGGCCAAGATTCAACTGCTGAGTCCAGAACTTGGATCATTCTGTTACTGTTCCTGATGTGCCCTTTTTCAACATAACAGGTAAATCCTCATGTGGTCTTGATCACCACCAAATTTCATTGCCATAAATTCATCAAAGGATTCCATTAGAGAGAAACTTGGATTGCAACATATAAATCCTTTCAGACTTTGGGCAAGTTGAGATGTGGACCCAAACATGTCAGTTCTGGACCATCTCTAGGTTCTATGTTTGTTTGAACCTAGCCATTCCAGTTTCAAACTGGTGGATCCCCATTTGGCAAAACAAACCTGCCCATTTGGACATGGCTGTTCCTACTGAAATCAATGCGTCTCATGCAGACTGTAACTATTTTTAGTTGGGTAGTATAGTTATCCAATGGATATCCTGTTTGGAATAGCTATTTATCTTACTGTCTTTTGAGATCATTCAATAGGATGTGCAAGCAAAGTGGATCATATGGGAAGTTTTGAGAAATTACATGAAAAGCAAAAATTAATAAGCTTCATATAGTGACTTATCACTTTTGTTATTGTTGCTCAGGTTATTCGGTGGCTGTTGGAGAGTTCAGTGGTGATGGCATAGAAGGTACAAGCCTTGTTCTTGTTTTGTTGCTATGTAAAAATGTGTTTAGCAGGAAGCAGACTGAATGGGATAAATTCATGGAGGTTAAGTCCATTAATGGCTATTAGCCAGGATGGGTAAGGAATGGTGTCCCTAGACTCTGTTTGTCAGAGGGTGGAGATGGATGGCAGGAGAGAGATCACTTGATCATTACCTGTTAGGTTCAGTCCCTCTGGGGCACCTGGCATTGGCCACTGTCGGTAGACAGGATACTGGGCTAGATGGACTTTGGTCTGACCCAGTACGGCTGTTCTTATGTTCTAATAGTCAAACACACACAAACAAACCAGATGTACATGTATGCATACACAGCATAGTACATCACATTCTAGGAATGAGCAAAATGGTTCAGGCAAATTAAGATCTAGCTTGAGCCATTGTTCTTTGCTCAACTGGAATCTGAACATTACCAAGTTGTCTTCTCTTATGTTTCAGATTTTGTATCTGGGGTTCCAAGAGCAGCAAGAACACTGGGCATGGTAGGAAACTTGAAATCTTCAATTTGAAAAAATGTTAAATGTTGTTGTTGTTGTGTATAGTGACATGTTACTAGCTCATTTCTTTTTCCTATGCAGGTGTCTATTTACAATGGGAAAAATATGTCATCCTTGTACAATTTTACTGGAGAACAGGTATATAGTTCTGCTTTATACCAATGAGGTGGCTGTAGGGGTGCAGGAGAGAAAAATTCTTCAGAATGACAGAACATAGGCATGAAGTCCATGGCTCTATAAGATATATTTTCTTGTTAGCTCATACGCCTCCAGATCTTTAGTAATCTGTGGATGTGTTCCATGAATTCCCTTTCTTGTGATGATATTACTTAGAAAAACAGTCTTAGCACAGAAACCCCTTTAGAAACCTTTAAGAGTCATTGGAGTGGAGTTGTGTTCATGCTGCTTGGTGTTGTAATTCAATTTAGTCTGTTAAGAATTAGAAAAGAGGATGGACCACTGGATTCTACTAGTTGCGGGGAAGGAGTCATCAATTCTCTTTATCCAGTTGTAGAAACAGACCAGTTTACTGAGGGAGTAGGGGAAAGGAATGAAAAAACTATTGGTGGCACCTAATGAAATTCATGTACCAAATATTTTGGAGGGGGGCAAAAATGGCACTCCTTGAAGTATTTGGATCAAACATAAAACTTCTGTTGTTTTCCAGATGGCTGCCTATTTTGGATATTCTGTAGCTGCCACTGATATTAATGGGGATAAGTAAGTGCCTTTTTTTTTTTCTTAGTTGTTTGTGGAAACAGTTATCTGTGTCTCTCAAAATTAATTTCCTAGAACAAAATTAGCAATATTTCCTATTACACTTATTTCTCTCTCCTTATGGCTTTTTTACTGCATTTTATTCGGGCTTCCTTGCACAACATGCTTTATTTTGAGCACTCAACATGCTTTTTTTTTTTTTTTTAAGTTGTCATACGTCATCTACACTGTCTAAATAGGAAATGCATGCTTTAGATTCTGGTAGATGTATGCTTTCTTCATCACTAAATTTCTTTAAATTATTAGTGAAACCTAAAGATATATATGAAACATTCATCTTAAGCATCACTGTACAATTCTGTGTGACAATGGGTGATGGGAACATGTGAAACTGGAGTTTCTTGTGGTGGTTGAAAGACTGTATATTATTTTTTATATACAGTTACACAGATTTGTTTATTGGAGCTCCCCTTTTTATGGAGCGTGGCTCTGATGGCAAGCTTCAAGAGGTGGGTCAGGTCTCCATATGCCTTCAACAAGCTTCTGGAGGTTTTCAGATCGTAAAGCTGAATGGGTTTGAGATATTTGCGAGATTCAGCAGTTCTATTGCACCTCTGGGGGACCTGGACCAGGATGGCTTCAATGGTAGGTCCTCATTTTATGAATTATCAAAATTCACATGACACTATGAAATTAAACACAAACAGATTAGACTGTTGGACACCAAGGTCTAGTCTCCCTTCGATGCATATATGCTACTCTCAAGAATGCTAACATGAGTTACATGTGTGCATCACGCAGAGACTATACCAATTAAAGTACAGCAGTGACTATTTTAAGCTGTTATATCAGTCAGTGAACTTCTTTTTGAATAAGCACTTCGATCAAATACCTCATTCCCATAATGAGTTGGAAGGGCATCTCTGGTGAAATTTTGAGGTTTCCCTTTTATAAAAGCCAATCCTTCCCCAAAAAGTCTTATGATAGCAAATACAATCTCAACAAAGGATATTTCATGAAGGATTAATACATTAGGGATTGTAGTTGATCTTCTAGCCTTTCATTTGGTCCATAGGAAATGTTATAGTTGAGAAATAGTCATGCTACAAAACAGAACAAGAAATGCAAACTAGATCTAAAGAACAATATTAAAGGTGATAATCTGTCCAGGAGATTTTTCTCATGCATGAGAGGCAAAAATTTGATTTCAGGCCCAGTATTAGTCTGTATATGTTACAACCATTGTCTCTGCTCCTTTCATCAGCTCAGTGCAGATAAGTCCTAATGCCCATAAGACAACAGTACTATATTTGAGAGTTTCTTCTCATTATGCGGCTTTATATAAATGTACAGGGAGTAATGTTATAACATCTGCTACATGTTTTTTCAGATTTTAATACTTTGATTAGGTACCAGTGGTGTTCATGAATCAGCATGGGCACTGTTAAATTCAGATTTTATACACTTCCAAAGCTCACACTTGTTTTTTAGTTGTTTCCTGTAAAGACTCAGATTAGCATTTTGTTTACTACCATTTATCATTCACTACTAATATAAGTGTTCTCAGACTTACTGAGATGTGGCATAATTGCATTAATTTAAAATTCTGCCTATGGTATATTGCCAAGCACTCATCAACATAGCGCTTAGGATCTAATAACTGTGTTTTACTAGGCTGGTTTAGGTCTATAGGAGCTATTAAAAAACTTGAACCCTCTGGATGAACATGATGATATTAATGAAACCTAGTTTGGTGAGTTGTCTCCAGAAGTGACCAGTCCTGGGTGTTTTAGGGGAAAGTGTTAAATACCCAGACTCCAGATAGGTGCAAAAGTGTGTTTGCAGGACTGGGCCCTTTTATGTTGCAAATAAGTCTATAGTACACGTGCTCCTTAAACATTAATTTTGGTGTCATTCTGGAAAATCTCAGGATCCTACAAGTTATATAAAACAGAGAAGAGGGTGTAGATAAACCTTTCAGAGAATAGTAACATTATCAATTTGCTGCCATGTACTGAAACTCTGCTGTAACTATATTTTGCCCATATGAATTGTTTAGTGTCAGCACAAAGAAGTTCTCTTTGTTTATATTTGGAGACATTAAGGCTATTCCTTCTGGTTCACAGATATTGCAGTTGCTGCACCCTATGGTGGAGAGGACAAAAGAGGGGTTGTTTACATCTACAATGGAAGAGCAACAGGTTTGAATGCAGTGCCATCTCAGATTCTTGAAGGACAGTGGGCCGCCCGTACCATGCCACCAAGTTTTGGGTACTCACTGAAAGGAGCCACTGATGTGGACAAAAATGGATATCCAGGTGCTTTTTTCTTGACATAGCTTTAGAACAGTTGCAGTAATGTGACTGCATCACCTTTGTATGTCTGACCAACTAGTATCCCTTTTTAAAAAGAGGATAAACTCTCAAATTTAGCATTTCTTTCTCCTTTCCAGATTTGATCGTTGGAGCCTTTGGTGTTGACACAGCTGTTTTGTACAGGTAGGAACATGGTGCATGTTCTCATGTAAGTGCAGTCAGGAGGAAAGCTCAGTGCAAATTGTAAATTCCAGAGTGGAACAGAAACGAGAGAGTCTGCAGTTCTGTCTTGCTGCATTGCAGAGTGACATGGATAAAAGTGGTTACTTCATTCTTTCCACTGTGTTAATATGCGGTCCATAATCTATTATTTGCTTCTGGTGGATGTGTCCAGAGCTGAGAGAAAACACTGCATGAGATCTTCCTCCAGGGCCTCCCCTGAGGGACAGTTCTCCAGAGGCCTGCAGGTGTAGCATGCTGCTGCCTGGTGAGATGTGCAAACCTGTTCTCATCCTTGAAGGTTCTGCGAGCTCCTGACTCATTATGGGCAACTCCTCCTGTGAGAGAGGGGCAGAGTGGGGCATGGAATGGAAGGAGCTTGCTCTCCCCCAACCCCTCATTCTCGCAGGCCAGAGTATTAAGTTGAGCACAAAAAAGGTTATGGCTGCTTCACAAAAAAGGGAAGTAACTTACTCTCCTCAGAGAAAGGGGGAGGAGGGGAGGAATTGTTGGAGAGTTCCAACTCATCTTCTGATCTGCTTCTGGGAGCATGTAGCTGTTCCCTGCCCCTTACCCAGGGCAGGGTGTAAATTTACAATATAGCCATTAGGGATCTAGTTGAAAAGTGTCATTAAGGTTCTTCAGTTCTGCACGTATTCACTCCAGTCTCTTCCAAAGAACTTACAGTATCTCATTCCACTCCCTTCCCTGTTCCCTCTACTTATCTAGCATCTGCCTCTTCTTGATTCATTCTGACGTTTGGGTAGTATTGATGTGAGAGTCCACAGCTCCTGGTATCTGGGGCAGTTTTTCTTTAATTCTCTGCCCCATCTACTCTCCATCTATTTGAATTCAATGAAAAAACTTCTCTCTTGTATCTTTTTCCATTTGCTGCTCTATCATTACATTCTGTATCTATTATTTTTAGCTTTACTTAATGTATAACATTTTTCATAGTATGAAGAATTTTGTGATGTTGTGTTACACGAGTGTCGTCATTCACACGAATTTATTTACTTTTGTCTACAGGGCTAGACCAGTTATCAGTGTAAACGCTGGCTTAGAAGTTAACCCGACCATTTTAAATCCTGAGGAAAAAATCTGTGAACTGCCAGATACTGGTGTGAAAGTTTCCTGGTAAGGTGGTTTGTTTTTACTTAAACTCTCAAGGCTGAGAGGGTAGAACTAATAAACAGATTTAAAAAATGAAACTGGATTTTCTGAATGGCTAGGCAAAGCAAAGCAAGCACACTTAGGGCTGAGCCAAATCCTATTAAAATCAATAGAAAGACTCCCAGTGACTTCAGTGGACTTTGGATTTGATCCTCACTTTTCACCTTTCGTTCATAGATGGCAAAATGTTTCCACTGAATAGAGTAAAATCTCCCCAATTAAATCAGCTCAGAGCTGAACAGCTGCATGTCAGTGCAAATAAGGAAGTCCTCAGTTTCCTTTTGGAAATTTCTACGTGTCCCGGGTTCCTAATGCATGTCAGCACCAAGGTTTAGCATCTCGCAGATGAATGCTTGTATAATCGCTAGCAAAGTTATTGCATAAATGTTTACTACTACAGTACTACTGATCAGAATGAATTCACTGTTCAGGAAAGTAAGAGACCACTAGGGTTGGTTTGAGCCAGGTGTGTTGGGACCAGTTGTCTTGCAAACTCCCTCTAGCAGCTTTTTTAACAATTCAGTTCTGGACTGCAATTGCCCTGCCTTTTTAGGCCTGGGCTCCTCAAAGCCCAGGCTGCCAGTTGTTCCCCACTGTGGAGTGCTTTAACAATATCGGTCAAGAACCCCAGCTCACTTTCATTTCTGGCCTACAGCACAATTTGAACTCTGGTCTTCACAAGTGAACGTTATTAGGCTAATCAAGCTCTAAAGGCTCTGCATTTCTACCGTCACTGTCTATCTTGAAGTTTTAAATTTTTACAGTGGTAAGACCTATACCCCAACAATGACCCTTCAGTGTAGAAGTGCCATGAGCCGTATAAACTGCTATATGCATTCTCCATGGTCATGTTTAAGGTTGATGGCTCTCCGATACTTCAGTCCCCAGACCTATAATACTGCAAGGTTTACTTCCTAACCCTAAAGAGTGGCTGCCCCACATGTTTCAGGTATTTTTGTATCCCCCGCCCTTGAAAGCCTCCCCAACATTAAACTTTGCCATATGGAAATAACATAATCCATATCCTCTGAAATTTCCAGTTTTCTCCCAGGTTGGGAGTGCTGATTGAGAGCAATGCAGTGAGTTTTCTACCTGCTCCAGTTGGGGTGAAAAAACACATGACCTGTTTTTGTATATTCATTTGTCCTCGTAAATTGGGAAAGAGCAGGGCAGGTTTTGGACAGTGCCCATGACCCCACTGGAACTAGATGGGACAAAAGAAACCGTCATTAATCTGTTCTGATTTCTTTGGCTATGAGTATTGAACTTTGGGAGTGGACTGGGTTTGGAGTCGCTAAAGAAAAGAACTTTGAACTGGGAAAATTATGGGAGAGCGCTTTTAAACCACATTCTGCTGAAAAATATTTAATCAAATATGCTTTTTGAAATATTTTTTTAAACAGCTTTAAAGTAAAGTTCTGCTTAACAGCTGATGGCAAAGGAAAGCTCCCTAATAAACTCAGTAAGTTCTGCTGTTTTAAAAAATGTAAAGCTTTTCAAATTGTCTGTAAGCATGAATCCTGGTTATAACTGTTTCTTAATCACTGAAGTAATTGCTTTTTCAGTATAGAGCTTGATCCTTCCCAGTGCTGAGCCCCTTTAGACACCATTCAAGTTATTCAGAAGTGAAGTCCCAGTTCAGCAGTGAATTTAAACATGCATTATCCTTTAGCATGTTAGGTCCCACAAAATTGAATGGGCTTTAAGCACGTGCTTAAGTGGCTTTGCTGAATTGAGGCCTGATAGCACTTGTCATCTGGCAGGATCAAGCTCTTTAGCTGTGTCTACAAAAGGGAATTTTAGATAAACAATTCCCATGGGTGAATTAATGGAACTAATAGTGGAGACAGTAATTGAGATGCTAAGGGCCTAATCCAACTCCCATTCAAGTCAATGGAAAGACTCTCATTGTCATGGATGGGAATTGGATCAGGAATCGGACCAGTTTCAACAAAAGATTGATTCGAAGAGGTTTATATAGCAGCGGTATGTAGGTTTTTGCAGGGCAACAGACTGATGGTTTCTGGCAGATTATACTGTCACATACAGGAAACTTTCAGTGTTTTCTACATAATGTGTATAGAATAGATATGATCTGGCAAGGTTTATGTAGCAGGAAATTTATTATATTTTTAAGTTGTGGGATCCATATCAAATACATTAAGCAATGATTAGATTAGTAATAATAAAAGTGGAGGATATATATTGTCGGTATAAGGATTTTTTTCCAGAGACCTCAACAATCTAACTTCTGCTTTCATAAAGAAATCCCAATATAGAGGCAAACCTATTACTTGAAGATTTGTCTTCAAAAATAATATGCTTACAGTGTTGAGCAGAAGATTTGAGTCTCCTTTTAGTACATATCAACCTCTGCAACGATGTTGTGATGACAGATTTAGTACCTGAAAGAAATAAAAGTTTTTAAGAGGGCACAGCTGTTAGATTGCCATTACAGCTGAAGTCAGCTTGTGACTTATTAGCTGAGAGGAACCTGCTATGCGTACTGGTGGTCAAGAAATTACTAACTCAAATGCTTTGGATTTGACAGCCTTCCAAGTGGAGCTGCTGTTGGATAAGCTTAAGCAAAAAGGAGCCTTAAGGAGAGCTCTGTTTCTCCACAACAAACAGCCTGGTCACTCTAAGAATATGACTGTTGTCAAAGGGGGCACAATGCGTTGTGAAGAACTTCAGGCTTTTTTGAGGGTAAGAGGTCACTTCAGTTAAACTTTTAGGGCAAATGTCTTTTGCCTTATTGCACACATTGAATAAAGAGCTGTAATTACCAGAGTCGTTGTTGTTTGCCCTGAATTATTATTGCTATAGAAGAAGGATGGTTTTGTGATTAAAACACTGGGCTGGGTTTGGAGAGCCAGTTCTCAGCCCTGCCACAGACTTCCTATGCACCCTTGGGGAAATCATTTAAATCTCTCTGCGTCCCTCAATTTCCCATCTATAAAGTGGACATACTAACACTAACATTGTCTGTCTTGTATATTTAGATTGTAAGTTCTTTAGAGCCGGGATTTTCTCTTAGCTGCTGTACAAACAAGCAAAATGGGGCTCTGATCTTGGTTTGGGACTCCGGTTGCATAATACAACCAATACATAATAATAGTACCCAATACTGGTAGGCTTTTGATTTGAATCCAGTGCACTCTGGGTTCTTTTTGATGTGATTTAAGAATGACCGGAATCATTTCTCCCCTCAGGATGAATCTGAGTTTAGAGACAAACTTACTCCGATCACCGTTTTTATGGAATATCGGCTGGATTACAAAACAGCCAAAGACTCAGCTGGATTACAGCCCATCCTCAACCAGTTCACTCCTGCTAATATTAGCAGACAGGTATATTCCTGGCAGTTTTTGGTTAAACAGAATAGACAGTGTTTTCAGCCTTTGGTGCCTAAATCCACATAATGGTAAACTAGTGGCCTTATTTTCAGAAACACCTCTGAAATATCAGAACACCTAAAGATGGATATAGGGGTCTAGCTTTAGGCACTGAATTTTGAAAATGTTTTCCAAATACATGCACATATTTTTTTCTCTTTTATAAGTTAATTTTTTGCATTAGACACACCCTAGTCTTTAGAGATGAGCCTCTTTTTCACCCATCATACTTAGCTGTATTACAGATAACAGAGGTCAGGTCTGCATCAGGTATGCTGGTCCAGAAGGGTGAGAGGCTTTAATCCATTTTCTCATTTTGAGCTGTTGTACGTGCCATACCTATGTGAAGTTTCCAGGGAGAGGAAAGAGTAAGTTACTCACTGTAGCATGCAGTTCACTCCGGCAGCTTATTGGTGTTCCTAGATCAGTGGGCGCTCCTCCTCCCTTTTAACCCAATACTGCAAAAGATGTAGTCCCCTCTGAAATTTTTTTTGCTGTTTGCCATTCTGGAGCACAGGGTTCCTAGAAATTGTTCCTGATCTTATGCTTACATTTTTATAAATTTCAGAGATGCTCTGTAGACTAGTAATTTATCCTTGCAGTTCTCTCAAACAACTTAATTTCTACCTTTTTATTCCAAGCTTTGTAACAGTCATTTGCACAGAGAGAATAGTGGAGATGCAACAGTAAAGAAACAGATATGGTTTATTTAAGGTGATCTGCAAATACGATTGATAAATGTAGACATCGGCTTTAGATTTATATAGTGAGCAAGTGTAAAGGGGGCATGCAGCATGCATAAAAACTGTTTTTCTTTTTTCATAGTTCATGTATATAGAGACAAGTAAACAGTTCCCCTAATTAGAATTGTTCCAAAAAACCTTTGAAAAAAGCAGTGATAAGGGAATTGTGCTAATGAAGATACATGTTTGAATTAATGGGCTGAACTTATTTAAAGCTATATGTATTTGATTTTTGCACAGACACATATTCTGCTGGACTGTGGTGAAGATAATATCTGCAAACCAAAATTGCAGGTTGCAGTAAGCAGGTAAATTTCAGTGTTGGAAAAATAAACACCTAATAAATACTATGGAAAAATACTATTGGGAAAGGTAACTTCCTATGTAAGGCTCCAACCCTACATAGATCTTGTGTACTGTGAGTAGTCCCATTGAAAAGAATGGAATGGAATGAAATCATTGGGAGTACTCAGAGTATAAAATGTAAGCGTGTGCATAAGTTGTTTTTGCTGGATCATGGCCTAAAAGGGAACCTGTTTTCCCATTGTGACTGAGTGCTGTTAACATAAACGAGTTGTGAGGAGAGACTAAACTCCTGTAATGACACTGTGGCTGCATGTATATAGTCATCATTGTCTCAGCTAAAGTGAAAACATGTGACAAGGAAAGCAGAGCATGTAGAATCTTCAGCTACAAACCAAAGGGCTATACCACAGTTTCATTAGCTGCAACTAGACGCAGTTACAGACACATGAGAAGGTGTGATTTTTATCCAGCAGAGGGCAATCGTACATGCATGCATGAGTATGTATTAGGGTTACCATACGTCCGGATTTTCCCGGACATGTCCGGCTTTTTGGGCTTCAAATCCCCGTCTGGGGGGAAATCCCAAAAAGCCGGACATGTCCGGGAAAATCGGGACATGCGGGGCCGGCGGTGCTGGGCCGGGCCGGCGGTGCTGGGCCGGGCCGGCGGTGCTGGGCCGGGCCGGGGGTGCTCGGCCCGGGGCTGGCCCAGGGCCGGCACCCCAGGGCCCGAGCCGACCCAGGCTGGAGACGCCAGGGGGGCCAGATTTGATAAGTTAAGGAAACTGTTTCTGTGCTTTTTTTCATTTAAATTAAGATGGTTAAAAGCAGCATTTTTCTTCTGTGTAGTAAAGTTTTAAAGCTGTATTAAGCTGTTCAGTTGTAAACTTCTGAAAGAACAACCCTGAAGTTTTGTTCAGAGTTACGAACAACCTCCATTCCTAAGCTGTTCCTAACTTTGAGGTTCTACTGTATATAAATGCATGGAATGCTCACATCTTGAATACTTCATACAATTCTGGTCGCCCCATCTCAAAAAATATATATTAGAATTGGAAAAGATACAGAGAAGGGCAACAAAAATGATTAGGTATATGGAACAGCTTCCACATGAGTAGAGATTTAAGCGACTGGTTCTGTTCAATTTAGAAAAGAGATGATTAAGGAGGAAAATGATAGAGGTCTATAAAATCATAAATGATGTGGAGAAAGTGAATAAAGAAGTTTTATTTACCCCATCACAGTACACAAGAACCATGGGTCACCCAATGAAAGTAATAGGCAGCAGGTTTAAAACAAATATAAGGAAGTACTTCTTCACACAACACATAGTCAACCTATGGAACTCATTGGCAGGGGTGTTGTGAAGCTCAAAAGTATAACTGGTTTTTAAAAAGAGAGAGATAAGGTCATGGAGGATAGGTCCATCAGTGGCAGTTAGCCAAGATGGTCAGAGACACAAACCTGTGTTCTGGGTATCCCTAAATCTCTGTTTGCCAGAAGCTGGTGTAGGACAACAGGGAATGGATAATTGTCTTGTTCTGTTCATTCCCTCTGAAGCACCTCGCACTGGCAACTGTTGGAAGACAGAACCCTGGGCTAGATGGAATATTGGTATGACCCAGTATGGCCATTCTTATACTCTTACACTTGAGAGATTTTATACCAATTCAGAGAAAATTTGGGTCCCTTGTAGTTTATATGCAACATTTTCAAAGATTATATAGGGAAAATCTTTTACATTTATCTGGAATTATTAGAAAGTGATATAAATGTGTGTGTTTTTTGGAGATGCTGCTTGCAGCTCTGTAGTTAACTTTAAATTGAGTGTGGGAGTGTGTGTGTGTGTGTGTGTACATTTATATATAAACTGCGTGTTTGTGGTTATTAAAATAGCAAGGGCATACTGGGGATCTGGCCCTTAGCATTTATCTACTGTTCTGCTGTTAGGAAGTGTGTGTGTTGTGTTGTGGTTTTTGTTTTTTTTAATTGACAAATGCTTTGTCAGGAACAGTTCCTCCTAATGATATTTCATATTTGCTCCATTATTGCCAGTGACATATCTTTTTTCCTTTAAAATCCATTGCAAGTTGTATTTTTGGAGCTATAAAACATTTATTGCAAGTTAACTGCGGTGCCCCTAATGCTCTAATGCAATGTCAGAATGCCTCGTTTCTGTAAATCCTAGCTGTTAGGCATAACTACTTTAAACATGTGGCCACAGTATTCACTTTTGCACTTGCTGTGCTTGCTCAGTGATCAGAAGCAGATCTATATTGGTGATGACAATCCTTTAACCCTGATTGTCGATGCCCAGAACCAAGGGGAAGGAGCCTATGAAGCTGAACTCTTTGTTACCATTCCACCTCAAGCAGACTTCATTGGTGTTGTTCGTAACAATGAGGTAAGTTTCTAACTCGCTTTCTTCCTGTCACTAGTCCTGTTGTATTTACTCATGTGGAGGTTTGCAGGATCAGGCTCTTAGTGTTGCACAAGCTTCAGTCTTTAACTAAGCCTAAAAATTCAAATGTTTACCCAAACCTCTTGGCTGTGTAAAATTGGACTGGAGCTTTCATTAGAACAGATGTCATTGCAGGAGTTCTGTGGTACTTACTTTGTTTCTGGTTAATCTGAAAGTGCTGTAAGGGAAGTGTGTCTTCATCTACAATGACACGTATGTTTCTGGTACCAGATGAAACCAAAAAGTCAAAGCAGTGTGTGGGAAATATTAAAACCACAACTTTCTAATGAATTGTTCTGATCTCACAGCACACACTCTTGCTTGCCTTATGTAGTTTTGTGGACCCCAACACACTATTTTACCTTTTAGGAAAGAGTTCCCAAAAGTAAGCTATTGTAAGAGGGGCTCTAGATCACCATTTATTAGACTGGGTGCACTAATATTCTCCTGCTCTAAACCCTCACTAGCTCGGTCCCAGAAATTATGGGTATTCTGTGTTAGTCTTCCAATTAGTCAGGTGACCACAATAACTTTGAAATTGCCTGAGCAGATGCCCCGTTGGAACTTCAAAGCTGAATTATTCTGATTCAACAGAGAGGTGTTAAGCAACAATGGATAGATTGCACACAGCCACAGTGAATACACACAGATTATTTCTGGTACAGGTCTTTGAACAACACCTTTGCTAATTAATTTATATTCAGACTCAGCATTTCATATCCTGGGTAAAGAGCTGAGCAAATCTAAGAGAGACAAAATAATATCTGGGCTCTTCTGCTCCCTCCCTGCCACACAAGTGAAGAACAAAATCAATGAGTGGATTCTGCTGGAAATTTTGTAACTGCAGAATCCTCATAAATTAAGGGGCTTCAGTTTTCTTGGTCACATGGAGTATTTGGGATTGACTTTTAACTGCTGCCCCTGTAGCCTTCTGAGATGTTTGTATTTCTTGGAAGGGACATAGATTCTCTAAATGGGTTTTCTTTGGCATCACATGGGCACAGGCACAAGCGACCAATCTCTAAGCACCAATGCTGATAGTTGAAGCTTCTGTGAAGTTTCCCAGCAGTGCTCTGCCTCCGAGTGTGCTTAGATCCCACTGTGCTTCCAGAACTTCCCCCATCCTAGTTTTCTCTCAACACAGTTAGGCCTTTGACCTATAGGATTGTTTAAAATGGCCACAAAGTTGGAGAATGCTGAGATAAATCCGTAAATACTGTTTTTGCCATGAGTTCTTGCAACCTAGACTGACTGGATTGCTCTGTTTCTGATGTCTTGTACATGGTTACTTCTGAGGTGTACACACACACACACTGTCCCCCTACCCTCAACTAGTCAGACTGGGGAGGAGGAGGAACAGCCTTCAACAGCTGAATAACCCTAGGTTTGGTTGGACTGCCGGGATGCTAAGACAAACCTTCCCTTTGATGTTCTTTGCTAGCCAAGGTCTGTAGGAAGCACAAAATGAAGTTACATTATCCCTCTTCCATACTCGTAAAGTTTAAGAGAGCACCTGCTCTTAAGAAAAAGAGGGGGGGAAATCCTTTTGTTTAAGCCTCCTCAACTCTGTTGTTATTCACGGTCATAGTGGGCACCACTCCTTTAGTCCCATATGATAGTGTGCCCTTGAGTATCCTGGGTCGTACTTCAAATGGCATGTTCAGAGAGGTTTGCCTTCTGCTACCCTAGATCTCTCTCCTGTTACTCATCTGTCGTCAGTTAATTTGTGGACTTATCCAAAACCTGATGTCTCTGATAAGAACTGCTTCGGAGGAGCTACTGACTTCGCATCGCATTTTGCCTTCAAAGTCTTGTCTCTCTTAAAGTGAAGTATTAATCAAACTCTGAAACTAACTCCCCTGCAGAAAAGAAGTCATAGGTATTTCACATAGGTGTGGAGAACTCAACCTGAGAAATACTTGAGGCCTCAAAAATCATCATTGCTACCCAATATGAGTAAGAGTATTAGACTTTCACACTGTATATTCGAGAAAACAGAACACCACCTACCTTGTGAGGTTTTTACCTCCAGTTTTTTTCCAGAGCTATTTGCTATTAGATTATATTAAGATTGACCAGTAATATTTAAATGAATGCAACTTGCTTGCAATTTGTTCCTGTCTTTCATACTGATGCCAGAAAATATTGCACTGCTCTTCTTTAAGATATGCCTGTTTTTATTGCAGGCTTTAGCACGTCTATCATGTGCATTTAAAACTGAGAATCAAACTCGCCTGGTGGTCTGTGACCTTGGAAATCCCATGAAGGCTGGGACTAAAGTAAGTCAAATGCGTGGCTGGGGTTTAAAAGAGGCAGGAAGATGACTCTTCGTATTCTTGGAGAAAGATGCACACTCATACTGCTAGAAGATGTAATCTCATTGACATTTAGATCTCAAAATATATTTTAAGCCTCCTACATGTTAGAGTAGTTCAAAGAAAACATTCTGATAATTGGCTGCAAGTTTGCCGGTAAACTAATGTCTGAAAAGAATGTACATGGTTTTTATGATGCAACTTCACCTAGAATTATTCTGTAATAATTCTGAGCACTGTTATATAGCACTTTTCACCCATAAATCTCGAGGCCATTTACATAAGGGAATACATATCATTTCCGACCATTTTAAGGATAGGGACGCTGAGAGAGAGAGAGAGTAAGTGATTCACTGCATGATGTTGGGTGAATTAGTACAAAACTCGGAAATGAATCTAATTTTCTTGACTCCCAGACATTTGTCCAGTATACTAGACCGTGCTGCCTCCTGGTGCAGAACATGGGGTCTGGGAATATGTAAAAGCAAACTGGGGAAATGTTGAAGCAAATTTTATTTTTTCTCTGAGGCAGTATTATGACAACTCAACCTCAGCCAAGTGAGAGAGGCACCACTTGTTCAGTTGGATGCCCTTATTATTGCTAGTTCAGTCTGCCTTCTCCTCCTCTGTGACCCCGGGCCTTGTGCAATTTCAGTGACAAATAGTAGTGCTGAGCACTTTTTGTTATGAACTTGATTCTGTTTCCACTAAACCTTGGTCACTTGGTTTTGTTTCTAAGCTATTAGCTGGGCTGCGTTTCAGTGTGAATCAGCAGTCAGAGATGGACACCTCCGTGAAGTTTGACTTGCAGATCAGAAGGTATGGAACTAGATGCTAACACCACTCCTCCAAATCTACTTTACGCTGTAGCTAGTACTGAATAGATACCTTAGTAAATGACAAAGCTATGAACTGATCATTTACAGTTTAGGTCTAAGCTAATTTCTTCCTTTCTATTTGGTAAATGTTCTATCATGGATTTAACTTGCTTTAAAACACTTCTCTATTGTTTGTAATGTAGGAAAAAAGTCAGTTCTGTTTGTATGCAGTTGATTTTCCTTCCACATGATGTGGCACAAATGAAATGGTGCTATTTAGTACCAATGGGTACAAAACCAGATGAGGTATTTGAAGTGGAGCTTAATATTTTGCGTTCTCGGTTCAGTTCGGATCTCCTCTTCCCACATGCAGTGCCAAAATGTGAAATAATGTGTGCATTTGAAGGATTAGCAGGAGGCTCTGTTTTAAAAATGAACTTTGCTTGGACACTCCAGTCCTTCTATGGGTGGGTCTGCACTGCAGCTTGAGGCGTGATTGCAGCTGGGTTAGGCACACCTGTGCTAGCTGTAATCTAGTTACCATGCTACAAATAGCAACGAAGGCGTGGGCTTCAACTCAGGCTATACGAGCCCGCCTGGGACGCCGAGTATGTACTTGTGTTGCTAGTCTGAGCTGTCGTCCGTGCTGCTGTATCGTCACTGCTATTTTTAGCTGTGCTAGCTAGATTAAAGCTAGTGCAGTTACACTGACCTGAGACTCAGTAGTACCTCCCATTGCTATGCAGGCATGCTCTTAAGAGCATGTTAGGCCAGGCTTGTACATCTAATGAACTTGTGACCGTGGGAGCTGCTACTCCATGCCAGGGCTATTCACCTATGCTATTCAGAGCAGAGACCATTTCTTTGTTTTTTTGTACAGCCCCTGGCACAACTAGGCCTAGACCTGAATGGTGACTTTCTGGGCAATACCGTTAAAAAATAGTAAATATATCAGGAGCATATGAATGGAGTAGATTTATGTGCTTGCTGGAGAAAACACAGGCCTCCTGTGATGTATAGTAAATAGGAATCTATCTCTCTGGTTATTATTTATACATCTCTTAAGTTAACTCTGAGCTTCAAATGTAGCACCTTGTCCTTGAGGCATCAGGTGAATTTGCCTCACTCCCTGGGGACTTTGTCCCCAGAACCAAGTGAATGGATTACACTCACCCATATATGCATTTTCGCTCTCCAAAACTGATAATATGAATAATAATTTTAGCCCTTTCCTTCAATTTTAGTGGCACAGCAGTTTGCCTTGATGATCAAAGGCTTCGCAGCACTACAAACCCTTTGATCTCACATAGCTATCTGGTTCAGTTTTATTCCCATCCTTTCTATCAGCCAATGTACTGTTGCTTCTGGCCAGTAGCATATAACTCTAGCTCTAACTCCCTTGGAAAAGGTGGGCAGCACTGGGCCTCCTAGCTTCTTCCTCCCTCAAAGGTGAGAGCAATCACCAAGGCACCTGGTTCCCTCCATCGGAGGAATAACAGTCCCTGCAGATCCTCTTTCCCCAGCTTCCTCCATGCAGGAGGGTGGGGGGGTGGGAGGGAGCTGCTACGGCACCTCCCAGGTCCCACCTCAAGAAACTCGCCTGCCTGACTTCCGATTGCCACCTCCCTCAAAAACCATCCCCCACCATCTACCTCTGATAGCTCCCCAACCCTTTTCACCCCTGATCTCTCATGAAGGCAATCAGTTGTGAGGAAATGAACTGAGTCAGCAACCCAAGCATAATCTACTACAAGTTAATATAAGGGAGAAATGCACGTTTTATGTAACTGTTTCAGAGGGCAAACACAACAGGATAGAAATTGCTTCTGCAGAATGTGAGGGGGAACTGCAGCATTTAGTGACATGTGACAGATCCAAGTAATATGACAGACATGTCCCACTTCTCTATTCTGTGCCTTTCACTGCACTCAGAGGTGTGCACTGCGTGTCAAAAAATGGCTCCCCAGTCAAAAAATGGCTGTAACGCTCCCAACAGTGACAAAAGAGGGGGTGCCCTTGTTTTTACCAAACCCCAAATTGGTTGTGAGGTCTAAACTTAGATTTCACCAACAAACTGTACCAAGTGCAAACTCCTCAGGCACTTTAACAGCCTTAACACAGAGTCACAGACAGTCCTCTTGGGTACTCTGATCTGTATTGCCACCCAGGTGAGCATATCTCTGTGATAGATGTCTCCTTATACCAAGGATCACAGCAATATTCAAGTTACTCCTGCTCCCAAAGGACCAGTCACTTACCACAGGTCAATTGCACTTAAGGTCTTGCATCAGTGACAGTACTTGTAGACAGTCCTATAGTAAACTATATGAAGATTTATTAAATAGGAAAAGGAAACAGAGTTATTGACCAGGTTAAAGCAAGCAGACGCAGACACAGACACACGAATGAATTACAGTTTTAGGTTTCAAAGAGTAATATAGGCTTCTATAACTAGCAAGCTCTACTTGACCTTTAGAGCTAACCTATGCTTCAGCTGGGGATCTCTTGTTTATGCCTAGAAACACCACCTCCTCCTCCCTGATTCCAAGCAGCATGGAGATACCTATTTGCTTGGTATGGCGTTTTTATCCCTCTCCTGCCATGTGCTCTGAGCTGCAAATTCAGCTGATGGGTAGAATCCACTTGCATGACTCATATTCTTGGGGAGGAGAGCAGAACAACACTAAGAGTCTTCAGTCCTTTTGTTGAGGGTTTCTCAGTCCAGACATAGGGTGTTTTCAGTTGCAAGATCCAACCAAAGCCCCTCTGTTATGGCGGGTCTTCTGTAGAAGAGCAGTTCCCCACACTAATTAACGTTCCTCTCCTGTATGGCGAGAATCACAGAGGCTCACAACAGAACCGCTCACATATTACAGTATGGAACGTAGACACTGCAAGTAAGATGAATGCATGCAGCAACTCTCGTCTAAACACTTTCTTAAAATTCTAATAATTTATCAATATCACAAGTGAGCCATACAGATTCCAGCTACATATCTGTTAGTATCCAGCTGAGACACGAGCACCTTGACATGAGCTGGCACCTGGCTCACCAATGTCACAGGTACAACCCGGCATCCAAAAGGGTATGATGATTGCTGCCTAGGAGGAAAATATTGCTCTTCTACATGTAATTTGTAATTACAACAGCTGTGAAGAAAATAGAGAACATTTAGGAAATCCTTACAGAGGAGGCAATGTGTTCTAGTGGATAGAGCACTGGTCTAGGATTCAGGAGACCTGGATTCTATTCCCAGCTCTGCCACTGGCCTGTTGGATGACCTGGGGCATCCGCTCTCTGCCTCAGTTTCCCCTTCTGTAAAATAGGGATAAAGAATTGGTGAAAAGCTTTTATTTAGGAGCTGGAAAGTGCTAGATTGTATTGGTATGAGTAACCCTAGCATTTATAAGTGACAACTGCCCTATGATCTAGTACATCCTTCTGTAGGTTTTAAATGTAGGGTTCAGTGCCCAGCTGCTGATTAGTGTAGCTGTGGCAGGGGATGAGGTATGCAGAGATGACTTTAAGGCACTTCCTTGCATCCCCAACATTGGGGCTAGGTGAAGGCCACGCCAGCCCTTGGGGCAAGTTAGAGTGGCCTAAGAGCTAGATAGGGCCATTATGTAGCAATGATCACTGGAGTGCATTTTGCTCTGACCCTGCCTCCTCTAGCCCTCGATTGCCCCTATGCCAAGGAGAGTTAGAGTGGAAGGGCTGGCGTAGTCAGCTACACCAGCTTTATGCCAATTGATTTTTCCATGGCAGTAGAATATTTAAGGGATTTAGGGCAAGTTTAAGGCCCATTTATTCCGTACAATATGGCAAAGCAGACCTCAGTGGAGCAGAGTATCTGGCCCTTCGTTTTTAGTACCTCTCCTTTTGCCCCGGTGACACAGGAGTCACATAATAATGTTACATAACATGTGCTTAACGCTTGAAAAAAGAACCTTGTTCATTCCATTTAACAAATGGACTTATCTTCTTTTTCAGCTCCAATCAATTTGACGGTGTAAGCCCAATAACATCTTATCAGTCTGACCTTGCCATCTTAGCATCTGTTGAAATTAGAGGGTGAGTGTTGATACTAATTTAGCAAGTGTCTCTTTCTCAGATGAGTGGTTTTTTTGTTTTTGTTTTTTGGTAAACTTCCTTGCAGGTCTTGCTTCTTATTGAGCCTTGGAGGTTTTGTAATAGAAAAATAAACATGGATTCATGTCGTCATCTTTGGGGCTTTAAGTGAAACCTAAGTAATTTGGGATCCCAAGTCAATTTTGAAAATGGGACTTGGGTTCCTAAGTCACTTAAGTGCTTTTGAAAATGCTACTCTTCATCTTTATAATTTGTTCAAAGAACAGTATGTAAAAATTACTCCCAAAAAATCACCTTCTGAACAGACTAAGAAAATACACTTTGAGTCCAAAACTGCCCAAACCTTTTCTTAGCATGTCAAAATACTCTCCAAATATAGGTCTAGAGTAGCTTGTCCTTTTCAGCCTTAGGTATAGTATCTGTGATGAGACTCTCCTACTGCTATTTATTGAAAGCCACACTTCACCGAACTGTTAAATGGTCCTTCTGATCAGCCAGTCAACTCAGGATGCCTCTCACTACATATTTTAATGTTCCTGACAAGCTTTTATTTATATATTTATTTTACAAAGAGCACTTTTCTGTGCAGCTCTTAAACCTCTGAAGAATCCTGACTGTTCAGTGAAGATGTTAATTTTTTTCTTGCTGGAATGCTAATGTTGCTCACAATCATTGAGGCCTTGCATATTTTTTAGGGGAAAAGTGAAAATCGCCTGTGAGGCACCATTTTCTTTAATTTTTCCTTCCCACCAGAAACCTACTGCATTAGTAAGTTCCTTGCGATCCTGGTGCTGTTAAACCTTCATGTTTAAAATGGAAGAAAAATTAATAAAACCACCATTACCAGCCAGGTGCTGGCTGAGTTCCATGTATGACCCTACCAATCAGATGCCCCTATCATCAACACTGCTCACAATTGAATTTTTCACCACAGAAGGTTGTCCAGATAGCATGTATTAATTTTATACTTTGACCCCAAACTAGAAGAATATGAAGAAAGATCCCTCTGAGAGAGAATTATTCTACACAGTATATTGAGCAGAAGATCAAGCATTTTAAAAAAACCCCACTTCTGCTCATTCTAACGTCCAGTATTTAGGATGGAAAGGTCAGTGTCAGTCAGTGTAGGTTTTTAGATATTTGTAAATTTAGTTTTCTCGAATCTGCATTATGAAAGCCTTAGGGTCAATTTTTAGAAATTAGTAGTTCATTAGGCTAAATATTTGATAGCTTTGTTTATTCCCTTCACTATGTAGTGTCTCTTCTCCTGATCACATCTTCCTCCCCATTGAAAACTGGCAACCCCAGGAGAATCCAGAGACAGAAGAAGACATAGGACCTCTAGTTCAGCACATATATGAGGTATGTAATAGTTATTGATTTGAGGTCCAGGATTCTAGCCAATAAATAACGGGAAGGAGGAAATATTTTAGTTAAGATTTCCTTTATGGTAAATGTGCTTTACTCCATGTGGTTGTTCAATAGGAACTTAGAATTTGCTGCATTGAGTCAATTTAGTCCATTGGTTCAAGCCTCTGAGGAAGGCAAAAATACTAACAATTAATATAGCCAGCTGTGCAATGCTGTACGTTGCAGTTAGTGGGACCTGGGAAGAAATTCCTCTCTGATCCTTACAGCAGTCAGCTTATACCTGAATCATAAGCCCCTATGCTATTTTACATAACTGTGCATGTTATTGGCCATAAAATCATCCAGTCCTGTAGAAAACTATACAAATTATCTGGTCGCCTGAATCTTGCAACAGTGAAACCAATAAAATGACTACTCAGTGTGTTAATTATTCTGGACACTCAGCTGTACTGTAATTATGCAGTCATTATTACAAAAGCCTTTTGCCTTGAAAATTAAAGTCTTTTGAGAGAGCCTTTTTTTTAAGCAACTATCACAGCTTTCATCTGTGTTCAATTAATTTTTTTAAATAGTTTTTTTTAGAAAGACTGACTATGATTCAAGTTGTTATACAACCAATAAGGTACTGCTTTATCTAAAAAAATTATTCTTATCATATATCTGACATGTTCACAACAGACATACAACTTTGGATAAGAAATGTACAGTCTCTCTCACTTTGGGCAATGTAGTACATTTAACAAATGGAACTTCTTGAAGGCAGAAAAATATCTTTCCTTTAAGTTTTTTCAGAAGAATCTCCCCTTTCCAGCAAATTATTTCAAGTAATTATAAGTTAGCTTCTTGGGAGATGAAATTTCTTTCCATAGTAACACTGTTCATACTCTGATTGTACTGACAGTCAGGGGAAATCTTGTAGATGCTCCTTCATATAATTTTAAATATATACTAGTGCCTACTGAGCCATTAACAAAGGAAAGAGGATAGTCTTACACAGTCATTTAATTTTCTTCTCATCACTAGCTGAGAAACAATGGTCCAAGTGCCTTCAGCAAGGTGATGCTAAATCTTCAATGGCCTTACAAATACAACAACAACACCCTGCTGTATATTATGCAATATGAAATTGATGGACCCATGAACTGCACTTCAGATATGGAGATCAACCCATTGAAAATTAAGGTAAGCAGAGACTTTTGTAACGCCATGCTTGGGTATTGAGTCGGGTTGGGTTTTTGTTCCTGTCGTTTTGCTGCATACTATAAACTGTGAAATATAGGTTTATTTATATAGACCAGACCCTCTGCTGATGTAAATAAGCATAGACGCTAGTTTTGCTGGTTTCACTCCTATTGAGAATTTGCCTATTTTCTCTATTCTTTTTTATGTATTCCCTTTTATGTTTTGTTATACCCTGACTCCTTGTATGGGGAGACACCAGCTGGAAGGATAGGTAGACACCAGTTTTTCAGCCAAAAGTTCAGATCTAGTATCCCCCATCTTTTTTTTTCCCTCATACTCATGTTGGCATAGTTTTCAGTCCACAGCAATGTGTAGCCTTTTATTTTATTTAAAGTGAATTTTGTAATGTGGGTAACACAATAACACTACCATGGGTTCAGCTGTGGCGGCTACAGTTTCAAGCTTAACAGAGTAAAAGTCACCTCTGCTACTTGCTTCAGAGTTAGTCTCTAGGAACACATAAAAACCAAAGGTAGTGACTACACGTACATTCACAAGTACAAGACTGTTTTACAATTTTTATTAAAGTTACAATTAAAGGTAAGGTTACCCAAGCATATAGAAATTCTATACATACCTATTCACAAGTTACAAATATAGTTATATTCACATCCTTAACAACAGTGTTAGGGTCTGATGGGTCTCTACTGGCTTGATCATCAGTAGAGAATGGTTCCTGATGGAGTCTCCCACAGGGAGTTCAATTTTCCCATTCTGGGCATCCCCTTTTTATAATGTGATTCCGTCTATACCTACATTCTGCACATGTCCATAAAAGTGTCAACGCTCTTTCTCTTATTGGTTTGTGTCCCCTGAAAACTTAAGGGACCCCAATTTTCTATAGGCTGTATAAGTTCCCTTTATTCTCATTAGCATTGATGCACAGCCTGTATCCCGTGGTTGAGACATGTCGGATACAGATGCGCCTTTACAGTATTTTTATGATCTAATATTTATTTTCTGGGTAATTTTACACAATATTACCACTTGATACCTCTTTTCCCATAATCTTAGGGCATCGAGTTATTTTCTGGTCACTCGGGTCATCATTTCTTGTCTCCAAGACCTAAAATAGCTAAGCTAAAATCTTGCAGGCCTCAGCCTACAGGTTTTTGCATTTCAGCTTGTCATGTCTGATTCTTGGTTCTTCTAAATACTGATCGATCTTATCCTTTTATAATCTTACAAATTAACTCTAATTAACATAGAATGAATATATATGATATAACATATTGATTAATCATAACATCCCACAATAAATGAATAATAACTAAAAACATTAGCTACAAATGGAGTGTTACTTAACCTACATTTAAACAGCAACATTCCAAAAGTTGTTTTGTTATTTATGTAATATTTTTCAGTTTAGTAGGAGACATTGCATTATTGTTTTTATTGCTACTTATTTATCTAAGGCCTGATCTAAAGCACAATGAGGTCAATGGAAGTCTTTTAATTGATTTCAGTAGCCTTTGAGACCCAGCATGCCACAAAAGTATTTTATATATAATACACAATGATATATATTTCTCTCATGCAATTTCAATATACTGTATAAATATAGTGTGTACATATATATGCAATTTCAAATCCCTCACAAGGATAAATGGGTATTTCATATGTGGAACCCAGAATAGTATAGTGTCCCTTAGGTCTCAAATGTGAAATCTGGGAAAAGAATTCCCAAATTGGAGGAATTGCTAAGGCCCACAATATCCTACCCACAGTACCCTATTTCAAATCCCTCCTTAAATGATACAAATGTGTGTATGTAAGTGTAACGTACAGTGCTTGTACCAGTTTCTTAGACTCAAATACATTAGAAGTGTTGGGGAGATTGCTAAATTGAAAGTGCTCTATTGACAGCTTTAAGAATAAATTCTTTGCTCATTCTAGGCATGAAACTTCCATTGACATCAGCTAACATTCTACTAATTGAACTGGCTGAACTGTATTAAAAAAAAAATTGACTTTGCTGAGGCAAGAATTGGACACTGCAGGGCTCTGAATTAGGTTGTATTAAACATCTATGTTAATGATCTCGGAAAGGGAGTGAACAGTATGTTAATTAAATTTGAAGATGATGCTAAATTTTGGAGATTTGCAAACCTCAGCTAGGACACAGACAAAGGGACCTATCAGGATTAGAAACAAGGACAGATACATCTTTTGAATATGTTCCATTCTGCTGCACGTACGAGAAAGTTCCAGACTAGGGCTGTGTGCAATTCATAGGTTTTGATTTACCCAAGTTTTGTGAAATCTTTTAGGTGAGGTCAGTTTAAATTTTTTTTTTACCTAGTTTTGCTTTGCTTGAAGTTTACCGGCACCCAGAAAGTCAATGCAAAACACTAATAAACTTGAGTTCATTAAATGGTTTTGCTATGCAATTGGTATGTTCATGTCTGTGTTGCAATGACATAGCAACAAAATTATCCCTGGTTTCAAGGAACCCATTTGCAAAATCGCTTTTTTGCTTTCTCTGGAATACAGAAACAGCAATAACAATTAAGCAAAAACATGTGAATGACCCAGTCAAAGAAGTTTGGCTAGCTGTTGGCTTATAACCCCATTTCTGCACACTCTTAAGTCTAATCAGTAGTAGTAGACTATCATAGACTATCAGGGTTGGAAGAGACCTCAGGAGGTCATCTAGTCCAACCCCCTGCTCAAAGCAGGACCAATCCCCAGACAGATTTTTGCCCCAGATCCCTCAATGGCCCCCTCAAGGATTGAACTCACAACCCTGGGTTTAGCAGGCCAATGATCAAATCACCGAGCTATCCCTCCCACTTCACCAAGCTATCCCTCCCCCTACTACTTTAAGTAGTTCTTAAAGATCTCAAATCACATTTGCCAAGAGTAGAGGTATTAGCTTGGTGTCCTAGACACGTTCTTTTTAGTTAATTACTTTTGTCTACTTAAAATTCCACGGCATTCCCAATAGTATGTGGCAGTGTTCCCCCAGTCCTATACTAAACTGTGGTGAAATGTTGCTCTCTTCAGTTAAAATGTTGCTATGTTCCACCCCAGAGGTGATTGCTTCTGTCAAGTTATTCCTGTATATGTATTTGGTAGTTTGTAAAGCATTCTAAGATCCTTTAGGATAGAAGATGCTATATAAGATATTGTTTATTATTTGTGCCTTTCTTGATGTAATCCTAGATTTCAGTTCCTAAAGCAGATGAGAAGAATGAAACCCTTAGGGATGAAGATAATCGTGATCACCATATAAATCGAAGAGATATAACTGCCATTGAAGGCGATGTACATACTTTGGTAAGCGCTATAGTAGCTCTTGCACTGATATATTTCAGTTGTCATCTTTTGCTCTTTTAATGGAGAGATGAAAACTTTGGAAATAGTTTTTTATAAAGGAAAAAAATGCATTTGATAATCTAGGACCTTGATTTTTCTACATGTTTCCATTTTTAGTGGAACATATGTAATTGTGCAATCAATTAGTTAGATGTCCGAATGCATTTGTGCCCACAGTTACTTGTAGGCATGGGAATTGAGGTGAGGCCTTTTTCTATGTCAGGGTCTCCATATACTATGCTTTTCTGTAGAGTTGGGAGATTGACAGTTGGATGGGGGAGGTGTGAGAAATCGGGGTAACTGAGGAGAGGTATAATGACAGGGTGAGCCCTGGGGGCATCTTCACAGCCCTGGATTGCAGTGACGTTAGAGCATACTCTGCCTAACTGACCAATGGACTTTCTGCCCTCCTGCTCCTGATGTTTGCAGGGACCTGTCCCTGTTTTCTGGATAACAGCAGGGAGTGGGAAAACTTCTGAGCTCTTGTGGCCTCTCAGCTCCCAAGGGGACCCAGTATCCACAGGAAGTGTGGGGATCATCTGTGTTTCTCTTTGAAAGGAGCTAGATAGAGGGATTTTGGAGATCGACTCTGCAGGAGGAAAAAGTAATAATATAGTAATAATAGTGTAGTGAGTCCACTTTATCTAGTAGGTGAGGGAGCAAATGTAGAGGGAATCCGGGGTGGGGGGGGCGGTTATGGTTTAATGGGGACTCTTTAGAAAGGATAATTCTAAAGAAATGTTTAAATGGTTTGGAACCATCAAGCTGTGTATCCACCTGTTGTTGCTGTCAACCATGAATTCCTTCCTTTGCTTCCCCTTTTCTTTCTCTTGTTTGTTATGCTCGATTCTTGTGCCTTGTCTTTAATTGGCTGGGGCAGGGTCCGTGTTCACCTAGTGTTTGTATAGCACCTAACAAAGTCAGGCCCTAGTTCTGATTTGGGCCCATTGGCATTACTGTCATATAAATAAAGTTACTCACTGGAGTATCAGTCTATTCTGTAACCCCGAGACTGTGAAATAGACAGTGAATTTCTCCCCATTTCTGTGGAATGAACCTGTCATACGTTTGGGAAGGTCAGTCTGCTGAATCTGCTTGTGAGAAGTGGTGGGAGTACTTCTGGGATTGGTGCTCTGCTCAAGAGGCCGGCATCAAGGCAGAGCCATAGGCGCCGACTCCGTGGGTGCTCCGGGGCTGGAGCACCCACGGGGAAAAATTGGTGGGTGCTTTGCACCCACCTGTAGCACCCCGCCCCAGCTCACCTCTGCCTCCACTCTACCTCCTCCCCTGAGCGCGCTCGGGGAAGAGGCGGGGCTGGGGCGGGGATTTGGGGACGGATCCAATAGGGGCAGGGAGGGGCGGTGTTGGGGGCGGGGGCAGGGGGCGCGAGCACCCACCGACGCTAAGGAAAGTTGGCGCCTGTGGGCAGAACCACCAGAACACACATCCCAGGATTATTTGCTATAAGGCCGTGGTGGGGAGAGGACAAAGAAAAAGATCAAAGTGTACCTGCATCCTATGTTGTGGGGGAGTGGGTCTGTGAAGGAGAAAATGGGGATTATCTGATCAGGGGGGAGGAAAAGGGGGGGGAAGATTCTTCTCCACATAAGAGCTCCAAACTCCTATACCTCCAGTGCCAAACATTCCTTTCTTAAGAGTCGCTGCCTTTTCCCAGCCTTCCCAATGGCTCGGTAGGCTCTCTAACCACCAAAAATTATATCCTATGTCTGGAGTCTGTATTCTAGCATTTTCAGGAAGACTGATTACAGGTAGGTTCCATTTAAAATACAACCTGCACTGTCTGCAATAACCCCAATAGCTTCCCCGAATTAGAAGAGGAAGTACTGCAGAATAGCAAATAGTGAATTTTTATAGCACCTATTATAGATGATACAATACAGTAGGTTTCTTCAGTCTCTAACATCTATGATTTATTATATGTGAGATATTTCAATTGATTCACTAGCTTGACAAATAACTCAGTGTTTCAAACAACTCTGAGACGGGTGAAATCAAGGACACAATTTCTGAATGACAAGAATGTGCTGCCAGTTTATGTTTTTATCTTGTACACCCAAGGCAGGGTGATGGTTGCATCCAAATGGTATTGTATAAGCATAGCTACAGTTCTGAATGTCATGTCAAAAAGGAAGGGGAAAAGAGACAGCCTTGTATTGTTCCTCTTTCAGTCTGAACTGTTGATGATCTAATCCCATTAGTTAACGAGGATGCTAGTGGAAAATAGAAATGTTTAATCCAGGTTAGAAAAGCCAGCTGAACTCTGAATTTCCTTGGCATTGCTTACAGATAAGGGACTGTGATGCGGTCCCTGGGATGCAGCCTGGGACTGTGGGACCACTGTGCCCCCTTAACTCTCCACCCTGGGCTCTCTCTCACAATGCTTTGCTAGTGACAAGCAGCAAACCCCTCCAGGTGCTGTTATCGCTCAGCACAGCAGCATGTGGAGCTCCTCACCCAGCGATATTGCATGAATGCTTCCAGAGCCACTCATGAATCACACAGAGAAAGGCACCAGCCAAATCTCCCCAGCTCCCAGCCTCAGGAATATACCGTCTTTCACTGCTCAAGACCCTTTATTGAGCAGTGCAAGTTTATTAATTGGTTCACCACTTCATCAATAGAAAGTGGATATACACCAGCCTTTGTAAACCTGAGCAGATTTACCAAACACTTCAGAGAAACTCACTGGTAAAGATAAACAGTAAAACAAGTTTATTGACTACAAAAGATAGATTTTAAGTGATTATAAGTGACAGGCACAAAGTCAGAGTGGTTACCAAAATAAAAATATATATAAACACGCAGTCTAAACTCTCAATCCTATTAGACTGGGCAACATCTAGATTAAGCAGTTTTTCTCATCCCACTGGATATTGCAATTCATAGTATGCAGGTTTCACCCTTGAAACCTGGACCAGTCTTCTCTGTTGGGGTCTTCAGTCTTCTGAATGTCCTTGTTGCTTGCAGCATAGCAGGAGGAGAAAAGGCGAAGCATGGGGCCCCTGTGTTCTATTTTATACCCTTAGTCCATGTGCTTGGAGAAGCATGTCTGGTGGGCATTGCTGAGTCACAAGGTGACGCAATACCCCTGGTGTGTCTCCTGTGAGTGAGTCATTGAATTGTAACTCCTCTGCTGGACAAAGGCTGGTGATGTCTGTTCTGCACCCACCCGGGAGTTGGTTACCTCCCTTGTCGTTGTCTCTGGAGAGCTAGTATCTGGGCGCTTCCCAAACCCACAGCATATTTTAGTGAAAACCATACAACACAATTCTTATGATTTTATATGCATTAATGATGCACATATTTAGATGGAACAATGGGTTTCAGCAGATCCCCTGATACCTCACATGGCATCCTTTATTTGCAATATCACAATTATATATAGATGAGAAACATGGGGTTACAGGGCGCTCCCCCGAGGTATAGAGTGTCACAGGGTCACTCTCCCTTACTAAAGGCCTTTTGTCCAATTTATCAACAATGCAGCAGCAGAATGTTTCATCCGTGTCTGATACAGCAGGTGGAATCTTTGGCATAAATCTTTTTCTAAAACCTCTGTGATCTTTGTATGAAGGGCAACAACACTGAAGCACTTAGGTTGGGTCTGTGCAGTTATTTGGCACATGGTACACAATAAAATGAGAAGCCAAAGCTTCCACAGTTTCTAGAACAAAGAGAGAAAGTAAAGCAGTCTTGTCAGTTATCATATTAACAGGAATAATTTCTATTTGAAATAATTTTTTAGCTATGTTCTCTGGGATTGGAGGATACTACAATCTGAAAGGATTTGTGTTTCTCCTCGTTTAAGGGTATTAATCTTAAATAATGGAATTTGGCCTATACATGTTGTAACAAAAATATATTGCATCATGAGTTTGTGATATCCAACTGTGAAATACAATGCTATGGAAATCTATAACTGAGAATACATCGGGTACAATGTACCATATTTTGTTGAAATATGTAACCTTTCTAATGAACACACTGAACAATTACAAACTCCAGCATTCAGATCAGCACACATCTTACTAAAGTATATATCTGTAATGCATATCCTGGAATGGCCATCAAATGTTTCTAATCATGGTACAAAGGGGCCTTAAAATTGGGTTAAATCAACAGAGTTTGTTAATTGCAAAATTATGGAATTTCGCTATGGATTTCCCAGTCACTTGAGTGATTTATGGAGTTTCTATTGCACATTTGAATATAGAAATTATCTAATGTGTAGCAATTGATGTAATGTCATTTGTGTCTTTAAGACTGAATGTAGACATAGTAATGAATTTTCATCAGTGAGGTAACCATTCCTCTTGTCGCACGTAGGGCTGTGGAACTGCTGAATGTTTAAAAATAGTCTGCCAAGTTGGCCGCTTGGAGAGGGGAAAGAGTGCAATATTGTATGTAAAATCCCGCCTTTGGACCCAGACCTTTATGAATGTAAGTGCCTATTAGTTCACAATCTCTCCCACCTTCTGAAACATGAAAAGTCTTTTTACATCCAGCATGTAATATCAATTTTGGTTTTTTGCACAGAAAGAAAACCAGAATCATTCGTACTCGCTCAAGTCATCAGCCTCATTCAATGTTATAGAGTTCCCTTACAAGAACCTTTCATTTGAAGATATCCACAATTCTACAGTAGTAAGTCATTTTTGTCTGAACATGGCTTGACCCAATGCACATTCAGTTGAAATTAATACAAGAAATAGAATGATCAAAATTAAGCCCATAAATTCACCTTCATAATGCTACTACATTTTAACTAACTCTTAGTTTTATATATTAAAATTATTTATACACATAAAATTAAGAATAAAACCAAACATTTTTAATCTGAAAACTAGAATTCTAGCATTTGGCATGTAGGCTGTCATATATCTATATTGACAATACTGTGGGCAAATAGACCTAGTTAATAGATACAGATCAGTCTGCATACTGACAGTCCTGAATCACTCAAAGAGCCTGTAAAACTTGTTCTGATGTTCAGGATTATATTTAGTCCTTTATTGGGAAATACAGTTTACTGATGTCACAGTGGTGGCACTACCAAACATAGCTTAGGGCCCAATTCGGCAGACATATGCGATATATGCTATTTATCATTCATCTTTGACCGCTTCACCTGCCTTTTGCCTACTAATCTATGTCTGCTGGGACTGCTTCTAATATTCCAAAGCTTTCCAGCGCCTACCGTGTTGTGGGTCTTTCCCCCACCCCCTTTAACTCTTCCAGAGAAATATTCCCTTCTCCCCATCCCCACACACACACATTACACTTGCCAGACCCCAGAATGGACAGTGTTAAGTCCTGCACCATTGACAGATGTGAAGTCCAATATCTTGTGACCAAACTGGTGCAATAAGAAAACCAAGAATGGTAGAAATCTTCAGTTTTCTAGTCTTTGTAGAGTGGAAGGGTTTGAACTTAAAAATTATGACATTCTTATTTGTTATTTATTAATATTAATAACAATAATAATAATCTGGTACTGCAGTAGTGCCCAACAGCCCCAGTGAAGAACCAGAACTATATTGCACTAGGCAGTTTACAAATGCAGAACAAAAAGATGAACTCTGCTCCAAACCGCTTAACAATCAAAGTATAAGTCAGTAGACAACAGGGTGATACAAAGAGGAGGAGAAACAATGAGGCAGCAGTGGTCATCATGATAAACAGCGATCTCGGCTCACCAGCTCTCTAACCATGGTCAAGTCTTTTGTAGGCATCACGGCAAAAGAGAGTTTTTACAGAGGGATTTGGAAGAGGACATTCTTATACAGTATCTGGTTTCTAAAATATATTAGTTACAATTTTCCTCTCTTTCCAAGTCCTGTAAGGTTTGCTTCTTAGTATTACGGGGGTGCCTATCTTTAAAATAAAATATCAAAAATACATTTAAAAGCTCTGAAACATTTGTGAGATGCCACAGTTCTTCTTTAAAATGTCTAGCATATATAGAATATGTATTTAGTGTGGTTCAAAGGCTTTCATAGTCTTGGATAATGTGGCTGCTTCCAACTTGGGCTAATGAAGCCTTTTTGCCATCATATATTCTCCATCAATTTACAGAAGTGCCATCTCATCCAAAAGAAATGTTAATTCATGGGGTGCATTATATGTTTTAAATATGACAGGTTCAAAATATGTACGTCACATACTGTATGGACAAACTCATTCATGCCACTGCCTAATAAAATGTGATTCATTGTGTTTTTCATTAGGTTACCACAAATATCACCTGGGGCATTCAACCACAGCCCATGCCAGTGCCGGTGTGGGTTATAATTTTGGCTGTTCTAGCAGGATTATTGCTCCTGGCTGTTCTAGTCTTTGTAATGTACAGGGTAAGCATTATACTTTGGGGGTGGGGGGTTCCATTATTGATGTATTACTGCAAATGAGACTAGTAATTTTGTCTTAAACAGGCTGAATATGTTGATCTATTGGGTACACTGCAGAGTCCATCCATTCATCCTAGGTTGTTGAGCAGGGAAGGAATTGCAATAAGGATTGGTGTTTGTTGGAGGACTGGGCTGTGTTTGGCTCTGTTTCCTTTTTCAGTTCGTATTTCCTGGTTTTAGAGGATGAGCTGAAACTAGAGAGTAGGGAGGAAAACCCAAGTGACTGAATAGTTAGGTTGTTTAAGCACTCACACAGTGAGAAATGGCTTGTAGATGGCATGACTGTCACTTTCCAAATACGTGTGATTTCTCCAAATTACAGATGGGGTTCTTCAAACGTGTGCGACCTCCTCAGGAAGAACAAGAAAGAGAACAGCTGCAACCCCATGAAAATGGCGAAGGGACGTCAGAAGCTTAAAAAGAGTTTTATCTGTGTAACATACTGAAACTAAAAATGCCAGCATCTTGGTTACAAATTTTGATTTCCCTCTTAAGGAACAGACACTCCACGACTGCACTACTGCTGATGTCTTTTGGCATTGGGAATAGCCTTAACTACAGATTAAAAGCAATATATTTAATTCTTCCCCTGTATTAATCACGTTAATAGATGTGACTAATGCATATGCACTGATTTGGATGTAAAAAACATACATGATATTTAGTGCCATGATTTTGCTAATCTAATTTCAGGAGACACTGTCTTTTGATGCACAGACTAGTGTTGTACGAACTGCTACATAGATTTCACTTACGCTCTGTAAACCAGCAGTTCCCATAGTTAATTGCTAGATTTAGTATGTTCTCTGTTGATGGACATTTACATTCTGACACTACACTTAATTTTCAAGCTCTCAGTGGCTAGATGCACAAAATGAGTATAGCTTGTTTTACAAGTCTGCCTTGATTGCAAAGCTTTTCTGTCCTTAGACTCTATGCTGATGATTTCCCCCAAAAAAGTATACATGGGAATATTCAGCAGGATCGTTCCCATTTGCCATCTCTTCTGCATGTTGGTCTCCCTTTCTGTAGGGAGTTGGGGGTCAGCTGCTTCCATGGGACCATTTCTCCTCCCTTGTCCCACTCCTCTTGATTTCATAGATGGTGCTCCAGAGGTCTTGGTCTGCATTTTTAACCAAATATAGTTACCCTGATACAAACCCTAGTGTGGATGATGATATACCAATATAAAGGTTCCTTCTACCAGGGTAGCTTAGTACCCTCCCAAACAGAAATAAACTATACCAGTATAAATTCCTTTATGCCAGTGTAACTGTGTCCACACTAGTGGTATTATACTACTTAAATATACTAGGATAGTTGAACTGATGCAACTTTTGTATTTGACAAGCTCTAAGAGTAACAGCAAGGACAGACCACTTTGGCACGTATTCCAGGTTGCTTGGGGCAGCATCTCCACTGTAAATACCCCCGATGACCAGAGAACCTTTTTGATGCAAGTTGTTGGAAATTAATAGCTTGTTTAGACATTCATTTTTGCCTCATGTCTGGTTTTTGGAAAACCAGAACCGATTTTCACTCTTCATTGCATTCTTCTTAGCTGAACCACTATAGTACCTGAGTTATTACTGAGAAAGTCCAAAGTTAATAAGGAGTTAATTTGTATATTGGGCAGCTTGCTTTTTTATCCATTTACATATTGTTTTAGACAGCTGTTTAAGTGAAATTAGTTTATAATGGAAATCCTGGCCTCACTGAAGTAATGGATTTTACCCACAGCCTTTAATGTTATAGTATTGTTATTGTAATTATAGAGGGAGGAATCAGGACCCAAGCCATTGGGGCATGTCTACAAGGCATCTGGGGGTGAGCCTCCCATCCTGGGTCCACAGAGTTGCTCTAGTGGGGCTCATGCTAGCACTCTAAAAATAGATTTTTTGATGTTCCATCGTGGTCCAGAACTCAGGCGCTCAAGCCCATCTCACCCCACCCTGGCTTCAGAATCCAAGCTCTAACCTGACCTGTCTACACAGCTGTTTTCAGAGTGCTTGTGCAAAACCTGCTAATATAAGTCTGTGGACCCAGGCTGGGTCCCAGATGCAGAGTAGACATGCCCTAGATGGCCTTGTTGAATGTATTTTAAGATGAGACAGGAGTGATTTTTTTATTAAATTCAGCTTCAATTGAGGCTTGATCCTGCAGTTATACTGCGCACCTGATTCCCATTGACATTAGTGGGAAATCTACACGCAGAAGGACCATTGGATTCTTTGGGTCCAGTCTGAAACTTGGGCTAAGCCTAGAGGTTGAAGAGACTGTCAGCAGAGAGAACATGGTTCTGATTCTGCAAACACGTATGTGCTTAAAGCATGTGAGTAGCCACAGTGATTTGAAATCAGCAGGACAATTCACCTGTCTAAGGATGAGCACAGGACTGAGGCCATTACGGGGAGACAAAGAAAAGCACGGGAAAGCCCAGCTCATCTGGGAGGGGTGTTAGCGTTAACTAACCCCTGATTTTATAGTCACTAAAGCGTGTTATTTCTTGGCATTTAGGGTACATAGGTATAATTTCAGCAACACTGTTGTAACTATGGAAACTTCCACCTGTACTAAGTTACATAAAGTAAGATTTCTTGAAAATATTTGTATTTCTTATATTCTCCTAAAGAATACCAGCAAATAATTGCCTCCCCTCTTTGATTAAAATCCCTGTACATTCATTAATCTCCAGTTTAATTGTTAGAAAACAGTAATGTAGCTGCAGTGTTCAGGTTACATCATGAATTCAACCATGCACACAGCCCCCAGTTCAGGACAGCACATATGCACAGGCTTAAAATTAAGCATATGCTTAAGGGATATTTTGAACAGGGATGCTTTCCTGAATTGAGGTCTTTGTTTTTACAATCTAGATTTGGCAATAAGATGATTATAGAATTTATATTTTCTACTGTCATAATAGTTTTCGTAGTGGCCTGCAAGCGCTACTTGTATTCTTATAGCAAGTGTTTTATAATGTTCACTTTTTTATAAAGACAATGTGATATTTTTTTATGCAATTAATGCCCCTGAATCAAGTGCTGTGCATAAAATACGAATGGCAGATAGCTTATTTAGTCCTCTTTTCAGATAAACTCATTTCATAAGTCCAAATTCATGTATATGCATTAACAACTTGTGAAATTATTTAGCCTAAGAGGGCAATTTAAAAAAATCCAGATCTTTTATGAATTTATATAACTACTCCAACTTGCATTATTGCAGCATTTCATGGTGTATCTTAAAAAGTTAAGATGTATATTGTCTGGTACCATACTTTGACAAGATTCATGAAGTGTAAGGATGTAATCTCACTTGTAGGTTTAAATTAGTCTTTCAAGAAACACTATTAAAGTTCAGTAGTAGATATATTGTTGTTAAGCACAAGTGGGAAGCCAAACTTTAGATATTTATATCAAAAGTCAAAATCTTTTAGAAATGTTCACAAATGTCTATATTAGACTTGTAGTTCTATCCTTTAAATTTATGATTGCTGAAACGACCTTGGTACTTTTGATACTTTTAAAGAAAGTCTGCTACTGTATTTCCTTTCTTTACTAAACATTTTTTATCTCTTTATGTATAGCTAAGATTTAAATCCAAACCGAGATTTTAGTATTAGTTATTCCTAAAATTGTGTCCAGCCTTGAATACATGTAACCTTGTTAAAATGCACTTTCATAGGTATCTTTTGAAAGTATTTCAGCTGGAACTAGGGGATTCTTGGTGCTTTTGAAATGTTCACTTTATTAATATATAGCTATGAAAGTGTAGAGCTTTACACAGCAAAAAATGCATTAAAGAAGTTTTCTTAGGAGTGTCTGCTACTATTTCAGAGGGGTTAAAAGAGATTTTGACCATTTTGGGGGGAGGAGACGGGGGGAGAAAGATTCAAATTGTATAACATCTTGTTTTAGAACCAGTGCTCATGCCAGAGGGAGCTATGGGATATCACTACTGAGCACTACCAAATCGCATCAGAGAGCAGCATTAGCGTGGATAAAATCTAGTCAACTCTGTCTTACTGCAGGGTAGAGCCTGTTCCAAAGTCCTATGAAGTCGGCTTTCAGTTGGGCTGCTCACGTACAATGCAGCTGTCTGTGAATGGGAAAGAATTAAGGTTATGTATTTGGAAAATGGCAGCCCAGAATGAATGGTTAGGTGGCAGAATGTGCGCTGACCTTGTCACTTTCTTGGGGTGATAAGGGCTTCTTTCACTTGTTCACACAAGAGCTGAGAAAAAATGTTTTGTGCACTGTGTACTCCTACCACAAAGAAATGCAACCTTTTGTTCCGTTTAGGATCTAATCGTGGGAGATGCTGAGCTCTCACAATTCCTTGGGATCTGAACTTTTTGGTACTCAGTCCCTAGTTTTTAGTTCTCAAGTGCAATATAACATTATAATCAGACCTAATTCACTGCCAAGTCATTTTTAAGTTTAATAGGCCTAACCTAAGACGTGATGTAGCATTTGTTGACTTACAGTAGTCAATATTTTTAAAAACCTTTTACAAAACAAATGTATTAAATTGAGTTGATACATGAATGCTGTAGAAGTGTTTTGATCACCCACATTGGGTCAGACATAATGAGTATATATTCTAAAGTGTATCAGTTGCTAATTCATTGGTTTGGGTTAATGAGATTTGGTACAATGTTTTTCTTTAAATCCATTGTGGAAAATTTTGACTAGTGACTGTACAATAATGTATTTGAGTCTGTAGTGCTACTGCTGTTTCATATGTTTGTGCCTCTTATTTCAGTGTAATTTTTTTCCAAAAGATATTGGAAACATTTTAATAATAGCAAAGGAAATCTAAGTTTAAATGCATTGTCCTTGTAAAAGTATTTTACATTAAGGTTGAATAACTTGACCCTTGACTTTTGCAAAATAAATAAAGATTTAACATAACATTAGAAACTGCAGTGAAAATATTAGTTGAGTGGCCCTTTCTGATCCATAAAGGAAACTTACTTGTTATGTCAATTCTGTTTTGAAAATGTAACATTTAATTCTTCATTTTATAAGACCATTTTTTGCATGGATTTTGCTAGTGCATTAAATTGGTACAATGTTGTGTGCACAAGCAGAAAATTAACTTACCAACAAGACTGCCACAAATTTGGGCAACTAGCGTTCCTAGCTATTTGATAAATATATTCATGAATCAAGTGGAAATATTTTCAACAGTTACAAAATTTCAACGGGCCTTACAGAACATTTAAAGAGAGCAATATTCATTTTCAGCCACCTTATTTTTTTTAAATATAAATCACACAAATTGTGTATTGCAGCAGGAAGAACTGCATTAGCAACAGATATGGCTAGCAAGCCTTTCTTATTTTCCTTTAAAGTCAATTTTTAATCCCAGTAATCCACGGAGACCTTACAATTTAAAATTATTTCATTGGGTTATATTTGTATAGCTCTGTATTCAATTTTAGATATAATTTAAAATATTCATGATTGGATAAACGGATTTTCAAAATCTGATTATAAATGTTAGATTTTTATTAGAATTTTGGAATAACATACCTCAATAAAAAATCTTCTCTGAATTATTTCAAAGGGATATGCACTTTAAAAAAATTCTATAAAATAGTCAGTAGAAAAATTCCAGAGTAGCTGCTTGCAGCCCACAAGGATTCATTGAGTATTAAAAGGTGCACATAACACAGATGTCACTTTCTCAGCTGAAGTTGCACTTCCAACAGGGGGATTTGTTACTACAGTAAGGGGAAAGAGAAGCTGGTTGCAATCTATTTTCTCTCATTACTGGATGACAAACCTCTTGCAACATATCTCAATATCAAAAAGTTATATCTGCAAGGATTCCATGGTCATTATTTTATTGACGGAAAACAGTCACTTTTTATCCTTTTCTTAAATGTGTAAAGTTACCAAGGGAAATTTCTGGGAATGAGTGTTTAATTTTCTAGTTGTACATATTAGGACAATTAAATTTCTTGGATTGTTTTCAAATTAACAACTGTATTCATCTTTATATTCTGGGTGATTGTAAATATTTTGCTGGACAAAATAAAGGGGTGCATATTATTTTCTTTTGACTGAATATATGTTTACTTAGGAAGTAGAGCTAGCTGAAATTTTTCAAATTTTCAAGTGTGTGTGTGTTTCAACCAGCTTAGAATGGTAGAAAATCAGTGGAAACTTTTTTGGCATTTTTCAATCGGCTCTATAAGGTACAGCATCTGCACACAGGTTGTGTGTCTATAGAACACACTGTACATACAGCTCAGGTGGTCAGGTTGCACCTTTAGACCTAATTCTGCATAGACTTATGCATGTGCTTCCCTTATACACTGAGTAGTACTATTGTCAGGGCTTTAATATTCCCTCAGTTCTGCTTCTTTTGAAGACCATGACATAATACAGGGGTCGGCAACCTTTCAGAAGTGGTGTGCCGAGCCTTCATTTTATTCACTCTAATTTAAGGTTTTGCGTGCCGGTAATACATTTTAACATTTTTAGAAACTCACTTTCTATAAGTCTATAATATATAACTAAACTATTGTTGTATGAAAAGTAAATAAGGTTTTTAAAATGTTTAAGAAGTTTCATTTAAAATTACATTAAAATGCAGCGCACCCCCACCCCCAGACCGGTGGCCAGGACCCAGGCAGTGTAAGTGCCACTGAAAATCAGCTTGCGTGCCGCCTTTGGCACGCGTGCCATAGGTTGCCTACCCCTGACATAATACATGTTGACTGCAATAGAAATAAGAGTGAGTGCTGCCTGACTATAATATCAAATTACCAAAACAAATGGGTTGGATACTAAGAAAGATGTGCAATATTGAAGTCAATCTATAGCTATCTAAGGTATCATGGTTGTCAATATGCTCCATATGACACCTCCTGGCAACAGCAGGAACATAAATGAGGTCTTTTGCTCCACAAGTATAGCTATTGCGTATATTTTGAGCTAAAGAAAAAAAGCTTTTAGTTAGTGGAGACAGGATACTGGACAACATGGACCATGGTCTGACCCAATAAATGGCAGCTGATCTGTAGCCACCATTTTTATCCTGTGAGACAAAGACCAAAATGAGGGGCCACCATTAAAACAGCATAGAAAACCTCTCTCTACATCTTCACATCCAGGCAGTGTTTGAGGGTATGTTTACACTACGAAATTAGGTAGATTTTATAGAAGTCGATTTTTTAGAAATCTATTTTATACAGTCAATTGTGTGTGTCCCCACTAAGCACATTAAGCCAGCGGAGTGCAGTACCGAGGCTAGCGTTGACTTTCGGAGCATTGCACTGTGGGTAGCTATGCCACAGTTCCTGCAGTCTTCGCCACTCATTGGAATTCTGGGTTGAGCTCCCAATGCCTGATGGGGCAAAAACATTGTTGCGGGTGGTTTTAGGTATGTCATCAGGCCCCGCTTCCTCCCTCCATGAAAGCAACAGCAGACAATCATTTCGCACCTTTTTTCCGTGCGGACGCCATACCACAGCAAGCGTGCAGCCCACTCAGCTTAGCTGCCGCTGTTGTGTCCTGGGTGCTGCTGGCAGCAAACGGTGCAGTAAGGCTGCAAACCATCGTCCTCGAATGACTGCTTCCGCTGCCACTCTGCTCTCCTGCAGACACCATACCACGGCAAGCATGGAGCCTACTTAGATCACCGCGGCAGTTATGAGCACTGTAAACACCACCGCATTATTCTGCAGTATATGCAGCAACAGAAACTTCAAAAGCAGGTGAGGAGGCGACGGCAATGGCGCGGTGACAAGAGTGATGAGGACCTGTACAGAGACTCTTCTCAAAGCACGGGCCCTGGCAATTTGGACATCATGGTGGTAATGGGGCAGGTTCATGCCGTGGAATGCTGATTCTAGGCCCGGGAAACAAGCACAGACTCGTGGGACTGCATAGTGTTGCAGGTCTGGGATGATTCCCAGTGCATGCGGAACTTTCGCATGTGTAAGGGCACTTTCATAGAACTTTGTGACTTGCTTTCTCCTGTCCTGAAGCACAAGACTATCAAGATGAGAGTAGCCCTCACAGTTCACAAGAGAGTGGCGATAGACCTCTGGAAGTTTGCAATGCCTGACTGCTACCGGTCAGTCAGGAATCAATTTCGAGTGGGCAAATCTACTGTGGGGGCTGCTGTGATCCAAGTAGCCAACGCGATCACTGAGCTGCTGCTATCAAGGGTAGTGACTCTGGGAAATGTGCAGGTCATAGTTGATGGCTTTGCTGCAATGGGATTCCCTAACTGTGGTGGGGCGATAGACGGAACGCATATCCCTATCTTGGGACTGGAGCACCAAGGCAGCCAGTACGTAAACCACAAGGGGTACTTTTCAATGGTGCTGCAAGCACTGGTGGAGCACATGAGACATTTCACCAACATCAACATGGGATGGCCGGGAAAGGTATATGACGCTCGCATCTTCATACTGGTCTGTTTCAAAAGCTGCAGCAAGGGACTTACTTTCCAGACCAGAAAATAACCGTTGGGGATGTTGAAATGCCTATAGTTATTCTTGGGGACCCAGCCTACCCCTTAATGCCATGGCTCATGAAGCCATACACAGGCAGCCTGGACAGTAGTCAGGACCTGTTCAACTATAGGCTGAGCAAGTGCAGAATGGTGGTAGAATGTGCATTTGGACGTTTAAAAGCGTGTTGGTGCAGTTTACCGAATCGGTTAGACCTCAACAAAACCAATATTCCCATTGTTATTATTGCTTGCTTTGTGCTCCACAATATCTGTGAGAGTAAGGGGGAGACGTTTATGGCGGGGTGGGAGGTTGAGGCAAATCACCTGGCTGCTGATTACGCGCAGCCAGACACCAGGGCGGTTAGAAGAGCACAGCAGTGCGCGCTGCGCATCAGAGAAGCTTTGAAAACCAATTTCATGACTGGCTAGACTACTGTGTGAAAGTTCTGTTTGTTTCTCCTTGATGAAAACCCCACCCTCTTGGTTCACTCTACTTCCCTGTAAACAAACTGCTCTCCCCTTCCCCCTTTGATCACCGCTTGCAAAGGCAATAAAGTCATTGTTGTTTCAAATTCATGCATTCTTTATTAATTCGTCACACAAATGTGGGGATAACTGCCAAGGTAGCCTGGGAGGGGTGGAGGAGGAGGGAAGCACGCGGTGGGGTGGTGGAGGAGGGGAGGACAAGGCCACACTGCACTTCAAAACTTATTGAATGCCAGCTTTCTGTTGCTTGGGCAATCCTCTGGGGTGGAGTGGTTGGGTGCCCGGAGGCCCCCCTACCGCGTTCTTGGGTGTCTGGGTGAGGAGGTTATGGAACTTGGGGAGGAGGGCGGTTGGTTATACAGGGGCTGCAGTGGTGGTCTGTGCTCCTGCTGCCTCTCCTGCACCTCAACCATACGCCGGAGCATATCAGTTTGATCCTCCAGTAGCCTCAGCATTGCTTCCTCCTCTCATCACGCTGACGCCACCTATCATCTTGATCCCGCCACCTCTCCTCTTGCTCCCACCAGCTGTCCTCTCACGCGTCCCTCCTGTCCTCGCGTTCATTTTGTGCTTTCCTGCACTCTGACATAGTCTGCCTCCACGCGTTCTGCTGGGCTCTTTCAGTGTGGGAGGATGCATAAGCTCAGAGAACATTTCATCGCAAGTGCGTTTTTTTTCGCCTTCTAATCTTCGCTAGCGTCTGGGATGGAGATGATAGGGGGAGCGTTGAAACATTTGCAGCTGTGGGAGTAAAAAAAGGGAGAGCAGTATTTAAAAAGACACATTTTAGAGAACAATTGGTAGACTCTTTCACGGTGAGCCAAGCTGTTAACGTTACATAGCCTCTTATATTGAGGGCCTGCCGGTTTGGTGTGAGAGATCACACAGGCAGGGCCGGCGGGCAACAGAATTCGGCTTGCAGGCAGACATGGTAAGCCACAATCTTTTGGCTTCTTTAACCTTCATAACATGTGGGAATGGTTTCAAATAGCAGTGCCCTCATTTCTTATACCAAGCACCTGTTGGGTTGGCCATTTAAAAGGAGGGTCTGCAGTTTTCAGGTTAACGTGCAGCACAAACCCAACTAAACCCCCTCCCCACACCCAAGTCTCTGGGATGATTGCTTCACGTGGCTAACAGCAGGGATGATTTCTGGTCAGCCACAGGCAAACAGCCCAGCAGGAACGTCCACCTCTGAATGTCCCCTTAATAAAATTCCCCTATTTCAAGCAGGTGACCATGAATGCTATCACTCTTCTGAGGATAACACAGAGAGATAAAGAACGGATGTTGCTTGAATGCAAGCAAACACCGGGACCATACGCTGCCATGTTTTATTATGCAATGATTCCAGACTACTGGCCTGGCGTGGTAAAGCGTCCTACCACGGAGGACGGAATAAGGCTGCCCTCCCCAGAAACCTTTTGCAAAGGCTTTGGGAGTACATCCAGGAGAGCTTCATTGAGATGTCTCTGTAGGATTTCCGTTCCATCCCCATACACATTAACAGACTTTTCCAGTAGCTGTACTGGCTGCGAATGCATCCCAAGTCTTCAGGGTAAATTAATCATTAAACATGCTTGCTTTTAAACCATGTACTATATTTACAAAGGTACACTTACCAGAGGTCCCTTCTCTGCCTTCAAGGTCTGGGAGCCTGCCTTGGGTGGGTTGGGAGGGTACTGGCTCCAGGGTGATAAACAGATCCTGGCTGTCGGGGAAAACAGTTTCTCTGCTTGCTTGCTGTGCACTATCTTCAACCTCCTCATCTTCCTTATCCCCAAAATCTGCATCCCTGTTGTGTGAGAATCCATTGACGGAGTCCACGCACATGGGCGGGGTAGTTGTAGGGGCACCCCCTAGAATGGCGTGCAGCTCATCATAGAAGCGGCATGTCTGGGGCTCTGACCCAGAGCAGCCGTTTGCCTCTCTGGTTCTTTGTTAGGCTTGCCTGAGCTCCTTAAGTTTCACGCGGCACTGTTGCGGGTCTCTGTTATAGCCTCTGTCCTTCATGCCCTTGGAGATTTTTTTTCCAAATATTTGGGCATTTGTCTTTTGGAACGGAGTTCTGATAGCATGGATTCCTCTCCTCATACAGTAATCAGATCCATTTCAGCGATCAGATCCTGTTCAGTCCATGCTGGAGCTTTTTTGCGATTCTGGGACTCCATGGTCACCTCTGCTGATGAGGTCTGCACGGTCACCTCTGAGCTCACCATGCTGGCCAAACAGGAAATGAAATTCAAAAGTTCGCGTGGCTTTTCCTGTCTACCTGGCCAGTGCATCTGAGTTGAGAATGCTGTCCAGAGCTGTCACAATGGAGCACTCTGGGATAGCTCCCGGAGGCCAATACCATTTAATTGCATCCACACTACTCCAAATTCGACCCAGCGGGGTAGATTTTAGCACTAATCCCCTCGTCAGGGAGGAGTACAGAAATTGATTTTAAGAGCCCTTTAAGTCGACAAATAGGCTTTGTCGTGTGGATGGGTGCAGGGTTAAATTGATCTAACGCTGCTAAATTCGACCTAAACTCATAGTGTAGACCAGGGCTAAATCTTGCCACATCTTCCTTCAGAATATCTGTAACATCTTCACCTTCCCCCTAGTATAGACACAGCTACATTTTTACCCAGGCCCTAAACTTGTGTTTCATCTACTGCAACCTCTTGTAGACTGATGAATTACTATCATGTCTGAAATTTAAGCAGTAGTTGATGGAGAGCTCTGAAGACTGCAGGAGCTACTCTCTAAACGGGACTGCCAGATAGAATACCTCAGAGAAAATAAGTATTCAGGTAAGTGAAACAAATTTTTTATTATTGGCTTTCATATCCTTGCAAGATTGGTTAAAAAAAATGTCTGATACAATTTTTTTTGTAAATGAACAATTGTAGATATTTAGAGGTAGTCCCACCTCAAAGATTCATCTAAATACAATATTATTCCCCTTTGGAAGTCATCATCTTCAACAACAATTTTTGTCTTTCAGCATTCATTTCATATTTTTGTACATAACTAAAACCTTAGTTTAAAAAGTTTAAGGTGGAGAGTGGGTCCAACCAACATCCAAAATAACTTTTTTTTTTAAAAAAATCAATACTTTTTAAAGGCCAAATATTAGAACTACTTAAAAATCCAAATATTAGAACATTTGGAAATGAATACTTAAGGGATCCAACCATTTTCCCAGGGCCATATAATCTTTCATCATTCATCAGCTCAAAGGGGGAAGCAGGTAGCAGCCAAACTAGAAAGTCTTTTATAGACCCATGTTCCTCATCTTTACATAACTATATGCAGGGATGCCACATTTAATCCAACCATTCCCGAGGAAAGGTGAAAAATCATGAGATCCTAAGGGATAAGACTACGGTGCAGAGAGATGCACATTTTTCCCCATGCCTGCTCGACTGGATTCAGCAAGTAGTTATTAGTGGGGGCTTCATTATATTAGACTAGAGCATGAGATCTGGAGAATCAAACTGATTGTCTATTTTCCATGTCCAAAAGGAGTGGCATTAAACCATCAGCGCCCCTGGTTAAAATTAAATTAGATTTTTGTTCCTTCAACCCTTCATCTCTATGAAGTCATTATTGATGACAATGAATTAATTACACTGTTCTGTAGAGAATGACATTAAAGTAATTAAATGATAAGGAAAAGTAAATTAGATTTTGAAAATTCTTTTAGTTTTGATAACTCGTAAAGATTTTTAACCTGATAGTTCACTTTTAGGTTTGGGAAATCTTTCATTGTTGCACAATTGTGCAAATATTTCTTCCTTCCTCTTACTCCCCCACTATGGAAGTTTCTGAGATAAGGACGCGTCCATATCTCCCTCCAACCTGCTTTATTTGGCTAATCTATTTATTGAAGGGGAAATTTTAATTGTAAAATTATAGTATGGGGGGGTGGGGGCTCGGCGGGGCGGCGCTTTTTTTTTTGCTGCTTGGGGCAGCAAAAAAGTTAGAGCCGGCCCTGCCTGTACAACTGTAAATTTCTGCATTCCATCAAATATGTGCACTAGAAATGGGTTGTTTGATACTGTTTTTTTAGATAATACTTTTATTAGATAGATAATACTTAGTCCTACCTTCAGTGCAGGGTACTGTACTACACGGCCCCTGGAGGTCTCTTCCAGCCCTACAATTCTATGATTACTAAGACTAAAATGTAAGTGCTTAGCATTAAGTGCCAAAAAACTCTTAATTGTACAAGATGCTGTATAGCGCATATGATCTAGAAAGCAGGATAGGATTCACTGGGGGAGGAAATAATTGGGCTTGATGTAACTTTATTAGTAAAGACTTTCCCTATTCCTAACCTCAAGTTTTCAAAAAGCATGAGTCTGGTCTGAAAATCATGAGATGTGTTTTTTGGGGTTTTTATTTGCCTTCTATTTTCTGTATGTTTAGGATACACTTACTTCCCTCTTCCTTCCCCCCCTCCCCGACACACACACACACACACACACACACATTGTATTGAAACTAAAGTGGAGAGTCTCAATTAATGTCTTGATTCCAGAACCTGAGACTTTAAGAAAAACAACACAGCTCCACGAGACTTGCTGTAAAAGCAAAAGACTTAGCAACCTGGGGCCTGAGTCTGCCTGGTTTAGAGCTGAGCAGTGATCACTGGGCCTGTTTGGGGGGCCAGGTCCCATTGAGTGGGAGTAAAGATGGGGCTGGGGGACTGAGGCTCTCAGTAAGTGTTACGCTGAGTAGAGAGGAGCTCGGCGGCAGAGGCCAGGCCCAAGGTTTCCCCCACACGTTTGGGGTTTAACAGAGGCGGGGCAGCTATTAACTAACACTTGTAGTTTAGCAGGGTCAGGGAATTCAGAGCTTCACTGGATTGCAAGGGGCCATCGCGCTCATCCCCTTGCCCCCCATCTCCTACAGCGGCTGTTTTAGCACCTCTCCCCGCTTGCTTTGACGCGCCAGGGCAACTAATCCCCGGTTCCAGGCAGACTTTGCCCAGCTTCCCCTTCCCGCGCTGTGGCCGGCCGGCCGGGGCAGCCCGGCGAGCACCTGTGGGGGCTGGGGCGCGCCGAGCTCCCCCGCTGGGCTCCCTCCCCCTCGTCACGTGTGTCTGTGCAGGGGGCGCGGGCCGCCTCCCGCCCCGCCATCCTCCTCCGGCAGCCGCCGCAGCCGGGCGGGCAGCAGGGAGCTGCCGGCCCCAGTCTCTGTCGCTTCGCCCGCAATATGCCTCCGCTGCCCGCTGGCCATGCCGGGGCTGTGCGGGCGCTTCCCCTCGCTGCTGCTGGGGCTGGCGGCCGCGCTGCTGCTCCGGGGGCGGCTGGTCCCCGCCGCCGCCACCAGCCCCGCCGAGCTGAGCCGCAGCCGCCCCGGGGCACCTTCCGCGGCTACTGCAGGTACCGTCCCCGCTACCCCGCCGCGGCTTAGCGCCCCGGGCACGTGCCCCCGCTGCCTGCCCCGGGGAGATGGCACCGGCGCTCCCCCATCCCCGGGAGCGCACCTGCCGCCTTCCCCCGGGAGCTCGCCCCAGCCCTTCCTCCGCGGGACCCCCTGGGTGCGGGGCCGGGCGCTCGCCCCTAGCCCTGAAGATTGCACCGCTCCCCTGCAGAGCCCTCCCCCTGCCCCCGGGGGCTGCCCGGACACGCCTGTGCATGTGCTGCGCGGAGCGCAGGGTCGTGGCCGCTGTGTTCAGCGAAGCCTCCTTCATTGCTCCCGGGCACGTGAATTAGTCTTGGAGTAGCTGCTCTTCCTTTCCCCCCCCCAACCCCCTCGCTGGCCTGGCCTGGCCTGGGAATTCAGAGCAGCAGCTGCCAGACTTGGGGCTCGCCTGGAGGTAGAACCCTTGGGATCCTTTGAATGGACCTTTCTCCACAGCTGTCCCAGCATCCGGAGCTGAAAAGGCCATTACCTAGATTTTTCTTGTCTGAAAAACAAAATTGTTCCCAAGGGAAGGGTGACATAGTATTTCTGTGGGAGTGGAAAAGAAGGCGTCATGATTATTCTCCATCAAATCCACCTAGGTTTCTGCGTGGCTTGGGCGAAATTACGTGTCCCAGTGGTCTGTAGTCCCCTCCTCCACCCCCGCCTGGTGTTTTCATTCTGCGCGTTGCTAAAAACGGGATTGGGATTCAGGCAGATTCAGCATCGTTTTAAACTGCTTGTGTTAGCACTCTTGACGAACACACGCTGCTGGCTGCAATCTACGACACGTCAGTGATGACTGAATTTGTGAAAATACAGCTTCAAGTTGCTTATGCAAAGAATGGAACATTTTATTTTTCAGAAACCCGAAAAAAGTGTTTTTAGGGAAGCAGATAGTAGATCCATATTAGTTCCTAACACCTAAGCAGAATCCATTTTTGCTATCACTGGATCTCTTTACTGTGCAGATACTATAACGTTGTTGCGGGGTGGGAGGGAGGAATGTATCCCTTTAGCTATATGGTTGCTTTGACCTATTGATAGCAGGAGATGGTCCCTTAAGTGACTGGATAATGCTGTTTAGGGAAGTGTGCCTTGGTGAATTCCTATATGCAGGCAGTAATCACTAGATTAATGTAATGGATGATGCATGTGTAGGTTTCTTAAATCTCTCAAATGAGTGGCAAAATCTGTGAGCTCATTTGTTTTCACATGCACTCTGTGGAACAAGAATATCTGTTAATTTTCCCAACAACTGTATGTAGAACAAGGTAGTTATTTCACAAATGAAGGCGTCAATCCTGCAATTGAATCGGGGAAACCAGTCAATAGGGTTTTTAGAAAATATTTCTGATTAAAAGACATTTTTCTACACACATCTTCTGAAGTCAGCCTAAAAAAAAATTGTACTTGTAATACTGGCGTTCATCTAAGGATTTCAAAATGTTTCCAAACATTATTTAAGCCTTTATATTATCATGGCCTCATTTTGCAAATCACTTAAGCACAGATTTAGCTTCATTTCAGTTCAGTCCAGTCAGGCACTGAATACTGCCTCTGAGACCGAAGTATATGTTTAAATTTAAGTGTGTGCTTAAGTGCTTTGCTGAAGTGAAGCCCACGTGAAGTATGTCAGTGTTAGACCTATTGTACAGATAAGTCAGTTGTAGCTGGAAACAGACTTATTTTATAACCACTAGAACATGCATACAGAAATTAAAAAGTTTTTGTTGAACATGAATACAATTCATGGTTATTGTTGTAGATCAGGGGATTTGTTCCTTTTCCCTCTATAGTCGCAAATAAAATAATTAAACAAATACCAGGAAAGCTTTAGAGAAAAAGGATTTAAATTTTTTTTTTTTGATGCCACACATTGGTTTTTCTACGGAAAACCAAAACGTTGTTTTTCAGAAACCTTTTAATGTAGGCAAAGGGGGAAAAAGGCTTAGTTGTAGGAACTGAAAACTGCATTGTTGTCATTCAGCATTGGAAGAAAAACAAAAATTCCTGTATTTCCCACTCCCCAATTTTTATGGAAAATATTTACCATTTACCCTAGCCCAAGTTAAAATATTGTGTCAACATTACTGGTTTGTGCGATAAACTTTTTATTTATAAGACATTTATTTTTCGGTGAAGTCATTCAAACAACAGTTTAATGGCACCACATTCTTAGCTGATTCTATTTGGTTTTATTTTAAATAAAAATTCTTGATGGCTGGGCTTTAAAAAAAGGCCTAAGGCAGTTTGGTACACATTTCCCGTTGACAATCCAAGCCAACTAACATTCATCAAAATGATTGAATGCACTGACTAGGTACTGTTTAAATATATTCACAGCTCTGTTAGTGTGCATCTCAGTCCTCAGCTAGTGTTCCAGTTGTCTGGTTTAGAAATGATCTTGGTCCAACTTATGTTACCATATATTGCTTTTAAATAGCTGTGACTAAACATAATCATTCTTTACATGAGAATTAAGCAGTTTGTTTTTTATTATGGGGCATTTGGTAGCCAGCTTTATATTTAGGTTGTCTATTGTAAGATTTAGGTTTCATCATTAAATTAGTGACATTTTTTCGAGATTCTCTAACACCTTAATTGTTCACATTGAAATTCAACAAGAAGAAAGCCTGGGGGCCAGAAATAAATCTTTTCTTTGTCCCGTGAAATTCTGTTCAGATTTAGCTGAATTATCAACTGCTGAAAATGGTAATTTTCCTTCTGTCACTTCCATTACCAGCAATGTCCAGGCAGCATAATAACTGAACATGAACATTCTAAAGTACTGGCCCCTCGCTGCTGCAGCAGGAGCACACACTGCACTGGGAACCCCAGGAGCAGACAGTCTTTCCAGGAGGTAAAGAGAACTGTGCTGGACTTGGCTCAGTTCTCCAACCCATCATGTTGCCCTGGTAACCCATCCCACTTCCACTGAAGGAGGAAGGAGCTTCCCCAGACTCCTGAATGAGAGAGGGAGAGAGTTGGGTTGCGTTCTACTCTTCTCCCTCCCCCCCAAACCCCCACTCCATGTTATGCATGTGGCTTCAGAGGCCCATTGTCTTCTAGGACAACAGCCTTTTATTGAAATATTTAATCTGGTAGCTCAAGTGGTCAAAGCCTGAGTTGTTGTACTCCAATTTCAGGGTTCAGATCCTATTGATGCGACATAAAGGAGACAGTGGGAATCATAGAAGATTAGGTTTGGAAGAGACCTCAGGAGGTCATCTAGTCCAACCCCCTGTTCAAAGCAGGACCAATGCCCAACTAAATCATCCCAGCCAGGGCTTTGTCAAGCCTGGCTTTACAGGTTTTTAAGGATGGAGATTCCACCACCTCCCCTAGGTAACCCATTCCAGTGCTTCACCACCCTCCTAGTGAAATAGTTTTTTCCTAATATCCAACCTAGACCTTCCCCACAGCACTTGAGACCATTGCTCCTTGTTCTGTCATCTGTCACCGCAGAGAATAGCCTTGCTCCATCTTCTCCAGATGTGGCCTCACCAGTGCTGAATAGAGGGGAATAATCACTTCCCTCAATCTGCTGGCAATGCTCCTACTAATGCAGCCCAATATGCCATTAGCCTTCTTGGCAACAAGGACACACTGTTGACTCATATCCAGCTTCTCGTCCACTGTAATCCCCAGGTCCTTTTCTGCAGGACTTCCGCTTTGGCAGTCGGTCCCCAGCTTGTAGCGGTGCATGGAATTCTTCCGTCCTAAGTGCAGGACTCTGCACTTGTCCTTGTTGAACCTCATCAGATTACTTTTGGCCCAATCCTCCAATTTGTCTAGGTCACTCTGAACCCTATCCCTACCCTCCAGCGTATCTACCTGTCCCCCCAGCTTGGTGTCATCCATGAACTTGCTGAGGGTGCAATCCATCTCATCATCCAGATTATTAATGAAGATGTTGAACAAAACTGGCCACAGGAGCCACCCTGGGGCACTCCGCTTGATATCGGCTGCCAACTAGACATAGAGCCGTTGATCACTACCCGTTGAGGCCGATGATCTAGCCAGGTTTCTATCCACCTTATAGTCCATTCATCCAATCCATACTTCCTTATCTTGCTGGCAAGAATAGTATGGAAGACCATATCAAAAGCTTTCCCCATATCCATAGAGCCAGTTATCTCATCATAGAAGGCAATCAGGTTGGTCAGGCATGACTTGTCCTTGGTGAATCCATGTTGACTGTTCCTGATCACCTTCCAAGTGCTTCAAAATGGATTCCTTGAGGTCCATGATTTTTTCCAGGGACTGAGTTCCCCGGATTCTCCTTCTTCCCTTTTTTAAAGATGGGCACTATATTTGCCTTTTTCCAATTGTCCGGGACCTCCCCTGATCGCCACGAGTTTTCAAAGATAATGGCCAATGGCTCTGCAATCACATCAGCCAACTCCTTCAGCACTCTCAGATACATTGCATCCGGCCCCATGGACTTGTACACGTCCAGCTTTTCTAAATAGTCCTTAACCTGCTCTTTCACCAGTGAGGGTTGTTCTTTCACCACTCACCTCCTCCCCTTACTGTGCTGCCCAGTGAAGCAGTCTGGGAGCTGACCTTGTCTGTGAAGACGGAAGCAAAAAAAAAAGCATTGAGTACTTCAGCTTTTTCCACATCATCTGTCACTAGGTTGTCTCCCCCATTCAGTAAGGGTCTCACACTTTCCTTGACCACCTTCTTGTTGCTAACATACCTGTAGAAACCTTTCTTGTTACCTTTCACGTCCCTGCTAGCTGCAACTAAAATTGTGCTTTGGCCTTCCTGATCGCACCCCTGCATGCTCAAGCAATATTTTTATACTCCTCTCTAGTCGTCTATCCAAGTTTCCACTTCTTGTAAGGTTCCTTTTTGTGTTTAAGTTCACTGTACAAATGTACAGTTGCATATAATAGAATTTGTATTTTACTTGTTTTCTGTTTTAAAAACCTAGAGAATTGCATTAAAGAACTATGGTAAACATATATGTTCATAGAGCTGCAGTGTGCACAGGATGGGTAGTATTCAGGGACTCCATCAGGGTTATGTAGTGAATGAAGCTGTTTGTAGGGTTCCTCCCTTATTTTCTCTGTAAGTTAGATGTGTAGAGAACAAGTCACAGGCCTAACAGGAAGAGAGAGGGATGGGGCTTATGGTTAAAGCAGATGACGGTCACACAGGAGAACTCAATTCTCTCTCTCCCTCTGTCACAGACTTCCTATGTGATGCTGAGAGAGCCACTTGAAGCATTATTTTGGCAAATGGCCACTCATATTATTTATTTGAATTGAAGTAGCACCTAGAAGCCCCAGTAATAGACCAGGACTCCATGATGGTCGGTGCTGTACAAATGCAGACCAGAAAGATTGCGTCTGCCCCAAAGACTTTGTATATTCCCTATTTTCTGTGTGCCCAACTTGAGACATGTAGGGTCTGATCTGCAGAAATGCTGAACACTGCAACTGAAGTCAATGGGAGCTGTGAATGCTCAATATCTCTGTCAGTAAGGAAGTGGAGCATGGGGGAATGAGCACAAGACTGGGAATTAGGCATTCCTATGTTCTGCTCTTGGTTTTGATCTCAGTCAGGCAAATATTTGTCTCAGTTTCCCCGTTTGTAAAATGGAGATAATTTCTTATCTTGCAAGGGAAATATGGAGGTAAATTAATTAATACTTGTGAGGCACTCTGTTACTCTGAAGATGTTGAGAAAATGAATAATTCTGTAAAATACAGATTTTGGATGGTGTGCAGTAAATGAGTCGGGCCACTAATTGAATTATAAGGATAAAAATAAATATTTGTCTCATCCCCACAGCATGGTCTATTCTGTGCAATGAATAAGGGCTCCTGTGGGGGGGAAAATAATATGTGATACTGTATTTAAAGACTGTATCATATTGCACAAGGTGTGTGTGTGTGTGTGGGGGGGCTAAATTGAGGTTGCACAGGTAACCTTAATTCTGGCTTTGTCTAACTTTTGATTTCTTGACTTTGCAATCTAAAAAATGTTCTTTTAACATAACTTTAACTGTTATTAGTTTGTTCAGCTTTCAAAAATACAACTACAGGTACCCATCTAGTTATGTGTGCCTAGCCCGTTCATGAGAAATCACAGAAACAAAGGACTGGCCATATGTCTGTCCACTACAGGCCATCCCCACCTCCCCTCAGCCTTAGAGCAGAGAGTGAAAAAGAAAGAACCCTCGAGTCACACTGCAAGCCAAGACATTTAGGCTCTAATGGTACCTCTACACAAGCTGCAGAAATGAGCATCGCAGCCGGTCTACAGACTTGGGCTAGTAGGGCTGGCACTCTAAAAATAGCTGTGTTAACAGTGCTTTGAAGTTGCACTCGGGCTCAGAAGCCCAGGGAGAGAGGCAGGCCAGAGCAGAACTGAGCCAATTCCCTCAACTAATTAACATGTAGAAAACAATATTCAGCTTCTAGTGATATCTCAACCAAAGTGAGATATCCACCACAAAATCAAAATAAAAAAATAAATCTAAATGAAAACACAGTGCATTCCTACTTGTTGAGCATTAGGAATGACGACAACTCCAACCCCCCTGATCGCCAGAGCAAGCTATCAAAACCAAAAATGCCCATTGTTAGAACAGCATCTATCACAGTAATTTATGAGTCACCAGGGAGAGTAAATCAAAAAGTAGCCACAAGCTTGACTGTTAGACACCTGCACAGAAGCATCACATTACATCACCACGGCAGACTCTCACTAAAAATCAAGTCAGTGATCACTAATTAGAGGAGGAATTTGGGAGGCACAAAATCCTTTAAATCCAGAGAGGAGCCAGTGTGGCAGAGGAAATATTGAGACAAAACAACACTTTATACTCCAGTGTCCTAGATACAAAGAAGCACAAGAAAGACATTCCCTCCAATGGTCACGATTCATAAGACATCTCATCAACAATTGATGAATAAAAAACTGTGGCTGAGCCTGGAAGAAAAAAGAGAGATGGCATTCTGTGGCATAGCAATCTACTTCTGGTTCAGGAATGGACAGTAACAACAAATGGACTGAGGGGATCAAACTCCTAACATAGTGTGTAAGCCTATCTAGGATGGGTCCGGTCTGACTCTGAGAAATATCTGAAGTGGGGTCCATCCTTTTCTTACACTTAGGAACACTTGTTGTCAGCAGGTGAATAAAGCTAATTTTTTTTAAATAAGTCTGTGGCTGAGGTCACTCAATAAGGGTGAACTGTAAAGAATGGGGTAGACAATCCCCCAAAAGCTGGTGGATATTCCAATACTTAGATTTACCAAGCCAGCATAAAACAGCTTCTTAATTACCTCCCTGGTTATTCAGGAGTCAAACAGCACAGTTTCCTTAAAGTGATCCAGCCTCGGGCCTCCATCCAGGTACCTACGTCAAATATGATGATTTCTGAAAATCTTATTTCATCATAAAAAAAGAAAAGGTTCTGTCAATCCCAAAGGATCGGAAACATTACCTCCCAGGTTAATGAATGTTTCAGATCTTACCCAAATACACGCTACAGCCAATTCTTATTAACTAAACTAAAATGTATTTAAAAAAACTAGAGAGAGAGAGAGAGTATGGTTAAAAGATCAATATTCATACAGACATGAGTTCAGTTCATTGAGGTTCAGATTCATAGCAGAGATGGTGAGCTTTGTAGTTGCAAAGAGGTTTTTCAGAAATAGTTCATAGGTTATAGTCCAATGTCCTTGCAGGGTGTTCCAATTTAGGACTGGGATCTCAGTCCTTATGCCTAAGCTTCCCCTGTATGAAGCCTCAAGGAGATCTGAGATGACAGAATACCTTGGTGAACAAAAGATAATTAAAGATGACTTTGAAGGAGGTCCATCACCTGTACTTTGCTATAGAATTAACATAAGGCAATTGGTTTGTTCCTCCACCATTCACAGATGATTTGCTATACATTTCAAAGAGAGTTGAATACAGAGAGATCCCATATTTACAATTCATTTAAATGCTAGGATGTTCTTTTGATCGCTGGATTATCAGAATACAGCATAGACAGGGACTGTTGATTAGATTGTTGACCAACCCATATACATGTAAATATGCAAAAGCACACATTATCCTTCCAGGTGTCTTTAAGGGTTGAATTTGAGCCATTTATTTTGCAGGATGTTTAACCCTTTCTAGCCATGTGTCACAAAGGCTTTTTGATGTATATGAGATTTTTTAAAATGTAAATACCTTTTTTGTTTTTTTAAATAATTTCAAATTAAACTTTAAATGTGTTTATGATAACTAATATTAAGGCCTAAATGTATTAGAATCTATTTAAATAATTTAAATTACCCAAAAATAACATATTTGTTGCCAAAGTTTTAAAGCAAGTCAAATTACTAAACTGAAGGAAGTTACTGGCTAAGCAACTAGAACCAGTGTTTTCTGAAGTTCTAAACTAGCTTTTGGCAGTTTTTTGCAGATGCAGAGAGAATATTTTCTTCATTTCAGTTCATGACTAATCCATTCAGAACTGAGACACTCATTGGAAGTTGAAGAGGTAGGAAAGCTTGTTTTTCCTTTCCAATCTATGAATAAAAGTTAGGTGTGAGAGGATGTGCTGTACTAGTTCTAAAGGGTGACCAGAAACAATAATTTCAATTAGCTAACTACAGAGAATACCTCCTTTGTTTAATAAATTAGTTAGTTTTAAATGTAAAACGTTTTGATTAACTTTTTCCCCTTATGTGCCAGCACACTAAGGTAGTTTTACTGAACTGTTTAAAAAAAAAACAAAATTTAGAATGCATTTGTGCATTTTTAATTTAATTCCTGTTTTTATCCAAATAGTTTGACACAAATCTAGTAAATATTAACACATCATTTACCATTTTCTAAAATAATAAAGTGTAAATTAAGAATCTGAATAAATATATGTTAAGCTATGTAATTGCTGAAACAAATGTGTATCAATCTAGTGTATCCTTCTGGCTAGCAAAAAGAAGTACCATATTGCAAATCAGAATGTTTTAATTATTATCAACCAATGAGAATCAACCTTTCTGTTGGAAAATAACTGAAAAGCTCAATGCAAAACATGATTAAAATCAATGGTTTAAATCAAGTTTCTTGCTGGCTAATTTAAATCAAACCAGCCTGCTTGTCATACCAACAAAGTCTTATTGAATTGACTGTGTAGCTACCCACAGGTTGCTGCTTCCTATAGCCATTCCATTTGTCTCCATAGTTTTGTTCTGGGCTCCTGATCCAGATTTCCCTCCTCAGCCCTACCCTGTCAGGCCATCCTTATACTCCCAAATTAAATATTTTGAAAAAAACTGGTAGCACATTCTCAAAAGGGCAGATCTCTCTTCGGATTGATTTCTTAAGGGTCTTAGTGTAAATGACCTGGGTCTCTCTCTTAACCATTTCCTTGAGCAATGTGTCATCCTCAGGTCATAGTGGTGGCAGAAGAAGCTGCTGTAGTGAGATAATATTACAGTTCGAGCTAGTCAGAAAATGGTAGCTATTTTTACAAAAAAAAAAAAAAATTAAATAAATAATAACTTTGACAAAATCATTAAAATGGATTTTCATTGAAAAATTGGAAAATTTCAAGAGGTATAATTTAATAAAAGACTGTTTTTCATCTAAATAATTTTTGGACACCTTCGATTATAACTATTCAGATAAGTAGCAGGCATGTTCTGTCAGCAGTCAGTCTCGCAACTTTACAAATAACTTTTTAATTGCATCTGGGGAACACATGAAAAATGTATCCCTTCTTCAGCGCCCTCTGGACCCAAGGGCCAGCTGTCAGCCCAAGACCATACTGTGTTGCTATGCCAGTCATTTAACTTTGCTGTGTCTCAGTTTCTCCAGTCGTAAAGTGAGGAAAATAATTCCAAATGAAAATAATGCACAGGGTTTATGTGAGGTATAATCAGTGCATGGATAATGCTTTGAAGATTTGAAGATGTAAAACTTGACATATATATATATATAAAAAAAACATCTGTCTGGGTGCTTGCATTAATTCTAAGCTCTCCTCTCCCTTTCCAAATGTTTATGTAGAGAAGTGCTACATTCATATGCTCTCCACGAAGCTTCTAGAGGCAGTGTAGAAATCACTTCTCTCCCCATTACATACTGCTGCAGTTCAAATCAGCAGAGGCACTCAAGCCAAAGTCCTTCAGTATAAATGAGGGAGCTGCTGGCAGGTTGTTCTCTGTAATGGGGCCTTGTGTTTTCAATCTCGTGTTGTGACCCTGCCTGGTCCTCTAGGGTATGTCTACACAGCCCACAGCAGAGAAGTGTGGGGCTGAGGAGTGAGGCAGTAGAGCTGTATGGGGGAATTATCCAGCATCTGTAGAAAGAAGGAAATTGTGCAGCAGTTTTCCTGGCTGCATAATTGTATAGGACATGGGGCCTTGCTCATGAGGTCTGGGCTGTCAAATTAGGAACTATTGATGCAGCCAGGCGGCATAATTCCCATCACAGAAATTAAGATCCATTGTCTCTCGCCGTCATTTCTGGGGTTAAACTTTCCACTGGCAGCTTGGCTTTTTCAGTGGAGGGTCATTGGAGCCAGAGTTTAGTCAGTGTCAGGGCGCAGTGTGATAAGACTTATATATTCAAGTCTTTGAAAGATTACTGATTAAATCAGGAATTGTAGGTTTTTTAAATTTATTATGGGATGGGGAAGGATGCCTTGCAGCCCTCAGTTAAAAGCCTAGTGTTTTGCTTGTGTGTAGTGTTTAGGAATGTAAGGTGCCAAGGCACTTGAAGATAGGCACCAATATGCATTTCCAAATAAACAAATAACTTGAACCTTTTGGCAAATCTGCACCTGGTTCAAGTAGAATTACATAAGTTTGGTACAGTTCTCACCCCAGACAGAAGAGGTCATTGAACACAATGCAAGGTACTAACCCCTGCTGCCTCCAGAAACAAGTTCTGAATGCACATTGTTGTGTGGAAGTTCATTGCTGTGCTCTAAAATTTGATTCTTGCTGGCATTTTTAGTTCTTGTTTCTTAACTAAGTAGAGGTGGGAAACACAATTTTTTGTATCGTGGTTTTCCGTTTATTCAGGACCTGTGTTTAGAACACTCAGTTATTAGAAATAGCAAGAGAAGATCATTGTCGGTGACTACAGTAGCACAGCACAGGAAGAGATTGGATGAAGCTATAAAACCTAGTAGACTGGAGACAGGAGAATAGTGCAATAAAGAAACGAGATAAGATGTTATGAAATCAAGTTAGGGAAGAAATTGAGAGGTGATATGACAGGTGGAATATCAGACAGGAACATATAATGGAGAAGGGGAAATATATGTGGAGGGAGGTTTATTTTCTGTGTGTTTCATGAAGGGTGATTGCTCGGCTGCCAGGAGCAGTCATGGGAAAGGTAAACCCAAAAACTGAAACCAAAAATTGACATTTCAGCAGGGAAAGTTGGTAGGAGATGTAAGCAATCTGTGACAGTGAAGTAGTGAGGGGTGAAAGAAAGAATTATTATTATAAACAATTCAGTTGTATTGAAAGTTTGAGGACTATCATACTGAACAGTAGTAGCACCAGTGTTCCAGTGTGATTCAAGAAGCCCAGATTGGCATTCATTTCCTCAGTAAAGAGCAAGGAGGTAATTGGGGGAAGAAGTGTTGAGTGCAGAATAGGGAAATGGAACCTCTGATTCAGCCCTGAAGAGCTTGCAGTTTAGTTTGTCAGATGGCAATAAGTGAATGAAGCCAAATGGTGGTAGTTTCTGCCATTCATTTTATTGGTTTCTGTTAATTTTTAATAAGATGTTGGCAGGCACTAAATCATCAGTGGCCAATCAATATGTCAGAGCTTCTGAAGACTAAGGCTGAGATTTGAGGGAGGCAACTTTGTTCAAAATAGTAGAATCTGGAATCTAGAGATGTGTCTAACTCTGTGAGGTAGGAAAACACTACAGTTAGGACCCTACCAATTTCACGGCCATGAAAAACGTTTCACGGGCTGTGAAATAAGACCTTCCCCGTGAAATCTGATCTCCCCTGTGCTGCTGGGAACGCCCCAGCCAGGGGACTCCAAGTTACAAGTCCCCCTGCCAGGCTGGGGGACAGGGGGGAGCAAAGGTGGGGAGAACAGACCCACCTCCGGGTACCTTTTGGATTGGGACCCCTACAGTTGCAACACCATGAAATTTCAGATGTAAACATCTGAAAACGTGAAATTGACCAATTTAAAAACCTTCTGACTGTGAAATTGATCAAAATGGACCTTGAATTTGGTAGGGCCCTAACTATAATTCACATTTTATAGATGGGGATCTTAGGTACAGAGACTAAGTGACTGACTCAAGGTCAGTAGGAAGCCTGAGGGGCAGCAAGGAATTGAACTGGGATCTTCTACATCCCAAATTAGCACCCTAGCCACCGGTCTTCTCTAGAGTTTTGGTGTGGGTGGCATTACCCTTTTTTCCCCACTAGATTGCTCAGGAATCCTTAACTTGCATTTACTGTTGGGATTCCTCTATGATCTCCCTCATTTCCCTGTGATCCCTCCCGAAAAGTGCTGCATCACAGCAGCATTCTCTGGTCTAGAAAGATTCTGAAAGCTACTCCCTCCAGAATTCATTAGTGTCACTCTTGCAGCTTTCCTTCTCCCTATCCCTTTTCCCTAAGGAAGCATGGAACTTGCCCCTAGCTCTGAGTTCTGATTTTTCACAAGGCACCATATGTTAGTGCACTGTCCCTACAGCACTGGGTCACTTTCATTTAAATTGGCATACTCGATAATGCAATGAAGTGAAGCACTGTTACTCTCTGATTTCGTTTCTGTTTTACTGTGTGTCCCTCCTACCCCTTAGTGTTTCAGTTGTTCTCGAGAAAGTGTAGGAGAGGTATATACTTAAAATTTAGATACAGATAGCTGCTTTGCTCAGGGGTATGAAAAATCCCTATCCCTGAGCTCTGTAGCTATGTCGGCCTAATCCCTGATGTAGATGCAGATTGGTCAATGGAAGAATGCTTTGCTGGGGAGGTAGAGCAATGAAAAAATACCCTTCTGTCGCTGTAGGCTCTGTCTACACTCTGGGGTTATGCTGGCATGGCTACAGCGCTGTAGCTTTGTTGCAGTAGTCCCCATAGTATAGATGTGGGCTGAGAAACAGATATATCTGTGTCAGCACAGCACAGACCAACAGCTACTGTTTCCCTCAAAACCTCTCTCTCTCTCTCTCTCTCTCTCTCTCTCTCCATTTGGGGCAGACTTCCATATTTTTCTGCCTGCACATTAAAGATGAGGGAACTGCAACCTCTTTTCAGCTAGATAGCAGTGTATAGCATAGAGCTGAGGTGCTTTACCACTGATTTGTGTTCTCAAATTAAAGATGGGAAATTTTGGCCTCCTAATGCCTCAGGCCTTGGCTACACTTGCGAGTTACAGCGCTGTAAGGCCTCCCCCAGCCTGTAACTCACTCCCTGTCCGCACTGGCAGGGCACGTACAGCGCTGTATCTCCCTGGGTACACCACTGCAGTTACTCCACCTCCCCGAGAAGCATAAGAGATACAGAGGAGTGGCTACGACTCTCCCCTGTGAGTGTGTACCAGGAATCAACCTGCAGCGCTGTACTGATCACCTTGTCAAGTGGCCAATCCTCTCCATTGTTGTGACCAGCTGCAGGAATGCGGAAGTGCTGGTTTCAAAGCTCCTACCACAGAGAAAAAACAGTTTGCTGTTTGCTTTGAGTGAGTGAATGAATGAGCAGGGGGCTGGGAGTTCGGAACTTGCAAAATAGAGTGCTGACACGCTCCAAAAAGCACACTCTCTCCCCCCACACTCCCTGTCACACTCCACCCCACTCTCCAGTTTTGAAAAGCACGTTGCAGCCACATGAATGCTGGGATAGCTGCCCATAATGCACTGCTCCCAACACAGCTGCAAATATTGCAAGTGTGGCCACGCCGCTGCGCTGTCAGCTGTCAGTGTGGACAGACTGCAGCGCTTTTCCCTACTCAGCTGTACGAAGACAGGTTTACCTCACAGCGCTGTACAGCTGCAAGTGTAGCCCAGGCCTCAGTGTCACTTTCCGTATCTACTCCCTTTTGCAGATCTTTTGGTATGAAAGGTGAGAGAGAAATGACTACTACCATACTTGTACAAAGAACTCACTTCAAGCACCAATCTGAGAGTTTATAGCTTTTTTGTTTTTGAAAAGATTCTTAGCAAAAAATAGTAAGCATTCTGTAGTTGTCCTTAATGAATGCATTTATAGTTTTTCTTTATAACTAATGAGAACCATGCACTGATACTGGTCTTTAGGTTATATTACTCCACTTTGAGTTTAGATGAGTACATCTGTCTTGAGCTCAAAATCTTTAGGGAGTTAAATGTCATGGTTGAAGGAGGTTCTATTTGTTTTCCTGTGATTTTTTTTTTCATTGTGTGGAAATTGTTATACTTTTGACATCTTACAGATTTAAGTCAGCGAGCAGGAAACCTTGATTTAAATAATCAATGTTGTGTTTTGCATTTGTACTTTCTAGTTATTTTCCTAAAGAAAGGTTGATTCTCGTTGGTTGGTAACCATTAAAACATGTTGATTTAAAACTAAATATAGCCTGAACACTAAATTTGGTGCTTCTTTTTGCTAGAGGATACACTAGATCTATACACATGTATACAGTAATTAGATAGCTTAACTTTTTTCCTATATGCAGTTTGTCTCAAGCTGTATTTGGATGGAACTTCAAATTCAATTAAATGCACAAAAACAGCATATTAATTATTGTATTAAATTAAACTACTGTAAATGGGCTATATACATGAGAGAAAAAGTTTATCAAAACATGTTTTGCATTTAAAACAAAACAAATTATTAAATGTAGGAAGTATCTGTAGCTAGTGAATTGAACTAATTATTTCTGTCCTTCAAGATTTTAGAACATGTAGATCTCATCCTCTCACATCTAATGTTTCATAGGCGCTGCCTCCTTGGGTGCTCCGGGGCTGGAACACCCATGGGGAAAAACGGTGGGTGCTGAGCACCCTCCGGCAGCCCTCTATCAGCTCCCCCTCCCAGTGTGTCCAGCCTGCCGGCAGGCCCCGCATCTCAGCACCTCCCCATCCCTCCCAGCGCCTCCTGCCTCCTGTTTCACAGCGTGCAGAGGCTGGGGGGAGGAGCGAGGACACAACTGGGCAGGAAGAAGTGGAGCGGGGGTGGGGGGTGGTTGGAGTGGGCACGGGACTGGGGCGGAGCCGGAGATTGAGCACCCACTGGCACTTTGAAAAGTTGTCACCTGTGTAATGTTTATTTATAGATTCAAAGAGGGAAAACAAGCTTTCCTGCTTATTCAACTCCCTGTTGGTCACTTCACTTTAAATGAACTAGTCGTTGAACTGAACTAGTTGAATAAATGGAAAGGAAGAAAATAATCTCTCTGCGCCTGCAGAAGAGGCTACTGCTGTCGAAAGCTGGTTTAGTACTTCAACAAACTCTGGCTCCAGGTGGTTAGCCAGTGATAGCCACAGGTTCAGTGATTTGCCTTTCTTTAAATCTTGGTAGCAGACACGCACTGCTTAATATTAGTTTTTTATATATATAATTTAAATGATTTTAATAGATTATAAATATAGGCCTTAACATAGGTTGTCAATTTCAATTTTAATTTTAAATAGGATTATTTAAAAAAGATGGGTGTTTCTTTTAAAATAAAGAAGTCCATTGTTTTTAAATGATCCACTTTTGTCCACCTTGACACCCAGTAGTGCTAATGAAAATCAATCTAGACCTGTACCATGCTGAAAAATACTCCCATAATATGATAGTAAGAAAAAGACATGTTATAAGATTATTAAGGTGTGGAATTGTCCCCCAAAGAAAATGCTTCAGTGGACAAAAGAATGCCAGAGTGGACAATATTAGGAAATACACTATAGAAGCAACTCTGCATTGGCAGGAAGATGGGACTAGATGATTTAGCTCCATTCCACGTCTTAACTTCTATGGTTCTGTGAAGATTGTCAGAAGGAAATACATACCGTTCATAACAGGAATGCCATTTTTGAAACAGCCATTTGTCAAAACTTTTTCAAGGTTTCTAGCTCAGGGTTCTTAAGATATGCCCTGGGCTCAAACATCTTGTCTGATGCCCTTCCTTGCGATGTGGGGGGCCACAACTCAGGAGCCAGAGACCCAAAATGGTGTCTCTCACCTCCCAGCACTCCTCTTCCCCCGCAATTGCTTACATGTGCTTCTCCAGAGCTCCACCTTGGTTGTGGACTCCCTGGACTTCTAGTTTAATCCCTTTGGAGACAATGTGGCAAGAAAGAAAGGAATTCAGGCTTAGCAACGGAATTTAAGCATGATGTCTTTACTCTTAAGGCCTTGTCTATACTTCAAACTTTGATCAATGAGAGTTAAGTTGGTGTACAGCTGTCCAAGTTGGTATCTTGCTCATGCAAATGTGGTTGCTTGCGTCAGCGCTGTGTATACTCAACGGGTGTACTTCTCTCGATGCAAAGTGCCGTGCACCCCAAGTAGGTGTCCCAGTGGGTCATGCATGGCAGTCAGGTGCAAATGCCTTTTGGGAACTTTTCACAATTTGTCGTGAGATAGAAATGAGTCACCCAGGATCTCTGGGAGCAAGGGGTCAAATTTCCAGCATACAATTTTCTCCATCCCATAATGCCATCTATATTCCATAATTTCGTGCCTTTTTTTTTTTAAAATCCCACAAAGCACTTTTTGGATGCAAAAGGCCACTTTTCTGCATCTGCATGCTGAGCTTGCCCCAGCCCTCCAGCACAGGGACACCAAAATGAGAGCTGTACTGACAGTAGTTCGGAGCCATGTCTGGAAAGCATGGCAAAGCAATCAAGGGGCCGTCTCCAAAATGATTTGCCTCTGACTGATAGTAATCTGGCATTGCAAGTTTCCACAGTGCGATCACCAAGTGCAATGTCAGATTACTATCAGTCAGAGGCAAATCATTTTGGAGATGGCCCCTTGATTGCTTTGCCATGCTTTCCAGACATAGCTCCGAACTACCTGCCAAGTTCTTCCTACAAATGGATGATTCAATTCGCAGTGATTGTTACTGTCATAACTATAAAGGGAAGGGTAATAGCTGTCCTGTGTACAGTACTATAAATCCCTCCTGGCCAGAGACTCCAAAATCCTTTTCCCTGTAAAGGGTTAAGAAGCTCAGGTAACCTGGCTGGCATCTGACCTAAAGGACCAATAAGGGGACAAGATACTTTCAAATCTTTGGGGGGGAAGGCTGTTGTTTGTGTTCTTTGTTTGTGTGGGTGTTCGCTCTCGGGACTGAGAGGGACCAGACATCAATCCAGGTTCTCCACATCTTTCTAAGCAAGTCTCTCCTATTTCAAACTTGTAAGTAAATAGCCAGGCAAGGCGTGTTAGTTTTCCTTTGTTTTTCTCAACTTGTAAATGTACCTTTTACCAGAGTGTTTATCTTTGTTTGCTGTACTTTGAACCTGAGACTAGAGGGGAGTCCTCTGAGCTCTTTAAGTTTGATTACCCTGTAAGGTTAATTTCCATACTGATTTTACAGAGATGATTTTTACCTTTTTCTTTAATTAAAAGCCTTCTTTTTAAGAACCTGATTGATTTTTCCTTGTTCAAGATCCAAGGGGTGGATCCTGATTCACCAGGAGTTGGTGGGAGGAAGGAGGGGAATGGTTAATTTCCCCTTGTTTTAAATCCAAGGGGTTTGGATTTGTTTTCACCAGGGAATGGGTGAAGGTTTTTCAAGGCTTCCCAGGGAGGGAATCTATTGAAATGGTGGCAGCCGAACCAGAGCTAAGCTGGTAGTTAAGCTTAGAAGTTTTTCATGCAGGCCCCTACATTTGTACCCTAAAGTTCAAAGTGGGGATCCAGCCCTGACAGTTACAAATACAAATAGTGTTCATAATACCAAGTAGAATCTATCATTAGGCACGTATTCCCCAAACTGTCTCACTATGCAGGCTTTTTAAAAAGATGAAATTCTATTTTTTATTTTTCAAAATATTAGTCAATTTAAAGAAGTTCCAGTTGTCACTTCCCCCTTTAAATGATAGTTTGCAGTGTTGTTGTAGTGGTATTGCTCTCATGATATGAGAGAAACAAAGTAAGTAAGGTAATATCTTTTAGTGCACCAAGTTGATGGAAGGTACAAACTTTCGAGCTTACAAAGAGCTCTTCTTCAGGCCTTTAAACGATTGTAGACCCTCAAGTTAGAGAGAGTACTTCAGTACTTTTCACATTTATAGGTTTCCTGAAGAATTCTCCTGGGGGAGGACGAGGGGTTGTAATTAAAACCTAATTAGGCTAATATGTAAACTTGGTGCTAAACATATGATGAAGCTTCCAGGAATTAATGAAATTTTGGAAATTATCTTTCATAATATCTCTAGAACTACTGCTTTTAGACAGGCCATGTAAAGCTTGTATTGAATAAGTTTATATAGTTGGAACTGTTCTTAGCAATTTTGTAGTAGTGTATTTTTCAGTTGCTTTTTTTCCTCCTGTCTATTTTTATATGAAAAATTTGGTAAAGAATGTTAAAAGAACATGTGATTAGGGCCTATAAATCAGTAAATGTTTCATGTAAATAACCACATTGGCTTCTAAATATTTCATTAGATTTATATATTATGTATTCTGTGATGAATGTTGCTGCTTTTTAATGGCTTTTGCAGAGCTTCGATCAACTTGGCAGTAGGCACTTTATGCATTTAAAATTATTATTATTAAGCAGGAGCCTCATTTTTTTTTTCTTCTGTAGAAATTCAAATTCATCCACTTATGCACTATATTCCTCCTTGAATTTAGAGCAGGTAATGGAGGATGCAGTGTGATACGTTAGGTCCCAAGCCTGCAAATGTTTATTCATGTGCTTAATTTGCACTCTCTTTGAAGTCAAGGGAACTACTAATGAGTGTAAAATTAATGGAAATTTGCAGGATCAGGGCCTTAATTTGACAACATTTGGCCTTTGTCATATTTCTAGAAGGGCCCTCCTGGCTGTTTTTACTGAGCGTTCAGATTGAGATCTTGCTCCAAAGCCTTACTACTATTGGCTGGATTATCAAGCTGCTGGTACTGGCAAGGTTTTGCAGTAAATAATGCATGCATTCTATCTGTTTCTCATATTTATGACTTTGTATGGGAAGTGAAAGGTTAATGTGCCTAAGCAATAGATGTTTTTCTGTATTTTATTGAAATTAGGTCACTTTAATTTTGATGTTCAGGGAGTTTAGCTACTTTGTAGCATTCTAATTATTTTTCAGATATTAACTTATTTTTCTTCTGTCTTATTTGTGAGGAACTGTTAATTTTATACTTCAGATTTTGTTCTCTGTACCTGGCTGTCTAACCTTAATGAGGTGGTTTTCTTAGAGATTAGATATAAAATCATCAATCTTTTCTAGACCACTAAAATGAGTGCAAGTAATAACAGGGTTTTTATGTGTGTCTGAGTGCTGTTACTTGGAGATAAATCTATATAGACATATAATATCATTGGTTAGCTGATGTATTTGTGGAATATGTATTCTAGAGTAATTCTTAAAGAATGGAAAATTTCCAAACAATTTCACTTATCCAAAGAATTAGTTCATATTATACACATCAGCTGCCAAAATGGTGGAGATTAAAATACTTCATCAGTGTCCATGGGCCAAATTAAGGCTTGATTAGTCAAAGCCTTCACTGGAATCATCTGAGTTTGAAGGACTGAAATTTGCATCAGATTTTCAAAAACCAAAGCCTAAAGTTCGGTTCCTAAATTCATATTTTTAGGCAGCTAAAGAAGTAGCATGTTTTTTCAAAAGTGCTGATCAGCCAGCTGCTCTCATGGACTTCAGTGGGAACTTCTGGGTGCTCAGCACTTTGAAAATTAGGCTACTTATTTAGATGCCTAAATACGGATTTAGGGGCCTAATTTTAGGCTCCTATTTTTGAAAAATATGACCAAGATCTCTTATAGAAATATTTTTCTATAGAAATACATTTTGAAAAAAATTGTTTGAGCACAGGTGACCTGATGATATTGTTACCCTGAATTTTTTTGTAATATTTATTTATTTAGATTGTAGAGGTGTCAGTAAATATTTACTGCAGGGAGAGGCACTGAAATGACTATCAACTTTCTAATATATTTTTGGAAGAATGGAGGAACAAGTAACCTTACTATCTTCTTTATTCTTTATGTTAATAGTGAACATAACTCTCATTGTTTTGTTTCTAACAGAACTGGAATATACAGCCCCAATAATTTTGCCTCTCTAGTATAATTTTATTTCTAATTTTGCAAAATCAGTAGATAAGAACACAGTATTATCCTCATTTCAATTATATGCCAAGCTATACAACTAAGTCAATTTAACATTTTTGCAGTAAAAGTATTTATCAAATCATGGCTGAGATGTGGATAAAATGACTGACATGTCCTCAAAATAAGTGAAGTTGTTTTTATTGCTAGTCCTTATATTGTCAGTACAATATGTTTTGAATAAGGACAAAATTCAAGCTTTTTATCTGGCTATAAAAAGCGCTCTGGGATCTTTAATGGCCATAAACTGTCAGTTGCTCAGTTTTTCGTTTTGTATGAAAGGCAGCACTTTTTGGACAATACAGGGACTTCAATTCATTACCCAACCAGATGGAAGAGTGTCTCCTATTGATTCACCATCATCGGTTTCTTAAGGACCCTAGGTTTTCTTCTGGATCTTGGAATTATCTGCTGGGCTCGATCCTGTTTAGTTTGTGAAATCTGATGGGTCCATAGATTCTGTTTAACAGTGCTCATTTTTGAAGGATTTGTTTTAACGTGTTCACTTTAATTTGATGCATTTGTAATTAATAATTTATGTAGTTCCATTTGTGTGCATGGTGCTCTAGAGAAACAAGCGGGCAAGGTTCTTTCCCCATAGTTTACAACCGGTCACAGATGCAAATATGTAGGGCCGCCATAGTTCAGGTGTATGGGTTTGTAGAGAGAGCACAAAGGAGACCATCCCAGGATGGAATGGATGTTAATAAGGATTTGAAGGAGGAGGATAGTTGGTAGACAGAGGTGGGAAATTGTTCCAAGTGAAGGAACAACATGAAAAGCAGAGTGAGAGAAGAGACGTTTCTCTGTGAGAAAAATGAGGTGATCAAGGAGGGTGAATAGGAGGAAAAGAGGGCAAGGATGAGGTCCAATATATTATTTCTGAGATGCAATGAATTGTCAAAAAATGTTGGCTTCCCTTCTGCACTAATTCTTTTGCTTCTGTTGAAACAGACTTACTTTTAAGACATCACACAGTAAATATTTAAATAAACTCTAATGATCGAGTGCTTTAATTTACTATATTTAATAAGTTAAATGTTTTATTACTAATCTGGGTAGCATCTTCTGTTAATTGCTCATTTAAGGTCAATATGCAAACACTGCTTTTTTAATTGTGTGTGGATTTTATTTGGTATGAATGATTAATAATACATAGCACTTTATGTCTTCAAAGTGTACTATAAATGTTAAGCCTCACAACACCCTAATGAACTAGATAAGTATTCTTATCCCCATTACCACCATAGAGGCTAAGGATGAAAACTTTACATGCTCTGGTGTGTCTGTCTGTAAAATACCTGGTGTATGCACACGGGTTAGTTATTGTATTCACAAAGGTATGCACATGCCCCCCATAACTTTCATGCTCACGTTTGGCATATCAGTGCTTGCACCTTTATAAATACAGACCTTTGGGCATATCTACACTATAGAATTATGTCAACCTAAGTTATGTCAGCATACAGCTGCCACAATAATTAAATCGCTTTTCTGTGTTCATACTACGCTCCTTGTGTTGGCAGTGTGCGTCCTCACCAGAAGCTGTACTGTCAGTGTGGGGCATTGTGGGACAGCTTCTGAAAGCCAGCAACAGTCGATGTAAGCAACACAATGTCTGCCCGGACACTGGGTCAGACTAACTACATCAGTGGCTCTCAAACATTTGTACTGGTGACCTTTTTCATATAGCAAGCCTCTGAGTGCGAGCTCCTCAGTAAATTAAAAACACTTTTTTATATATTTAACACCATTATAAATGCTGGCGGCAAAGCGGGGTTTGGGGTGGAGGCTGACAGCTCGTGAACCCCCAGGTAATAACCTCATGACCCCCTGAACTACATGGACATTGACTCTATGCCTCTCATGGAGCTGGAGTTAAGTCGGCGTAGCAGGGCAGTTATGTCGGCAGCAGTGAAATTTTAGTGCAGGCACTTACACAATCAGGTTGAAGTAAGCTGCCTTGTGTTGAACTAACTGTAGTGTAGACCAGGCCTAAGTAACTTTCCCAGGGTTAAATGTTCCTAGAGTGAGTCGGTAGCACAGCCCAATTAGCACAGAGGAATTTCTGGCTTTCATACTCCGGAGTATACTCTGGCTACTAAAAAGCAGGCCTGGGTTGCAAGTAAGTATCCTGGTTCTGAAGATGCCTCCATCAGATCATTCAGCTAATAGGAATATAAACCCTGCAAAATGAATTATTCACTTGAGTGGTTCTTTTGATGGTGTTAACCCTGTGAGTGTGTCTGTATCCCCCAAAAGAATCCTTTGAAGTAAATTCAGCCTTGTGTTAACAGATGTTACCAAAGTAATGTGTAACGCAAACCTTGGATGGTTTCAAAACTAAAAAACAGGAGGCGGGGGGACTGTCATGTGCAGAAAGAGTACAACAAAAAGTTCTGAGTGTTTGAACCTCAAGAGCAATGACAGCTTGAAGTCCATGTTAGCTGTGGCACTGTGACTAGCCTTGGTTCTACGTGTGCTAATTAATTAAGGCTATTTTGAAAGTGCCCATCTGTGCTACATAGTGGCTGATGGAGTGTTCAGTGAAGTCCTCCCACAGCTGATGCTTTGGAGCATATAGGTTTAAAAATTAATTAACATATGTGTCCCTTAAAACTTCAGAGTGTTTGCTTAGCTGTTCAGTGAAACCCTATGTGGTATACACTCAGGCAGTCGGAGCTGCTTCTCCTTCTGGAGTCTTCCACTGGAAGAACTTTATTCCAGTAAATTAACTGCAGTGAGTGGTGCACAGAATCGGGAAGAAGGTATCTTTTTGTTTTAATATAATTTTATTTTCTTATTTTTGAGCCTCCACTGCAACATGTTATTTCTTGATGACTGGAGTAATTGTTCTGTCCTGTCTTCCTGTCTGATTTCTACCGCTTCTGTCACTTTAGGGCTTGCCTGCCCATACAGCAATGCACACTACGGGGGTGTGATTTCTAAAATGCACTAATGTGTTGCACATTGATTGGTTTGTGTAGTTCCTGCAGGGGCACACTGAAGGTTCCCTAGTGCACTTTAACATAGTGCTGCTAGGTCCTGGAAAGTGAGAGCACTGAAATATCTAGTTCCAAGTCCGTTTTAGATTTAATGGCTTTAGAGCTCAGCGTTAAGACCTTTAAAGTGGATCTGGAATTGGATGGGAAACCAATGTGGAGCACTGCTATGTAGGGTTGCTAGGTGTCCAGTTTTCGACTGGAATGCCCAGTTGAAAAGGGACCCTGGTGGCTCCGGTCAGCACCACTGACTGGACTGTTAAAAGTCTGGTCGGCAGCACAGTAGGGCTAAGGCAGGCTCCGTGTGGCTCTTGGAAGCAGCGGAATATCACCCCTCCGGCTCCTACGTGGAGGGGCAGCCAGTGGGCTCTGTGCGCTGCCCAAGCACCTGCTTCACAGATCCCAATGACTGGGAATTGCGGCCAATGGGAGCTGTGGGGGTAGTGCCTGTGGACGGGGCAGTGTGCAGAGCTGTCTGGCCGCACCTCCACATAGGAGCCGGAGCGGGGCCATGCCACTGCTTCCGGGAGCTGTTTCAGGTAAGCACCGTGTCCCAACCCCCTTCCCCAGCCCTGATCCCCCTCCCACTGAACCTCTTAGTCCTGGCCTGGAGCACACTCCTGCACCCCAGAGCCCTCACCCCCCCCTTACACCTCGCACCCTGCCCCAGCCCTGATCCCCCCCCCCTCCTGCCCTCCGAACCCCCCAGCCTGGAGACCCCACCTACACTCCAAATCCCTCATCCCCAGCGCCACACCAGAACCCCCCCCCCAGCCAGAGCCCTCACCCCCCCAAGCCCCAGAGCCCCTTCCTGCACACTGAACCCCTCCTTTCTGGCCCCACCTCAGAACCTGTACTCCCAGCCCAGAGCTCATACCCCCTCCCACACCCCAATCCCCTGCCTCAACCCGGAGCCCCCTCCCATACTCCGAACCCCTTGGCTCCACCCCCCAGCCTGGAGTCCCTTCCTGCACCCCAAACCCCTGAGCCAGCCCAGTGAAAATGAGCGAGCGACAGGGGGAGGGGGATGGAGGGGGGCAGGGCAGGGGTGTTCAATTTTGTGCAAGTAGCAAGGTGGCAACCCTACTGCTACGTTGTGCTCTTTTTGACCAGTCCTATCTTGTAAGTGGGCAAAAAAGACCAACTGAAGCTTCCAGTACATGTTGACATAAAATGTGTGCAATCATGGGGAAAAGTTCCCAGTAAATAACATCGGTCTCCTATCAAATTTAGTTGGACAGGTTTTGAATGCTCTTTTCTGCTTAGAGGACTGCTGACATAGTGTGCTCCATGTACATCTCAACGTGACAGGTATTGCATGAGGTGTGTAAGTAAGTAAATTAATGCTTTATTATACCTGAACCAATGCTGTCACTGGAGCAAGTAAAAATAACATTTCAAACCTTTCTCCTGGTTATCAATGTTGACTTGTCAGCAGTAAATTTACACAAACTACTGTGAATTTTTTTTTTTATTGAGAAGATCTTTTACTTAAGCAGTGAGCTGTCAAAGCACTAGTTGCAGTTTATTTTTAGTTTAGTTTGTAATCTTACTGTCCCACAGTGTGTCATCTGAATATCAAGAAGAGCTTGCTGGAGCCATCTAGGACAAGCGGGAACACAGTGACTTTCTGCTATTGCAGTGGTTCCCAAACTGGGATTCGTGAAATGTTACAGGGGGTTCTCGGGGAAAAAATTCCCTAATGGCGGACAGAGCTGTCCCTAGGAAGCCCAGGCAGCACTGGGCCAGCAGCCTGGAGCCCCTGGACTTCCAAGAGCTAACCAGATCAAAGCAAGCATATCTGTCATACTAAGGAGATTTAAACTTCAATACTCCTTATAAGAAATGGAAAGGGAGGTGGATATTTTTTGCTGTTTTTAAAATTAAATAGGCAGCTAGTATTGTTTTTAAAATTATTATCAAGAACAAGTTTAAGCTTTGTTGTAACATGCGGTGGTTGCCTGGACTGCTCAAGACCTGAATGCTTGTGTAGGAAGAACTCTGAGTTGGCTTCTTAAATCCCTTCATGCTGTTTCACATCTGATACTTCTTGATGAAACATAGGATCCTTGTCTTATAACAGGCTTATTCAAAGTGATACAAGCTACAAAAGTGAGATCTTGGAAGAGTGTTGCCATTTTCATAATGTAATACAAATACTGTAATGATAAATAATAATAAATAGTGTGTAATAAGAATGTCATAAAAACAAATTTTATATTTCCAAGATCATTACTTTTTATTATTTATACTCTGGTGAAGGAGCAAACCCCTGGAAATATTCATTTTTAGGAGGGGGTTCGCGAGACTTGACATTTTTGTGAAAAGGGTTCACAGGTTGTTAACGTTTGGGAACCACTGTGCTATTGTATAGAATGTACAAGTACTTACCCAGTATAAAAGGTAATGTTGCTCTCTTCAAGCAAAATCCTAGCCCCTTACAAGTAAATGGGAATTTTGTCATTGACCTCAATGGGAACTGGATCGCTGGGAACAGGGCAGTCTGAAACCTAGGCTGTCCTACTGACCCATTTCCTCCTGCCCTGAGCCTTTTGTTGTGCTGCACTTGATTACTATTGAAGTGAATAATGTATTTCAAGAACAGTATATTTGATAAAATATTCTGCAGTAGCATGGAATGCATCTCAATGTTCAGTCCTGCATTTAAAAAAATCATCTCCAGGGAATACTAGACTACAGGACTGTACAATAAAGATTCAAAGTCCGTTGATTAGTTCTGGGAGCTGTTTATTTCTATAAAAATTCACACAAGATCTGCTCTCTCTTCAGTTATCCTGGAGTTTACAAGATCTGTTTTTCTCTACATCCCTGCCTTCAGGATTTCTCAGCCCATGGGTTGCAACCCAAAATTGCTTCACTGGAATGTGTCAAAGGGTTGTGTGGGAGGCCTGAGGGTTGCGGCTGGGTCTTGCTCCCGGGATAGGAGGGAGGCCCTGGGGGGCGGGGGGGGTGTAGAGCTTGCCCTGCAGTGGCAGCTCTGATCTCCTGGGGCTGGCTGGGCTTGGCTCCCCACTCTGGCCAAGTTGCAGTGCCACAAATTCGGCCTGGCCAGACCCCCATTGAGGCACCATACGAAACCTGGGCAGTGCTGTAGCCCCCCATATGGTACACATAGTGTACTTGTTTAGTACTTGTTACGTTAATGTGTGTATTGTATATCGTGGGTAAGAAATATTTAGTATATTGGGTCGCAACAAGTCAATGGGTCCTGAGGCCAAAAAGGTTGAACCACTGTTCTGCATATTTGAACTTTGTAGAGCAATAGCACAAATGTGAAAATCAAAGAGTCTATCAAGATGTCCTTAACTCAAAAATTTAAGAACATTTCAAGCAGCAGTCAACCCTCGCCCTAAGTTAATTGGTGGAATGATGCTATATTTATGCCTATGTTTAAGAGTAAGGCCCTGCAAAAACTATAACTGTCAGAGGCCTAGTTAAACCATCATGTCCCTACCCAGTTACCATGGTTAAAAGTTGTCCTGTATGTGAGTGGTGATTGTGTCCAGGGTTTTAATCTAGTTAGGGGAATATTATAGAGCAGGGGTCGGCAACCTTTCGGAAGCGGTGTGCCGAGTCTTCATTTATTCACTCTAATTTAAGGTTTCGTGTGCCAGTAATACATTTTAATGTTTTTAGAAGGACTCTTTCTATAAGTCTATCATATATAACTAAACTATTGTTGTATGTAAAGTAAATAAGGTTTTTTAAAATGTTTAAGAAGCTTCATTTAAAATTAAAATGCAGAGCCCCCTGGACAGGTGGCCAGGACCCGGGCAGTGAGTGTGCCACTGAAAATCAGCTCACGTGCCGCCTTTGGCACTTGTGCCATAGGTTGCCTACCCCTGGAGAGGGATATGTCAACTTTTAAGCTTGTTTTAAGTCCAGAAGAACTGTTCTACTTTCAGCATTTGCATTTTTAATCGTGTATGAAACTATGCATGCAATAGCATCTGTTCAGGCTTTGAAATTCTGTTTGTACTCTGAAGAAGATGATTTTCTAGCAACAACAACAAAAAAGGCAGTGAAGTTTTCTGTAATTTCCTTGTACCCACAAATTAGATATCTAATTCCCTTCCCCGTTAATTTTATGTGTACTGAAGGCTTTATGTGTACTTTATGAGTTTTTATATTATAGTAGTAAATGGTGTGCAATATACATTTGAAATTGACTAATATTAAACATTTTATACTGTTGGTGGTTTCCATGTTTTAATGGCTTCCATATACCATCCTTTAGGAAAAAGTAATTTACTTTCCACATGGTTAGTGAGTTACTTGTTTCATTGAAGATTAACATAGTAAAATCTCTCTTTCTCAAATGAACCCTGCCATTAGATTCTGAATCTGATTTTCTGCCATTTGAAAATATATATAAATAATGTTTTAGTATCAAAAGAGATGTCTTGCTTTGTGTGCAACCATTTATAGCATAATCCAATATTAGTGCAACCCATTAAAATGAACACAGATTCACAAATAGCATATTATTTTCTTGAAACATAACAATTGTGATTAAATTAGTCTGAAATTACTTTCAATCCATTTTAAAAGTACTGTACAGAAAATCTGGATTCAGCTAATAGTGCAATACCTACAGAATAGCAAGATGTGATTGTGAATTAGTTCTGATTAACTACTATTTAGTTTGTAGTCTTTTCTTTTGGACTCACAGGTAATCAAATCTCTTTGGAAAGAATGATAATTGAAAAATGATCAAAGGGTGCTAATAATAATTGTCAGAATATAATAATAAAATAGTTTCACTATATTTTCAGGGTCGCTTTTTGTCATTTTAATGTACTGTTCAGTAAAATCTGAGGTGTATCAGTGCATTGTACTGAAATAAAGAATGAAGGATAACAGCTGACTGGCAGTGCAGTGTGGAAGGCTTACTGCAGCATTAAATCAGTCCCCTATAAATTAGTTACTGTCACAATTCACTTTCAAGTATGCTGGGTTAAAAAAAAAAAGCTGCTTTGAAGGTATAATAGGTTTTACTTTTGTTGGAATATGCTCCTTTATTTTGTCACTCTTGCTTGATTCTGATTATTCTGCTTTTATGGAAACATCAGGAAAGGAATTTTTTATTCTTTTGGGCTTTTTTTTTTTTAAATAAGCACCATCGCTGAACATGGCTGTGTGTGTTGACTATATAAATTAACTAACTACCACATTGGTAGCTCTGCGTGATTCTACACATGCTGTGCTAATACATGGTAAGCCCTCTTATTCTCAGAACATCTGATTTCCTCTTTACAGGTCAGTGCACCTTTCATATCCCTAATTAGATTGAGCTGAAAATACCATGTTCTATAAAGGCAGTAGTGAAGTGTGGAAAAATGATGATTGTTCATTCAGCTTAGACCAAATAAATCTCACAGCTCGGTGCTCTCATCTGCTTACCGATGGGATGTTAATATGTTGTAGACAGTTTCTGTAAAACATGCTTACGTGAATATCTTGCATTTTCTAGCCAGAATAGTTTCTCCTACATCGATTTAAATATGCTATAGGCAAAGATGAGGGGAAAAGCCTTCTATTAAGAAAAGAAATAATGAATGAATGTCTTAATTTTATTCTTTTCCCTCAAGTCCTAAAACAATTACTGTATGAAGAAACCTCTATTTTCCTAGGAGAATGGAGTTATTTGCCTGTTTAAAAACCAGAACCTGTACTGATCTACAGAAGTTAGTAGTTAACCCATTCGCCTTTCTATCGAGACAGAGAAAATAGAAGAAAGTGCACAGATTTGAAATTGCAGAACTACTAACTGTAGTTTGTAATTTAGCATTTAAACCAGCTTCTGTACCAAATGACTGGAAGATAGCTAATGTGATGCTAATTTTTAAAAAGGGCTCCAGGGATGATCCCGACAATTACAGGCTGGTAAACCTTGCTTCAGTACCAGGCAAACTGGTCAAAACTATAGTAAAGAACAAAATTGTCAGACACATAGATGAACATAATTTGTTGAGGAAAAGTCAACATGATTTTTGTTAAGGGAAATCATGCCTCACCAATCTACTAGAATTCTTTGAGGGGGTCAACAAGCATGTGGACACGGGGGATCCAGTGGATATAGTGTACTTAGATTTTCAGAAAGCCTTTAACAAGGTACCTCACCAAAGGCTCTTAAGCAAAGTAAGCTGTCCTGGGATAAGAAGGAAGGTCCTCTCATGGACTGATAACTGGTTAAAAGATAGGAAACAAAGTGTAGGAATAAATGGTCAGTTTTCAGAATGGAGAGAGGTAAATAGTGCTGGCCCCCCTAGGGGTCTGTACTGGGACCAATCCTATTCAACATGTTCATAAAATATTTGGGAAAAGGGCTAAACAGTGAAGTGGCAAAATTTGCAGATGATACAAAATTGCTCAAGATAGTTAAGTCCCAGGCAGACTGCGAAGAGCTATAAAGGGATCTCTCAAAACTAGGTAACTGGGCAATAAAATGGCAGATGAAATTCAATGTTGATAAATGCAAAATAATGCACATTGGAAAACATCATCTCAACTATACATATAAAATGATAGGTCTAAATTGGCTATGACCACTCAAAAAAAGAGATCTTGGGGTCATTGTGGATAGTTCTCTGAAAACATCCACTCAATGTGCAGCGGCAATCAAAAATGGGAACAGAATGTTGGGAATCATTAAGAAAGGGATAGATAAGACAGAAAATATCATATTGCCTCTATATACATCCATGGTATGCCCACATCTTGAATACTGGGTACAGATGTGGTTGCCCCATCTGGAAAAAAAAAATTGGAATTGGAAAAGGTTCAGAAAAGGGCAATAAAAATGATTAGGCATATGGAATGGCTTCCTGTGAGGAGAGATTAATAAGACTGGGGCTTTTCAGCCTGGAAAAGAGACGACTAAGGGGGAGATATGATAAAGGTCTATAAAATCATGACTGGCGTGGAGAAAATAAATAAGGAAGTGTTATTTACTCTTAGAACTGGGGTCACCACAGTTTTAAAACAAACAGAAGGAAGTATTTTTTCACACAATGCACAGTCAACCTGTGGAACTCCTTGCCAGAGGATGTTTTAAAGGCCAAGACTATAACAGGGTTCAAAAAAGGGATTAGCCAGGATGGGCAGGGATGGTGTCCCTAGCCTCTGTTTGCCAGAAGCTGGGAATGGGCAACAGGATGGATCACTTGATGATTACCTGTTCTGTTAATTCCCTCCGGGACACCTGGCAGACTAGAAAGGAGAGAAGAAGAAGAAAGGATACTGGGCTAGATGGACCTTTGGTCTGATCCAGTATGGCCTTTCTTATGTTTTTTTCCAAATCTGACATTAAGAAGAGTTTGTTTCCTCCTGTATTTTCTTTTGACCAATATTCGCTATTGTTAGTAGCAGGAGAGGGGGAAGTCCCATCTCCATTCAGATCAGTGGGCAATTTAGCATGGGATCTAGTTATACTGGCTTTTCTGGAAGATTCTCTTTCAAGACTCCTGTATGAAACAGTAATTGGCTGAATTTATTCGTTTTCTCCAGCAGTAGATTCATTTTTGTTTGTCCCCAGTGACAACTGAGACTGATTATCTTCATCCTGGAATATGTTGAGCCAGGGTATGCCCTTGTGCCATCTCCCAAGAGTCAGCCGCGGCGGAGGATGTGAACGCACCAGCTGTTCAGGAGTTGCAGTGCAGTGTCATTAGGAGTATAAACAAACTACAGAGTTAGCACAGACACCAATTTTCTAAAAATCCCAAGCAGTTCTTTGGTTTAATCCAATGGCAATAGCTATTGCTATGAAGTGGCACAGGACAGTATATAAAGTGGATATTGTGTTCTTTGAGTTGCACAGTTTCTTAATATTCGATAAAATTCAATAAAAACTATATGTGGGACTATGAGAGTGTGGGGATTGTCTGTATTTGAAATCTGCATCCGTATGCCCTTGATCAAATCCTTCCCCAAAAGCTGCATTTTGATGTATTCAGCATAGGAAACAGTATAGCTGATGTAACCAACTTGCCTCAAGGAACATCCACTGAGAAAAGAAAATAGCTGTCGACATAATGTAAAAAAATCAGTCTAATGCCCTGTTGATTTAGAATTATGAGGTTTGGATTGTAGAAGAGTGATTTTTTTTCTTCATGGGGACTCCATAAACGCAATTCCATAGTTAAGCAAGGCATTTGACATGTCCATAGGAGAGCAACACTCTGAAGCCTGAATTACAGGGTAGCTTGGAATGTTGTTGCTCACAGAAATGCAAGAAATCAAACTCCGTCTTTTATTACCTATAAGATTTTGTACATTTTAGAATTATAGCTGTGCTGAATAAATTAGAGCTTTAGTGGTTGTGTTCACTTCTATATCAATGTCAATTGTATTTGTGAGACCATTTAGCAGCAACTGGTTAAATGTTTTACAGGTTAGCATTTCCAGTAAGCAAATCCCACTTCCTCTGGAGTAGTGAACTAGTAGCTAAGATTGAGTTATCTTTCTAATTCTGGGAGTTCTGTTGAATCTCTTCAGTGTCGAGTTACAGCCTATACATATGTGCACCACCAAAAATGAACATGATGAGTTTGCAAGTTGGGTGATTTTTGTTATATCTGAAACTTAAGTATTGTAGAGTAATTAACCAGCAGTTAATTTGTTGTGAAATGTTGTGCAGCCCATTTTATTGTGATAAACAAGTTCATACTACACCTGCATATTTGAGGCTTGAAGAGGAAACTGTAGTTAAGATCTCTGAGAAGTAAGAAAATACAGAGTTTTCTTAGTAAATGATACCCAGCAATAGTATTCAAGGCAAATTGAAATTCATACCATCTTGCAAGCACTTTTGTTTTCCATTTTATGTGGAGAAATAGTTTCATTTTTAATCTGCATGTCCCCACCATGACAGATAAATACATGCCTTAATACCACTGTGAAAAAGTGGGGGAGGGGAGTAGCTAAATAATGTGGTGTTTAGTGGTGTAGAGTCATTACAACTTGCTTACAACCAGAAGGTGAACAAAGTATTCTCAGCAATATCACTAGAGCTGCCCAAAAAAGTGGGAAGTGGTTTGCAAGAAAACTATTTTGTAAATCCAAGGGTTTTTTTTCAAAATTTTGAGATTTTTTTTTTCCACCAGCTCTATATATCACAGCATCAGTGGGCTTGAAACCTGCGGTGGTATATCCTAGCAATTATTTGTTTTAACTAGATCCCTAATAAATATGGTTGTGCTGCAGCAGGATGCGATCTGAACTTTTTTTCTCATGGCAGTCAGTTTTACACAAACCAAGACTAAAATTGCATCTGAAAAAAAATGAGGGAAGCTATTTCCCATATTGACGCTACACGTTTTTTCTGTGTCACTGTATTTACTTATGTTGATACATCATATTGCATAGTCATTTTTTTGGTCCTAGTGTCAGTACTGTCTAGGGAAGAAAAGGATGACTTTTAAAATAAACTTTCCAAAGACATTCCACATAAAATCAAAAGAGCTTGTTGGCACAGTATAATTCTGCCTAACGCTCAATATGTGTGAGCTAAAGCATTTATATTTGTACTGCAGGTATGTGGACAAGGTATTTTTTCCTTCCTGTTGACCTACTTTTTAAAAACACACAAACTCTGTTATATCAATCTTTAGTTATGCTTTCTCTGGCAACGGATCTATATAATCTTGATTTAGCCTTTATGGGTGGTGAGATGAGCATTTTTAAAAAAAAATTAGGTGAATGTTATTTATATAGTAGAATAATTGCACAGGTGATTACTCTTTCAGACCTTGCCTCTAATAGCATTATGATGGACGTAACACTTTCACGCTGGAGCACTATGTTTCAGTAATTTCTCCAGTGTACAAGTGCTTTCAAAGCATGTTTCTCTTACATTTAGTCTTCTGCCTCAAAGCCGTTTAGCCAGAATATCAACTGTGATAAATGCAGTGAAAATTCCACTTGCCAAGGTAGTAAATAGTATTAAAAGGTGAGGAGGGTTAATGCGCTGGGGAATAATGTGACTTCTGTCAGTTTACATGAACCTGTAGTGTAACATTCATCCCTCTTCTTTCTTACCTGCTGTCCCCACTACAGTACTCCCAGAATGTTTGAGTATGCAATCTTTTTATAAACTTAAGGGAGATTGTCACATCAAATATCATACTTGCTGTTTGAAATCTTTTTTTAATCTACTGTTGTTACAGTCATCTTGGGTGTTTGTAACTGAAAGAGAAATATCCTTTCATATTGTTTACTTTGTGCATTTGACAGCATGTTGCTACACTCTTCCTTCCATACAGTCAGTTTTCCTCTCTTTTGAATAGATCTTCCACACATTACCAGGGAAGATAGAAATATTTTTTAAAAGTGTGTGATTGGAATAAACCACAAAAACTGGCAGGAGAACACACAGATGTAGAATCTGAAATTGCTTTTAGCTTGTTTTTCTAAATTGACTAGCTATCAGGTTGACAATATTCCCCTTTAAGTTTTGTTTTTCTCTTAGAAGGGACATTGGGGAGAGAGGACAAGAAACGTAAGGAGATAAATGGCTCTTTTCTGTGGAATAATCTCAGCCACAGAAAAAAATAATTTAGCTAAAACTTTGCTTGGCTGCTTAAAAAATGTTTTAAAATACGGCCTCCACATTATGTAAACTAGGAAGTCTGGCTGGATTTTTCCTGTGAGTCTGACTCCAATAAGCCGAGTGATGCCTGGAGCTGAGAAAACATCTGGATTGGTCACCAAATAGTCCATGAAGGTAGAAATCTTTGTCTCCAGAATTGCATCTTGCAGCAGTTATACAAGCAGGGCCAAGAGGGCGGCCGGAGCCCCGGGGGGAGGGCGGCGAACCCCGGCCTGGGCTCTGCTCTCCCCGGCGGCCAGAGCGCCGGGGGGAGGGCGGCGAGCCCCGGCCGGGGCTCCGCTCTCCCGGGCAGCCGGGGGGAGGGGGCCGGTGGGGGAGGGCGGCCGGAGCCCTGGGAGGAGGACGGAGTGCCCGGCTGGGGCTCCGCTCTCCCCGGCGGCCAGAGCGCCGGGGGGAGGGCGGAGTGCCCGGCCGGGGCTCCGCTCTCCCCAGCGGCCAGAGTGCCGGGGTGACGGCGGCGAGCCCGGCCATGGCCCCGCTCTCCCCGGCGGCCGGAGCCGGAGCACCACACCGAGCCGCCCCCCTCCAGGTGCCGCCCCAAGCACAAGCTTGGTGGTCTGGTGCCTGGAGCCGGCCCTGTATACAAGGGGAAAAAAGGCAATAGGTTGACATTTAGATTTTGATGTGTTTTTATATATGGAGAATGTGAGGATTCCGAGGATTTAAATGATAACTTCTTTCATACCATATTTAGAATGTTCTTTGTAAAGAAATGTTTAACACAGAAACAAAACTGTTTTTACACATGGACAAGAGAACTAAAAATAACTGGAAAGCTTAAGTACCAGCTCTTGAGCTACTTCAGCAATTATTCTGTTTTTTCTTTTCATTTGGCTTTTCTGTTGTTCTGCTTGCTTTTTTCCTCGCTTTTTACCTCATAGCCTCATTAGCATTTAATACAACTTGGTGTTTTGGCCAACTGGTGAGTGCCAATATGAATTTTCTTACTTGGTAGTAACAGTGAGAAATGTAAAGAAAATTGTTGGTTTAGACAAGATAACTGAGTGCAGTGCAACAAATTTTTGAAGAGGAGTCTAAGGATTGATGGTTACTTCAACTACTAAACAGGATATTTTATGTATTTCCTAGGTGCCGGTCACTGTAAAACTTGAGTAAATAGATGCATCTTAAGAAGTTCAAGTAAGGACAATTTTTTTCTATTTTTCCTTCAGCAGAGGTGCCTTCTGAGAGTTAAGGTTCAGTCAGGAAGTCTAGGAGTTGAAAATGCTGGGACAGCTTTCTCCTCTTTATTTATTTATTTATTTATTTTTTGAGGAGGGGGGTCTTTACAGAGACATTTGTTGAGCTCTGAAAACCATGCTGTGCTCATCCTGATTGCCAGAGGCGTTTCACAGGGGAAAGCTCTTTATTGAAAACAATCTGGGGGAGATCCTCTTCTGCTTCTGTAAAAAGCTCAGCAAAGAACTTGCAGCCCAGAGGGAGGCAGGGCTAAGGTGGCTTTTAGCCACCTTTGCATCCTCCTGATCATTAGTGCGTATCTTAAACAGCCATAAGCCTTGCGGGGAACCCCTGGCATGTCTTCTATGTTGGGGCTTGGAAGGGAGTCCCTGGCAGGCAGCCTTTGCCTGTATTTGTCAGTTCCTGTACTGGGGGAATCCTCTTTGACTAGATAGGGAGCTTTTAGATCTCCTGTGTGTACTGTCCTGGCCCTTTTACTCTCTCTTAAAGGAGCCAGAGTCCTGTCTGAGAGTAGGCTCTATGGGTACGTCTTCACTTACCGGAGGGTCCGGCGGCAGGCAATCGATGTTCTGGGATCGATCCCGGAAGTGCTCGCCGTCGACGCCGGTACTCCAGCTCGGCGAGAGGAGTACGCGGCATCGACGGGGGAGCCTCCCTGCCGCGTCTGGACCCGCAGTAAGTTCGGACTAAGGTACTTCGAATTCAGCTACGTTAATAACCTTAATCCGAAGTGGGGGCTTAGTGGGGACCAGGCCTTAGTTTCTTCAGTTTTGACTGTCCCCACTGGTAGATATGTCCTCAGTGGGATGGGGATGGAGAGGTGGCATCTGAGGTAGCTAGGTCTGTCCTCTTAAGGAATTGCAAATTAGGTCCACTGAGGTCCATTTTACATGTAAGGCACTCAGTTAATGGTGGATAGCTGTATAATAATGGCTGGCTCTTGTATAGCACTTTTCATCCATAGATCTCTTCACAAAGGAAATCAGTATCATTATTCCCATTTACTGATGGGAAACTGAGGCACAGGGACTGTAGTGACTTGTCCAAGGTCACCCAACATACCAGTGGCAGAGTAGGGGATAGAACTCATGTCTCCTGAGTCCCAGTCCAGCACTCTATGCATTAGGTCACACTGCCCCTCTAAGGCATAAAATCCTAAAATAGAATAAAGTTGGTTTTAAAAAAAACAACAATTTGTTGTGAGATATTTTTTAGTTGTTTTTGCAAAAACAATTATAATTTTTTTTTTTGGAACCATTTTGCAACTTTAGATTTTTTTTGACCATCTCTAATCAGGACCTTCAGGTGGATCTGGTATTGAGTTAGGAGCCATTTTGGAGATTACAACATTAGTGTTATGTGTTATACGTCAGTTAGGGTGGCTCATAATAGAAGTGAGTTATAGCCAAAATGCTGTAGTTTTAAAAAAATATATATAATATATATATTCTGGAAAAAAGTATTTAATTAATGTGTGATTATGTGCTTTGTAGTGTGTAGGAATTAGGTGGTATGCCTTTAAACCGTTGTGAGCCCTCTGATGGCTCTCACCATCTTTTGTGTTTCAGAAGCTGCCAGAACTCTGCCAGAGCAGTGGTTCCTATATGTGGCTAAGCCTTGAATGTTAAGTAAAGAGTTATCTGAACCCCACCTTTCTTGTGTTGTGGTTCCTTCCTATTACTTGTATTGTGTAAAGAGTAAAAGACAGAACATATGTATGTATTAAATTTGTTCTTTGGTAGCTTCTTTAAAGCAAAACTTGCACACTAACTGTGTAAAGGAAACAGCTTATATGTTTAATTCTAATAAACACATTCAAGAAATACCATCTGGTTATTTAGGGAGGTATCCCTCAGTTATGTACATACATACATACACAGTAAAACCTCTTTAGTGACCACCTCTGAAGAGAGACCACCTGTCACAAGCGACTACTTGCAGAGGCCACAGAACACCTCTGCTGTCTGGTGTGCAAACCTTTGAAGAGAGACCACTTCTTACAAGCACCACTTTTGTTAACTTCCATGAGTGGTCGCTCTTGGTACTGTAATTTTGAAGGTATTAGAAAACATTCAAAAGTATACATTTCTATTGAATTGCATAGGAGAGGCTGGCACAATATCACCCTAAATAACATAATTCTTACTAGATTTAATCCAGCGCAGTTTTTATTGTACCTCTTCACTGCAGATTAATGTACTGTGTATACTTTAGATATAATAAATCGAAATAATTAAATCCCTACAGAGGTTCTCGTTCAGATCCCTGCATTACATAGCATTTATTCATGTACTTATCTCTGTCTTGCTTTTATTTTTTTAAAGAAAAAAGGCATTGAGAAGCAAATTATGGGTCAATGGCAGTAATAATTATCATGGTACAATATAGACCATAGGCAAGATAGCATAGTTGTGGTGAACTAGTATCTGCTTTTTATCAGTAGATAACTATATTTTATCCTGAAAAATCTTGGCCACTTTAGTGCTGTTTAAATAAAAATTACATGACATTTGACATAATTAAAATGCTGTCCTATTTATGGTAAAACACTTAAACGCCTGTATATAAAACAGATGTCATCTTGTTTAACAGTCGATTCTGTAATGAAGATGCATAATGCTTCGAAAGTAGTGATTCAGCGTCCATCTTGATGAGGGTCCATATGTATTTGAGTTTGTGGTGATGGGAGAACTCATTTTCCAAAAAGCATATGGTCATATTGATGGTACCGCATGGTACTCCCTCTATTCCTGTGTTCCTGCTGCCAGGGATTCCCTAATAGCTTATTTGGAATCCACGATGCAAGATTAATTAAGGTTATGCAGAACATCTTGAGAATAAGTGTAGCATGCAGATGTTATCAGTAAAACCCCAGTTTGAAGCACACTCAAAGTCACTGTAATTATTATCTCTGCAAGAGGCTGGGTATCAGAAGGGGATGTCAAATCCTCTACTTAGCAGTGTTTAAAAAGCAGACAAATACAATACAGCAGATCAGATACAGAGAATTGAGAACTAGACTGAGAGAATGAAAATCTTATGGGGAGCAACAGATGTGATGCGTTGCTGATATATTTTTATTCACTGGGATAAACACACATGTGTTTACCCAATAATGCGTTCTTTCTCAGGCAGGTCTACAGATTCTAGCAATGTCTCTTCAGTTGACCCTGCAGCTTTTGGAGAGAGAGTGAAATTTATTGGGGTTTCCAGATGTAGATTCCCCCCTCTCCCTCCCTCTTTCGGGATTAGTCCAGACAAGCAGGGTTGTCTGGCTGCTGTGATGGATATGGACATACTCTGTGATAATTTATGAATACTGTATGTTGGCCTGGTTATTGGCATGTTTTCTGTATGGCTGTTGGTTTAACTCAACAGGAGACTGTCTGGAAAAATAGGAAGGAAGGAAGGAAAAGAATGGCTCAACATAGCTACCTCAGCAAACAGTTAAGAGTTGTTAAGGGACAATGCCAGAACCGGTAGCTTTCATGATTTTACCTCCATCTCCAGTCAACCTACAAAATGTGTTTTGACCAGAAGGGTCAAAGCCTGGGAACAAATGCACTTCCCTGCAGTATTAAAAGGGACGCTCTCTAAAGAGAGGCAGTGCAGTGGTTGTTCTGGAAAACCAGACTGACACAGGACTTCTCTGGGTATGGATGAGGAAGTTAGGCCTACACTGGTTACCATCAGGAGATGGTAAGAGAGACGTGTGTAGACTTTTTAAAAATTCCTTTTTTTCCCCCCTTTAATTCTTTGCACCTACTGCTAAATAAACAACACTTTGTTTTAAGAAGGCTGTTTGGTCAGCCTATACCTCTGGTCACAGGCTCAGTCTAAGAGTGGGATACTTGTGAAATTCTACCCCATGATGCCTAATACCTGAGGAGGTGAGCTCAGAGACCTCAAAGGGACAGAGGTGCAGCTAGGCCCTTGTAATGATGACCACTCCGTCCATAGAAGACCTTGGAAGAAAGTCAGACTTTCTCTCCCAGGCCCTTGATCCCAGGCTAAATGCCTTTTTATTGAACACTTGTTTCTGAGACTACCATGTGTTTCACCACATGCTTGGGAGCCATCTGGAGAGCAGTGGATGTGATTTATTCCCTCCTGGTTTCCAGTTTTTGTGCCTTCAGTCTTATGGCTTCAGCCAGGAATTATGGCCTGATTCCAGTCTTTTTCACCAAATACTCTTGGGAAGCACTCCTTGTCTCCCTAGGCAAAAGGACAAGGACCAGTGACAAATTTCACAAGGCCACAGCTAGTAAAACAAAATTCAGATAATGGGGGGCATGGAGGTCCAAACAGTTCCACCTAGGAGTCCTCTAAGCCCAAAGGAAGATCCCTGTAGAACGGGGGTGGGCAAACTTTTTGGCCTGAGGGCCACATTGGGGTTCCAAAACAGTATGGAGGGCCGGGTAGGGAAAGCTGTGCTTCCCCAAACAGCCTGGCCTCCTCCCCCTCCCCCTGATTGCCCCCCTCAGAATCCCCAACCTCCCCCTGCTCCTTGTCCCCTGACCGTCCCCCCCCGGGACTCCATCCCCACCCTCCCGCTCCCTTACCATGCTGCTCAGAGCAGCAGGACTGGCAGCCGCACTGCCCAGCTGGAGCCAGTCACACCGCCGCGCTGCCCAGCAGGAGTTCACAGCCCCGCTGCCCAGAGCTCCAGCGGCATGGCGAGCTGAGGCAGTGGGGGAGGGGCCAGGGGCTAGCCTCCCCAATCGGGAGCTCAAGGGCCAGGCAGGACGGTCCTGCGGGCCGTAGTTTGTCCATCTCTGCTGTAGAAGTCCCCAGCACAGCACCCTACGATTGTGTTACCCGCTAAAATTGATGTAATTGAATCTATGGTGGGTTTTTTTGTTTTTCTGTTACCAGCCCAGATGAATTCTACAGAGAGGACATCTGAAATGAAAAGACTGGTAGCAGATCATAAGCATTATATTTATCGTTATAGTACTAGTGCTATGCTGCAAAGGGACAGTTCAGTATTCTGGCATTTTCCTTTGCATTGTAAAATCACCTTTGAGGGGCTCACTGCAATAAACACACGTTCTATAAACAGACATAAATAATGTATGGGAGTGAGGGATAGCTCAGTGGTTTGAGCATTGGCCTGCTAAACCCAGGGTTGTGAGTTCAATCCTTGAGGGGGCCACTTGGGGCTCTGGGGCAAAATCAGTACTTGGTCCTGCTAGTGAAGGCAGGGGGCTGGACTCAATGACCTTTCAAGGTCCCTTCCAGTTCTAGGAGATGGGATATCTCCATTTATTATTATTATATAAATTATTATTATTATTATTATTGGTTTCAGAGTAGCAGCCATGTTAGTCTGTATCAGCAAAAAGAACAGGAGTACTTGTGGCACCTTAGAGACTAACAAATTTATTAGAGCATAAGCTTTCGTGGACTACAGCCCACTTATGCATCCGAAGAAGTGGGCTGTAGTCCACGAAAGCTTATGCTCTAATAAATTTGTTAGTCTCTAAGGTGCCACAAGTACTCCTGTTCTTTTTATTATTATTATTATTATTATAAACAGCACGAACAGCAGGAATCAGGGCTACAGCACTCTGAACCTTCATTTCCAAAACGACAAACCTCTCCCACTTGATTTAAAGGAGAAGTCATTTAGCTAACAAGTAACAGCATGTTCCATTTCTTTCCTGTAGGCCACTCACTGGTAGAGGGCAACATTACTAATCCATACACGCAGAGACAATATATTTAATCGCATGAAAGCTGAACTAACTGGCTGCTTTTTGTTCCTGTATTCTTTTTTTTTCTTGATGCACATGTAATACCCATTGGGATTAATGGAGGACATATGTACATGAAGGAAGAGGGAAATTAGGGTATTAATTTTATGGAATTCCTTTTTACGTATTTTTATTAATTTGTTTGCTTTATGGAATTGAGTGAGACCCATTATTCACTAACAACTACATTAAGACTTTTTCTAGACTCGTTGGATTCAGAAAAGAAATACTTAGACATTTAGCATTAGATTTTAAAAGGTTAGAACTACCTCAGTGGATAGCTGACATTTTAAAATGTTATGGTTATGCTTTATTATTTGCATGGGACTTTGTAGAAATCTGTGTCTTTCAACCAGCCATCATTTTTGCCTCTCTTAAGTGGCAAGGCAGACAAAAAATATCCCAAAACATGCATATCATGATTATAATGAAGGTGGCTTATGAATAGCGGATTCAAAACATGGTTTTATACATTCTAATAAACACTTTTTATAAAGGCCACTCTGGCCTTTTGAAAAAAGTGTAGTGATGAGTTATACTGAAGTTGCACTTATTTTTTTAATTCCTGAAACAGTAGTTTTAAATCATTCTTATTTTAAATTAGCATCTCAATGAAGTTCTTTGTATTCTGAAACTGACAGGCTAAAATCTCAACTGTCCCAATTACTATATTTTAAATTAGCTGATAATATAATTATTAGATTTGTTATACTTGAACTCTGGTTTCTAATCTTGTAGATCTTTTCATTGTTTTGAAAGAGTTTATTAAGCATTGGAGAAGTGTAAATAATCGTTTATATGTAGTTGGTGATGGTGTAGATGGTGAATAATCATAGAGTCTAGCTATAATGGAAAGCCTCTGATTAATGACATCTTTCAGAGATTGTTGCTGGGGGTTAGGAAGAGATCTGTAACTGTTACTTTGACAAGTACATTTTGAAAGGCTATTTTCTTAGCCTTGGATGGTAAATGAATGTTTACTGTTTTATTTATGGATTTAGCTAAAGCTTTTGATGCAGTTGATCATCTACTTGCTAATCCAAAATCCTTGGGATTCGGCACAAATCCTAGAGCTTTGGATCGATTCTCAAATGATTTGTCTGAAAGCAGCAAGTGTGTAAAAATAAATATGGCTTTGGATCTGTTCTTGAAGATATTCAGCTGTCCAGTTTGGAATCGACCTGCCTGAGTCCTCCACTGACATTCATTTTGTATCATCAATTAGGCCCCAATTCAGCAAAGTGTTTAAGTTTGTACTTAACTTAAAGCACAGGCATATGTGCATGGAGTACTTAAGCACATGCATAAAATCTGCACAATTTATTTATTTATTTATTTTAGGTAATTGCTTCTATTGTCATGTCACTACTCAGCTTCTTGTTAGCTTCCCTTTTATTGTACAGACCTTTATTGGAATAGATGTCTCTAAATTCTACTCTAAAAGTACTTGTAAGATCTGCATAGTTATATCTAGGATGAATTTGGCCTAGACTGTTTCTTCATTGTTACACCCCTTTTATCCTTATTCCACCAAATAGACTCGTGGCGTTCAATGGACCTAATTTCACATATAAGGCCTGCTCAGATGCAGGCATGCAAAATATGACCATTAGTCAAATTGTGCTCCTTCTGTAATAAGGCGTGCCTGCAATAGAATGAAAATACACTGCTTTGAGTATTTGTTGAAATAAAATTTCAAACAAATTAACTACAATATTTTTCATTGGATTTAAAACTTTAGATTCACCAAAACAAAAACATTAAAAAAAAATCAATGAAGTCTTGTTGTTTTGTTTGCAAAATTCTCATTTCTCTTATTGAGATCAATATGTAGAAGTGGACCTTCTCTTGAATAACATATCCTGGAAGGATGGTTACCTTACAATCTGCCTTTCCTTAGTTTGTAAATTTGGAACTGTATTTATTTTATGCAATATATTACATTGCTCAAATTACTAAATGTCATTTTGTAATCTGATTGGCTGGTGATGAATCCTAACCATCTGGTTATGGTACAGAAATCTCATAAGCCTTTGCTCTGGTAGCATTCTCTGTTGGCTGTTCTAGGATTATCACTCTGTTCTTCAAGCCAGAAAACATAGTTGCACTATGAGCTTGTAAATTGGTGGAAATTCCTCATTTCTATATGGGGACTGGTGGTGATGTGAGTCCTTGTATTTAGGAAGGACCTTTTCAATAGGTTTTGGGGCCCCATCATGAACTCTGGTGATGATGTAGAAAACCTCTCTGAATCTGGATCATTTAGCAGAAGCAGAGGCAACGGCAAACACCTTCCTATGTACTCTCATCCTCAGTGAAATTAAGCATTTCTTCCATTCTTAGACAAGGTCCTGTCCTACAGTACTCTGTAGATGAAACATGTTTAATCCAACAGGTCCGACTGGGTTTGGGTAGCTGCAGTTCATCCGTTCGAGAGTCTGTGACCAATGGATCTAGTGACCCAAAATGGCCTTCTAAAAGAAAAAAAGTATTGTTTATTTTAACCATAGGAACAAAGTGTAAGATAAGAGAGAAGGGGTTTTAAAACAACAAATGATCTACACAAGTCTATTCTTACTACTTATTATTTCTCTTCGCATAGCACCTAGGAGCTCCAGTCATGGATCAGGGCCCTGTTGTGCTAGATGCTATACAAACACAAAACAAAAAGTCAGTCCCTGCCCCAAAATGCTTATCTTATCTAAGGCTTATCTATCTATTGTGTTGGAAGCCTAAGGAGACCTAACTGCTTCAGATCTTCCATCAGGGTCTGTTTGTGTCTGACCTCAAACAGCTGCTCCCCTTCTTGACAGTTTGTAGTTCTTTCGTTCCATATTGGCAAAACAAGCTGTGTAAGTTGACTGTAGCCAAGGAGGCGAGATCATCCTATTTAATAGCCCAGGCATTGTCTCTTAGACACCTTGAAGCATTTAACTTGCTTGTTTTCCCCACACCCTGCTATTAAACCAAACCAGCATTTTCATACAGTAAACATCCTGATAACCAAGTCAACACATAATATTCCTAAATTATCAGAGACAACTCTAAATCCATCACATAGGGTAAATAATGTTCTGAGTTGCTGAGATTCTATTGGAAAGGCACAGCACACTGGAATATGAGACTTCTTTCATACAAGGTACAGGAGAATCTGGCTCCCAATGGAGCTATATTTTATTTTGGGTTTGGAACTGCAGCATCTGTTGCTTCAGAGTTTCCTATCTCAGTATGTTGTGTCCCAATAGCATTATCTTTTTTTCCTCTTGGTAGGTTACAGTTTTGATCTATGACATCACTTCTCCTACAAAGCTGGCTTTGAAAGATGGTAGAAGAAAACCTAGAGAAAAGGACTAAAAAGTACTTTAAAGAAAATATCCCCTAAGCATTCCATCTACATAATTTTGCACTGATGCTAGTGTTGAACAATCACAGTATTCTTGTTGGACAAATGCATTTTGAATGCTAAAATTTTGAATGTGGGAAAAAGAAAAATACGCAAACTTGGCAACCAATAAACCACAGAATATGGTTACTTTTGCCTGTCATCAGCATGGTAATTTAAACTATGACAAAATATTGGTGCTTAGTTAAACATTATGCTTAGTCATTATTGGTTATAACCTCTCATTTTTTTCTTTTTTTCATAGGATCTGTGTTTATGCTGAAAGTTCAAGTAAATGACATCATCAGTCATCAGTACCTACCCCAAGCAATTGTAGAAGTGTTTGTTAACTACACAAAGACGAATTCCACACTCACTGGAAACAATGGAGTAGTATTAATAAAAGTTCCCTACAAGTTAGGTCTAAGTTTAACTATTGCATCTTACAAAGAGGGCTACATGTTAACACCATTGCCTTGGAAGACTGGGAGAATGCCAAGTAAGTAAACCCTTTAAAATCCTATTATTACACTGTGTGCAATTGAAGCTTATTTCTTCCTTGGGTAATCCATCTAATTGTAATGAACTGTACATGACTGAATGAAGTCAAAGTAGGTCATGATTGAATGCCAGTTATTAAAGGTAAATAACCCTTTAGACTTGACAAAATTATAACATGGATTTTTAAAACTGAAATAATATTTTTAACTGTTGTTGAAAATATCTGTCCACTCTGAGAGATTATACTGCAGTGGGGGCATGATTTGAAGAAAGTGAATGCATGTGCATATGCATATATGTATGTATGTCATATAATATATATACACACAGGTGTGTATTTCTCATGTTCACAGCAGAGTGAGTGAAAGGCCAGCTAGGAATATCGAAAGTGTTAGGATTATGGGGTACCAAGAGGCTGAAATGTGATGGTGGCTCAGAGCTACTTCTCTGAACTCTTCCATCTGTCAATTTAGTTATGTTTTCAGCAGTGTTTCATCATGAATGGCCTGCTTTTAACTATCACATTTTGTTTTTAATAATTCTATTAGGGTGTGTTTTAAAGTGTCTAGTTTTTTTTGGGGGGGGGGGAGAGGGGGTTGGGTTTTTTTTGTTTAAGAGGATGGGCTGTCCAGGAACTCAAGCTATCCGTTAATCCACAGAACATGTGCACCATGAACACTGGTAGTCCACACTGCCTAGCCAGTATGATTCATCCCTGGACTAGTGGGACCGCTTAGTCCTTCGGTCTTCCCATTCCTTTTTTCTTTTCCCCATTTGTTTACCTGCCTTCAGAACCGTATGTTTGATCACAACTTTCTTTGAAACTTCTATACATGTAATCAGATATTCTTAATGTCTGTCTTTCCACAGTATACTCATCTGTAACACTTTCACTGTTCCCACAAAGCCAAGCTAATATATGGTTGTTTGAAGATACAGTTTTAATTACTGGAAAACTGTCTGGTAAGTACAGCACTACACGTGATAGGATGTAAACGCTTTTTGTATGTAAAACTATGTGCCTTAACTAATGAATACAACTGTTTTTTGCCAACAAATTCTGTGGGGAGGAGTCAGTGACCTCCCAAATGTTGTTGTTTTCTGTGCACGTAAGGGCTTATTCATGAATGTTTTTCCACCTTGTGCATAAATAGCCAACTCTTAGTTAGCAAAGCAATGGCTTCTGGCACCAGTTTCCACTAAAAATAAATAGATATATTACTTATGGCCAAATTCCAAGCTGGTGTAAATTGACACAGCTCCACTGAATTGGGGTTATGTTATTTACATCAGCTGAAGAGCTGGCCCTCAGATTCTGTATTTATTGTAGCAAGCAAAGCTCCTTCCAAATCTTCCAGCCTTCCATGGATGTGAGTGTTGTTTACAGCCATGCAGGCATTAGGTTACTATCCCTATATTTATTATGTATTTCTGACCTCATCTCAAATCATAAGAGAGTCTGAATAGAAAGCTGCTGATTTTGCACTCTGTACATGTAGGGGTAGGAGGTGGAGGGGAAGAGATTAATGGATTGAAGACACATCCTTTGGAGAATCAGCGCTATTAAAAACACCAGAAATCTCAGAGGAGCTCATTGCACTGGCGTGCATGTGCATTATTCCACTGCATTGAAAGGCTCTGGTAGTCTTCGATATGGTTTCCCAAGATAGTTATTTGAAATGTATCTGCCTCAGGAAAGATTGAAGCTGGAGAACATTTGCTGTAGGGGAGAGTGTTTAGAGAAGCCAAGGATTAGGGATGGGAGTAAGAAGAAATTATTCTGTTTTCAGATGTTGTTGTATATATGCTAGCGGCAAGTACTGGCCTAAATCTAGACAATTGCAAACACTGGAGAGTAGGGGTTTGAAACAGTGTTTTGTACAAAGGATTTCTGGACAGTTTGGCTATAGAAAGTGTTAATTCAGATTGAAACATTGCTAATTTAAAATGTTACTCTTTTTTTTCAGATGCCAAATCTCAACCAAGTGTTCAGTTTCCCAAAACTTTAATAAAACTTCCTATAAGCCACCATATTACAAACGTGACCGCCTATTTGACAGTGCCACAGCAGTTTTTGAAAGTGGACAATTTTCTTTATACAACAGGAATTCTTCTAAATAAATCAGGTATATTAAATTTGTTAGAATCTGCACTTTTAAAACATAATACAAGTAAGTATGTGCTTATGTAAATATACATTCTGTAGTCATGAGGGCCCTACGCTGCTCCCATTTCACTCAATAGAAAAACTCCTTTTGACTTTCACAAGAGCTGGATTGAACCCATACATGTTATATTGTAGATGAGTAATTCACATCACTTTAGATCTCATTCACATCTACTAGCAAGAACATAATAAACACCTCTTTTCCACAGGCATAAATAGTCATACAGAGGACCATGTGCTGATTTCCCTCTCTAGGAGTTCCACACATGCTATCTAAGCCCTAAGTGCAACCGAAGAAGGGTCTGATCCTGCAATGTGCAGAACACTTTCAGCTCCCATTGATTTTATTGGGAGTTGAAGGTGTTAACAACTTTCCAGAATGTATTCAGAATTCTATGGTGAGAGCCTCAAGTAGTGTAAATTGGGTTAGGTCTATTGAAGTCAATGGAGCTTCACTAATTTATACCAGCGGAGGATCTACCTATATTTTTCACTTTAATGCTATTACCTACTTGGCGTTGGCGTTTTGCCCCACCCAACGTAAGGAAAACACATAAATTTGGCCTGCAGACAGTTAATCCATGCAGCATTATTGATATACTTGCAGTTAATCCATGTAAACCTGGTGATACCAAACAGGCACTTTAAATATATGGAGAGCAATTGCAGAATTCAAGTATGTTCTCCACACACATCTGTTTCAATGAGTAAAAATACATTTTGAGACAGTTCTAAGTTGTTTCATGGGTTGGTAGTAGTAGTATTAATACTTAAAAACAACCAGGAGTCCGGTGGCACCTTAAAGACTAACAGATTTATTTGAGCAGAAGCTTTCGTGGGTAAAAACCCCACTTCTTCAGATGCATGGAGTGAAAATTACAGATGCAGGCATTATATACTGACACATGAAGAGAAGGGAGTTACCTAACAAGAGGAAAACCAGTGTTAACAGGGTTCTACTGTACTATAAATACTTAGTACATCTGTAGTGCTACATCATTTTAACGCACTCTGAAATAAGCCACCGACTGCATTACTAATATTTATTCATGCTTACTTTATAATCCACATAGTTATGTTGGTATCCAGGAGATCACAATGCTGGACCCTTTATTCCATCCTACTTAAATGTTTTTTCCTTTTCTTCCCAATGCCCACTATACAGCAAGGCTCTTAAAAATTCACGGCAGTTTTATGGTTTCATTAATGTGAATTGGATGATGTCCTTGACGTGGCTTCTAGCCAAATTATCTGAATTTCATATTCCAGTTTGTTTAATCTATACTTAATCAAAATTCTCACAAATACCAGTATCATGTTTGTGTGTGGACATTTGAAGATTTTTAAAAAATTGTTTATAATACAACTTTTGAACTTGAAGCATCAGAGATAAGTAGTGTTCTTCCCTTAAATTCTGTCTGATGTCTTTTTAAATTATTCATAGAGCCTATTCCTTCAGGACTGTATTTTATAGCAGGTAGAGGCTGATATCTGATACACTGACAGATGTCTCGCAACTAGTTTCTAACAGTGTGCAAAGCTCTAATATCATTCTGCTACTTAAAAATTCTGTTTGTCTGTCACACTGTGGATTCTGAAGTATTTGTATCACATAGTATCTGTGTTATTGAAAATTAGTGCAAGAAGAACAAAGGGAGACAAACTTACAGCCCATACAATAAAGCAGTACAACCACAGTGGTTCCTTTGAATATTTTGACAAGCCATAAGTACTATATCTCATGATTAACTCTACAGAAACTTCTAAATTAGCAAATAAATCTTTCAGTAAATTTTATTAACAGAGCTGCTTGAATACTGGAAAAGACATGTAAATATATCATGAATACTGGAACTTCAGTCTGGTTAATCTGTATCAGAACCCCCCTTAATATGTGTGGATTCACAAATCATTTGACTTGGTTGGTCTGCAATATTCAGCGTAGAATAGCTAGTCTGATAGCTGAGATTTAAAGTACCTGGTACCAGGTATAGCTCCCCAAAAGCCAAATTTGCTTAATATTGTATTCTGTGAGTACTGTCGAATCAGCTCTGTTTAAAAGATATATTTCTCTTTTACAGCTTTAAATAGGAATTGCTGTTTACCAATTATTAAAAAGTATTAATTGAAGAGGTGAAATGCTTGAGACTTGAGTTTTCTCAAGTTATATTGACACCTAGTGGTACAGACCATACATTCTCATGATGGCTTGCCTTCAGTTACAAATGAAAACCCATTTTTAAAAAAATAGTAAATATGTTCCAGTGTGTGTATTGTTTACGGACAAATTATTCCTTATGTTGATTAGGTTTTAAAAGCATTGAATTGACCCCTCTTGCTGCAATATGTGTAAACCTCCTTTCAGCTGGGAAAGAATTGAAAGTGACTGGTCCAATTCATATTACGCTGCCTCTTCTACCGACAAGTAGGGTAAAATCAGGAGATGCTATACCTGCGTGGACATTTGATATGAAAACTGGTATGTCTGCTATATACTTTGGAATCCCACTTTAATGCTGAATATCATACACTACAATACGTAGTATTAGTGTGATGTAGAGTAGTTTGAGTGCATGTATCGAATAATATATAGCACTAAAACCTGTCGGTTTTATTTTGCCTTTTTAAAGTAGGGACATAGATACTTAAGCAGGATTTTCCTGGTTGTAAATGTTTTAACTTGCGTTTTTGTTTTTTCAAAAGGGCATCCCTGCTTTGATGAAGTCAGCCATGAACCATATGTATGTAAATGAGTTATATCAAAGAGTAGTTTTAAGGATCGATCACATATTGATCTTTATTTTCACAATTCCCTAAGTATTTGGGACAAGATACATTTTTAAAACTGATGTAAATTTAAGCATGATGATAGTGTCTTGGCTGATGGTTTCACAGACATTCAAAATTAAGAATTATTTGAATATATTGTGCTCCAGAGTCATACCCTTAACGTTCACTTGAAATGAAATGTTAACACTGGGACTGACATAGCTTTAGTCTGTTTTACTTTTATGATTATTGCAAGCAGTTGAGAAAGTAAAATAGTTATATAGGAGAAATACTAGAATTAAATTAGAACTTTTATTTTGCTGTAATCTGACATACAAATATCTCCATGTCAAATATTTACAGTAACAACTAAATTGAAATAGACCAGTGATCGTGTTGACCCGCTCAGATGCACCAAAGGCAGGCAGAAACCTCCATAATGCAGCTCATCTTGCAATACTATACTGACAGGGGGTCCTGACTTTCACTGGCAATTAGCTTATGCCTGAAATATAAGCCTATGTAATTGTATCCCAGCTACTATAGATATTATTCTAATTCATATAGAGCTAATCCTTTTTTTGACTCTTACTGAAGTATTTGCATGAATAATATTTAAAGTACTCTTGTGTTCAATATGTAGTTAAACTGATTATTCAGACTTGTTATAAGATAACTGAAAATTACATCACTGTGTTTAAAAGGTACTAAAAGGCAATTAAATTATAAATAAATACCCCTACATTTTTCTTAGTGCATGCTGTTTCCTATGGAGTAGAAAGTAAAAAATTAAAGAATGCTAACTCTCTAATTTTAGAGGTGATTACAAATCTTTATATTACTTTGCATAGATAATTTTAATTCTAACTCCAGGTAGGACTTTTACAAAGATTAATTCTCATGAGAATCTAGGTTGTACTTCTCATAAAAGCACCTCTCAAACTGGGGTGGCCAACCTGAGCCTGAGACGGAGCCAGAATTTACCAATGCGCGCGCGCACACACACACACACACACACACACACACACACACACACACACACACACACACACACACACACACACACACACACACACACACACACGTTTAGACCAGGCAGCAATTCACAGTCTACAGCCCAGACCCTTTTGGGCCGAGGCACAGTAACAAGCAGTCTTTAGTCTGCGCCTCCTAGCAGTTCACAGCCTCCTGGCTGGTGCAAGCCCCAAATGCGACACAGGCACTCCACCTAGAGTGAGTAGGCCACCACCTCAGGGGTGAGGTTAGTGGCAGAGGGACCCAGGCTCCCCTACTCTACCAGGTCCCAGTCCAGGGCCCTAACAATGGCAGGTGGTCCCACCATTGGGTCAGCAGGGAAATCACTGAAACACGCTGACTCATCTCCCAGCAACACAACTGGACTAATGTCTGGTTTCCCTGGGCTACTTCCTACTACAGTCTGTTGGCAGGGCTCCGTTGCCAGAGAGTCCTCAGTCTCCTCTGGGTAAACAGCGGCTGGCAGTCCCCATAGCTCCTCTCCACAGTCAGTGTTCTCCAGGGGCAGGGTGCTGCACAGCTCGGTCCCTGGTCCGGAGTTCTGCTGCGAGGCAGACACATCTGCCTCCTTCCCTGGTTCCAGCCCAACTGAGCTGGAGGGCTGCCCTCTTATACTTCCTGTCCCATCCCTCTGCTTCTGTCATGGGGGGCAGGGCTGGGCTGGCTCCTCCCACCAGGGGGCAGTTCCTCCCTGTCTGGCTCAGAGGAGTCCACTCTGCCTCACTACATTCTTGTACAGTTTTTTCCACTTGAGAATTTCACAGATGTTTACACGACAAACATATCCACCGTTACTAAGTGCACTTCTTTGCTATCTCTTCACAGTATGCAAGTGCAGTACCCTACCTTGCAGAAGCTTGACAAGCCCCAAAACCTGTCGTTTGCACTGCAAGTCAGATGGTGTGGGATCTGTGGCCAAACAATAAGTCTTCCTTGAGCTAATTTAGCTGTTTCAGCCTTAGACAATTTAAACAGAAAAAAAAATGTTCTATACAGGTATTATTGATCCTGTTACAGTCTTAATGGATTACCATGGCTTGTCCGTTGTATGCTAATAACTAATGCTGGACATTCTATTCATTGTGCTTAAATTACCCATCTTTAATAAACTTAAGCCTTGCACTAAATTAGCAGAAGATAGGAATTAAAATTATTTAGGTGCAAGTCTGTGTGTGAACTCTTTTTTTATTATTATTAATAATAATTATTTTGGAATAAATTTGCTAAAGTCATTTAACAAACCACTAAATTGACTTTAGTCACTCTTATTCTAAAATACCTGTCCACTCATAGAAATTGCACTAAAATATCTAATCAGGTGTAGGAAAAGATTTAGTTAAGTTGTACATGTTTGTGTGTCGACCAGGGTTTAGTGTATAAGATGAAAGTCCCAGAAGAGCTTGATTTTAAATGGTTCCTTTTTGATTTTCCATACTTTTCAGATGACTTGCTTTATGTTATGCCTTTTTCAGTGGTAGAACCACATATAAAAACCATGTCCCGTGATATGTTTAATGGCTGCCTTCTTTTTCAGGTGCTTGGGTAAGTCGTGGGCTGGGAATGGTCAAGAATGCAAATGACCATTTAGTATGGACATATGTTGCTCCACACTTGGGATACTGGATAGCAGCTCCAGTGCCTGAAACCAGAGGTATTGCATATTATTGGAACACAAAAATCATTGCATTATCCAAATAATATCTTAATAGCTGTTTGTCAGTATAATTTTCATGTTGAAAAATAGAGGAAAAATTGGGATGCAGGTGGCTTCAATCTGATGATAATCATGGTTAATAAGATGGAATTCTTAGGGTGCCTCTGCTTCTGTATACAACATACACGTGCATACTTGTGTCCTTTAACCGCTAGTGATACAGCTGCCTTGGGGATTGCAGGGAACAGAACCCAGCAGAGCGGTCCTTAGGATTTATGGGGCCCTACACAGTATTATTAAACTGGTGCCACTATGCCCGACGGCAGCCCAGGCTTGCCTCATGGCAGCGGCAGCAAAGGATACCGAGGCGCCCAGCCTGCTTCACGGCGGCGGAGAGTCACAGTTCCCTGCAGAGACCACTGTACCCTCTCCCTCACGCAGAATATGCAGCACTGGCGTATTCGACTCTGTGAATATGGCTCCTGTCTAAGGACACTGCAGTGCGCTCTGGGTGTGTGGGAGCCAACCCGCTCTTACCTGCTATCATGGGCAGTGGGTGAAGCTGCCAGCCCACCTCTTCTGCCTGTGGCCCCACCCCCCTCTGCCCAGGCCCTGTCCTCTCACCACTGTCTCCCTCCTCTCTTCCCTCCCACTCCCTGCTCACCCCCTTCCAGCCAAATCCCTGAGCCCAAATGAAGCAAATGACATTTGAAAAACAACTCTTCTGCAATTTCTTTCTAAAGAAAATGGGGCATTTTTTCCACTGCATGCCAGATGGTGAAGAATTAAAAGCACTAAATTTGAGAATAAAAAATGTCAGTCACAGGTTTTTGATATGCCCTGAAGTTTGTCAGAGATTTATTTGCAAAAACTTTGTAGTGAGGGCGAGTCAGCTGTCTTGCTGAATACAACATTAAATATTATGGAACACATGATGCAGTTCTTCTCTGTTTTACATTTTCTTAATTAGTATTTCTAAGCTGATTTTATATTTTAAATGTACTCTTAATCATTCCAGATTACTACATATTTAACTCACGGAAACAAAGACATTATTTTAAATTAGTCACAGAGGTTTAGTGTGTTCATAACAATGTTCATTGCTTTTAGAAAAAGGGAACACTTTTTACTTTGTGATGTCCATAACAACAGACATGTTTATGAAATTTCACCAACTTTTAAAAATATGTTTCCAAAGGATTTTATATCTTACTAAAAAAACAGGAGTACTTGGGCACCTTAGAGACTAACAAATGTATTTGAGCATAAGCTTTTGTGGGCTACAACCCACTTCATCGGATGCATAGAATGGAACATATAGTGAGGAGATATATGTATACAGAGAACATGAAAAGGTGGGAGTTGCCCAACCAACTCTAAGAGGCTAATTAATTAAGATGAACTGTTGTCAGCAGGAGAAAAAAAACTTTTGTAGTGATAATCAAGATAGCCCATTTAAGACAGTTTGACAAGAAGCAGTGATGATACTTAACATGGGGGAAATAGATTCAATGTGTGTAATGGCTCAGCCATTCCCAGTCTCTATTTAAGCCTAAATTGATAGTATCTAGTTGGCATATCAATTCAAGTTCAGCATTTTCTCATTGGAGTCTGTCCTCGCTTACAGACAGCCCCCCAATTTGAAGCAAATACTCACCAGCAATCACACACCACAGAACAAAAACACTAACCCAGGAACCTATCCTTGCAACAAAGCCCGATGCCTACTCTGTCCACATATCTATTCAAGTGACATCATCATAGGACCTAATCACATCAGCCACACCATCAGGGGCTTGTTCACCTGCACATCTACCAATGTGATATATGCCATCATGTGCCAGCAATGCCCCTCTGCCATGTACATTGGCCAGACCAGACAGTCTCTACGCAAGAGAATAAATGGACACAAATCTGACATTAGGAATCATAACATTCAAAAACCAGTAGGAGAACACTTCAACCTTTCTGGCCATTCAGTAACAGATTTAAAGGTGGCAATTTTGCAAGAGAAAAGCTTCAAAAACAGACTCCAATGAGAAACTGCTGAACTTGAATTGATATGCAAACTAGATACTATCAATTTAGGCTTAAATAGAGATTGGGAATGGCTTAGCCATTACACACATTGAATCTATTTTCCCCATGTTAAGTATCCTCAAAGCTTCTTGTCAAACTGTCTTAAATGGGCTATCCTGTTCTTTTTGCGGATACAGACTAACAGGGCTGCTACTCTGAAATATATCTTACTAGGTACTGATTTTGCTGGAGGGCTCTCTTAAAATTAGTTCATCAGATAGTCAGAAGTAAAGTAAAGAAAGGGGTGTTGTCCCTTTAAGTGCTCTCTTCAAGGAGCCGGGGGTTGGGGGAGGGGGTGGAAGAGGTGAAGGGAGAAAGGGATGGACAGAAAGGACAGGAAGACTTTGGAAGCAAGTTTTTTTTCTATAGTAATTAAAATGTGTATTTTAGATAAAGATGGTCTTTTGAAGGATTTATTTAAAAAACTTTAAGTCTGAAGATCCAAGCATTTAAGGCTAAAGATGATTGTGCATCTAAAAATCTGTGCAAGGATTTTTTTAAAGATGTGATTTTATAATCTTCACCAACTCACTAATGAAATATTTTTGAAGCAAATTTTAAACTAAGGTCCTGTAGACAGTATATACCTGGGGGTTGGGAAATGCCTGTTAAATGGTATCATTACCACTTGAATGGCTCTGTAACAGTTTCAATGTTGTGCTAATCGGTCTGGCAGGCTGGAGGCTTTTTCACTTTTAAGTTACTAGATCCCCTCTGGAGGAAGATTCATTCACCAGCAGCCAGCTGTGGCGGGAGCCTGCAGGAAGGGTCAGACAGTGATAGGAAGAGACAGGAGGGTGGACACTAAAACCCCCAGTGGTGCCCCAAATTTTCAGGTGCCCTACGCAACCGCATATGCTGCATATGCCTAAGGACGGCCCTGCAACCCAGCATCATTTCGAAAGAGGAAATAAGATTTATGGAATCCTTTCCAATAAGTTGGAAAAACTATTATTCTGGATCAGCTGGTGCCTCAGAACAGACATGGTCTCCTTCATCTTCCCCATTTTCAGATCGCTTGTCAGAAACATTTTTGATGCGAGAGATAGCCAAGCCCTGTTAGGTATATATATTACTGCCATCTTCTGGGCGTACTCTAGAAGAGAAGTATCAACATAATAAACTGAAAAGCAGTTGGAGTCCTCTGTCTGTTTTAGCTCCTAGAACCATGTGAGGAGGAGAATGGGATTGGATTGATTGGCCCCAGTGGTTACTGCTTATATAGAAGAATCTGAGCTTGCACATTTAAAGTTGTACTTATCCCTGAGTGGGGATTCAGATGGACAACTTTTGAATGAGAAAATGTGATTTCAGAATTTTAGAATTAAAGTGACATGATGTGACAGCAGCTCTGTTCAGGGACTAGGATTTTGAAATAAATTTGGACATATAGCATGAACACCATTTGGCTGGAACTGAGCAAATGCAAAGGCAATATGTCAGTGTTTGTGACATCAGTCCCTGAAGTGAGATTTGATATTGGTGATGGTTCCCACATTTCCATAGTGGCTAAAGTGACCAATAGCAGGATAGTGCCAGGGAGCACAACAGCGGCTAGAAAACTACAGTGCAATTTATCAAATGCAGTTTTGCACCAGAAACAAAATTCTTAGTTCTTGACATCTAATTTGTTTCGTTTTGTGTTTGAAAAATCTAGACTCTATTATTACTGCAGTTTCCAAGGACATAACAGCCTATCACACAGTGTTCCTTACAGCCATACTTGGAGGTACTGTAGTCATTATCATTGGATTCTTCACTGTTCTTCTCTGTTACTGCAGGTAAGGAAAAAGAAAAGCTTTAATATGCTCAATATGAATGGAATTTAAGGTTAACAAATGGGGCTCTTTTGAGACAAAATAATTGTTTTCTTAGTAATATCTAGGAAGTGCATGTGTTTAAAGTCTTTTTCAAGCTTACTAATTTAAATATGTACACTATATTAATATGCAGTGTAATCACAAGTGATTTCAGTGGTTTTTGAACAGGTTCAAGTTTGTACCTACTGGCTTTCAAATTGTACATCATACCTTTTAGTCTGTGAAGTCTTAAGTGCAATCTGTGCTCATCACTAGTATTTTAATCATATGTCCTACAATTATCTCTCCCCCCCACCCCCGCCTTTTTTCCCATAGGGATAAATGTGGCCAATCACATAAGAGGGGAAAAAATACAACTAAACTGGAGGTCTTAAAAAAGGACCAGACAACATCAACAACTCACATAAATCATATCAGTGCTGTGAAGGGGTCAGTAAAGCTAGAGGATAAATCACAATTATACATGCCCAAGCTTTCCTCCTTTAGCCCTCACAGAAAGACTTCTATGGAAACAGAGGACAAAAAAGCCTGGGACACTTTTAAAATCTACACAGAAAATGTTTCATATCAATCCAATCAGAGTGGTCACTCGAATTCAGCCCAGTCCTTGGAGCCTAATGCTGGAGTTAGACAATTACAGCACATTAACAGCAGTGTTTCCCAATCTCCCAGGGACATTCAAGACCAAAACAGATATCTTGCAGTGAACGAAGAGATGTATGGGCTTTCCCATATCCCAGAACAACTTATGCATATTTATAGTCAGCCTATTGCCATCCTTCAAACCTCTGACCTGTTCCACTCTCCGGAGCAATTACATGCTGCTAAGTCAGCTACTTTGCCAAGAAAAGGGCAGTTAGTCTATAGCCCAATGATGGAGCCCATGAATCGAGACAGCTACACACAGACGCTGCCCAAAATGCCAATGCACTCTTCTCTCCAGCCCCCCACCTGCAGAGATGAGAAAGTCACATTAGATGGTCAACAGGGTTTATCCTCACAAACTTCAAACTGGGGTCGGTATACTAATAATTTGCTGGAGTCTGTCTCTGTTCCTGGGACACTGAACGAAGCAGTTATGACACCATTTTCCTCTGAACTTCAAGGTATTTCAGAGCAAACGTTATTGGAGCTTTCTAAAGGAAAACCATCCCCACACCCCAGAGCATGGTTCGTGTCACTAGATGGAAAGCCAGTCGCTCAAGTGAGGCACTCTTTTATAGATCTGAAAAAGGGCAGGAAAACAGAAAGTAATGACACCAGCCTGGACTCTGGCGTGGACATGAATGAGCATCATCCCAGTCGAAAACTGGAGAGAGAGAAAACTTTCATTAAAAGCATGCATCATTCTAAGATCCTTTATTTGGAAGATTTGGATCTGAGTAGCAGCGAAAGTGGGACCACTGTTTGTAGCCCTGATGATCAGTCTGTGAGACACCTATTGGACGGAGGAAGTGTGCCAGCCGTAGAACAGCACACTGAAGAACCACCACGAAAAAAAACCACCACAAAAGGTCATGAGTCCAGTACTCTTCCAGCTAAAAAAAGAGGTAGACCGCCTATGGCTAAGAAAGATAGTCAAACCAATATCTGGAAAAAGAGAGAGGAGAGACCCCTGATTCCTATAAATTGAAACACAGTGTGTTCAGTGTTCTTTTTCTAGCAGTTTGTGCACTCTTTCCTCTTTGCTTCTTGTTGTAAATTTGCAATGTTGGATTTATAAGGAGCAGTCAAAATGGTTTTCTAGTATCAGGTAAAGTTACATTTCTTAATGTGCAGACCAAGGATTATGATTTCAACGGAGCATTGGATATAAAATGTGAATTTATCACTGAGAAATGCTATTATGGTTTGTTTAAATTTTTCATTCTTGGGGTACACCTCTGGGGGTGCACAGCTAGAAATGTAGGCACTTAGAAAAAGAAAGTATTTTATTTTTTGTAGGGATAGTTCTGGGTAGCAATGTTAAAATGTTTCCAAAATGATGTCCCTCACTAGAGTGACCAGCAGGATGTTGTGTAGCATTTACACATAACTTTTACTGGTGCCCTGACCATAGTAATTCCTACTTCATAGAAAGTTTCACTACATTAGTCTCAGGATGTTCTTGGAAATAATCAGGGACTTGGTATCTACTCCAGACACTTGTTAAAAGTCTGCAAATATCTTCCTTTTCATGTGTTACTCAATGCATATTGAGTCAAATTTGGCTCTCTGTCATAGGCTATTAAGTTATTCCTGATTCACATGGGTGTATTTAGGATAAAACTTGATGTCTAATGAAAATACCTTTGTCAACATGGGCAAATGGTGCCTTTTGCAGAAAAGGTACTTTTAGAAGGAATGACCTGTACTGTTACATTTGTACACTTTTAAAAGTTTTTAAAAACAAATAGTAAATTTGATCACATTGGCTAATGTGCCACTTTTTTTGCTACTTTAGGTGGTAGGGCATGCAGCACAGAGGTGTTAAACAGGCTAAAAAAAAAAACCTGATTGCTTATTGTTTAGACTTTTGAGTGTATGGAAGCTGAGCTCCAAACTTGGTCCACAGTCCAACAGAGACACTTGATTATGAGTTATTACTAAGTTAAACAGCTACCAAAAGTTGTGAATGCATGAAATGTAACAAACATATGTATAGAGGAAGGAAATGTCCATCAAAATATATTTTTTGTTTTAAATGGTCATTTTGTCAAAGTGATAGATTTAGCTTTGGCTAACAGAAAAGTAGACTCACACACTTTTTAATGTGCTTCACATGAAATAGAATATTTCCTGTGACCTTTAAGATGTTTCTCTGAAGAAATAAGTCACAGCATTTTGGCTTTAGCAATTTGATTATAAAGGATGGCTTTAAAAATTGTTATAGTAGAAAATTCCTTTTAAAAAAAAAAGCTTTTTAATGTCTGTATAAAAACAACAAGGAGTCTGGTGGCACCTTAAAGACTAACAGATTTATTTGGGCCTAAGCTTTCGTGGGTAAAAACCTCACTTCTTCGGAATCATAGAGTGAAAGTGACAGGCATTAAATACTGACACATGGAGAGCAGGGAGTTACTTCGCAAGTGGAGAACCAGTGATGACAGGGCCAATTCAATCAGGGTGGATGTAGTCCACTCCCAATAATGGATGAGGAGGTGTCAATTCCAGGAGAGGAAAAGCTGCTTTTGTAATGAGCCAGCCGCTCCCAGTCCCTATTCAAGCCCAGATTAATGGTGTTAAATTTGCAAATGAATTTTAGTTCTGCTGTTTCTCTTTGAAGTCTGTTTCTGAAGTTTTTTTGTTCAATGATAGTGACTTTTAAATCCGTAATAGAATGACCAAGGAGATTGAAGTGTTCACTTACTGGCTTATGTATGTTACCATTCCTGATGTCCGATTTGTGTCCATTTATTCTTTTGCGGAGGGACTGTCCGGTTTGTCCAATGTACATGGCAGAGGGGCATTGCTGGCACATGATGGCATATATAACATTAGTGGATGTGTAGGTGAATGAGCCCTTGATGGTGTGGCTGATGTGGTTGGGTCCTCTGATGGTGTCGCCAGAGTAGATATGGGGACAGAGTTGGCAACAAGGTTTGCTACAGGGATTGGTTCCTGGGTTGGTGTTTCTGTGGTGTGGTGTGTAGTTGCTGGTGAGTATTTGCTTCAGGTTGGGGGGTTGTCTGTAAGCGAGGACTGGCCTGCCTCCCAAGGTCTGTGAGAGTGAAGGATCATTTTCCAGGGTAGGTTGTAGATCGTGGATAATGCGCTGGAGAGGTTTTAGCTGGGGGCTGTATGTGATGGCCAGTGGTGTTCTGTTATTGTCCTTGTTGAACCTGTCCTGTAGTAGGTGATTTCTGGGTACCCATCTTGCTCTGTCAATCTGTTTCCTCACTTCCCCAGGTGGGTATTGTAGTTTTACGAATGCTTGATAAAGATCTTGTAGGTGTTTGTCTCTGTCTGAGGGGTTGGAGCAAATTCGGTTGTATCTTAGGGGTTGGCTGTAGACAATGGATCGTGTGATGTGTCTTGGATGGAAGCTGGAGGCATGTAGGTACGTATAGCGGTCAGTAGGTTTCCGGTATAGGGTGGTGTTTATGTGACCATCACTTATTTGCACTGTAGTGACCAGGAAGTGGATCTCTTGTGTGGACTGGTCCAGGCTGAGGTTGATGGTGGGGTGGAAATTGTTGAAGTCCAGGTGGAATTCTTCAAGGGCTTCCTTTCCGTGGGTCCATATGATGATGTCATCAATGTAGCGCAAGTAGAGGAGGGGCACTAGGGGACGAGAGCTGAGGAAGCGTTGTTCTAAGTGAGCCATAAAAATATTGGCATACTGTGGGGCCATGCGGGTACCCATAGCAGTGCCACTGACTTGAAGGTATAAGTTGTCCCCAAATCTGAAGTGGTTGTGGGTGAGGACAAAGTCACAAAGCTCAGCCACCAGACCTGCTGTGGCCTCATCAGGGATACTGTTCCTGACAGTTTGTAGTCCATCCTCACGTGGAATATTGGTGTAAAATGCTTCTACATCCATGATGGCCACGATGGTGTTTTCAGGAAGAACACCAATGCATTGTAGTTTCCTCAGGAAGTCGGTGGTGTCTCGAAGATAGCTGGGAGTGCTGGTAGCGTAGGGTCTGAGGAGAGAGTCCAAATAGCCAGATAATCCTGCTGTAAGAGTGCTAATGCCTGAGATGATGGGGCGTCCAGGGTTTCCGGGTTTATGGATCTTGGGTAGCAGATAGAATACCCCTGGTCAGGGTTCTGGGTGTGTGTCCATGTAGATTTGTTCCTGTACTGTAGCTGGGAATTACTTGAGCAGTTTCTTTTGGTATTACTCAGTGGGATCAGAGGATAGTGGCCTGTAGAATGTGGTCTTGGAGAGTTGCCTGGCAGCCTCCTGTTCATAATCCGACCTGTTCATTATGACTACAGCACCTCCTTTGTCAGCCCTTTTCATGATAATGTCAGAGTTGTTTCTGAGGCTGTGGATGGCATTGTGTTCTGTACGGCTGAGGTTATGGGACAAGTGATGTTGTTTGTCCACCATTTCAGCCTGTGCACGTCTGCGGAAGCACTCTATGTAGAGGTCCAGTCTGTCATTTCGACCGTCAGGAGGAGTCCACGCAGAGTTCTTCTTCTTGTAGTGTTGGTAGGAGGGTTCCTGTAGGTCAGTGCACTGTTCAGTGGTGCGTTGAAAATATTCCTTGAGTCGGAGACAACGAAAGTAGGCTTCCAGATCACCGCAGAACTGTATCGTGTTCGTGGGGATGGTGGGACAGAAAGAGAGTCCCCGAGATAGAACAGACTCTTCTGTTGGGCTAAGTGTGTGGTTGGAAAGATTGACAATGTTGTTAGATGAGTTGAGGGTACCACTGTTGTAGCCCCTTGTGGCAGGTAGGAGTTTAGATAGCTTACTGTCCTTTTTCCTCTGTAGAGAAGTGAATTGTGCGTTGTAAATGGCTTGTCTCATTTTTGTACAGTCCAGCCACGTGGAAGTTTGTGTGGAAGGCTGGTATTGTATGAGAGTCTCCAGTTTTGAGAGCTCATTCTTGATCTTCTGTCTGCTGTACAGAATGCTGATCAGGTGGTTCCTCAGTTTCTTTGAGAGTGTGTGGCACAGTCTCTCACCATAGTCAGTGTAGTATGTTGATTGCAATGGATTCTGGGCTTGAATAGGGACTGGGAGTGACTGGCTCATTACAGAAGCAGCTTTTCCTCTCCTGGAATTGACACCTCCTCATCCATTATTGGGAGTGGACTACATCCACCCTGATTGAATTGGCCCTGTCATCACTGGTTCTCCACTTGCGAAGTAACTCCCTGCTCTCCATGTGTCAGTATATAATGCCTGCATCTGTAACTTTCACTCTATGCATCCGAAGAAGTGAGGTTTTTACCCGCGAAAGCTTATGCCCAAATAAGTCTGTTAGTCTTTAAGGTGCCACCAGACTCCTGGTTGTTTTTGTAGATACACGGCTACCCCCTGATACTTGACACAATGTCTGTATAGTACATATGGTTAAAGTAACAGAACCAAAATATGTATACACTCTATGGACCTGGGTTGCAGTCATCTTCACTCAGGAAACAATACCATCAAACTCGGTGAACTGTTGGGCATTGGTACCATTCCTTCTTTTACTAGAAGAATTTGCAAAACAAATTGCAAACCATACCATGTTTCTGACTCTTCCTAGTATGCCATTGCTTCCTGAACATATGAAATCCTTATCGAGCCCATGAATATAGCAATGAAAAACAAAATGTTCAGAGATAAATATTAAATATGGTAAGTAGATTATTGTTTGGCCAACAGAAAAATAAATCTGAAAGATTACACAAGTCATCTGCCTTACAGGTGAGTGTGGGTATTTGCCATGTTCGCCTGCCTTCAGTAATGTGTTTTGATTCGTGTAACTAATTATTTGTGTAAAAATGTTTATAACATATGTCCTTCATCAAGTTCCATCCTCTGGATGGAATTTTTTTTCTCTGATGGATTCATAATGGTTAAATAATCAACCACACTTCAAACCAGATATACATTTAAAAGACTATTTGAATGTCAAGCTTATAAATTATTGTCACTGTCGATGCTTTCATTGTTGCACCAGTTCTGTTCAGTCCTTCAAATACAGATCCAGAGTTTCCATTGATACTAATATAATGTCCTTGACAAGCTGTGTTACCCCCAAAATCAGACTTGGGGCACCCCCACAATGGTTTGCCTATTCCAGTAACTCGATGGTCTGTTTTGGTAGGTAAAAGGAGATGGCCCACCCTAAAGGAATTGCCAGGGTTTTACCATGGGTTCCCCTATGAACTTCAGGGAACTCTCCAGAACTAACTAACTTTGTTTACCCTTGGTAGGACGGATACAGCCTTCCGCTGAAAGGATTGACACTTAAGCAGTAATCATTGAAAACAAAATATTCTCTATTTAATGTACCAATATTTCTTAATACACTAGATCTTAAAAGCATACATTAAGAAACACAAATTCTATGAGCACAAGTATGTACATTAAAGTACCCAATACTATAGTGTCATACAGTTGGTGGTGGCTTAAGTGATTTCGTTCTACATATGCTGATCAATCAGATGTAGGATGCTGACAGCAAATACTATACTTTGTACATAATAACAAACATACATACATAGACATCCAACTGTATCTCAAGCATACACGCTCGTGAACCTTACAAACAATTATTTTATTTCCTTAATATATTTTTATCATCTTATTAGGCTCTACGGCTTCCACTCCAATTTTTATTAATATTTATTTCTATTTTCCCCTTCAGCTAATGGTGGGAGGGCAGTGTTCTTAATGCTGTACTCCGTAATAGAGCAACTAAAAATCTCTCTCATGAGTTAAGGGTTTGTCAGATACCAGTCAATACTGAGAATATGCCTCTGTCACTTTGTGCACCTACAGCAGTTTGACACTGATGAATGTTAGTTTGCAGATTCCACTTCGGAATTTTTGTGAATAAATCAATTCTGCGGAGAAGAAAATAATTGATTCCTCAAACCTACTGTATGTGGCTCACTAATGGGAGTGACAGGACACAATAAAATAATGGCTTGATTAATTCTTGCAAGCTCAGAGAGATTCAATTTGGCATTCTGCTGTTCCCACAAGGAGTTATTATGCACCAAAGCTGGGATTCATTCCCCCCAGGAGTGTGTACGTCTGTTGGGAGGCTCAGTTTTAAGTCTGGGACTCCATAAAAGCCCAGTGGAGACTGCCTGTGATATGCACTGAACTGATTGGTGCATCTACTTGATGGGCTGTGCTGGCTAGTTCCAGGTTCCCACCTACAGCAGAGTAGGGGATTGCACTCCTGCACCCCTCCACTCCCCAAAAAAAAAATCCCCCAAACAAACGTGCTGTTTGGGCGCATCAGGCAGAATCTGACCCTATAGATGTGGCAATACAAAGTGACCCCTTCTGAGGACATATGCCAGTAGTGCATTTCAGCTGATACCCTCAGATTTGGTTTGTTAGGCTAACAGACCCTAGAAAATTTGGCTTGCTTTTAGGCTTCCAGCAGCAACATGGATCAAAAATATATAACCTTTTTTATGCAAAATCATATAGGTAGTGTTTGGACTTCATGAGATTATGTTTTGGCTCATAGGTGAATGAGTGATTTGTTAAAATAGTCCCTTTTATACACATTTCAAGGCAATATTGTGTGGATTGGTGCTGTACCAAGTTGATCTCAGGATATTAGAGACATAAGATGGGTGGATAAGGCAATACATGTTAAATGACACATTATCTGTGTAGATGAAGCACGTTAGGGGAAGGTGGGTGCGGTAATGTCTTTTATTGGATCAACTTCTGTTGTGAAGCAGACAAGCTTTTGAGTTTACACAGAGCTCTTCGGATCTGGGAAACAATCAATGTGTCACATCTAAATGAAGGTGGAACAGATTGTATAGCATAAGTAGTTAACATATTCTAAGGGACCATTAAAGGTGAAGTGGCCAGAGAACACCCCTGCGGTCATAGGACAAAAAAAAAAAAAGGCAGGGGAGGGGTTAGTGGATTACAGATCGTTGTAATAAACCATAAATCCAGTGTCTGTATTCAGTCCATGATATTTAGTGTCTAGCAATGTTATGAATTTAAGCTCCCAGGCTCTGCTTTTGAAGGTGTTCTGCAGCTGCAACAACACTGCAAACATACACAAAGCACATGTCTATACAACAAAGGTTCTAAGACAGCTGAACCACCATCTCAGGCAATATCCTCACTGCAGTATCTAAATGGTGGTTGGTATCTCTGTTGGGATTTTCTCACTTTTACCTGCCCATGTTCTTGTCCAGTGTCAGTATTGGGATTTTCTGGACTATTCTCACCAGCCATTGGTTTGGTGATAATTGCAGTAGTACATCTGTCATAGTAGCGTTACTGCAGCCATCTTTATTTTGCAGCCTCCCACTTGCTGTTTTTGTTGCTCTTTCTCTGATTTGCTGGCATGAACTGATTAAGTATTACAAGCAATTGTAACGTGGTGTGCTCTGTCCTAGCCCTTGTATGTCCAGAAACCTCAGAGTCTCCAGTAAATGGCACCTTCATGTTATTTATTTATATTCCCACCACTGCCACCAATAGTCTTGTACAGGCAAGTATTTACAGTGGTTTCTTGCCCTGTCCCCCCAGGGCCAGAGAGAAACAGAAACATCCCTACCTTGAGATCTCAGAGCATGCTAGGTTCGCTAACCCAATCTCTCACTTTCCTGTGTCAACTTTTCCAGCCCTTAGCTGATCAGTCTTGGGCTGATGAACCAATTAGCTACATATCTGCCAATGAGTCGTTGCCAGGGGAACTAACTGGTACCTAAGCAATCAGAGGGCTGGCTCGCTTGTTCGTCTCCAGCACTCTCACAACCGTGAGACATTTCAAGTGGCTTTGCTACATTTTTGTGCTTATAGACCAGAATCAGGGCTGTCCCTAGCCATTTGGGTGCCCTACGCAGCCCCAGGCCTTCCCCCCCCCAGGGTCTGGGAGGCAGGAGCTGTGGGGGGGACCACTTTTGGGGGCCCCACAGGCCCCCAGTGGGGGATTAGTGAGGGGCCGGGAGCAGCCCGCTCAGCTTCCCTCGCCCAGGCCCCAGCCGTGTTGCTCAGGGAAGGGGGCTTGGGGGAAAGGATTCCCCCACCCCCACTACCAGTGGCGGTGGGAAGCAGAGCAGCCTGGCCCCAGCCCGCTCTACTCCGCCAGTTCCCAGCCGTGGCACTCTGCTTCCCACTGCTAGTGAGAGCTGGGGACGGTCCTTTCCCCAACCCGAGTGACATAGCTGGGGCCGTGGCAAGGGAAGTGGAGCGGGCTGGGGCCGCGTCTCTCCACTTCCGACCGCCAATGAGTGTGGGGGGCGTCCTTTCCATTGTCATAGCCTTGACCACGCAAGTTTTCTATAAGCAGTGACATCTCTTCTAACTGATGAAGAATAGTTTCTGTCATACCAGCTCCAGTTGTCTCCATAAGCGACACAAATCCCAAGCAGTGTTCCTTTATGCATACTGATTCAGTCTCATTCTCTGTCTCTGAAGTAGGCCTATCCACAAACCGAATGATCATGGTCATTTGTTCAACATGGCCTGCATCTGGTGTACAATCTAGAACGATCGAAAAGTATTTTGCAGCATGAGCAGGTGCTAGGATTTTTTGTTTGATGGCATTGGATAGAAGCTGAATAAGGTCATTCTGCATATCTTTCCCTAGGTAATGTACATGCATCTCCTTGTCCTTAATCCTGCAAAGATACTCATCCATAAGCGGGTCAAACGAAGCTACATATTCGACAAATTTGAGGAAGTTCCCGTTACCAGAAGTGTGCAGTTTTTCTTGTGTTCCCCAAAAGGCCAGGTTTTGCATACCAAGAACTGTGACCAAAGCAATCAGACGCTTTAGTATTTGCTGCCAATACTTTTCTTCTTGCTTAATAAAGTGCAAATGTTCATCAATTGTTCTCTTGTATTTCAAGTCCCTTCCATGTTTGAACATTTGTCAAATGTTGACTGCTTTTCTCATGCCCTGAAAGAATTGCAGGACGTATCCCCAGACAGATTTTTGCCCCAGATCCCTAAATGGCCCTCTCAAGGATTGAACACTCAACCCTGGGTTTAGCAGTTCAATGCTCAAACCACTGAGCTATCCCTCCCCCCTGAGGGTCAAATTTTGTCAGACTTCAAATAAGTAACTTTATAGCTTTTTTCCCCTTGTGGCTGCAATGTGTGACTTAAGGAGTTCCAGAATTTTCCCACCTCAGAGTAGCACACCAGTTTCAAATCTCTTCTGTCTTGTATAAGGTAGGTTAATGGAGTCCCCCCCCCAAAAAAGGTAATTTAGTCATCATGTGTTTTTGTGCAATATAGCACATTTCTCAGACCAAGCACTTCTTTGTAATGAAGATAAGTGACTCTGTTTGTTGGAGTAAACTGAGAATATTAAACTTATTGATGTTTTCTTAGGAGCCAAATGGAGGTAGTTTTCTGTTAACTTGTCAAACACCATCATATATAGACAAACACACAGGAGAGGAATTGTTTATTCCTGATGTGAGGGGACTGTTATCAAGAATGTACATAGAGGGTTCTGATTAGAACACAACTATGTTTGGCATCCTATTCTATGTCTGATATCCTGAAAAAAATACTTAAGTGTACTGCCAGATTTACTAGTCAAACAGTGAGCATGTTCGAGCAATGTAGATCTGGAGAATCTTCTCACAACCAGATACTCACAACAAAATCCATGATGCAGGAAGGAAAATATTTTGTTTGAGTTCCACTGTCTTGCTCACATGCAGTGATTTGTACCAAAGAGAAGGAAATTGCCTGTGGATATTCCACAATAATTGAATTCATCCTCACATTGTCAGTCTTTGTTTTTATTACAACTAATGAAAAAGTGGGTTAATGGTAGATTTTAATGTAGCAGTCTATAAGTTAAAATGCAGTTACCTCTGTAATAAGACAACTTTCAATGACTATTACTGTATTTGGAACACTTTACACTGATAGAATAAACAACCCAAGCATGGAAAAGCTGAAGAAAGTTAAACTATTCTGCTAAAGTGCCTTTCTTTTTCCCCAGAGAATTATTTTATCAGTAGGACACTCCACTATATAAAAAGCACATGTAAATTTTTTCTGTTAGCCAAAAAAGATCATTGCTAAAACTATGTAGTTTCTGTAGTTTTTGAAAGCCAAATCTAGTGTTTCATGTTGGAACATTGACTCCTGCATGTAGATAACAACACTTGTTTGCTGTAACTCATGTTTTTACATTTTCTATTCGGGAATTGTTAAGAAAATGTTTGTTGGAAAGAAGTTAAAAATTATCAACGAAATCACCTCTCTCAGAGGATTTCAACAGTCAAGGGGTTTTTTAAACACAGGGGGCCTGATTCTGATCACACCTCCTTAAATCAGGGAGTAAATGTGTTGAAATCCATTGATGTCAAAGTATAAAACTGATTTAAATGAGATCAATATCAGATCTAATATATTTATTATCTCAAATGGAATGTAGACATAGCTAAAAAATTATACATCCTAGTTTAAGTGCTGCACTACCTGGCTAGCAGGAGGTGGAAGCAGCATGGAGACAGGTATTTTATGACTTACAATGAGGGAGCTAACTTTAATCACACTTTTGAGCCTGACTCTGCATTGCTTACATACTCAAAGTTTCCCTGCTGACTTCCCAGTCGTTGACTTTAGTGGGCCTTTGGGCGTGCAAGAGATACAGGACAAGGCCAATCATGTTTAAAAAGTGAGGATGCTATTCTTGAAATTGTTTGTATTAAAATGTAAATGTGTGTTATTCTTTTGGCCAAATGCACTCTGCATTCTGCTAAGGATTTGGGATACTATAGCAGTTTTTTAATGATAAACACTTTTATCCAAGCTTTTTTTGTTTACTTTTAAGAGAAGTATTAAATATTTCCTGCTAAAAATCTGAAGCCATTCACCCCTTTGTAGTAAACCTTTCCAAAAAAAAAAAAGAAAAAAAAAAGCTTGTGCAGTAATTCATATTCTCAACACTTTAAAATTTAAAATTTTAAGTTTTACCAATTGAAATTTCAGTAATTTTAGTCACAAATTAAGATTTAATAAATCTCTATATATGTTTTCCAAGTACTTGGGTACATTATTCCTCAATTAAACTGATCGATTCAGTTAAAGCACAATATGATGTCAGACTTTAATGCATATTATGATCTCAAGTCTTTTGTAACAATATTTTTACAGCATCTTTGCAGCTGTGTTGGGGAAAAGGCCCTTTTTAATGCTCGCTAGTGCATGAAGCTCACAGAGTCCAATTCTGTGAGATGATGAAACCCATGGAGCTGATGACACAGGAAGTGCTGAGCATCTTGCAGGACTGCACCTTAAATGTTGAACAAGCACTTCATTGCCTTGGCAATCATTTTCAAACACACACTCTGGTAAACATTTATTTTCCATTTCAAACATACTTGACATTTTGCATCCCTCTTTTTACGTGTTTCTATCTTTTGTATCCTTTTGTCAGGTGTCTTCATGTCTCAGAGTATTTACTACGGTACTACTGTATTTATTGCTGAAAATGTAATTAAGATTTGTAAAACATTAGAGCTCATGCAATATAATAAAATAGTTTTTAAAAGTTATTGCTGCCTTATTTTTAATTTGCATTTAGAATTCCTTTAAGAAGCGCATGTTATTCAGGAACACACTAATCTCATGTGAACTTTCTTTGCTAGCTTTATAACAAGAAATTAAATTTTCCCACCAAATCACTCCTATATTAAGAACTTGTCATCGGTCCCCAAAACTGCACTTGCTATTAATTTGTTTACTTAGGTTCCAAATCCAGTAATAAGCTCTGTGTAGGCAGACAACTGTGTCCTCAAAGAGCTCACTAAAGGATTGAGACCTTATGTCCTAATAAACCCCCTACTGACTATATTTAGAGCAGGACTGAGTCCTTACAATAGGCATGATTCTGAAAGGTGCTGATCCACAATTTGTACTGACGTCACTGGGAATTGCAGAAACATTCTCAGACCCAAGCCCAAATTTTTTGGCTCATTGCCGTCCTGTTGCATAATGTGCTTTGCTTCAGAGAATCTCAGGATTTTACCTCCAGAACAGAGCAAGACCTTTGAAGTCTATGTCGTGTTATTACACTAATTGCCTTTTGTTTCGGTCCCCAGTTACATCTTTGGGGTCATTTTTTAAATGTCCTTAGTCACTAGATTGCTGATGACTGTAACAATAAGCCCTAATTTCTGTTAATGTCAGAGGAATGTTGACTGTCACAGACAAGCCATGAAAGGATTAAATAAGATCTGAAATGAACTCCACAGAATGTTATCTAAATAGTCTGGCTTTATTGGCAAACCTGGAAGTCTAAGAACAACATTGTAATTGTTTTGTAACATCACAAAGACAATACCTAAAGAGAGGTACAATTATATTTTATCTCTTCAGCAAGTGCACAGAGTGCTCCTGATACACAAATGTAACCTTGTTTATTATAATGGAAATTAGAGACTATACCCTGTTCATTCTCACGCTCTCTTTGGTACATACTTTGTTAACTTTAAACAAATGTTTACTAGCTGGCTGCCAAAGCAGTCTGTGGACAGCACACAGTTGGTGGGAGAGCTTCTCCCGCTGACAAAGCTGCTGCCGTTCACAGAGGTGGTTTTATTATGCGGATGGGAGAGCTCTCTACTGTTGACATAGAGCATTTTCACTATATTCACTGCAGCGATGCAGTTGCATTGGTACAGCTGCACTGCTGAACATGTTCACATGGCCTTAGATTGTTCGTTTGCTTAACCCCTTAGAAAATCATCTAATGCCCCCAGGTGATGTAATCTGTGGAGCAAATACACTTCTATTTCAACAGCTTGAGTAGCCCATATGACCTCAATGACCCTGCTGTTGGTTCTTGGTTCCTTGGACCAATAACTAGTGTGTCAGGCCTATCCACCTAAACCTTTGGCAATTATACCACAAGGAAAACAAATTTCTTGTTTTTTGTGGTCTGACCAGTAACAGACACTCACCCAAATGTGGGGTGCCCAGATAGCAAGTGTGAAAAATCAGGACAGAGTGTGGGGGGTAATAGGCACCTATATAAGAAAAAGCCGCAAATATTGGGACTGTCCCTATAAAATTGGGACATCTGGTCACCCTACTCCAATGTCCCATTAGATACGAGGCCTGGTATGAGTAATTTGAGTTAGGATGATAGGATCAACAATCCATAATTTCCAGCTTAGAAGTCATCAACTGAGGAGTTTACCTATGTACAGTAAAGTAAAAAAAACACTGTAGTCTGATGGGATAGCACCTATCCAATGGCCAGAGGAAAGGAAAACACTCAATTTATCTGTACCAGTGTATTCTCTCTCTCACACACACATATAAAATTAACAGGTGATAAATTGGTTTTTAGTTATACAGCTGCTTTGGGATTCAAATGAAGGGGTGCTGTCTTTGTGCAGGATTGATTTACCTAACCAGATTTGTAGAAAATCAAATCAAATTAGCTGTGCTAGTTTGTTGTACTCAGCAGTAACTAATTTAATGTCAAGATACTGGCTGATACCACTGGGATGGCTTCAGGTCTTAATCCTAGAGATATTTTGGCATGTGTCATCTAAATTAAGTTTAAGTTGCATAAAACTAGGAAAAGAATAAAGAGGACCAGAGAAGGGGAGCAAAATTAGCAATTTCGTGAGAATTGAGTTTTTTGTGGTACACTTTAGTCAAGCAACAGCTTCCTAAAGGTACTGTATTGATTACCATCATTTTACATAAATTCAGATTACTGCCATGAAATTCTGATCTTAAATGCTGTTTAGGACTTGATGACATTTGTGTAACTTTGGATAGAGGTATTTGAATTTGTTTCTAAATTCCATATGGCTGCAAAGATCGGTTTTAGGAAGGGACAATATCTCTTTATACAGTGTTGTTCTCATGTGACTTACTGGTGCTCTTTCTTGGATAGGATGATACCTCATATTCATCTTTTCTGTTTTCTTCAAAGGTGCAAAGCTTTTGTATCTGTGATTATATCAGTTTTACTGGTGTCAGTCCCTGGGCAGCCAAAGGCAAAACTGAAATTATTACTTAAGTACAGTAACTCCTCACTTAATGTTGTAGTTTTGTTCCTGAAAAATGCAACTTTAAGTGAAACGATGTTAAGCGAATCCAATTTCCCCATAAGAATTAATGTAAATGGAGGGGTTAGGTTCCAGGGCAGCTTCCCCTACTCTGCAAGCATCAGGGGTGGGGGGGCTCAACCCTCAGCCTGCCCACTCCACCCCTTCTCCCAAACCCCCACCCTTGACCCGCTTCTTCTCTCCCACCTCCTCTATGAGCTCACCCATTAGTTGCTTAAGTATTCTTAAATTCTGACCTATTAAATATTGGGAAGTTCCCTGGTTGTACATAATGGCTTTATGTGCTGCTTTCTTGACTGATAGTTTCATGTCCAGTATGTTTTCAATAATTCAACAAAATGCATCCTATTACCACTATAATCTCATTAGACATATGTTATAAATTAGAAGCACTACTTTTCTTTTTACTGGCAATTATAGACTTTTAATAGATTATTTCCACTTCTATGAGTAAAGAGGGCCACATTTTTTCAAAGTTACCTCTGATGGGTCCCCACCTGATTTCTATCTGCAAATAAATACTTGCAAAATTAAAGGCTGTGTTGAGGTCTGGTGGTAGATGGTTGTACTTTAAAAAAATATAATAATAAAATACAACAAAAAAATATTAAAACAGATACACTACATCATAGCATACTTGATGGATCTCATTAAATATAATTTGAAGCAACTGGATGGAAGATAGCAATAAAAATATTGCAACTAGAGAGTTTGTAAGCACTACCAAAATCTACAGCATCTGATTTAAAGACCAAAGCAATATTAGATGCCTGGGAATAAATTATTTGAATAAGTTTCATAAAATCACCTCCCATTTCTCATTTTATCAGAACCAAATCGTAAAAAAAAAAATGTGGTTTGCTATCACAAATATCTACATTTTAATACTTTTTTTAAAATAGTTTTTCTGTTTAGTGTATTAGTAACTGATTAACTTACTGGTACATGTGATGGGGTGTACCTACCCCCCACCAGCCCCCAAAGGGTTAACTGTGCTTTGCAGGCTGAGGAAGCCCCACCCTTCAGACCCTGCTACACATGCGCAACCTGGAGGCAGAGTATAAAAGGAAGCAGCCCACCTCAGTTTGGGCAGGCTGCTGAAGTGGGATGACACAGGCTGCTGGCTCTCTTCAGGGAGTTGCTACAGGCCTCGATTACAGACTCACGACACACAGAGCTCCAGATGGACTCCAGGCTGCCTGACGAACCCAGAGAAGAGACCGCACCAGCAGGAGCTACACTGCTTGAGGACCCCAGAGACCTGGGGGTGGGGAGGAACCATGGAGCATTGCTGAGGGAGAAAGGGTAGGAAGCAGCCCAGGGGACTTAGACTTTGCTCTGGTGAGTGAACCGGGGAACCGGCCAGCGTGTTTTGGGAAGCTCCCTGCTGACTCGGTGGTGAGCACTCCCATCACTGCCAGGGCCCTGGGATGGGACGTGGAGGAGCAGGGAGGGCCTGAGTCCCCCTACCCTGGGCACCCCCCTTCCCCAACAAGCCAATAGGCCACACTGTATCCCAGAAGTGGGCACATTTATTGACTCTAGCCCTTAGGCTACTCTGTCCTGGGTAGAAGGACTGTGCTATTGACTCTAGTTATTAGGCTACACTACCCTGAGCAGGAGGCACGTACTATTGACTTGGGCTATTTCGCCACGCTGACCTGAGTAGAAGGGCTGTGCTCTTGACTCGGGCTATTAGACCATGTTGCCCTGACTGGGAGGGCTGCTTTATTGACTCTGGCCATTAGGCCATACTACCCCAGTTTATAGTCAGGGTCACTAATGTGGGACCTTACTGCTGTACAGCCTTTCCCTTTCTTCTTTCCCTATGTGACCCAGTACCTGTGATGGGATGTACCTACCCTGCGACAGTACAATGCACAGGGATGCAGACATACACTAAGGTTAATGGGAGTTGTGTGGCTAAATTCCTATGCATTATAGTAAAAGTTTACTCCTCAGATGATACTGTTTTCCTTTGGTCTGTACTCTGAAAATGAATATCATTTTTGTTAAATTACGCAAGAGCTCCTTGTCCGATGTCAGATAGCAGCCAACCAACTTTTAGATCATGAGTAGTGATTTAATCATAATATGTCTTGTATATTGTTTTTATGTCAATGGAAATGTATAGGAAAAGAGTTAGAATGTCAGCAGAGAAAGAATGGCTTTAATATAATTCAATATTATAAATAGGTTCTGTCAAATCTTTATTTTATTGAAAATGGCGGGTTCAGTATTAGTATTTCAGCAATATGTAAATACTAGTCAGACATAATTTGATATAACTAGATAAAATACTCGCTCCAATTAATTTCAAATAAATTAAAGACCCTGATATTTGGCCCCCTGCAACATATTAAGTTCCTCTTTTTTTGGCTGAAGTTAATTGGAGGTTTAAAAATGGAGCATCAAACTTTGATCTTCAATGGTGTGATTCTACTCTGAAAAGCAACTAAAAATAGCATTGTGGATTTCTATGTTAAGTGAGATGTGTATATCAAATCTGCTTTACAGTACTCTGAAGCCCACTTTGTAGTCTTTCACTTAAAATCTGAATATTTTATTTCAACATAGTAACTTAGAATTGCTGAGAGAACAGGAAAGACTTGTATTATATCCTTGACTAGCCACCTAAGAGCTGTACGTTTTAAAATTATTAGTATTTTTGCAATAAATACTTCAGCTTTTAGCTTCACTTTATTCACGCCAGGTTAGTTATTGGATCTGATTCTTGGACTCCAGTCCATGGTGTAAAGGACCTTTAAACTTGGTAGAAACAGCCTCTAGGGAATACACTAATGGAAAATAAAATCTCAGAAAAAAGCGTTAGTTTAAAACTATAAAAATATAGGTGTTTTCTAAACACTTCATACATTCTTTATATTATGACTTGCTGTGCAGTGGAATTCCTTCCATGAATAAAGCTACTTCTGTAGTTTTAAGGCCCAGAGGCTTATGCTTAGGTGGTCTTGCTAGAAGTCTTGTCTGCTGACTGGCTTTTCCCACACACTTACTGTCCCTTTTTGGGAACGTACAGTCAATTGTACCCCCCAAATTATCCTCAAAGTTCAATTTCCCAGGAAATCTTACACATGCTGAAATTTCATGGTTATTCCTGTCTTCAAAAGAAACTACTTTGTTTGGGTTAGCTTGGTCATAGCACACTTCTGCTCCTTTTTCTTTATTCGTACAAGTTCCATTTAAGCCTCTCGTACCATTAGAAATCGCATCTTTTCTAGATGTAACAGAATAGGATTTTTGAGAGAGTGTTTTCTGGAAAGGCTTATGGGCTAAATCCTTACCATGCCTGGAAAATTGCAGATTTAAATTTCTATCAATGCTGTGCTGACTAGAATCAGAATCTCCTAAATGAAAGTAGCTTATACCATTTAAAATTAAACCCTGTTGAGAATGTGGTGGGGCTTTATTGTTATGAAGTCTTTGGAGGCTATCTTGAGATTTTTCAAGTGGATGGCCTAATAATGTTTGCTTGAAGAACAATCCAATTCCAGGTATGAAAAGCTCTGGTTCCATCTGCTTTGCAAGTTTGGTAGTATTTGTTTGAGATCCTGGCTGATTGACATCACAATTGGCGGATATATCCTTCCAGGTTAATGGATTATATACAATATATCCATCAATAGGACATGCATTTTTTTGGTGCAATAACCAGTTGTCAATACATTCTCTGTGGAACTAAAAAAGAGAGTCCGTTAAGATATATGGAGCTGTGTCCTGATAATTATCAATATAATAATACTTAATCCAACTTGGAAGAATACTATAGAAGTAATTATTCTTGCATGCAAAAGCAACATTCAAAGGAGCCAGATTCTTCTCTCTTACCATTATAAACCAGAAGTACCTTCAGTGGGTCTCAGTGGAGCTACATTTGTGTATAATTGGCATACTCCTTTCATGTATCAAGTCCCAACTCTAATTTACTATGGAAAGTGCCTTATCTCAACTTAGATTGGCTGCTGTAAATCAATACGTTTGAAGCACATTTATTGATGGGCTTCAGATTTCAAATAAATTTTTAATCACCTCCCATGAAGAAAATAGTTGCACCTATGCTCACTGATCTACAGACTCAATGTTGACTTCAGTATTTTTCTTTCAGCCTAATTCTCCTGGCACTTTGCTTGCCACTCTTGCTAGAAATCTATAAAAAGATACTAACTATAGATGTTAGATTAATATTTGTTTGTGTACTTTCAGGTAACACTGGCTTTTCTTTTTACAGGATGGAGTGAATTGCTATAAAAATAGTTCATCATGTTTGTCAACTAGAAGATCCTCAGCAGTAATACAAATCTGAAAAAGGATATCTTCTATGAGCTTCCTAAGGTGTGCTGGAGAAGAGAGACTTCTCCTGTAGCCTGCCTATAATGCACGTGGTAAGGTACCAGAGTGGTATAATCAGATAGGTAGTCCCAAGCCAGGGCATTTACAAAAATGTTTGCCGATTTGTTGCAAGATATCTGAGTTTCAGATGAGTGAAGCTCCTTTCTACAAATGTATATTGAAAGAACTCTAAGGTTGCAAGTCTAAGCACTCGAAAGTCAAATAATATTATAGGTTCCATTTCAGGAAACCTCTCAGAGCACAGGTCAGAGATGTTCCTCTCTGCAAAGGAGAAAAGGAGTTTGCTCATTTGTTAGAGACACAGGGTATGTCTGCACTGCAGGAAAAAAAAAATCCTAACTCAGGTTAGATAACCAGCGTTGAAATAGCAGTGAAGACCTGGCAATTCTGCTTTTTAACTTGGGTTGCAATGTTGTAACTGTGGCAGTCCCAAGGTATTAGAAAGACAAGGTGGGTGAGGTAATATCTTTTATTGAATCATCTGCTGTTGGTGAGAGAAACAAGCTTTTGAGCTTACACAGGACTCTTCTTCAGGTCTGGGAAACGTACTCAGGTTAGGTCTACACTACAAACTTGCATCATCAGTGCAGCTTCACTGCTGTAGCACTTCTGGAGAAGATGCTTTAAGCCGATGGGACAGTGCTCTCCCGTCAGCTTAATAACTCCACCTCCATGAGAGGTGGTAGCTATGTCGGCGAAAGAAGCTCTCCCAGTAACACAGCACTGTCTACGCGGGGGAGGGAGGGTTAATGTTGGTATAACTACGTCACTCAGAGGGGTGGATCTTTCACAGCCCTGAGCGACATGGTTATTCCAAAGTAAGGGCATAGCGTAGACCTGGCCTCAGTGTCACAGCTAAATACAAGATGGAACATAATGTTTAGCATAAGTAGTTAACACGTATTTCAAGGGACCATTCAAGGTGAAGTGGGCGGTTAGCACCCCTCCAGTCATAGCATGGAAAGGAAGGGGGAAACAACTGGAAGGAAGTTGTTAGTGGGTTATATATTGTTGTAATAAGTCATAAATCCAGTATTTCTATTCAGTCCATGATTTTTAGTGTCTAGCAAAGTTGTATGAATTTAAGCTCCCAGGCTCATCTTTTGAAAGTGTTGTGCAGGTTTCCTTTAAGGATGAGACAAAGAGGTCAGATTTAGAGTGATCGCTTTGTGAAAAGTGTTCACCCTTAGGGGACATGGTAGTTTTGTCTTTTATCATCATTTTCCTGTGCAAATTCATTTGAAAGTGTAATGATTGTCTGGTTTCACCCACATAGTTGCTATAGAGGCATTTAGTGCACTGGATGAGGTACACTATATGTTGTGATAGACTTGTGTAGGACCCATGGATCTTGAAAGGTGTGTTGTGGGGGGTGTTAATCATTGTAGCAGTGGAGATATGTCTGCAGGTTTTGCATCTGCTGTTCTGGAAGAGCGTGGTGCCTCTTTGAGTTGGTATGTCCTGGTCTGTGGGGAGATTGTTTCTGACGATGAGCTTGGAGAGGCTGGGGTTTTTTTGAAGGCCAGAAGAAGTGGGGTTGAGAGATTTATTTCAGGATGGAGTCCCCATCAAATATGCATTGTAATTGTTTAGTGATACCCTCTATGCGTTCCAGTGTGGGAGGGCAGCTGATAACTAGGGGCGTGTGGTCAGAGGGAGTTTTATTTCTGTATTGAAGCAAGTTCTCTTGGGGTGTTTGGGTGACCCATTCCATGATGTGATCTACTTCTCTGATAGAGTATCCTTGTTTGGTGAAGGCAGTTTTGAGTGTGTTAAGGTGTATATCCTGGACTTTCTCCTCAGAGCATATTCTGTCGTATGAGTGCCTGGTTGTAGATAACAGCTGTTTTGGTGTGTTTGAGGTGGTTACTGGATCGATGAAGGTAGGTGTGGTGATCCGTGGGTTTCTTGTACATAGGGTTCCATTGCTAAAGCTGATCATGATGTCCAGGAATTTGATGCTGGTGTGGGGGTGTTCCAAAAAGAGTTTAGTGGACAACTGGTGGGTTGTTGAAGTTGTGGTGGAAATCTGAGGGAGTTTTTTGTCTGTCCGGAGGATGAAAATATCATTGATGTATCTCAGGTGTATCATTGTTTTTGTGGTGCATTTGTCTAAAAATTATTCTTCAAAGTTACTCATGAGGAGGCTGGCATATTGGGGAGTCATCCTAGTACTCAGTTGTTCCCATGGTTTGGACAAAGTGTTTATTGTTGAATGTTAAATTGTTATGGGTGAGGATGAAATAGTCGTATTTGAGGAGGACAGCTGAGGGTTGGTCATTGTCTTGTAAATACTTGAGGCAGGCAGCTATGCCATCATTGTGAGGGATGCTGGTGTATAAGGCGGTGACGTTCATGGTGACAAGGATGGTGTTCTGAGGGCAGCTGTTAATGTTGGAGTTTGTGGAGGAAGTCTGTTGTGTACTGGAGGAAGCTGCCCCATCAACACACCTTTCAAGATTCATGGGTCCGATCCATAGCTATCACAACATGCGATATACCTCATTCAGTGCATTCAATGCCCCTACAGCAACTGGCTAGACAATCACTACGCTCTTGTATGAACTTGAACAGGAAAGTGATAAAACACAAAACCACCTCAACACCTATGGGTGAACACTTTTCACAAAGCAATCACTCTATATCTGACTTCTAAGCCCTCATCCTCAAAGGAAACCTGCACAACATCTTCAAAAGATTAGCTTAAAATTCATAACTTTGCTAAACACTAAAAATCAGCATTGAATAGAGACACTGGATTTATGGCTTATTACAACAATCTATAGCCCACTGACAACTCCCCCCAGCTCTTCCCCCCCCCCCCCCCCCGCTTTCCTTTCCTCCCTATGACTGGAAGCAGGACCAGCTTTAGGCACCAGCAAACCAAGCTCGTGCTTCAGGTGGCACAATTTCAGGGGTGGCTTTTTTTTTTTTTTTGCTTGGGGTGGCAAAAAATCTAGAGCCATCACTGACTGGAAGGGTGTTAATGGCCCACTTCACCCTGAATGGTTCCTTGAAATATATTAACTACTTATATTAAACAATCTGTTCCATCTTGTATATAGTTGTGACACTGAGGCTACAGCTACACTACAGAGCTTACAGCAGCGCAGCTGCACCAATGCAGCTGTAATGCTGCTAGTGCAGATGCTCTAAGCCAGGGGTCCCCAACACGGTGCCCGTGGGCGCCGGGGCGTCTAAGTGCGCCTGCATACTGGCCGGCAGATGAGCATCCGCCGCCAAGGTTGGGGATCACTGCTCTAAGCCGATGGGAGAGAGCTTATTCATACCCCTGAGTGACATTTTTATGCCGACATAAGCTGTAGTGTAGACCTAGCTTGAGTAAGCTTTCCCAGAGCTGAAGAAGAGCTCTGTGTAAGCATGAAAGCTTGTCTCTCTCACCAACAGCAGTTGGTCCAATAAAAGATATTACCTCACCCACCTTGTCTCTAATATCGGGGGACTGACACAACTACAACAACACTGCATTCAGCATACTTCACATATTCCCTCCAATGCTTACATTTTCAACTTTGTAGAAGAGAATTATAAGTGTCTAGACTATGTTAAAGAGCTGAACCACAAGCATGAACACACAGACTAACAGTGGGATTTTGGCATGAACACTGGGTTTTGGGTTCAGTAAAATTTAGAGCCTTTAGTTTTCTTTACCTTGTGATTACATGGCAAGAATCTTGCATACTGACCAAGACAAAAGATCTTCAAGCAGAGCCTACATTGCAGACCTGGAGCAAAAAAGTTGCTACATTTTCTAATCAACATCAGAGGTAAAGATTTTACAATGTGCTTTGGGATGCAACTGGACCTAAACAATAGAAAATACACAACATGTTTTTTCAGTACATAGTAGGAAAATAGCAATAGAAACTGAAACCTTCAAAATGGCAGGCTAGTTTTGGTGATAGTCCTATCACTTTACAAGCTGATGGTTCAGCAGATTAAGGTATTTGGCCACTATTACTGAGGCCCTGATCTTGCTACAAAACCATCATCAGTGGACCCTTACTCTCTGCAGAAGAGAGGCCATTATGATAATCTAGTCTGACCTTCTGTATTAAACAGGCCGGAGAATTTCACTCAAGTAATTCTTGCATCAAGCCTATAACTTTTGGTTGAAAGATTATAATCTCCTTTTTATTTCGGAGAGAACCAAGGCACAAAAAGGGGTCACGTGACTTGCTCAAGGTCACGCAGGGAGTTTGTGCTGAGCCAGGAAATTAATCCTTATGTGCTGAGGCCCAGCCTTGTGTCTTAACCACAAGGCTATCCTTCCTCACTAAGACTTTCTGTGAGGTATACACAGATTTTGTTTGCATGTGTGGATCCTGTTGCAGTTAGAGTGCACTAAAACAGTATTCTGTTCTAGTGCAAAGTGGCATGATGCTAGCTCCTAGTTATCAATGAACTGCAAAGAGTTTGATTTCAATAAGCACATTAATTCATATTTATTCAAATCTTTTTCATCTGAAAACCTGGATGGTAAGCCTATTTTCATAAGGTTTTCTTATGATATTGCTGGTAGTTTCTCTTTCCATTCAGAAATTCCACAAACATATTTAATTTTTTAAATGCATAGTTTTTGCTTTTTGCTGTCTTTTTTTACTGCTATTCAAAGGGTAGTTCATAATGTGATGGTTTAAAATGTTTTTCCAAGGCTCATGCCATTAGTCTCTAAACACAGGTGAGCAGAATCACACTCACCTGCAAAGTGCGTTTAAAATTTTATTTTATCTAGATTGAGAAGATATGACGTTAATACACATCTGGTTTCTCTAAAGCATTTCCTGTTACCCTTTCCAGGATCATTTCTATAAACAAAAGTAAATCTTCATGAATTGAAAAAAAGAATTGTTTTTAAAGAATGCTGAATTTGATTACATTAAATAGTATGAAAAAAATTGTATCTTACTTCTCCTGAAGATGTAACATCTCTTCTTTAGAATTATCGCCTGGATTAACGCTTTTTAAACTTCCTCCTGAAGTTGACAACTGTGAAACTTGGTCAAGTGACCTCCACTTCTGATTTCTCTTCTGTTGAATACAGAAAGAGCTAATGAAAGACCGCAGAATATGGTGCAAGAAGTAATTGAGAAAAAAACCTCCAATTTTCAATAGCCAAAATATGGGTTTTGTAAATCATGAAAAGAAACTATGAACAATTTAACAAATTTGTTCTCTAGAAATTTCTGTAGCAACAAACACAGATTAATCACCATTCTGACTAAAGTCCCTGTATTTTAAGAGGCTCTCTTGTATGTGGTTTTGCAAAAGCTCTGAAGTGCTGTGCTGTCTCTCACAACAGTGCAGGACAATCTTGGCCCCCCTGTCTAAGAAACAAAAAACCCAAACAAACTTATCCTTATGGATGGTAAACTTGAAGAGTTAATATTTCTGGGTTTTGAGAAGCAAAACTGCAGAACCTGCCATTGAACCTATGGAGGCTATGGCAATCCTCATTCATGTGGTTTATGTGCCTTGACTCTACGCGGTGAATTAGTGATATAAAAATTAGTTAACTATGGAAATGCACAAATTGATAATAGGCTAGATCACTGCCCAAGCCTTTTAGATCCTGGGGTAGGGCACAGTGGAAGGCCAAGGTAGTTCACAGTGATAACCCCATGCCTTCGATTTAGGTCTGTGCTCCCAGCACTCCCCTAGCACTGTGGTTCCAACACAGCCATGTTGACAGGAATCCTCCAGCTAGTGGCTGTCCTGAGCATTTTTTTAAAGGGTGATCCTACCAAGGAGTGGGGCACCGAGAAGTTAATACAGTATGTTCTGTATTATTTTTTCATAGAAAATACCACCGGACATGAGGGCCAGGAGAGGGGATGACAACATTCAGTCCCCCTGCCCTGAAATGACCCATTCTCTGTCTGTTCCGTTTCTGCAGAGAATAATTTGAAAGGTCCAGAGCAAGACAGAAGATAAATAGTACAGAGGCAGCTGACATTCCTGTCATGTCTCCTTCCTCACCCCCACAATTGAGCCTATTTTGAAGTACCATTTCAGTTTACGGTTCTACTCCTTCCTCGCTATTTAAGTATTTCATAGTGGTTTATATTCAATCACAGGTAATCCTCATCACTGTAATGGTGTTTTTATTTTTAAAAAACAAGATCAGCTTTACATTCCTACGTAAAATGTTTTTCTATGTCTGACCATTAGATAGCTTTGGATATGATGCAATAAAATATAGTTCTCTACCTGTCGAAAGGTGAAAACATGTGGAGGATGGCAAAAGCTAGTGAAGCATTGATGGCATAGGTGATATTCACTACACTCAGTGCACCTAAAAAATAACAATATAAGGTAGTTAGAGTGGAATGTTAACAGTTTAGTATAACTTATTAATGTATGAAAAGCCTTTGTTGAAAATTCTACTATTTAGTATCAGGAAGTCCCATATTACAGTATAAAATTATCTTGACTCAAGCCCATTTCATCCGTGAAAGTTTTTATAAAATAAAACGCTTTGCTTTGCTTTGTTTCTGGCTGAATTTTATACAAAAGCGAATTGTATATGCCCGTGTTGTGGTCTGCGGACCCTTGGGGGTCCACGGACTATGACAAAGAGGTCAGCGAAAAGTTGTCATTACCACAGAACTGTGGTTTTCAACCTGTGATCTGCAGACCCCTGGAGGGCATTTGTTTCACCAACAGAAGGAGGGGTTGAAATCTCTGGAAACTGAAAATAGGTGAGAAATACGTTTAGGCAAAGATCCTTTACCTAGGAAGACAAGGGTAGCCAGCATCTTATACTTCTGTGGAAGATCCTGACCGAGGAAAACTCAGTCATAACTGAGAAGAATACTGGTGAGAGACAACCATCTTGAACAAAGCCTGTACCTAGTTAGATTAAGTTTTAGATGTGTTTTCAATTTTACTTGCTTTTAAGGGCATGTCTATGCTATAAAATTAAGTAGACTTAAGTTAGGTCGACCTACAGCCACCACAAACATGAATAATTTTATTCACATCACTGGCAATGCGATTTCTTGTGTGAGTAAAGTGACTTTGCTTTTAGTGGATATAGCCATAAGTCTGCAGATGAAATGCATTACACTAAGGAATTGGGAGGTGCTGACTCAACCTTATATATCATTGAGCTAAAGATCCCATTAGGAGTCTGTTACACCAATCGCTGTAATGTAAATTGACCAGAACTCAGCACCAAGGGGTTGAGCATATAATTAAACTTGGGCTATAAGAACCAATGTCATCTATCCGACAGAGAAACGCTGTTTGTTCAGTTATAGTAAAGACAAAAGGGAATAAGTAGTAAATTATAGGTTGTTACAAGGAATTGTACTGTTAAATTAAAAGTATTTTAAAAGTACGTACTTGTAGCATTTTCCCTCAATTGGAAATGCTCTGCAGTTATTACAGGGGAGTCCAAGGTGTTTGTCAAGTCTGACTTTCTCTGCTGCAGTCACAAGCTGAGTGGAGTTCCTGAATTCGTCTAAAATGAGCTTTAATGGTGCAAATTCTTCTCTACAGAGGGGACACTTCACCACAGAGTCACTCTCTAATTCACCCTGGTGATCAGCCCAAATCTTCATACATGTGATGTGAACGTTGTTTCCACAGCCGTACCTACAGAAAGTAAGGTTATGTCTATGATACAATCTTAAGTCAACCTATTTTAGGTCAACTTACAGCCACATTAATTACTGCAATAGCTGTTGTCCACACTACCTTCCTTCTGTCGGTGGTGCATGTCCTCAGCAGGAGTGCTTCCACCAATTGAAGAGGGGCAGTGTGGAGAACTGAGAGTCAGGGCTGTCAGCTCCCCACAGGGAGCCTAGCTGTTGCCTGGGGCTTCTCGCCTCCATGCTCTCAGCTGGGAGCGGGGCTTCTCGCCTCTAGTGGGGAGATTCGTGCCTAGAGTCCAGTCAGCTGCTGTGCTCCTGTCAGGGAGCCAGGACCCCAAGGGGCAGCAGGGCTCCCAGCGGGGAACAGGGAGCCTGAGTAGCAACCCAGCTTGGAGCGGAGACAGTGCAGCAGCCTGGCTGGGGGGCCAGGAGTCGGCTTTATTGACAAGAATGACAGCTAATGTAAGGAACACAGTGTCTACACAGACACTGCATCATCTTAACTACACTGACATAAGTCCTACACCTCTTGTTGAGGTTCTTCTATTATGTCTCCATAGCAGGGGAGTTACATCAGCAGGAGGAGCATTTCAGGGTGTACACTTCCACTGTTCTGTCAATGAAAGCTGACTTTTGTCAAAAAAAACTGTAGAGTGTAGACAAGGTCTGAAACAGGCATCAATTACTGTACCCTGTCCATAAACATTTAGAAAACCCAGTATCATTAATACAATAGTTTTTCAGCTACAATGCAACACAACAGCCCTGCTTTGTTTCAAAGAGCATTTATAAAAAACCCATCCCTAAAAATTAACTATTTAAAATTACGATTTTTACCAGCCCTCCAATGGGATCCGTGCACCGTTAACTGTGTAGAAACTTTCTATCATTAGCTAACACAAAAAAAACTTTTTCTGAGTTTCCAACATGAAAACAAACTAGAAAAACTATACATCTAACCTGCAATAAGTGATGGGAAACATTTTCTTTAGTAGCTCTTCCTGGCAAATAGGACAGACATCCTCTGCATCAATTTCTTTCTGATTAATGTATCCATCATCCTCTTTCTGTAATGTTTTGGTGGAGAGAGTGTTTGCTCTTGGGGGGAGTGTCTGTTCTTGCTGTAATTGCTGAAGTATATCATTGATCTCTCCTTCCAGAAGACCCAGCTGAAAAGCATCTATAGAAAACTCGAATTAAAGCTCTTTGGCAAAAATTTAACATTTACTAATACTCAGCTATCATAACTTTCAGGGTAAATCATCTGCAGCAAACCAACGATGTCAGTGCTTCTAGTGCCAGAAATGTTGTATATCTTCATTTCTCATTGCAATTTGAAACGATAGTTTGTACACCTTCACATCTAAAACTGATCTTTATGGCAAAATTGGTTCAAAGGTTTTTCTATAGAACGCAAGTCAGGTGTATATGTTTAAACTATGATCAGAAGCAACCCCAAACAGCAGCTATTAATTTATTCCAGGAGACCCATCACCCCTAGAATGTGTGGCACAAACATGGCTAGAAGGGAGTTGCACTTTCTGTAATGAGTAGTATGAGGTGCAGTGCAGAATCTGTCCAAGTGCAAAATGGATTATACGTTTGCCAAATCAATGAAGTACTTGGATCTGAAAATGTTTTATGATACCCTGAGTAGGATAGGTGCTTTATTAAATCACATGAACTTCTACTCTAAGGCCCTGAAAGTGTTGCAAATGACTATATTTTTCTTTAAGTACTTTATAGTTGTACCTTTAGCAGCAGTGTTACAGATATGAAAAAGGTGTCATATTTCAGAATCCTGACAATTCTCCAAAGCATTAAAATGTTGATATGCTAGTTAGGGGGAAACAGTCACTGATCTAAAAGCTGATCTTATCCAACCTCCAGAGAACTTTGCCTTTGTGCATTTAAACTCTATATGCAAGATAAAGCAAGCAAGCAAAAAGAATTATACTTACATTCATGGTTTCTTGGAATTTTGAATTTTTTCAACAATATCCTAACAATGATAATAAGATAACCATCAGGTGGTGCTTGTGGAAGTCAACTAAAGCTAACTACTGGCTATTACTTTCAACTTTACTGTGACATTGCACTCCATAATGTTTTATGGAAATATGCTTATGAATGTGAATACGATGTAACTGAAATATGCTCTAGGCAAAAGGTCTCTTGTAAGGTATCATTACAAAGGTTATAATCTACTGAGTGTGTTCATCCTATTTGTATGCATGTATCATTCTTGTATCTGAAGCTAGAAATATGAAGTATAACTGAGGTCCTATTGTAATTATGCAGTATGGACCATTAATGGTGGTTTAGAATCTTGATGGCTCCCATTGACTAGTACAATTGGTTGTAAATGACTCTGTTTACTTGCAAACCTTTCTGAATACCTGCGGGCCAGCCCTGGAAAAATGGAGGCTGGGATCTCACAGGACATGTGAACATGTCACCTGATACTGGAATCCATCTTAAATTTGGTACTTTTCCATTTAGAAGGAGGGGAGGAGACCTAGAGACAAAATATTCCTGCCTCGTACCAAAGCTATAAAAGGGGGTGGAACAGAACAAAGGGGGCGGCCAGTCATGAAAACACCTCTAGTTTCCACCTAAAATGTCAAGGACTGTATCAGGGGAAAGGATTGGGCCCAGACTAGGAAGGAGTCTAATCTGTGAGTCTAATCAGCTTTGGGGGCATGGACCAGACCTGGGTCTGTCTTGCAGCAGGCTAGCATGTCTGGCTCAACAAGGCAGGGTTCTGGAGTCCGAAGCTGGCAGGGAAAATGGGCTCAGAGGTAATTCCAGCACATCAGGTGACAGTCCCAAGGGGGCTCTGTGAGTGAACCCGTCATATTTACATTTCAAGGACAACAGCCATCTTAAATACTTCAGAGAGAAAATATTGGGACTAAAACTGTAAGAACAAAAGTTTACAGTGCTAAGTTACAAATGCGTTCTTATCCAAACTGGGGTCCTCTGTGCCTCTGCCAGTTGTTTAAAAGCCTCGTACTTACCAATTATTTCTACTATTTCCCCCCATTTCTTTGCCATTTTCTAATCCATGACAGTACTTTAGCTACTACGCCAGATCTATCTGGTTTCCTTAAGAGCCTCTTGTGAGGGACATTTTTGAAATCCAAATTAAAATTATATCCACTTGTTCTCTTTCATCCCCTATTTTGTTTGCACAGTCAAAGAATTCTCTTAGATTGGAAATACATAATTGACTACATCTAACTGGTTAAATTGCACACTGGTGCAACATTTAGAGAAACAATTTCATGCTTAATTCTAGAGCAAACATGAGGAGAAACTATTGTTGATTGAGTCTTATGTGACACAAGCGTTAATTTAAAAGTAGAAATAGCCATTAAATAGTAACAACACCCTGAGGGGAAGGAGGAAATAAGATACCTAAACATAATTCCCTTTCTAAAGTTTCTAGCGTCAGTTAAATAAAATGAGAGGGTTAGTCAAAAAGGCCTTAAAATTGCAAGTAAAGTCCTTAGAGGTGACATGAATGCTGCTTAAAAATCTCAGAAGGCCTGTGCACTGCAGAACAAATAAGGAACCAAGCAGGCCAGGCGTGAACCAATTAGCTCAATGGCAAGGTTTGAGAGGCCATTTGAGCTAGATAAAAATCCTTTAAACTTTGGAAATCTGACCAATGGCCAATAAAAAGTGCATAAGTTAGAGCAGGTAAAAAGTAAGAGGGAAACCAGAGGGCCAAATTGATTTTGAAGAGCAAATATGCAAAGGTGTCAAAGCCATCAAGAAATTCTTTATGAAGCCTCTCATTAAATTGATAGGTCTGCTGACTCACCAAGGCCTAAAGGGAGAAATTAAGCAACATAAGGACATTGCTGAGACTCTAAATCGTTTCCTTGCATCAGTCTTCACTATGGAGGATGTGGGTGGAGATAACTATCCTGGGCCTGCATTCTCCTAGTAATAAAGATGAAGTACTCTCAGAGATTGGGGTATCAAGAAAGAGGCGCTGGAGCAAACTGATAAATTAGAAAGCAACCAATTTTCCTTTGCAGCAGCCATGGCTTGTTTGTCCCCATCATTTCATGTTAACCTACGGGGGTTTGTAATTTACCTGAATCTGAAGTAAGACTCACTGGTCTGTAACTTCCAGGTTCACTCCTACTACTCTCTTCCAGATAGTTACAAAGTTTGCTACCCTCCATTCTACGTTTAAAATGGGTCATTTTAGTGCAAAATCGCACGTTTTTGTGAGCACTTCGGCCACCTCATTCTTAGGCTCTTTCACCTATACTATGAAGTTAAGAGGTAAGTGTGGTGGTTTCAGCAAATCCTGTTTTGACACCTGATCTGTACCAGTGCTTCATCTTCCCTGGAGGAAAGGAAGGCGTAAGGGTTGGCCTTGCCCCCGCAGCCGGGGTGGAGCGGGGGAAATGCCCCGCGCCACGAACAACGCCTTTACCAGCAGATGTGGCTGCACAGGTCCTTCTCCCTCAGGAACACGGCGCAGGTGCAGGAGTGCGGCTCCCCCAGGAACACCTGGGGAAACAGACAGACGGCGGCGTCGGTCGCGGCGCAGCGGGAGCTGGGGCCCGGGGAAGGACCTTGCGGCTCCCTTGGCTGACTCTCCGGCAGACCCAGCCGGCCGGGCTCGCTGCCCTCTGCGGGGCGGGGGGTCACTCAGCACCCAGCGGCGGGCAGGGCTGGCGCGGCACCCCGGGCTTCATAGCGAGCGCGCCCCTGCCCCCCCCTATCGCTCCGTACCCGGTGCGCGGGCCCTCCCTCCTCCTGCAGCACGAAGCCGGTGGGGCCCAGCTCCCGCACGATGCGCATGGTGCTGCCCAGAGCCTGGTCCTGCTGCCAGCTCAGCCCGGCGCTTGCGAACCGCCGCCGGGACATGGCGGGGTCCCGGCTGGGAGCAGGTGGAGGGGCCAAAACCGCCACAGCCGCTCTGCCGTTGATGCCGGTCCCCATAGAAACGGCGCGTCCCTGGGGGCATTCAGCGCTTCTCAGCGCGCGCGCGCCCCCCCGTGGGTGGCGGGGGCAAAGCGACGCGGAGACGCTGACTGACTGGTTGTGACGCGCGCGGCCCCTTGGCTCCACAGGAGCCGTTAATTGCTGGTGTGTCGCGCGGCGGCCGGGTCCTAGCCACGAGCCCTTCCAGGCCATGGGGCGTTCGTGCTGCGCGGGCGTCCGCGGATCGGCCTCTGCCCGGCGCTGGGCCCCGGGGCTCCCGTGGAGAGCCGCGCAACTCCGTGGGGCTCGGACTGTTCGGGAAATTCGTGTTATTTCCTGTTATCACCGGCCCATGTCGGGCCTGGGCCTGGGCCTGCCCCGGGGGTGGGGAGAGGTCGGGGCAGATCCTGCCCCGGGGTAAGAGGCTGGGGCGTGTCCTGCGCCCAGGGGGATTAAAACAAAATTCCAGGTACGGTGTGTGTGTGTGTGTGTGTGGTGGAGAATAAATCCACCCCACACTCTCCCCAGGCAGAGCCTGGGCTTGGTTCCCACGCTGGGTGTTGTGACCTGGTGTAACTTGGAACCTAAGGCTAGATGGGGGTCCTCTGAGCTCTTTAAGTTTGATTACCCTGTAGTTATTTTCCATCCTGATTTTATAGAGATGATTTTTACCTTTTTCTTTAATTAAAAGCCTTCTTTTTAAGAACCTGATTGATTTTCCCTGTTTTTTAGCTCCAAGGGGGTTGGATCTTGATCCACCAGGAGTTGGTGGGAGAGAGGAGGGGGGATGGTTAATTTCTCCCTGTTTTAAGATCCAAGGGGTTTGGATCTGAATTCACCAGGAAATTGGTGAAGAGTCTCTCAAGGCTACCCAGGGAAGGAAATTAGCCTTGGGATGGTGGCAGCGGACCAGATCTAAGCTGGTAGTTAAGCTTAGACGTTTTCATGCAGGCCCCCACATCTGTACCCTAAAGTTCAGAGTGGGGAAGGAGCTGCAGCACCACTTAAGTCTGGCGTTGGCCTGTCCGCAGGCCAGAGTAATACTCCCCCGCCAGGTTTTTTCCATCTTATTTTGTGTTATTTCGCAGTTGTAAAAAATCACATATAAGTAGAACTATGACCCACCACCACAGCTTCCCACACAATAGATTTAGCTTCAGGGGGCATCTGGGAGGGGTTTGGAGCAAACAAGCAAGTAGATAATGGGGATTTATGGAGCAGCATCCAAACCCTGCTTCCCAGTGTGTAACTGCTCTTTTATTGCAGGGCCTTTCACCTGTGGGCTTTACCCTTTCTGTTTAATATTTTGTGGCCATTGTGCGATGTCTTCCGCTGCAGCGTTATTAATGTTTGGTTTTTAGTTCTCTCTTCATTATCTCTGCCTTTTTATAGTCTTACTGCCAGAGTCTACTTCACCAAAGTAAAATCTTGGTGGAAGTGACCTGGCTGCAGTTCAACCTGGATAAGGAAGGGATGCTTGTTTGCAGCAGAACCTAAGGAATGGTCAGGGGCAGTGTGTACATCAGCTGGGAGGGAGTGGATACTTGCCTTGTGCCAAAATCATTCACATCATCATAGGTAACTGGCCCAAAAATAGCAGCCCTAATTTAGAACTTAATTGAAATCCTGTGTGAACTCTTTACCTTTCTTTAACGTCATTTTTGTATTTCCCTCTTTATTATGAGTAACTAAAAATAAACCTAAGAACACTCTCAGTGGTTTTTTCAATATTATTTTTACTCTGCACTGTCTGTAGCATTTCCTCAAAAGTTTGAAAATAACACTTTGTCCTCTACCATTTCGCAAAACTTGATTATTTTCTTATGTAGCTGAAATTAATCTGGTATTTTGTATTTAATTTTTTCATGCTTATGTACCAGTAATATAATGTGAGTGTCGATCTGGGAACAGTATTTGTTAGTAACCTGGTTTTTGTGGAGCCAACAGGGGGAACTGTTGCACTTTGTTTCTTCCTTAGTCCTTAAATATTGATGATCATTATTTGTTTAGTGTTCTTATTTTATGTATCTCTGTCTTTTAGATTAATTACCAATTTCATACTTTAGGCATCCTTACGTAATTAATTTACCCAATAATATTAAAAATGGACAGCTTGTCCCATTTCAATGAAAAATACACAGCAACAAAAATAATAGATCTCTTTATAGCCATATAGTGATTTAATCTCTCCTACCATCTGCTCATCACCTCTCCAAGGGTACAGGAAAGTATTTATGATGGAATTGTGTATATTCAGAGGCTATTACAATTCCTACCATCTTGTGTCAATATTAGCTCAAGTATGTTGTAAGCGTATCTGACAGTATCGGTTTAGAATTGTTCCATTGGGAGGCAGACAGATATTGCTCTCCTTTCAGTGGTAGGACAAGCTGAAGTCAAATATCAGGGTTGGAAGGGACCTCAGGAGGTCATCTAGTCCAACCCCCTGTGTCTTGCCTGCACAGATTCCAGGGGATCAGCAGGATACCACAGACTGCCAGTGTCCTCTGCTACCCCTGCTCCTTGTTACTACATAATAACTGTTAGAATAATACAAAGTAGCTCTTTTTCTATGCTCTTGTGACATAACTGTGAACTTAAGGGGATGAACTATAATTGCTAATTCAGATAGGAAGATTCTCATTTTTGTAAATTTTAGCTTTGCAAGTTGCTTACAGAAACACATTTGCTCTGAATCTATCATAAAGGAGAATTTTATGTTTGTATCAATATTTCTGTCCAGCAGTAGGTTCAATTTGCTTGGATGTAAAAGTTATACAAACCAACAAAAATGTGTGTAACTAACTCTAATAATTACTGTTTAGTTGTCAAATAGCTCTGATTTCTTCAAGCATCACAATAATTTTCTGTTGTCTGTATTTATAATTTTGATCACACAAGATTCCAACAGCTGAGAATCAACCTTTTGGATAAAAGAAGAACAGGAGTACTTGTGGCACCTTAGAGACTAACAAATTTATTAGAGCATAAGCTTTATATATATATATAGCTATATGCATCCGAAGAAGTGGGCTGTAGTTCACGAAAGCTTATGCTCTAATACATTTGTTAGTCTCTAAGGTGCCACAAGTACTCCTGTTCTTCTTTTTGCGGATACAGACTAACACGGCTGTTACTCTGAAACCTTTTGGATGTGTTTGAAAACCGGATCCTTGTTTGTATTGACTGTATAGGAAACAAACTTTGGGCACACCAAAATATCAACTTAAAAGTTTGAATAACTTGTTCTTAAGATATTATAATGTTTGCTTGATTGTGCATGCTATTCTTTTATTATTTGTTCATGGTAGCTACTAAAGGCCCCAGTCAGGGACCAAGACCTCATTGTGCTAAGCACACAATTCACTTCAACAATAAGACTGATAAACAGTTTCCTTCTGTTTTCATATGCTCAGATTTCCAAAACATTCACCTATTTGGCTGGAATTTTGTATATTTGGTCTCTGTGCAAAGGTGCTTGTGTATTAACTTACAGGCAAAATGTATTCAGCCATTTTTGAGTTATGGAAGAATAGGGAAAAATACTCTGGTACAAAAAATATTCTCACATTTAAAAGAAAACTAAAAGTAGCTAAACCTTTGCTATACTTTGAAAAATCTGGACATATTAAAAAAAATTGAGAACATTTGAAAATGTATCCTGATGGAGGTTCAATATGAAAAGTCTGGTGTTAACTTCAGATGCAGTGCCTATGCAGATGTGATATAACAGCATAGTGGAATGTTGGCTATCATGCTTTGGTCCAAACCAGGCAAACAATCAAAGCAAATGTTTTAGAAAAGCCGGCATTTCATAAATCTGTGGCTACCAAATGCTCTATGGTGAGCATGCTAAAATTAGAAGTGTAGCCCTGGAGGTGCAAGCAGTGGGACACGCTAGATATCCCAAGTACAATCCTACCTGAGACCCGAAGTACTTAGTTGGGCAGCTATACCCCATCCTGCCACCTGCACTGCTGCAGCTACACTTCTATTTTTAGCATGCTAGTCTAATCAAAGCTAGCTAATCAATATGTCTCCCTGGGCTGGAAGTTACACCTCCAGTTTGAAGTGTAGATGAACTGAACCCTAGGTCAAAACTAGCTTGAGTAACACTAGTAGTGAAGTTGCTGCAGTACTGGCTAGCTTTGCCAACCCGGGACCCTCAAGCAGCTGCCACCTGTGGTGCCGTGGCTTCCCTGATATTGGTGCTCAAGCAACCTAGATCAAAGCTAGGTTGGTACGACTACATATGCTGTAGTCACACTTCCTGATAGTAGTGCAGACATATTCGTAATGCACTTCTGGAGGGTATTCAGATATTGTGGTGATGAGTGTGGTATAAGAATGTATACAAGATAGACTAGAATAGAATTTGTCTTCTTCCAACCAGTGACCTTAGGAAGGTTTTAAACTTTACAAGCATTATTTAGTTAGATCTCCTACCATACTGGTGATGTTAGTAACTATTCCTTTGGGATAAGCTCTTTGGGTTAGAGATTGATTACTATTCTGTATGGTGCCTAGCACAACAGGGCCCATTCTTGGTTGGTTTCTAGGAACTACCATAATAAATTTGATTAATAATATTAATTCTTACTTTACAAGTGGGCTACCTGAGGCACAGTGAGGCTAAGTAATTTTATTAGGTTTTACCAAAACAAGACTGAGGTGTATGTTTTCTCTGATAATCCACAACCCTTTGTCAAAGGCAATGGGGTTCTAATAGTCTTTGTTAAAGGACAATGGCACTGAAGCCAAGTAATTCAAAATTATATCTAGCGAAAGAGATGTTACAACTTCCATTTGCAATTTTTTTCAGGCCCAAAGGAGCTTGGAAACCTTGGAGACTGAAGTGCCCTTTGCTTTTTACCCTGTAGTACCTCCACAAACCAGAACACCACCAAATTTAGAAAATTAAATTTAAAATACTGGTACTGTGTTAAGATTGTAAAATGGAGCACTCCAAGGTCAAGAAATATCAATTAAAACTCAGTGTTCCACTTAATTCTGATTTTTTGTTTATCTTTAGTTATGTAATCACAATCTATTTCTCATATTGTTCCATCTATTAAATTCATATGGAAGTTTGATCATTTGATCTAGTCCTGGGGGTTGAGCAGTATTTAATAGGTGCAATAGACTTACTCTGTCTTTGAGCATCCAGAACAGCTGCATACCATGGTGTTCTCCAAAGGTAGATGGGCAACTGTAATCTCTCACTCCATCTTGGTGTAACATGTCTGGCCATAGACACCTGTGAATTAGCCATTGCATAGTTGCTTGTAGTGCTTATGGGGCATGGGCACCAGTAAGAGCTTGTAGGCAGCTGGTCTGATTGTGTGATAGAGCAGGGGTTCTCAACCTTTTTCTTTCTGAGCCCCCCCCCCCCCCCCCCCCCCCCAACATGCTATAAAAACTCCATGGCCCACCTGTGCCACAACAACTGTTTTTCTACATATAAAAGGCAGGGCTGGCATTAGGGGGAGGGGGTAGCAAGCAGGGCAATAGTCTGGGTCCCCATGCCACAGGAGGCCCCGCAAAGCTAAGTTGCTTAGGCTTCGGCTTCAGACTCGGGTGGTGGGGCTTGGAGCACCGGGCTTCACCCCCATGTGGTGGGGCTTGGGCTTTCAGCCCTGGGCCCCAGCAAGTCTAATGCCAACCCTGCTTGGTGGACCCCCTGAAACCTGCTTGCGGACCCCAGACACCTGGTTGAGAACTACTGTGATAGGGGATATCTGGAACAGATGAACAAGCAAATACTGCTACTTAACATTTTTCTTTGAACTGATTCATTGAAATTTGCACACCTGCTCCTTTCAGATCCTTGCTACTTGTATCACTCTATTTTAAGGGGTGCTTGCAGTCACTGTCTGCATGCAGGGGAATCATAACCTCACTCTGATACATACTATGTTGTATTAAACAATGATGTGTTTTCTTCAGCTATTCATTCCACAATCTGGTTATCTGTTATTCATCAGACTCATCCCTGTTAATCAACTACTTTAATGACAAAACAACCTGTGTGGGGTGGAGGATTGTAAAGAGCAGCTGAATTGCATTACTGATGAGGATGAGGGCTCAGCTTCATAAACAACATGTGAAGCTAAAGTGATGTGGTTTTCTTGAAGTAATATTCATGTTATCAATTAATCTTTGTCAGATCATAGGCATCTTTAAGCCACTGGCAGATGCAGTAGGAAATAATGTGTAACATAGATTTTAGCCCAGTGATTTTCCCCACTATATTTTATACCTGTTAGTGAAGTTCAGCATAGCAGGTATGTATTGAAAGGTTTGTACCAACCCTTTTATTAGCAGATTAAAAATAACCTGTAGACAAGTACCCCTGGGGATACTCAGAGGTTTTCCAGGGTGTACATCAACTAGATATTTGCCCAGTTTTACAAAAGCTACATAAAAAGCACTAGCAAAATCAGTATGAACTAAAATTTCATACAATGACTTGTTTATATTGCTTTATATAATTACACTTAAATGTAAGTACATTTATATTCCAATCAATTTATTTTAAAATTACATAATAAAAATGAGAAAGTAAGCAATTTTTCAGTACTACTGTGCTGAGACACTTTTTTGTATTTTTATGTCTGATTTTGTAAGCAAGTAGTTTTTAAGTGAGGTGAAACTTGGGGTTACTAAGACAAGTCAGACTCCTGAAAGAGGTACAGTAATCTGGAAAGGTTGAGAACCACTGCTGTTGACACTCTGCTGTGGGAGACTCTATATATGCATTGATGTGTGGCTGGGTTCATTGCCTAATTTAAATGTATTGTTTTCCAAGTATGGTAACAGTTGTGTTTCTCCCTCTAAAATATACTGGGGTTAGCGTAGTGGTGCATGTGTTACTTCATAATACATGAAATGGCGCGCGCGCGTGTGTGTGTATATAAATATATATACCCACCACTGCCCTATGCAGGACAGAATCAGACCTGCTCAGCTATATGTCATTGGTCCTGTACTCTTCAAATCTCAAAGCCAATCTCATTTTTAATTATATAATTAGAATATACCAAATGGAGTGGGTAAAATTATATACTTTAAATATTCTTTTTTTGTGATGAAACATGCCAGATCATGCTGTTTTTTTTTATTTTCACATCACAGCAACCCATTGATCGTTGGATTTAGGCTGACCATATGTCCTGTTTTGGCTGAGACAGTCCATTTTTTAAGCCCTGTCCCGGCCCTCCCAACTTTTTTGACAAAAGTGGGCATTTGTCCCATTTTCTCTTGCCCACTTGATCAGTTGACAAGAGCAAATGGGACAAATGCCCACTTTTGTCAAAAAAGTGACCGGCGATGCCAACCCCCTGGGGGGGGGGCAGAGCTTGGGCGGGTGGCAGACAGGGTTCATGTGAGCAGTAGTGCCAGCTCCAGCCTTGCGCACGGGGCAGGCAGGGCTTGGGCGAGCAGCGACACCAGCTCCAGCCTGGTGCAGGGAGTGGGGCTTGGGCGAGAGGCTCAGGCCAGCCCCGCGGAGGGGAGGGGAGGGCTTGGGCTCCCAACGCAGTGTCCCATTTTCCTTTTGGGAAATATGGTCACCCTAGGAGTTAAAATATTAAACTGTGAAGGCCTTTATATTTTTGTAGTTAATTTCACACTATATGTGATATTAAATGTTAAATTGTTAAAGTGAATTTTCCATTACATGTCTCTGGACTCCAAGCTTAAATTCCAGTGGTGAAAGGTCAATATAGTAAAGCAATGCCTTATCCCAGTGCTCCACCCAAATCACTAACTATTCAGGTTCAAAAGATTTCCTTTGCAGACTTTCCACTCATTTAAATTGTAACTTCCAAACACTTAAGATGACACAACTTCCTGTATTTACTGGAAGTGTTGCTATGAGCAGATCCTAATTACAAATATGAAGCTTCACTTGTGTAACATGGGTGTGGGGGAGAGGGAAGGACAAGAAGTCTTGCAGACGTCTTCTAAATTTTTGTAAAGTTGTATGTTGATTTAAAAGATTGTACAGATAATTTAGATTGGTTTGGATGATTTAGATTAGAAATAGCATATTGACCTTTCATCAAATTTCAGCCAAGTTAAAAGTGACCAAAAATCAACTGCATCTTAAATCTATTTGATTAGTTTAATTTATTTCCTAGCAGGCTGTTTGTTTTGACTCATTCAGTTGTTTCCCAAATATGTGCCAGCTGTGCATTATAGGAATAGCTTGAACATAAGAACATAAGAAAGGCCGTACCCGGGTCAGACCAAAGGTCCATCTAGCCCAGTATCCTGTCTACCGACAGTGGCCAATGCCAGATGCCCCAGAGGGAGTGAACCTAACAGGCAATGATCAAGTGATCTCTCTCCTGCCATCCATCTCCATCCTCTGACAGACAGAGGCTAGGGACACCATTCCTTACCCGTCCTGGCTAATAGCCTGGCTAATAGCCATTAATGGACTTCACCACCATTAATGGACTTGTACCTGCTTACCTAATCTAAAATAACCATATTATATATACCTATCACTAGAAAAGATAAGATGCTTGGCTGCTGACATCACCAATCTGATTTCACAAGGTATTAACTAAAAAGAGCAGGTGAACAGAGAATTAGATGATATTATAGTGGGGATGGTAGTTCCCCTATTATTAAAGTTATCCAACACTTCCCATTATAACCCCCTATTTTTAGCAAGTTTGCCATACTTTAACTCTTTGGGCTGAAATTTTCCATGATGGTTGTCTGCCTTAGACTGAATTTTTATAAAAAGGTTCAGCCATTTTTGAGAATGAGGTTAGGGAAATATGTTGTTTTGGTATTTAAAAATAGTCTGACAACCTTTTCTTTGAGAAGCTCTAGCGCCCATATGCTTTGGAGCAGACACTTAAAATCAGGCAGTGAAGTGGTCTTTGTGTCAGAGGTATGCCTTTTGCTCTACTTGTGAAAATGTAACCAAATTTGGCCAATTTATAACCCTTTTTCAAAACGTCTTGGTTCACAAATGCTCAGTACAGACTTAGGCTCAGATCCACAAAGATATTCAGGCTCCTGACTTCCATTGAAATCAATTCAAGTTAGGAACCTAAATATCTTTGTGGATCTGGGCCTTAGAGTTTAGTATCTAAAGTCTCCAAAGATTCCATGTACATTGGGCATGCTCAGGCCTCTCTCAACTCCTACTGCTGACCAGACTATGCATGAATTATCTCCAGAAAGTGACCGGGCATGCTTCAGCCAGGGCTAGGAGCTAAACGAGTCTTTCCCTCTAATGCAGGGGTCTCAAACTCAAATGACCATGAGGGCCACATAAGGACTAGTACATTGGCCCGAGGGCCACATTACTGACACCTCCCCGCCGCCCTCGGCCCTGCCCCCACCCAGGCAGGGGGTTCAGGGCAGGAGGTCATGGTGCAGGGTGCAGCAGGGGGCTCAGGGTCAGAGTGCAGGAGGGGTGCAGGGTACGGCAGGGGGTCGGGGCGCAGGAGGGGTGTGGCATGGGCTCAGGGCAGTGGGTTGGGATGCAGGAAGGGTGAGGCAGGGGGTCAGGGTGCAGGGTGCGGCAGGGGGCTCAGGGCAGGGGGTTTGGCTGCCCTGCCCCCGCAAGAGGCTGGAACGTGGGGAAGGTGAGGGAGGGGCTGTGTGTTTCTGTTGCTTGAGGCATCGCCTTCAGCAGCTACCATTGGCCGCGGATCCCCGTTCCCGGCCAATTGGAGCTGCTGGGGGCGCTGCCTCAAGCAACAGAAACACACAGCCCCTCCGCCCCCCCTTCCCCACGTTCCAGCCTCTTCCTGTAGCAGCGCAGGGAGCCTGCCCTGCTCCCGGTGCATGTCCAGCCGCTGCTCTGGTAAACACTGGGGAAGGGCGGGGGGGGGGCTGCGAAGGGCTTGCGGACCTGCAGAAAATCACCCCGCGGGCCGCATGCGGGCCACGTGCCGCGTGTTTGAGACCCCTGCTCTAATGGCTGCTTTGGGCTGGGCACCAGAATGGAGAGCAGGAAGAATGTCTCTCCTGTGCTCTCAGTAACACTCTCCCACCCCCTCTTAACACCAAGGCAGCCTGACTCAAATGCACAGGTCACAAGATCCAGACTGAGGGGTTGAGGGGAGGGAGCAGATTTGGAAAAGGAGCCTGTGACACTGGGGTGAGTTGGGGGGAGAGAAAAACTGTGCTTGATCTGGGGGAGGCCTGGAACTAGTTGGGCAAGGAGACTGGGCCTGTGGCTCATGGAGGCTGGGATTTGTTGGGCAAGGAGACTAGGAGCAGGGCTGGCTCTAACTTTTTTGCCGCCCCAGGCAAAAAAGAAGAGCGCCGCCCCGCCGTAACGCCTCCCCCCCAGCGCCGTGCCACTGACCCCTTCTCCCCCCAGGGCTGCGCTGGCCCACCGAAACCCCCGCGCCCCCTCCCAGCACTGCGCCGCCGACCCCCCCCCCACAGCACCACGCTGGGCTGCCGAACACCCCCCCCAGCACTGGGCCAGGCCGCCCCCCCCCAGCGCCGGGCCGGCCAAACCCCCAGAGTGCTGCGCCATGCTGGCCAAACCCCCGCCCCTCCTCCCAGCACTGGGAGGAAGAGGCAGACTGGATGAGGGACTGTGAGGAGGGAACTGTGATTGTTTGGGCAAGGAGACGGGCTGAGAATGTCAGAAATTGGGATTTGAATGGGGCATCCAGAGGGGGAGACTGGGACTGACTGGGTGAGGAGACTAGGACTGGGATAAGAAACCTGAGGAAGGGAGACTGGGATTGGGAAGGCAAAGAGAATGGCACTGGGACAAGGAGCCAGAGGTGGGAAAGTGATAGGACATGGACAGGGTTGGAGTGGAGAAAACAGAATGGCTCTGATCTGTGACTATCGTAGAATACTCTCTTCCAAATCTGGAATGGAACCCAAGATTCTTGAGTCCTACCATTCTTCTGCTGTCAGCAAATATACTAGGGTTACCATACGTCCTCTTTTTCCCCGACATGTCCGGCTTTTCGGCAGTCAAACCCCCGTCCGGGGGGAATTGCCAAAAAGCCGAACATGTCTGGGAAAATGGCGGCTCTGCTCCTCCCCAACTCTTCGGCTCTGTTTAAGAGCCGGGCTGCCCGAGAGCTACCGGCTTCGGGCAGCCCCCGTGCCTCCGGACCCTGCGCCGCCGGAGCCCGGGAGGGGAAGTGCCCGGCTGGGGGCGCAGGGTCCAGAGGCATAGGGGCTGCCCAAAGCCCGAGCGCTACCGGCTTCACGGTTTGCCGGGCAGCCTCCAGACCCTGTGCCCCCGGCTGGGCGCTTCCCCTCCCGGGCTCCAGCTGCGCTGGGGAAGTGCCGGCTGAGAGCGCAGGGTCTGGGGGCTGCCTGGCAAACCCTGAAGCCGGTAGCGCTGGGGCAGCCCTTTCCCCCTGGCTGGGAGTGGGAGGGAGGAGGGGGCGGAGTTAGGGCAGGGAAGGGGTGGAGTTGGGGTGGGGCTAGGGGTGGGAAAATGGGTGGGGCCAGGGCCCGTGGAGGGTCCTCTTTTTTTATTTATGAGATATGGTAACCCTAAAATATACGTGAAACTCACTGGCAAAGTATGTCTCACCCACCTCTAGTGCTGGTCCACGTAGAGGATGACAACCTACTACTGCTTTCAGTTATATCGTTAGCTCAAGTGGCAGAGGTCTGTGAGGTAGATCTAAAGGTTCCAACCCTGCTTACGAATCATGCAGTTGTTAATAAGATATCACATGATGGAATATCTGGCTTTTTTTATTTAAACCTAGGACATTACACACACATGCACACGAAACAAACAACCCTGTCCACAGATATGTTAAAAGAACATCATGGTTGCAATATCAACTACTGACAAGTGAGGAAATGCCAGAAATATGCCCCATACAACCTTAATTTGATGCTCCCTTCTGCATATGCATTATGACACTGCTTTAATCACATGGTCACTGATAAGAGTTTCAGCCAATTACAGCCTGCAAAAGCCTCACACTCTCCCTTCACAAATGACAATAAAGACTGACTCTATGACCTGATCCTCAAAAGTATTTAGGCGCCTTACTTCCATTGAAAGCTATTGACCAGAGTGAGCAACTGGAAGCTAGGAGCCTAACAGGGCCGGCTCCAGGCACCAGCCCACCAAGCTTGTGCTTGGGGCGGCACCTGGAGGGGGGCGGCGTGGCGCTCCGGCCCCCGGGGAGAGCGGGGCCACTGCCCTCCCCCCGGAGCTCTGGCCACCCTCCCCCCCGGCGCCCTCCTCCCGGCTGCCGGGGGAAGAGCGGCGAGCCCTGGCTGGGGCTCGCCGCCCTCTCGCCGCCCTGCCCCCTGCGCTCTGGCCGCCGGGGGGAGAGCGGAGCCCCCGCCGGGGCTCGCCGCCCTCCTCCCAGGGCTCCGGCCGCCCTCCCGCCCGGCGCCCTCCCCCCCAGCCGCCGGGGGGAGAGCGGAGCCCCCGCCGGGGCTCACCGCCCTCCTCCCAGGGCTCCGGCCCCCCACCCCCCGGGGGGAGAGCGGAGCCCCCACCGGGGCTCACCGCCCTCCTCCCAGGGCTCCGGTCCCCCTCCCCCCGGGGGCGGCCGGCGGCATTTTTGCCTGGGGCGGCAAAAAAGCCAGAGCCGGCCCTGGAGCCTAAATACCTTTGAGTAGTTGTGTAAATGTGTCCATTGTCCATTGCCTAATTTCCATACACTGTTTTTAACAATTACTCAGTTTTAGGACCTGATGTTAAACAGTTGTTCACCATGTCACACCACCAAGATGCAACTGGAAAATGAAAAAAAGGGGGGGGGAGGGGGCTCTACAGTGCTACCAATTATTCCCAAGGAATTAAAACAATATATTTTCCCTTGTTGATGTTATGGTTAAATGTATTTTTTTTCTTTTGTTGAATAAGAGAAATAATCATCATAACTATAGGATATACTAGCAATCTGACAGATTTATCCCTGTATGACATTATTCAGCTTTGTTTCTGGATATATTTATTCTTAAAAATTGTATATTCTACTGCCATGAGCACGAACCCTTAAATAAAGCTCTTTTATGGACTATCTTTCCCCCTTTGTTTATTCCACATTGTAGTGGGACAGTTGCTCCACTTTGGCGGAGGAGGGGTTAAAGGAGGCTTGATGAGCCTGTGCAGAACCCGGACAATCAGAGAAGGGCAGAAAGGCAGCCAATCAGGGCCAGGCTGGGCCCTATATAAAGGCTGCAAAGCAGAGGAGATAGGAGTCTCTTTCTGACAAGCAACGGAGAAGGACTGGTTCCCTGTAGACAGAGCACCTAGGCTAGAGCAGGGCTCAGGGGAGCAGAGAGAGAGAGATCTCCAGCCTATCACCTGCCAGGTGGCAGCCCCTGATTAAAGGGGCCAAGAAGGTGCACGGGCCAAGGGGAAGTGGCAAAGAGTACACAGGGAGAAGAGGGGACAGACGGAGGGCAGTGGGAGGCTGCTGCTAGAGGGTCCACCTGTGTTGGGACCCAGAGTAGTGGGTGGGCCTGGGTCCTCCTTTCCCCCCCCCTCCCCCTTACACTGCACCTTCCCATGGAGGAGCATGGCTGATGGAGTGTGCCTTGTTCCTGAGGCAAGGGACTAGACTTTGGAGTGGCAGGTGGCCACCAAGGCAGGTGCAGACTGAGGACTGCTAATACCCCCGGAAGGGGGGAGAATAGAGCAAGGGTACAGCCGAAGCAACATGGGTCCCAGACAGCACAGCAGTGCAGGCAACAGGTGGAACAACAACTGCAGAGGGTGCTCCATGGCTAGGACAGAGCTAATTCCTGGAGCGACCAGCAGGACGTGCCACGGTGGTGAGCACAACCCGTTACACACACCTTAATTTAAACCGATACATTCAGAAATTCTAGTTTAAAAAAAAGCATAAGGCACTTGTGGTAACTTTTTGGTGTGTATAAAGACCCAGTCCTGCAAACATTTATGCATGTGCTTAACTTTAATCTTGGTGAAGTCAGTAGGACTTCACACATTCTTAACATTTGGCACACATGAGTAAGAGTTTGCAGGATCATAGCCTAAATTTGGTGTTAGTAGTTTTACTTAAGACTAGATCAGGGGTTGGCAACCTTTCAGAAGTGGTGTGCCGAGTCTTCATTTATTCACTCTGATTTAAGGTTTCGTGTGCCAGTATTACGTTTTAACATTTTTAGAAGGTCTCTTTCTATAAGTCTATAATATATAACTAAACTATTGTTGTATGTAAAGTAAATAAGGTTTTTAAAATGTTTAAGAAGCTTCATTTAAAATTAAATTAAAATGCAGAGCCCCCTGGAATGGTGGCCAGGACCGAGGCCATGTGAGTGCCACTGAAAATCAGCTCGTGCCGCCTTTGGCACGTGTGCCATAGGTTGCCTACCCCTGGAATAGACTGAGGGTATGTCTTCACTACCCGCTGTATCGGCAGGTAGCAATCGATTTATCTGGGATCGATATATCGCGTCTCGTTAAGATGCGATATATCGATCCCCGAACGCGCTCACCCTCGACTCCGGAACACCACCAGAGCGAGCGGCGGTAGCGCAGTTGACGGGGGGGCTGCAGCCGTCGATCCCACGCCATGTGGACCCCAGGTAACTTGATCTAAGATACTTCGACTTCAGCTACACAAAGCGTATCTTAGATCGATTCCCGCCCCCCTCCCCCCCTCAGTGTAGACCAGCCCTGAGACCTAAATATAGCCCTGTGTAATTTGTGGGATTTAGATATGCCATGCCAGAAGCAGCTCTGGGAAATGGCTTTCTGAGTTTCAATTCCTTTTATGGTTCACCGTTAGCCCAGAATGGAAGTAAGATAGTGCAGTTTACTCCCTCTCACCAGCTTAGTTTTACTGCCTGATTTGTTGGAAGGCAGAGCCAAGGCTCTGGTCATTCCATGCCCCTCTCCATCCATTTCCCACCTACTAGTTTGTAAAGGGTGTATGTAGTAATGCTAGGAAAACAGTTTTCCCACTGGTGCCAATTGTGGTGCTCTCAAGCACAAAGGAGGTTGAGACTTCTACTGCCATGAACTGTGAAGGTAAGTGATAATTTTGGCTATAAAAGGACACTGAACTTGCATTGTCGAAATCAATCTCAAAATTGCCATTGACTTAAGTAGTGCAGTTTTAGGTGGATCATAAAGTGATATGTTATTAGGGAAGCAAAGACTATAAATTTGTCCTGATCATATTTTTATTACATATTTTACATTGTATTTTATATTTTTCAGGTTCTAGTCAGAACACTGTTAGTAAATAATTAACAAAATATTGGGGTGATGGTGCTGAGAAGTTTTAAGACTCAAATGACTTACAGTTTTCTTAATTTCTCATGTAAGATGCAAATACAAAGTGAAATGATCATGCTGCTTTTCTGATGGCATCTTTTTAATGTAATGTTGTTTGATGCAGTAGGACATATGAGATCAGGGCCGGCTTTAGGAAGTGCGGGGCCCAATTCGAACATTTTCGGTGGGGCCCCGGCAGGGATGACTGGAAAAAAAAAAACATGTAAAAAATTAAATTAATAATATATGGAGATATCCTATCTCATAGGGCTGGAATGGACCCTGAAAGGTCATCAAGTCCAGCCCCCTGCCTTCACTAGCAGGACCAAGTACTGATTTTGCCCTAGATGGCCCCCTCAAGGATTGAAATCCTAACCCTAGGTTTAGCAGGCCAATGCTCAAACCACTGAGCTATCCCTCCCCCTTTCATTTCTTCCATGTATTATTTACTTTCCATAGCTATATAAATAACAACAACATTATATATTACATACATTGCGCAATGTATGTGGATGTATGTTAACCCTACCTAAAGTTCTTTTTTAAAAAGATGGGCCTGAACTAGAAATAAGCTCCATTTCACATGTGTGGGTCCCCGCCACTCCCTGGGGGTGTGGCATGTGCACATGTGTGGGTCCTAGCTGCTCCCTGCCCCTCTCATTGAAAGAGGTGTGCAGGGTTACTGCCCTGGGAACTGCAGGGCACCAGTGGACATGGGGCTGGCTGGAGGCAGGGCAGGAGCTGGCTGGAGGTAGGGGCTGGCTGCGGGCAGGGTGGCGGGTACTCACGGGGAGAGCGTCTCAGAGCAGCCCGAGCAGCCCAGGCCTAGCAGAGCAGCCGGGGACCCACCAGGCAGCAGCAGGAGCCCCAGGGGTCCGAGGAGCAGCAACAGGGCCAGGAGGTGGCCCACATGGCTCCCGCAGCACAGCACCCCTGGCGGCCAGAGGAGGAATTACATGCTTCCCGGCCAGAGCCCATCAAAGCCGCAGCGTGCCCCCCCCCACTCCTCCCTCAGGGAAGCCGGTTAACAACCGGTTCATGCGAACTGGCTCCAGCTCACCACTGGCTGAGGGGGTCAGAGCCAGCCCCCAGCCCACCCTGTATGGTAAGTGCCCCCTCCTCCTCCCTCCTGGAGACAGGGGCTGGTGCGGGCAGGGCAGGGGGTGTGGGGCTGGAGGTAGGGCAGGGGGTGCAGCAGGGGCTGCCTGCAGGCAGGGGGTGTGGGGCTGGCTGGAGACAGGGGCTGGCTGCGGGCAGGGTGGGGCTGGTGCGGGCAGGACAGGGGGTAGCAGCAGCAGCCTGGGGCTCAGGGGCTATTTAAAGGGCCTGGAGCTCCCCTGCTTCTACCTCCCTGGCCCTTTAAATAGCCACGGGAGCCCTGGGAAAGCGGCGGGGCTCCTGCGTCTATTTAAAGGACGGGGCAGCAGAGGCAGCTGGAGCCCTGGCCCTTTAAATAGCCCCCGGAGCCCCCGCTACCCCAGGGCTCTGGGGGCTATTTAAAGGGCCCGGGCAGGGCTGGCTTTAAGCCGATTCAACCAATTCTCCTCTTTAGGGCACGGGGCCCGATTCAGGGGAATTGGTTGAATTGGCCTAAAGCAGGCCCTGTATGAGATCGCTAGGCCAGATCACTGCTTCCCAGGTGGTAAAAGCTACATGAGGAGGCTATATGGCAGGAAAAACCAAAGATTTTCCTCCAAAGATCCCACCCAAGTTGTTCCATTGTTACTGCATGGTTTGATGGAACCATGATACAAGTGCTTCCTCTAGCTGGGGTTTCCTCTGAGACTCCATTTTACAGGGTTTCTCTTGCACAGGGTCGTGGTCTAAGCTGTATTTATACATACTAAGTGCTCCTCCAATTACTTTAGAAGTATATAAACAAGAACAACAGTCTTCCCTATGTGTGCGGTTACTCTGACTTAGAGGAGTGGAAACTCCACAGAGTACAGTTTATGGAGTTTCCTGGTAATTCTGCCAGTTGATGAGGCTTTGCCCTATGTGAAAGATATTGGGGGGTGGGGGGGAGAGAGGGTTCCTTTCTCTTGCAGTAGATTCTCAGAAAGCCACGTGTAGGCTGAATTTGCTGTTCAGATCTATACACCTGTAATAAAATTACATTCTTAACAGAGCCAGTGAATCACAAAGCACAATGTCTAGAATAAAACAGCTACCCAGTTATTAAACTACAATTCCCCAAAGACCCAGCATTAAGTTCACACTATCATTTCCAGTTTAAGAAGCCTCCACTTCTAGCAGTGCCTCACTTAGAAGCAAGTCCAGAGAGCAAGGGGAGTATTTATGGTAAATAGAAGCTTCCCATCTCATTGTTCATAATGTTCTAAAAGTTATAAACTAATAATTATAATAGGAACAAAAAGCTTGGACTTGTCCTAGCCACTAACTGTAAATCTAATAAACAAATTGGTGCCAGGATTATGGAATTTAAGGAGTTTTAAGCTGCTTGTTATAACCAATCTGTCCTGGAAAAAAAAGAGAGAGAGAGAAATCCCCCTTTATGGAGGCAGGGAAACTCCCCTCTCCCTCTTCATGCTGTATTTCCATCCTGATTTGAAACCAAGAAATACCAGTTATCCTAATAGTTCAGTATAGTTTCTAAAGAAGTTAAGCAGATCTTTGCATAAGCATTTGGCCTAGATCCTCAAAGGTATTTAGACACCTAACTTCCATTAAAATCAGTTATTCACTGAAAGAGGAGCAATGTCCATGCTGATACGTTGAAGAGCATTCAGAGAAGAGCCACAAGAATGATTAGAAAACATGTCTTATAGTGACAAATTCAAAGAGCTCTATCTATTTAGTTTAACAAAGAGAAGGTTAAGAGACTTGAGTATTGTCTATAAGTATCTACACAGAATTACAGAAATGTAGGACTGGAATGGACCTTGAGAGATCAAGTCTAGCCACTTGCACTGAGGTAGGACCAAGTAAACCTTAGATTACCCCTGACAGGTGTTGTCTAGCCTATTCTTAAAAACCTCCAATGAGGGGGATTCCACAGCCTCCCTTGGAATCCTCTTTCAGAGCTTAATTACCTTGTAATTAGAAAGTTTTTCCTAATATCTAATCTAAATATTGCATTCTGCAGATTAAGCCAGCTACTATTGTCTCACCTTCAGTGGACATGGGGAACAATTGGCCAATGTCCTCTTTATAACAGCCCTTAACATATTTGAAAACTATCAGGTCAATATATTAAGACTTGACAGGTTGGATGGTCTTGTGGTTTAGCCACCACACTGGGACTCAGGAGATCTGGTTTAATTTTCCCATTTGGCCACAGACTTCCTGTGTGACCTAAAACAAGTCACTTAGCTCATAGGTGCTGAAACTAGGGATGCTGGGGGGTGGAGGGTGGGGGGGCTACAGCCTGAAGTGGTTTCCATTATATACAAGATTTACAGTTTGGTTCAATGGCTCACAGCACCCCCACTATACAAATTGTTTCAGCACCCCTGACTTAGCTTCTCCGGGCCTTTGTTCCCCAATGTAAAATAGGGGCAATGTTTCCTTTTACCCCACTCTTTGTTCACCTTGTCTGTTCAGGTTGTAACTTCTTAGGGGCAGGGGTTATCTCTCACTATGTATCTACTGTGTCTAGAGCAATGGGCCCTGATCTTGGTTAGGTCTGCTAGGTGTTACTCAAAATTTATCATATTTGTATTACAGTATAGGTTTTTGTCAAACAAATCCACAAAAACAGCCAATGATTTCTGTGGACTCTTGAGAACTGGGCAGTAGGTTCTAAATTAATAAGCGGATACCAGTTCAGCAGACCTCTCTAGCTACATTCTTTCCATGCAGTTTTACAAGCCAAAATAAATAAACCAAAAAAGTACATAGCTTAGACTTTGAAACAGTGTCTCTCTCTCTCTCTCTCTCTCTCACACACACACACACACACACACACACACACACACACACACACACTCTCTGCACTGTACTGTACTGTACTGAACTATGAAATACTACAGATGCGGTGTTGTTAACATGCAGGATATTATCACAAGTGCAGTAATTTTGGGCCTATTTTGCAATCTCCCTATTTGTGATATTGCAAGAGAACTCAGGCAGCTCAGGAATTTTGCCCAAATTTTGTAGTTATGTTCCTTCAGCTGCTAGAGGCCTCTGTGCTACTTGTGCTCCAGCCAGGCAGCCATAGCTGTTGCCTGCAGTCCAGGTGCGTTCCTGTGCTCTGAGCGGGGTGGAGTTCTGGAGCAGGTGCAGCAGAGCAGAGCTGCCTCTTCCCTGCCAGCTGGGCAGCAGTGCTTTCGCCCTCACCATCACAGTGCAGGAAGGGGGGGTTCATGTAAGTAAGAGTCCAGGAGGAGCCATCTCCTCTGCAGGCTGGAGACAAGGGGTGACTGCTTGGGGTACTGAAGGGTCATGAGACCCTGCTGGGATGGGGATGGGGGTGGGGGAGGCTGGCAGAGCCAGCCTGAGAGGAGCCAGCAGGGATCTGGGTGAGGGGAGGGGGGAATTTGGAGAGCAGGTGCTGGGTGGAGCCAAGGCTTGCATTTTTTATGTGCATACTTGGCATACATTAAGGTTGAATTTTTACCCTGTAACTGACTCCGCATACCCTGGGTGTGATGATGGGAAGTTCCAAACCCAGGATATGGACCAAACCACAATTAAAAAAAAAAAAAAAAAAAAAAGGCAAGCAAGAAAGAAATCTCATCACTTTTAGGCCAGTCTCATTATTTTTGTGACCTCTGTGCATACAGTAACTCCTCACTTAACGTTGTAGTTATGTTCCTGAGAAATGCGACTTTAAGTGAAATGATGTTAAGCGAATCCAGTTTCCCCATAAGAATTAATGTAAATGACGGGGTTAGGTTCCAGGGAAATTTTTTTCACCAGTCAAAAGACTAAAAGACTATATATTCTCTCTGTCTTTATTATATATATATATATATATATATATATATATATATATATATATATATATATATATATATATATATATATATATATATATACACACACACAGAGTATAAGTTTTAAACAAACAATTTAATACTGGTATGATGATGATTGTGAAGCTTGGTTGAGGTGGAGGAGTCAGAGGGTAGGATATTTCCCTTACTGCTAAATGATGAACTCACAATTGGCTGAGTCCTCAAGGGTTAACTCTCACTCTACAAGGCAGCAGGAATGGCGGGAGATATGCACATTTCCCTTTAAGTACACTGCCTTGTTAATGAGATCAGCTTGCTGAGACCGCAGCTGCTGCAAGCTCCGTCCTGAGCCCTGGTGTGTCCCCCCTGCTCTATGGAAGATGGGGTAAGCGGGGTGCAGGAGCAGGGGGGAGGGGGACACCCTGAAATTAGTCCCCCTCTTCCTTTCCTCCCCCGCACAGCAAGCAGGAGTCTCTGGGAGCAGCTCCAAGGCAGAGGGCAGGAGCAGCACATGGCAGTGGGGGGAGGGACAGCTGCAATTGTTAGCCTGCTGGGCAGCTGCTGCACAGGGAACTTAAGGGAGTGGGGAGCTGATTTATAGGGGGGCTGCTGGTCCACCCTGGTTCCAAGCCCCCACCAGCTAGCTGCACCGGGCTGCTCTTCCTGCAAGCAGTAGACAAAGCAGGCGGCTGCCAAATGACGTTAAAGGGAGCATTACACAACTTGAAATGAGCATGTTCCCTAATTGATCAGCAACGTAACAATGAAACAACGATAACCGATGACGTTAAGTGAGGAGTTACTATAACTGCAGGTATTTAATGATGTAATAAAAGGCTGCATAATGCTTTAGAGTGTACTGTTGGAGGAAAAAAGTATGGGATCTCTATTGCTTTTACAACTCTTGTGTAGTCCCTTACAGCTTTGCAAAGTGGATGTAAAACCTTACCACTGGTGTACATAGATCAGGGGTGGGCAAACTACAGCCCAGGGGCCACATCCGGCCCTTCAGACACTTTATTCTGGCCCTCAAGCCCAGGGAGCAGGGTCATGGGCTTGCCCAGTTCCGTGGTTCTCGGAAGCAGCGGCATGTCATCCCCCCGCCCCGCTCCTATGTGTAGGGGCAGCCAGGGGGCTCCACATGCGGCCCCTGCCCCAAGTGCCACCCCTGCCAATGGGTTTCCAGCCAATGGGCGCTGCAGGGATGGCGCCTGCGGACAGGGCAGTGCGCAGAGCCACCTGGCGGTGGCTCTGCTTAGTAGCCAGAGGGGGGACATGCTGCCACTTCCATGGGCAGCTTGAAGTAAGCACCCCACCAGATCCTGCACTCCTGACCCCCTCCCGCACTCCCATCCCCTACCCCAGCCCTGATCCCCTCTCCTGCCCTCCAAACCCCTTGGTCCCAGCCTGGAGTACTCTCCTGCACCCCCAACCCTCATCCCCAGCCCTACCCCGCAGCTCGCTCCCCCATTCGGAGCCCTCACCTTCTCCTGCACCCCAACCCCCAATTTTGTGAGCATCCATGGCCTGCCATACAACTTTCATACCCAGATGTGGCCCTTGGGCCAATAAGTTTGCCCACCCCTGATATAGATGAAGCTGAGTTAAGGTTGTGCATGAATCTTTAATGTGATTAAGTGAGGTTCCCATCTGCTCTGATCAGACTCTGCACACACTGCCTATAGTTCGCACACCTCTCTCTTCCTGGGATTTGGCTTTATAGTTAACTCAAATTACAATAATGGAAGGAACATAAACCTCAATCTAATCCTTCTCTCCAAGCCTGGTGGTGGTGAAGGTTTCCCGCAAAACCAGTTTCTCAATCCTCAGAGATTCTCTGGAATAAGTGGATACTGAACCTTGTCATGAAATGGGCACTAACCTTTTGTAACCCTGGCCCATGTCAGGTAACTAGGTCAGGGAATAAAGTTCAGTTTTACCATCACTCTTGTGTTTCATATGCATTCCAACACCATTTCCTGACTTCTAAATTATTTCACAGTTCAATTCTGTTATTGTATTGACAGGTTTGTTTCTAGAAAGAATTTAGGATTCTGAGAGTGAAATGTAACAACATTAATAAATACGTAAAGGTAAAAGGACAACACCAGCTTGAAATCTTGTTAATTAAAAAATGAAAGTTCTGTCATTTCTGGTGCTATGTTTGACCCTGAATCCCACTGCAATTTTTTGTTTTGTCAATTACATCCTGTTTTTTTTTTTTTTTTTTTTAAAGTGTGTTTCTCTCCTAATCCAGTTCCATTGTAGTCAATGGGAGTGTTTCTAGTAATTTCAATGGGAAGCTTGATCAGGCCCTGTATACAGGAAGCAGTGAAACTGATTATAAATGAAGTGTTGTCAAATGCACAAAGTAAACAAAATGAAAAAGAGAGTTTGTTTCTTTAATCTCAATTAGTTATCAGTTCAAATGTGCCTTGGTAACGAGGATATGAAAAAAAAAAATTCAGACTCAAGTTTGGTTTGTTAATTTCCTTTTATCATTTTTACTGTTAATTGACTTAGTATAACTATGTAATAAAATATTTGATCTGTTCTAAACAGTACAGTCCTTTTTTATTTACCAGTTTAGAGTCTGAATATTATCTAGATTGCTGTACTGGGACAGTCAGAGATGGTCCAAATAGTCATCTGGACATGTGTTTTCTTTTACGTCATTTAAAGGAAATGTGCTTGACCATAGCTTGGTAAGAAATCCTAGTATATTAATAAAATCCTAAAATGTACTATTTGGGGGAAAAGGAGGCTTATAATGTTTCACACAATGTCTGACCTTTAAAGGCTCGGTCCACTATAGAAACAGAGAAGAGGAAGAATAGTGAAGAACAATTTATTCTGGCACCATAAAGTTAAGCACGCTTGCTATGTGTGACTATAAAATCACTTAAGAAGATAAGAACCTAAGTTTAATGTGCTGTATATAATGCTTTCTCCTGTTCTTTTACTTCAGATTACCTTGTACAAATGCCACTGTCTAGGACTAAATTTTGCAGAAGTGCTTTTCTAATGGCATTAAAAAAAGATTACCACTGACATTTTTTATATATATATGTTTCCTATGTGAGACCAGCCCTCCCGGCCCATTTCCTTCAACGATATCTGGAGAGGATCTGATAAGCTCTGTGCTGCTTTAGACAGGTGAAAGGGCATTGTCTTCCCCTCCACTCCAGCAGCCAACAACAAAATCAGATGTTATCACTATCACACAGGAAGCCGTGAGCTTGCTTGTGTTCAACAGAGCACAAACACAGGAAGAGTATCAGGTTGGGCAAAAGGCGATGAAGCTTTGCTAAGAGAATATTAAACTAATACTATATACTGTTTATGATTTGATTCACAGTCATGTGTTTCCCCACATTTTTGGTTGGTGCTATATTCCTATAGCATAATATCATGCAACCATTTAAAATTTTTTACAGGAGGTGTCATCTCTTAAAAAGTGTTTGTTACAGTTTGTACATTTTAAAAAAAACCTAGTTCTCGAATAGAGATAATAGTTGTAGCACCTACTTCACTGTGAAAGACTTAGATCTCATGTTGTAAGTTAATACTATGTTGAGTAATGAGTCTAGGATTTCTATGTGTAACAAATTTGACAGGGCATTTTTTGTAAATCTACATATACAATGTTTTCATTTATTTCACAGCATGCAATACCTTGAGTCATCACTTCTGTTTTACTGTTGGCTGGTAGGGGATTTCCACTTTTTTGTAATGATAGTTTTGGCACATCAGAATACTATTAATAGGAGTTTTGTGGTTTCTGCAGTGATGGCCGATTTTCTGGAATTATGCTCATTAGTACTAATTTTGGATCCAATTGCAGTTTGTCTTCCGTTTCCAGTACATTATTGACTACTTGAGGAATGTCTTTCCAACTTTTTTACAATTGCACATAATGGTCTAGATTCTCTACTCAGGGCTTTGCTCAGTTCAGGAGACGTTCAGTTCAGGGGTACTTAGAGCCAGGTCCAGCTCTTGATTCTAGGGGCCAGCTGAAGCTCTGGCGCAACATACAGCTGTTGCCAGGAAGCTCTAGGTTGCGCCATCAATCAAAGGTGCTGGAAATAAGGGTGCGGGGGGTGCTGCCGCATCCCCTGGCTTGAAGTGGTTTCCATCATATACAGGGTTTACAGTTTTGTTCAATGGCTCTCAGCACCCCCACTATAAAAATTGTTCCGGTAGCTGTGCCACCAATGTATGATCCTCAATGAATCCTACATCAGTGGAGGATTAGTGGAACTGAACACCGCTCCACCATGCTCCCCTTACCCCGCCCAACATGCCCCCTATCCTGGGAAGAGAGTTGAAGGCAGAGGCTCAGGGCCAGCAGCATCACAAATGCACCAATGGAGAGTTCCCCCTACTCTCCTGCAACACATGCTCAGAAGATTGTGGCCCCTTTACACCACCTCACTGGCACAAAGGAGCTGTGCCCCATCTTGGGAGTCTGTCCCATTGTGGGTGAGGTCTCTGTCTTCAGTGTCACCTCCAGTGTTTCTAAAGTCAGTAACAGTAGCTCAATTTGCTCATTTTGACTTATTGAGTGTGGACAGTGTGCTTGATGGTTTACAAATCACAAGGAAAATAGTCCCTTCCTTATTGCACTTGCAATCTAAGACCACGAACCTGAACTCATAAAAATCAATGGCCAAATTACGAGTGACTTCAATTTGTGCAGGATTTGGCCCTAAATGACTCTATCTTTAATGGACTGGTCCGCAGATATCTTACCAAGCTTCTGACATACCTGGAACAGTCCAATGGGCTTGCACTGGACTGGGATTCAGGAGACCTTGGTTATATTCCCTGCACTCTGCCTACTGAGCGACCTTGGCCAGATCACTTCATCTCTCTGTGGCTCACTTCCTGCATCTGTAAAGTGGAGATAATACTTGTCTTCCTCTGTAAAGCACTTGGAGATCTCTGGGGAAAAAGCCCTATTTAAGAGCAAAGCATCGTAGCTATTACTATTCCTGCTGAGATCAGAGGAGGTAGGGCTTTTGGTCATGTGGACAATACTGCACATGAGAGTTTCCTCCACTGGACTCCGAGGTTCTCCTGGCCACTGTCATAGCTCTTGGATTGAGGGGTGCAAGGACTTTCCCTTTTGCTGGCTGTCTGGTGCTGCTGTTCCAGGGGAAAGATCCTGATCCTGGCAACAGACCAGTAAACCTGACTTCAATTCCAGAATGTATATACAAATGAATTTCATTCTGTGATTCAACAGGTGCCAGAGAGATATAGTAATCTGTCAGCATTGAATGTCTTTTTGGAGCTTAACTAAGGTCAACACTAGTAATCTCTTCTTTTTCCAGCCCTTTTAAGAGCCCAAATAGCACAGAGATGAAAAATCTTCATTCAGCTATTTTTATTTCCCTTTTCCAGCATTAAAATCGATGGGATGAGGCCTTTTGTACTTGCTTCTCCATGGGTGGATGGGGCAATTAACAAAGCTTTTGTCCTGTAATGGCCCACTTCATTTTGATAGTCCTCCGGGATGGGTGGGGGGGAGCCACTCTTCCTGTCTGAGTTCAAGTTCAGAGCAGGCACTTTTACAATAATAAAACAAACATATATTTTACCTTGTAGCATGGAATTGAGACACAAGTGAGATTAATGCATGCAGCAAGTTACAAGCATTTCATGGAATTTAAACACTAAATAAATTCTTATAAGACTAATACCTATTTTGAACAAAACTAACATACAGCTGCTTTGGTTTCCAGCTATGAGTCTGTCAGTTCTTAAATAATGCCTATGGCCTTGGCCAGACCTGGCACTTGGTTTACCAGTGCCCACCCACCTCCAGCTATGGCTTCAAGGAGGGAAACACATCCTTTGAGGCACTCCAGGCTCCCCCAAAAAGTGAAATCATGTAAAAAGTGAGCTTTAAAATGCCAGTACAGACAATGGTCTTGAATAGAAGGAAGAGACAACACAAATAAGACCAACACATGATCTGAAATGCTGGTAGGGACAATACAGCTAGAAAGAAAATGAGACAAATGATCAGTAAAAACATAATAATGGTTCAAAAAGGCCATAGAGAAAGAACTGCTACTAGTACTCAACCAGATATATTGCTGTGCGTAAGAGTGAAAATGTTTCAACACATCAGTCAGGTAAGAAGCCTGTAAAAGAGGTGCAAGTCACTGAGCAGACAGTGGGTGTGGTCCTAAATGATTCCTATCCAGTCCCTCATTCAGAGTACAATTAGTCACCCCCCCCCCCCCAAAAATTAAAATATCACTTACCAAACAATTTGCCAAATGACCTTCCAAAATCTGAAAAACTCAAACCCTGTCTTTCCCTAAAGCAGGACCATAGACATTAATAAAGAAAAGATGATGTTACTCAAAGGTAGCTTGAACTGTCAATAAATGTCCTGGAAAACTTCCTGCACAACCACCAAATCTGGCTTCACTCTGTCTGTAAAGAGAATGGCACCCCCTGCACTTGGAGTGGAACCATGACTCCAAAAAAACCCAGTAAGTCAGTGGCTTTGGTTGCCTGCATAGATGTGCATCTCATGCAAAAATGAAATGTGCAGCTTTTTCTGGGACAGGTATTTAAAAAAAAAAAAATCCCTTCCTATTAGGGCTAGTGATCTTACCATAACTCGCCAGGTCTCTAGCTAGCTGCTCATTTTCTAAAAAAAGGAGAAACTTTAGAAATAGTGACTTTAACAGCAGGGGCACTAGAGCAGTGGTGGGCAACCTGCAGCCTATCAGGGCAAGCCGCTGGCGGGCCGCTGGACCATCTGTTTACATTTGCATGGCCGCCCGCAGGTCCCAGTGGCTGTGGTTCACTGTTCTCGGCCAATAGGAGCTGCGGGAAGTGGCACGGGCTTGGAAGAATGAGACATTGTCTAAATGAAGGTTTTTAGCCACCAGTATAACTACACTGACATAAGCAACAGAGGGTCCTGTGGCACCTTTGAGACTAACAGAAGTCTGACATAGGTCACCTGGTGCAAGCCCCTAGTGTAGACATGCTGCACTGTGGAAAGCATGGTTGCATGCTATTGAAGGTGATTCTCACAGTGGTTCTTTGGTTGGGGTCATGGAAAATTCTCAGGTATTAGTTTTGCCTTTTCGGTCCCAGTGAAGCATCACCACTGCAAGTCATGATTTACACAAGAGATCTGTACTAGAGCAGCTACAGTGGTATAACTGCCGTCGTGGCTCAAGGGCAGTGCTGATAATGCATTGAGTCAATAGAGGGGAAGCAGGGGAGGCTTGAGTGACTGAGGAGATAGAATTTGAGATGTGGTATAGTCAGAGGGACATGGAATGGGACTGGGAAGAGACTCTGGTCATGCGGTTTGAACTTGAACTCTGCAGGTTATTTGTTCCATACTCAGAAAAAGGAAGTTGGAGGGAATCTTGACTGGGTATGCAGGAAATATGACTGGTGTGTAGTTTTGCTTTTGCCACCCCGATGTAAGAAATTCTATGGACTAACTGCTAGATGAAGCTGAAAATGTCCATGTAAGCACCACACAGCTGGGATGTTTTTCTTATCGGAACAAGGTAAACCTCTGAACCTCTTGATCTTTCTCTATCACTAGTTCACAGAAAGTGATATGCAGCCTTTCCATTTCCTAAATTTTAAGGGCCTAATTCTATATCCCTTCCTCAATAGCATTCCCCCCCCCCCTTTAAATAGCTTAACCCAGTTGTTACTCTACAAGGTCTATTAGAAAAGTGAAGGATATATAGATGAAAGCTGGAGAGAGAGGCTGTGAGGAAAAATGAGGTTTTCAAAGATGTCTGGTGACTCTGCCCTTTCCCAGTTAAACCATTTTTTGGAAGTGAATAAGAAGGAAAATAAAAAACATCACAGGCTGTCAGACTTCCAGGGAACTTCTTAGTTAATCTCTTAAATTTTACTGTAAAAGGAATAAATGACCATTAAAATAGGCATTATCAACCACTATCAAAGTTAATACAAGTTAACTAGTCTAGATATAATCTTCTAATCTAGAGATAGTAGGTACAACCTATTTTTTATCTGCATTAGGTAAATCATACAGTAATATCATAGCAGATTACTTATGATTTTGAGTAGTAATATAGAAAAACATCAGGTTGTAGTGAGTTTTTGTTTCCGATCATATTTTCTATTAATATTTTGGTCTTCCTATATTCTCTACAAAGAATTAAAAAGTGAAGATGTTTTTAGTCATGAGGTTTAGGAGTCGTGTTTATATTCTGGAACTGTTGGTCTTCCGTTTGAGCATGCTGCTGCCTTTCTGATTCTGGATCTTCCTATTTATGATTTTCCTTCGAATGGAGTGGTGAGTAAGTTGTTTGTTTGTTTGTGAATTGCTCTTTTATGCCTCTTGAAGGAAATCAAATTTGAAATTCTGATTAGACTGAAGTGATTAAAATCTCTTTAGTGACATACCATGTAATGAAACTAATTCACTTTTGCTGAGTTCCTCTTGTATTATGTAGCAGGTGTTTCAGCAAACTAAAAGGTAGATTAGTTCCTCAGGCCACGGCTAATTCTGTTAGCCCAGATAAGGATTTTGAGTCTTCTTGTAACAGGCGTCTCATTTTGTTCCTTAGCTGTGCTCTGGCCCTAAAATCGTATATTTTTATTATGATTCTGTGTACTCTGCTTGCCGGCTACCATGATTAGATTAAATCTCCCTGCTATGCAGTCAAGGTGGGTGTTGATAAGAGCCAGACCAGTGATCCACACATCTGTAGTGAGACTGTCTTTCTTTACATCTGAAGCTGTCAGCATGGTAATAGGATGGTTAAAAATGCTAGGAGTTAATCCAAAATCTTCAGTTGATAATTACGTAGACAAGGCCTTATTTTGTGTTTCACAAGAGACTGTACGTTACAAAGATCTAGTGATAAGGGAAGATTTGCCTATGTGCTTCAGGTGTGTACCTACAACGGCATCATTATGCACCCTGACTTCATTTGTTCCTGATGATACGTACACTTCCATTGGTGCAACATGGCTTGTCGGCCCATGCTGGTATTAAGTCCACCTGGAAAGGAGGTGCAGCTCCATCAGCTGGGGGCCTGTGGAGTCACAAATGAATTTTAAAACTGTTCTCACCCTACATAAGCCTTGGAACAGAGGAGCACTGGCATGAATACCCCAGCTGACTCAGCTGTCCCTGCTGAATGATGAGGTATATATCTTGCTTGCCAGGGGTGTTGTGAGTCAATGGAATGATTGGATTTTCTAAATTATGGCAGTGTTAGAGAGTACTTCTGGAGGTAAACATACATGAATACTACCGAAGAGATCGGATTTTGTATAACATCTCTTCTTAAATGACTTTCAATCTTCTACAATGCAGGATAATTAACCTGCATCAACATTTCAAAATTTATGGGGACACCTGAAGTGCCCCCCTGTCATTTTTTAAATCGATTTGGATTCTCCATCTTGGTAGAAACTACGGTGGTGATGAGCATCCAAGATGTGCCACTATATAGCTCCACACAAACACACATTTTTCTTGGCTGCCTATGGATCTGCTTGGGAACAGCAACTCCTTAAGGATACATTTCTTCTGTTCCTATGTTTTGCTTTACTGAATCATGTGTCCACAAGATGATGTGATGACAGCCACCAACAGGGGTTGAGGTACCTCAAAAGGTAGTTAAGCGCCTAGGGAGGTACCTACCTCTGCTTCAGAGTCACAGCTGTGAACCCTCTCCTGGAGTTAAGTGCTCAAGAGGGAAAGAGAGACACCACACCACATTATAGCCAATAGGTCAGTGGTTCGGGCACTCTCCTGGGATGTAGAAGACCTGTTTTCAAATCTCTACTCTGCCAGATTTGGAGTAGGGACTTGAACTTGGGTCTTCCATATCCCAGGTGAGTCCCTTAAACCTCAGGCTGGGTGGGTCCCTCTCAATCTGTCCTGTTGAAGCTGTTCCACTTTGTGTAACTAAATATTGGTTGGATGATGGAATTGAACCCAAGGCTCCCAAAATCTAGGCGAATGTCCTCACAACCAGGCTATAAAGTCACTCTCTCACTTTCTGGTCCCATTGATATTTAATTATTTTAAGTCCCTTAGTCTATCTATCCTTTTGTGTGTTAGAAGTTTACAAGAGGTATGCACGAATGCTTCCACTATAATACTATGCACTCCTTAATGCTCTCCTAGTGCTTCAGAAAATCAGCAAAAATATTACTTCTGTGTTGCTTATCAACCAAATGGAAAGTAGCATAGTTGTAAAAATGTATTGTTATTTTGTTGACTTGTCCCAAAAGGCGCAGCATTTTCTACATCTCAGTGTCTGAGTGGGCCTGAATGTCATCTTTCACTATAATGGCCATTTTCCCTATAGTTTGCTATTTTAGTCCTTTGTAGCCTCTGAGAAAAACAAAGGAAAAAAACCTGTTTTAATAAAAGCCTGTATATATCTTTTGCTTTTGCAGTTTCCCAGCAGAACAACTCCTCATTAGACAGGAAGGGCACTGCCCAAGAATTCATTCTAAATAATATTCTATTCAACTGCACATTAAAAATTTCTACAAAGAATCAGGCCTCCTGGTTTGAGATCACAAAATAAATATTTCCATGGGGAGAATAGCAGGAAATGACATAACCATTTAAGAAGACAGAAGGTTTTGCCCTGTTATATGTACACAATTTTTGAGAAGGTGTTCCCCTTCCCCCCGCTCCCCATTATGTTGTTCATTTGAGGACCATCCTCTCCTTAGGGGGATATTACTTACTTCAGATGCATAACTTTCAGAAAAGTCATGGGAAAGGCAGATATGGCCAAACCAGGAAAGTCACTCACTTTGACAGCTGCACCTTGACAGTGGTCTCATAATAAATGAACTTCATTAGTAACAGAATATATTCCTTAATGACTGTAAAACTCCCCTTTCAGATTGGGGGTTGCCCTCTGCTTGAACATCTCTCACAAGGTCATCACTTCCTCCAGGTGCCAAGAAGGGATTGGGTTCACTGTGGACGTGGCTCTTTCCAGCATAGTTGCACATCATTATTTTCCCTTTCTGCACAGATTCTCGTTAGCACTAAGTGGGCCACACTGAATCCAATGTCCCTATTTATTTTGGCAGCCATCTGAAAAATTCTTTGTAGAGGCTCTTCCCTATATGGGGATTTCTTGGAATATTTGGGAAAGATCTCTGACTGAAGACTTTGCCGAGCTCACTCCAGACATAAGGGAAGAAACCGTCATCTCAAACTAGGTCACTCCAGGTATGGATAAGAAAAGAGATTTCATTACTTCACCAATACCATGGAAATGATGGTTCTTGATGATCTGAAAAAATGGGGAGTAGTTTCTCCTTTCTGCTGTAATTATAGGTTTGTCAGTCTCAGACACCACAGATCCTTCCCCCACTCACCCACACATACACGCCAGCCACTTAATGCCACATAAAGGGGCCCTAAAAGCCCTGGTTTCAGTTGTGGTGGAATTCCCCCAGGAGACGCACTGTGGAAAACAGCCATAAGACTACCTTACAGTGACCCTTTTGCAAACCCAGGTGTAAGGACTGTGCAGGGGCAAGGCTGCGGGTAGGAGGGATGTGTTGAGGGCAGGCCCACACAGCACTGTGGAGATTCCAGGCAGTGCTAATGGTCATTGTTTGTATTCAGAAAGCTATTTCTGCATGTTTAATATATAAACATAGGTATAAAAGCTAGAGGTATGTTGTTGTTTTTTTTAAATAAAAACATTAAACAATCACTTGCCACAGGCTGGAAAATTCTAAGAGGAGCTAAGGAATTGCATAAATTAGGCTGCAGTTTTTACCATTAGTTGGTTCCTGGGGAGACATCCTGATAATGGGGCAGAAGAACTTCAGCCCCTGTAAGGTCACTTTGCACCACTAGAACAGCACAAAATGACATTAAAGCTGCCCTAAAGGTTCAACTGAGGATTTCCCCGGTGTGGCTGACATAAAGCCAGGATAGTTTTATACCACCCATTCCATTGTACCTTCACATAGGGGTCACATAATGGCTTTCTGGAGGACAGGGTGGGGGGTGTGCTGCAGGGGGAACAGGTAGTGTGATGAACATCTCTAATCCTTGGCTGGTGGAACGGTACTTGATGGTCAATATTGTATTTATCTTAAGACACAGTGCTTCAGGAATAAAGACGAGGTGAAATTCACAATGGGTCCTAAAGCAAAGGCACTCAGACATACAACACACACACAATATTATTGTCACTGCGGTATGATCCATTTCCCCTTGGAATCTCTGCTATTAAGTTTGGAAGAAACCATTTGGAATGTAGTTAATCTGAATTAATTCTCTCTAGTTCCAATGGGCGAAAGGTTTTTGGAACTCATTCTGAATGCAATCTCATTTGCAAGAATAACATACTGCACACTCTATGAAACAAACTTCAACTTGAAGGTTTGTTCGCTTTCTGTTCCTCAGTCACAAGAGGGAGTCAGAGTTCTTTGTAATTTATAAAAGCTGATGTTCTATTTCAATATAGGGTAATATTTAAAAAAAAAATTACAAAAACACCTCTAGACTGGATATTAAAGGATTGTATTTTTAAATAAAGAGAGGATAAAGTTGTCTATTGACATGTTCTGGTCCAAACAACTGGCAAAACTCTAAAGAATCATTAGTTTGAAAAACAAGTATTTATGATTTTATATATATCATGTATATATAAAATAATGTATCATTTTATTCCATGTTATCCTACTTTTTATTTTATATTTTGCACTCTATTATATAATTAGAAAATAATAACTTGTGTGTCTGCATCAAGGTTTACTGAGCGTGATCACCTTCCATCTTGCCTGGTGAAACCTATGGCAAGGGAGTCAGAGGAGGAAATCTCTGTGAGCATCCCCTTGCAGATTTCCCCCGCTCCCCCCCAAATCATTCCATGGGGGAACAGACCACAGGATCCAGCTCAAGGGACAGATGCTTAATTTGTGTAAATCATCAGTAGCTCAACTGAAGTCAATGGAGCTATGACATTTTACACTAGCTGAGGATTTTGCTCCTTACTCCTTGAGGTTTGCAGGAGGCCAGGGCCATCTCTGTGGCAGCTCCTGTCCATGTTTTCTGATAAAATGACTCCAAAGTAACTGTGCTATTAGAGAGGGCTCAATAGAACTAATATAATCTCATACGGTATATAATCCAGTGATCTTTTCTGGGTAAACACTGCAGGCTTCAGAGGGCTGGGAGGCCGTGTGTGTCCTGGGCTCATCCACTCACCACCCCTTCCTACCATGTGGGTCCAGCCCCTGTGGAGCATCCTCATGGGACTTAAGTAAAGATGGAATAGTAGCGCAAAATTGGCTGAGGCCCCCTTTCATAGGGGCATGGGGGGATTTGTGTGAGGATGGTTTCCTTTGCATGGGGGTCTGAGGAGTAGAGTTCCCCCATTTAGTGGAGGTTACATGATTACAAAGATCAAGTTAAACTCCGTCGTGAATGTTGTGGGATAAGAAAGGCTAAGCAGCTGAAGTCCTGTGTGTGGGGAAATTTAAATCTTCCTGATCTTTCTGGTTCTGGGAAGCACTTACTCATGGCTTTTTGAAGTGCTGCTTCTTCAACCCTTAACTCTTTTTTCAGAAAACTGTCCACAGAGTTGATTTGAGCCATTTTGTTTATATTTTTTGTAATGTTTTACATTGTGCAATGACTGCTCAGGAATATCACCAAGGTTGGACTTGTCCGGTAAAGCTCAGAAAACGCAAAAAAAAAAAAAAAATCCAAGTTGCATATGTCTGGCAGCAATTCAAGCCTTGTAAATCTTGAGAGGGGCCCCTTGAAGCTCTTTCCCATCTACCATCTATGAAAGGCTTTGGAGAGTGATCTTTCTGGATTCTCATTTTATGGCTTAAATGCTCTCAGAGACTACATGCACCTAAGCTTTGCTAGGATAATAATTAAGCACAGTCTTTTAGAAGACAGAAGTGGTTCTCAAGGCAACAGCAAATCTACTTCAGAAAAACATCACCCTCTATGATGAATGAAGTCAGGCAAGAATCACTTCAGCATAATGGTAACTCGCTGTGTATATGAAGCCCTAATGAACAGGATGTATCCTTCATGAAGAACAGTTTTTACATAGATCCATTTTTAACTCTTAAAAAGGAACGTTTATTTTCCTTAAGCTCTGTTAAATTTATCTTGATTTTTCTGTTGAAAACCTCAAATTTAAAAAAAAAGGAGAAACTGAAAAATCCATGAATGTAGCATTAGTAAAAAGAGCCCACACTTCTCTAACTGATTTTGTTTTAGAATCAGTTGAGAACTAGAGAAAGATTATGTCCTTATTCTCTCATACTGTTGTTCTTAAAGGTACAGCAATGCTCACAAATCCAATGTAGGGGATCATAAAAGCATTGCCACAGTTCATGAGTTACAGCTCAATCTGTATTAGATTCTGGGAATGTTGAACAAAGGTCAACACAAGTTTCATTGCCCGTCCCCTTTGTATTTTCCCACACTTGTCTTTTTCCCACACTTGCATAACTCCATATAATTTTTGCTTGTTAAAATATGTAGCCACTGTGGTTTGTTTAAAATATGAATGACACAGTGAGTATCTGTGGAATGGTATTATTGCTTCTACCCTAAAAAAACTATCACATTACTAGAAATACTGGAATGCTAAATCTTCTTCCTCTTGCCACTGTGAACTCTGCGTTAAAATAGGGACACAATCTTTCTCTCTTTCTAAATCCAGCAACATCTTCACTTAAAATTTTGATTGAAGTAGAGTCCAGTGAAGATTTTGTTATAGATTCCTTTTCAGCAATGACATTTCTTTAGGAAATAGCTAAAGTTGGAATGACATTTTACAGCACAGATTTTTGGCTTCCTGTGACCTTCAGTGCAAAACTGTATAGTATGTGTAATCTACAATACAAGAGCGGTTTTGTACAAAACCATATGCCTTTTGCTGGCTAGCTATTTGTTGTGCTTGATCTTCATGTCACCTGGACTGAAACAAATATATTTATCTGAGCAACTAATAAAACTTAATTCATCTGGGTAGGGAGATATTGTTAGTAAGAATGGACACACAGATAAATGGGAATATTTCAAAGTAAGTCTCTGAAATAGATGATGCAGTTATTTAATGCACCAAATAGAACCTTTGTATCTTTTTTTAATGTATTGGCAAGTTCAGTATCTCTATTGTGACGTAATAAAGGACTTCTATGCCCTTTAAATTTGTGCAAGCTTTTAAAACAGCTGCCAACATATAAAGTGCCTGTAGGTCACCGTCTTCCCATCATAAACTCTTTGCACCATACATCAGCTGTTCAAATAATGTACTTTTGCTTTTTGCTCCCCTGCTGAGAAGTCAGTTCATGAGCCCAAGGAAGCAGGTGCTAAATTTCAGGCAAAAAATACTTATTTTGCAAAATCTTCCTCACAGTGATGTTAAGGTTTTTTTTTCTGATTATCTAAAAGATTAAACTAATTCCAAACTTAAAAGAAGAAAGGGCAATTCCTTTCTTCTTCTCTGTCTCTGGAAATGTGTGTGCTCATGTCACTCATTTTGACCAATTTAATCTTTTTAATGTAGTGAGTTGAGGGCCTTTTTTGTCCACTGTAGTAGTTTTACCCTGTGAATAGTCCCATTGATGTCAGTTTGACAAAGTGCAATTTAGCATGAGTAAAAGTGATAGAGCTATCCCATGAGGTATTCCCCCTACCATTCTGTTAGTTTCTTGATGTTGAATCTCCAGTAAAACACATGTAGATGGGTAGTATTTAGACAACGTGCCATCTTGATCTCATGTAATCCATCTACCATCAATAGGAAAAATCTGGGTAAATTCCAATATGAGCAGTGCTGACCCTTGTGAATTGGATACTTGAGCAATTTTTAATGAGGTCTGGGTTGGTTAGCTTTGAGACACTGTTTACAATATCACAATGCTAATAATTTGCATTGATGACATTTAACAGTTTATCCCATGATCTTAAATGCCCTATGGGAGCATGATTCCAGTAAAACAAACTGTATAGTCCAAGGGGCATAATGTACATTGCACAAACTCTGATTCTGTGTGAATGACCTAAATTAAAGCAGGATAGTCAATGAACATGCATGAAGTTTAGTAGACTCCAGCAGGGAGAAATGCATGTCTGTATGCAACAATTTCTGTTAGCTTGCTTTTTCAGTTTTCTTTGGTTATGTTGTTAAACTAAGCAATCGTATCATAAAAATTCCCTTTGTATTTTTTATTTCTCTAAAGATAACAGTACGTCTAAGGGCTTGCCTAGAAATGGAGTTACTCTGGAATAGTGACAACAATGAGTCTGGTGGCACCTTAAAGACTAACAGATTCATTTGGGCATAAGCTGTCCTGGGTAAAAACCTCACTTCTTCAGATGCATCTGGAATAGTGATTGAGTGTAGACAAGCCCAAATAAGTAACAAGTTGTTAGATATTGTTCATGCTACTTTGCCACAATATTTATTTACATATGTAAACACTGCACATTATTAATTAGGTTTAGATGTTCAGTTTCGTCCTTAAATAAAGGGCTATCCCTCCAAGTCTGCCTGTTTGTTTCAGTTCTCCCCATTTAGGATTTCTCAATAGGATTAGGGCTCTCATACGGTAGTTTCTTTACTTTTACACACCACCAGTTGGAAACCAGCAGATGGAAACCCTCATCTTTTTGCAAATTTAACTCTAATTATATAAACATCATATGCTATTTAATAGCTATAATTTAATACACCTTAAGTTGCACTCTTTTTGGAGCAACTTACATTTTCTAATGGATCTATTGTAAGGATATTGTTTACAGTGAACCATTCCCACAGGAAATTTTATTAATCAGCGTAATTGGATGCTTCGCTGTGAAAATACATAGTCAACACTTTGCTGAGTTAATGATTATTTTGTAGCAAATCTCATCACCTGCTTTTATTATCGGAAACCAGCATCCATAATCAGGTTAGAGGTGCATAACGCTTGTGTCAGTTTAAAGTTCAGATGTTAGATACACTGGCATAAGCCATATTTTCCTTCCTACCATAGAAATTGTGTGAGAAAGGGATTTGTGGTGCCATTTCTGGCACTTGCTTACTCATGTATTATCCTTGTAAGGGGCACACACCCTTAGAGTGTGGGAAACACATACTTTGAATAGAGGCTCAAGTACAGTAATTATCTTTAATCTATAGGCCAATTTGTTTTCTGCTGACAGTTACTTTATGGAAGGTGGAAAAATATAAATTAAACTTGGGAGAGGAAACTATAACACTTCTAGGAGGGGCTTTAGTGAACAGCTGGGCTTTGTATTTATAAAGTACAACAAATGAGTGGGGCAATAAGAAGGGCAGAAGAAATAGTATTAAACAGTCAGAGAGGAGATGTACGTGTGGATCAAAACTACAGTTTACAGAGTGAGGAATTGCCATTCAGCTCCCTGCAAAAATCACACCATTGTCATTTTATTTTTCCAGTTACTGCTGCACTAACAGTTTATGGGAATATGTTTTCTACAAATGGGTAATCTTAATTTTCACCTTCCTGTCATGCTTCAGGTTCTCATCATTACCATGCACTGAATTCTACTATAAATAGCAGTTTGCTAGTGGGCTTTCTTCATCTTGATGATTAACTGGTATCTCTGCCAAATCACTGAGGCACAGTAAACTAATTTAATTAGACTGATAAAAGAGAATAGTCAGAGTCTGAAAACTGACTTTATTTAAATTCAGAGGCATCCTAGTAGGTTATTAAATGATCCTTGATTTATTTTGAGAGTCTCTGCTGGTAAAGAACAATGTGACACTTTTATAGACCCCTGACTATAGAAGCAATTGGTAATCTTTGCTATACTTCTGTATATCCATATGTGGTATGAAGGATCTGTCTTTCTTGTTCTTTTTGACCATTTGGTCCAAAAATTGTAAGTGATGTTAACAAAGCATCTAAAATTGTGTTTCCATTTTGCATGCATGTTTTTTATGTGCGAATTTTGGATCCTACAACTCACGCTGGTGCATGTACAGTAACTCCTCGCTTAACGTTGTAGTTATGTTCCTGAAAAATGCTACTTTAAGCAAAACAATGTTAAGCGAATCCAATTTACCCATAAGAATTAATGTAAATAGGGGAGTTAGGTTCCAGGGAAATTTTTTTTGCCAGACAAAAGATTATATTTTTTATATATACACATAAATAGACACAGTATAAGTTTTAAACAAACAATTTAATACTGTACACAGCAATGATGATTGTGAAGCTTGGTTTAGGTTGTGAAGTCAGAGGGCGGAAGAGGGTGGGATATTTCCCAGGGAATGCCTTACTGATAAATGATGAACTAGCACTTGGCTGGGCCCTCAAGAGTTAACACATTGTTGTTAATGTAGCCTCACCCTGTACAAGGCAGCACAAATGTAGGGAGGGAGACAGAACAGCAGAGAGAGACAGAGACACATACCGAGTGTGTGTGAGAGTGACTCGCATTGACCTTTTAAGTACGCTAACCCCACTCTAAGTACATTGCCCTTTTCAAGTAGATCAGCAACTTGAGACAGCTGCTGCTGCCAGCAAGCTCCCTCTGTCCTGAGCCCTGTTGTGTCCCCCGCCCGCTCTGTGGATAAGGTACAGGAGCAGGGGAGGGGGACACCCTGACATTAGCACCCCTCTTCCCCCCCTTCCCCCCACACAACAAGCTCCTGGGAGGCTCCTGGGAGCAGCGCCAAGGCAGAGGGCAGGAGCAGCACAAGGCAGTGGTGGGAGGGACAGCTGAACTGCCGGCAATTGTAACCTGCTGAGCAGCTGCCACACAGGGAACTTAGAGGAGCTGATAGGGGGGCTGTCTGTCCACCCTGGCTCCAAGCCTCCACCAGCTAGCTCCAACGGGCTGCTCTTTCTGCAAGCAGTGGACAAAGCAGGTGGCTGCCAAACAATGTTATAAGGGAGCATTGCATGACTTTAAACGAGCATGTTCTCTAATTGATCAGCGATGTAACAACGAAACAACATTAACTGGGATGACTTTAAGTGAAGAGTTACTGTATGTTTCATTTGCAGAAAGTGGGTAGACATTTACACAGGTTGCTCATGCAATTTGAGTGGACATGTTTTGATTTTATTTATTTATTTATTTTATTTTTGAACACCTAAATAGAGCTGGGTGAATAATGGATTTTTCAGCTCACTGGCAATTTAAAAAAATTGGAATTATTTTTTATTTGGGTTGAACCAAAATCTGTTTTTCAGTGACTTGAAAAGTTGAAAAAATGTTGGGTAACAATGAGTCAAAATTAAACAATTCGTTTTGACCTGAAAAATTGTGTTTAGATTTCTAGGCATTTTTATGGAAACAAAGAAAAGAATGCATAAAACAGCTGGAGGTGGAGGAAGTGGTGGTGCTTGGTGGTATCTCCCTTGTAAGCTTTTGCTAAGTGGTTAGGATACTCACCTGGGATGTGAGACACTGGGATTCAATTTCCCCCTCATGTAAAATTGTGGATTCAGACTTACAGGATGCTTTTGATAATCTGGATCTAGGGTTTTGTTGTTGTGGAGCTAGATTTTTCAAAGCTGGCCATTTAAATTTTAGGTGCGAAATACTCTCAAATGAATATTTGTACTGGGAAATATACCATTTCTGTGCACAAACACCCATTTGCATGGGCAACGCTACATTTTGTGCAGGCAATGGGTGCATGTGAAAATTTGGCCCATGTGTTTTTTGTGCCATCAATGTGTGTGGTAGGATTGATTGGTGCAGGCGCTCCAGAAGCTCCCTAGAAGGGTCGGGGGAGTCGGGGGGGGGGGGGGGGGACACAGGTGCCTGAACCATGGCCACACCGTCGCTCCACCTTTCTTCTAAGGCCCTGCCCTGACTCCATCGCTTCTTCTGAGGCTAGGGTGACCAGATGTCCCGATTTTATCGGGACTGTCCCGATATTTGCTTCTTTGTCCCGCGTCCCGACCGATGTTTGGTCGGGACGCGGGACAAAGAAGAAATTTTCCCTTCTGCTCCGGCTCCGCCCCCTTCTCCCCCCATTGGCTCCCTCCTCAAATCCCCGCCCTGGCCCCGCCTCTTCCCCAGCATTCCTCCTCCCTCCCAGGCTTGCAGCATGGCGGTGCAAGCCTGGAGGGAGGGACTGGCGGCGGCGGTGCCTGGATCCTGGAGCTGGTAAGTCAGCTCCAGCACCCGGGCACCGGGCAGGCAAAGGGGGCCTGGCAAGGGAGGGAGACGGCGGGCTCAGCTGTGAGCCCCCCCGCCGCGCCAGAGGGCTTCTTTTCCCGCGGGCTGCCTCACCCGGGGCCGGGAGTGCAGCCTGGAGGCTGCTCCAGCCCTGCAGCCCGCGGGGCAGCGCGGTGGGTCCGGGCGGGGGCAGCGCGGTGGGTCCGGGCCGGGGCAGCGCGGTGGGTCCGGGCCGGGGCAGCGCGGAGCGGGCGGGGGGTGGGTGGGTGGCGCGGGCTGAATCCCCGCTGCTGCTGGGGAGCCCCGCGCCTCTCCGTCCCGCTCACGGCCGCGGCTCCTTCCTGGCCGGACGCGCCCCCCCCCCCCGCTTGCCCCGCGCACATGCGGTGCACATCCAGCTGCTCCTTCCCGGCGGGAGGGAGACTAGGCGCGGGGGACGCGCGCCGCATGTGCCCGGGGCAGCGGGGGGGGCGCTTCGCGTCGGGAGGGAGCCACAGCCGCGAGCGGGAGGGAGAGGCGCGGGGCTCCCTGGCAGCAGCGGGGATTCGGCCCCTGCCACCCACCCGGCTCCTGCCCGCTCCGCGCTGCCCCGCATATGTCCGTGGCGGGCCAGGGGGTGGGAGGCTCCGCGGGGAGGGCAGCGCGCGGGGCCTGCTAATGCCCCAGGCCCCTTAAATTTTTTTGGCCCCGCCCCCTTTTTTGGCTCCGCCCCCGTCCCGATATTTTAGGCTTGTAATCTGGTCACCCTATCTGAGGCCCCACCCCTGCTCTCTCCGCCCCTCCCTCCATCACTCACCCTTAAGGCAGGTAAAAAGTGGAAGAGCATAGCCCTCCCACTTTTAAAAGTGATGGGGCCATACCTGCCTACTCTCTTCCTACCCCCCCCCCCCCCCCCCGTTCCGGCGCCCCTGGATTGGAATGAATAACTAACATGGATCTACAGCAAATCCTGAAACGCCCAGGCCCAGACCTTACTATTGCTAAAATTATTTAAGCAAAGTCATATTCAGCTATCTTGCAAAGCAGGCTTTAAAGGCTATTGTTTAACACAGTTACAAAATGCATTTAATATGTTGTAGTGTGGTCCTAAATCTAGTTAACTACTTTTTAACCACGTTACTTCACTTGAGAGATTTTTTTGGCCAATACTAAAGCTGGTAAAAATATTTAAAATTGAAAATCTGATACAGGCGGTATTGGCCCTTCTTCAGCAAGCTTAGGTACCTAACTTTAAGCATGTACGTAATCCTATTGATTTCAATGGGACTACTCATTGAAAGCTAGGCATGTGCTTAAGTAGCATGCTGAATCCAAGCCAATGTACATTGTTGTCTCAGCAAGTCATCTTCTAATATAATGCAAATTAAAACAGTCAATAAGTATTTCAATTTAGTACAGAAATCTTTGTAAATCAAAGCTTAATAAGATGACATGACACTTTAGAGTCATATGGATAAATTATGATTGTATTCAATTTAGTCTGTCGACTGAAAGAAAAGAATTGAGGAGCTTTGATATAGTTTGGGTAGATTTGTCCCCTCTCTATCATAAGAATGCTTTGTTTTGCTGCTGTTATTGTCATGTCCCACAATAATCATATCAGGCCATTAAGTTCAAGAATGAATTTGGCGACTCTTACAGGCAGGGCCGGCTCTAGGCACCAGCAAAGCAAGCAGTTGCTTGGGGCGGCAGATTTGCAAGGGGCGCAAGAATCTAGTATGGCAGCTGAGAACCAACAGGGGGCCCTGGGAGCTGTAGTTCCTTGGTTAGCTCCCTGCCTATAGAGCCAGCCCTGGAGCAGGGAAAGAACTACATTTCCCAGCATTTCTTTGGCCACTAGCAACAGGAAAGGGTGGGGGAAGGAATATGGTACTGAAATCTGCAGCTTGCTGTGAATGGTAGGAACAGAGCCAGCTCTAGGTTTTTTGCCACCCCCCCCCCGCACCCCTGTATTGCCCCAGCCCTGGGCTCTCCCCCGCCCATACCCCCTGCCACCTCGGCTCTGGCCCCCACCTGCACTCCCCTGCTTACCCAATCCTGGGCGCTTCCCCCCCTGCACCCCCTGCCACCCCAGCCCTGGGCTCTCCCCCACCACCCACACCCCCCTGCTACCCCAGCCTTGGGCTCTCCCCCCCCCGACCCACACCCCCTGCCGTCCCAGCTCTGGGCTCTCACCCCACCCGCATCTCCTGCCGCCCCAGCTCTGGGCTCTCCCCCACCCACACCTCCTGCAGCCCCAGCTCTGGCCCCCACCTGCATTCCCCTGCTCCCCCAGCCCTGGGCTCTCCCCCCACCCGCAACCCCTGCTGCCCCAGCCCTGGGCTCTTCCCCCCCCCCCCTGCACCTCCTGCCGCCCCAGCCCTGGGCTCTCCCCCAAAGAAGGAATTGGGGGGACTAAATGGACGGTGCACCTCTCTATCTGAAGCCTAGCAAGGGAGGTATGTGGCTCTCACTAGAATTTAAAATGAAAAGTAAGGGAGGGGAGGCTCTGGACCTGGGCAGCTTTAGATACAGTACCAGGCACTTAGGAGGATTTCCACTTCTGAGCCATGGAAGCAGAAATTGACTTTTCCTTTCCAGATTTAGCTAATATTCAGAAAGGGAATCTAGCACATGCCTTCCAGATTTGAACACCCTCAAAATTCAGGAGTGCTCAAGCTCAATTTGGGCAGCTGTTACTTCATTTCCCCCAAATCAAATATACTGATCCACTGTAACTTGCTGTAGAAAAAGTAGAATAAATTGAGCAAGCAATGCTTCCCAGTGGTTATTAGGACTGGAATTGCTATTTTCAACAGCCATTGCCTTTTTTTTGTTTGTTTAAAAGGAAGACAGTGATATTGCATTGGCAAATTCCCCATAGAAAGAAAGAGAGGAACAAAAGAATAATAAAGACACCTCAACTTTTCCTCATTTATGGAGGACAGTCTTATAATATGCATCCAGATATCCTCTAGTCACACAAGCTGAAAATTGTTCCACTTTACTGCAGTTCTGTAACCATATGGGAACCAATCCTGTCTGTGTTCTGTGCACATCCAAAATTCCTGCTGAATGAACCGCCCTGGGAGCGAGTTACCAGTGACCCAGGGCTGGGGCGGCAGGAGGGTGCAGTTGGGGGGGGGGGTAAGGGGGAAAGCCCAGAGCTGGGGTGGGGGGCAGCCCAAAATTTTTTTGCTTGGGGCAGCAAAAAACCTAGAGCCGGCCCTGCTTACAGGGTCCTTTGTTAGGGCTTGATCCAAGATGTCAAATCCAAAGAGTATCATTTCCCTTACAAAATTACATTCAAAAGCATTGCCAGGTGCTAAAGCCTGCTCCTGACACAACTTGTAGAGTGGATATATCTTGGTGCGATCTCTACTAATTTTCATTCCTGCTGTGTGCCCTGTCTGCAGTCTCATAATAGTGGATATTATTTTCTGAGATGCTCTGATATCGGTCTGATTATCTTTTATTTTTCAGCCATTTATTACAGCTAATATTTTCATTCATAGGGCATCAGTATCCTCAACTGTTGTCATTCCTACCTGAGTTTCCAATCTTCCTACTTTAGCCAGATCATAAGCTACTTCCCCTATATACCAATGTACGATGGAATTCACTGAAAAATCAGAGTGTTGCCTCACACTCTAAGCCTCCTTATGATTGATAATAGTGTTCTGATTTCTTTAAAAGGAACTGAGTTGACCCACAGGCAGAGTTTCTAACATCACAACATCCGCCTCTGATTCTGCTGTTTATTTCTTTCAAAGCAGTGAGAATAGCTTTCATTTCAGCCATATAATTTGAGCTGATGTGTCCTGAATTAGTGTTCTTTCTTGTCTTGTGTCCATTAGACCACTGGACGAAGACACCACAATCACCATTCTTGAAGGATTTGTCTGATGAACCATCAGTATACACATGAATCTGTTTGCCTTGTGACTGATACTGTTGGAAGGTCTTTTCTATAATTTTCCTTAGTGTAGGCATGTCCGTGTGGTCCTCAGAGGAAAGTTCCAAAGTGGGAGAGGTTTACTAATGTAAGGTTCATGTGGAGGAATTAGTGGGCATACAAGCTTCTTCACACTCTCCACCTTCCTAACATCATAAACTACTTCCATGTCTTCTGTAGCCTTTATATGTTATACCAATAGAATAAAAAACAGCAGGATCTGATTAAGAGGGATAAGGCAAAGATGCCACATTTATTGTAAATATAATAAAGCAAAAGATAAAAGTAAACAACGTTGTTTGACCACTTATTCCTATCACTACTTATTCCTTATATATACACACACACACATATATATAGATTCATTCACACAATCATTCATTCAAGTTCTGAATTGGTGTTATAGTTACCAGCCTAGAAATTGCTCATGCCAAGTTACTGGCCAGGTATCTTAGTCAGGAGGATGGAGCCGAGTCCGTGTCAGGTGCACGTGATGCTCCTGGAGGTTGGCAGCAGAACCAGAGACTCAAAGTCCTCAGTCTTCAGAGTCCATTCTTATAGGAATTAATTCCTATGTTAGTCTATGGGAGCTGTTTCATCCTGCTGTTGCTAACTCAATCAGCAGATGGCACATTCCTGGTGGCTCCACACTGTCCAAAGTGGCACATTCCTGGTGGCTCCACACTGTCCAAAGTTTGTGTTTCTCATCCTTCCAGGTGATGGGGTGGATCCCAGTTTACCCTCCCGGGTTGTCTGGTGATCTACTTGACACATTCTTCGGCCAATGGATACTCCCTTTCTAGGCTGACACCTCCCTAACCATTCATGTACATCAAGCATTCATCAACATACGTTCCATATCTTAACCATATTTTAATTTACTGTCTCCACCACTTTTGGGGTGTGTGCTAATTCATTTGAGACTCCCAGCCTTTTAATCACAGAGGGTGGGGGGTCTGTTCCTAGGAGCTGTTGCTGTTACAATGAAGTGAAAGTCACTTAATGGCTTATAGCATTTGTTTACCTTGTATCAGGGGTGGTAACATAGTGTTCACTTCAAGAACAAAGTCAATTAACTTGATTGTAAGTTTTACATAGTAATAAAGTATCTTTCACAGGACAGATACAATCAATGGTTTCTACAGACAGTAGCTTACAAGTTTACTTGGTGAAACTGTTGGATTTTAAAGTGTGGGGGACCAATTATGGGGGGGGGTCACTGTCACTTGGGGGAATCACTGTTAGTACCTTCTTTAATATCCCTACATATACACCTTTTGAAACAAGACAATTGTTTCAGCCGGAATAGACCTGAACAGTGATGACATTCAAAGACGCTTTCCATACTGAGTTAGCTGTTCTTTTCTATGGTTCTCAAGAGGTTGAACATCATTCTTTTTCACAAATAAATTGCACTTGGAGTGGATCTTACAACTCCAGTTATCATTTGAACTGGGGACAACGGCTCAACATCAGTTTTGGTAAGGTTACTGACAGCAGTGTGTGACCAGACAGATGAGGCATATTCATGTATTGGCAGTGGTGCAAGTGGAATCCATTTTTTACCGATACGAGGGGGGGCCCCCCACGGGGGATATGTGATCTCCTCATGTGACCCTCCACGTGACTCCGCCCCACCCCTAGCCTGCTTTACCTATCCCCTCCCCATGATCCACCCCCCTTACCTGGGAATGGGGGGGGCAGGGGAGAGGCTCTGTCCTCCTCCTGCTGTGCCTTTGGAGCTGCAGCAGCGAAAGGAGCAGAATGTGGGGATGCCTCAGCCCTTCCACGCAGGGTCTCCTCTGTCTATATAGCAGCAGCCCCGCCAGAGGCCAGGGCTGGGGACGAGGCTGGGCGCGGTACAGCAGCCATGCCGGAGGAGCTGCCAGGGTGGGGCCGCCTGGTGGCTCCACGTTCTGCTCCTTTCCCCACTGTAGTTCCTGGGAGTGCCCTGTGGTTCAGGCTCTCCCGGGAACTGCAGTGGGGAAAGGAACAGAACGCCGGTAGCTTCTCTGGCAGCTGTACCCCCCAAGCCCTGTCCTCCGGTAGTGCTGCTGCTGGGAGCCGGAGAGATGCAGCTCTGGGGAAGGGCAGGAGGCGGGGCTGGAGTTCTGCTCCTTTCCCCACTGCAGTTCCTGGGAGAGCCCTGAACCACAGAACTCTCCCAGGAGCCACGGTGGGGAAAGGAACAGAACATGGGGCCACCAGGCAGCCCCACGCCTGCAGCTCCTCTGGTGCGCCTGTACTGCCCCCAGACCTGTCCCCAGCTCTGTCCTCCGGCGGGGCTGCTGTACAGATGGAGAAGACCCTGCATAGAAGTGCTGAGGATGGTACAGCTGCACTGGAGGAGCTGCTGGCGTAGGGCCGCTGGGCAGCCCCATGTTTTGCTGCTCCTCTTTCCGGTACGCCATACCAGTTATAAGTATCTTGCTGGTATGGCGAACCAGACCACATGGCCCTACTTGCACTGCTGAGAATTGGGCAAACTATCTAAACTATTATGTTGAGATCAGTGTCCTACAGTATGAGCTTTCACTGCTGCTAGCAGTATGTTGTGGAAGATTCAGTCTCTTCTTTGGTTTGGCTACCATCTTTATGGCTTGTGGTCTGAACCTTAATTCTGTGTCCAAGGTCACTAAAAGGTATACTGGGTTCCTCTCAACACCAGTACCTTCTTCATTTAGTGTCAATTCTGGATGATACTGGAACCTCTTAAGGTGTGTATTAAAGTAGGTGGACTTGGTTTTTGCTGGATTCAGCTGGAATGTATGCTCCTTTGATCCTCTATTTACAATTTCCAAGTCCTCATTAAATGCATTCTCCAATTCATTTGTTTCATGACCCATGATACCAAGCACAATATCTTCTACATATGTGTATACAGATGATTTCAAGCAGCCTGACAGTCCAGAGGTCTATAGCAGGAAAAGAAAAGGACTTACAACTTAGTCCCGAGGATCTCCCACTTCAAGTGGCCTTGTCTTTGGAAAAAGTACCATTTAGTCTTATTGTAATTTTCCTATACTGCAGGAAGTCTCTTGTCCAGAACTATGTTTTGCAACAGTTTCCCATTTCATTGAATTTCACTAAGAGCATCTCATGACACACTATCAAATGCTGCAATAAGATCCAAATGGATGCCTATTGATGACTGTGGAGGTTTTCATTGAAATCAACCCATCTGCTAGCAGAAGGCCACCAGTAGGTCCATATTGGAGTACAAGGACCTGTATGCGATTTGGGTAGGTTCTGTCTTTCTTTTTCTTTTTTTTTAACAGCCACATAGAAGACTTGATTGTACCATTCTTTCAATTTTCTTACAAATGTGTCTCATTAAAGATAGCTACCTGGGGAAGGGGGATCCTTGCCAGTCTTAAAATGAGGAACAATAACTGCTGACTTCTGCTGTTTCAAGTACCTTCCCTTTTGTCCATGATTTGTTTATGATATTCAACAGCCTGGCTTTAGCCTGCTTCCCAAAGTGCTTTATCATATGGCCAAAAATGACATTGAATACAGGGGATTTGCTGGGTTTGAGCTTCTCTGTTGCATCTTCTAGATCATGTATGAGAGAGATCTTTCTGAAGTGAGGGTACTCAGTTGGGTCTGTGTGCATGTTTTTGGATTCTCTTTGTCTTTACTCTTGAATAATTCATCTTGTGTGTTTTGCAACAGCTCCATTATTATCTTTCATATGTGGTGTAATCTTCAACCAGCATATTGACAGACTTTATCATCTAATGCCTCTATATCTCCATTTTCAGGATATTGGTGTTCTTTAGATTTAAAGACTTAGTCTGTTTGTTCTCAGTTCACTTCAGTATCACCTATAATTCTTTTCTTTTGTGAAGATCCAGCCTTTCACAAGTCTTTCTGATGCCTGCATCTACATTCAGCAGTTTCATGGTGACCTCTTTTGAGACTTTGTTCCATTTTCGTCTGGTGTCTTCATCTCCAGGGTTCCATTCAGTCTCAAGTTGAACTTGATTCCTTTCCATGATCAGATTTGCTATGCCAACCTCATTCCAATGTGGAGCCCATTTCTTCCTCTTGCCTCTTGGGATGCTCTCTCTTGCTGATTTCTGCATAGCAAATTCAAAAACCGTACAGGTTATGCATTGTACTTTCCCCCATAAGTAATCTGTGACACTCAACACTACAAACATAAGATTGAAATCTATAATACATATCCACGTTATGTAGGTAATAGATATATCCCTTAAGGGAACACTGAAAATTTCTTCTCAGACTGAACACTTGAACGAGCAACTTCACAATATAGCATGCTGTTTTGTTCAGATATTTTCTATACTGTCCCTATAATAATGTAAATACTTTCTTTCACAGGTTTTTGTAACTGCGATACCAATTTATACCTTCTAAAGGAGTCATACTATCATTTTACTATTTATACTTTTAAATCTATTTTGAGCTACTAGCCATCACTGGTCAACATGCAAACATATAGCTATTTCCAGAAAAGCTATTTCTCATTAATTCTTGTATAAATGTTCCTCAATTACTCATCTCTAAACTGATCTCCAGGAGGTTCAGATTCTAAAATAGATTTTATATAAGCTCTTTCTTTGTATTATCTGGTTTTAATTATGATATTAGATAAAGAAGCCTGTAACACACTGATCATTAATAGCTATTTGCAGTCTAATTATGTCCTTTTAATTAGAACAATACATAATGAAAACAGTAGCTAATGGGAAAGAAATGTTACCAAAGGTACATAATAAAGTCACCTTCTGCACACAAGAAGAAAAAAAAAATGCAACTATAAAGATCCACCTGTTATTCCTTCCCAGGAACAATACTGCAGACACCACTGGGGCTGCAGTATCAGCAGTGGAGCAGCTCTACTGCTTGCTTCATGGCCTGTGGAGAGGATTTTTTCCCACCGGTTTGTGTGAATTTCCTCAGAGTTTAGCCTAGCTAAATAGGCAGGTAGTGGTATAAGATTTGGAGCTCGTGTGAATGATGTATTCACATAAATTAAGACTGTAATTTCATGACAGGGTTCTGGTAGCTATGATAAATTACTCAAAGTTGCCTCTTGTGGTTATAATGGGCAAGAGAAATGTGTGACGGAATTACGGTATTAATACGTTGAGTTGATAGCACATTGCTCTTTATGTATTATGTACAAGAAAATGTGTCCTATCCCTGCAGCACCACAGCTTACCAGTAACCCAAGAGGTATTCATTCTAATAGCGCCGTATCCCTCTGTAGGGTGTCACTGGAGAGGAGCAGCTATAACTTCCCCAGTGCTACATGGAAACTGAAAACAGTGCGGTCTTTCAAAGTGGCAGAATACATAGGATGGGGATATAAAAAAAACACTCAGCACTAATTCTGCTCCCATTGAAGTCAATGGGTGTTTTATTTTTGGTTTCAATGGGACCAAAATGTGGCCAGTGCTGAGAGCTCTTGACTATACTACACTAAGGCCTAGCTACATGGGGAAATGTACTTGTGTATTTATACCAGTATAACTTCCAATGTGAACACTCTTATTTCATAATAAGAGTATTCACATGAGCAACTATATTAACAGTATAATTATACTGGCATAGTAAAGCCAGTAAATCTCCCAGTGTCAGAAGCCCTAATTTAATGTATAATATCACTGTATAGTTTTGACTACTTAAACCTCTTAACCATTTTTTTTAAAGTTCTTTTTATGTTCTTTTAATATTCTCCACATTTTGGAAAGCTTTTACTGTTTTTTCAGAAAACAAGAACTGGGTTGCTTGATCGGAAAGTTGTATTAATGTAATTATTCCAGACATCACTTGTGGAGTTAAGTATCTCTCCCAGTGTCTGACCAAGAGAGGGAGCTGGATGAAAGTAAACCGTCTGTTTACTTAGCAAAGATAAAATTTAAGAGATGCAGTTTCCGTAAATGGTGAATATCTCCCCTCTCCGCTTTCTAAAATGGTTAACAGTGTTGGTTTTTTAATTGATTCTGTCGTTGATCCTGAGGTCTCAGACAGCAGTGTGGTCCATATGCTGTTAGTCATCTATGGCTGGCCAAGAACTTGTGATCATTCCTCTCTAACATAAACTCTGCAGCTGGTCTCCATATGTTTGTTATTTCTGGGCTAGATTTCGGTAACACATGGTACTTAGGGTTAACCTTCAAGACCATCCAGAATTTTCAGCTAGTTCTGTCTGTGTCCTGTGGGATGAGCTACTAGAAGCCGTTATCAGTGTACATTATTTTAACTCTGTACTTGTTCACTCTTTGCCTCTGGTTGCACTTAAGGATGTTGGTGGGAATAATTTAATAGTCTGAGGCCAGGTCATCTGAATTTTTTTTTCTTTTGCTCTGTAGCATGTCACAGCTGTTACATGTGCTCTTAGTTTCTGAGGTTACACTTTCTTGGACCAGTGGCAGGGCTTTCTTGGTGAAGAACTTGCACCTCCCTCTGGCTCACAAGAGCCTGAGTTTGGTGAGCTTCAGGGACTGATGCAAGATGCTCTCATTGGGTTCAGCTTTTGGTGAGCTGTTTTGCTTCTTGACAACATAGCTGCTAATGTTTCAGGTAGCTTTAATTAATGAGCAATGGTTATGAATAATGCAACCAGCTATGGGTAATGTTCATATAATTTTATTAATTTATTTTGATTTATCTCCCCAAATACAAAGAGCATCAATTCATGACTCTAGGTTCCTTCGACATTAAAAAAAACAAAATGATTGTGTCTCTTTCTGTCATTCCCCAAATGACAATCACTTAGTGACAGGTAAACAACAAAAGCTGTAAACATTATAGCTCCCACCCTTCAATATATCACTATTACTGAGCCTCACTATTCTCATAAACTAGAGAGAAAAGGTGACTTTGTGACATGCTTTTAAAGGCTAATATAGTGAACAATTTGTGTTCAATTTCATTAAATGATGTAAATCATGTAACGTTTACAAATAAGTACTTTCCTGAGTGATGGGTGCCTCAAAGCCAATGAAAAGCAATACATAATGAATATTTCATTTTTAATATGTGGTCTAATATGCAGTATCTAGAGTGTTGCGAAAAAAGTTACATTGATATGTTTGGAGATTGTATGTATGTCTAATGCTGCAAGTGGAAATCTGTTTGGTGGTGATGGTATATAGCATAAGTAACATTATTATGTATGTAACAAATGCAGAACAAAATATAGCAAATTCATTGTTTTGATGCAAAACAAGCTCATGTCACTTAGCCTTTGGGTTCTGTTGTCTAAAGACAAAGACAGTTGTTGTCAGGTGTTGGCAGTGTGTGTGTGTTTTCTCTGTGTGCTGTTCTGGTTCTGGCCAGATAGCCGGCACAGCATACCCCTATTGAACTGCCCAGGAAGACCACAGTTTCAGTTCGGTAGCAAAGGCGTTTGGCCAGGTTTATTGTTAACGAAGCACGGTCCTAATGCCCGGTAGACTCTACGGCGACACTAACACATGTATGGCTGTTATAATGGAGTCGGTTCAGTGAGTGGCAGGATCTTCTGCTCCCCCGCCTAGTCCAGAGAAAGACACCCCCTCTGTGACCTCTCTTTTATACACTGATACAGACAAGTTATGTACTACCCTTCTGATGTGGTTAGTTACCAACCCTATACCTTGTATCTGCTGGTTCGAACAAAACATTTCATCTATCATCCTATCCTGTCCTCCCATCCTTGTTTCACTTGCGGTTGGTGTGTTCCTGTTCCATCTCTCAGAATTGTGTTTATGACATACTTTTATCTTAGGGGGTATCTGCATCTTTTGATATGTGCATACATGAATGCCCTGGGCCTACTACTACTGTGTTTTTTGCCAAGTTCATGAACCAAACAGTGAATTTGTAAGGAAGCCTGATGTTTGCTCATAACCTGACTTGCTGACTTTGCTTTATAGCAGCAGGACCTGACTTTAGTTCAGGCTTTAGGCCTCGTACCAGACCCATGTTTCAGGCTCTCTTTCTACTACAACAGTAGGTTTTCTCTAGAATAGAGCTTGTAAATGGTACCAATACTCCTCTGTTTCACTCCATGTTTCACAACTGAGTATGATGCAACCTGCTTCTGGACTCTTAAATTGCAATGGATGTCAGAACAGAATAGGAGCCGGCTAGTCCAGGACTGGTTTTAGGTATGGGAACCACATTTAAATTACAGATCTTAGGCTTTTTGGTGTTGTTTATGCAAGCTGCTAAGTGCCTTCAATTCCCATTGTAGTCTCTGGGAATTTAGGATGCTTAACCTGACGGTGAAGGATTGGGCCTTTTGGATGCTGCCTCTTCTTTTACCTGAATTTGGAGGTGGACCCACAACACTGGTTTGCTAAAGAACATTTTTTACTTGTCATCAATGGTGCAGCATTGATTTGTAGTGCTTGTGTCCAGCGCATTTTTAGCCATGTGTCAAGAAGACCTACCTGGAGCTGAACAGTGCAGACAAGTCAAGAATATGGACTCCTCTGTGCTAGCCCACACTTTCCTCTTTGGGTACGCCGGATCAGCGGGTAGCAACTGATCTATCATCTAGACGTGATAAATCGATCCCCGAACGCGCTCCCCGTCAACTCTGGAACTCCATCAGGGCGAGAGGCGGAAACGAAGTTGATGGGGGAGCCGCGGCCATCGATCCTGTGCCGTGAGGATGGAAGGTAAGTCGATCTAAGATACATTGACTTCAGCTACACTGAAGTTGCGTATCTTACATCGATTCCCGCCCTTAGTGTAGACCAGCCCTTTATTGAAGTTTGGGAATAAGGGGAGTAGGAGAGAAAGGTCTTCTGAAATGATTGAGAGGCTGACGCATCAGTAAACCCAGATCTGGTGGCCCAACAACAGACTTTTGCTGCTGTGTGTGAAGTAATTGCAAATAGAAGAGGTCACAAATTGTCATCAATAACTGCCCCATACTTAGTTTTCAGTGTAATTAATTGTGTCTACGTGCTCCCAGTCATTGATGTGATTTGTTTCCCCTATCCCCTATCAGTTTCCTCTGCATTTGAGGCATATATTTGTTTAAAAATTGGGACTAGATATGTAAATCCATCACCAAGGAGACCAAGATTATATATCTGAAATGCCACAGAGCCATAATTTAAATGTCAATTGTACTGAACTTTGTCATGTTATTTGATTTTATAGATTTATACTGTCTGCGGAGGCCAATAAATGGAAAATTATCTTTGGCCTATGTGACAGCCATCTGCAGCTTCTCATGCTGCCAATAATTTGTCCACTGTCTCTGGTTTTTATTGCATGAAGGTCATCCTAACAGTTAATGAAATGTGAATCTTTTCCACTTATATTTCTCATTTTACCTTCCTAATGTCTATCATTTCTGTAAGTGCATCTTGTGTTCCTAATATAGCAGTCCCTTTATTTCATAACGACTAATTTGGTCTAGTGGAGATTCATTGCACAGTAGAAAAGCATTTACAGTGAAGGCAGAAAATATTTTTCTCTCTGGAGGCAGTTTTTATTGAACTGAAGTACAGTACAAAGGTAGCTTCTTATTGTTAAACACGATTACTTATAACATAATATATACAACTTTTTATTAAAGATAGGAAATTAAGCTGATCTAATATTATCAGATCAGTATTAAACTTATCATTTGTAAACTGTAGGCTAAAAGGTAGCTGTGCAGAAGTGATTTTATTTCTGGGGCAGGAAGGGATGTAATATTTACTGCACAAGTAAAAGAATCCAAACAAATCCTCTCCCTGCACTTATAGGAAATGTTTGCAACCAAATTCAAAGCTGCAAAATCAGCCCCCTCTGGATAGATGCCAGTCTGTAGTGAGTAGACCCAACTGCTGAATCCGTCATACCCCCAAGTCTGGGCTGACTCTAGTCACTGTTTCTAGCTCTGGGCCTCTCTAGGGCTCTTTCTCAGACTCAGATCTCTGGGTTAAGCCCTTTCTTTTGCAGTCTGGTTGCCGCAAACCTTGGATATGTGAGGATTTCAGTCTTCATTCTTAAAGAAAAAGCTAGTTTCTTGCCCTCATAGCTAAGGAGAAAGCTTCAAAATGTGATCCCGGTGCACCCTAAAGGCTCAAAAAGCAGAAGGCCAATAAAAAGAACACAAAACTGTTATTTTTACATAATCTCATGATTTTTGAATATTTGGGGTTGGCAATATTGGGAATTGCATCTTTCAAAGACAGGGGCCTAGTTCCCTTCTCTCCATCCCACTAGAACTATGGTGTGATAATCGGGGTCCAGATACCCCAAGGAGAGAACAGGGGGTCTGAACCCCAAAGAATAAGCAGTTGAATCAACTGGTTGTATACAATGTTATTGCATCAAGGGTACGTCTATACTTACCTCCGGGTCCGGCGGTAAGCAATCGATCTTCTGGGATCGATTTATCGCGTCTTGTCTAGATGCGATAAATCGATCCCGGATCGATCCCGGAAGTGCTCGCCGTCAATGCCGGTACTCCTGCTCCACGTGGAGCACGCGGAGTCGACGGGGGAGCCTGCCTACCACATCTGGACCCGCGGTAAGTTCGAACTAAGATACTTCGACTTCAGCTATGTGAAGTAGCTGAAGTTGCGTATCTTAGTTCGAAGTGGGGAGTTAGTGTGGACCAGCCCTTAAAGTATGTCAAGGTCTTTTGTGAACGTGTGAAATGTTCTGAACTTGTCAAGTAAGGTCTTTTGTGAACGTGTGAAATGTTCTGAACTTCATTAGGAGATATGTATACAGGTTATGATTATGAATGTATGCACTACATATATGTAGAAAAGTGTAATTGTAATTAGGGAGCAATTACAGCATCACATCAGAGAAGTGTGGGGAAGCAATCAGGGCAGGGTAGGTGGGGCACATCCCAGGCTAATTGTTTACAGAAAACTAACTCCAAGCACCTAGCATTGTACAAGCCTGGGGAAGACAATGGTAGGCCATTAAAGTTAATGGAAAGACATTGAAACTGAAAAGAAAACCCCAGTCTTGGAAAACTAAGGAGGGCATTTCCTCTGCTCTTTATAACCATGAATTACCATAGTCTGAGAAAAAACAATGAGGAGTCCTTGTGGCACCTTAGAGACTAACAAACTTATCTGGGCATAAGCTTTCCTGGGCTAGAACCCACTTCATCAGATGAATGAAGTGAAAAATACTGAGAGAGAGAGAGAACTGCAAACCCTGTTAAAACTTAAAAGGGAAGGAAATGGAATCTGAAGTGAAGGCTATTCAGAAACAAACTGCCAGCATCTAAGCAGGGTGCTGTCTGTAAAACGTGGAATCCTCTCTAGGACAGAGGGCATGCTGGGAAGCTGTTCAGAGGCAATAGGTAACTTGTATTAAAGAAGGGAACATAGCTAATATGGAAGTGTGAAGTCTGAGGTTGCATCTTTGTTTAGTGAGTTTCTGTGTAACCTGTATGTGTTTGTCTTTGTCTTGCCATTTATGTTTCATCTGTTGTACAATCTGGGTGGGGTGTGCAGCCCTAAGCGGACTGATAACAGGCGGCAGGTTTCACTCCTGCTGTGGGGGTGACAAACCAAAGGGGAAAAGACCAAGTATCTGGTAGTTAAGAACTTGGGGGAAGTATTTGGGGAGACTCTGAGCCAGAAGAGCTATTGGGGTCACCCTGAAAGGAATAACTAGGTGGTTGGAACCCAGGGTGACAGCTTTTATGCTTGTACACTGGCTACTAGTGTCAGAGCTCTGAGTCATAGCAACATGGCAGGAAGGCACCCAAAGTTACAAGGCAAAAGGTGACAGAAACGACTGCTCTGGATAATCCCCAGAACATATCCTATGGGAAGTATTATTGTAAATTGAGAGTTGTGTGTAGTAGCAACTTTTTCTTTTTGTGTGGTGCCAGGGTGAGAGGGCATCTAGAACTAGGAATAACATTGCTAAGTTCAAGGAAAACTATTTATGTGAGCTCCCTGTTCTGGGCCACAGAGCATCTGTGTTTTGTTGTTGTTTGGCCCTTCCACGCTGGCCAGACCTTTCTCTAAATAAGTCAGTCCATGACACAACAGGCTTCCTTGGGGCCTATAGGGTAGTGTCTAGCTGACAGTTTTTATTCACCTTCCTTTTAAAATCCAATGACACCATTAGGTGACAACCTAGCCAAAAATGTACAATAATGCAATTCTTGAATGAGGCCCTTGAACTGAAAATTTAATTGCTTACTGAGTTATTCATTGTGCTCATTCAAAATATTACTGCTCATCTTAGAATATTAATGTGTTATCAGGTGTGAGCCTGGTGCTTGAATTATGGATGTCTGGCTTAAAAAAAAAAGTGTATGTGTGGAAACTTGACAGCTCTTTGGGGCTGAAATAAACAGTTTGGGTCAGTATTTAGCAACAGAACTGTAGTAATGGCATCATCCTCTTCCCAGTAGATGGTGGACTCAGTAAAAATAATCAATTTCTGTAAGAGTTGAGCTGCATAACCAGCTCTTAGAACTGTGCATTTCATATTCTGAATGTTTATTTCTATTGTTGTAGATGTCAGGTTGGAAATAGCATAACAATAATGTAACTTAAAATTGTCATGGAAACCAAAGATTAAAAATGCTTTCCAGCTAGCAAGTTATGAGTAAGCCAATCTGAAAATGTCAATGTACGGTTTCTAACAATTTTTTTTCATGCTATTCAACTGACACTAATTCATAGACAATTTAGAAAATAAAGTGAGTATCACAGTAATATTGGATGTCAGCATTTGCTGACCCTAGGGATCTTTTACAATTTGACAAATGTTTTCCTTTCTGTTATTCTGGCAAATGCTAATAATTAGGTTTAGGAGCTAATGAATAATTTGGTGATATGAATCTGCTGCTAAGATGTTATATGTGTGTGTAATGCTGAAGAGGAATAAGAAAATCCTATGAGAAATCTACAGTGTGTGATGTTACTAACTAAAGTAGCGGAAAATAATTCATAAACATATGCACAACTGCTATAAGAAAAGATCATAGACAATCATAAAATTGCTGTGGAATTCTTACTAAAATCAGAATATTTCAGTACTTTAAAAATATTAATCCAAAGTCAAGTGAGTAAAGGGGAAGAACATAATGAAAAGATGACACCTCTGCAACCAAACTGTTTTTCAATATGCAGGCAAAATCCTAGTTAACAATGTGCCTAACAAAAACCTGCAGGAGCCCAGGGCTACCCCAATGCTAAGTCCTGCAGAAAGCCATTAGAACATAATAATGACCATACATGGTCAGACCAATGGTCCATTTAGCCCAGTATCCTGTCTCCTCACAGTGGCCAATGCCAGGTGCTTTAGAGGGAATGAACAGAGCAGGGCAGCTATTGAGTGATCCATTCCCTGTCACCCAGTCCCAGCATCTGGCTGTCAGAGTCTTAAAAGTTATGTAAAAGCCATTTTCCCTATCACTTACTATTGAATGTATAATTGGGAGTGGCCATGTGGAAGTGGGCATAGGCTATGTGAATAAGTAGGCAGTTACTTAGACCAGTGAATGCTTTCATATCGCATCAAATACCTGCAATAGGGCTTATTATAAAAGGATTGGGGTACTTCTTAAAAGGAGTAGACTACCATAAGAAGACTATTTATAGGAATGATAAAAAGAACAGGAGTACTTGTGGCACCTTAGAGACTAACGAATTTATTAGAGCATAAGCTTTCGTGGACTACAGCCCACTTCTTCGGATGCATCCGAAGAAGTGGGCTGTAGTCCACGAAAGCTTATGCTCTAATAAATTCGTTAGTCTCTAAGGTGCCACAAGTATTCTTGTTCTTTTTGCGGATACAGACTAACACGGCTGCTACTCTGAGACCTATAGGAATGATGTTAGGCATAATTGCCACACTGCCTGGTATGGGTACCACTGAGAGTGCCAAATTCAGGACAGACTGTAAGAAAGAGGGCAAACACACTCCAAAAACTGGTGGCTTATTTTATAATTAGATTTCACCAAGCCAGTAACAAAAGTGAGCTCTTGTATCACCCCACTAGTTAACAAGAAGCCAAGACACAGTCCCCCATTCCAGTCCCGGCTTACCACCCAACAACTGGATTTCAGTGATTATTAAATGATTATTAAAACCAGAAATCACATATAAAGTTTTTCCAATCCCAAAGGACCAGTCACTTCCCCAGGTCGATCTATGCTTTCACCAAAAAACTAAAAATTAAAGGTTTGTTAATAAAAAGAAAAGGAAATAGTTATTAAATGGTTAAAGGAATCATATACATTACAATTTATTTCAGAGTCTATAGATGAAGATAATAGAAGTGATGTTAAGTGTGCTAGCTTGCAGTAAGTCTCTCTGGATCACGCAAAAGATTGGGGATCATCAGTTTTTTGTTCAGAGCTTCCTCTTGTTAGAAATCACAGTCCAGAGAAGTGAAGACAAAGCAGTTATGTCATAGTCTCCTCTTTTACACTTTCAGCTCATGTGTCTGGAAAGTTACTGGCACAAAGATGGAGTCTTAGATCACATGTCCTTACATGCCTCATTGAGTCATGGGGCTGCTATTGTGTCAGTGCTGTCTGAAATGTCTCCAGGAGGGTCTTACAGGATGAGTTGATTGTCCTTATTGGGCCATCAAGCAGGCTGGCTAGCCTTGATGCAAATCACTTTTGGGGCGTCAACCAAGAAAACAACACATTTGAGATACAAACACGTAGCAAATGTTCATAACTCCCTATACAAAGATGATACGTGGATTCAAACAGGATAATAATACTTAGCAGATTATAATTTTTCCATTAAAACCATTAATTCCACAACATACTTTGTACGAGATTTACTGCAGTTTTGTAAGAGTGGTGACTGTAGTAGTGTAACTAGTTACCTTTCTTTTTATAGAGCACCACAATAATAATGCTTCTTTTACAGTTTATGTATTTGTCCTGGGGGTGGCAGAGGGGGTATATTACTTTCCCAGTAGAATTTGGCTTATATAATGGAATTAGAGAGCCAGAATTTTATATTGTAAAATTCTTATGCTTAACTCTTAGAGCACTAGCCTTTTCTACAGTGTTTGTAGGTGAGGCACATCCAAAGGATTAGTAAGCAGTCATTTTAGAGTTAGGAGGCAACATCTTTGATCCATTGAAGTCAATGGGCAGTTTTTTATTTACTTCAGTAGAGCGAGGATTTCACTTATGAATTTTTGGCTTCGTATGATAGACAAAGCTATTGAAACGTTATAAACTCTCAGAACTGGTTTACTTCTGAAAAAAAGAAAAAGAAGCAATCCAGTACTTCAGCTGGAAGACAGAGAGTTATGCAGCTGGTGAGTATCTCTGGGGCACTTCTGTCATATTACTACTGATTAACTTTGGGAGGCAAAAATCTGTGCTGGGAACTTTCCATCAAGTTTGGTAGGACTTGGAGCTGCTTTACTGATTTGGTGCATTTGAAATCTAGGCTTCATTGCTCACTGTCTGGGCTAGGTTGACCTGCAGTGAGGTGGGTTAGTACCTGATCTCTAGCAGGGATCTTTGAAGTGAGGTCAGTACAGCTTTTTTTTTTTTAATTTTATTTTTTTGGAATAGGCCAGATGTTAGAGGTGGCTGAGTGAGAGGGGCAGAGTCACCCATTTCAGCTATGTGTGGGGCCCAGACTTTAAAAAGCACACAGGCTACCATAGACTTCCAGTGGCTGGTAAGACACTGGAGGCATATGGGAGGCGAAGAGTACCAAGGCTTATCCATCTCTCTGGCTGCTACTCCATGCTTCTTATCCATATGACACTAATTCTACTGCTAGGTATGACCCTGAGCAGATCAGCAGTGACCACAGGACTCTGGAAGTGAGGGGGTGCAAGTGATGTTCTCATCCATCCTCCTGGTTGAAAGTAGGGACCCAGGCAGGGGGACATGTGACCTAGAGATTAATGCAGGACTGCATAGATGGTGTTGATGGGAGAGCTTTCACATTCTCGATCAGGGGATGCTGTTCTGGAAAGGAGAACTGTTGGGAAGAGATGGGGTCCACCTGACTGAGAAGGGGGAAAGCATCTTTGGACACTGATTTGCCAACCTACTGAGAAGGGCTTTAAAGTAGGTAAAAAGGGGGCAGATGACAAAAGCAAAAAGGTATCCTTAGCAGAGGTTCAGATGTTATGAGGGTGTGGATGGAAAACTACAATAGGGTCATAGGAACAACAAGACAGTGGGGTGATATGCTCAACATCTTATATGTCTATAGACAAATGCAAGGAGTATGGGGAATAAATGGCAAGAAGTGGAACTATTTCTACACAAGCTAAATTATGACTTAATTGGTGTCATAAATTTAATGACTAGATCATAGGTATAGAGGGGCATAGCGTGTTCAGGAAGAAAAGATAGGGAAAAAAGGAAAGGGGTGTTGCATTACACATCACAAATATATACGCTCATTTTGAGGTCCAGAAGGAGGTGAGTGGCAGATCAGTTAATGGTCTCCGTGTAAAGATAAAAGGGGAAAAAACAGGGGCAATGTCATGATAGCGGTAAACTACATACCACCAAATCAGGAGAGGAAGTAGATGAGGAATTTCTAGAACAAATAATAGAAATATCCAGAACACAAGACTTGGTAGTAATGGGGGATTTTTAGTGCTCAGACATCTGTTTGGCAATAATATAACAAAACACAAAATGTCCAATAAGTTCTTGAAATGTATTGGGGATGACTTTTCGTTCAAAAAAAAAAAAAAAGTGGAGGAAGTAATCTGGGGGCGGCAACCATTTTCGATTTGATTCTGACTTATAGGGAGGAATTGATTGTGAATCTGAAGATGGAAGGCAATTTTGGGTGAAAGTGTCCATGAAATGATAGAGTTCACAATTTTAAGGAAAGGAAGGAGTGTGAGCAGCAGAATAAGGACAAACTGTAACAAACTCAAAGAATTACTAGGTACATTCTCATGGGAAGAAAATCTGAGGGATAAAGGAGTTCAGGAGTGTTGGCAGTTTCTCAAGAAATAACATTGAAGACACAACAGCATATTACCTAATGCTAAGGAAAAATAGGAAGAATAGTAAAAAGCCAATATGGCTCCATCTGGAGCTCTTTAATGGCCTGAAAATCAAAAGGAATCCCACAAAAAAGTGCTTTTATCCCATGAATAAATTGCTAAAGATGAGTACAGAAGAATAGCACAAGCATGTAGGGACAAAATCAGAAACGCTAAGGCAATAAAATAGTTACACCTAATAAGGGACATAAAACGCTATAAAAGGGTCTATAAATACACTAGGAGCAAGAATAAGATGAAGTAAAGTGTAGGACCACTACTTAATGGGAAAGGAGAACTAATAATAGATGACATCAAAATTGTTGAGGTGTTCAATGCCTATTTGCTTTAGTCTTCACTAAAAAGGTTAATTGTGACCAGACACTTAGCACAATTAATATTAGTAGCAAGGGGGAAGGAATGCAAGACAGAATAAGGGAAAAAAACAGGTTAAAGCCTATTTAAATTAGATGTATTCAAGTCAGCAGGGCCTGATGAAATTCATCATAGGGTATTTAAGGAACTAGCTGAAATAGTCAGAGAATTATAGACCATTCAGCCTAACTTTGATACCTGGAAAGACACTGGAACAAATTATTAAACAATTCATTTGTAAGCACCTAGAAGATTATAGTGGTATAAGGAATAACCAATATAGATTTGTCAAGAACAAATCGTATCAAACTAATCAAATTTCCTTCTTTGACAGGGTTACTAGCCTAGTGGGTAGGGGGAAGCAGTAGATGTGATATCTTGATTTTAGTAAAGCTTTTGACACAATCCCCCATGACCTTCTTCAGGGCCGGCTCTAGGCACCAGCCGACCAAGCACGTGCTTGGGGCAGCACCTCAGAAGGGGCGGCCAGTGTTGGGGTGGCGGGGGGGCGCACGAGGGTTGTTTTTTTTTTTTTGTTTCGGCCGGGCAGCGCGGGAGTGTTTCGGCGGCGCGGCGCTGCGGGGGGCGGGGGCTTCAGTGGCGCAGCGCTGGGGAGGGCGGGGGTTTGGCTGGCGCGGTGCTCCGGGGGTTTGGCCAGCCCTGCCCAGCACTCCAGGGGGATGGGGGTTTGGCCGGGCTGGCCCGGCGCTCCGGGGGTTTGGTTGGCCTGGTGCGGTGAGGCGCTGGGAGGGGGGGGGTGGGCGGCCTGGCCTGGCACTCTGGGGGTTTGGGCGGCTCGGCCTGGCGCCGGGGGGGGAGGGGGGAGGTTGGGTAGCGCGGCGCTGGAGGGGCGGGGGTTTCGCCGGTGCGGTGCTGGGGGGGGTTAGGTGGCCCGGCCCGGAGCGGTGCTGGGGGGGGAGGGCGGGGTTTTGATGGCCCGGCACAGTGCTGGGGGGGGGGTCGGCGGCGCAGCACTGGGGCAGGGGTGTTACGGTGGGGTGGCGCTCTTCTTTTTTGCCTGGGGTGGCAAAAAAGTTAGAGCCGGCCCTGACCTTCTTGTAAGCAAACTAGAAAAATGTGGTCTAGATGAAATTTCTATAGGCTGGGCATATATCTGGTTGGAAGATTAGAATCCGAGTCATTATGAAGATTCTCTGTAAAACAAGGACGACGTATCTAGTGGGGTCCTGCAGGGGTCAGTCCTGGATCTGGTACTAGCCAATATTTTTGTTAATGACTTGGATAATGGAGTGGAGGGTATGCTTACAAAATTTGCTGATGAGGCCAAGCTATAAAAGGATTGCAAGCACTTTAGAGGACAGGATTAGAATTCAAATGACCATGATAAATTGGTCTAAAATCAACAAGATGAAATTCAATAAACACAAGTGCAAAGTACTACACTTCAAATGCACAACTACAACACGGGGTATAACTGACTAGATGGTAGCACTACTGAAAAGGATCACAAATTGAATATTAACCTACAGTGTGATTCAATTGTGAAAAAGGCTAATATCATTCTGGGATATTTTAACAGGACTATCGTATATTTTGTGATTGTGGATGTGATTGTTCTGCTCTACTCAACACTGGTGAGACCTCTGCTGGAGTACCATAGATCTGGGCACCAAACTTTAGGAAAGATGGGGACGAATTGGAGAGAGACTCCAGAAGAGAGCTACAAAAATGATAAAAGTTTTAGAAAACTTGACATATATGGAAAGGTTAAAAAATTGGGAATGTTTAGACTTGAGAGAAGAAGACTGAGGTTTGGGACCCGATAAATCTTCAAATATATTAAAGACTGTTATAAAGAGGACAGTGATCAGTTGTTCTGCAAGTCCACTGAAGGAGGACAAATAGTAATGGACTTAATCCGCAGCAAGGGAGATTTAGTTTTGATATTAGGAAAAATTTTCTAACTATAAGGATAGTTAAGTACTGGAATAGACTTCTGAGGAAGGCTGTGGAATCCTTGTCACTGAAGATTTTTAAGAAGAGGTTAGATAAACACCTGTCATGGATGGTCTTGGTTTATTTGGTCCTGTCTCAGTGCAGGTGGTTGGACTAGATCAGCACTTCTCAACAGGGGGTCCGTGAACCCTTTCATGGGGGCCTCGGGACCCCGCAGCTAAAATCGAGAGCCCGAGCCCCAGCACCTCCTGCAGGGCTGAAGCCAGGAGCCGTGGGGTTGAAGCCCCGATCCCTGACACCCCATGAAGGGCTGAAGCCCTGATCCCTGGCACCCCCTGTGGGGCAGAAGCTGAGAGCAGCAGGGCTGAATCTCAGAGCCCTGAGCCCTGGGGCTTCCCACGGGGCAGAAGCCATGAGCCCATGGGCAGAGTTGGGGGGCACAGGGGGTGTTGCTTCCCACCTCCGAAACTACAGTGCAAGAGCAGGGCAGTCCCGGGGTAGCTCCATACTCCCCCCTACACCTCCTTCTCTCTCCACCCCTTGGCCAGGTTGGAGGTGGGAATCCAGAGCCGGGCAGTGTGGGACGGCTGCTGCTCTGGCTGGCGTCATGGAGCAGGCAGCTGTGGCGTCCCTCGTCTCCTGCTGATGCTGGTGCAGGGGTTTGAAGCGGCTCCTCGTTTCCTAGCCCCCTTTGCTCATGCATCCAGTAAGAGCTGCCTGGGCGGGGGGATCTGGCTCCATTGCTGGCAGAGCCCTTGGGGAACAGGGACTGCAGGGGAGCCCTCCTGGCACACAGACCCTAGTTACCCCCTCCCTGCACCCTTAGCTACCCGCTGCCACACACAGCCCCAAGCTATACCCCCCTGCACCCTGAGCTATTCCCCTGCCCCCACACAGCCCCTAGTTAGCCCTCCCTGCACCAAGCTACCCCTCCCTGCACCCTGAGCTATTCCCTCCCTGCACCCTGAACTATTCCCCTGCCCCCACACAACCCCTAGCTATCCCCCTCCCTTCACCGAGCTACCCCCTCCCTGCACCTTGAGCTGTTTTCAAACTTTTTGAGGTGAGCCCCAACCTTTTGAGTTATAATTTTTGGTTGCATCTCCCCCCACCCAGACAGGCGGGTGGCCTGCTGAGGTGAGTCTGAGGGTGGAAATGCTGCTCTCTCCCCAGACCCTGCTGTGTGGAGCTGGCTCGAGTCTCACTGGTCCCTGCCCACCCAAAATAGAAGTCCAACTACGCCTATGCCAGAGTGCCCCCAGCCCAGAGCCTGGAGTCCTCCTCCCCCCTGCTGGGCCCTGGAGTTTTTATAGCATGTTGTGGGGGCCTCAGAAAGAAAAAGATTGAGAACCCCTGGACTAGATGACTTCTTGAGGTCCCTTCCAGCCCTACATGTTTTGATTCTATGGTTTTGATTTTTCTTGTAGTGGTGAATGTTCCCACTTCTTTGTAGCATCTCTGGTGTTTGTGACAGTGTGAATAAGTATCTAATATGGAGTAGAATGGTGTTAAGAATGATTTATGAAGGTCTACCAGCCACATTTTTTAATGTAGCCAAAGAAGTTTAAAATGGATCTCATCTAGCAAACCTGGATTTGTCCATCTGGTTAGGAAGTTGAATGTCTGAAAGGGAGGAGATTTAGCATCCCAAGAAGACCTTCTTCTCCTCACTAGTCAGCCTCCCTGAGGATGAGGTTAAAGATATGTTTCCATACACTTATTTTGTGTGCCTTCCTTCAAAGGACCATTTGGAAGTAAAGTGGGGCGCAGAGATGAGGGCTATCTGGTACGATAATAAGCCAGAACCTCTGGATTAAATCTCTTTTGTTAAATAGGATGGATAGAATAATGAACTCTGAAACCTCTGAGATCATCCAAAGTCTGGATATGGACCTGGAGCTTGAAAAGCAGGTCATGAGAATCTGAGAAGGCAGATTCTAGAGGGCAGGGAAGAGGATGGGATGGTTGACAGCTTGCCTGTAATAAGAGAGTCAGAAAATAGATATATTTTCCATAAATGTAATGTGTTATCCTTTTATTATTCTATAACTAGGACAAGGGTGCCTTAATTAGCTTAGTTTGAAAAAATTAAATCTAGATTTGTTCTATAAACTTTACTTTTATTTTAGTACCTTTTTTTCTTCAATAAATCTGGGTTGAGATTTGCAAAGCCACCTTGGAGATCAGTACATGAAATTCCCATTAATTTTGGTTTTTAATAAAGACTGTGGATCTTCCATTGTTATGTATGCAATTAATCACAGGCTGTCCAAAGAGCATAAACCCATTTTATCTTTGTGGGGAGGTAGTGTAAAGGGTGTCTGGAATATTACCCTTCTGAGAGGTAGCAGTTGAAAGGGCATGGACAAAGATGTCCACTCCCACAAGGTGTTTCATAAAGTGCTGCAGTCAGGTTAAAGCAAGAGAGGAGTCTAAGAACAAAAGGGGAGATAAATGCTGAAGAGGATGCAGATGACCAAGTTGTTTAAATCTATGCATTTTAAATACTTATATGGCACCTATTATCTTGTATATAAATACCAAATGCAGACAAAGCACAGGAAAAATACCACCCGTCCCCGAAAATGTTCTCCTTTGTTCATTTCATCATGACCTAAGAGAAGTCATTAAGGTAAGGGCTTTATTGAAAAGATTGTGGGGCTTTTATTTAGAACCGATCACCATCAGGCTTGGGCTCAGTCTGGCCTTTTCCAGCAAGCAGTTCCTCAGCTGGCATCATCTTACTGAAAATACTGTGTCCCAAGAACCTGAATGTCTTATTCTGGATCTTGCCTGGTGCATCATTCCTCTGGAGGGCAACAGACTCAGTAGGATGTATATGATGAGTTGGCCTCTGGTTTAACTAGGTCTTACTCCGTTAAGGACATTGTAAATTAGGACTGAGGCTTTGAATCTTAGCATTGTTAAGTACATAAAAGGGCTAGATTTTTTTCAAAGGCGGCTCTAGCATTCTGCAGAAAAGGACCTAGGGGTTACAGTGGACGAGAAGCTGGATATGAGTCAACAGTGTGCCCTTGCTGCCAACAAGGCTAACGGCATTTTGGGCTGTATAAGTAGGGGCATTGCCAGCAGATCGAGGGACATGATCATTCCCCTCTATTCGACATTGGTGAGGCCTCATCTGGAGTACTGTGTCCAGTTTTGGGCCCCACACTAGAAGAAGGATGTGGAAAAATTAGAAAGAGTCCAGTAGAGGGCAACAAAAATGATTAGGGGGCTGGAGCACACGACTTATGAGGAGAGACTGAGGGAACAGGGATTGTTTAGTCTGCAGAAGAGAAGAATGAGGGGGGATTTGATAGCTGCTTTCAACTACCTGAAAGGGGGTTCCAAAGAGGATGGATCTAGACTGTTCTCAGTGGTAGCAGATGACAGAACAAGGAGTAATGGTCTCAAGTTGCAGTGCGGGAGGTTTAGGTTGGATATTAGGAAAAATGTTTTCACTAGGAGAGTGGTGAAGCACTGGAATGGGTTACCTAGAGAGGTGGTGGAATCTCCTTCCTTAGAGGCTTTTAAGGTCAGGCTTGACAAAGCCCTGGCTGGGATGATTTAGTTGGGAATTGATCCTGCTTTGAGCAGGAGGTTGGACTAGATGACCTCCTGAGGTCCCTTCCAATCCTGATATTCTAGGATTGTGTGATTCCACCTGCCTGTTTTATATATGTGACACCTGCCAGTTAGACAAAGTACATAATTATCTGTTTTACATTAGCAAATACCCATTTTTATGCTGGCATAATTCTTGGGGCCAGGTTTCAGACAACCTGAAAATTGAGTTTGTGAAAGTGTGAGATATTTTTATCCTTCATCATTAAGTTATAGACCCTAACTCATACAAACCAGAAAGAAATGCAATGCGTACATAGTTTATGTTGGTTTAAGATGCTCACTGAAGCACAGCACATTAAGGGAATGAAAGAGTCAGGTACATTGGTCAACAATACTTACTGCCTTTTTATAGACTCCACTTTTCCACTCAAGCTAGTTATAGAGCATTATGAATTATGGAGGCCAGTTGCACTCTGGAGAAAGCCCTTTATTTTCCCTTAAGTCATTGTACTAGTAGAGATACAATTTGAACAGACTTAAGAAGGGTCAACATGACAGAGGAGCTCCTTGTGAATGTAGTGAAGTTCATTTAGAAGACTTACTGATGATCAGAGGCAAGCTTCGTACCATCAATATTAACTAAGACAGGTTTCACAGTTAGTGCATTTATTACCCACCTCAATAGCTGGTAAGATTTTCTCCTCTTTACCCCTTCTATATGTCACAAAGAAATTTAGCAAATCTGAACTACTGAATTATTCCTTTTAACTAAATATTCCCAGAATATTTTATTGGTGCCTCAAATCAGGAAAACTAGGTGTTACCATAAAAAAAAACAACAACGCGAGGATAAAAAATTTAATTAAAAGAGAAATGCTTGTTTAAATCACAAAGCAGGCCGTAAGTAGAATACACAGATGAAACTAATATACAGTAGTTAAGGGTCTGTCAAGCATTTCCCTACTGCAGTAGTGCATTATCAACCAAATGTGCTTTTAACTGCATCTCTTGGGAGACGCACCCTAGCAAGCAGGGCCGGCTCCAGGGTTTTTGCCGCCCCAAGCGGAGCAAAAAAAAAAAAAAAAGTCGCGATCGCGATCTGCGGCAGCAATTCGGCGGGAGGTCCTTCGCTCCGAGCAGGAGTGAGGGACTTGCCGCCGAATAGCTGGACGTGCCGCCCCTCTCTGGAGTGGCCGCCCCAAGCACCTGCTTGACAAGCTGGTGCCTGGAGCCAGCCCTGCTAGCAAGTCTGGAGAAACATACAAGAAAGAGACTTGAGAAATAGACAAGATGCACAAGGGAGAAACATAAGTGTGAATGGATTGCCCGTGACAGGAGGAGACTGGATTCAATGACCCATGAGATTCCTTCAGGTCCTATGTTCCTCTGGAGTGCATGAGAAATAAATTCACAAGTGTGAAAATTTGAAAAACATCAGAAGCAATATTTTCTTTTGTAAATGAGCAATAAGATGTAAATAGTTTGTGGTTGAGCTTCCCACCACCAATTCAGACCTGGCATCATTGAGGCAATCGGCCCATGCTGTTTCAAGATTAGCTCTTTTAAAAAAAGCCACACCTGTAACATTCTTGTATAAATTTGCATAAAGTTTGATAGTCACAGTGACATGGTTAACCTAGGCTGGGCTAGTATAACTGACAAGAGACATGATATGATCTCTCATTAAAAAAGTAATTTCACCAGTATACTGAATGCCCATTAGCCATTTTCTGTTTTGTTCATCCTAATTAATTGCTGGACGATTTCAGCGGTAAACACACTGACCACATTTCTTGTGTTGTAAGTAAGACTTGTATTAAAAAATGTACAGTGTATAAGAGGTTGCATTCTCCCCTCCAGTCATCAAAAGATCAGGAGATATAGGCCTTTGCTCCCCAGCTCTACTTTTCAAAACATGCTGTATGTTTCTAATTATATGTGGGAGGTGTTTCTTGGGTTGTAAAAACTTCCACATTTTTTTCACTCAAGTAAGGTCTAGGGGCAGCATGGAGAAAAATATGGAGACTATTGTAGGAGAAGCAGACAAACAGAACATCAAGGTTGGCATTGCTGCAGGAGTGTGGTGTGGAATTGGAAAGGGTATAAGTAGGCTTGGAAGTATTAGGTTTTTATTGGTAAATGTCAGTAAACTGATTTCACCATCCATGCACAAATGGATGAAAAAACATTTCCATCAATAGTAATTGAAATTCACAGACAGGCAAAGTAAGAAAAATTCTGCTTGAGAACTTATTCGAGTTTGATTTAAGGCTACTTTATGTATCAACATCACAAGTCAAAAAATACAATTTGTGTGTTAAGTTATAAAGCTTTAACTTTTTGAATCTCAGCTTCTACTGTCCCTAAATAATTATTGTTTGGGCCCCAAAGTGTCCTTCAACTGTGCAAATGTAAAGTGATTAGAAATTGAAAAAATGTTTTAAACCTATAATTTTGTGCAGCTGTGAAAATTTAAATAAATACAAATAAAAATAGCTTAAAACAATCATCTATATTATCTGCCAAAATTATATTTATAAGTCTAGACATAAGAGACTAAATTCAGTGAATAGATGGCGACAGAATTTTACAAGGCTGTGAAGATGAGGACAAGATGTTTAAACTCGGTGTGATAAGAAGAGAGACCTAGGGAACGGGAGTTGACACAGTCAAACAAACAGACAAGTAAGAAAATCTTCGAGATTGTGATTAGTATGATTGGAGTGTGAAGACGGTACTGGGGGTGTTGGGGAAGCAGGTAAGATTGCAGTAATCAAGAAGAGGGCTGTTGAGCTCTGCTATGATAGTTTTAGATGTATGGACAGCAGGGCCGGCTCCAGGCACCAGCTGACCAAGCAGGTGCTTGGGGCGGCCACTCCGGAGAGGGGCGGCACGTCCAGCTGTTCGGCGGCAATTTGGCGGACAGTCCCTCACTCCTGCTTGGAGCGAAGGACCTCCTGCCGAATTGTCACCGCAGATCGCGATCGCGGCTTTTTTTTTTTTTTGGCTGCTTGGGACGGCCAAAACCCTGGAGCCAGCCCTGATGGACAGAATGTGTGGGAGAAGCAGGATTTGGACACAGTGTATAAATGTGTGTCCAAAATCCAGACTGAATTTTTTTTGGGAGAGGGGGAGGAAATGGGGGAAGGGAGAAGAAAAGCAAGCACATTTCAAAATGTTGAAATTAGCACTTTTGACACATAACCCTGTGAAAAGGTAAGCCTAATGTATGCTTAATGACACTTCCCTACTAATGAAACTAATTTCAACATGATGATTTCAACCAAGGGATTAAGGGATCCTCTCTCCAGAATTCTAATAGTATAAATCAAAACAGCCTTTTAAATACAAATACCTTGTCATAACATTCTGGAGAGACCCTCATTGGGAACAGAATTCAGAGACAGGAATGAACTGCTGGCAACAGAGGGGGGAAGGATGGAGAGCTGTAATGCTTACTGGCAAAAACCTCCCAACATCAGACAGCTTTCACAGAAATGTAAAATCCTTCAAAGCAGCAATCCCCTCCAAAGGAAAATAACCAGACTTGTGGGAAGCAACTTTTGTGACCCTCAGTGTCTACACCCCAGTCCATAAAGGAAATGTTTTTCTACCACTCAGATATTGTCTGCAGATCCATGGTAACTTACCAAGAATTTTTGCTGAGGGCTAATGATATTTGGTGAAGAAAACTTCCTTTCTGGAGGCCCAAGACATGCTCTGTAGGCAAATTTAATGGCGTTATAAAACATTATTAAAATTACTGATGCTTAACGTAATTGATACAGCATGTTCTGAAGCTCCTACCATTTTATTCTGACTTAATTATCTTCAGTCTCAAACTACCTAATGTTCTAATTATACTGTTTCTTTTCTGGTTAGAAATATGTGTGCAATAAAAAGATGTATTTACTAGCCTCCCCTCCCCCAAGAGCGTTGTGTGGTTTAAAATAGCTGGAGCTTGTCAGTTGACAACAGGCTGCTTTGCTTATTAGGGTCCATTTGCACTATAGATAGAACTGTGTTATGTGTGACTTGGCTGTAACATGGTTCAATGCATCCACATAGCATAATTCTTCCCAGCAGAATTGTGTTGACCTGTTTACAGCTACTGCCCTTGAACTTTACATCACTGCATTTGGGGCATCTATTATATCCTGCCTCAGAGGCAGAGGATTATGGGTGTTTTTAAGATTTCACCCTACCACACACTGAGTGCATTAGCATTCTGGGATTTTTTTGCACTGTCTTCAGAATCCATCAGAAGACATTGGGAACATTTTCAGAGAGGTTTGGCAATGCAGAAGGATACAGACCCTGGCTTCGCTTGTTTCATGCTTAACAGCAAGAAGATGATCAGAAAAGCTCCTAGTAATCTGAAGTAGAATCAGAAAAGAAAATGACGACCGATGTAGAAATTTGTATCTCTTCCTTGCTGAAGTCTTCCAGGAAGATATAAGACCAAATACAGCTCTACTTGCTGGCAAGTTGTTGTAATGCTGTAAAGTCAAGTGATAATGAGTGATTGACTGACATTTGAATTACTAGGCCCATTTTCACTTTCAGCATTGAGTGCCTTGACATTAAGGTGCCAGTCTACCCCCCAAGCATAAATCTTTGTGGATGAGGAAATTTCCATTGTTTTGTGTCGATTAGCTGCTAATACGAACTACCACTGCCTTACTCACATGTCAGGTGTTAGTTAGTTCATGGTGGTATGGGGTAGATGTGTGTATGGAAAAACACATGTTGTGCAATGTGTGGTGGTCACTATTATCTGTGATAATAGAGCCACTCTGAAATGCCTTCATCCCAAATTTGATGGAGCTGTCAACGTAACCCAGTCTAGACTATCTAGGTAGTAATATGGACCTCATCATGGCTTAGTTTAGCATTTGAGCACCTCAAATCACTAACTGATTTTTATTCTTGCAACACTTCTGCAAGTTAGAGAAGTATTATCCACATTTTACCAATGGGGAACTGGGGCACCGAGAGTTTGTCACTTTCCTGAGGTTACGCAGGCAATCTGTGGCTGAGCGGAGAACTGAAACCTGGTCTCCTGTCGCCTAGTACAGCAACTTATTTGCTAGATCATCCTTCCTACCTAGTCCCTCTTTGCTTTGCCCTCCATACAATGGCACTGAGCTATGCCCCATGTCTGGGTGCTTCATGGCCAGGTAGGCTTTTGTGGATTGCTGGTTTACTAGTAATAATCTGATCCAAAATGTGCACAATAGCAGGATTTTCAAGAACTCCAGTGTGTGCACAAGGGAGTTGAATGGAACACTTCCCCCCCCCGGACACCAGGAAATGTAATGCCCCCTGCAGTTCTTAAGGATCCATTCTACCTTTTGCTACTCTATGTAATGAAGCAATACCCTGACTACACTGATTCAGATTTCAACTGCGGTATGAGACTTTAAATAGATTTCCAAGGTGAAAGCTGTTTGCTTGACAATCTTTGTGACAGCAGCAGAGAATTTTACACCATGGCCTGGAACAAAAAGATGTCATTCCTGAGGCCTGATATTCATTCTGGGTGAAATTCACCCACTGTGCAGAGACCAGTATACAGGTTATGCACCACTTTAAGACTTAAGTGGTGCACAGGCTGTATGCTTGCCCTTTGCACAGGAGTTAATTTCACCCTCCATGAGGATGGATGGCTAGTGGGGGAGCTTAGCAGCAGTCAGTGCCAGAAAAGTTAACTAGAAAGGGGAGGCCCTGTGGTCTCCCTCCCCACCCAACCCTTTTTTGCCAATGTAATTGATTATGTTGGGATTTATTTATTTAATGGACTTAACTCTTCATGTGATAATCACTTACTTACACATGCTGTCAGTGCAACAAATTAAACTGAGATTACTATATCAATGGTTAGCTGTTAGCTGGCTATAGTGCAGTGATATGTGATTTATAGCAGACTCAGCTCCTGTACTTTAAGCCAAATGTGCCATTAGTTTTACACAGCTTCCTAACTTTGTCTAATGACAATGTGTTAACAGATCTACAAATATGAAATTCCACAACGTACATGTTGCAAATTGGGCCAGAGGGAATTGCATTCCACAAAGATTAAGCACCATTCATTTTTGATGCTGCCTCTGCTCTGAACACTGGTTGGTTTTTAACCATAACTCCATTTTTTGTGATTATTTTTACTGTTTTCTTGTCTATTTTTCTGCGTTAGAGACTATAGTGAAGGTGTAGGTGAAGAGGGCCAATGTGGTTGCAAGAGTGTATCTGATGTCAGTTTAAAAAAAACCCAACAGATTTTAAATTAAGATTTTAAAACCTAACTATACACTTTATTATAATCTACAGATACTGGCATGTGAAAACAAGGAGCTTGTGTGAAGTTAGTCGCAGAGTGCAATGGTTAGGGGCAGGTCCTCAGCTGGTGTAAATTGTCATAGTACTATTGACTTCAACAAACCTATGACATTTTTTGCCATCTGAGGATCTGAACCTTTGTCCTAATCCATCACAGTAATTGAAGAGCATAATGATATCCCTACACCAGTATCTTCATCTCTGGATCCTGTCACGTACCAAGAATTAACATTCTTTAAAGTGTTTCTCTGGAAGTGCAGCTTTTAGCACAAATGTGCCGACCATCGTCTTGAACCGGGGACTACCAAACACTGAATTATCGTACTTACAACAATGGAAGATCTACCACACCATGGTGGGGGGTGATTATTATTAAATATCAATGTTATGGTAGCTCAGAGAGATTCTGGTCAGAATCATGACATTAGGTGCTGCAGAGTCAGAAAAGGTCCCTTCTCCAAATGATTTACCAACTAAGGACTCTACTCATGTTTTTATTGGGCATCACAGAGTTCGGTAAGCAAGACTTTGAGTATGAAACCTCAGTAGTCCTGCTCAGCATAGTTCTCGATGCCAATAAATGTGACTACTCTGGTGGTTATCTTTCGGACTTTTATTTCTGATTAATTATTGCATCTAGATCCATAAAACAGTGAACTCCCCAACCAATTACACACGCACAAGAAAAATTCCCCATTGCAAAGTCAAAACAGGTTCTTCTAGGCATTATAATACCAATATTTGGTCAGATTTTATATAGATTTTTAACAAGCTGTGACATTCTTGCCTGAGGCCAAGTGGCACTCAAAAAGGTGTGCAATTCTTTATTCACTTTGCAAACATAAAAAAATGAAATAAATTACGTTTTTCCAAACTGATCCTTGCAACTGGTTAAGGTACCAGCAAATGCATGAGCAGCAGTAGAAAATGGTCTTTGGAAATGTTAGTTTTGGATCCATCTAACCATATTATCACTACAAGCAGTGATTCCTAAAACTGATTGCCAGTGTATATTGTCTTCAGAGAGTTTACTGGTGCTTTACCTTTTATAAGTGTGCTTCCATTTTAGTTTTTTTTTCACTGTTCTCTGTACAACGAATGGCCATTCTAGTAATTCTTCTCAGATTGGTAGTGAAGAATGAGCTGCAGCAGGAAAAATAGCAGCATGAATTGAAGTTATGGATCCAGCCCATTTAAGCTTTATTCCAGCAAAGCCTTTAGGCACCTATTTTAACTCTGAGCACAAATAGTCCCATTAGAGTTATGTTTGTCCACTTCCTCTATTTATGAAAAAATGTTGCCAACAAATATGTTCTTTTCACACAATATTGTATTTCCTTCAATGTGGAGTCTGTTGATAGCAGAAAGTGAAGTCTGACAAATTATTCAGTGGTACTTTTTTACCTCCCCACTCCACCCAAAAAACCCCCCAAACAGAGCTAATCTTGAAACAGCATGGGCTGGTTGCCACCACACCAGGTCTGAATTGTTTTTTGTGAGGCCCTCTTCTAGCAGTTGAGGTGTGAACACCAAGGGAGGAGAACCTGCTTTTGTAGTTGGCTAGCCATTCACAGTCTTTGTTTAATCCTGAGCTGATGGTGTCAAATTTGCAGATGAACTGAAGTTCAGCAGTTTCTCTTTGGAGTGTGATCCTGAAGTTTTTTTTTGCTGCAGGATGGCTACCTTTAAATCTGCTATTGTGTGTCCAGGGGGTTGAAGTGTTCTCCTACAGATATTTGTATATTGCCATTCCTAATATCTGACTTGTGTCCATTTATCCTTTTACATAGGGATTGTCCAGTTTGGCCGATGTACATAGCAGAGGGGCATTGCTGGCACATGATGGCGTATATTACATCGGTGTACGTGCAGGTGAATGAACCGGTGATGTTGTATCTGATCTGGTTAGGTCCTGTGATGGTGTTGCTGGTGTAAATATGTGGGCAGAGTTGGCATCGAGGTTTGTTGCATGGATTGGTTCCTAAGTTACTGTGGTGCGGTGTGTGGTTGCTGGTGAGACTATGCTTAAGGTTGGCAGGTTGTCTGTAGGCGAGGACTGGCCTGCCTCCCAAGGCCTGTGAAAGCCAGGGATTCTTGTCCAGGATGGGTTGTAGATCACTGACGATGCCTTGGAGAGGTTTTAGCTGAGAACTGTAGGTGATGGCCAGTGGAGTTCTGTTGGTTTATTTCTTGGTCTTGCAGCAGGAGGTTTCTGGGTTCATGTCTGGCTCTGCTGATTTGTTTCTTTATTTCCTCGTGTGGGCATCGTAGTTTTGAGAATGCTTGGTGAAGATCTTGTAGGTATTGGTCTCTGAGGGGTTGGAGCAAATGCGGTTATACCTCAGCGCTTGGGTGTAGATGATGGATCATGTGGTGTGTCCGGGATGGAAGCTGGAGGCATGAAGGTAGGCATAGCGGTTGGTGGGTTTTCAATATAGGGTGGTGTTAACGTGACCATCATGACTCTGGAAGAATTCCACCACGATTTCAACAGCTTCCACCCCACCATCAACCTCAGCCTGGACCAATCTACATGGGAGGTCCACTTCCTAGACACCATGGTACAAATAAGTGACGGTCACATTAACATCACCCTATACTGAAAATCCACCGACCGCTCTTTGTCGCTTTTTTACAGATCCAGACTAACACGGCTACCCCTCTGATACTTGGTCTTTCAGGTTATCAGTAAAATACAGTTCCTTAGGCAGGTTAAACATTTATTATTCTTTACAATATTTGATTATAATTAATTCCTGGTCTATCTGCTATTCTGGTGCTACAGGTACTGTGAGGTGATGTCACTGGAAAGGAAGATCTGAGGGAAAATGACCATTTACTGTGGGGTAAATGGAAGGCTGCTCTGGTAAACGGAAGAAAATCAGTGTTTTCTGGTCATTGTCGGTGTACATGGGAATCACCCTGAATATGTATAGACACACTCAGTCACAGGCTTTCCCAGTCTTTTCTGATACGCGTATCTTAACTGGAAAAGAGCAAGAAAGCCCTTCAAGTCTGATACCTGTGACACCTGTTGTGCCTTATTAAGCTCAATATGGGTCTCAGGAGGAGAGCTGTCTCATGTTTCAAGCAGTCATCTCCATATAGATTTCTATGGAAGCATGTGAGCTTAAGAATGAAATACTGATTCTGGAAGCACCTGGGAGCAGATCAAAGAAATGTCTCCCACATGCAGTCATTAGATCTAAGTCATTGTAAAATTCTTCTGAACTATTTTAGTGTTTTTACATGTTGAATATTGTGTCTCTTTAAGGGATATGCTTTATTACTTGTTGGGACTTAGGCTATATAACAAAGTGACCATGTTAGTTTCCTGACTCTGATATCTCTGATCTCCAGAGTATAAGATACTCAATGGCAAACATTTTGGAATGGATTTTAAAGGTACTGTTGTTATGTGAACCTAGCTTTATATAAAACCAGGTTGGGGCAAACAATAGCAATGGCAAAGGCTGATACACACGTTTTCTCCTTCATGGAAGATTAGGATTGGAAGACACCTCAGGAGGTCATCTAGTCCATCCCACTGCTCAAAGCAGGACCAACCCCAACTACATCATCCCAGCCAGGGCTTTGTCAAGCCAGGCCTTAAACCTCTAAGGATGGAGATTCCACCCCCTCCCTAGGTAACCCATTCCAGTGCTTCACCACCCTCCTAGTGAAATAATTTTTCCTAATATCCAACCTAGCCCTCCCCCACTGCAACTTGCTCCTTGTTCTGTTATCTGCACCATTGAGAACAGCCGAGCTCCATCCTCTTTGGAACCTCCCTTCAGGTAGTTGAAGGCTGCTTTCAAATCCCCCCTCACTTTTCTCTTCTGCAGACTAAATAAGCCCAGTTCCCTCAGACTATCCTCATAAGTCATGTGCTCCAGCCCCCTAATCATTTTCGCTGCCCTCCGCTGGACTCTCTCCAATTTTTCCACTTCCTTTCTGTAGTGGGGGCCCCAAAACTGGACACAGTACTCCAGATGTGGCCTCATCAGTGCCGAATAGAGGGGAATAATCACTTCCCTCGATCTGCTGGCAATGCTCCTACTAATGCAGCCCAATATACCGTTAGCCGCCTTGGCAACAAGGGCACACTGCTGACTCCTATCCAGCTTCTCGTCCACTGTAATCCCCAGGTCCTTTTCTGCAGAACTGCCGCTTAGCCAGTTGGTCCCCAGCCTGTAGCTGTGCATGTGATTCTTCTGTCCTAAGTGCCCTCAATAAGGCTTCTTTAAAATACAGCCGGCTCTCCTGGACTCCTTTCTCCCTCATATTAGCCTCCCAGGGGATCCTGCCCATCAGTTCCCTGAGGGAGTCAAAGTCTGCTTTTCTGAAGTCTAGGGTCCATATTCTGCTGCTCTCCTTTCTTGCTTTTGTCAGGATCCTGAACTCCACCATCTCATGGTCATTGCTGCCCAGGTTGCCACCCACTTCTACTTCCCCTACCAATTCTTCCCTGTTTGTAAGCAGCAGGTCAAGGGGATCATGGCCCCTAGTTGCTTCCTCCAGCACTTGCACCAGGAAATTGTCCCCAACATCTCCAAAAACTTCCTGGATTGTCTATGCACTGCTGTATTGCTCTCCCAGCAGATGTCAGGGTGATTGAAGTTCCCTGTGAGAACCAGAGCCTGTTACCTTGAAACTTCTGTTAGTTGTCCGAAGAAAGCCTCGTCTACCTCATTCTTCTAGTCTGGTCTATAGCAGACGCCCACCACAACATCACTCTTGTTGCTCTTGCCTCTAAACTTAACCCAACCATTCTGCTCTCTTACATAAGTGCAACTCCTCCACCTTTTCTCCCCCACCTGTCCTTCCTAAACAGTTTATACCCATCCACGACAGTGCTCCAGTCATGTGAGTTACCCCACCAAGTCTCTGTTATTCCAGTCACATCATAGTTCCTTGACTGTGCCAGGACTTCCAATTCTTCCTGCTTGTTTCCCAGTCTTCTTGCATTCATGTACAAGCACATAAGATAACAAGCTGATTGCCCTACTTTCTCAGTATGAATCAGGAGGGCTCCCCTAATGCACCCTCCTCCTTGTATTTCCTCCTGGTATCCCACTTCTCCACTTACCTCAGGGCTTAGGTTTTCATCCCCAAGATAACCTAGTTTAAAGCCCTCCTCACTAGGTTAGCAAGCCTGCCTGCGAAGATGCTCTTCCCTCTCTTTGTTAGATGGATTCCATCTCTTCCTAGCAATCCTTCTTCCTGGAACAACATCTCATGGTCGAAGAATCCAAAGCCCTCTCTCTGACACCACCTGTGCACGCATTTACCTCCACAATTTGATGGTCCCTACCTGGGCCTTTTCCTTCAACAGGGAAGAGGATGAGAACACGACTTGTGCCTCAAACTCCTTTATCCTTCTTCTCAGAGCCACGAAGTCTGCAGTGACCTGCTCAAGGTCATTCTTGGCATCATTGGTGCCCACATGGAGAAGTAGGAAGGGGTAGGGCTTGATCAGTCTCAGCAGACACTCTGTTGCATCCTGAATTCTAGCTCCAGGCAAGCAGCACACTTCTTGAGTCTCCCTGTCTGGACAGCAGATGGATGATTCTGTCCCACTTAGGAGGGAGTCCCCGACCACCACTACCCGTCTCCTCCTCTTGGGAGTGGTGGTTGTGGAACTCCCATCCCTAGGACAATGCATCCCATGCCTTCCGGTTGATGGGGTCTCCCTCTGATTCCCTTCTCTCAGATGACTCTTCCAAACCATTCTCCTTCCCTATATACTTCAATGAATTGCAAAGCCTTACCTATCCCTCATTCATCTCAATGAGGTGTACACTTCAAAACCTAATTGAGACCACTTGCACGAGGTCCCTGCCTTGAAGAGTTTACATCTAAGGCCACAATCTCTCCATTAAAATCAAAGGTGCAGGGGTCTGCCTGTATGGATGCAATTTTAGAACTGTGACCTAATTTCACACATGACGTGATGAGTCAAGAAAACAGCAGGTTGCGAATGAGTGGGGAAAACAGCAGCTACAATAGGAAGACCCACTCACAGTAAATACTAACTTTATTAAATATTTTTTTTAAAACAAGGGAATTAAATAAAAACAAAATTAAAAACAAAATTAAAGTAGCACGGTTATAATGGAGGGATGGATGTTGTAAGGGGAATGTCATGAAATGTGCCAAAGAATGTCTTCAGCTATGGATTTTACCAGGAAAAACAAAAATAGAAAATAGTCCATATATTCAGTGCAGCCCAAGTAACCATTTCTGTAGGAATCGTATTGTTTCCATTTTCTGTTATTAGTGCTGCAGAGATAATTTACAGAGATAAACAGTTTTTATTAGTTTCTGTTTTGTCTGGTGATGCTACATAGTCAACATATACCGTATATACTTGATCATAAGCCGGTTCATTTATAAGCCGATCCCCCCCAAGATGGATAAGTAAAAATGGAAATTTTTATAACCCGTTCATAAGCTGACCCTATAATTCAGGGGTCAGCAAACTTTGGCTCCCGGGCCATCAGGATAAGCCGCTGGTGGGCTGAGTTGGTTTGTTTACCTCGAGCGTCCGCAGGCACGGAGGTAAACCTAAGTAAACAAAGTGTCCCGGCGCACCAGCTGCTTACCCTGACGGGCCGGGACAGTAACTAGTGGGGAAATTTTTTGCAGGGGAGAAGCTGGGGGTCAGGGGAGTAACCCTTGTGACCACACCCCACATGACCTCACCCCTAGCCCGGGACCCCCACACTCTCCCCATCCCATCCCTTCCCACCTTATCTGGGGAGGGCCAGGGGAGGATGTCTCTGGCATGGCCGCAGCCTGCTCTGGGGAGTGAGACCGAGCAGCACGGCTGCAGCCTGCCAGCCCCGGAGCTGCAGCTGCTTCAGAGGCTGGGGGGGAGAGCAGCATGGTCAGAAGCGGAGAGACTCTGGCCCACCTCTTCCCTTCTGGCTGTGCTGCCTCTCCTTGCTCCTTCTGTTGTGGGGAGGGGCTGTGTCCCACCTCTCCTTCTCTATACCCGTTCATAAGCTGACCCCCTTCTCTGGTGCTTCCCTTTTTTACTAAAAAAATTCGGCTTATGAACGAGCATATACGGTACCTTTTTAAAAGAAAAAAACCTAACAACAACAAAACCTACAACAACTTTACAGCAAGAAATACTGCAATTTACAAGAGCTCTGCAATTTTAGCTGTTTAGCTGTAGCACTGCTTTATGATCTGGAATACTGCTACAATTTAATATTTATCTTACAATAATTGCCTTACTTATGTGAATCACTAGACTTCCAAAGAACATTTATTCTTTGCATTGAACTCTATATTCCTTTGTTTTTTGGTACTTTTCCTCAATTACAACAGCAGTTAGTTTTTGTAGTCAGTGTGCATAAGTCCTTGTTGTAGTAATAGCAGTTATGTGTGTGCCTCAAAGAAGAACAGAATAGCATTCTTATACATTTTTAAAAAGTTTTAGATTAATATTTATTTTTGTGTAAAATAAAAAAAGATCTGTCAAGATTAGATACTGAAGTTTGTTCCCAACAGTCTCTATAGAGAGAAGATGATCATAAAAAAATCATTTTCCAGTTAACTGAGCAGTGCTGACAAGGAGTGACTACTGTGCCTATAGGATGAAACTGACAACCTATTATGACCTTGCACTCCATAATTTTTTATTGAAATATGCTTATGAGTTAAAATATGATGTAACTGGAATATGCTTTATGCAGAAGGCCTCTTGTAAGGTATCATTACAAAGCTTATAATCTACTAGGTGTGCTCATCCTATTTGTATGAATGTATCATTCTTGTGTCTGAAGCTAGAAATATCCAGTATAACTCTGAGGTACTATTGTAATTATGCAAAGTGTGGGCCATTGATGATGGTCTAGAATCTTGATGGCTCCCATTGACTAGGACAATTGGTTTTAAATGGCTCTGTTTACTTGCAAGTCTTGCTGTGTTCGTGTAAGCCATCCCAGGAAGAATGGTGGAATCCATCTTAAACCTAGTGCTTTACCATTTAGAAGGAGGGGTGGGGATCCAGAGAAACAAAAGATTCCCACCTTGTCCTAAAGCTATAAAAGGGGGTTTGAGCAGTTTTTGGTTAAAGTGTGCAGCTTTGGGGGCGTGGACCAGACCTGGGTCTGTGTTGCAGCAGGCTAGCGTGTCTGGCTCAACAAGGCAGGGTTCTGGAGTCCCAAGCTGTCAGGGAAAATGGGCTCAGAGGTAAATTCAGCACATCAGGTGACAGTCCCAAGGGGGTCTCTGTGACCGAACCCATCACACTTATCCCCAGAGTAACTGGTTTTTGGGCAGGGATATCCATGAAGACTTAGGGTAAATGAAATTCTTTCCCCAATCTGTGGTTTGCAGAGCTGTGGCACAGCTCCTATTCCAGCCCTTAGGCTGGAATAATGGTTGTTGCCCTCCAGTTTTCTGTGCCAATGCAACTGTATAGTCAGTGATCCAGTGACTGACACTATGCACTCCCCTATGTGGGACTAGCATAGCAGTTGTAACTTGGCCACAAGCCCATGTGTAGCTGTTTGTTACCATGAGTGAGATTAACTTCAAAATACAGTAATGTATATATTACTGAGTTATGTTTAATGTGGCATCTCTGTAGGGCTAGAAACCTGCTGTTTTTATGTTGAGGCAAGCTATTTTAGCTAATTTTCAGAGGTTTATAGGGCTCCTTCTGAGCTGTGGAAAGTTAAACTGATGGTAATTAAGGCACCTTATAGACAGATGGATGTGGAAAATTGACCAAAGAGTATTTTTAAAACTCTAGGATATCTGTAATGTACGTGGCATTCAGAAAAGAGTGATGTACTGTGGTGCTGTATATAGGTTTAATTGATACTCTTTTGGGGTGACTTGTGGTTTTTGCCACTTGTGAGTAATATAGCCAATAAAATCTTTATACTGTGCCACACCAAACAGTAGACAATACAGTATGCCGCATGCGAGGAGTTAAACTGTGACTAATTTTTTCTATGTATGTAAAATCATTTTGATGTGGGATACTTTTATGCTATTAAACAATTGCTTTGAAATACTTGACAGGTAACCTATGATGCTTAAGTAATTAAACTCCCACCTACCATAAGTCCCATTTTGTAATCACATAATAAACGGCATTGTACTTAGTAGCAGCATGGCCACTTTTAGTGTGTCTGTGATAGCATTATTAAGGCTACCGCTGACATATGATGTTTTACAGCTTCATAAAAAAAGAAAAAAGGATAAAGTAAAGTGACTACTTAATACGTAGGACAAAGTTGCATACTATTCTAATGATTCTTAATAAATCCGAGCAAAGTAAATAACAATGGCAAGATTTAGCATGAGGAATATGAGCGATTAGAAAGCTGACTGTATGTATCTTGAAACAAGCAAGTTAGCATGTCTATTTTTATTAAATTGTAAGGTTCCAATTCACTATTTCCTCGAGGCCCATTTATGCTTCTCCAGGAGCATAAAGGGCACAGCAGATCTCCCTGATACTGAGGCAGTGCAGCTGAGTGTTGGAACTATAATATCTATCAAACAGCCTAATGTAAAAAGGTTAGCTATTGAAATTATCAAGTTAAACAAGAAAACAGAGAAGGCTGAGTAGGTTCTATCTGTCAGTTCTGAACTCCCATGTTTAGGTTTTCGAGTCCTAGAATATGCGGTATATTAGCCCTAAGTGTATTGTTTTACCAGAACATTTAAATAGCTAACTCTTTTCTCTTTTTCTAGAGATGCACCTAACACATATCTCCATGACTTATATTATATCATCAAACTTTAGGTGATTGTGATTTTTTTGACCATTTCTATTTTTCATAGATCTCACATTGCAATGGGTGAACTGTTCTGTGTCCGTCTAGCTCCCCCTCCCCCAGGGTTACATATTTTGGACTCAATTTGTAGAGAGAGAGGGGGAGGGAAAGGAAATAGGTGAGAGTTAGAAAGTCAAAGCAGCAAATCATGGTGTTCTGAAAATGTTGAAGAAAAAACAATCCTTTTTCATTGTCACAGAAATTGTGCTTTAAGTGAGAAGTAAAACTGTGCTGTGCTGAAACTTGTGATCTGGTTTCTTCACATCTCTTTCTCAGTAGATCCTTTCATTTGCACAGTCTGTCTGTATAAAGAATCTTTGTGGATTTTTTTAATTGCTTCCCCATGCTTTATCTTGATTAAACTTCTCCACTTTATTATCTCATCCATCTTCTATCAGGAGATTGTATCCTAGAGAGAGAGAGGCTTGATGATTTTCACAGCTATTTTATCTCCCTCTTCTGTGACTCTATGAATAATAACTGGCATTAATTGATGGGAAATATTTAATCCATTTAAATGGAAAAATTACAGGATAAGTGTGATTGATGCTAGCTGGTTCATACAAGTTATGTGAACCAGTTAACCAGTCTTGCAGGGGGTTTTGGGTCCAATCCTCCAAGAAACTCCATAACCCCGAAGAGTTTCTCCATCCACCTCCCCACCCCTCATCCTGGGTCCTCCACTAGACTCTCTCTTTTTTTATCTTCTGTGGTTAGATGAGGAGTGACTTGAACGCTGAACTCCAATACCACCCGCTTAGAACTTTTCTCTGGGCTCTTCAGAAGGTCCCAGGAAGGGAAGTAGTGAATACTCTTTCACTGAAAGTGTTACATTTTCTGGGCAGGTTAATGTGGGAGACAATGGTGGCTAAAGGATTCCTTCTGGTGGGGAACGAGTGGCAGGCTGCACATGTATTCTGGCACAGAATGTTTATTCTTGCTGTGGAGGTAAGTAGCAACAAGGGTGTTGCATGTATTGCTACAGTGAAAGGCTTACACATGCAAAGATTCACTTACTAATTGAAACACAGAGGCTATGTCTACACTGCCACTTATTCTGGTATAACTTATGTTGCTCAGGGTGTGAATAAGACACCCCCTAAATGACATAAGTTACACTGACTTAAGCACCGGTGTGGACATGCTATGTTGGCGGGAGAAGCTCTCTCACCAACCTAGCGCTGTCCATACTGGTGCCTAGGTCGGTGTAACTTACGTTGCTCAGGGAGGTGGCTTCTTCCCACCCCTGAGCGATGTAATTTATACTGACCTAAGCTGTAGTGGGCACATAGCCTAAGTTCCTGATGGGATGCGATTGCCCATTACACCGTGTTGCTATAGATGTACTTTTGGTATAAACAGAACTATAGGCATGAAATCTGTCCTAATTTCACAAAATCTTTCGTAGCCCATTTTCCCTATGAAAATTTGTGAAATGTTGTGAATTGGTAACTGCTACCAGCCAAATTACCCATTCCCCCACCCCAATTTTGTGGATGCAAAAATGGGCAAATGTAATGATGGAAAATGTCACTTTTTCCTTCATTTCCTACAGGTCTAGTAAAATGCTCTTGTTTCCTGTAAAGGTGCAGTGGTAATCCTCTCTTTCTTTTAAATCCAACCTGCCAGAGTAGGTCAAGGTGCAGCCACCCCTTGCTTTTCAGGAAGGTTGAAAATTGGTCTAAAGGTTTGCAAATAAGTGATACATTTCCATAAAGGGAGCAACTAATGCTATTATGGGTCTTGCTCTCTTCAGTAGTACTCTTAAAATGGTTAGAGAATGGGGAGTAGTGAGAAGGGGGAGAAAAGATAATAAAATGTGAATGAACTTTTGCTTTTTGAAAAATGGGCCCTTAAGTACATGACCCTTGGAGTCAATAACACACTCGAGTGGGTTCATGCAGTTCCCATTGAGGTCAAAACTTGTTCCTGAATATGATGGTAAAATATACTTCTGGTTACGCCTCACAGGGCAGAGTGCCACAGTACAACTACAGCTCTGTTCCATGCATCTGTAGGACACTATGTACTAGTTCCAGCATTTATAATAGCAGGAAGACATTCACTGAGCAACAGAATAATAGTGAGAAGCTGAGGCTGTTTCAACAGCTGTTCAGGCAGTCTCAACTCCAGTTGCTGAGTCTGAGTTTATTTGGGAAGATGGGGATTGTTGATTATTTAAAAAAAATTCTCTTCCTTTTTTCCTCTTTGAAACAGTTTGCTAGCTCAGTATGGGAAAGGGATTTTCTGTGGCACAGAGTAACTATATGCATCCGAAGAAGTGGGCTGTAGTCCACGAAAGCTTATGCTCTAATAAATTTGTTAGTCTCTAAGGTGCCACAAGTCCTCCTGTTCTTCTTTTTCTCAGGCTGCGCTGAAGATAGATGGTACGCATTAAAGCTTAAGTTATATCACCTGCATCTTTACTTGCTTAATAAATTGTCTGACTGTATTGGACTCACTAAGTTTAGCTTTATATATATTTGCTAATCAGGCTGGGTAGTTTGCAAGTATCAGAACTGTTTGTAATGCATACATTATTGGTCACAAATGGCATAGTTTTATGTATCATTTGAATACCTTGCTGAAAACTATGTGTTTTAGGGCTGGTCTACACTGCGGAGGGGGGTCGATGTAAGATACGCAACTTCAGCTACGGGAATAGCGTAGCTGAAGTCGACGTATCTTATTTAGACTTACCTCAGGTCCTCACGGCGCGGGATCGACGGCCGCGGCTCCCCTGTCAACTCCGCTACCGCCGCTCGCCCTGGTGAGTTCTGGAGTCGACGGGAGCGCGTTCGGGGATCAATATATCGCGTCTAGACGAGACGCAATATATCGATCCCCGATAGATCGATTACTACCTGCTGATTCGGCGGGTAGTCTGGACGTACCCTTACTGAGTAAATGGTGTTTTAATAACCATGCCAGGGGTTTTATCTGCTATAGTAAATGGATTGATAAAGCAGTTCGGAGCTTGGTAGATGATTTTGTATTCAATTCTGTGGGAAATATGGAAACTTAGATTTTTTAAAAATGTTAAGTTCTTTGAAGTTTTCCAAAATACCAGGAGAAGATCTGCTAGATACTTTCTAAAAATCCTGGACACAGGTTTTGTGGATTTACTCTGGTGAATCTTCCCAATTGGTGAAAGTAAACTAAAGAAATTAGATAAATTAAACAACCAAAAATGTAAATTGGCATCATCACTGCCTATTTGAAGCATTTTCTGAAAAGGAGCATGGTCAAATTTGGAAGGTTCTATGGGCCAAATCCTGTGGTGATGTTTGTGGTTCAGAAAGTGTGTGTGTAAATGGTAAAGTAGTGCAAGTGCCATGGTGTGCACCAATTTGGCATTCTGTGGATATGAAATCAAGCATGATTAATTCACCAGCTTCCGTTTAGTCATTTAAATAAGAACAGTGGGAGTTTCTGGGTGCTCACCCCTTTGCAAATCTAGCCCAAGATGGCAGAAGAGTTATGGGTAGTAGTAAAATCTACTAGTAGGAGGGTGTAAAACACCCTTTAAACCGTTTAACTCTTATAATTATTTTCCCCCTAGCTTCCTACAGTTTTTGTTCAAGGTATTAAACAAAAACTTGTCCTTAATGTAACAGAGCAGTTAAAATTGTCTCCTCCCCCATTTGTTATAACAATTTCTTACAATTGTTGATATTTACTTTGAATAGAAATAGTTTAGTAATACATTTTCAATTTATAGCCCATTAATGTAGTTTTATCCCTATGCGTTATTTCTTTATTGATATAAAAAGTGTAAACCTCATTCTGTAATTCCCCCTCTAAAATGTATTAAATATAACTGAAGAATATACTGTATTAACCAATGAAAAGAAAGAAGCAAGTGTGTTACACAGACCACATAAGTAAAGTTCTTCAAAAGGCTTTCAACTAATTTCCTACTTCAAACTACAAACCTATTGTACAAACACTTACAGCACCTCCTGAAAAGGTAAAAGGCTCCAAGTCTGTGACTATCACAGGTGTATAAGTGAGTTAGGCACTTAACTCCAATTTAATATCGATTTAATATTTAGGCTTCTTACTTAGAAACCTAAATTTAGGCACCCGGGTTTGAAAATTGTAGACTTACGTTCTTTGTTTCTCAGGGTATGTCTACACTACGAGAGTAGTTCGATTTTACTTAAAGCGAATTTGTGGAACCGATATTACAAAGTCGAACGTGTGTATCCACACTAAGGACAGTAATTCGACTTTGTGAGTCCACACTAACGGGGCAAGCGTCGACATTGGAAGCGGTGCACTGTGGGTAGCTATCCCACAGTTCCCGCAGGCCCCGCTGCCCATTGGAATTCTGGGTCGAGCCCCCAATGCCTGCTGGGGCAAAAAATGTGTCGAGGGTGGTTTTGGGTAACTGTCGTCATTCAATCCTCACTCCCGCCCTCCCTCCGTGAAAGCGCCGGCGGGAAATCAGTTCACACACTTTTCTGGTGATTGACAGCACGGATGCCACAGCACCGTGAATATGGAGCCCGCTGCGATCATCGCTGCAGTTATGGCCGTTGTTAACACCTCGTGCCTTATCATGCACCTTTTTCAGAGGCAGATGCTGAGAAATCGGGTGAGAAGGCTACGGCAGCACGGTGAGGACATTAAGTCTGAGAGGGACCCAAACCTCTCACAAAGCATGGGACTCCGCGCCGTGGATATCATGGTGGCAGTGGGTCATGTTGATGCTGTGGAATGGCGATTCTGGGCCCGGGAAACAAGCATGGACTAGTGGGACCGCATAGTGCTGCAGGTCTGGGATGAATCACAGTGGCAGCGAAACTTTCGGATGAGTAAGGGAACTTTCCTGGAACTTTGTGAGTTGCTGTCCCCTGCCCTGAAGTGCAAGGACACCTGGATGCGAGCAGCCCTGACTGTCCAGAAGCGAGTGGCCATAACCCTCTGGATTGCAACGCCAGACAGCTACCGGTCAGTCGCCAATCAATTTGGAGTGGGCAAATCTACTGTGGGGGTTGCTGTGATGCAAGTAGCCAATGCAATTGTTGAGCTACTGCTCTCAAAGGTAGTGACCCTGGGAAACGTGCAGGTGATCATAGATGGCTTCGCCGCGATGGTATTCCCAAACTGCAGTGGGGCTATAGATGGAACTCACATCCCTATCCTGGGACCAGACCACCAGGCCAGCCAGTACATTAACCGAAATGGCTACTTTTCAATGGTGCTGCAAGCACTGGTGGACCATAGGGGACGTTTTACCAACATCAACGTCGGATGGCCGGGCAAGGTTCATGATGCTCGTGTTTTCAGGAACTCTGGTCTGTTTAGACAGCTGTAGGAAGGTATTTACTTCCCGGACCACAAAATAACTGTTGAGGATGTGGAGATGCATCCGAAGAAGTGGGCTGTAGTCCACGAAAGCTTATGCTCTAATAAATTTGTTAGTCTCTAAGGTGCCACAAGTCCTCCTGTTCTTCTGAGATGCCTATAGTGATCCTTGGGGACCCAGCCTACCCGCTAATGCCCTGGCTCATGAAGCCCTATAGAGGCGCCCTGGACAGTGAAAAAGAACTCTTAAACTACCGGCTGAGCAAGTGCAGAATGGTGATGGAGTGTGCTTTTGGACGTCTGAAGGGGAGATGGAGAAGCTTACTGACTCGCTCTGATCTCAGCAAAACCAATATCCCCATTGTTATTGCAGCTTGCTGTGTGCTCCACAATCTCTGTGAGAGCAAGGGGGAGACCTTTATGGCAGGGTGGGAGGTTGAGGCAAATCGCCTGGCTGCTGATTACACCCAACCAGACAGCCGTGCGATTAGAAGAGCCCAGCAGGATGCGCTGTGCATCCGGGAAGCTTTGAAAGCTAGGTTCCAGCGTGACCAGGGTAACCTGTGACTATTACGTTTGTTTAAACAGAAGCTGAACCTGCCCCCATTTCTTTACCCAGTTAATGTTGACTATCCTCTCCAGTTACCAACCCCCTTCCTCCCCTTCCAACACACCTTTAAAAATAAAATAAATGAAACTTTGTTCATTAACACCATTTTCTTTATTAAGGATTTCGCGGTAAAGGGTTGAAACTGGGACGCAGACTGTGGTGGGGAGCGGGCGTAGTGATGGAAAGGACGCTTCTAAACTCGAGGAATGACAGGCTCCTGCTCCTAGAGAGGCCCACAGTGGTGGACTGGTTGTTTCAACGGAGCCTGCCACCCCTCCTTTTCGGGACTCTGTGTGTGGGGGCTATGTGACTTTGTGGCGGGGGAGGACGGTTACAGATCCCTTGCTGCATGGCTCTGTCATCCAGGCTAAGGACTGCTACATAAGATCTGTAACCACCCTCCCCCATCACAAACTCACATAGCCCCCCCACACAGAACATGAAAACCACCTCCCAGACTGACCAGTGTGCCTAGTGACTGCAATGTGTATGTGACCTTCTGCTGAACCTACCCCTGTGTCTGTACCCTGGTAAAGGTGACTGTGCTCCTCCAATTACCAACCCCCTTTGCCCCCTTCAAACACACTGTCCTCTAAAAGAACATGACGGAAACAGTAATTAACAGAAACGTATTTTTTATTAAGAACTGCACAGTTAGGGGATGAAACTGGGACGGGGGTTTGGGCGAGGTGCATTTGGAGGGAAGGAAAGGACGTATCAAAGCTTTGGGAATGAGAGCCTTCTGCAATTTGAGCAGTCTTCAGGGGTGGAGTGACTGTTTTCACGGCCCCTGCCGCCCCTCCTTCTTGAGACTTTGGGTGAGGGGGGGATGGGACTTTGTGGCGGGGGAGGGTGGTTAGAGATAGAATGCAGGGGGGCTCTGTCCTCCTGCCTCCGGTCCTGCAGAACATCTACAAGGCACCGGAGCGTGTCCGTTTGCTCCCTCATTAGTTCAAGCAGCGTTTGAGTCGCCTGCTGGTCTTCCTGCCGCCACCTGTCCTCCCGTTCGCTGTGTGATCGCTGGTATTGCGACATGTTCTCCCTCCACTGGGTCTGCTGTGCCGCCTCGGCTCAGGAACAGATCATAAGTTCTGAGAACATCTCGTCCCGTGTCCTTTTCTTTCGCCGCCTGATCTGCGCCAGCCTCTGGGAGGGGGATGCCGGGGTAGCTCGCAGCTGTGGGATGGGATGCCGGGAGACGCTCGCAGCTGTGCGATGGGAAAAAGGGAGTGAATTCCTCAAAAAGATACATTTTTGCAAACAATGAATATAATCTTTCTCTGTGAACAAGACCATGCACAGTACCTATCACATGTGCACTCAGTACAAGGTCGAATTTTCTGTCTTCACCTTGAGTGCCTGGGGTCTTGCTGTACAGATCACACAAGCGGGGCTGGACAACGGAATTCTGCTAGCAGGCGGCCATGGTAAGCCATAGACTTTTGGCTGCTTAAAGCTTAATTTACAGCAGTGCCCTCCTTTCACATTCCAAGCAATGCTCCTAGCGTTGGGCAGTTCCTGCTGCCGGCCATCCGGCTGGCACGAACTCTGCCCCATCCCACCCCTGTCGCGGCTGTTCCCAGGAAAGATCCCCGCATGCTGCCGGCGAACCGCTCAGCAGGAACGGTTCGCCTCCCCGCCCCCACCGCGTGGCTGTAAACCGCCAGTTACAGTTATTTAAAGGAACAGGCAATCAGTCCCCATACTAAAATTCCCCTAATTCAAAGCAGGTCACCATGAGTGATATCACTCTGATGAGGATTACGGAGGTAGAGAAAGACCGTATGCTGCGTGAATGCCAGCAAACACCAGGGCTGTATGCCACCATGCTTTGCCAGGCAATGATACCGGAGTACCTGCTGGTAGCCTGGCGCAGAAAAGTTTCCTACCATGGAGGCGGCAATAAGGCCGCTCTCCCCAGTGTGGAAGCAGAGAAAGAACTGACAGGAAGGGGATGCAATACATGACAGTTCGTTAGCAAGAGTCAGGCTAACTGTAACCCTGATAACGCGAGATTTGTAGAAGCGAGGATTGTGTGAGGCGGGTGAGAAAGAACTGTGTAAGAAGTCATTATGACCTGGTATAGATAAGGTGTAGAAGACCTTGTGTAGATAAGGTATAGAAAATATTGTATGTTGGCAAGAGTCAAAACAAGTGAGGAAATGAGATATCAAGATGGCTTATGTATAAACAAAATGCAACTGTTGCTCATTATTGTCTGTAACAAAAGGTATAAATGCTTGCTGTAATTGTTTACCTGTTGAGAGACCTGCTTAGCTCTCTCCCTCTGCGCAATTGTGAGAGTTAATAAAGCATCTGACTTGCTATACCTAAACAAATAGTGAGAACTCTGTTTTTCTCCGACAATTTGGGGGCTCGTCCGGGATGGCAACGCCCGCAGAGGCACCGGCAGCTGCTACGGATCGTTCCCCTTTGAACCCCATGGCGCCACAATAGAGGTAGGAGACCTTTTGAAATCTCTATTGGGGTGTCGGAGGAGGACTGTCCGTGGGGCCATCTGTCCCTGTTGGGCTCACGCCATCCGAACTTATTGACTGTGCAGCAAGGTCAGATGCTGAGTGGCTTAGGGGAATTGTTGCCACCCCCTGTATGCATATGTGAGGTGCATAGGTATGCACCGGTGTTGAGGGGTTGTTACCGCCTCAGGAGGGGTTTTTACCGCCTCGAGTGATGCATCGAGGTACTTGGGAATAGTACCTGGAGGTACTTGGGAATAGTACCTGGAATAAGGCCTTGGTGTGTGTGTGTTTGTGTGTGTGTGTACACCAGTGTGAATTGAGTGTTACCGGAAGACGCCCAGAGTACTCTGCGAAGTCTTTTGGCTCGTGACCAGAACTACTCTAATGCAAGCCCAGTAACTAGAGGATCTTTTAGGAGATCCGACCCACGGTGGGCTAACTCGGCCTGGCATCGTCCGGCGAGGAGGCTACCTGGGTCTAGGAGTGTGTGAACCCATCTTCCCTCCCCTTTTCCTCTCCGTGTGAGCCACTGACAGTCTGATCATCTCACTGGATGCAACAGAGTAAGCGGCGCCATCTCTCTGAGACTAGCCGACGCTCTTTGCTGAAGGGAGGTGTAGGAGGGTCGTGGCCATCCTCGTTAGTCTCTCCTGTGTGAATACCCTGTAGGGAGAGATCCTTAGTTTATGTGCCGCTAGCGCGGACAGGGCATCCTCCTCCCTGTGTGTGTGATTGGAAAATGGGTGGGGGACAGTCTAAGGATTCCCTCTCACCCACTAAGGGTACCCCAGCTTATTTCATGTACGTACATTATGGTACTAAAACCTGCAGGTATTTAGAGAATTGAAATCATTACACGCGTGAAAATTCATCTAAACAATGCCCACTAGAAGGTACCTTCAATCTAGATAAGATCATACATCTCAGAGGAGCTTTTAATCACCAAAAAAGCCTCTGACACACAATGGGAGCAATTTGTCTATTGAGGAAAGGAACGGGTTAATTTGAAATTCAGCTTGGTCCAGAGATAAAGAGAAAGTTAATCTGCGTTCAAGGTCAAGAATCAATGCAGACCAGGCTAAGTATAAAGAAAAACTGCTTTCGGCCCCAGCTGACTGTGAAAAAATATAGACATAGTCAAACCAAAGGCAATACAAGTTACAGTGCTGAGATTACATTTGCAAAGCTTAACTGTCCAGTGAGATCCAACAGTCTGCCTTTGCGACCCTGGAGCCGGCGTGGTTTGGGGACGCTGAAGAAGCCACAGGCAGCTGGCCTGGACTGGAATCACTGAAAAGACGCCCCAGGAGACCTCAGGGTGTAAAAGAACTGCCCTCCCAAGAGAGGAAGCAAGTTGGAGATTGCACAGCACCTTCTCTGAACGTTATACACAGACGTGGCCAGTCTGGACGTACGTGTGTGAGTATGAAAGTGTGCCTACTCTCAGCCGCAGTAAGTCTGAGAACCGGAGAGGGATTTAGCATTCCTCTTTCCACCCCGGCTGACCGGGAAGGGTGTCAGGTGGATCTACCCCAGTCGTAGCAGGACTGGGCAATAGAGAAGTTGGAGAAAAGGGAAGAGTTGTGTACTTGATAACTAGAATTGAGCAATTAAGAGCATAGATCATGAACCAGGCAGCAACTCAAACCTACGCCCAGGGCAAGTTGCAAGCCTTGAGACAGGACTTCCAGGCAGAAAAGGAAGCACTGGCTAAGCAAGTACCGGTCCTTCAGGGACTTGTCAGAATTTAACCATTTGTGTTTGCATATGCTGTAAGAGCAGTGTGTTTGCCACAAGAGAAAATTGAATAGTTAAATGCCAATGGGTCATGCGTTTTGCCCAAGTGGCAAGCCTCATGAGGGAGGACTCGGGTAGCCTTGTGAGTAAGAATGTTTAAGAGAAGAGACCAGGAAGGGTGGGGGCTAGTTGAGAAGCCCACCCTCCTATCTAAATTGGTAGTGAAAAAGCTGGTGCCCATGGAAGGGACGGTTCAGCGAGAAAAGCAGGATCGGGCCCAAGCGGGCAGGCAATAGATAGAGAGATTGGAGAACAGGTTGGAAACTTTGAGGGCATAGTGGAAGGAAAGGAGTAAGTAATTATAAGCATGGGGATTTCAAATCCCCAGGATAATAATGTGTGTAAGACAGAGTCTTTGTACCAAGGTGCAAGGCTCTCCTTTCTTCTGCTGAATAAAGCAACTCTTCCTTATCCCTGTCTGGCTGTTATTGGCTCTCAGCTAGGTGGACCCGATATTTTGGTGACAGTTACTGGCGACTCCGGTTAACCTGATGCAAAGGCTTTCACATTACACCCAGGACAGCTTCGTGGAGATGTCCCAGGAGGATTTCTACTCTATCCCCAGCCATGTTAACAGACTTTTCCAGTAGCTGCACTGGCAAGGACTAAAAAGTTAAGCACCTAGGGCAAACTAAACATTAAAAACCCATTGCTAACACCATGCCTATTCTATTCAAAATAAATGTTTAAAACACTTACTTACTGATGTTTCCCCTGATTCACCGTCCGGGTTACCGCCTTGGGAGGGTTGGTAGGGGATCTCCGTGAGGGTGATGAAGAAATCCTGGCTGTTGGGGAAATCAGCGTTGAAAGCGCTGTCGACTGCCTCGTCCTCCTCATCTCCTTCCTCATCTTCCCCGTCCGCGAACAGCTCCGAGGAAGCGGCCGTCGACAATACCCCATCGTCAGAGTCCACGGACAGTGGTGGGGTAGTGGTGGCGGCCGCACCTAGAATGGAATGCAGTGCCTCGTAGAAACGGCATGTCTGGGGCTGGGATCCGGAGCATCCATTTGACTCTTTGGTCTTCTGGTATGCTTGAAAATCAGCTCCTTGATTTTCATGCGGCACTGCGTTGCATCCCAGCTGTATCCTCTCTCTGTCATGGCTTTTGAGATCTTCTCGTAGATCTTCGCTTTCCGTCTTTTCGATCGCAGCTCTGAAAGCACGGACTCATCGCCCCACACAGTGATCAGATCCAAGACTTCCCGATCAGTCCATGCTGGGGCCCTCTTTCTATTCAGCGATTGCATGGTCACCTCTGCTGGAGAGCTCTGCATCATTGTCAGTGCTGCTGAGTTCGCCACGATGTCCAAACAGGAAATGAGATTCAAACTGGCCAGACAGGAAAAGGAATTCAAATTTTCCTGGGGCTTTTCCTGTGTGGCTGGTCAGAGCATCTGAGCTCGGACTGCTGTCCAGAGCGTCAACAGAGTGGTGCACTGTGGGATAGCTCCCGGAGCTATTAGCGTCGAATTCCGTCCACACTAACCCTAATTCGACATGGCCATGTCGAATTTAGCGCTACTCCCCTCGTCGGGGAGGAATACAGAAATCGATGTAAAGAGACCTCCATGTCGAAATAAATAGCTTCATTGTGTGGATGGGTGCAGGGTTAATTCAAATTAACGGTGTTAAATTCGACATAACCTCCTAGTGTAGACCAGGCTTCAGTTTCCCATATGTAAAATAGAGGAAATAATACTTCTCTGCCTAACGGTGCTTGAGGAGAAATTCCTTGTGACGTACCAGGTCACGTTCCATACTGGGGAAGGGGAGCTGTGTCACCTGTGCCCTGCAACCTTGGGTGCCTTACAATGCCTTGCTGTAATAGTTGCCACCTCGGCTGCTCACAAACTGCCTTCCAGCATGAAAGCCACACCTTGAGCGTCTGTGTGTAACTTCAGCCTGCTGGCTACCCCTTGGCTCTCACTGGCCTTGGTTATATTGGAGGGTGACCCCCAGTCCTGGATCTTCCCCGAGAACTGTATATCCTTGTGACACTCTGTACCTTAGAGTAATACCTTGGTACCCCCATATTCACCATGGTGATATGACTGATATGTTTTGTACAAAATATGCCTTGTGAGGTATCATTTTAAAAGTCTTGATCTGGTGAACATTAATATCATGTTGGATTGTACGTGCTATCGTATATGAAGATATGAAGCATTGCTATGTGTGTCACTAAAATATGTTGTGAGGTTGGGAACACCCGAAACTAGCCTTTCAGGTACAACACTGGAGTAGCCAGACAGCACTGATGGCCCATTAATGGGAACCCACTCTCACAACAGCCAGCTGAGAGACTTCTTGGAGAGAGAACATAGACAATGGAGACTACTTGACTAATGAGGACTGCCTGATCCCTACTCAAGCAAAGGTCTTTCCAGCAAGCTGGAAGACACTATAAAAGAGGGGAAATGACATCATCACTTGGCCTTCCCCCCCCCCCCCACCTCAACACCTGGAAACCTGTGTGGAGTACAAGGATTTGAACTGGGGGAGGGTGGTAGTTTGCGTTCAGCATCACAGTGTGAGAGGCAACCCAGGCTGGTGGGAAATAAGGGCTCAGCAGTCTCACAGTCCGTGTTACAACCTGTGGACCCCGTCACAGAGGCACAGCAAACAGGGTGAAACACATAGCTTGTTATTCTGAGTGAGATTTGCACTTCATACACTGGTCTAGAGATTTTAAGTGTGGTGGCTTAGAACAGTCAAAAAGAAGGTTACAAGTTTGTTATTTTCTGTTTGCTTATTTTGGGAAAGGAAAATAGGGACAGAAAAAACTGAAAGATGAGTGAAAGTGATGCCATTGCCAAGTTGGAGCTGTACAGGCTGCAGGTGGCAGAGAGAGAGAAAGAACACGAGCGAATCTTGGAGCTAAAGGATCTAGAGATAAAAGAGAAAGAAGCTGAAGCCCAGAAGTTAGCACAGCAGAGAGCCCTAGAACTGCAAGCCAGAAAAACTGAGGAAAAGGAAAAAGAATGAAGGCACCAATTGGATTTGCTAGAAAAGCAGAACCAGAACCCTCCTACAATACTGAATTTTCCCCCTCTCCAAAAATCCACAAATGGGAACAATTGCGATCTACATTCAAAGAAACAGATGATGTTGCAGAATATTTGACTGCCTTTGAAAGGCTGTACATGATTCATAAGATTCCTGATGACAAAAGAATCCCCACTTTGGTTGCAAAGTTAACTGGTAAAGCTCTGAATATATTCAATGAAATGCCAATTCAGGATGCTTTAGATTATTGTAAATTCAAAGAAAGAGTTTTGAAATGTTTTCAGATTACCACTGAAACGTATCGAGTGGAATTTAGGAATCTTAAGAGGGGTGCTGGTGTAAGTAATGGGGAATATGTAAACAAGATGAAAGATCTGATGGGAAAAGGGTGAGGGGCAAAAGGGTCGCAAGCTTTGAAGAAATGTGTGAACTTGTTCCTCAGGAGCATTTCCTAAGCATATGTAAAGATATGAAGCAGTGCCTATCAGAGGTTGTAGCTTGGCATCAGCATCACAGTGTGAGACACTGCCCAGGTTGGTGGGTTTGAAGGGCTCAGTGGTCCCACAGTCCAGGTTGCATCCCAGGGACCCTGTCACAGTCCTGTACTGCCCAGTCCTCTCATGGACAGTACAAATATATTAAGTCTGTTACTCCTTTTAGGGAATAATATGCCATCTTCTTATCTTAAATGAAGTTACTCAGCCACTTAATTTAAACACACTGCATTAGATAAAACAATAAACCAACTTTACTAACTACAAAGAGAGATTTTGAGTGAGTACACATGATGAAACATAAAAGTCAGAAATGGTTACAGGAAAAATAAAGATAAAATGCTTATTAGTTATCTATTTACAAAACTATCTTAGTTGCAAAACAAACTTTCTCACCACATGCTCCAGGAGATTACTGATCAAACTTTCAGGTCAGAGTCCAGTTGCTCAGCTGTTTCCTTTTTTCATCTCAAGTGCAGAGAATGTAATGGGCAGGAAGAGAGAAAAGGGTGTCCCTTGGGGTATTTATCCCTCCTTTTTATAGTTTCAGTCCCCCTCTTGAAAAAAATTTTCCAGTTGAGAACCAGGAGCCAAAGAGTCTACGTGGAAGGATGCTCCCTGCTGGCTTTTTTCACCTGTTTGAACTTCCTTTTTTTCCCCTTCCTGCTTGATGATTCTGTTTGCTGCTTAAATGCAAATTAAGGCAAGCACACATTCCTTTGTTTAGGACAGACCTGCTCGCCAACTTCTGCTTGAGCAAGGCTTTGGGGTTTGGAACATGTGTTAATAACATTATACAGGGAAATTGTATAACTTCACATACAGTGTTGCCACACATATTTTAAGCACAACCTTTCCTTCCTGCGCTCTCAGTGAACTTACAGAAAGACAGGTTTTAGGTAAGTATCATCAATATATATATACATTTTTAATCCTGTCTAGTCATTGGTGTCTTAGAGCTAAGTTAAATTACAATGAAATGGCATAGGTAATTAAAATCCTTTTGCTTTCCCACTGTTTTGTTCTGCTGAGTAATACGTTCTCAGGCTTCTTTGAAAATCCAAGTCCAAGTGTCCTGTCACACATCATTAGGATTTAATTACAAGAGGATTGTGAGGTCTGTGCTACACGGTCTGTGTATCCAGAGTACATTTATGTCAGTGTTCACGCAGGTATTTTCACCATATTTATGTATTAAAGTTATTCCATCAAGAAGGCAGCTATACTTAAATGATCAGAAAAGAAAAGAGTTAGGAGTTAATCTAAAGGATGATCAGAAAGATATTGAGGTGTAATGTGATGAATCTGTGGGGAGGGGAAAGCCACTATTTTCAATTATGTATTCAGCAGCATCACTTCCTGGATTGTAGTATTCTTCTCTCTGTGGTACTGGTGGCAGTACACTGTGATGTGAGCTGAATGCCCCAGTTAGTACTAGAAACATTTTGACAAATTGAAGTGCATTCAAAATGCAACAAAAACAATGGAGAGATTAATTTATGAGCAGTGATTAAAGGCATGAAATAAACTAGATCTGGCTCCATGACACTGCAGTGTATTAGGCTGGAAATGTATCGAGAATGGTGTAGTCCGTACTCCTGGGGGCATCCCTTAAGGAGGTTTTGGTCTGTATCGTCCCTTACACAGGGCTAGGCCTATCTGGCACAGTCTTACCCAAACGATGGAGAGGAATTCTGGAAGGTAGTCCTAGGGAGTTTAACTGAGAGTAATGGGATAAAATTATAGAAAAGTTAAGCATCAGCAACGTTTTCCTAAAGGTGATCCACACGTAAAAAAGCTGTTCACATGTCCTGTGAGATTTCATTACCTGCTGGCTGGCACACACACTAGTATACAGGAAGGCTTACAAGTAAACAGAACCATTTACAGCCAATTATCCTAGTTAATGGGAGCTGTCAAGATTCCAAGCCACCATTAATGGCCCACACTTTGCATAGTTACAATAGGACTTCAGAATAATACTTTATATTTCTAGCTTCAGATACAAGAATGATACATTTATACAAATAGGATGAACACAATCATTGGTTATAAGCTTTGTAATGATACCTTACAAGAGACCTTTTGCATAAAGCATATTCCTATTACATTATATTCACATTCCAAGCATATTTTCATAAAGCATATGGAGTGCAACGTCACACTATGGTTCAGATGAAAGAGTTAAAATTGCAAGAGAAAAGTGACCTCTAAGAAACTTTTCACTATGACAGGTTTCAGAGTAGCAGCCGTGTTAGTCTGTATCCTCAAAAAGAACTGGAGTACTTGTGGCACCTTAGAGACTAACAAATTTATTAGAGCATAAGTTTTCGTGGGCTACAACCCACTTCTTTGGATGCATATAGCATATATGCATATAGGATATGCATCCGAAGAAGTGAGTTGTAGCCCACGAAAGCTTATGTTCTAATAAATTTGTTAGTCTCTAAGGTGCCACAAGTACTCCTGTTTTTTTTTCACTATGAGTAAGGCAAGGTTTGTTTTCTCTGTTTCTTACATACTAAGAGCTTGTTAAAACTACTGAGTTAGTTTCTCTTCTCCATTTCACGCAGAGACTTAAGAGCTTTTTGCACCTATTCGATTCAGATACTAGACAAGCTGAGCCAGTAGATAGGTTGCTAATACCTTGCCAGCTCACATGTTTCAATAATCAGAGCTCTTCTGTTTTTGTATTTGTCATCTAATCCTTCATGGCTTTTATTTTTGACTTGAACACTAGGTGTCTCTGTAGTGATGGTCTGCTACTCTAACTACACCTTTTCATAGGCCTTTCATGAGTTCCCTGATTATTATTGGTTCGCTTTACCTTTTGGTAGAGTTTATTTTTGTTGCATCTTTAATCTATCCACTTTCCATCTCCTATGCATTAAAATAATTTCCTGTGGTGGGATCTCACTGTCCACTGAACCTTGAGTGACCTGATGCTTTTAATTAACTTTTAGGAGGTACATAAGTGTGAGCCCACAGATTAATTTTCAATCCTGCATATGCTTTGCATGCTACCATAAGAAACATTTAATTTCCCGACGACAGGAAGTCATCTTTGAAGAAAGAATCCCATTCTCTGTATTGTGACAAGGTGCAGTGCTAGGTTTCACTGTCACTGATGTACAGGCAAAGGCTCACTGTGAATCTGAGTTAAGTAAACACATATAGGAAATGTTATTGCTCACCAGCTTGCAAGCTTAACATAAATACAACAATTCATTTTGAAATGGAAATAACCCCATAGGAATTTTTTTAGTAATGTTTGAAGAGGCATGGATATGTCTCTAGGGTTTCCTAAATAAACAAACATGCTTAAACATTTGGGCAAATTGAAAAGTAGCGTAACTTCCGAACAACAGCTGCTGCTTGTAATCAAAGTTGTAGAATGTCTCCTGATTTCTGGCAAACAATGTAGTGGCTGAGACTGGCCTTGTGTCAGCCCTGGCTAGAAAAATTTTCAGTAGCTTCTTACCAATAGTACTAATTAAAGCCCCAGGAATATAACCCATACCCTAGTAAAAAATAAAACCATTCTTAACAGGGACAACTGTGATGATTCAGTGATGGAGTCAGGCTCATGCTTAGTCTTTAGATCTTGAGACAGCTAATGTGTCTCCTCCTCCCTCATCTCTCCAGGAGTCCTGGGTCTTATTTCCCAACTTTGCCACTGATTTATTACCTCGGGCAAGTCACCCTGTAGAGCCTGATCCAGCTTCTACTGAAGTCAGTGAAAAGACTCCCATTAACTTTGATAGGAAATGATCAGGCCCCTCAACTTCTTTCTGCCTCTTTTTACTCATCTGTTAAACAGCTCCTAATATCTTTTAAAGACAATGTTGTCTTATTACAGCTATAGATTCAGGCCTGTCGGCTTTCTACTCCTTTCTAGGACTTTGAATTAATGACAGACAAAAGGCACTACATATGGAATTGCCAGTCTTGTAGGCAGCAGTCTGGTAGGCTAAAAGTGACTCACAACAGCTTTAGATTGATTTAAAAAATACAGTACATGAAGAGTCCGTACAATTTAACGTGCAGAAATATGTTGAAAGTAAGTAGATCATTGCAGTTTCTAAAGGTTTTAACACAAATAGGAATAGTACTTTTCATTTATATAGCTACCAGTTCATCATCACATTCATTTCTAGATGTGGTTGAAAACTTTCAAATTTGGAAATTTTCTGACCAAAAAAGGACAAATTTCCCACAATATCGATTTTTTGCCAAAAAATTCCCCTATTTTTGTTCATCTGATTGTTTGCTTGAATTGTGTGTGTGTGTGATTGTAAACCCAATGGAGCAGGGATGTCTCTCTATCTGTTTGTACAATGACCAACATAATTGGGGCCATTGGACTCTAACATTATAAATCTCTCTTCATAATATTTTCAACCAAGGCTTTCACAGTGTTGCTATGAAGCTAAATTAACATTTGCATAATGGTTTGAAATCCTTGATTGAAAATAGTTGTGAAAATGCAAAGTATTACAATAGATAATGAGAAATACATGCATCCCAAACTCATACTGATAAAATCTTTATATTACACCATCATGTATTCTCTAGATTGGTCTAGATTTGACTGTGTGTATATTTTATATATTATCTGGTGTGTTTTTGTGTGTGTACGTGTACCAATGCCCATAAACTATACCACGACTTTAATCTATGCAGAAAAGCTGAGATCTAAACTGATTTTTCTCTGTCTAGAACATTATTACTAATTTTTACTGGCTTGTATTTTATGAGGCAGACATATGACGTTAATTAGCTTCATATTAAGCCTCATTGAAAAGGCTAGCCAAGATCTATAAAAATGAGACAATTTTTCCATATGCGGCCATAGTGACTGATGGAAGTGCAGCGCTGTCAATTGCAATGTCCAACCTCTTGATTTAGACACTCTGTAATAACTATTTGATTCTTATTAAGTTTCACATGCAAACCTCGATAGGTTGAATTAATGAATAGCAATGTAGATAACTCAACAGTGGGACATAGGACAGCTGCTCTTAGCATTGGTAATAAAATTACATCTGGAGAATTTCTTAACCCCCTCCAAGTGTTGCCTGTGTAAAAGGCTAGCTGTATCACACAATTTTTCACTGCTTGTTCTGGAATATGAAATAGAAATTGAGTGAGGGGATGGGTCAGCTGTTATCCATACACATTGCTGGGAAGGGAATAGGGAGGCCTATACCCTTCCCTGATTCCCCCTCCTCCCCGTTCCCCCCTTTGAAGACATCTAAATTTAAGGGGGTGATGGGACCTGTTCAGGTATGGGGTGATTGTGAGGGAAAGGGCAGGGGGTATGTGCACAACTTTTGGGTGCACAGACTTCCGGTCTAAAGCAGCACTGTGGACAGCTGGGCACTGGTTCAGAAGAATGGTGCTGAAGAGGAGATGTTCCTTTCCCTTAGTGGATCCAGGTCTGCTGTCAGAACCGTTTTCTTCCTAAAGGCTGTGCAGATGCAACTGTTTCTCCCTATGCTCTCTCTGGCTCCTGGCCCAGTGGTGGCAGCACTACTATGTGGCTGTCCTCTGGTGTGTGATAGGAAGCCAGGCCAAGCTGCCTTTGCTGAAGATGCTGAGGAGAGGCGCCTGCTGCAGTCTCACTCCAGTGGGTGAAAGAAGTTGCCCCTGATTAGGAACTGCAAAGGCACTTTCCTTGATTCCTACATGTCTTTTTTGAAGCATCTCCTTACTACCTGCACATGTGCTCCTTCTCTTCACTCTACAGGCTGGGCTCCCAATCAGGTCTAGCTCCCAGCAGCAGTCAGATCCCTTCCAGTAACTTCTTTGTGGAGGGTAGCAGCGGTTGCTGTTCCCAGCAAGTCAGATTCTGCTCTCTTACAATACCTTGGAGGGATCATTTTGTCCCTTCCTACAGGCAGAGTCCCAGAACTGTCATTCTGCTGTCCATCCCCTAAAACTGCTCTGATGATTCCTGTCCAAGGAGCACCTACAGCCCCAGCGTTCAAACAGGAAGTGAAGGCCAGAGCTAGAAAATTGTAAACTTGTGTCTCAAACTAAATACAGCAAGTGATTTCCATCATTGTAGTTGTTGAAATCCCCCAACTGGGTGTAGGGTAGATCTAAAGTTTTTATAGCTTTAAAGAGGTGATGTGGCCAAGAACTACCCTTTGAAATAATTGTAAGCAATGCTGCAGTGCAGTGTCTTCCATCTGTTTGGTTACTTGTTGTTTGTTTGGAGTTTGGCCTCCCTTGTAATTGGTGTGAAGTACTGGGTGGTTTGCTGTTGTAATGGAGCATAGGCTGTTTGAAATTTGAGGAGTGGTTTGCTTTTGTCAGGGGAATGCAAAAGTGGGCTAAGCTTATGACTAGTACCTAGGGGATTTGATAGGAACCAGTAAAGAGGGGGGAAAATCTGGCTGTTCATATTGCTGATCTCAGTTGTGTGTGCCAGTGTTAGTGTAGTTATGGAACTACCAGGAGGAATTCTATGAGCTACAACCACTGTAAAATCAGAGGAATAGATTATGAGCAGAGAAAGGACTGAGGTGTTGGAATTTGTAGACTGCATTGATTTATTTGCGGAAAATTAGAAGTGATTGTGACTATAAGGAAAAGCAGCTAGATAGGCCCTAGCCCCCAAATAAATCATGGAGTCCACAATGTTGGGGATCTTTCCATCCACAATGTGTTGCTGTTTTCTGCAGAAACCAGACTTTACATGAACGAGGTGCTAGCCCTTTCTGTTGTGAAGATAATCCTGACAACGTTAACCATTTGGCTTGTTCATGTGAGCTTTGAGGAAACTGTCTTCATGTAAATAATAGCAGTAACTTTTTTCCTCTTATCCTCTTGATATCCCCCTGAGTGAGGTGTTACACGCAGTACCAAATTGCAACTGTTTTTTCTTGTTATTGCAGTGCAAGGGAGTTAAGAAGCTCTGGGATTGTCTATATACAGTTTTTCAGTGCTTTAGTTAAACTGGTACAACCCCTTGTCAGGACACTTATTTCAATTTAGAATGATTTATTTTGGTTTAGTTAACTCAATTCTGAATTGACTTAGACTAACTAAGCCAACCCAAACTAACCCAAAATGAGTGAAATAAGAGCACCCACACGTGTTTTTGCACTGGATTAGCTATGTCAATTATCACACCTTTACTTGAATCAGTGTAACTACATGCAGAGAAGCCCTAATTGAGCAAAAGTTGAGTGCTTCATTTTAAACTGGGCCTATTTTAAATAGACATCATGCCCTACTGTCTTTCTCTTGAGGACTGCTTCCTTTCCAGTCATTTGGCTTCACTGATTGAAGACTGCCCATTTTCAAGGACCAGTAGAGCCCAGCAGGCTTTTTCCCGGCCTCTGACATTACTACATTGACATTTCCCATGTTCTTTGATTAAAAAAAACTAGAATGATGTAAAATTAACATGGCACACATTAAATGGATTAAAAGCTGGCTAACTGATAAGTCTCAAAATGTAATCATAAATGAAAAATTGTCATCAAGCATGTGTGTCTCCAGTGAGGTCCCGTACGGATTGATTCTTGGCCCTACACTATTTAACATTTTTATGAAAGATCTGGAAGAAAACATAAAATCATAATTGATAAAGTTTACAGATAACACAAAAAATGGGGAAGTTATCTGTAATGAAGGTCAGAGGTCTGGATCATTTCGTAAACTGGGTGCAAGCAAGCAAATACACTTCTACCCCAATATAATGCGACCCAGTATAGTGCTGGTTCGCATACAACGTGGTAAAGCTCTGACACGCTGCTCTGAGCAGCATGTTAAGGGTGCCAGGCCAGGCCGGGGCCAAGGCCGAGGGGTTGGATAAGGGGCAGAGGGTCTCGGGCACAGTCAGGAGCTCCCCCCTGCAAGGGTCTGGGAGGCAGGAGCTGTGGGGGGGCACTTTTGGGGGCCCCGCAGTCCCAGAGTGGCCCAGGGGATTAGCGGGGGGCCAGGAGCAGCCCGTTCTGCTTCCCTCGCCTGGTCCCCAGCCGTGTCGCTCGGGGGAGGGGTTTGGGGGAAGGGATCCCCCCCCCCCCGCAGTCACTGGCAGCGGCAGAATCAGAGCAGCCCAGCCCCAGCCTCGCGGTGCTCCGCTTCCTGCCGCAGGTGAGTGTGGGACCTCCCCCCGCCAGCAACATGGCTGAGGCCGGGGCAAGGAAAGCGGAGCGGGCTGAGGCTGCGTCGCTCCACTTCCCGCCGCCGATGAGTGCGGAGGGCATCCTTTCCCCAACCTCCCCGCACTCACTGGCGGCAGGAAGCAGAGCAGCCCAGCCCCAGCCTGCTCTACTCCGCCAGCTCCCAGCCATGGCGCTCCGCTTCCCACCTCAGGTGAGTATGGGGGGCGTCCTTTCCCCAACCTCCCCGCACTCACCGGCGGCGGGAAGTGGAGCGCTGCGCCTGGGAGGTGGCGGAGTAGAGTGGGCTGGGGCCACGTTGCTCCGCTTCCTGCCGCTGCCAGTGAGTGCCTGTCAGGGGGCAGGGGAGCAGTCAGGGAACAGGAAGTAGGGGGGTTGGGTAGGAGGTGGGGTACTGGGGGTGATTAGGGACGGGGGGTCTCTGGAGAGGGCGGTCAGGGAACAAGGAATGGGGGGGCCAAAGCAAGTTCGATATAACATGGTCTCACCTATAATGCGGTGAGATTTTTTGTCTCACGAGGACCGTGTTATATCGAGGTAGAGGTGTAATACAGCTAAATGTAAATGTATACATCTTGGAACAAAGATTGTAGGCCATACTTACAGGATGGGGGACTCTATCCTGGGAAGCCAAGACTCTGAAAGAGATTTAAAGGTCATGGTGGATAATCAGATGAACATGAGCTCCAAATGTGAGGCTGTGGCCAAAAGAGCTAATGTGATCCTGGGAAGCATCAACAGGGGAATATTGAGTAGAGTGATTATTTAATTTCTGTATTTGGCACTGGTACAACCACTGCTGGAATAGCATGTCCAGTTCTGGTGCCCACAATTCAAGAAGGATGATGCTAAATTGGAGGGAGTTCAGAGAAGAGCCATGAGAATGATTAAAGGATTGGGAAAACATGCCTTATAGTGATTGACTATAAAAGAGAGCCAAGGGATGGCTTGATTACAGTCTATAAGTCTCAGCATGGAGAACAAATATTTAATACTGGGCTCTTCAATCTAGAAAAAAAAGGTATAACATAATCCAATTGCTGGAAGTGGAAGCTAAACAAATTCAGACTGGAAATAATGCGTAAATTTTTGGAAGTGAGGATAATTAACCATTGGAACAATTTACCAAGAGTTGTGGTAGATTCTCCATCATGAACAATTTTTAAATCGAGATTGGATGTTCTAGGAATTATTTTGGAGAAGATCTTTGGCTTGAGTTACATGATTAGTTAATCACAATGGTCCCTTTTGGCCTTGGAATCTATGAATGTATGAAAGACCTTTTGAGGTTGCACTAATCCTAAAACAGCCAGACACACTGGGCTCCTGTGCTGCTCATGGGATTCTGGAGAGATCGATGGTACAGAGAGAGGAACTGGAATTCTGTGGGGGAAGGGATGGAGAGCAGAGCGGAGTCAAAGAAGGCAAAAATGGACATGGGTGTGTCTGTGTGTCAGCCAAGAATAGTGTACAACAGTTGATGGCTATTCAGTTAGCACTTCTGGAAGAAGAAGGAATATCTGTGCTGTTAGATACAGAATTATTGGACCAACTGTTCTGTATCCAATCACTTCATATTCAAACATAGTATTTGACCATCTGGTTCATAATTGTGTCTAACATCGGTAGGGGCATATTGACGGCAAATATTAACAGTTTTCTCATAATTGTTTATGTCTAGGGTGACCATATTTCCCTATGCTGAATATGGGACACCTGATAAAATTACTCGTATTCAAGCAAGTTAAATGGCAATCAATCAGAGCTGTGCAATACAAACATCCAAATTAACATCAAGTTGACTGAGTCCCTGTTAAAAAGAAATACTGCTTAGTTAGATCATTTTTATTTATGTTCTTAGCTTTAAAGCTTTAGGCTCACATGGGGAGAGGTGACACACATGCTCCCGTAACACCTCTCTCCCATGGTGGTGTGTGTGTCCGACCGACCTGATGCTTCCTGCTCCGTGCTCTCCGCCCTCCATGCCTGGCTGGGCCTCTGGAATGGACCCACCTCTCCTGGTACCTGGTGCTGCATCTTCCTGAGGCAACACGTGTGTGTGTGTGGGGGGGGAGGCGGGGGGAATGCAGGGTCACATGCCCCCCCCCCAGATTTCTTCCAGGGTTCACACCAGAATGTGGCTGGCAAGCAGCCTTTTGGCACTGTGCGAGAGGGAAGGGAGCTGCTTCCAGCTACAGGGGGTGAGGGAGAGGAATGATCTGGCTCTCTCCTCCCCCTCTTCTCTGTGGCTGGAAGCAGCTTGTCCCTGCCTACCTGCACAGTGTTGAAAGGCAGCTAACACCTCCAGGCTGCTGCTGGCCACAGACATAACCTAGCCACCTCCTGTCCCCCCAGTTACAGCATGGGCAGGAAGGGGTTAAGCCCTAAGGATTCATTGTGCACCAGGGCCCAGGAACCTGACTGCAGGGGCTTCAGCGAACCAGGCCAGAGAGGTGGCTCAGCAAGGGAGGGTGCCTAGGGGACGGAGCAGCCCTGTGCTCCCTGGGGGCAGGACCCAGGGCAGGGAGGCAGGCGGGTGCGGGTGAAGAGGGTACTAAGCCTGCAGGTTAGGGATGGGAACAGGCTGGAAATTGCTTCCGCCCCCTGCCACTCCAGAGCTTCACTGAGGGGTAGAGAGGCTTCCCCGTGCCATCACTGTGTGGGGCTTTGGCACATGAAGGGCTTGGCGCCTCCTGGCCAGTGCCTTGGGCTGGAGGGTCTTGGGCTTTCCCGGGGCGCCGGCCCAGCCAGAGGCAGTGGGGTAAGGAAGGAGCCTGCTGGCCAGGCTGTTAGTGAGCTGAGTGCACCAACCGGGGGGCTGGTTCTCCACACAGCGCTGGGAGTTGGACACGCCCCAGTGGGAGGGATATGAAGGAGCAGCGGGGCTGAGGGGGGTGAAGGGGCAAAGCAGGGAGAGGACAGCGAGAGGGGGAGCATGTAAAGTGCTGATGGGTGGGCAGCAGAGGCGACACGTAACTTGCCGCCGCCTGGTGCCTGCCCGCACACACCAGCCACCACAGCTTGCAGTGCACAGCCAGTGCCGGTTGGAAACGGGATGGGGGGAGGGGGTCCTGCTGGCCGAGAGCTGGCACACAGCGGGGGCTGCGCTGACAGACCAGCAGGGGGAGTGGCCGGCCCTGTGCGCTGCAGCTTTGCCCCACCACCAGCCTTGCAACCCACCCTCATTGTCAACCCCTGAACCCCCCACTCACCGCTGGTGGGCGGGCGGCTGGCGAGCAGGGATTCTGCCAGCAGCAGGACCTGACAGTACTGATGTGTGTGTGTGGGGGGAAGACAGAAAATACAAAACAATTTGTCTGTTTTTGAGAAAAAGTAGGGAGACCTGCAGGAGGTCTTAAATACAGGACTGTCTCTTTAAAAATGGGTTGTCAGGTCACCCTATTTATGTTGCTATTTTATAAAGTGCCCACTGAATAGATAGGCAGATGGTCTGTATGGTATCTTACCACGAGTTGTTCTCTACCTCAAGTTCGTGGTAACATTATTATATTGCACTCTGCATGCTGTATAAACGAGGCATGAACTCTACATTGAGGAACTGACAATCTGATTTGGGAAAGAGCATGTTATATTTTAAAAGGTGAGACTTGAGTGACAGAGCCATATGAGTGATAAAATGCTAGACAAAGAGTGGGTTTTAAGGAGAGATTTGAGGAAGGGGAGGAAGACACTTGGTAATTTGAACTTGAAGATAAAATAGGTGTTCACCAAGAAGTAGTTAGTGTTTTAAGGAGCCTAAAAAGATGCTTAAATGGCATGTAAATAAAAATCCACAATGCTTTTGTGGGGTTGGAAGTAACCAAAATGCATTTGCTCAGTTCCAGTTAGCACCATGTGGATTCTATCTTTGGCAGACTGCCATTTATTGAGCATCACCTGAAATGGCAGTGGTCATGTGTTTACTGTTGAAAGCTTTGAAGTACACAATATGACTGTGTCTAGTGATCTTCACCCAATGGATTGTCAGCTCCTCAAGGAAAGAGTGTACAGTGTAAATGAAAATAATTTCATTTGTTTATTCCTGACTTGAAATTTTTTTCTATAAAGTTGAGGGGCAGATATGCGGGCAAAGTCTGTGTGTGTGTGTGTGTGTGTGTGTATGTGTGTGGTTAGTAATGAATCTCCATTGGTTTGCTCAGTCAATGAAGGCACAAATTCTTTACCATAGAAGTGGAGTGGTTATCAGCAATTGTTATCTGATCTGAACATTGTAATTTTTTTTTTATTCTTTCCTACACAATTTTTCTGCAACTTCTTCTGGGCTGAAGGCTCATGCAGAATAATTTGTGGCATACTTGCTTGCTTGAGAACTGGGTGCAGTTATGGTTGCCTCATCTCAAAAAAAGATCTATTAGAATAGGAAAAGATGGGCAATAGAGATGGGCAACAAAAATGATTAAGGATATGAAACAGCTTCTGAATGAGGAGAGATTAAAAAGACTGGGAGGAGACTTTGAAAGGAGGTGAGGGGATATGATAGAGGTCTATAAAGTTGTGACTGGAGTGGAGAAAATGAATAAGGAAATGTTATTTACTCCTTCATATGACACAAGAACCAAGGGTCACCCAATGAAATTAATAGGCAGCAGGTTGAAAACAAACAAAAGGAAGTACTTCTTCACAGAACACACATCGTAGAACTTGTTGCCAGGAGATTTTGTGAAGGCCAAAACTCTAACAGGGTTCAAAAAGAATTAGCTAAGTTCATGTAGGATATATCCATCAATGGCTATTAGCCAAGATGGTCAGGGATGCAACCCCATGCTCTGAGTGTCCCTAGCCTCTGATTGCCCGAAGATGACAGGGGATGGATCACTCAATAATTGCCTTGTTCTGTTTATTCCCTCTGAAGCATCTGGCATTGGCCACTGTCAGAAGACAGGATACTGGGCTAGATGGACCATTGGTCTGACCCAGTATGGCCATTCTTGTGAGACCAGATTGCTGTTCAAAAAGGCTTGTACAGTAACTCCTCACTTAAAGTCGTCCTGGTTAACGTTGTTTCATTGTTATGATGCTGATCAATTAGGGAACATGCTCATTTAAAGTTGTGCAATGCTCCACTCTTACGTTGTTTGGCTTCCTGCTTTCTCCACAGCTGGCAGCCTACGTACACCTCCCCCCCCCCCCCCCAGCGCCTCCCGCCCACTGGCAGACCCCGCGGATCAGCGCCTTCTCCCTCCTCTCCCCGCCTCCTGCCCGCGGCAATCAGTTGGCTTGCAGCGTTTAGGAGGGAGGGGGGAGGAGCGAGGACTCGGCGCGCAGGCTCCTCGTCCCTCCCCTGCCTCCTGAACACCGCAAACCAGCTGATTGCTGCGGGCAGGAGGCGGGGGGGAAGAGAGGGGGATCCTGCGCACCAAGTCCTCACTCCTCCCCCCTCCCTCCGCCTCCTAAACGCCACAAGCCAGCTGATTGCCCCGGGCAGGAGGCGGGGGGAGGAGCGAGGACTCGGCGTGCCTCCCCGTTCCCTCTCCTGCCCGCGGCAATCAGCTGGCTTGCAGCGTTCAGAAGGGAGGGGGGAGGAGCGAAGATGCAGCGTGCGAAGTAAAGGGGGAGGAGGTGGGGGGTAGAAGAGGCGAATCGAGGGTGGGGGTTTGGTAGAAGGGGTAGAGTGGATGGGCCGAGGGTTGAGCCCCCTGCCCCTGGCAAAGTCAGTGCCTGTGCTTGCAAGAACAGCAAGAGGAGCAGCCAGACAATCCATCCTGTTTCCACCCTCTGACTCCACCACCTCACCCAAGCTTCATACTCAGCAGTGATGATGGTAGTATTAAATTGTTTGTTTAAAACTTATACCTGTATTCAATTGCTTGTTTAAAATTGTTTTAATTGTGTATAATGCCTTTTGTCTGGCAAAAAAATTTTTTCCCTGGAACCTAACCCCCCCTAATTTACATTAATTCTTATGGGGAAATTGGATTCACTTAACATCGTTTCACTTAAAATAGCATTTTTCAGGAGCATAACTACAATGTTAAGTGAGGAGTTACTGTTAATCCTTTGCTGGGCATCCTAGTACTAGAAGCCTCAGAGTGCCTGACTTACACATAGTTCTCATGGCAAAGGTGGGATAGCGTTATATTGCATTGCCAAGAGATATTTTTGGCTCTGCACAGTTTGCAGCGAAGTCTTGCTGGATTAGTGCCACACACTGGGAAGGGAGACAAGCCCCACATATTAAGTTAGGCTTATCAACCATGTTCCGAAAGGTAAGACAAAGTGCAAGCCCTCATACGGAAATCTTCCATATTTGGCTGTTTTTGAACAGACTGGGACTCAGCAGAGCAGACATAGAGTCATATAATTATCCAGTATCTGATTATTTTTAACACAATGGAAGAAATTCTGAACGCCTGTATTATCAGTGCAGATTACAGTTCAAATTAACTACAAATTAGAGTTGTGTCATAAACCGTTATTGAATGTTGAAGAAGGAAAAATTGCAAGAGGGTACAAACTAAAACGGAGATATGGTGAATTACAGAGAGATAGCTGTGGCAGCGCTTTAACGTGGCTTGTGTAGTCATGGCAGAGTGCTGGGAGAGAGCTCTCCCAGCGCTCTAAAAAACCCACCTCCACGAGGGACATAGCTACCAGTGCTGGGAGCGCGGCTGGCAGTGCTGGGGCACTGTTTACACAGGTGCTTTACAGTGCTGAAATTTGCTGTGCCCAGGGGTTGTTTTTTCACACCCCTGAGCGAGGAAGTTGCAGTGCTGTAAAGTGCCAATGTAGACAGGCCCTTGGTTAAAGAGAGTTGGGAACAAAATGTATAATTATAAAAAGCTACCACCCCAACATGGGGGAGAGGTCACTGTCACTGGCTCTAAGAACTGACATGAAACTGTGACTAAGAGAGACAGACCCTGAGGTACTTTATTTCTCTCCAGGTCTCCACATGGATGACTGCCCAGTAAGCTAAGACCCACATGTAAGCTGTTTATTATTTTTAAAATAAGTTTTCTCAGTAGTGCCTTTGTTCTGAATAGATAATTCTTTGCTTTATGAAGGCTGTCTGGTCACTTGTTAACCCTGTCCCTGCCCCGAAGAGAACAGAACTGCAGGTGCTGAGTGAAGTCAGACTTGCTAAGGTGTTGACAGTGAATTGCAGGAGGAATTACAGCCTAAATCCCTCGTCTAGAGGGAGAGAGTGGTGGGACTATGTCACGAAAAAGGTGATGGCTAGAGGCCTGAAACCTAAGTGGTGTGCTGTCTAGGAGGCCATGAAGAAGTCAGAGGTACAATGACCTTGGGAACTATGAGTTGCATCTATAGAATGTAGGTTAGATTCTTTCTCTCCAGCCCCCCCCCCCCGTTTGTTTGAACAAGGAAACGAATAGTTGCAAATCATAAGAACATTAGTCACACATAATTAAGATATATTTCATCATAGAATTTTATAGTTTACGTAGGATATGACCTTTAACTGATTCCCTTTCATCAACGTTGAGAATATTCTCTTGGCACCACACAACAGACTTCAAACATCTAGTAAAAACAGATGATTTTATTTTTTTACATGAAGGGAAGTCATATAAATACTTTCAGGGTTTGCCCTTTAATCTTCAAATAGGATCCACATTTTTAGGGGAAAAAAACCTCTCATTAAAGGGTTTGGCTATAAATGTCTAAAAATGGTCAATACACCTTGTACAAACTGTAATTTATTTGACTCAGGGAGCCCTGCTTGTGAGTGGTAGGCATAAATCATTGCAAAATGACCAAACTCTTCCTTATGCTTATGTTTTATTTGACAATTTTATTATTTTGACATGAAATGTGAATTTGTATTATATAAGCCTGATTTCAATTTGATTAATAATTATACTTGACAGTCAAATTTGTGCATGGAATATGATTGCTTTTCGCTTATGGCTACAAAGAGTCAATCTTGCCCACAACTTTAATTTATCTACTGTAGCAGCCACCAGTGGCCCTATTCTGCCATGGAAGAAAACAGTGCTCTTGAAGCGTTTTGTTGTTGTTCATGATTCATACTCCTGGGGTGAAATCTTGGCTTCAATGAAGTAAATGGCAAAATTCTCATTGACTTGATTTTAAAAATATCAACCTCCGGTATTCATTTGTTAAGCATACTCTAGTTCCTGATTTGACAATTTTTAGCCTTATCACAACCTTAATTATTGTAATAAATGATGAACCCTGCCTGTCACTCTCTGGGGAAGGTTTAATAGGTTAATGGTGGGACAGGACAGTGTGTTGGGACCCCATTGTATTGGATTCTGTACAAAAATTGATAAGATTAAATCCCAGCCCTCTACAGTTTTCAATCTAAAAGAAAAAAATGAATAATGATATATATATAGCAGTAGTGCCTCAGGGCCCTGGTCATGGATCAGGGCTTCTTGTGCTAGGTGCCATGCAAACACAAAACAAAAGGACAGTACTGTCCTACAGGGTTTACAACCCAAGTAGATTGTAAACAGATGAAGGATAGAGAAAAGGGTGTAATGTAAAAATAATTGGTCATTCTGATGATTTTTACATGTTTGTTAGTTACATTGTTATTTTTAATTAATATTTAATAATTTAAAACTGGGGGTAGAGTTAAGGTGACTTGGGGGGGAATAATTTGTATATTTTGTGTGTTTTTCTTAGAGGGCAGATTTAATCCCTTTAAAAATGGTTTTAGTTGCACTTGGATTAAATTTTGAATAGTTTATTTAAAAACAAACAAACAAATGTGTTATTCTTAGAAAGAAAAAATATCCCAGCACTGCTTTGCATTTGCTATTACAGCTGTGTTTCTGGGTATTTTCCCCCAGTTTCTTATTCCTACAAGTATAGTTTCTCATTTCAGCCTGTCATATTTTGCTTTTATGATATGAATCAAGTTTTACTCCCTGCTGTGGGAATACGATCTTGGATTTGGAAAGCATGTACACAGAGTATCATGCTGTGTATCAGAGTATCAGACTTAGTAGCGTGAAGGTCTTTTTCAAGAACGTGTTAAAAGGGTTGGGGGGGTTTAATTTTTTTTTAAGTGAGCTGTAAATGTCCCCACAATGTAATTTAGAGGGAAGTTCTTTGTACAGCTTTGAGCTGGAACAGTCAATGAATTTGACTATTAAAATACAAAAAGCCATCAGAAAAAGGATTGCAGAGCAGCTTAACAGAAAAGGCAGAATCAAGAATTGCATGTCAGCTGTTGTGTGTTCTCTATTAACTGAATAAGAAACATCAGCCAACTTAATCATGCGCTGCATATTACGCCATTTTGTTGGAGTTTGACAAATAAACATACACCAAACGAAAAGGTGGGACTCCATTCAAACTTAGTGATGTTGCTAATTTTGTGGAAAATAACAATTGTATTGTCAATTCTTACAACAGCACTTGCAGCCAAGCAAGGCAAGAAACAAGGAGATAGGGAGGTTGGAAAGAGGGAACACTTGCAGATTTTTATCTTGGTAATTTCTCATGTTCTGGCATTGCATTTTAGATGCAGTTTTTCTAATCAGTTCTCTAAGGCTGTGTGCACTCAGAAATAGGATTTCCATGGTAGCCAGCTGAAGCAACCATACACCTTTTTTTGTGATTAACAGAGCACTAACACGGCATAATGCTGCGTCAGTAGAAAAAGATCTCTCTTTTATCTTTCCTGCAGAATAAAGGAGCTCAATTCTCCATTCCACTATGGCCCTTTGGGCTGCTCTGGTGGGGCAAAAGGGCTCTTGTCCCTGGGAATGCCCCTGTAGTGCCAGAGTAGATTTATGTTCTGGCTATTCCTAGTTGTCTTAACAACTCCATTGATTGCAGCTAGCCAGGTATATGTTAGAACAGCCTAGATAGGGTGATCAGGTGTCCAATTTTCAACTGGAATACCCAGTCGAAAAGGGATCCTGGCGGCTCTGCTCACCGGGCCATTGACTGTCCGGTTGGTGGCACCACGCAGCGGGGCTGGCAGGCTCCCTGCTAGCCCCGCACTGCTCAGCTCCTAGGAAGCAGCTGGCATGTCCCCTCTCTGGCTCCTACGTGTAAGGACAGCCAGGGGGCTCCGCACTCTGCCGCCGGCCCAAGCGTTGCCCTCACAGCTCCAATTGGCTGCAGTTCCCGGTCAATGGGAGCTGCGGGGGCGGTGCCTGGGGACGGGGCAGTGCACAGAGTTGCCTGGCCACACCTCCACGGAGGAGCAGGAGTAGGGACATGCCGGCTGCTTCTGGGAGCTGCCTGAGGTAAACGCCGCCTGGAGTCTGCACCCTTGACCCCTTCCTGGGCCCCAATCCTCTGCCCCAGCCCTGATACCCCCCTCCTGCCCTCTGAACCCTTCGATCTCAGCTCGGAGCACCCTCCTGCACCACAAACCCCTCATCCCCAGCCCAACCCCGAGCCCACACCCTCCACCTGGAGCCCTCACTTTGCCCCCCTGTGCCTCTGCCTCAGACCAGAGCCCCCTCTTGCACTCTGAACCCCTCAGCCCCAGCCCGGAGCCCGCTCCTGTACCCCAAACCCCTCATCCCTGGCCCCACCCCAGAGCCCGCACTCTGAGCCAGAGCCCTCACTCCCTCTCATATCAACCCACTGCCATAGCCTGGAGCTCTCTCCCGCACTCTGAACTCCTCATTTCTGGCCCCACCGCAGAGCCCACACCCCAAGCCAGAGCCCTCACCCCCTCCTGCACCCAAGCTCCCTGAGCCAGCCCGGTGAAAATGAACGAGTGAGTGAGGGTGAGGAGAGCGAGCGACGGGTGGTTGATGGAGTGAGGGGGGCAGGGCCTCAGAGAAGGGGCAGGGCAGGGGGTGGGAAAAGGGTGTTCGGTTTTGTGCGAGTAGAAAGTTGGCAACCCTAAGACTGGAGGCTACTTTAACTTATGGTAGGTGTCACCAAATTGTTCCACTGACTGACTAGAAAGTCAAGTATCCGTAAAGGTGGCATAAAGCTACCACTGTTCCCACTCCAGTCCTGCCCCAAGCATAGCTTGGCCCCTCCTGGGAATCGGTCCATGGTCTCTATGTTTCAGTGCTACCCATTCATCAAGACTGCATCCTCCTTATTGTCAGTTACCCCCCATAATGAGCACCATCTTCATGGTTTAATCAGAGGAATAAACACTCTGAAGCTGACTGACAGCAGCCTTACCACTGGTCAAAGACTTAGGGCCTGATTCTGGGCTCACAGATACTTCTTTAAACCAGTGAGATAAGAATCCATCCCAGAGAGATTCGCTCTCATCGTGTGAAGAGCTCACTATGGGATCACAACCATGCCGCTCACAGGACTGGGCTCATTAAACTTGAAAATACACTCCTAAAAGTCAAAATATGAAGGGCCAGACTCTCTGCTGGTGTCACTCAATTGACACGAGTGGTGTTACACCAGCGAAGAATTTGGTTCTAAATCTCTTGACTGAATGCATGGAGCCAGGCATCAAGACTGCTGAACCCATTCCTCTGCCTGTGATGGAAATAAGTGGAAAAAGTCAATGTACAGTACATCTTGTTAGTCATTTACTGGTCCTGAGCTAGCTGTCTAGGGCTGTGTGTATGTTCATGTGGTTTTCGACAGGACTTTTGAACCTCCAGAGCCTATATTTCGGGTGTGTGGGGGAGGGGGAATAAGCATACCTGTTACGAAAGGTGTATAATATGCTGAGTAATTAGATTTTTTGTTTGTTTGTGCTTCTCATCCCATCAGACCAAGCAAGCTTTGCATTGTTGCCAGATCATAATCTTTCCCCCTTCTCTATGCTTGTCTGGCACTTAGAAGAGAAAAGAGCTAAACTGTACGCAGGCAGTAAGCCAAAAGACATATTTAAAACTATTCTTTATTGCCCATGCTGTCAAATTTATAGCAATAATGCCAAAAGGATACAAAAGATTAAAATCTATAAAATCCTGCTGCTTCTGTAGGGAGCTAGACTAGGGTTACCTAGTGTCCAGTTTTCAACCGAAACTCCCTATCAAAAAGGTACCCTGGCGGCTCTGGTCAGCACTGCCGACTGAGCCATTAAAAGTACGGTCGGCGGCGCAGTGGGGGTCCGAGGAAAGGCACTAGCTCCACATGGATCCCAGAAATGGCAGCCAGGTCCTTGCAGCCCCTAGATGCATGGGTGGCCAGGGAGGCTCCAAGGTCGGCTCCGCAGCTCCCATTGGCAGGGAACTGCAACCAATGGGATGCATATCCGAAGAAGTGGGCTGTAGCCCACGAAAGCTTATGCTCTAATAAATTTGTTAGTCTCTAAGGTGCCACAAGTACTCCTGTTCTTAATAAGATTAAAGCACTTCCACTGCTGTATCATACTTTAGTAAGGCATTTGATACGGTCTCGCATGATATTCTTATCGATAAACTAGGCAAATACAATTTAGATGGGGCTACTATAAGGTGGGTGCATAACTGGCTGGATAACCGTACTCCGAGAGTTGTTATTAATGGTTCCCAATCCTGCTGGAAAGGCATCACGAATGGGGTACCGCAGGGGTCTGTTTTGGGACCGGCGCTGTTCAATATCTTCATCAACGACTTAGATATTGGCATAGAAAGTACGCTTATTAAGTTTGCGGATGATACCAAACTGGGAGGGATTGCAACTGCTTTGGAGGACAGGGTCATAATACAAAATGATCTGGACAAATTGGAGAAATGGGCTGAGATAAACAGGATGAAGTTTAACAAAGACAAATGCAAAGTGCTCCACTTAGGAAGGAAAAATCAGTTTCACACATACAGAATGGGAAGAGACTGTCTAAGAAGGAGTACGGCAGAAAGGGATCTAGGGGTTATAGTGGACCACAAGCTAAATATGAGTCAACAGTGTGATGCTGTTGCAAAAAAAGCAAACGTGATTCTGGGATGTATTAACAGGTGTGTTGTGAGCAAGACACGAGAAGTCATTCTTCCGCTCTACTCTGCTCTGGTTAGGCCTCAGCTGGAGTATTGTGTCCAGTTCTGGGCACCGCATTTTAAAAAAGATGTGGAGAAATTGGAAAGGGTCCAGAGAAGAGCAACAAGAATGATTAAAGGTCTTGAGAACATGACCTATGAAGGAAGGCTGAAAGAATTGGGTTTGTTTAGTTTGGAAAAGAGAAGACTGAGAGGGGACATGATAGCAGTTTTCAGGTATTTAAAAGGGTGTCATAAGGAGGAGGGAGAAAACTTGTTCACCTTAGCCTCTAAGGATAGAACCAGAAGCAATGGGTTTAAACTGCAGCAAGGGAGGTCTAGGTTGGACATTAGGAAAAAGTTCCTAACTGTCAGGGTGGTTAAACACTGGAATAAATTGCCTAGGGAGGTTGTGGAATCTCCATCTCTGGAGATATTTAAGAGTAGGTTAGATAAATGTCTATCAGGGATGGTCTAGATGGTATTTGGTCCTGCCATGCGGGCAGGGGACTGGACTTGATGACCTCTCGAGGTCCCTTCCAGTCCTAGAATCTATGAAACTATGAAACTATAAGATGAACATCTGTGAATAAAGCCCAATCTATGAATTACTTAACTGCATCATTTCTGCTATAGCCCCCTTGTGAGTGATGGCTATTAAAGTCACCAAGGTGCATAGCTGGGTGGAAAAAAGACAGTATTGCGGACTTCAGCTGGTCAAGATTTGGAGGTTCATAGATGTGTGTTATGGTAATTTGTCCAATTCTTATCGCAGCAATAGAGATTCCTATGGTCTTGGATTACTCCAGAACCAAGACATCTGCAAAACCCTGCCAGGTTTACGTGGCAATGCCATGCTTCGCATCTTTCATGGTGGCAATGAATTCATAAGCATGCATTTCATATCTTGCAGCTTGCTCATAGTCTACAGCATAAGTTTCTTGTAGAGCAACAACATCAGTATTGTTCACTGTGAGAACTCTCATGATAGTGACACTTAGCACATGGGAGACCTTCCACTTTGGAACACATGTGGAGCTGATCCAACAGTTCTTTGGTGCTGTTCCAGACAAGGACAAATTTCATGTTGCTAATCATACTGGGAGATCACCATATCAATGTCCAGTAGTCTTTGGATGACATTCATTGTATTAATCAATAACATATAACAGGCACACTATGTGAAGCTTGTCATCTTGCCCCCTGCGATTAATACTAATGATAGGCCTGAGCTATGAAGCGCCAATGCAGAGAGCTGATGTACAGTTCCCCATTCTGTATGTAGCTAATGGAAATGAAACTGTCAAATCTTTCCTGCACAGCAGGCCAATGCTGTCCTGAAGCATGTTTACTCATCCTCTTGGAACAGATTATCCAGGCTAAGTAGCGTTAAATGTTGTTTGATCAGGATAGCATCTAATTTTCAAGAACACCCTGGGACCCAAAATAAATCAGTTTTCATTCCATTCATTCTCACTGACTTTTTTAAAGTAAACATATAAACAACTGTGTTTGTGGAAGTACAGGAAATTATATGAGAGATCCTAACTGAACACTAGTAATGTTAACAGAAGATACTATTGCCAGCCCCCAGGCATTCAAAAATCATCAAACAGGATCCAAATAAATAAATAAAAATCCTGAGATTTTAAAAATGCAACATTAGGAGTTCTTCTTTATCTTCTGGCTTTTGAAACTTTAGGGTTCACATTTTCAAGTTCATCTCTGAAACCAGGAGGGCTAGAAACCTATTTTATTTCAAAAGAAAGCTGGGATTCTGGAATATTCGCAAGCCTCCAGGGTCTAGGGCTTTAAGAAAACACCAAATATCATGAGACCGCCAATAAAATTGTGAGATTTGGCAATACTGCAGAGGGTTGCAAGAAACTCAGCTGCTTATGCAAGCAGAGTACTTGGTCTCTGGTGAGATTTATTGTGGAACTTGCATATTGTATTATAAATTGATTTCAACAAGATATAGATTAGGTCAGTGCTCATAGGCTAAAAATTGCATTAGTTTCCCATGGGTTATCTTCCTTTCTAGAAAAAATGAGTCTCTGTCTTTGGGGAATCACTGAGCTATTAACAGTGGAGTTTTTAACCGGGAGCTTAAATTCATAACTTTGCTAGACACTGAAAATCATGGGCTGAATAGAGACACTGGATTTATGGCTTATTACAACAATCTATTAACTCATTTACTCCTCCCCATAACTGGAGAGGTATTAATGAGCCACTTCACCTTGAATGGTCCCTTGAAATGTCCGTTAACTACTTATGCTAAACATTCTGTTCCACCTTGTATTTCGCTGTGACACTCTGTGTACATTTCCCAGATCTGAAGAAGAGCTCTGTGTAAGTTCAAAATCTTGTGTCCCTCACCAACAGAAGTTGCTCCAGTAAAATATAAATTTTATTAGAGAATATTTAGAAAAAATAAACGATACAGAAAATTTGAAGCGTTAGTTATTGGTCATTGGGGTAACATACAGAGTATAGGGGTATGTTGGTGTTTTGGGGCTGGGCAGCACACATAGTATATACACACTGCAATATCCCCAATGAGGGGTGGGTAACCGGTATTACCTCACCAACTTGTCCCTCTAACAACTGGCCTATTGATCTTCACAGTCTGTCCTATCACGTGTCATATCTGTGGCTCAGTAGCAGGCAATATCATAGTGGGGCCACAAGATACATTGTGATCTGTAAACTGAATGTGGATGCCAAATGTGATTTGCCAGCTCGTGCACATTTCTTTAAAGCAGTGGTTCTCAAACTAGGGCTGCCGCTTGTTTAGGGAAAGCCCCTGGCGGGCCGGGCCGGTTTGTTTACCTGCTGTGTCCGCAGGTCCGGCCGATCACGGCTCCCAGTGGCCACGGTTCGCTGCTCCAGGCCAATGGGAGCCGCTGTCATATTTATATAGGCATATTTTCATAAAGCATATGGAGTGAAATGTCACAAGGGACCTCTGCCATCCTGGAAGGAGGGACAGAATTTGTCCCTGAGTAAATGCAAAAAATTGTTAGGATTTTATCTCATTTGTTGCAACTCATTTTTAAAATATTAACTTGGTTTTTAAACAATATAATAGCAGAAGTGATCAAAGCACATAATTTACTGAGAAGCTACCAAATTTATTTTGAAAAAGGTATATTTAACAGCAAAAACGTAAGACTCATGAATTTACCCTGAGGGGATGGGTGTGTTTGTGAGTGGGCATGTGTGCTGTTATCTATGAGAGCCATTTCATTACAATGATTCCATTGGTCTTCAAATTATTTATTATTTGCATGGGTTAAATCTCCCCCTCAAGCTGTGAATCCAACACACTGTTAATGAGAGAGCACGGTGGCATAAATGCCTTCCCTTACGTCCCATTGTTGCATAGTATCTCAGATCTTTGAGTAAATGTCTGTCAGAGATTCAAAGCATTACAAGTAAGAATTTCTGAATGAAATATTAATAGCCATCACTCACAAGGGGGCTATAGCAGAAATGATGCAGTTAAGTAATTCATAGATTGGGCCTTATTCACAGATGTTCATCTTCTTTTTGGCCCAGAACAAACAGGGACTTTTCGCTTAGTCAGATGGAATACTGAGCAAAACCCAGACCTCTGCTTTGTGATGAAAGACAATAGTAATGTTCCTCTGCAAATTTCACAAACATTGCTTGGGAATCTTCTTTGCAGCCAACACCACCACACAAATCTGCATGTTGGCTTTGGAGTTCCACTGATTGAATCAACTCCAAAACCATGCTGGAATTTCCGCAAGGTGAACTGGATTGCACATATAGCAATAGTTGAAGATGGCTTTGTCAACTGCTTTCAAAACAGTATGGAGATATAGGCTTTTGCTCAAGGCATCAAGGTCATCAAATGTTGCAGCACTATTGCTGGCCACAATATTGAGCAGCTGTAGGTACTGCGTTCTTTTGAATGCGCAGATCAGCAAAACATGCACTTTCAATGATGAGCTACCTCAAGGATCTGTGCTGGCTTCTTCACTACATCTACATTAATGAATTACCTGACATAATTTTGCATAAGTTCACTTAATTTAAGAATAACCCTCTTTGTGATATATGTACAAAAACGGAACATGTCCTTATACTTTCTGTTCTCTCAGTGGTTACACTCAACCTTGTTTAGTGTTCTCATCCCCTTTATTTCTTCATTCATTTATGAATAGCAAACTGCTTTACTGTAAATCATTGTAAATCTTGTCAGAAGCATGTCTATTATATTAGGCCAAATATGTTTAAGTTTAATGCTGTCCATTAGGTTTCTAATTCAATCTAGAGATTTTCTTGAAGGGGTATTAAAATCATAAAGTTTTGTTCATTGTTTGTAATCCAATACATAAAGAAAAAACAGTAAAGATGGGACTATTGAAGATTAATTTGTAATCATTGCCTAGTATGCAGACATTGGGTCAGATTCTGCTGTCACTTACACTCATGCATCATCAGTTTTATCCTTTCCACCAAAAGAAATGTTAATATTTTCATCATCTTAATATTCCAACATGATACCATGTGACCTGTGCCTCATTAAAGTTGGCCAACCTGAGTTGGATTTTGGGAAACGAATGCTTGCAACAAACTGCCTGTGCACAGACTATAGATGAACAATTTTGATGAATTTTAATTTTAAATTTTTTAAAAACAATAGTTTTTCTCATGGATAATTTGCAAACAAATTAAAAATACGATAAATTGTACTGTTTGCTGATAATTATTTGATCAGCTCTCATTTTGACTGACATCTGATCAAAATGTTTGATTTTGAGTGATAGCAAACCCTGTATATACTTCTAATAAAAGATTGAATGTGTTTTGGGAGGAGTAGGCAGAGTCCTACTACAGAGGGAAACATGGCATGAACAAAAAGGTGTTTGCTGGAGTTCTCACATGGTCTGCTATAACAGTGAGTTATAAAGGAAAAGTGTAGTTTGTCTTCTCTGTTCAATAATTTACATATCCAGGAATGAAGTAGATTAGGATACAGTATCCTGCCTTTAACCCATTTCTTTCTCAGGAAAGAAATAACCCAGTGCTGATGCCAAGATTTCTCTGTCCTCTCAGAACTCATAAGAATCTATACTACCATAAGTTTAACTATTGTGGTGCAGTATATTGAACTGTAATGTAACTATAATGTTACAGTATATCGAAGCAGAGGATATGCTACTATGTATTTTAGAATATTAAATATGTTCTTTACTATTGTGTTATAGATAGTGTACTTTGAGAGACATGATGAAGTTTGGTTTTTTTGTGGTACTGTTCCAAGTTTAAAGAGTGAATGGTATGAACAAATTGGGCGTGAAACTTTAAATAGAGAATACATTGAAAAACTTATTTTTCCAGAAACCTGTTTTTCATTTTATTATGAGTAGGGAGATAATGTGAGGAGAGAAAAATAATCTGCTACAGACAGAAACCTAATATATTATGTTTGGGAACTGTAATTCGCTGCACATTCCTGAGAGTCAAATAATCTGTCTATATTATGTCACTCATCACAGAAGTTAAAGCAAGGGGGAAATATACTTCAGAACATTTCCTTTTGATTTGATGTTCTTTCAGAAATGTATTTACGTCAAGTTGCACAGTATAGTTTGAATGGCTGCTGATAGTACTTACTGATTAGAACATACCCTAAGATGCTGTAGAGTCACCAGGATAGACAAGAACTGAATTTTTAAGGAAGAAAGCAAGGTTTTTCTGACAAAAAAGTCCTTTTGGGCCACCTTTTATACATTATAGCAGCACAAGACCAATTTTTTTTCCCTTTGTAAATCACTTCTAGTGCCAACTGATCTTAGAGGTGGTGGATAGTTTGGAGGTGGAATCCCCAACCTCTTCTGTAGGGGAGCAAACACAAACCTCAGGAAAAAATTCATGAACACCCTTGCAAGTGGAGACTCAGTTTTTGGACTCTTACCTGGGATGTTCCTAAGTAGGGAAGACCAGACTTGAGAAACTCTGGTTGAAAAGGGCTTGTTTGCTAATATTCCTGACAAGCTTTCTTTTCTCCCTCCACCTTGTTGCTCTGCCCAGGGCTGACGAGGGGGGGGAGGAGAGAAGACGGTACAAATTACTGGGGCCTGGCGGTCCGGAAGGGGGCCCGGGGCCCCGCTCCCTCCCCCCCGTCGCCTTACCGGGGCCCGGAAGTCCGGAAGGGGGCCCCGGTCCCCCCCCCTCTTGTCGGCCCTGTTTAGCCAGTCCACCCTTGCTGGGGAGCCCGAAAATTTTTTTTCACCAGGGCCCGAACCCGCTCTCGGTGGCCCTGGCTCTGCCTTCCTCAATAATAAGGGGAAATAATGGTAATTTTTTTCTTCTTAGTAAGCAGATTGAATGTCTTGGGAAGATTTCTGTCTTCCTGTCCAGGAGTTTGGAACAAGACACTGCCCCCATCCCATGAGATACAGTGAATGCTGGGGCAGTATTCTTAAAGAGGTTGAGTTGTAGGCATATATCCAGCTTCCTTGGAAGTTTTCAAGAGTTCTGCTACTGTAATTACACCTCTACCCCGATATAACGCTGTCCGAATTCGTGTTATATCGGGTCGCATTATATTGGGGTAGAGGTATATTTAGATTGATACTAAACCATAGTCTATTAATTAAAGCCTTCTACTGATCTGGGACAACAGCTGAAGCATTCAAGTCCAGTTAGTGTTTGGTAGTATGTAGATTCCAAGATTATAAAATTCCTAGGTCCTATGTGCATCTTTTCTAGGATAAAGCATGAATTAATTTTTTACTGCTGTGCATCTGTATAAATGCACACTTTAAAAATATTTTATTCAAGTGATTAAACATAGACCACTCAAGTGGTCTTAGAGCAATAGCCAAAGACATTCAGTAATATAGCTCAGAATGGTGCCATCATTCATATGTCCTTGGCATATTTGAATGATAAGTTGCAGAAAACACTGTATTCTAGCTCCTGCATTTCTCTTAGATGGTGAAAATATTATTTAAAATGGACAGTTTTACAGACTTTCAAACAAAAACAGGTTTGTTAAAAGTTCGAGGTGGAGAATGAGTTGGGTTAATTTGGAATTGGTAAACTACTTGGTAGCTAAAAGGTGTAACTGATTCTGGCTGATGTTATGTATAGATGACTATTTTGCTAATCTATTTTTATTTTAAACTTAATAAAAATAGAGCTTGCATGCTGAATGAAGCTCAACATGTCTGATTGCAAATGATTAGCACTAGCATTTACATTTAGGCGAAAGTGAATACATTGTCAAGAATTTTAAAAGGAGAGGGTTGAGGGAAACTATAGACAAATCATTTTAATCATTTCATTTCAAAAATAACATTTACAGTGTATGAGTAAACCTGTATATGTTTTTAAAACTATCAAGTTGATACCATGCCTACCGAAGCTTGGACATTTTTAAAATATGTAATATTTTGACATTCTTTTGGTGTCTTTGTCTTCCTCCTAGCTTTCACTCGGATGGTCATGACTTTGGGTATTTTTACATTTTAACAAATTAATGACTACAAGATGAATTTCCTCCTCTACATCTTTGTTAAATGTAATATGACATGCTTAAAAGTGAACTGTAAAGTGATAGAGAAAATTGAATGAAGGTCAGGGTTCTATCTCTGTGTCACTAACAGGGCTGTAGCAGGCTGTAACCAACACTTCTCCTGGTCTATAGGATTTCTCTCTGGCTTTCACAGAGTATCTTGCTTGCTACCATTATGCTGCTTTTATCACTTTTTCAGTCAGTAATCCATTTTCCTTTTCTCAAGGACATCCTAACAGCCCCAGCCCTTGTGACTCTTATCTTTTCTAACTCCTCCCCTGTAACTTCTAGTCAGCCCCAAAGCATTTAGACATATCAATTACATAAGCACCAAAAAACCCTTTAAAAAGGCAGGAGTTGATGATAACCTACAATCTTTCACGAGTCCATGTTTATAATTACACATTTAGGCAATGCCTCCTTACTGTATCCTCTACTAATTTCACAAGTATCTTATATTTGTCAATAGAAAGGAAATGTAATGTTTTCCAATTGCTCCCAATATTTTTCAAAAAGCAGATGCAATATTCACCTATGGATTAAGAAGCAAATAAAACTTAAATCATAACAATTAAAGTTAGACTGCAGTATGATGAACACATTGCCAAAGACATACAATTTTGAATTAAAGTGGAAAATAGCCAGTTGGCTGCTGAAGGGTGTCTTTTTGAAGATTTCCCCCCTCCCCTCCCATGAGAATTAATTTGTAGAACAGGCATAACAGTGTAGTATTGGGAAGCTAGTTTTTTAAAAATATGTTTGGAACATACTGTATTAAAGTGAACACTTTGTAACCAAATACAGTAATCCACCAAGGGGGAGAGTATTTGATAGATGTACAGATACTTTCTATTATATTGCTCCTTCAATCACTATTGTTGAATAAATTTATTAATATCCATGTAAAACTATTGCATCATATAGCCCTATTGGCATGCATGATGCAGATAAAAGAAGGCAAGGGATAAAATACAGGCCCTGTTGAAGTCAATGGGAGTTGACCCAAGATCTCTGACCTGAGGAGCTTACAATCTGTAGGGTAGATTCTGGTTGTGTCTGCATGGTATGGCAGGTGGGAGAGGATCATAGAATCATAGAATCATAGATTATAGGACTGGAAGGGACCTCGAGAGGTCATCGAGTCCAGTCCCCTGCCCGCATGGCAGGACCAAATACTGTCTAGACCATCCCTGATAGACATTTATCTAACCTACTCTTAAATATCTCCAGAGACGGAGATTCCACAACCTCCCTAGGCAATTTATTCCAGTGTTTAACCACCCTGACAGTTAGGAACTTTTTCCTAATGTTCAACCTAGACCTCCCTTGCTGCAGTTTAAACCCATTGTTTCTGGTTCTATCCTTAGAGGCTAAGGTGAACAAGTTCTCTCCCTCCTCCTCATGACACCCTTTTAGATACCTGTATACTGCTATCATGTCCCCTCTCAGTCTTCTCTTCTCCAAACTAAACAAACCCAGTTCTTTCAGCCTTCCTTCATAGGTCATGTTCTCAAGACCTTTAATCATTCTTGTTGCTCTTCTTTGGACCCTTTCCAATTTCTCCACATCTTTTTTAAAATGCGGCGCCCAGAACTGGACACAATACTCCAGCTGAGGCCTAACCAGAGCAGAGTAGAGCGGAAGAATGACTTCTCGTGTCTTGCTCACAACACACCTGTTAATGCATCCCAGAATCATGTTTGCTTTTTTTGCAACAGCATCACACTGTTGACTCATATTTAGCTTGTGGTCCACTATAACCCCTAGATCCCTTTCTGCCGTACTCCTTCCTAGACAGTCTTTTCCCATTCTGTATGTGTGAAATTGATTTTTCCTTCCTAAGTGGAGCACTTTGCATTTGTCTTTGTTAAACTTCATCCTGTTTAACTCAGACCATTTCTCCAATTTGTCCAGATCATTTTGTATTATGACCCTGTCCTCCAAAGTAGTTGCAATCCCTCCCAGTTTGGTATCATCCGCAAACTTAATAAGCGTACTTTCTATGCCAATATCTAAGTCGTTGATGAAGATATTGAACAGAGCCGGTCCCAAAACAGACCCCTGCGGAACCCCACTCGTTACGCCTTTCCAGCAGGATTGGGAACCATTAATAACAACTCTCTGAGTATGGTTATCCAGCCAGTTATGCACCCACCTTATAGTAGCCCCATCTAATTTGTATTTGCCTAGTTTATCGATAAGAATATCATGCGAGACCGTATCAAATGCCTTACTAAAGTCTAGGTATACCACATCCACCGCTTCACCCTTATCCACAAGGCTCGTTATTCTATCAAAGAAAGCTATCAGATTGGTTTGACATGATTTGTTCTTCACAAATCCATGCTGGCTGTTCCCTATCACCTTACCACCTTCCAAGTGTTTGCAGATGATTTCCTTAATTACTTGCTCCATTATCTTCCCTGGCACAGAAGTTAAACTAACTGGTCTGTAGTTACCTGGGTTGTTTTTATTTCCCTTTTTATAGATGGGCACTATATTTGCCCTTTTCCAGTCTTCTGGAATCTCTCCCGTCTCCCATGACTTTCCAAAGATAATAGCTAGAGGCTCAGATACCTCCTCTATTAGCTCCTTGAGTATTCTAGGATGCATTTCATCAGGCCCGGGTGACTTGCAGGCATCTAACTTTTCTAAGTGATTTTTAACTTGTTCTTTTTTTATTTTATCCGCTAAACCTACCCCCTTCCCATTAGCATTCACTATGTTAGGCATTGCTTCAGACTTCTCGGTGAAGACCGAAACAAAGAAGTCATTAAGCATCTCTGCCATTTCCAAGTTTCCTGTTACTGTTTCTCCCTCTTCACTAAGCAGTGGGCCTACCCTGTCTTTGGTCTTCCTCTTGCTTCTAATGTATTGATAAAAAGTCTTCTTGTTTCCTTTTATTCCTGTAGCTAGTTTGAGCTCATTTTGGGCCTTTGCCTTTCTAATCTTGCCCCTGCATTCCTGTGTTGTTTGCCTATATTCCTCCTTTGTAATCTATCCTAGTTTCCATTTTTTATATGACTCCTTTTTATTTTTTAGATCGTGCAAGATCTCATGGTTAAGCCAAGGTGGTCTTTTGCCACATTTTCTATCTTTCCTAACCAGCGGAATAGCTTGCTTTTGGGCCCTTAATAGTGTCCCTTTGAAAAACTGCCAACTCTCCTCAGTTGTTTTTCCCCTCAGTCTTGATTCCCATGGGACCTTACCTATCAGCTCTCTGAGCTTCCCAAAATCTGCCTTCCTGAAATCCATTGTCTCTATTTTGCTGTTCTCCCTTCTACCCTTCGTTAGAATTGCAAACTCTATGATTTCATGATCACTTTCACCCAGGCTGCCTTCTACTTTCACATTCTCAACGAGTTCCTCCCTATTTGTTAAAATCAAGTCTAGAACAGCTTCCCCCCTAGTAGCTTTTTCAACCTTCTGAAATAAAAAGTTGTCTCCAATGCAGTCCAAGAATTTGTTGGATAGTCTGTGCCCCGCTGTGTTATTTTCCCAACATATATCCGGATAGTTGAAGTCCCCCATCACCACCAAATCTTGGGCTTTGGATGATTTTGTTAGTTGCTTGAAAAAAGCCTCATCCACCTCTTCCCCCTGGTTAGGTGGCCTGTAATAGACTCCTAGCATGACATCTCCCTTGTTTTTTGCCCCTTTAAGCCTAACCCAGAGACTCTCAACACTTCCGTCTCCTATGTCCATCTCTACCTCAGTCCAAGTGTGTACATTTTTAATATATAAGGCAACTACATCTGCCTTATATAAGGCAATATAAGGATGTAGGATGTTCTTTGCCCCAGTGTACTGGAATGGGAGAATGCCAATGCTTGTGCTTTTGAGTGACTGGCACTGCATGGTATATAGCCAGGAGTGACTGGACTCGCCCTCCATCACCTGCGGTATGCTTGCTAGTGACTAGAGGCCTGTTTTTGGAGAAGCATATAGTCACCTCTAATCATGGCCTGCCCAGTGTGTCTAGAGGCATTTTGCTTGTATTTACCCTACACAGGCAGTATTGTGGCCACTACTACTCAGGAGCTACAACTCCTCATGCACCCTTCCCCTTCATCATATGCCTAAGATTTTATCTACCTCTGCACACATGAGGAGAACCTGCAGGGATCCAGTCTCAGGCCAGTGTGTTGATGCAGGAGACAGCCAAAATGCTTGTACTTCTGAGCTTTATCTACTATAACTGTTACCAAAAAAATTCACTGTTGCCAGCACCAGCGCAGCTGTGTTGGGAGACCTAGCATAGACAGGTCTCTAGCTCCAGCAGCTTTCTTCAGCACAGTGTCTATTAGATCTAGCCCATGAAAGCTTATGCCCAAATAAATTTGTTAGTCTCTAAGGTGCCACAAGGACTCCTCGTTGTTTTTGCTGATACAGACTAACATGGCTACCACTCTGAAACCCGTTTCAAGGAAAGTACATCATTAGCTGTTTCATTTAATAGATTTCTGGTTTGTGACTTGTCAGTGTGGAGTGAAGTGAGATTTGAGAGCAGTGTTGGCTTGACAAAAAGTAAGATGGAGGAGGCTATTGGATACATAAGGGTAATGATAATCAAAGGCAAAGGTGGTGGTGATAACAGCTTTCAGGAGAGAGGAACAGGCCTGTATTGATCACCTACACTGGGAACAATCCTTTCCAAGATAGGGTTTCAGAAATACCAGATGTTTATTGGACTGCAAAGTAAACTTTCTTGGGATCGTGCCATGCAATGCCATCAATCTGTAGGCCAAGCACATAGCAAACTCCTAATAACTTCAGTGGGCGTTCTGGGTGCAGATCCATGACAGAGTTGATTAATCATGTTAATATTCTTAGCAGAGTTGTCCAAATTTCTACAATCGTGCATCTTTGTAAAGTAATTCTGTGTGTAACAAGGAGAGCTGTAGGAAGCTAGCCGTTTTCACTTCACTGTACAAGCCCGTGCAAAAAGCTTAGGTTGTCATGATTTTTTGAGAGGACTTGCATGGGAAAAAAGTGGTCATTTGCACTAATGAATGCCATTTTCCACAGTGGTTTAATTGAGGTATAATATTCTTGCTAAAATCCTGATCAGTCACAGATTAAAGTTTCACCACTTTTACAGAGAAATAGCACCCTTTTCCCAAGAAAATGCAGCATTTTTGTGCTGAAATGACAGTTTTATATTTGACATTGCAGGAAACACAGAGTTAAACATACTAAGCAAGAGTGTGTTTGGTACATTTCACTGATCAATATACTGTAGTGATGGTTCTTTAATCTCCCCTTTTGAGGAGAGGTGTTGTATAGGGTTACCATTCGTCCGGATTTACCCGGACATGTCCTCCTTTTCGCGCTAAAAATAGCGTCCGGGGGGAATTTGTAAAGCACTCACAATGTCCGGGATTTCCTCCTCCCCCGGCAGAGCGAGCGGCTGGGAGGGCTGCAGAAAAAATCCCGGGCTGGACTCCTGAGCAGCTGTAGAGGATCCGGAGCCGCCCTGCATTCTGAGTTGGCCTCTCCTGCAACCCGGTCCGGCAGCACTGTGCAGGGCCAGGGACCGGGTTTTGTTGTGCAGGGCCAGGGACCGGGTTTTGTTGTGCTGGGGAGCGCAGCCACGTGTCCGGCTCGGCTCGCACAGAGCCCAACACCCTGTTCTGAGCAGCAGGGTAAGGGGGGACCGGGGGCAGGAAGGTTCTGGAGGTGGCAGTCAAGAAACGGGGGGGGGGGCTTTTGGAGGGGGGTGGAGAAAGTTTTGGGCAGTCAGGGTACAGGTAGGGGGTAGGGTCCTGGGGGGCAGTTGGGGGGGGGGGGTCTTAGGAGGGGGGCAGTTAGGGGGACAAGGAACAGGGAGGCTTAGGGGTGGGGTTCTGGAGGGCAGTTAGGAGCAGGGGTCCCAGGAAGGGGGCAGTCAGGGGACAAGGAGCAGGGGGGTGGGGAGCTGGGAGTTCTGGGGGGGGCTGTCAGGGGGCAGGAGTGGGGAGAGGGATCGGAGCAGTCAGGGGACAGGGAGCAGAGAGGTTTAGATGGGTTGGGAGTTCTGGGGGGGGCTGTCAGGGGGCAGGAGTGGGGAGAGGGATCGGAGCAGTCAGGGGACAGGGAGCAGAGAGGGTTTAGATGGGTTGGGAGTTCTGGGGGGGGCTGTCAAGGGGGCAGGAGTGGGGAGAGGGATCGGAGCAGTCAGGGGACAGGGAGCAGAGAGGTTTAGATGGGTTGGGAGTTCTGGGGGGGGCTGTCAGGGGGCAGGAGTGGGGAGAGGGATCGGAGCAGTCAGGGGACAGGGAGCAGAGGGGTTTAGATGGGTTGGGAGTTCGGGGGGGGCTGTCAGGGGGGTGGGGGAGTGGTTGGATGGGGCGTGGGAGTCCCAGGGGTCTGTCTGGGGGTGGGGGTGTGGATAAGGGTTGGGGCAGTCAGGGGACAAGAGGCAGGGAGGCTTAGATAGGGAGTGGAGTCCTGGGGGGCAGTTAGGGGCAGGGGTCCCAGAGGGGGCAGTCAGGGGACAAGGAACGGGGGGAGGGGTTGGGGGTTCTGGGGGGGCGGGAAGTGGGAGGGGCAGGGGCGGGGCTAGGGCGGGGCTCCTCCCGTCCTCTTTTTTGCTTGCTGAAATATGGTAACCCTAGTGTTGTAGCTATGCATGCATGCTTGTGGCTAAATTTAGTTGAGCTGTGTAAGACTGGTTAGCTTCAGTCTGCAAAGGTTCGGTGAATTTCCCTTCCCCCCCCCCCCCCCCCCCCCCCCCCCCCGAGAGGATGAGTGCATGGTGTTTCAGAATCTGAAAAACTCAAAGCAACATTCATGTGAAACCATCTAAGATTGCATCATGGCTTTCAACCTGTAACCATAAGCTGCAGTCCCTCTTCCCTAGCAAGCCCCCCCTTCCCTAACAGGTCTGGGCTACTCATATGTTTTTCTGTCTTCAGGGAGGAACCTGGAGAACCCCTCCTCATTCCCTCCTACCCACCATTTCCTGTCTTTGGGGCAGCCAACTGGATCTTCTGAGGGTGGTGGATGACTGGCTGGACCACTCCATTCCACTCTTCTGTTTCTTTTTTTAATGGATAGCAAGGTACATCCATTCAACCAATCCACAGAAAACATTCTGAAGGCAAGAGAAGGGACTTCTTTCTCCTGTACCTTTAGTCAGCCCCATTTTGGATGAAATAAGATTGTGTACACTGTGCAGCAGACCCCTGTTTTACTTACTGTAGTAAGCCTCTAATAGTGCTCCTGATCTCTTTGCTGCCCCACTTTCAAATGCCATGGTTTCCTATCTTTCAGTATTTTCCTATGCACATAAAATTTAAAACAGAATAAAAAAAATAACTGGGACTTATCACTCTGGAATCAGAAGTAAAATTTTGGAGATCCTAGGAAAGGAGACTTCTTATCCAGCTACTTTTTAACCACAATGACCATTATTTAAATAGCAGATGCTTCTGTTGTTATAAAAATAATTAAGAAGAGATTATCAAGGTGTTAAAAGCCTGCTATTAGCATAGGCCCCAATCTTGCAAACACTTGTGTTTGTGTTTAAGGTATTTGTAAGATTAAGGCTATAAAATGGGAGAAAGGATTAGTGCAAGTAAGTTGGATTTGGATTTTCGTACAGTTTGAAAGTAAACAAGAAGCATAAATATTCTAATTATTTATGTAACTTGATCAAAAGATACTAATTTTTTGTTTGATTCCAAAATGTTATCTTGTGAGTACAAGTATTAAGACCCAGATGGTTGGTGTGCCCAATGACTATTCGCATTCTGTAATACAGTATTTTGATTTTGTAATTGGCATGCTGTTTGCCATTTCATTTTTATTTGACTATTCACATATTTTCAAAGTATACCACATTATAGCAGTATTTTACAAGGAAATAAAACATCTTCTATTGTAGCAGTTACTATAATGCTTTGTGGTTTCACTTGATAAGCCAAATTGGCACTTCTCTTTTCTCCTGGTACGTTGATATTTACGTATGCGCAAAACACTTCTTGGAAACTTGCAAATAAGTGTAACATGAACATTTGTTGAGTTTCTCTGGAAGAGCTGTCTGAAATACCATGTTCTGTTGTTCCTTGTTGTTCTAATGAATTTCTCACGCATGATAGTTTTCCCAGCTCAAAGGCTCTGTCAGAGTCCCTGTGCAATTAGAGCTGAGAGCATTTCTTTTTGAAGTCCAGGACCTCTATAGTTTCTGGGTTTAGGTCAAAGCTGCCAAAGCCTGCATTTTAGTCTATTAGCACTAAAGTGTATGTACAAGTATTATATATTAGTTATATTAATGAATATGTATATGATGAATATACAACAATATGGCATGAAGTTTTATCAACATGAACATGGGAGAGGTGAAGCCAAGTGTGAGTTATGCAGATCATTCCAAATCAGTGTTAAAATCCTTATATCACACCACAGAATCATGTTTTCAGTATATATGTTACAGAAACCATTTTACAAGAGTTTTAGTTTTAAAACATTTTTGACTTTTTTTTTAATACCACCTACAAATCCAAATGGCTTAGTTACTACAGACCTGATCCCCAGCTTATGCAAGGCCCTGATTCAGTGAAGCATTTAAATTTGGTCTTAAGTACTTTGCTGAGCAGAAATAGGAGAACTCCCTACTTATAGTCAAGCATGTGCTTAAGTGCTTTGCTGAATCAAGACCTACATTGGTGTTGCACCACAGAGTCACAACAGCTGAGATCTGGCCCCCTGGGTCTAACTGCGCGGTGCTCACAGGGCCGGCTCCAGGCACCAGCTTCTCAAGCAGGTGCTTGGGGCGGCTGCTCCGGAGAGGGGCGGCACGTCCAGGTATTCGGCGGCAATTTGGAGGAGGGTCCCTCACTCCGCCTGGGAGCGAAGGACCTCCCGCCGAATTGCCGCCACAGATTGCGATCGCGGCTTTTTTTGTTTGTTTGTTTTTTGTTTTGGCTGCTTGGGGAGGCCAAAACCCTGGAGCCGGCCCTGGGTGCTCAGACATCTCAAAATGCCCTACAAAAGTTTATCTGTAAGGGTGAGACATATTTAGGAAATGTCTGTTATTCCAGGCTATTCTAGAGCTAGAAGTAAATGCTGGATCCTGATGGGAATCTCCCTTTGTCCAACAGTACAAAGCTATGGAGCAAAACCTTATAACTGTGTCTCTAACCCTGTATTGCCATGGGATTTCAAGTTTTGAAGTTTTGACATTTTATGTCTGGAAGAGATGTTGCTCCACCACTTAACCTTGCACTGAGCATGCTCAGTGAATCCCTCTACATCTTTCCAGTTGACCTCAATTGCCATATATAGCAATTAGGCTGAACAGAATGGACTTCAGTCATAGGAAAGGGCAGGCATTAATGGCTGTGTAGTTATGAAGTAGGTACTGTGCACTTGCTACCAGTGGGGAACTCTCTTTTTCCTAAGGTTTCCTAGAGTCTGACTTCTCTAGGCTCTCTCAGGCCCTGGATGTCTGAGGGCATGTTCTAAAAAAAGGTCAAGAAGCTTCAGACTGCAGGAATTAATTAATTTCATTGTTAGGGGAGGAATAATTTAACAAAGCGAAGATATTGTATCCTGGTCTCCTGTATTTATAAATATGTACACCCTTAATATCAGATAGCAAAAGCAAAAAGATGTTTTATAACTCAGAGGCCTTGGCTACACTCAGGAATTCCCAGTGCTGCTGTGGCAGCGCTGTGAAGCACGAGTGTAGTCGCGCTGCGAGAGCTCTCTTGCAGCGCTGTAAGTACTCCACCTCTCCGAGGGGAATAGCTTGCAGCGCTGCGAGCGAGCATACAGTGCTGCAGGCTCTGATTACACTGGCGCTTTACAGCACTGTTCTCGCTGCACTCGGGGGGGGGGGGGGGGCGTTTTCACACCCCTGAGCGCAGCAAGTTGCAGCGCTGAACAGTGCCAGTGTAGCCAAGGCCAGAGATACTGCAAGCACCCTTCAGAACTCCAACAAACAACTTTATCCCTGCCTTCAGTCAGACTGTACTCTCAGTCAATACATACCCTGATTCTGCTGCTTCCCAAAATCCCTCGAACTGCTGTCACTTGCAGAAGGGGCCTATACTACCCCACATGGCTAACACTTTAGAACACCCAGACTTTAGATCAATCAAGATTTTCATTATTATGATTATTAATTTGTACTGTGGCAGCACTTAAGACCTCCAGTCATGGGCGAGGATCCCATTGTTCTAGATGCTGCATAAACACAGAACAAAAAGATGGTATGAACGTGTTGCCATAGTGTCTTGGTGCCTCCAAAATACATTTTTGGCAAATAATAATAATAATTAATTGTTATTGGGGAGAGAAAGATTTTTAAAAAGTGTGAGACTGGGAAAAGAAACCCAAAATTCAAAATGAGATGAAAAATTAGGTTTCAGATTTTTTCATTAATACCATAAAAATTACTAAATGATACTAAACTGTTCATTCTCTTTGGACTTTTTCATACACATGGACACAGATACACACTTGACCAGCTCTAGCTAAAACTCTTAAATACAGTAAACATGTTTACAACCAGCCAAAATAAACAAGCATCCTAGGTCTCGCATGTTTTTTTTTCTTTTCCAGTTCTAGCCCCGACTGACCCTAGGTACATAGGCTATTTATAACTTCAGCTGTATGCCATAACTGCCCCCTCTTCTCATCAGAGGGAAGAGAAAGTGTGGTAACAAAATTTAAACTAATATTTTCATATATATGAAGCTACTTGTTTAATTTTTATTGACTTTGCAATGATATCGCTGCATTGTCTGTTCGTTTTCTTTGATCACTTACTTGCAGTCACTAGCCATGTTTTACAGTAAACCTACATAATACTGTGAGCAGCACCATAACATAGTCTGGGCAATGGCTAATTCATTTTAAAAAAATCATAACTAATAATAATTTGCACTTAAAAAGCACCTTTTAAATCTCAGTGTGCTTTACAAATTAGTTAATTAAATGACAATTACTTATCCAATTACTAAAACTAACACCCTAGATTCTCAGAGGGGGAAAATCAGACACTGTTTCAGTGACTTGCCCAGAGTTCTCAATGAGTCACTGGTAAATGTGGGAATATGAAATCCTGATTTCCCCCTCTGAAGTTTGAATTGCTTGCATAAACTACCTTTCTCCTGAAGGATATTTTAAAAGAGCAATAGCTAGCCTTTATCATTTGTGACAAATAAAACCTGAGCAGGCTGAGGTACATTCAGTACTCTCTGTGAAAGATGTTCTGTTCTCCATTTGGCGACTCCAGTAATAATACCGTGTAGATTAACCAGATGTTTTTCTAGATATTGGCATTAAAATAAAAAAAGTGAATTGTGGATCCCAAGTTTTCAATAAATCTAACAAGGAAACAAAGGCCAAGTATTGTGTACAAATGTTTGTTTCCACACAATTGCTATTATCATCCTTAGCTCTATTTTGTAATGTACTTGGTTTGAAGGGATTTACGTTTCTTTGATTAGTTCAGTGCTATTGCAGTGAATGAAATCATAAGTGGGTCCAGATGAGCCTTGAAGAGGAAAATGGCTATTTCTTTGTGCCAGGGTGTTTCAAAACATACTGTAAAGATTCTGAATAAAGGAGCAAGCCACTGGGAAACAGGAAGGCTCCTGAGTTCTTATCCTAATTTATGCTACAGATTCATCATATGACCTTAATCTCATTACTTAACCTCTCTGTGTCTCAGTTTACCCAAATGTTGTGACAATTTCCTGGAGGCTTAATATTTGTAAAATGCAATAGGATCCCTGGATGGCAGCTGCTGTCTACATGCTAGAATTATTATGATACTAAATAATATAAAATAAAACTTGTAAATGTGAAAATCAGATAAATAAGGTCTGAAAATGGACACAGTCCACGTACTTTAAAAATATCCTGTTAAAAAGAATTGAAGAACGTAGGGATCTGAGTCTGCAGACACTTACCAGGTTGTGTGTGTCTTTAAAAACAAACTACAAACCCAAGAACCCAAGTAAACTGTGTGAACTCGATTGAGAAACTTCCTCTTGCTCACTCTTGTTTATGACGTCAGTACTCAGCCCATTTGGCTTTCTGTTTCTCTTCTTTAATCTGAGATTATTAGTCTAAAATCCCTATCTTCTCACCGTGATAAATCTTTAGGATTTTTTTTTCTGTTAATACTCTTGCTCTTGTCGCCCTTACTTAGGTTGCCCAGTATGTTTTTTTTTCTTTCATATTACCCTCAATTTGCACCCTCTGCTTTGAATGGTATCATGTACAGGCTCTCGAATAACTTTGTGGCCAGGACCCTTTCCCTTTTGTAAACTGTCTCCTCTAAACTCACCATACAGAATCAGCACTGTCATAAAAATAAAGTGGATAGAAACCTAGCTCTGGATTTTTGGTTTTGGGAAGCTCTTCATCAGTGTGCTAGAATTATCATCTCCTGTAGAAAAGCATGTTTCAAATGTGGAAAATGCACGTTTAAACCTAGTTTTTACAGTGCTGCTACTCTCCAGCTGGATTAAGAGTTACTGCATTAGGGTAAATGTCACCAGGGTGTGGCATGTCAGTGCACGGCCTTCTATAGCACTTTAGCCTTGCCTACAGTCTAGGAGGGGATTTGTTGGCTGAAAAACTGCAGCCTTTTCATGCTATGGAAAAAGTCTCCATGCTGGTCCCTATTGAGGGAGGGTCAGTGGCTGTAATCTATGCTTATCCAGACCAAGAAGCCTTGGTACCCTGAATAACTGGTGTAGAGGGCCTGTGGCTGTTACTCCATATCATAGGCTGGAATAATGGCTGCAGGGCAGCTCCATGCCCTGGCCTTGGGTAGGGATGCCAGGTGGGGATGGATTTGGTTCTCCATCAGCTCTGCACATCACCCTCCTGGAGTCTGACTAATCAAGCTTTATTTTGGTGGAGTGGATTCACCCCAAGGAATTTTGCTGTAGACTTCAAAGGGAGCAGGGCTGGGCCCCTAATTTCATATAAAATTGAACTGTACAAACCTCATTAGATGTCAGGAAATCCAAATGGATGCTTAGTGGAGTTTTTATTGTCTTTTTAAACTAGATCAAGTTTTCTTTCTTTCTCTCATTTGCCTGAGCCACATGACATAATGGCTCATATGAATAAAGTACTAGGATGGAGTCCAAGTTTGGCAGAACATTAAACAAATCAAAAATTAGTTCTACTTATATTCCCATTTGGCTGTGTGCATGTTTGTTCTGTTTATGAGCTAAACTGACAGACAGAAATCATTGAGTCACAGAAGAGAAAACAATATGCAAAATGAAAAACTCAAAAGGAACCTTCTAAGGATGTGAGTTGCATACACAAAATAAATAAATAAAATAAAAGTCAACCCAGAAAACAATTTTTAAATTATACACAAACTATTAACTCTTGCAGTAATTTGGGCAAATTTTTCAAAAAATACATGTATCCCGTCTGACTTGGGTTCCAAATCACTTTTAAAAGTTGTATCTTTGGTCAATTCTCACAAATCAAACATAATGGTCGATGAGAATATACTGTGTGTGGCTGTAACAAATGTCTGGGTGCTTTTAAAGATATAATAACTATTTAGTCAGATAGCAGCATGTTCTTTGCTTGAAAAATACCAGGCACTCAGAAAAAGACTCATAAGAAAAGTCTGAATTGCCAATCAAAGTTATTTAGGTGTTGTTTATAAATCCATGAAACAAAGGATCTGCCAGCAATCTAAGCACCTCTTTCTTCCAAAAGGGAAGCTGTGTATATGATAGAATCTTCAGATGTATTAAAATAAGTTTGAATAGGTATTTAGAAACATATTCAGCAAGCATATTCAACTGGGGCCAGTAACTATACATCTATAACATGCCCCCTCTTGTCAATGAATAGCAACATTAAGAATTAACGGTAAAGAAACCTCAGTATTTCTGGCAAGCACAACATAAACATTTTGGTTCCTATCAGAAACTAAATGAGCTTATTGGCCTCTGTCTTTGAGGAATGCTTAAAGTAAACCCCAAACGTCAAAGCTAAAGAATGGTTTTTGCTTTAGCTTAGTCACTTTACTGGTCAGCACTTCAAAGGGTGCTGGGTTTCTTAATGTTTAACTTATATTTAATAAATGGAATTGGGAGCTTCAGTGCTCTCAATTCAGATTTTGAGGGAAAATTTTAAAATATTCCAGCTGCATGAATAAGCACAGTAGCTTGGTTAGAAGGGTTTGAGAGGGCAAGTTCCAGTCAAGTAGCAAATCTTATTCACCTTACTTCTGTGGGGTTACTAATTTGAGTAAAATGAACAAGATTTGGCCCCTAGTCCTGTAGTATTTAGAGTACTTAAAATACGTGTATATTACGGGGGTGCTTACATCTTCTTTCTTTTTTTCATCTTACTTAAATGATCCCAGTTCATCTGCTATGTGTGCCCATGATGACAATGTTAATAACACTGTGAGGGGATTTAAACATGAGTATGGTATCTCCAGAAAGTCCACATGGGCCTTTGTAATTAACAAGGCCCATGCATGACAAGTAGAAGAAATGAAAATATCTTGAGCAGGTTTCTCCCTAAATTTGATCTTATCATTATGACAAGGTATAGTTGCAGTACATTTGGTTGACTTGAGGAGTTTCCTGAACCACATAGCAAGTATTGGCATACTTTAGTTGCACCAATAATCAAAAGAGATAAAGTATTCCTAACACAATAGTGCTGGATTCTAAGGGGAAAACAAATCACTCGTCTTCTGTGCTGTGCATATTTAAATCTTGAAATCAGAAGCTCACTCTTTTTTTGCTACATATTCAAGTTGCCCTCTCCTATCAGCATGCTGATTTTGGAGAGATATCCTTGAACTGCAGCCTGCCTACTCTGATCAAGAATGCAAAAACTAAGGATTTTTTTTGTTTGGTTCATCAAAAAGAAAGGGAGAAATGTTTATCTTACCCCCTATGTTGGAAAGTAGGACTAAGCAACTTTGTTGAAATACAGTGTTGGAATTGAAGATGGTTATCAAAGAACTACTTCTGTAGTTTTTATTTAAAAAGCTTTATACAAAAAGAAGTGAACAAAGATGTCTAAGTGGTTAAACAGCCCAATAAAGGTAGCTTTCTTAATCACATATTCTGATGCAAAACTATGCTTAGTTCCATAGAAATAGAGCAGGGGTCGGCAACCTACGGCACGTGTGCCAAACACGGCACGGGAGCCGATTTTGAGTGGCATGCGGCCTGCCCCGTGAGAGAAGGAGGAGGAGGGGCAGAGGGGCCAGAAAGCTCCAAGCTGGGGGAAGAAGCAGGGGAGGAGGGAAGCTTGGCTGCCGCCGGACGAAGCCTCTGCCTCCTGCCCCTGCAGGGGAGAGCGGGGGGGTGTCCCGGCCCCCCGCCCCACTCAGCCCCCCCACCCACCGCTCTCCCCTGCGGGGGCAGGAGGCAGAAGCTTGGTCCTATGGCAGCCAAGCTCCCCCCCCCCCCGCTTCTCCCCCCAGCGTGGTGCATTCCGACCCCTCCTCCTCCCTCTCCCTCTCCCTGCCGGGGATGGCCCTTGCGAGGGGGAGGGGGAGTGGAGCAGAGCTGAGCGGCAGCGTGCTCGCTGCTCCGTAGAGGAGGCAGAGAGAGGTAGGGACGGGCCTTGGGGAAGGGGGTGGAACAGGGCATATCCCTCCCAGCCCCCTGCCATGAGCCGCTCAGGACAGGGGTCTGGAAGCACCCCCACGAGCCAAGCACCCCACCCCTCTGCCCTGACCCCCCCCCACACACCTTCTGCCCTGCACCTCCACACACACCCCAGCCCTCTGCCCTGAACCCTCCCCCCCCACACCCAGCCTACTGCCCTGCACCTCCACACCCCCCGGCCCTCTGCCCTGACCTCGAGTCACCCCCAACACCCAGCCTTCTGCCCTGCACCTCCACACCCCCCCAGCCCTCTGCCCTGACCTCAAGTCCCCCCAACACCCAGCCTTCTGCCCTGCACCTCCACACCCTCCCCAGACTTATAAAGAGAGACTTTCTAAAAACGTTAACATGTATTACTGGCACGCGAAACCTTAAATTAAAGTGAATAAATGAAGACTCAGCACACCACTTCTGAAAGGTTGCCTACCCCTGTACTAATGTCTTAGGAAGGGGATGGGAGAGAGAAGAGGCGCTGAAGTTGACACCAATTCTGAGAGCCTGTGGGGCAGAGAGGATGATGTAATTGTTGACAGTTATGACGAAAGGGGAGAGAAGAAATTGGGAGGAAAGATGAAGAGTTCAGCATCTGACATGTTGAGTTTCAGTTTGGCAGCAGGACATATCTAGAGGCAATTCAAAATAAAAGTGTGATCAAAGTGGGGAGTGATTGGGGTGGAAAGAAATCTGGGACTCATTGATGTGATGAAGAGACAGTGATTTAAAGCCTTGAGAGAATGGATGAGGTTACCCAAGGACAGAGTGATCATATTGTGTGCTTACTTTTCCTTTTACTATTATTTGTATGTGAAATGAAATCATGGATAACCCTGAAATACATGCAGATACACTGTAGAATCCTATTTTCCAAACCGTGGTTCCCAATTCTGATTTTGAATATTCCAAACACCGCATAATTCCTGATATGTCATTTGAGCTACAGAATGTTTCTAGGGTTTTAGAGAATTAAATTCTCTCTCCATTAGGTAAGATTTTCTTGCACACACATAATGAAACATGGGACATAATATTAGATTAGATTATAGATTTTTTTTATAGATAGATTAGATAATTAGATTTTAGCAAGAAAGCTAAATAGTTACAAATAATGGTTAATTTTGTGCATTTTTGCCTTAAACACAATCGTACATTAAGACTACAAGTTCTTTTAAAAATGTTTTTGTTACCTCAGTCCTCTGAAAAGAGTATATAATTTTGAGTTTCACAAGCCTAGACATCACTGTGAACGCCCAGTGATAAAAGCCATACTGAATACTGACATAACCGGGTCTACTGTAGTTCATCTTGTGCTGACGTGTTAGCCTGTTGGATTAAAAAAAATCAGATGTTCAGAGCACTTCAGTTAGTAATAGTATTCTGAAGAGTGTGTGTGTGTGGGGAGGGAATTAAACAGGATATGTTTCTTTACCAGATATTAACATTTTGTGGTGAGATTTAGAATTGTTGCCTCTGTTTAGAACTTGGCCTGTGTCTTTATGACATAAATGTAAAAGTCAATATAATTTTTCTTACATTAATTTTAAAGTAACATTAGGATGTCACCTTCTCACTGCTGTTTTATTCTCATCATTCCTACAAGTATTATCTTTATATGCCTTATATTAATTTTTGTGTCTTGCTAGTTTGTCTTACATGTTTTAGAACAGATACACAAACAGTTGGTAATAGTATGTTTCATCTGATGCATGGTTAATTCTCATTAAATACCAGACTCACTCTAGGAATATACTGGCTTTCCTAGTTCTCAGCATTTATAAATCCATATTCACATATTATTTTCCCATTTTAGTTGTGTAATATCCCTGACTGTCTCCCTCACAGTTCTGCTGAATGATTTTGTCTGGCAGAAGATGCTTTATTTTTAATAAAGATTAAAGATAAGCACAATCAAGTAAGGAGTCAGCTGTGGAATAGACTCAGGGCTGTTTTCCATCTTCATTTACAACAGGGTTTCTCAAACGGGTCGCCGCTTGTGTAGGGAAAGCCCCTGGCAGGCCGGGCAGGTTTGTTTACTTGCCCCGTCTGCAGGTCTGGCTGATCGCGGCTCCCACTGGCCGTGGATTGCTGCTCCAGGCCAATGGGGGCTGCTGTAAGCAGCGGCCAGTAAGTCCCTCGGCCTGCGCTGCTTCCAGCAGCTCCCATTGGCCCGGAGCAGCGATCCGTGCCCAGTGGGAGCTGCGATCAGCCGGACCTACAGACGGGGCAGGTAAACAAACCTGCCCAGCCTGCCAGGGGCTTTCCCTACACAAGCGGCGACCCCTGTTTGAGAAACCCTGATTTACAATCACAGAAATCAGTGGGAGTTCATGGGGAAAAGAAGGGCTGAATGTAGCCCTTAGTAAAAACAAATGAGACAGTGGCCCTTGATATGACCATTGTCATTTTCCTTTATATAAACTTGAGTGAAAAACCCTGAGTTCCCTGCTATCCTCTAACATTCTTAAATCTACCAGGGATTGGTCATACTAGAAATGAGCCCAAGCTGCAAAGTTGAGATCCAGATCAAAATTTTCCTGAAGTGCAAGCATTCAGTTCCATATCTGGATCCAAACTTGCCCAAAGTTTGTGGTGTTGGCCATTGGTAGTCTCTTGTAGCCTCGATTCCCATTTCTTTTTTCTGCATCTGGCAGAAGGGCTCTTAAGAAAGCTGCCTCAATACTTATAAATACAGTATTTATGAGGCTTATAAATAAAATCTACTTTATTTATAGTTTTACATAAAATGGATTGGTTTCATTACCCTTCAAAATAAATCTTAAATCTCACTTCAGAGATTTATTTGTCTGACTGGGAAAGGTGTTCTGTTACATTTTTCTTGAAAGGCACTATATGAAAAGAAACTGTAGAGCATTACTCTGTTGCTCTTGTGTGGTCTGGGATGATGTTGGTTTGATGTAAGAAATACGCAAGTAGGATTTTGTACAAACACTTGGTCCTTTATTGTCTTTTTAACTAACCAACAGCATCTTAGAATACTCATTGAAGCAGTTTATCCAGATTTGGTGCACTCAGAATACTTTTTTGGTACTGGCATGTGAGCAGATATCTTCAGTTGTCCCACAAGGATTTGTTTCCTGGTGGCTGGCATGAGGCGGGGGAGCAGATCCTGCTGATTAACACCTATGTGCATGTCTGTCAGTATCTGGGAGGACTCTGGCTGCACTCTGCTTCTTGCTAGGAGTTCATTGGTCCTTGCTGGAGTTGATTATATACTGCTATTGATGTTTGTACAAAGCAATAGTCGAACAGTCTCTATTCCAGGAATTTCTAAACAGTAACAAGGAGTGTAATGGAAACAGACATATTGATGTACCAACACCTAAATATTGTGCTATATAGTGCCATCTAGCTAACTTCCAAGATAACTCACATCACCACAGTGCTCAGGCTGGACCAAGAACCCCTTGTCTGGTCTTGCATTATTGAATATACAAGCAAAAGAACAGCCTACAGCAGAAGTCACTTTCTCGGCCGAGTACAACAGCAGTTCATTCTTCCCATCAGTCTGGCAGCTGCTGTTTCTGGCACCAAAACAGTTCCACTTATGTCCCTGGCGGTGGAGGGAGTGCGGTTAACATGCTGGGTGAATCAGACTACACAACAAAATTGTCTCTCTAATTCTCTGTTCCCTGGAATAATTCACTTTTTAGTTTTAGATCTGTTTTGAATTTCCCATACAGATGGGGTCAGCTCTGGAGTTGAACTTCCCCAAAAGTCTGTGTGTTGAGACCTGGCCATTTGTTTTAGCCTCCTATAGAGAAGAAGGAAATGTGCAAAGTTTAGTTTTGATCCAAACTTCCCCAGGATGTTCATATACAAAGTTTTATTTCTGACTTTTCTCTTATTTTCAAGTTTAGTTTTGTTCCATTTTCACTCCTCCTACCCACTGAGATTTCTGTGAACTATCTAGCTGATTTTGGGTTTATGTAGTTTATTACTCTCTCAGTTCCCATTCCGTTACTTAATTTCAAGAAAGATTAGATACATAACAACTAGGGAACAAATTGCATTCAAGTTCTCCTTGTGAATATTAAGTGTAAAATGCAACTAATATATATAAAATAAAGAATGGTATTGTTTTTTATTGTGCAGAATCCTTAAAGCTACCCAGTACTGCACCATGTACCTTCTCTTTATTTCTTGTTGGTGATGGAATACGCCTTTTCCTTTGCTTGTCTTTGCATTATTCATTAGACCAGAATGGGAACTTTGCTAGGCGGAGGGTTGAGGGGGGAGGAAAAATCTGCAATTCTATTAATTCAAGGGCTCTCCTCATGAGAGGAAAAGGACAAAATTTCACTTCACTGCTTACAATGTGAAAGCAGAGACCTCCCCCTACCCACCCCACCCCAAAAAATTGCCTGCAGCTGTTTTTCAGAATTCAAGGCCACACCTGGTTTAAGCACTACGGTTTTTACAGTTATGAACCTCTGGCTAAAGGAAAAGGCAATTCATTGGGGGAAAATAAACAAACAAACCAGGCTACATCTTTGGGTGTTATTTCTGGCCATATCAGCATTTCACAGGTGCACTAACACTATTCTTGTACTCCCAGGGCAACACACTGCATGTAAGATATATAGCAAATGACAACGCTCACTCAGGAATCCTGAAGTTAGGAGTCCCAGTTCAGGATGCTTTTGTATATAGTTAGATGCCATTTTGTTACTTAACAGTATCGTTCCATAAAATTAAAGGAGATGGGAGGAAACACAGTAACAATTCAGCGATGATAAAGGAAATAGAAGAAGTACTTGAAGTTATTGACTGGCTGAGAGGAGCACCTTTAGCCAGTAATCCTAACTAGTGATTAATCCCCAGGAAGATTCCTGTGTTGGGGCTATTGTTGCTATTATGAATTAAAAATAAACAAAATAAATCATAAGGGTTGCTTTAGTGAGCTATGTGGTTTCAGTTGCTATTTAGAGAGCATTTACTGAGAACTAATGCCCTGTACATAAGTCAGGCTTGTGTTTAGAGTAGGTGAGTAGAAGTCAGAACTTTTTGACTTTTCTATTCCCAGCTCTGCCATTGTCTTCTGAGGTAGCCTTTTGTAAAACCTAACTTCTATGTCTCAAGCCAGCTACCTGTAAAATGGGTATAAAAATGCCCCACCCTCAGGGAATGAGAATTCAGGATTGTAAGGTGCATTGCAGTCCTCTGACGAGACACTCTGCAGTAGGGCAAAGTGTTGGTATTAACAAAGGTGCGAACTGTGATAGTGGCTTTGTGATTTGAACATGCATTCATTGGGAACTAAACTAAATTCACCAGCTCATCTCTCACAAGTCATAAAACTTCAGTCAAATAGTAATTTTGGGTGATAATGCTGACTGGACAGGATTCCAGCTGGTCACCTAGAGGAGAAAAGTCCCAGTGTCAAGTCCCAGATGTACATTAAAGTTTACCAATGCTGGGATTTCTCATTGCTCTTTGCTCATGACGCCTGTAATCTTTGATAATCACTTCAAGTAAAACACAATTCCCTTCATATCTTGGGTCAAGACAGACAATTAGGGAAATGTCTTAGCTGCCAACCTCATAATTGCTATTAGCTCAGACGAGACAGGCACCCAATGCCTCCTTTGGACTCATATTCCTGTCTTCTCTACAACACCATTGAAGAATTCTCTTTGTTGTCCTCTTTCATTTACTTCCATCTGCTCATTTCAAACACATTCAGGGCTGGCCCTGACTACCCTTGTATTTAAACAGCACTAGATGAGACTTCCTTTGGAGTCCATCATGGCTGGTTCTTAGCCAGTCCAAGTGGTCTCTGTTCAGGCACTAACTCTCTTCAGGGGCCTAGTGTTTGTGCTAATCTCAACTCCCGTGGACCTGGGGAGCAAAATACCAAGATTAAGAATCAAATATTTAATCCTTGATCAGTGTAGTTTGTTTATAATTAGTGGAAGAGTTTACCCCTAAGCAGTTAGGGCCAGTACAGAATGGGTGTTATTGACTCAGTGCTACAAAGGTCAATAGGGATGCATTTGCTTACACCAGGTCTGTTTTTGGCCTTGAAAGTTCCATTCTAGAAACATATGCTGTACTCGCTGTAACATGGCAAGTGGTAATGTCATATGTAATCTATTATAAGATGAATGGCATGTTGAAAAATGATTCAAGTTGGCTTATGTATGGGACACTAATTCTCCAGCAATGCTCTGTACATACCAACTGAAACAGTATGCCCCCATTTGAACTCCATAGACACACACACACACATATATGTCTGTGTGTGTGTGTAATATATATATATCAATGATTGAGGTGCAGGGTGTTTCCTGAGGATTAATGACTGGCTGGGATTCATGGCCTGAAGCTGAGCCAAGGGCTATCAACTTCTACCAGCCGGTCATTAATCCACAGGAAATGCCCTGTGCCTTGATCATTATTACTTAATTGAAATTTTCCCTGCTACTAGAATTCCAATTACATCTTCTTAAGCTCTCGATAATTATTAACCTTGCATATAAAGTAATCGTTTATAACAAAACACATAACCCGTAGCAATGTGGCGGGTTTAATGTTAATAACCTCACAACCGTGTATAGTTTATCATGCTGAAGAGCTGCATTAACCCCTAGAGTTCGGTTTGTAAACTGAAGTTCTGTTTCTGAGTTCAGCAGACTTGTACCATCAAAGTGAGTGTTTCATCCTTCTCCTTTCACAACCCAATCTTCCCTCCCTATGATATTTCAATGATAGAGCTGTATACACTGCTATGCAGACTGTGACTTTTTTATGTATCCTTTTAAAAGTACAGGTTGCAACCTCTTCCATTGACTCCTGGGAGTGGATGAATAATAAAGAAAGGCATAGGAAATGTCAGAGGAAGGTGCATCCGGGGAGTGTATTTGTCCAACCCTTTCAGGAAGTGACAATCTAGTCCTCTATCATGTCAGTCAGTTTAAACCCATTTGATGTGGCCAGTTTCCTCCAATTCATGGTTGTGTAAGTAGAGCACTGATAGGCGTGCCTCTTCTAGGTTTCAAAGCCCCTTCTAGGAAAAAAATTGCCATCATTCTACCATTTCCTGCTATTGTTCTACCTCAAGCTGAAAAAGCTCTGTCTGTAACTGGGAAAAGGCTGGATCCTGGACCTCTTCATTTCCTTTGTCACCTGAATTGTTGCCAGAGTGGGAGGGAAGGGACATAATAAACCATAATATCTTCATTGATTGATAATGGAATTTTACTGAAGGATATTAAACCTGACAGCCAATTGAATGACAACAATTTGAATATTTCTTTCCATTCATGGAACTGTCGAACATAGAGGGTTATAAAACAGATTTGGAGAAAATGTTAGTATCTTTTAGTTGGTAATGTAACACGTCAGGGTTTAAGGTTATTCCAGTAGCAAACTTGTCAAGACAAATATTTGAAACCCCAAAGCTTTTCATTCTAGTTCTACTTAGCAGATTGAAAGCACTGATGCACTGCTATGCTTCTGGCAGCCTGTGTGTCTATTACATATTGAAAGAGAAATACATGCTATCATGTTACATAGCAAAAAGGTAAACCTCCATTTCCCCATGCCAGAGAGAGTAGAATCTCCATTTCAGGCCTGCCCTTGTAATGCCAATTTAAATAGGTACTTTTCATAAAGTGTTATTGTAGCTGTGTCAGTCCCAGGATATTAGAGAGACAAGGTGGGTGAGGTGATATCTTTTATTGGACCAACTTCTGTTGGTGAGAGAGACAAGCTTTTGCACTTACATAGAGCTCTTCTTCAGGTCTGGGAAACATACACAGAGCGTCACAGCTAAATGCAAGGTGGAACAAATTATTTAGCATAAGTAGTTAACGCATACTTCTAGGGACCATTCATGGTGAAGTGGCTCATTAACGCCCCTCCAGTAATAGGGGGGAAAGGAAGAGGGGAGAAAGGCAGCCAGGGGGCAGGATGGAGGGGCTTATTGGGTTACAGATTGTTCTAATAAGCCATAAATCCAATGTCTGTAATCAGTCCATGATTTTTAGTGTTTAGCAGAGTTATGAATTTAAGCTCCCAGGCTTGTCTTTTGAAAATGTTGTGTACGTTTCCTTTGAGGACGATGACTGATAGGTCAGATATCGAGTGATTGCTTTGTGAAAAGTGTACATTTCATACACTTTATCCCAGCACAGGCATTTAAGCAAGCAAAGGACAGTGAATACATGTCCATATGACTATAATGTTAATAAAATAATCAGAGTTTGGAATCGAACCTGAACTTTCTTAAAGTTTGGGTTTACTCAGAAGGGTGAGTTTGGTACAGTCCAGGGGTCGGCAACCTTTCAGAAGTGGTGTGCCGAGTCTTCATTTATTCACTCTAATTTAAGGTTTTGCGTGCCAGTAATACATTTTAATGTTTTTAGGTTTCTTTCTATAATATATAACTAAACTATTGTTGTATGTAAAGTAAATAAGGTTTTTAAAATGTTGAAGAAGCTTCATTTAAAATTAAATTAAAATGCAGAGCCCCCGGACCGGTGGCCAGGACCCAGGCAGTGTGAGTGCCACTGAAAATCAGCTCAAATGTCACCTTTGGCATGCGTGCCATAGGTTGCCTACCCCTGGTACAGACCATTATAGAAATAAGGGCCAAATGCAAATTTACGCAACGTTTGGGTATATTGGGATCCAAGATTTTGCTAGGGCTTCTCCCTAAGAGTCAGTAAAAGTTCTCAGGATTAACATCTCAAAAATTAAAACCAAATAAAAACAACCTCACTGCCTAAAATTTAAATAAACTGTCAAAAGTGAGATGCCAGCCCAGACCTCCAGAGGTGAAATGCATATCCATACCAGATGTCCAAAATGTCACAAGGTTTGGAGGTATGGTTTAGATAAGCAGCCAAAAGTTTAGACACTCATCCAAAGTTCATGACAATTTATATGAAACTCCTTTGATCTGAAAATCAAGTACAAAATTTCAGTAGGGCTGTGGCTTGCAAGATTTCAAATACTCTCTAGTTCTCGCAGGTCACACTGAAATACAGTGAGAACAGCCTTTTTCATAGTGATTTTATATATATATATAAAATTTACTTTTAGTCCTGATTGAAATTCAAATACATTTTATTTCAAGCTTTTACTGAAGTTTCAGAATTATTATTATTTTAAGCTAATTCACTTATCCCTAATTAGTAACACAATTTATAAGGCTCTCCAAGTAAGGGAATATCCTGATGTTAGTCTTCATTTTCTCTTCATAATGGTTAAATGTGAAGAACAGAAACCCTTTGTCATTTTCCTCTTTTGATATTTCTTCGTTGCAGGGTATAACCATTGGTTGCTTTACCTGCTCAGCTTTAAAATTTCTTTGGGTATTTGGGTAGTTTAACATTTAAAAGGAGAATTGTGTTGTAGTTCAATATTATAGGTTAATGGTGGAAAGGTAACTTCTAGTTTTGTTAGAGAAATACAAACAGAAAATGTTCATAGTGGTATGCTGATAAAGCTCTTATCTAAATCACCCAGCAGGGAGCAGTATCTTTCTTGGCTTCAATTTTGATGTTCAGGATATTTGCTGTTTGTGCCGTAGATCACTTTTTCTTTGTCAGCCAGTTTGCGAACTCTTGGGAACAGACATCCTCACCAACAAATTGTCATTGTGAAAAACGGATTCCATGTTGGCACATCAGCAGAACAGATGGGGATTCAAAACAGAACAAAAGAAAAAAAAATTAGAAAAAGTTGGCATTGTATTACTTTTTATTCATGGATTTGCTCTGTGGCTTCCTATCAAGAACACTTAGTAACTTTATAAATTCAGCTACGCAAATGACATTTAGGTGGAAGTTCCGCCAATCTCCTAATAGGTCCTTGCTCTCAGTTTCTGGATTCTTTAGGATCAGTGGCAAGATTCCCTGTTTGTGGATCCAGTCCCAGGAGAACCTAGGTGCAGAAATGAAGATTTTTTTTTAAAGCAAAATAGATTTTTCTAACCTAAATAAAAAGTTTGTGTTAATATTTGATTTTGGTTTTTTTATCTGTCATCCATGCTTAACCTTAAAGGGACATCCACTTAAAATTTGTTCTTCTCTCTTCATTAGTTTGTTTTAACATATTATTATTATAAGTGACAACTAAAATTAATATAAATGAAATTTTTATTAAACAAATCCTCCTTTCTCCCCATCTGTTTACTTTGTGTGTTTGACATAGCATTTTGTATGGGCTCTTTCACTGTTTCTCTTCTGTAGTCAGGTCAGTCATTTCCTTCTGTTTGTGCAGACCTTTAAAAATTGGCAAAGGGACCCAGGTACAAAGGTAGTGACTGAAACACCATTAATTCCGTTTTTTGTAGTAGACTAGATTTCAAGATTATTATAACCCTATGAGTATTTGCTTTTTTATATTTTCTAGTTTCCTTTTAGCAATTTTTGATGAAAATTAAATTCATTTATAGCAACTTTTTGTAACTTATATTTGTGATCTATATTAAATCAACATAGAAGAAATCGACCCCGTCTTCTCAAATTCTCTCATCCTTTTTTCTTCTCTTGTCTTCTCCTCTCACTTTCTTCTTTCATTCTATATTTCCCTCTTTTTTGTTTTTTTCTCTTCCTAACCACTAACCTCTTCTTGTTTTTACTTTCATTCTCTTTGCACTTCCATTTCCCCCTTTTGTTTTTGCTCTCTCATTTTTATTAAGTCTTTGCTTATGCTCTAATAAATTTGTTAGTCTCTAAGGTGCCACAAGTACTGTTTCTCTTCACCAGTCACTTTTTCTCTGCCTCTCCAATCAGTGCCACACTTTCTTTGTTCCTTTATCTCATGCAAATTTTAAAGGCTACGTTCTCAGTCAAAGGTTCAATTGTTTCTCTCCATTAAGAAGCCATGGGAGGGAGCAGAGGGGCAAGAAACTCTGAGGTTGGCCACATAGAATTTCCAGGTAATTAGCCATTGGGTGGGATGTTTTTTGTTGCTTTCCTTATTTATGTGTTTGTTTATTTGGTGGTAATGGGACAGGTGAATTCTGGGAATCTGCAGGAAAGGGGGTCCTTTAGTGCTGCTGGCCCTTCTACACTGCTCTTCTGCTCCCTCCTCCACTTGTAGCATGGCTCCTTGAGAATCAATACTGCCAGTGAGTGAGAGATTTTTATGGCTGCACAGTAGCAGACAGGGAGAAGCCCAGCAGGAATTAATGGTGCTTCAGGCAATGTTAACTCCTGATAAAATATTCCCTTGCATAGATTAGTCAAAGATGACAATACAGAGTGATTGGCTGGTGGACCAACCCCCTCCCATTTCCAAAGTAAACACTGATGCAAGACCTCATTGAATTCCTGCAGATGGGTTTAAGCTGTTTCCCAGGGAAGTGGGGAAAATTCCATGGAGTTATAGCTTCCTACTTCCATGCCTCTGAAGAGAGTCACTTGGGTCTCAATTCTTTCTCCTTACAGAAGCAGAGGGCTGATCTAGCCCCATGTCTCCATAGACCATAATGCCAAGTCAATTTGCAAAACTACAATTTAGCTGTCTTTAGAGCCTCTTGGTTATGTATGAGGATGTTATTTCTATTTAATAGATTGTAAAGGAAAAAACAAACAAAAACAAAAACTTGAGGCTCCTAAAATTGCTGTCGGCCTGGCCTGGAGCCAGGCATTTAATTATCTTCCTGTCCTTTGATTGTTGCCTTTACCTTGCAATAGCAAAATAGAGTTTTTATTTTGGACTCAATAGTGCTACTTATTTATTGTCTTTGCTGTTAAAGTACTTTTATACTGGTGGTGTTCTCCTGTCTCAAAACCAAGTAATTCCTAGAAATATAGATAAATAAAAGGAGCTGCTTTTGTTAATACTATTCAGACTTTGAATATCAAAACATAACATAGAACAAAATTCTTCACATTAATAATTTCTAAAATGGTATTTTGAGCTTTCTTTCAATTCAAATGAAAACTAAGGCTCTATGTGCCCTCTGATTTGTAAGTGTAGTGATCCTGCCCATGGATCAACTGCAGGGTTTGTGCCTTGCAATATCAATGTATAAACCAATATTTTTGTCCAGTCTGATATTGTAAAATGCATTAGAGGTGGAGAGCTTCTGTAGCACCAAATCACAGGCTTCTACCACTTGAGCTAAAAGATAACTCCATTAGCTGGCAGCAGTAGTAGGCTGTTAGTCTCTATCTGGATTAGCCACTAGAGGGAGAAATAATACATACTTTATAAATGTGTTGCACAAGCCAAACTTCTGTTAAGTTAAATGGCAGTTGCACAGATATTTATAAGGATAGACTTGATCCCAGAGTCAGTTGATAGTAAAATGAGGCCATTTGGGATAATAGAGAGCTTGTAGGTTGTCAATTGGGAATATGGAGTTTGTGCAGGGATGGGATTAGGAATCTGTACAGTGAAAGAATTGTGAACAGCTTTGAGGAGTGTGTCCAGGGGAATAAATAGATACAGTGGGAGTGAGAACAAGCTGGGGAGCTTGTCAAAGTGATAAGGGGTGCAAGGCTGACACTGAAAATGGCATATGGTGAGAGGTAGGGATGGGTTGAGAAATCTCTGCAGGGGAGGGAAATGTTAGAGCAGTAGCTCTCAACCTTTCCAGATATTCATAGATTCATAGATTCTAGGACTGGAAGGCACCACGAGAGGTCATCGAGTCCAGTCCCTGCCCTCATGGCAGGACCAAATACTGTCTAGACCATCCCTGATAGACATTTATCTAACCTACTCTTAAATATCTCCACTAATAGTGTGCTCTAACAGTTTTGTATTTTGATGTCTGATTTTGTAAGCAAGCAGTTTTTAAGTGAGGTGAAACTTGGGGGTACGCAAGACAAAGGGGTACTATTGTAACCCTTGTTATAATACAGAAGCTGAACAAGACCATGACAAGAACTACAGGCTTTTCTACAGTGAGGCAGGGACAAGAACATAAAACTCAACCTAGACAAAATACAACTTGAACAACATGAGGTGACACACATTGGATATCTGCTCACAGCAGAGGGACCAAAGTAGATCCCCAAGATCAAGGCAGTCAGAGACAAGCCAGTTTCAATGGATGTGAAAGAGGTACAGCACTTCATAGGAATAATTATTTTCTGTCCAAGTTCTAGCCACACCTGTGATGGAACCCATATGTCAGCTCTCAAGAAAGGATGCTGAGTGGCACTTGAAGTGACCTGGGTGCAACTGGGTACACTTCAAGTGTGGTCGCCTGTTGACACCAAACTATCTCCAAGACAATGTCATCTGCTGAGTCTGTGATAATGATGAGATGCTATCTTGACTACCTCTGGCTGAAGGGACATGGGGCGGGGGTCTAGGCATCAATTATTATTTTGTAATGTTTATGTTAAAATGTTTGTAGAACAGGGAAGATGAACTGTGATCAGTGAAACTGGAGTCAGAGGGCCCATGTTTGCTGGAGGGATTTTTACGGACAGGATACCAGGAAAACAGGGAATGCGAGGAGTTGGGCTGGAAGCAACATAGCTACATGGATGGAGCAGTGCCCACAGTTTAACAAAATTCCACTGGTTCAATTTGGCCTAATCATTCTAAACACCCTCAGTGGTGAAGCACAGTTATATTACACGGCCAAAGACAATTTTCATGTTAGCTGTTTTCCATCCTTTGGCTTCCGATTTCTTGGATACTAGCTGCATTCAGGGAAAGAAAACCTACAAATCTTCAAGATGATTTCTCATGGAGTGGTTGCTAATTTAGTTTTAATTTGTTTAATTGGCATCAGTGGCTGGCGCCCTTTGTGTTTTAAGTCCTTGTTATCTTAGACATTTTTTCTTTACTTTTAGAGGATGCTAATTTACATGCAGCTTGGGAGTATTTCAACCGTCTTCTAAAATGTAGCCAACACACGTTGTGCAAGATTGGAGTCACTTTCATTGTTTTTGGAAAGCAAAACATCCCCTCCAGCTGCAATAGACACCCCTTGATGCCCTGTCCCATCCACATTTCTTTGTCAGACTGAATATGGTGACTGCACAAATGCTGTGAGAAAGAGGAATGAAAAATTTAATCTCTTTATTTGAGACACAAGGTGGGTGAGGTAATATATTTTATTGGACCAACTTCTGTTGGTGAAAGAGGCCTTTGAGCTACACAGAGCTCTTCTTCATCTCTTGAAAAGGTTATCAGAGGGTATGTCCACACCGCAGTTAAACACCTGCAGCTGGCCCATGTCAGCTGACTCAGGTTTGCGGCGCTCGGGCTATGTGACTGTTTAATTGCAGTGTAGATGTTTAGGCTTGGGCTCTAGCCCAGGATCCCAGAGCCCATGCTAAGCCCTGGGACCTCATGGATCTTGACAGGTGTGTTGGGGGGTATTGATCATTGTAGCAGTGGGGTCTTACAGGCTTTGCACTGTTGTTCTGGCAGAGTCTGGTGCCACTTTGTCCAGGTCTACTGGGAGCTTGCTTCTAATGATGAGCTTCAAACCACCCCACCACCTCTTAAAGGCCAGAAGAGGGGGGTTGGGAAAGATTTCTTTCAGGATGTGGTCCCCATCAAGTATGGATTGTAATTGTTTAGTGATTTCCCATATGGGTTCCAGCATGGGAAGGTGGGTGGTAGGTGGAAACTACAGTTGTGCACTCTCTGGGTTTCCTCCCCCCCCCCCTGCCCCCCGTATTGGAGCAGGTTCTCTCGGGGGTTTTGGGTGGCCCATTCCATGATGTGTTCTACTTTTCTGGTAGAGTGTCCTTGTCTGGTAAAGGTGGTTTTAAGTGTGTTAAGGTGTGTATCTTGGTCTTTATGAATGGAGCATATACTGCAGTATCTGAGTGTCTGCCTGTAGATAACAGATTTCTTAGTGTGTCTGGAGTGGCTACTGGATCTGTGGGGGTAAGTTTGGTGATCTATGGGTTTCTTGTATATAGTTGTCTGTAAGGTTCCATTGCTGAAGCTGACCGTGGTGTTCAGGAAGTTGATACTAGTATGGGAGAGTTCTAGAGAGATTTTGGTGGGTGTGCGGTAGAAATCTTCGAGAGTTTTTAGATTGTCTGTTCAGAGGATAAAAACATAATTGAGGTATCTTAGGTATATTATTGGTTTTGTGGTGTTTTTTTCCAGAAATTCTTCCTCCAGATCTATAAATTGGCATATTGGGGAACCTGCCTAGTTTAACCCATGGCTGTTCCGACTTTTTCTAGACCTGAAGAAGAACTCATTATAGCTCGAAAACTTCTCTCTTTCACCAACCAAAGTTGTTCCAGTAAAAGACGTTACTTCATCCATCTTGTGTCTTCATATTCTGGGACCAACACTGCTACAGCAATACTGTCTTTAGTGGTATTTTTTCATAAAAAATTATGGGCCAATTTCTTTAGTGATGTAAATTTGGTAAGTCTCCACTGAAATCAATGGAATTGCTCCATTGCACAAACAATTTTATTCTGCTGACTTTTTCTCTAAGTATATTCAGTAAAAAGTAGTTTTTATCATCACATGTAACATTTAAATACTCATCACTAGCAGCAGAATTCTTGAATCATTCCAACATACTGTATAAATTACTTCCTGAAAGTCATTTTTGATTCTCTGGAGACAAGGACCCAAATTTATCCATGGCATAAATGGGCACAGTTCCTGTTGAAGTCTCTGCTAGCTGTTCCTGCTTACCTCAGCCCTGAATTTGGCCCATGAGTCTTTAGTCTAGACTTATCTTCTAATCAAGTTATCAGCTTGGGTCCCAGCAGCAGCCATACCATGTACTCAACACAAGAAAACTCAGAGGAGCTGCTGGGAGAAAACTATCAATAGCTTTTCACAATGGGAGGAAAAAGTGAAAACATTCCTGTTTGCAGACAGATATATAGTCATTGTTTTGATAGATGACTTCAACTGCCACACTCCCCAAGTGGCTCTCTACAGGCAAAAGACCATGGCCATTTTCTCAGAGAATCCTTCGGGATTCACACTATTTTCTGCAATTTTATTGAAACTTTGTTAAAGAAACTATTTCCATGACATCCTGCTAGAGAAATGAAGCTCACATATATTCCATAAACCAAAGAAATCTCTTGGACTCTTACAATAGTGTATTTGGCTACGGTGGAACATCAACCCTTAATATGGCAATAGAGGAATGGGTGACAAGCTTATCCACACACATGGGTGGGAAGTGAAAGATTTTTACACTTTGTTATGAACATCTTTTAAAATTCAGATTTAAAATACATAGATTTACTGAATACAATGATTGTCAGCAATTTTAAACTGCAACAAAATGTGTATGATATTGCTTGTTTATTCCTCTCATTAAAAATAAAATATGTTGTTTTTAAAAAGTTACTCGCATTACGGGCCACATTTTAAACATTGTCTCAAACTTTGCAGCTGCAGCTAGTGATGGGTGCAAAATTATGGTCCTTTTAATTGTTGTTTAATTGTCACAGACCTTCTGACTGCCACCACAAACTGGGCAGTTGGTCACCTTAAATGCTATAAATTGCTCCAGTAAATATTTGTTGTTGCATAATCAAAGGCTGGTTCACTTGCCCCAAGAAATGTATTCACAGTTAAGAGTGTGCAATGAAATCCTTTTGTTAGTTAGATGAGCTCTTACTCCTGTTGCTGAGGCAGCAAATTGCTAGATTTTGACTGCTCTGGCATTTGTTTTTGGGAGGGAAATTAATTCTGACTAACCAAAGAAACAAGAAGTTTCTGCAGAAACATGAAGATCCTGCATCTTGGCAGGAGGTTAGACTAGATGACCCGTGCAGCCCCTTCTAACCCTATGGTTATATGAGTCTAAGTTCTGACTTAAGATTCTATGAGTCTAAGTTCTGACTTAAGATATGAGCGAACATCTGCTTTGAATCTAATTAGCTAAGCCGAACAGCAGGGAAAGCCATTGCCTCATCGGCCAGGTCTCCCTACAAACGTATATCTCTATATTTAATTTATCTACATTGTAAATATCTGGTCTCGGTTATTTTATAATGAAATGTCACTTCCACCATTATCATATTAGAACTTCCTTGGTATTGATTTGATTCTTCAAGGAGGTGTTTTGGAGGGGATAAATGGTGCAAAGGATTAATTTACCTTTTTTTTTTTTTCAAATTTTGTTTGGTCCCAAGTGAAAATTAGTTTATTTGTTTTGTTTTGTAATTTGTTTTGTTCTAAAAAAGCATGTTCCAAAAAGCACTTGATCTTGGGCTCTCCTGCCTTTGCCAGAGATTGAAAAAATCAAATCAAAAGTAAACCAAACCAGATAATAATCAACACAAAATGAATCAGTGCTTTTATCTCATTCCATAGTGTCCATGCTTATGCACATCACAAGCTATCAAACTATAAACATTAACTTCAACTTCCTGCCAAAAATTACACTTTAAAGGACAGAAGAATGCTTCTTGATTATGAGACTCAAAAAGTTGCTTCCATCTCATTTTTGTCTGTAAAATAAATATGATAAGAATTAATATGTAGAATGAAAACTACAGGCAAAATGCTGGCCCCACCGAAGTCAGTGGCAAAACTCTCATTGATTTCACCCTTTGTTTTGGATACTAATTAAGCCTTTTAAAATTAAATTAATTCTTTTCAAATTTCAGAGGGGTAGCCGTGTTAGACCGTATCAGCAAAAACAACAAGGAGTCCTTGTGGCACCTTAGAGACTAGTGGGGAAGGAGCCGCTGGAGCTAGAGGTGCGGGGCTCCGGACCCAGCAGCGGCTGGGGAGAGCGGCTCAGGGCTGCGCGAGTGGCCACGTAAAGTTTATCGGCTGGGGGGCGACCCCGGCTGGCTCCTCACCCTGCCCTGTAGGGGGTAGCATCCCCGACCCGCGCCAGCATGTATCGCCGGCTGCCGCAGGCCAGGTAAGGAGCCGAGTTCCTCCCTCCCCCCTCGCCCTGGCTCCTCAGCTGAGCGGCATTCCTCCTCCCTCCAGGGTTGCAGCTGGAATGCCAGCACAAGCCTGGAGGGAGGGGGTGGTGGCCGGCTTCCAGTTCCTGGAGCTGGTGAGTACGGGCACCAGGTGGGCAAGGGTGGCTGGCAAGGGGGCTGCTCCCCCAGGAGGGCGATGGAGGGGGGGCTCAGCTGAGGAGCCAGGACGAGGGGGGAGGGGTGGACGCTACCCCCCTACAGAGGCTAAGAGCCGGCCGGGGTCTACCCCGAGCCGATAAACTTTACATGGCCACTCGTGCGGCCCCGAGCTGCTCTCCTCTGCCAGGGTCCAGAGCCCCGCCGTCACCCTCCTAGGGGAGCAGCCCCCTTGCCAGCCCCCCTGCCCGCCCGGTGCCCCTACTCACCAGCTCCAGGAACTGGAAGCCAGCCACCACCCCCTCCCTCCAGGCTTGCCGCCATTACAGCAACAAGCCTGGGAGGGAGGAGGAATGCCACGTGCTTGGGTAAGAGGCGGGGCCAGGGCGAGGATTTGGGGAGGGAGCCAATGGGGGAAGGAGGGGGTGGAGTTGGGGGTGGGGGGGGTGAGAGCCCTCCAGGGAGGGCAAAACTGCTTGTTTGTCCAGTGTCCCGACCGCACATCAGTCGGGATGCAGGACAAACAAGCCAATATCGGGACAGTCCCAATAAAATCGGGACGTCTGGTCACCCTACATGCTCCTGCAATTCTTGGCAAAGGAGGAGGTTTGGCTGGGAGCTGCACACTTGCTGAATGTGGTGCAAAGTGTACCATGCTCAGAATAGTGCCAGCCCCCACGTCTGTTCCTATATGGGGAGGTTTTGGTTGTGAGACTGAAGATGTGGCATGTCTGATGCTATGGTAAAATGTAACTTTGAGCACTCGTCAGCTGCCCTCCCAGTGATCTGCTGCACACCATCTATCCATCTCCTCACTAGTAGTCCCCTACTACAATGACTCACTACTATTCCTTCCATGCTAAATTCTCAAGGTTATTTCCATCTCTATGCCCGATGTGACCAAATACATAAATTTGCTCCCGGTTATTTCCGATAGTAGGAGCTGCTTCTCTCCAATAATATTTCTGATGTAAGCATTCGTCTGCTTCGGTGCTGGGTGCTTCTCTTTACTATGATAATGAAACAACTATCATTATCACTATTAAGTGGGCAGGGATACAGTATGCTGCCCCCCTGGAATGGGATGCAGAGGTAGAAATATCACCTTGTTTAGCAGCAGATATTCTTAAACTGTATTGCTGATGGGCTCCAGAGCGAGTCCTATTGTACTGCTCCCAGCTGTGGTTTGAAATGTCCTGGGTGGGACTGAAAAAAGGGAGCATTTGGCTTTTGAAGTGAGGTGTGGGAAGAAATCTGAGAAAAAAGAATCAGCTAAGGAGTAGGCGAGAGACAGAGAGAGATTTTATGGAAAATGTAATGTTTAAACATTTAATCTGCATGGAGCAAGGATTTGTCACACTGCGGTGAGACAGAGCAAAACTGTAATTGAAGCTGTTAAAAATGAAGAGTCACACAGTGGTTACTGCTTGACAGATAGAATTTGATCCAATGTAGCCACAAAAAAGAATATTCCATACTAAACCCAGAAAAGATGTGGCAGTTCAGCTTTTGGATTAAATTATCCTTGCTGATGCATCTGCAAACGCATCTCTACATGTTAGCTTGACCATTACACCCTAGGAAAGATTCACTGGTGGCCAGTGTTCCCTCTAATGTGCAGAATAAATGTTATGTGAACTGAGGTAGTATGCGGATGTGTGCCACCAGTAGAAACAAAAAACCTAGATATAATATATATTTTAAAAACATTACTCCAGCCAAGACAGGTTAGGCATTTTAGAACTCACTACTCAAAGAATTAAATGTAAATGTAAGAGAGAAATAAAAATTATGAAATGCATAGACCAGTCAAAACACTAAAATAACACACTTTGAAAGAATAAACTTACAGAGAATATATGTGCATTGCAGGAAGTACCAAGAAGTAACAACAACGATAATACAAATATGTGTTGGGAGGTGAGTGTGTGTGTGTGTGTGTGTGACACAGAGACTGTGTGTGTGCTGGCTGCTGGAGAAGTTTCTGAGATTCTGTGCGCTGTCTCTAAGGCATTTACTGAAAGCTCTCCTGCTCCTGAGCCATGTCCCCTCTCCCCCACCCTGTGCAGATGGGATAAGTGGGCAGGTGGGAGGGAGAGAGACAGAGAGAGTATCTATCTGTGTGAGAGACACAGAGACTGAGATTGTGTGGGCTGGCTGCTGAGGCAGTTTCTGAGATGCCCTGCACTCACTCACTGCCTGGAAGGCTCCTTCAGACCTCAGAGCTGCAGTGAGTCCTGAGCCCTGTCCCCTCTCCCCTGCTCTGTGGAGATGGGGTACAGGGGCGGGGGAAGGGGGACACCCCGACATCAGCACCCTCCTCCCCCCTGCTCTGCACAGCCAGCAGGAGGGTCCCGGGAGCAGCTGCAGGAGCAACGTGGCTGCAAAGCAGCGGGGGGACGGGCACCTGAACACATGCTGCCGGATGTGGGCGGCTCTGCTAATCAAGTGCGCGGCACTTGAATCTCTCCTGCACGGCCGCCCAACTGCGCAGCTTAGAGGGAACACAGCTGGTGGGGTAGGGCAGATGTTTTTTCTTCTGCTGTGTCCCTCAAGGGTTCTGCCTGTTGGAAGCAGTTATATCCTCCTCCTGGGTTCCATGCAGGCCTGGCTGATGGAGACCGCTGAGAGCTTGTGCTGAATCGGCTGCCCCAGGCATACTGCACCTTACTCAGTCAGAGCAGCCAGCTATTTTACACCACTGTTGGCAGGACACACTGTGGGCCCCTTGGAAAATGGGAAGTAGTAAGCACCTTGCAAAAAGCCCTACATAATGTCATAGACAATCATACACTGCCGATAGTGACTAGATCACTTTTCTGTGACTAGATCATTCTCTAGAACTTAATTATCCTTATATCCCTGCTGTAGGATACTTTCAAACATCTGTAGAAAGCTCTAAAGTTCAGATATGTTTTTAGGATAATTTCCATGCAACTCCATCAGGTTAAATTCCGTAGGACTTTTCCATGAGGGTCTCAAGCAGAGACCCTAGAGTGAATCTGGTTCCTTGACCACATCTAGGGTTACCATTCGTCCGGATTCCCCCGGACATGTCCGGATTTTTGAACTAAAAATAGCGTCCGGGGGGAATTTGTTAATGTCTGGACTTCCCCCCTCCCCCCATGCAGAACACGCGCGGCTAACAGGGCAGCCGGATGGTGCCACTTACATGGGGCTCCGACAGCGAGAGGGAATCCCTCCTCCCCCTGCAGCAGAGCTCACTCACTCCCTCCCTCCCTCCCTCCCTGCATCGCAGATCGGCTCCGGCAGTCTGGAGCTCCTCCCCCGCTGCTGCCCAGCGGCTCAGGCAGTTCCTGAGCAAGTTCACCGAGACATTAGGAGAAGAAAGGCCAACAACAAGGGGGCCAGGGGGTCGGAGAAGGGGCAGGGAGGTTGTGGAGGTGGCAGTCAAGAGACGGGGGGGGGTCGGGAGTTCGGGGGGGGCTTTCTGGGGGTGTGGATAAGGTTTTGGGCAGTAAGGGTACAGGTAGGGGGTAGGGTCCTGGGGGGCATTTGGGGGGGGGGTCTTAGGAGGGGGCAGTTAAGGGATAAGTAACAGGGAGGCTTAGGTAGGGGGTAAAGTCCTGGGGGGCAGTTAGGGGCAGGGGTCCCAGGAGGGGGCAGTCAGGGGATAAAGAGCGGGGGGGAGGGTTGGGGGTTCTGAGGGGGGGTGGGAAGTGGGTGGGGCAGGGGCGGGGCTAGGGCAGGACAGGGGCGGGGCTAGGGCGGGGCTCCTCCCATCCTCTTTTTTGCTTGCTGAAATATGGTAACCCTAACCACATCACATCTGTCATGTACATTCAATACACAGAACATGCACATTGAAATTGTTACAGTGTATTTTGTAGTTGAAAGCAAATATTTGGATAGTATTTTACAAATCCTGTGATGATTTTGACTAATCAGTTTAAAGAGCTTAACCTTATGCTATCTTTATTGTGTTTCTCTGAAACTGACAAATGTGGAAAGGAACACTGAAAAATACAAAGTATGGATAATTCTCTAATCTTTAATTTGTAGTGATCTTAAATGCTACTTATAACAATAGCAGGTGAAACTTTTGATATGTAAATTGATATGTATGTTCATCATTGCAGAAGCAACCAAATGCTCCTGCCTCACTTCCACCTTTATTCTAGTTCTTGATGTCTGTACCTGCTATTTTCACGTTCTAACAAGATACAGGCTAACCTGAAAATGGCATTAATTTGCTCAGTGATTATTTCTGAGAAACCTGATTAAACCAATGAAATGTGTCTTGGCACTATTGACCTGGCAGATGCAGTCATTGGTTAAATTTTCAGTTTAAGGAAATTTGAGGCAGCATCTCAGCCTCCAGTAATGAAATTCTTACGGATATGTCAGTAGAAGCCAAGTACTCAGAATGATAGGATCAAGGGAGAAATATGGAAATCAACCATTCAAGCATTAATCAAAATATTTCTGTTAGTAAATTGAAACTTGCCTTAGATAATTATTTCTTCAGGTTACTTGAACTTTGAAGTTGTTTATAAAAATGCAAATTCAACAGACATTTCAAAATAGGATAAGAGCGCTGCCGCATACAACACCACAGGGAGTCAGCACAAATTTGCTAATTGTTTAGGGCCAAGGTGATCTGAAAAACATTGCAAACAGAACATTAGTTATATTTTGTTTTAACTTCTTTGTAAAATTATTAGTTGCGTGCTTGCTTACTTACTTATTTATTTGGAGGCGGGGAGACTGTTTGACAAAATAAGAAGCAGATGCAACTATAGTGCCTAATCCAAAGTCAGTAAAATTTTCCATTGACTTTTATGGGCTTTGATCAGGCCTATGATGCATAAATATACTGAAGTAGAATAACTGAATCCTGAAGTATATGGCACAATAGAGGCTCATACATTTGCATCCAAGCAGATTCATCTGGAATGTTTCCATCAAAGTTTGGCTCTGATTTGATGTTCGCTTATTTCAGCTCATTTGAAGCACTAAATGGTTTAAATAAATATGATTTTAATGGATGTTAAGAGAAAGGAGATGGAATTTGGGATTTGTGGTTCCAATTCTGAAATTAGTCACTTAAATGCCTCAGCTTTACTAGCAATTACACTGATTTTGCTTTGGCAAATGCAACAGATAGCTGCTAATGTAAAAAGTTTAGGAGTGCATAGTCAAAGATTTGCAGCTCAGTTTGGGTTATGAACAGTTTGATGAGTGCATTTCACACTAAACTGCTTGTTTCAAAATCCATTTGTGAGAGTTTGTTCTTTTGGAGCTCGTTAATTTTTTGTTTGAATTACAATTCAGCCATTAGTTCCACAAAGGCTGAGCTGTGCTTGCTTTCTAATGATTAAAGAGGGAAAAGGTGTTAACAGTGTGATTCAAAGAGATACTATATACAGAGTACTAATTAACATTTCTGTGCTAAGCAAAAGTCTTAAATGAACAAATCCTCATTTAGCATGTAGAAATGATCTATTCCAAGTTGTTTTAGGCTTAAATAGTCAGGCTTCTGCCTTTTAGCAATACAGCTCTTGTCCTTTTACAACTTCTAGTAGAAAACAGAAATGTGGAAACAGGTGAACTTCTCCACATAACCCTGATTAATATGTGGAAAACATGAAAGGCCAGCATGGTATATAAAATTCAAATATGGTCAGGAAGGTCTGAGGGTGAGGTAAACTTTTCAAATCAGATTTAAAATAAAAACAAGATGCAGTTTTGCCAACTCTTGTGATTTATAGAGGGTCTCGTGATATTAGGTGTTTTTCTTAAAGCTCCAGCTACTGGAGTCCAGTGATTAGGTGAGAATCTCAGCTTTTCTTATAAAGGTATGTTTCAGGCCCTTGCATGAATGGAGAAAAGCTTGAAAATACAAGTTGAGTGTAATCTAACAGTTCGAAAACCAGAAGGCAAAGAAAAAGAATCCCCAAATTATTATTTTTTAAAAACTCATGATATTTAAGCCAAACCCATGATTTTTGGGAATCTGATTTAATGCTTGAGGTTGGCAGTCCTGCAAGAGGATATTAATTATGATGCATTAAAAGTGTAAGCATTTATCAGAATTAAAAAAAAAACACCACACCACACTTTCCCCCGTTACCTATCAAGAAAACGGGAGGGAGAGCTAAAACAAGATAAACTGTAGATTATTAGATTTATCTAGTTGAGATCTTGTGCAAAGGACCAGTGTTTAGTTGATTAAACTCTAAGTGTAAAAGTTATTGGCATGTAAAATAGGAACACTGCAAGACTAATGCCCCAATTAGCATAGATCAGGGGTGGCCAAACTTATTGACCCTCTGTGCCGCATACAACAATCTTCCGATGTTTGAGAGCTGGGACGCGCCTGCTGGGCCTTGGGGCTTCAGCTCTGCAGGAAGGGGATCTTGGGGCTCCAGCCCCATGGGAGGTTCCTGCTGGGGCTTGGGGCTCCAACCCTGCTTCTGCTGAAGCCCCGAGTCCTGGCTGATGCACCCAGTGGTGGTGAAGACCCAAGACTCCCTCTCTGCTGGGCAGAAGCCCCGAGTCCACCCCCCACACCCAGTCTGGTAGGCGGAGAATGGAGTGGGGAATATGAGGGGCTTTGCGAGCCGCACGTTAGCTGTTAAAGAGCGGTATAAGGCTTGCGAGCTGCAGTTTGGCCATCCCTGGTATTGATGGATGTGCCATCCATCGGACAACTACTTTACAGGCAGTAACTCAAATGATTGATGTACAGCAGAACCCATTTTGGATACTCTACAGACAGCAATAGTAAAATGCATAAGTCATGCTTTGAAATAGTGAACATCTGGCAATAGATTTATGACTGAAAATTTACTTGCATGCCAACATCTCATTTTTTTCATCTTTAAATTACATTTATGATTTCTAAGACATACATCCATTACCAGTTGGCTGTTTCTCCCATTGATTGTCTCATATTAATGGTGCCATCAGCATGCAAATACACACCAGCAATTCTACTGATGTTATAACAACTAAGACAAAAGCAATACACTAGGGGTTATTTTTTTTTAAATGCTTCATGGAACAATATATATTACTCTGCTTTGTGATGTTTTTAGTGTAGGTCATTCAAGGAGATAGTTGACTAATCTGTTCAATCGTGAATTGTATATCCTGCTAAAAGTTGCATAGTTTATTCCTGCAGCATATTTCAGGTGGTCTTGTGAAAATGGAGTGGTGATATTTTAAATTGAAAACAGAGATGGGCCCAAACCAAACTCCCTTATCCAAATGTGTCTTTTGAAATCCGAATTCAGATCTGAATTGTGTGGCTTGAGCCTTTCCCCCCCCACCATAACGGAATCAATTATAATGTACTTGTCACAGCCTGGTTCCATCCCACTGTCTGGCTGGACACTAGTCTGCCATGATTGAATCCAACAGTTTAATTCATCATGCTTCTAATCCCCCTGGGTGTAGGTAGTGACTGGTCACTGTTCCTAGCTCTGGGTTTCGTAGATGCACTCCCATATGCAAACACTATATCTGACACCCTTCGTGGCCAGTCGGACCCCACAGTTTGCCCACCTAGAACCAATGTATCCGCTCTCTGAAGGCCCCAGAGACATGTTCTGCCCCAGAGTCCACCTGGCTGTGGAAACTCCAGTTTCCTAGGTTCACTTTTCAGGGACAACATAGCAGTAAAGAGAGATAGGCTTGGCAAAGGAATTGTGAGCACACATACTTTACTCTTAACAGCGCACAAGAGAGTTACAGATCTATGGAAAACCTCAAGCTCCTGAACACAGTCTCCCTGGTCTGATCCCACAACCTCATAGAGTCATAGAAATGTAGGGCTAGAAGATGTCATCCAGTCCAGCCCCTGCACTGAGGCAGGATGAAGTGAAACTAGACCATCTGTGACATTCCCCAGGGTGCAACCTGGACTGCTGAACTGCTGTGTTCCCTAACGCTCCTGCGGGGTGCCTTTTACACAGCTTTACTGTCAGAACAGCCACTCCTGGGCTGCTCATGCACAGCCACTAGCATGTAAAATCACTCCCAGATGGTTACACAAATGCTCTCCCAGCAATCCATGAATAGATACAGGGCAACACCTGCATATCCCCTGCCCCATGCCTTGCACCCAAGAAACGTACTATCCAGTGCACTTCTGAACAGTGTAAACTCATAGATAGTCCGTCATGCCAACATTGGGAATGACTGTATGCACCAGCCTTGCTGCCGCGAGAGGAGTTCCCCAAGCACTTCAGTCCCAATATACACTGGATTAGATAAAAGAATAAGATAAGTTTATTAACTAGACAAAGATAGAACTTGTAATTTACAAGTGATAAAACATAAAAGTCAGAATCGGTTACAAAAGAAATAAAAGAACAAACACACAAGCTAATTCCTAAACTTTACTAAAGCTAATGGGTTTAAAAGCAAAAAGGTTTCTCTCACCAAAAAGCTTTCAGCAGTATGTACTGGCTGGAAAAACCTCCAGGCCAGGACCATTCCCCCCAGTTCAATGATGCTTCCTTTTGTCTTTCAAGAGTTCTTGCTGCCATGAGGAGAGTTGGGAGAGGAGATGTGATTTGTGTGGTGTGAGTTCTCCATTCTTATACCTTTTTTCTCCTCTTTGAAGGTTACCCCCGCCATGTAGACACAAAATAGTCCCCTGGGAACTTGATTTGAAACCTCCTTTAGGTGAATTGAAAATTTCTTGTTTACACCTTCTGTGTACATGAAGTTTGAGCTGTCTCAGAGATGACATGTAAATTCTTTGTTTACAATCTCTCCTGCTGGTGAGTGGTTGCTTCAGCAGTTAATAGTTTTAACACCTATGGACAGTCTTTTGTTGTCTCTGAGGAGCTAGTCTTGGCATTCCCCAGAATGCCAACATATTTCATTAACAATGATAGTAAAATCTCAGTTTTACACACTGTGCTGATACAAGTATCAGAGGAGTAGCCATGTTAGTCTGAATCTGTAAAAAGCAACAGAGAGTCCTGTGGCACCTTTAAGACTAACAGATGTATTGGAGCATAAGCTTTCGTGGGTGAATACCCACTTCGTCAGACGCATGCTAAGTGGGTATTCACCCACAAAAGCTTATGCTCCAATACATCTGTTAGTCTTAAAGGTGCCACAGGACTCTCTGTTGTGTCGATACACACATTTTAACAGGACAATGATGTTCAGTAGATTGAGTTTTCAAATGATATCCTCCACAAGGAATACTTTGTGAAAATATATATAACCACCATGTAAAAGTGGTTAATATGGGGATATTGGGTGTCACATGGAGTACAGGATGTCACACAATCCCTGACAGGTATTTGTCCAACTTATTTTTAAAAGCTTCCAATAAGGGGGACTCCACAACCTCCCTTGGAAATGTATTCCAGAGCTTAACTACTCTTATAGTTAGAAAGTTTTCTGTAATATCTAACCTAAATCTCCCTTGCTTCAGAGTAAACTCATTACTTCTTTTCCTATCTTCAGTGGACATGAAGAACAATTGGTCATGGTCCTCTTTACAACAGCCGTTAACATATTTGAAGACTGTTATCAGGTCCCCACTCAGTCTTCTTTTCTCAAGAATAAACATGCCCTTTTTTTTAACCTTTCCTGATAGGTCAGATTTTCTAAACCTTTTATAATTTTTGTTGCTCTCTTCTGGATTCTTACCAATTTGTCCCCATTTTTCCTAAATTGTGGTGTCCAGAATTGGACACAGTTCTCCAGCTGGGGCCTCACCAGTGTCAAGTAAAGCGAGACAATTATGTCCTTTGTCTTACATACAACACTTCTATTAATACACCCCAGAATCATATTAGCCTTTTTTGCAGCTGTATCTCATTGAAGACTCCTATTCAGTTTGTGGTCAACTATAACCCTAGATCCTTTTCAGCAGTACTACCACCTAGACAGTTATTCCCCATTTTGTACTTGGATCCTGGGTGAGTTTGGTCCAAGTCCTCTGGACAGGAAACCTGGTCATCTTGTTTCTGGCCATCCTGGGATAGAGAAGCACACCTTTTAAAACTGACTCGGTTCCCAGTTTCCCCACGTCTACACTAGAACTTACTTTGGTATAATTTATGTTGCTCAGGGTGTGAAAAATCCACACCCCTGAGCGACATAAATTATACCAACCTAAGAACCAGTGCAGACAGTGCTATGTTGGTGGACGAGCTTATTCTGCTGACATAGCTACCACCTCTCGTGGGAGGTGGAGTAATTAAGGTGACAGGGGAACTCTCTTCCATCGGCTTAGAGCATCTTCACCAGAAGTGCTACAGCAGTGCAGCTGCAGTGTTTCTAATGTAGATGTCGTCTTAGTCTGTCCAGTAGGTTTTAAGCTTTGGCTGCAAATTGGGTGTTGTGTCTCAAACTGTAATAGTAATATTATGCACATCTTTTGCTGTTTCATGCAGTATTAGGCCCTATTTCTGCAAAAGGGAACTGCATAGGTGCAGGGGACCAATAGGGCACGATCAGGGCACTAGTTTCTGGCATAAGACTTTTTTTGCAAACAAATAGGATGTTAACTACTGATTTTGGTTTTAATAAAACCACACTGCACAAAATACTGCAAAACCAGTATCCCTATGTTTTTTCCATTATAGGTCTTAATTCAGAAAATCATTTATGCATGTGCTTAAGTGTATGCCTATTCAGGACAGCACTTAAGCACATGATATCAATGTGACTGAAGCATATGTTTAGAGTTAAGCATAGACTTAAGTGGTATACTCAGTAGGGATGCTTTCCTGAATCAGATCCATAGAGACAGAACAAAACCTAAGCTCTACTCTGGGTTGTGCTTCTCTGTGATGCTAGAAACACTGTGCGAATGGGCCTGTTCTAAAGCCCAGTGAAGTCAGTACAAGCCTATTCAAGTCAGTGGAGACTTCCACTCGAGTGGGTTTCGATCAGGCACTCCTTTGCACCACTGTAAAGTCAAGTTGAGTTTTGCCATTGAATTGTATGGGAGCAGCAGGATCGTTAGTGAGGAGCCGTGCCTCTTGTCCCCTTACTGAGGGTTATGGCTTAAACTGACAATTTTAGTCCCAAGCCTTTTAGATAATCCAGCCTTCTCCCTGCAAACCCCATAGGACTGGATTTCAAACGTCCACCAATAGATTAGCATAGTGGGTTCTTTCCCTTGCATGCGAGGTGGATCTTAACGGGATTCTAAGACAGTGTCTCCACCCTGTTGGGAGTCAAACAGTCTCCATTTTGTTTATAAACTGTGGTGTGGGAGATAATTAATAATTTTCTTTCCCACTATTTGAAATGAAGTGGTTTGTGTGCCTAAGTTATTTGAAGCAGAAATCCATCCTCTTCAGTTCACCATAGTTTTCCATCACAAATTAAAATTACATGTCCGATAGAAAATTGAAATATCTTACATATGAAAGTTACACAAACAAAACCTTTTTTCCTGAATAAACTAAACAATGACTAATTGAAAAATTGGCCAGGAAAATGATTTTGCCACTGGCTTTTTTTTAAACTGTGTGTTTTATTAGTTTCACTCTACTTCCAAGCAAAATCTCTGCCTCTATAAAGCATCATGCTGTGAAGTCAATAGAAAGTCTCACATTGGCTTGAATGGTCTTTGGATTGGGTCCTTTGTTCTCCCTGTTTGGAAGCTGAGCACTGCTGATCCCTTGGATAAGGTTCAAATGACAAAAAGGTGTCACAGAGTTGGAGCTTACCCTTTGATCTTCAATTTCCAGCTCTTGTGAGAGGGACATACATGTTTTGTTTTTTCTAAGTAAAAAGCTGGCAAAAAAAGAGAGTTGCATTTATTGGAACACTGAACAAAACTGCACATGCAAAAAGTAACTGAATATCAGTGAATAAAATCAGAAACAAACATCCTGTTTTCACCTTATGTGGAAATGTTAACACATTTCTGGTTGTGCATGTGCAGCTGATTTATTGAGTCAGTCCTGTTGGAGATGTGTGTTTAAACTCATTTCCTCTTTCCTCCTCAGTTTCCTTATTTTAGCTCAGATGGTACTGTCAATTTAAATCAGATAATAGATCTTTTACCATGCTAGCTAACCTGGTACTAGAGTCACACGACTTATCTGAAGCTAGTCTAAAATTAAATTCCAAATAATGCTAAAATTTTGTGCATAATACCCTACTAATTCTTCAAAGTAGCCAACTAGAGCAGCACTTGATTGGTTCACCATAAAGCACAATTGGAATTTTGAATGTTGGTGATTTAAGGTGTTTATAAAGTGAAAACACTAAACCATTCATGCCCAAAGTATTACTACTGAAGCTGTACCATATTTATTGGCAGCTTGAAGATACACTTTGTATTTAGTTTGATTTATAGGTCTATAACCTCACAAATGGTAGGAATTTTCCACTGGCAACAGCACAATGAATGGAAAGGACAAAATGATTCAAAGAATTTTGATCATGTTTCATGTACTCCTATTTCTGTCTCTATACTCAAACATTTTCCTCTTTCTCAGAGCTTGTTTTCCTCTTCACTGCTGCTATGAACTTACAAGAATATCTTTCTAATTACATTTGCTCTTGTAGGATAAAAGAAGAATGATTTCTACCATGCAAGATCCTCTAGGAAAGGTTATAGCTTCAAAAGATAACAATTTAAAAAACTTTGCAGTTATAGAAACATGAACAAACAGTAAATATTTATGAGATCAAATTTTAATGATTGTGTTTTCAAACTAATATTGGTGCAACTTCACAACTGGCATAAACTTGGATGACTCCCTAATCTATCCATATTGAGCTAGACAAAGTAGGTGAAATAATATCTTTTAATGGACCAACTTCTGTTGATGGAATATACAAGCTTTCAAGCTTCACAAGGTTTTTCTTCTGGTCTGGAGAAGGAAATCAGAGTATCTGAGCTAAATACAAGTTGGGACAGATTGTTAAGCAAAGTGGTTAATGCATGCTGTAGGACAGTGGTTCTCAACTGGGGAGGTCGCCAGCAAGTTTTAGGGGGATCTGTAAAGCAGGGCTGGCATTAGACTAGCTGGTGCCAAGGGCAGAAAGTTTGGGCCCCGGCACCCAGTTGGACAGGAGCCTGGTGCCACGCGGGGCAGAAGCCCCAAGCCTCCCCACCCCATAGGGCTAAAGCTTGTCATCCTAAGGGGCAGAAGATGATGTCCATGTTTCCTTTGGAAAAGAATACTAAAGAGGTCAGATATGGAGTGATCAAGTGGCCCGTGAAAAGTGTTTGCCCTTGCGTGAGATGGTGGATGGCTCCCCAATGATGTACTAAGATACATCGATGATATTTACATCCTCTGCTCAGAAGACCTAAACTCCCTCAGATTTCCATCACAACTTCAACAAATACCTCCTATACATGAGTTTCTCTCTGGAATACTCCCATACCAGCATCAGCTTCCTGGACATCACAATTAGCTTCAACAATGGAACCCTACAAATAAGTATATACAAAAAAAAAAAAATCAATCCATGGATCCCCACACTTACCTCCACAGATCCAGCAATGACTCCAGACACACCAAAAAAATCTGTTATCTACAGCAAGGCTGAACTTGCTCCAAAGAGAAAGTCCAGGATACATACTTTAACATACTTAAAACCACCTTCACTAAACAAAGACTCCACCAGAGAAGTAGATGGGCATCAGGGAAAGGGTCACCCAAATACCCTGAGAACCTGCTTCAATATGGGGAAAAAACCCTTTGACTGCACACCCTTAGTTGTTACCTACCACCCCAAACTGGAACCAATACTGGTTATCATTAAACACTTACAACCTCTACTCGATAGGGACTGCATCTTAAAAGAAATCTTTCCTGACCCCCCCTGCCCCTTTTCTGGTCTTCAAGCAACTCCCAACCTCGCTAAGCTCAGAAGTAGAAGCAAGCTTCCACAAATGAGGTCACTCCAACTCAAAGTGGCACCAGACCCTGCCAGAACAATAGATGCAAAACCTGTAGACATATCTTCACTGCTACAGTGGTCAATACCTCCTCACCCCCTTTCAAGATCCAAGGGTCTTACACATGCTGTGACTGAAAGCAGTCCTGTATTCACACCCTACACACTGTTGTAATAATCTTTGTAGAAAATATGACTTGTGAGGTATTATTTGAAAACTAGTAAGTCGCTGGTGAATGATACCACGGTGAAATGTATGTAGCAACATTATATGTAAAGTTATGAAATTCCTCTCTATACTGTTCTTAGCATATGCTCAAAACCACAGAGCCCTGTCCAGGCAGAACTATCCTGAACAAAGAAAGATGTGTACCTTAATTGACATATAGGTAGTAAACTGAGTCATTGAGACACCAGGGAGAGGAGATGGCAGGAGACAAAGCAAATTTGCATTTCAGCAAACATGGGTCAGAAGAAAGAACACGGAGCCTCCTTCGCCACCAGAGTCCACGTCGCCTTCTTTACTGTTTGAATAAACTTTGTTTTGAAATGTAACCCTTAGAAGAATCCACTTCAAAGGTTGATTGGCTATAAAAGATAGGGGTAGAAAACCCCAAGTCCACACGTGTGAGTGCGTGCACGCTCTCTCTCTCTCTCTCTCTCACACACCCCCCCCCCCCTAAGAAGACAAAAGAACAAGCCCTTTGATTTTGAGGGTTGTTCCTGACCTGAGAATTTGGTCAGCAATATTGTTGGGAACCTGTAGTAAGGATTTCACCTTGAACTAAGTCTAGTTTGTTAAGTTTTAGCTACCAGAAAGATTTTACCTTTATTTCTCTTGTAACCATTTCAGACTTTAAGACCTTATACTTGTACAGTAACTTCTCACTTAATATCCTTCCGCTTAACGTTGTTTCAAAGTTACGTCGCTGCTCAATTAGGGAACATGCTAGTTTAAAGTTTGCAATGCTCCCTTATTATGTCGTTTGGCTGCCTGCTCTGTCCCCTGCTTGTAAGATTCTGTGGAAGAGCAGCGATTTTACAAGAGAGCATTGCACAAGTTCCTCTTCTCCGCCTCCTCCCCCTCCCTCCCAGCACTTCCCCCACTGCCAAACAGCTGTTTGGCGGCGCTTAGGACTTTCTGGAGAGCGGGGGGAGGAAGGAGCGGGGATGCGGCATGCTCCAGAGAGGAGGTGGAGTTGGGGTGGGAAGAGGTGGGCCTGGAGTGGAGCAGGGATGGGAAGAGACTGGCCTGGAACATACCCCAGCAAAATCAGCACCTGTTCTTCTCCTGGGAAGCTGCTGCTGTGAAGGTGCTTCCTAGCTTCCTTGCCTGTAGCAGGCTGTGCCTTTGTGGGTTAAGCCAGGGGCACTTCCCAACCACAGTACAGTAATGTACAGTATATAATGCCTTTTGTCTGTCCCAAAAAGATTCCTTGGAACCTAACCTCCCTCATGTACATTAAGTCTTATGGGACAATTGGATTTGTTTAACATTGTTTCACTTAAAGTTGCATTTTTCAGGAACATAACTACAATGTTAAGTGAGGAGTTACTGTACTCACTTAAAACCCATCTCTTTGTACAGTAGTTATAATTGTTTTATTTTTAATCTAAACTAATCCAGTGTTGTGTTTTAAACTGAACTGTTTGGCAACTCCAGTTAAAGATCAGTTTCCCCTGTAAATGGTCAATATTCAACAATTTGTTACTTTAATATCTGAACTGCACAGCAGAGGGCACGACAGTGCTAAACACACATTTTGGGAAAAACCAGGACTGGGAGTGTGTTGGGGTCACCCTATAAGTAGTAACCACGACTGGTGGAAGCCAGATTGCGAGTGGAGTGCTGCTGACAGGCTGCTGGGACAAGGCTACAGCTGTACATAGACATTCAGGGTGTGAGCTGCATGCTGTCAGGCTGTGTGTGAGTGGCCCAGGTTGAGAGCTACAACAGCAAAGTATTGTGAGGCACCCAAAGTTGTGGGGCAGGTAGTGATGCAACCCCTCACTGGTCTGGATTGCACCCCGGAATGTGATATGCTTATCACAGCATGTGCTGTACCTCATCTAGTGCACTAAATGTTTTACTAACAGCTATGTGGGTTAAACCAGACAATCACTACAGTCTCGAATGAATTCACGCAGAGATATGGTAAAAGACAAAAACATCCCATCACCTATGGTGTGCGAACACTTTTCACAAAGCGATCACTCTATATCTCACTTATATCTCCTCATCCTCAAAGGGAACCTGCACAACACCTTCAAAAGTTGAGTTTAGGAGCTTAAATTCATAACTCTGCTAGACTATAAATCATGGTCTTAATAAACACACTGGATTTATGGCCTAGTACAACAATCTGTAACCCACTAGCCCCTCTTTTGCTTATTACTGCAAGAATGTGTTAACGGGCCATTTCACTTTAGATGGTCTCTTACAATATGTGTTAACTATTTATGCTAAACGATCTGTTCCCCCTTGTATTTAGCTGTGACACTGAGTACTTTTCCAAGAAAAGCTTGTCTTTTTCACCAACAGAAGTTGGTCCAATAAAAAAATATTACCTCACCCCATTTGTCTCTCTGATATCCTGGGACCAACAGGGCTGCAACAACACTGCAAGCAACTTAGATTATTGTCATAAATTTGGTTTTTTTTGGCTGGATTGCTTATGAATTTCAAAATGTTTGTGTTCAAAACATAAATTGATATGTTACTTTCTTTTGGGAGTATTTATTAATTACATTTTTACTGTTACTGCTGGACAGTCTGAAATAATTTTTATTGCTCAGTCAAACCTAGGTGAAGATTTCCTGTTTAAAAGTAAAGTTTCTTTTAGGCATTTATGAACTTTAACATTTAAAATATTTTTTTTCAAGCTGTTTGGTATATTGCTAGAGATAAGGGTTTAAATAGATTTAAGTAATCCTTATGATTTATTAATTATTTTCCCTATAATTGGCTTTAAAATAAATTATATAATGCAAACAGTGGTACAAATAGCCGCAATAGGCGGAATCTTTCATTTAAGATTTTTTTTTTTTTTTTTGGAGGCCGTGCACTGAGTAATACTCCATGAGCCAGAGTGACTTTACCCTTTTTCCCCCCCTTTTTTCTTTTTACGGTCTAGTTTAGACATAAGGAGTTATGAATGTTCACTATCTGCAATGTCTACAACTTTAGAGTCACCTGCTGGTACGACCAACAGTGCTGCAAATAAGCAGTTAATTACTTGCATCAAAAAAAAAAAAAAAAAAACCCAACAACCTTTTTCATCATCCAGTAAAACCAAGAATGAGTTCATAATCAGGACCAGCCAATTCCAGCAAGACTCAGAAATGAAAAGATTGCTCAGTTAATTTATGCAACAAATTCTCCATTTTTTCTTGTTCAGAACACACATTACATTGACATGGTTCAGTCATTACAGCTAGGTTACACTCTACTCAGCAGAGCAGACATTGCTGGAAGATTGCTGGATACAGTATATGAGAAGGAAATTGAACAGTGCAAAAATTTGATGGAATTTGTAGTCTGAATCTTGATGGTGAAGTAACGTACACAACAATCCAGTAATATTCACTTGTATGAAAACAGAAGAGATAGGTTTGTTTATCTTACAAAAACAATTTATACATTAGGAAATGCCCATGTAGCAGAATACTTAAAGCTATAACAAACTAGGAACAAAAATGCAAGGGTCAAGTCTGTAGCTTTGTTACAGACAATGCTGCAAATGTAGCAAAGATGAGAACAAATCTAGAAGATAATGAAGTGAACCTGAAATTTATAACATATGGGTTTGCTGCTCATTTGATGCATCTTTTAGCCAAAGACACAAGTACAAGTCCAAAAATAAAGGAAAATGTTGAAATTGCAAAATACTTCCACAAAAACCATTTCAGCTTCATTGAAGAGAGCAGGAGGTCCAAACTAATTTGCCCCCAAGATATACGAAGAAATTCAGTGGTTGACTGTTTTAAGCTATTTATTAAGAACTGGCCTATTCTGATAACAATTTGCAGTGTTGTCAACTTTCATGATTTTGTCATGAGTCCATGATAATTATTGTTTTCCTTAAAGCCCCAGCTCCTGAAGTCAAGAGGATATCTGATGATTTCAGCCTTCATTCGTAAAGCAAAAGTAAGTTTCTAGCCCTCGTGGCTGTGGAGAAAGCTTCAAAATGTGACCTCCAGTGCACCTAAAGGCTCAAGTAGCAGAAGGCAAATAAAAAGGACACCACATTTATAATTTTAAATAATCTCATAATTTTAAAGCCAATGTAATGATTTTTGGTGAGCCTGACTCATGATTTTGGAACATCTGGGGCTGGCAATAATGCAATTTGTGACAAAAATCATGATAAAATAGATGGCACTATCACAGCCAAAGTCAACATCGGACTAAAGAGAAATGCAGAAGAAATGCTGAATATACCGAAGCCTATTGCCATAGCCTTGGACAAACAACAGAGATTTCTGCTGTATTGCTGATGCTGTTGAAATTTGGAATGAACTTCAAGACACACTGAAGAAAGAAATACCCAACAACAAAGTTAAATTACAGACAGTAAAGAAAGCAGATGGATCAAGCACTTATTCTTCCTAATTTTGTTGACAATATTCTCAACCCAAAGTATGAGGGTAGATGCCTAATTGCTGAAGAAGATGATGCTATGACCTGGGCATCTAATAATCATCCATCAATCATGCCAATCATAATACATTTGAGGGCTGAAAGTGAACCATTCAAGTAGTACATGTTTGCTGATGACACTTCAAAGGAAGTCACACCATGGAACTGATGGAAGTTACTAGCTAAGCACCTGGAAACAGAGTTTGTTGAAGTGCTAACCCAGCTTTTGACAGAAGAAGCCTCTTCTGCAGGCACAGAATGAATGAATTTAGGCCAAACGAAGAAAATATTCTAAGTTGAGAAATGGATTGGGAGTTAAAAAAGCAGGAAAACTTGTTTTTCTCTTCCAGTCTATGAATAAAAATGAGGAGGAAGGGATTGAGATATACTAGTTTTAAAAGTAATTTAGGAGACTGTCTCATTTTCAAGAGACTTAGATGAGTAGGAACTGAAGCTCCAGTTTTACTAAGTCCATGTCTACACTTACAAGCTTACAGCAGCACAGTGCTGCTGTAAGATTGCTCATGTAGCTGTTTTATGCCGACGGGAGAGAGCATCTCCTGCTGACATAGTGTTGTGCACAAGAGCACTTATGCCGGCAAAACTTATGTTGCTCAGGGGTATGTTTTTTCCATACCCTCTAGTGACAAAAGTTTTGCCGACGTAAGTGCTAGTGTAGAGGTGGCCTCAGGCATATTAGAACATTTTTCCAGGCTGAACTGAAATAATCAGTTTAGTTCACTGATTAGTTAATCATTTAATTGTAAATGTGAAACATGTTTTGATAAGAGAAGTTTGTATCTAAAACATTTAAGGTTGTTTTGGTTAATAAAAATAAAATTTATATGCTGTTTTGTGTTGAATTCAATTCCAGTTACCATCCTAAGGCAGCTTGACACAAACCACGAGGAAAAAGCTAATTATCCAGTAAATAAGCAATATATCATTCATCATTTTCTAACGTATTAAAAATGTTCAATTAATAAGAATCTGAAAATATGAAGCTCTATAATTGCTTAAATAAAACATTGTGTAGTATGTCCTAGGTAACAAAAAGATGTACCAAATCTAGTGTAAAGATTCTATTGAGTGGTAAATAAACATGTTGTAATGGTGATATCAACCAATGAGAAAATAACTAAAATACAAATGGAAAATTTGATTGAAATAGATAATTCAAATTAAGGTTTTCCACTTGGTGATTAAAATAATCATTTTAATCAATCCACCAGACCTGAAGAAGAGCTTTGTGAAGCTCAAAAGCTTGTTCCATTCCACCAACAGAAGTTGGTCCAATATATTACCTCACCCACCTTGTGTCTCTCCTATCCTGCGACCAACAGTGCAAGCAACACTGAAAACATATCAAGCTAGTCATTTCTGCACAAAAAGCTCAGTTATATATCCTTGGGGAATACAATATATTGAAGAAAGGGTGTATGGCCTACTTAGAAGTATCTGGAGGTTCCATTATATGCGATTTAGTTTATCTTCTCAATGGCACTTCATGATTTGTCTCATTATGATGGTCAGATCTTTCCCAGTATATCTCACGTAGGTATAACACCAGTTGAGGATCTGGCACAATACGAGTTGTGAGTTTCTTTTGCTGAACTACAACTGGGGTTGATTCGGATCTAAGCCCCGTGTTGAGGGAAGAAGGGGTCAGCTACATGGTTCCATTTCCCCTCCCTCCCCCATCTTCATTAGTAATTTTTAGTCAATGGGAGCAAACAGCAGAAACTGATTTTCAGTTAGAGGAAAGTTAGTAATACACCTCTACCTCGATATAACGCTGTCCTCGGGAGCCAAAAAATCTTACCGTGTTATAGGTGAAACCACATTATATCGAACTTGCTTTGATCCGTCGGAGTGTGCAGCCCTGCCCCGGGGAGCACTACTTTACTGCGTTATATCAGAATTCATGTTATATCGGGTCACGTTATATCGGGGTAGAGATGTACTAGAAAAGTTAATAATCAATGTCAGCAATGTCTGCACTACCGCTGTTTGATTATATATAGTTTTAAAGATACTGTATTGCTGCTAAGCAAACTGTGACCTACTTTTGTATAAGTTTGCAGGGGCCATTTAGTTAAGTCAACTAATGTTTTCCATAACAGACACATTTATCCCCAGACAGACATGACACACTACTTTTATAGCTTACAGCCATTCTTTTATTGGACCTATCTAACACTTGGCATCTAAAGCCAAAACTAGGACTATTGTTGCTTTGGAGACACTCTCTGCCAGGAAGGGGAGTCCTCTTAAAATATTTGTCATATGACTGATTCATGGAACCTCCTGGTGTTTTAAAACCAGCTGATGAAAATTGCGACCCATCTTTGTGAAATAGTTCTGGTGTACCTATGGTGTGACTCCCTGATTACCAGCAGATTTTCACTTTGTAATGCCTTTTTTCCCCCAGAAATAAATCCCCATGTTTATAATAAAATTATGAGAGCTCTCATGCAGCGCTGATGTAGGGAAAACATTAATAAAATGTTTATATGTCACATAACCTGAAGGGAATGGGAGTTGTGTGCGCATCGGGACTGAAGGATCAAGCCCCATTTCTGTTTTCATTCAGCAGAGTTAGAAATCTCTCAGTTTTCTCAGCATTACCAAGCAGGGTTTCAATAGAGGCTTCCTTAGCAAATTCACTTGAAGTTCATTGATTTTTGTGGTCTCCAAGTATTTCCATTGTATTGGCTGAGGTATATAGTAACAGAAACGACAAGTAAAGTGGTGAGAGCTTGGGAAAATGCTCTGCAAGATGGCGGTCACAAACTTCAGGAACTAATTTCTACTTAAATTGTGAATTATTAAATTATTATGAATCAAGCAAACAGGTTTGTCCCGTTAAAAATAAAGATTGAAAATTCAGCACAAATATTGCATTCTGAAGTCCTTCAAAGCCTAAAAGAAAGAAACAGACATACAGAAACAGTGGATAGCAAATACTTATGAGATCTAAAAGGTCTACACTGAAACGACTTTTCTCTGAGCTTTGACATCTTAACATTTGACACACAGTGGGATATTAGTTTCTTCTAAAAAATAACATGATCTATTTTGAAGGAAAATAAACAGATTTAATACATTAAAAACAAAATGATTTAGTTTTGTCAACAGAGCTGGTGCTTTCAAAAACATCAGCAATTTCCTTTCTTTAATAATATTTTCCCCATCGGTAGCAGTATTCATATGCAGAGCATTTACAACCATTAACTTTACTATTGATAATCAAATCTAAGGATGCATATATGCTCTGTGGGATTATAAATAAAGGTTGTTTTTTCATTTGGCCACAAATTAACCTTTTTTGAACGTCAAAAAGGAACTTGCATCTATGTTTGTGCTTGCAAATGGTTCATTGGGACAATCCAGTCTGTTAGCCTGTGTAATGTGGGTGTGCTTGTGCATTTATGCATGTGCAAAATCAAAAGCCATGGGTGAAAATTAGGCCTCTGATATTCACTAACTTCCTATGTAAGGGCTCAGTGTTGCAAACACTTATTACATGCTTACTCTTTCATACTAGGGACGAAACCAGTGAGGATTCAGGTTTAAACAGTGGGAAAATGTTTTCAACCTGAGTGATGAGGGCAGTTCTGAGTGTAACCTTTTGAAAATTGCGTGTGGGGCACAACCCTCTTTTATCTCTCTTCTATGATGCCAGTTCCCAGGCACTCAGCAAGTTGTAACTCTATTTAGCTACAAGGTTAGTTAAATTGTGTATATTTTTGATATAAGATCAGATGAGTTAAAAAACAAAACAAAATAGTGGAGTTATTCTGGACATCTTTTCATCCATACCCAGGGACTCCAGCAGGAGACAACATAATAAGTGTTATTCTTTGTGCAGAGAAGAACTTCAATGAGAGGAAAATAACTATCAATCTATGCTGATGAGAAAAGAGGAAACCTTCCATAGCTGCCATGTTCTGAAAACACAGCAATGGCTGTCAGAAACACTATCACCGCCGCCAACTAAGTGCTGCACTGTGACTGAAGAGCTACATTAAACTATTTCCCTGTATTTAAACAGTTGGATTTTTTTCCCCACTAGAAACAGGGCCACTTTCCTGGCCACTGTAAATTTCATGGCAGTTATTTAACATTCAGCAGTGTTAACAAGATTTTAAAGCATGAAATCTAAACGTACTACTAAGCAAAGGTTTTCCATCTTTGGCATTTAAATGGAATAGAACATTTCACAATATATACACTTTTCTGCTCCAGTCTTAGCCTTGATTACAGAATATTCACTTGGATGATGTAGAGAGTCTACCTCCTAAATATCAACCGAGTGCATTTTTCACATGGGTGACTTTCAGTTTAATCAGAAGTTAGGACACAGACCTCACAAACATTTTTCTGACCGCTAAATACCAGAAAATGTGTTTAGTCGATATTCAACTTCTTATTTGTGTCTAGATAACAAGAAAGGAACATTATTTCATCTGTTTTATATTATAAGCGTAGACTCGAACTGTTTGGATTAGCTGACAGGAGCATAAAACAATTGGGGAAATAAAACTGCTTTAGAAAGAAAAAAATCTGATGAAAAGTCTTTGGCCCAGATCTCCTGCACTCTCTGCCAAACTTGGCTGGGGGCAGGGAGAAGTGGCTTTTAGCCACCTTTGTGGTTCCTCAGGCCTGGATCAACTCATTTTCCTACTGACTGCCCGTGCGCCACTATCCACGTGGTTAGGTGTCAACTGGGTACAATGGTTCCTTGGGCACATGTCCATGTCGGCCTTATGCCACCTGTGTATTCTCCTACCAGGGAATTTTCAGGAAGCTGTTCAACTGGCTTTCTGGTTGCTTTGCGCCTGCTGCCAAGAGTGGCATTCAAGAGCTTTATGTTGTTGGTAAATGAAACAGTTTCGAAAATAACTTTACTGAACAATAAAGTAAAATTCCAGGTACTTCACCAGAATCACATCCAACAGAGAGATCAGATGTTTAGTAAGAGTATTTAAATCTCCCTGATTTAATGCAAATATTTCATTCTATCTGCCATAAATGAGAGAGAAGCTATGTGATTTTTTTAAACCCAGCGGGCAAAATTCTGCCTTCAGTAACACCCATGAAATCATAGTGAGGTCAAAGTATGAGCCTGGGAAGGGGCAACCCACCTTTTGGTTCTCCCAGTTCTGGGCTGATCTAGGGGCCAGTGCAGCCCTTTGAATAGTTTAGGAAGCCATTAAGGACTGCTTAAGTTACAGCAGCATGGCCTTCTCTGCCCTTGGCTAGCAGTGCTGAGAGGAATCCCCGCAGCACCATGCATTGTGACTCCACTCTCAACACATCCCTGCTGCCCCTTACCCTACTTGGTTTGTGGTGGGGACCTTTTTGGGCAATAGAAGGTGCCCTTGAGCTAAGCCTGTACTAGGGGAAATTCTCCCTGGCCAGACTGAGGGCTCTAACAGAGTAAAAAGACCACAGCAGAGTGGACGATCCCTCTCAACAGATGTAACTGAGTACAATTATTATTTAATGGTTATGTTGTCATAGCACCTCAAGCAGGCCCTATTGTGTTACATTGTGTTGTTAAGCTGAAGGTTGCGTGAAACCTTGTTGAAGCTGGTGGGCATAATAGCTGTCCTTCATTCAAGGTAAGTGTAAAAAGTGGGTAAGCTCCTTTTTGGAGTAAGGTAACTGAAACAATAGGAGCAGGGCTGGCTCCAGGGTTTTGGCCACCCCAAGCAGCCAAAAAAAAAAGCCGCGATCGCGATCTGCGGCGGCAATTCAGCGGGAGGTCCTTCGCTCCCAGCGGGAGTGAGGGACCGTCCGCTGAATTGCCGCCGAATAGCTGGACGTGCCGTCCCTCTCCTGGAGCCGGCCCTAAATAGAAGGCACCGTCCAAAACACAGGCCACGTTCAAGGCTGGTCAGAAGCTGAACTACATAGGTGGAGGCCTTTCAGTGGGGATGAATGCAAACGCATGGGTCTGGAGATAGTGTGTGTGAGTGTGTGAGAGAGAAAGCACAGAGGCAGACAGAGAAGACTGCAGAAAGGCAAGGTAAAGTATTTATAGTGTGGCCTTGCAAGAAAGCTGAGAGAGCGCGAGCTTTTTGGGTAGAATGATAGCTGGAAAAAGAAGGTAGGAATACCGAGCAAGGAAACAATCTCATGCTGACTGGTGCATAGGGTGTTCAGGAAGACAGAACTTTGAACGTTCTTTGCAAATACCTGACTCTAATCAATTTCTCTTCCTACCTGAAACAATCTACAAGATCCCAAATATTGGCTAACTGCTCAGGTCAAAAGGAGTAAGATTGTGGTAAATGACAGTTCCTGCCCCAGAGAGCTTAGAGTTTGGCCCTGTAACTTTAGGTAGAAAAGAACAATCAGAATCAGAGAAAATGAAGTGGAAAAGCCATTTGGTCTTCTTGTCCTTCATCCAGGCTGTGGAAAGTTCTTGTTTACAATATATTTGCTAGTGCTTTGGCCAGTCTAAATCAAAAAGGTGTATTTTGTCCATTTCCTGTCTTATATAAGAAACATTTTAAAACAACCATGATCTCAGAAATATTGAAATTTCCTACCCCATCAACTCCCACACCACCACCATCTGGTATGATGTTAATCTCAAGTTTTAAAAATATGTGCTTCTTCCAAAAATATAGATGACTAACTGTACTTTAAAGACAGGTTTCAGAGTAACAGCCGTGCTAGTCTGTATCCGCAAAAAGAAGAACAGGAGTACTTGTGGCACCTTAGAGACTAACAAATTTATTAGAGCATAAGCTTTCGTGGGCTACAGCCCACTTCTTCGGATGCATATAGCTATATGCTATATGCATCCGAAGAAGTGGGCTGTAGCCCACGAAAGCTTATGCTCTAATAAATTTGTTAGTCTCTAAGGTGCCACAAGTACTCCTGTTCTTCTTTGTACTTTAAAGTAAAAAAAAACCAAACAAAAAAAAGGATACACAAAAACAAGCAGATATACGTTATAGAGAGGGATAAAGAGAAACCTTATACAGAGTCAGTGTGAACGTAAGCTTCTAATGGTCCTGCCACCGTTCCCTGGAGTTATAAACTGTAGCCTAACAGGTTCCACAACACATGAGAAGTTTCACAGCTGCACACAAGCAGACAATTTTCTATGGATGTCTCTACTTAAAATATTACAGTGGCACAGCTATATTGCTGCAGCTGTGCTGCGGTAATGCTTCAGTGGAGATACTACCTATACCAAAGGAAGGAATTCTCTCTTTGGTGTAGGTAATTCACCTCCCCTAGGTTCTTCCATCAACCTAGCTCTGTTTACCTGGGGCTTAGGTTGGCTTAGCTATGCTGCTCAGAGGTGTGGATTTTTCACACCCATGAGCGATGTAGTTATGCTGACCTAATTTTCTTGTGAAGACCAGACCTAAAGCAAATGGCAATTATGCAACCACAGCCGTGTTTCTCTGTGTTTATCCATCTTTAATCTTTAAAAGCATTCAACATCCTACACAAATCATCCTCCCCTTCACTTAAGTTATATAACTTTATGCCTTTTGGATCAACATCAAAAATTATCACTCAGGAGCAAACCCAGCAAATGATCAGTTGAGTACAGATGTAGCAGAGGGATCCACAGTGAAACACCAGTACCAGCCTCCACTGTACAACACCAAAAATCTACTTATAAATGGGGAAAAGATAAGAGTGCTATAACTCCTTGTGTCTAATAGGATAAGTGCAGCTCCATAGAGGGAAATGTGGCAATTATAGACAGAAGCTAATTAAAACAAGTAATAAAATGAACAAAATGTTCCTTTTAAAATGTAGATGGAAATTGTGTAGGAATGCTTGTGAAACTGGTTCAGGATGGTGTTCTGAATTTCTCTTCTTAATCCTGGTAGCTAGCAATTGATTTGTGAAATGTCTACTTGCTGCTGATTCTTAGTAGTAACTTATGCTTATTATTTTACCCAAAGTCCTTCTCTCAGCATTTTTCAACCAGGATGGCTGAGATCTTCCTTTCATATGACCATACTCACTGGCAATTTGTCATCTCTAGATTTATTAGACTTAGTCCTTTGTCCTTCATCTGTAAATATAGTCCCCTCTCTGTTCACTTCTTCCTGTTAATTTCTTCTCCTTTAGTCCCCCTACTCTGTTAGAATTGGACTCAGTATGCAAATAGACTTCCATTGTAAGAAACAATACTCAGTGGTTAGTCAGGGAAATAAGTGTCTCCCACCTGTTGTCTGGTCAAGGCATGTCACGTCTGGGTGACCTCCCTTCAATTTCAAGGCTTTAAAAACATAATTTCCAATGTACATATAGCTATATCTTTCCTTATATACTATCTGCACATACATTTCCTAAAGATTATGATGACCAGTGTGCCTCTGGCTTTCAATAGACCCCTTACATGTGACACTCTTTGGTATACTAGTATGTAAATACCGGACACAGGGGATCCCTGTAACCATTATGCACCCCTGTGCTCTCTGCCAGTTTGCATCAAGAAGTCCTTGGATCAGATGTTCTAGTCATGTTCTGCCACAGACTTGCTGTGTAACTTTGCACAAGTCATCGCTTTGGTTTCCCTGGAAAATGAAGACGACACCAACTGGAGCAGGGTGTTGGAGGCATAATTCATTAATGGCTGTTAACATTAGTGCTATGAGATCAGGCCGCTATTATAGTGAAGAGTACTATTATTTTATTTGAATCAGCATTTATAATATCAACCCTCTGACTTGTATCTTCAGCTGGCGAACATCAGTTTAATACCTTCATTGACTTCACAAGAGCTATGGTGATTTGCACCAGCTGAGGAACTGGTCCTAATCAACACCTCAGAATTGTTAATCTATTCTTTGGGAGGTACTTTGCATGTTTTAATATTGCGTTTATGTTAATATCGTTGAAGTAATTACAAGACTATGGTGTTTCAGTGCTGAGTGTGACTACTATAGCTCCTTAAAACAATTTAAAAGCAAATATTTTGATGCAGCTGTTTTTTGGCAGAAATATGTATCGGAAGATATGAGCTTTGATTATTTTACAGTTTTCTTTTTACTAAACAATTCATGCGTTAACTGTATGTGATGTGAATCATATGTTCCCCTCAAACCAACTGACAGCAGCTTTAAAAAAAGGAATTATAATGATAGTAAATTACTATTGGCAAGTCATTTTGAAATTACATGGAGGAGACATGGAAAACTAAAGAATAGGTTATTGTGACTTGTTTTGAAACATCACTTTGATTTCAGAACATTCTGTGTGCCAGAAGGTTTTTTAATACAATGATTTTTGTCTTGAGAGAGATTTTTTGTTTTGTTTTTTAGATGGTGGGAGATTTGTAGGTATTTTGCCCTTTACAATTGAAAGAACTCAATTCTAGTCAGGCTAATTGGTTAGGAAGAATGGTATCACATTTCTGTAACGCTAATTAAAAAAAGCCCCTTTTCTCTGTCAAGAAACAGGTCTGTTCATATCTTGGCATGTAGATTAGATTTAATATGCCTTATTGCATATATAAAAAACTTTTACATTATATTAAATTAGCTAAATGTAATTATTGTTCCTTGTTTCATTAAAGAAATGTCACCTTCTAAGTGCCTGTGGACTTGGCGACTACAGTTATTTGAATTATATTTTAAGTATCTAAACACTTTTTGTGTAATAAACTGTTCTCATGCACCTTGTGGCGCATGTAAAACATTATTGCCCTGAAGCTCAGGTACCCAAGTCTTAGAATCAGTCTCTATAAATACTTTAGGAGCAAGGAAAAGATGAAGGAATGTAGGTCCCTACTTAGCAAGGAAGGAGAGCTAATAATGGATGACATCAAGAAGGCCGAGATGTTCAATGCCTATTTTCTTTCAGTCTTCACTAAAAAGGTTAATTGTGACTAGATGCTTAACACAATTAATATTAACAACAAGGGGGAAGGAACATAAGCCAGAATATAGGGAAAGAACAGGTTAAAGAATATTTATCTAAATTAGATGTATTCAAGTCGGCATGGCCTGATGAAATTCGTCCTAGGGTACGTACTGAACTAGTTGAAGCTATCTCAGAAATGACTATCTTTGAAAACTTATGGAGGATGGATGAGGTTCCAGAGGCCTGGAGATATAGTACCTGTCTTTAAAAAGGGGAACAAAGAGAACCCAGGGAATTACAGTCCAGTCAGTGTAACTTTGATACCTGGAAAGATACTGGAACAAATTGTTAAATGATCAGTTTGTAAGCACCTAGAGGATAATAGGCTTGTAAGTTATAGCCAACATAGATTTGTCAAGAACAAATTATGCCTAACCAACCTAATGTACTTCATTGATGGGGTTACTGGGCTAGTGAATAGGGGGAAGCAGCAGATGTGGTATCTTGATTTTTAGTAAAGCTTTTGACACAGTCTCACATGACATTCTTTATAAGCAAGCCAGGGAAATGAGATCTATGTGAAATTACTATAAGGTGGGTGAATGTGTAGTTATCAATAGTTTGCTTTCAAACTGGGAGTATGCATCTAGTAGGGTCCCTCCTAGGTCCAGTACTAGTCAATATTTTCATTAATGACTTGGATAATGGAGTGTGCTTATAATATCTGCAGATGATATGAATCCAAGGGACCTGATAACAGATTTCATATATATTAAAGGCTGCTATAACAAGGACAGTGATCAACTGCTCTCCATGTCCACTGAAGGTAGAAATAAGTAACCTAGTCAGCAGCGAGGGAGATTTAGGTTAGATGTTAGAAATGTTTTCCAATGTTTTCTGCAGAAAAGGACCTGGGGATTACAGTGGATGAGAAGCTGGAGAGTTAGCAGTGTGCCCTTATTGCCAAGAAGGCTAATGACATATTGGGCTGTATTAGTAGTAGCATTGCCAGCAGATCCAGGGAAGTGATTATTCCCCTCTATTCGGCACTGGTGAGGCCACACCTGGAGTATTGTGTCCAGTTTTGGTCCCCCCACTATAGAAGGGATGTGGACAAATTAGAGAGTCCAGCAGAGGGAAACAAAAATGATTAGGGGGCTGAGGCACATGGCTTACGAGGAGAGGCTGAGGGAACTTGGCTTAGTCTGCAGAAGAGAAGAGTGAGAGGGGAATTTGATAACAGCCTTCAACTACGTGAAGGGGGGTTCCAAAGAGGATGGAGCTAGGCTGTTCTCAGTGGCGGCAGATGACAGAACAAGGAGCAATGTTCTCAAGTTGCAGTAGGGGAGGTCTAGGTTGGATATTAGGAAACACTATTTCACTAAGAGGGTGGGTTATCTAGTGAGGTGGTGGAATCTCCATCCTTAGAGGTTTTTAAGGCCTGGCTTGACAAAGCCCTGGCTGGGATGATTTAGTTGGGGATTGGTCCTGCTTTGAGCAGGGGGTTGGACTAGATGACCTCCTGAGGTCTCTTCCAACCCTAATCTTCTATGAAATGTTTGTTTTTAATAATCAAAGAATCTACATCTGTTGTCAACTACAAAGTCCTTGTTTGGAGCATAAGTGCACGTGGAGACATTTTCAGAATTAAATCACATAGACTTATGTAAAAGGTCACATGATGATTGCCTGATTGTATTGTGCCTTCAAGTTTCTCTCTGGAACTGCTTTTGGAACTGGCACTGATCCCAGACAGGGGACAAGGACAAGGACTGAAGACTACTACCTTGTTTTTAATTACACTGGTATCTAAGGGTATGGCTACACCCAAATTAAAAACCCGGGGCTGGTCTGTGCCGGTTGATTTGGGGTCACGGGGCTCAGGCTAAGGTGCTGTTTAATTGTCATGTAGACATTTGGGCTTGGGTTGGACCCTGGGCTCTAGGACCCTGAGAGGTGGGAGGGAAGCCTGAACATCTACACGGCAGTTAAACAGCCCCGTAGCCTGAGCCCCGAGAGCTTGAGGCAGCTGGCACCAGCCCGTCATGGGTTTTTAATTGTAGCATAGACATACCCTAAGTAATTTGTAAATTCACTTCAGCTCTGATCCTGCAAAAGCATATCTTTAACTATATGCACTGTCCCATTGACATTAAAGTGGAAATGAAAGTGGACGGATCCTCATGTGAGAGGAGTTGACTGCAAGCCATATAGCCTCTCGGCACTTAGGGCTCGATAGTCAAGTGATAGCTAAGGAATCATAAAGAAAATGTTAAGGAAATATGATACGGGGTCCTTTTCCAGAGAAGTGTGCTTGGTTATGATAATAATAATATATCCTGTTTCTATTGCATTAGCACCTAAGAATCCCAATCAAGGGCCCAGTTGTGTAAGGCATTGTATGCACAAATAATACAAAGACAATCGTTGCCAAAGGGAGAGAGCTCAAAAAACTCAAAAGGGATTTAAATACAACAGGCAATACAGAACGGCAAATCACATCAACAAAGGACTATATAATTTGCAGTTTATATGACCGAATTATTTATCAGTTATTTAATAGCAAAAGACTATTCTGTAACTGGAGATCAATAAATGGCAAAAGCTAGGAGAAAATGTTTAATATGAGCCAGCTTTGATTGCAAAATAAAGGTAACATGAAACTGTGCTAAACTAGCTGTCACAATAGTTTATAACTATGAGTTTAAGGCTTTTCCCTTTTCAAAAAGAGATTTAATTAGGAAACACATTGGAAAAGTACATGATGATTTAAAAAAAAATGTTTTGTATGACTAACATTAACACAGGTAAACAAATTAAAATATTCACTGCACACCACTCATTTCACTTTCATAAACAAATGCATTATAGCCACGCTATTGATTTACAAATGAACACATCCAAGGGGAAGTGTCTAGGTTTGATTTATGACAATGGTAGGAAGTGCACTGAGAGCTGGAGCTGCTCCACAATTGATGCAACTATGGCAAAAAAAATTGCTTATGATAACGAAATAGCTGAAGATCAACATTACATGTCCTGGCTCAGTGTGGAAACAATGCATTTGGGTCAATCAAACAGATGTTATTTGAGACCTATGTTATAAAAGTCTCACAATATACTTAAATCTGTGAAATAATGCACAGATTAACTAATGTAAAATTCCCCCTATGTAATTTTATGAGCAACCATGATGAGTTTTAGAGGCCATTAGTCTCTGCCATGTATTCCTCCCATATTTTTATCATTTCCTTCCTCTTGCTTTCAGTCATCACTGTTTGCATGGTAAATACGATTAGCTTAGCCCATCTACCAATTAAAAGTGAGTGTAAGCTTGGCCCGCTTCCCTCTTCAATGGTTTCTTTACAACTGATAATGAACCAGTCCTGTGGATAACTTTGGAAAGTTGGAAAACATCCTACACGGTTGTTTGTTCCAAAAACATATATATAATTTAAAGTGAGAATATAAAAGCAGAGCATCTGGACCCTGCATTGAAGAACCTACAATCTAAGTTCCTGATTCAATGCCCATTTTTGAATCAGGCCCTAGGTAGAGAGCATATAAATGCAGGAATTAAGTTGGGATGGGGAACAACAGGCATGCATCTTGTCAGTTCTATGATTTTTGGTTGGATTTTTTGTTGTGGAGAGATTGTAATTTACTAGAAGGCATTGCGGAGTAGGTCAGGGAAGGAGTTCTAAGCAAAAGGGTAGTTGTAATCAGGCACAGACTCACCCCTGCAGCACCTCCTGCTGATCATCTCAGGAATTAGCTCACCACTCATCAGAGCGCCCTCTGCAGGCTAGGTGTCCCTCCCGGACCCTGGTGCCCTTGGCTTGGGTGCTGCCCCCCTGGCAGTACCCCACTCTCTCTCTGAGTTTCCCCGCTCAGGGGAACCCCCACCCCCTATCCCCACATCGCCTCAGTCGTGGCTACTGCCAGTCACCATCTAACCCCCGTGCCCTGGGCCAGACTGCAGTCTATCAGCCAATCATCACAGGCAACAAGGGGTTTGGACTGGCTGCCTTTACACACCCTCAGGCTGCCCCTCTGCAACCCCAATACCTATGTGGGCCTAGAAATAGGTCCTGCAGCCTGGGGAGTTGCTGGACTTAGGGCTTCCCAGCCCCCATGGCCTTTCCCCAGCCCTGCCTCACTCTAGGTCCCCGGTGAGTTCCCCAGCGAGTTCCCCAGCAGCCAGACCTGTCTCTCTCTCTCCACTCAAAGTGAGATTCCTCAGCTTCTGGCTCCCTGGCCTTCTTATAAGGCTGAGTTGCTCTGGTTGGGACGTGGCCCCAGCTGCAGCCACTTCCCCAATCAGCCGGGGTTTTGCTTTGCCCAGTCTCGGCCCTCTGCAGGGCTTTTCCAACCCCTCCAGGGCTGGAGTGGGTGTTCACCCCGCTACAGAAGTACATGGAGAAAGACCTGGCGGTGGGTGAATGGGAGAAGGAAACAAAAGGGCTGAGCAATTGAGGTGAGGAGGGCAGCAGAGAGGTAGGCAGCAGCTTCAAGGATTTAATGCCTTGAAGATGAGGACAAAGATTTTAAATTGGATGGGGAAGATGAGAAGAAGTCAGTAAAAGAATTTGAAGGGTGACTGGGTGTGGTCATGGTAAGTGATTTTTGTGGAAGAATTTGGGATAAATTGAAGAGGTAAGGGATGAGACTCCAGAAGGAGAGGCAACTTGAATGAAAACAATGGCCTGGAATGTAAATATTTTCCTCCACGATCTGGGAGCCACACAGGAATGTTCATCACAATATGAGTGACAGTCCATTTGAAATTTTTTCATGAAACGAAATTCCAAAAACAATTTTGTTTTGGGTCAGTCAAAATGTTTTGATAAATTTGAAACATTTCACTTCTATTTTGACACTTTTAAAAACATAAAATAAGGTACATTGTGAAACAAAAGTAATTTTGTCCAAACATCCCATTTAGAATTTTGGTTTATTTTCAAAATGTGTGTTTTTTTCCATTTTTTTAAAGCAAAATTTTATCAAAATCAATGTGATTTTGTTAAAAAAAAATCCCCTTCTACCAATAGAAGTTGGTCCAATCAAATATATTACCTCACCTACCGTGTCTTTCATTTAATTAAAAGAACATTTTTTATGGAAAACTGTTTCAATACAATTTTCTCACCAGCACTACTGCATAACGTTTAGCATTTGCTTAAATATTTATAGGTTGGGGGTTTATGTCAAACCTTTCATTCCCAAATTGATCTTGTGGTCCCCTTCAAAGGACAAAACTGTGTTTTCTGAAAATATTGGATATCTGGCTATGACACACTTGTGACAACCCCTGTTTTAAAAACAGTGAGACTAACACAATTAAGAGAAAACAAAAATTTGGAGATATCTGTGAATTCCACTGTGCACTCTACTTATAATGTTATCAGATACACTATGTGTACTGTTACTTAGGACAAACTTTTTTTCTGGGGACCCAGTTGAAGAAAATTGTTGATGCCCGCGACCCAACGGAGCTGGGGAAGAGGGGTTTGGGGCATGGAAGGGGCTCAGAGCTGGGGCAGAGGGTTGGGGTGTGTGGGTGAGGGCTCTGGAGTGGGGCTGGGAATGAGGGGTTCAGGGTGTGGGAGGGGGCTCTGGGCTGGGGCAGGGGGTTAGGGTGCAGGCGGGGGTCAGGGCTCTGGGCTGGGGGTGCAGGCTCTGGGGTGGGGCCAGGGATGAGGGGCTTGGGGTGTAGGAGAGGTTCCAGGTTTGGGGGGGGCTCAGGGCTGAAGCAGGGGATCGGGGCGCGGGGTTGGGTCATGGACTTACCTCCGGCAGCTTTCAGTCAGCGGCGCAGCCCGGATGCAGAGGCAGGCTTCCTGCCTGTCCTGGCACCATGGACCGCGCTGCATCCTGGAAGCTGCCAGCAGCAGGTCTGGCTCCTAGGCGGAGGCACGCAACTCTAGCCCGCAGACACCGCCTTCCCCCCAGTTCCCATTGGCCGGAATGCAGAGCCGGTGCTTGGGACAGGGGCAGCGCGTGGAGCCCCGTGGCCCCCCTGCCTAGAAGCCGGACCTGCTGGGACTTTTATTTCAGCATAGACATGCCCATGTTCAGAACAGTTGTTAGCTCAAAGCAAGTACCCCATGATTCTGAAAGTATCAGAGGGGTAGCCGTGTTAGTCTGAATCTGTAAAAAGCAACAGAGGGTCCTGTGGCACCTTTTTACATGATTCTGAAAGTCACTCTTCTATGCAGTCTGGGCTTCTGATGTTGTCTTAATTTAACAGGTGATCAGGAGACAGTGGGTTTCTCCTCAGGGCACAGCTTCAAAAGGATGGGTCCAGAGGAGGGTAATTAGCATTCCTCTCCTCCCAAGTATTTCATAGGAAACCCACTCAGCTAAAAGTTCAATCTTGTCTGGCCCACTGTTTTAAAATCTCTTAACACTTCCCTGCATTTACATTAGTTCAGTCTCCCCTTTACAAAAGTTACATATAATCCCACAATAATACATATGCATTTTTAGTAAAATGAATTACTAAAATACTTAAATTAAACTTTATTGAATTAAGTTTAATTTAGTAAGGTTTATTTTAATTCAGTAACGTTTGTCTAGGATATTAGAGGAAATTGCCACATCTAGCCTTTGTTGTTGTTTGCCTCATTTGTTTGTTTCCCAAACATCCTCAGAAGACACATCTGAAAACTGTTACTGGTGTGATGCAGGGGTAGCCCTATTGCCATGACTACAGAAGGCAGGAAGAAGTTTATATATTTATGCAATCAATCAGATTTTGCCAGGTATAAATTAATAAGAGAAGGTGGATAAAAGATTGGCCAGTGTGTGTTACAAATTTGATTTCTTTATCCCTACTGTTGTTCATAGTCAAAGATTTTAGGGCTGGAAGGGACCATTGTGATAATCTAATTTAACTGTCTGCATAACACAGGCTATAGAACCTCACCCAATAATTTCCGCATCAAGCCCATAATTTCTGTTTGAGCTACAGTGTATCTTTTGAAGGATAATCAGTCCTAATTTAAAGCCTTCAAGTATTATGCTAATGTCATGGCAGGATTAATGATTTACAAGTGTGAAGAAAAAAGCTCCATTGTCATTTGTCACTGACTCTTGCTGTATAGTGCTGCTGTGTGAAAGCCTGCTGGAAACTTTATCATTCATAGAAACCACAATAATGCATTTCTAAGAAACCAATAGCCAGTACTTTGCTGTGCAGTAACACACTATAATGTCAGGTCAGAGGTAGAAAATTTAAGGGAGATTATTTTATTTTTACTTTTCCTGGCTGAATATTTAAAACTAAAAGAAGAAAAAATTTTACCAGAGGAGCTAATTCACATAATTTAACCAACAAGAAAGAAGTGCTTAAGTTGTCCTAATATAGTATGTAATGATGTAGTGGGAAGCCTTGACACTAATCTGTTAACTATTTTTCTTATAGAGTGCTCTAAAAGTATCTTTGACAGTTACCTTGCAAATCAGATATATTTTAGTAGAAATTGCATTGCCAGCATAAATATAATTGCAAGACAAGAAAGAGGTTTCAGCTGATCTCTCACCATAAAGCATGAATTATAGTGGCAGTCTTACTGACAGTACAATGAAAACTGTTCTAACAATGACCCCCACCAGGTAACCCTTGCTGCAGCAATATTTTACAGTAGCCCAAGATTTCCAGTAGCATTCTGAAGGATGTTTTTAGTTAAAGTTCTGCTTAATGAGTTGTCCTTGTCCCTTGGTCATTTAAAACCAGTCTCGTATCTCATGGAGTTGAAAACCAGGAAAATGATTTTACCAAAAATTTTGAAATTTGAAATTTGTTTCTATTTTGCAGAGTTGAAAGGGACTTAGTTTTCAGTTTTTCATTAAATTTTCTCTGATGAGTTTTACCAAAATTTTGATTGAAATTTTTATCAAAATGAGAAATGCTCTCAATATCAATTTCAGTAAAAGAATATTGCAGGAAATTATGTGAAAATACAAAATTTTGATAATGACAGTTTTTTCCCCAAAAAGTTTTGCTTTGGAAATAAAGGACATTTTTTCATGGAAAAGAAAACTGTTGTGTGAAAAATTTCAGCTAACTCTGTCAACCGATCCTGATCCCATTGTAGCCAATGGCCAAACTTCCATAAACTTCATTAATAGCAGATCTGCCCTTTATAGCATCCAGTTACACCTTTCCGTTTTCCCATTGACCGAGCTCTTAAATGATTATTCATTTTAAAGACGTGTCCTGCAACACTTTATTTATCCTGGCCAATTCCCCAATATGATGAAACTGAAAGTGCAATATAGGAGCAGCATAACACTACCAAATCTTCACAAGGAAAGAAAACTATATATCATGTCTTATAGTTAAATATATTTTATTTTAATGTGTTGTTTTATGTGATGAATGTTCATGATTTGAAAACACACTTCCAATAGGTATTCAAAGATAATTTACTTTTTTGGGTTACAAGAATGGTGACATTAGAATGTATTTGGAGTAATCAGCTTTATTCTGTTTTCAGATTCTTCAGCTCCGTTTCTTGAACTACTCATCTATAAAAGATGTTTATTGTTTTTTATACTCAGCTGGTTTGAATATTATCCCATAATGAAAATAATTGTTTATGGATTACTTTTTCCTTCTCCATTTTGTTTGTTTTTCTAGATTTGGATTTTAAATGATATAGTCAGGAGTTCAGATTACAAAAGAAGTAAAACATTGGGGGTGATGGTAATTTTTGGTTTATGAATCACTTGGTCAATTTTAATCCCTGCTGTAATCCTGATTCACTTTGCGGCCTTATTTCATCACTTAAAATGTGGGTAATAATATGTCAAAGAGCTATTATGAAAATTATTGAGCTGTTTGTAGAATGCTTTATCTATCAAAAGATGTATATAGGTGCTAAAAAGCAGTGAGTCTAGTTTTCAGACTTGGGTGCCTAAAGTTTGGTAACTCAATCAATATGAAGACTGCATCCATTATCGTTTGAATTTAGCCTCTGACCTACTGGAGATTCCTAACTAGCAGAGAGCTCAAACTGGATTTAGGATATCAGAAAAGGGGAGATGGCCTGTGGAAGGCATAAACATTCTCTGAATCATGTCAGGGCTAGGAGTGGAAGACTGGGGGAAAATTAACTTAGGTAAAGGTTTAGATTCAACTGAGTACAGTCTGGTATGTGGACTGAAGTTCTAGTTAGATCTCTGTTCTTCTGAAGGGCCAACCCTTAATTTTTACCCTTTTTTTTTTGCAAAATATATTACAGTTATAATAAATTAAATAAAACATTGTGTGATCTGAATTGAAAAAACTTCATGATGGGTAAATTGTATATTTTTTCATTAAGTTAAAAAGGACCAGGAAACCTACAGCAAGTAGATATGTGTTTTCTCACTTCTTGGTTGTAGAAGAGTGAGAATTAGTGGGAGAAAGAGGGAGTTCAGAAATGGGGTTGGTGTATTTTGTGATTTTTTGATTTTGCGATTGGAGCCCCTGGCCACAATATCATTCCACAGAGTCCAAGTTATGTTTCTAACTGTTTTGGTTTCAAAGAACACATTTAAAACCTAAACTGCAGTGTTGTGTCCCTGAGTTTGCATACAGCCTTAAATAAGAGCACTGAAGTGTGAACTATCACATTCATCCCAATGGTTTAACTATGAAACCTAAAGATGAGTGATTAATGTAAAATGTTGTTAACATAATATAACATAATAACAAGTTGTTATTTCTACTGCTGCTCCTTTATCTGAGGCATCTGGCTGATATATTTACCCCACAGTTCCAAACTATCTGCCACGTTTTCTGGAGTGCCAAGAATCACAACTGCCTCCCTCCCAGTTGGCAACACCTCCAAATTCTCTGGATGGCTTCTAGGACATAGCTGAGCACTGTCAGTGCAAATATCTCTGACACTTTCCAAAGTGAAAAGGTGGGCAGAGTACATAATAAATTGCACATAACATCAAAATAAATAATCTAGGGCCTACAGTGTTAGCTGTATTAATGTTTTTCTTATTTAATTTTATTTAATAAAAATGTTTCTTTATTAATATAAATGAAGCTGTTGCAGAATTTCCAGTCTGGTGCCCCAGCATGCCATAAAACCAGGTGTTCTGCTTTGCTCAGAGAATGTGCATTGTTAGTGTTTGCCAACTTTTACAAGACAGCAGAGGACAGAACTCAGAGACTGAGGAAAGATTAGCAGCTCCAGCAATACCTCTAGCAATAATAACTTTTTATGGGGGCGAGTCTCAGTACTTCCTTGGGAGGCTGGAACTATGAGTATATCATCTTGATTTTATGGTTACACAAAATGAGTCAATATTGAAGAAACAGAAAATCCTTCAGGGGAAATGAAGATACCACTGAAGGAAATGTAACCAGATGGGCTAGGTTGGCTGTTGAATTCAATGCCAAAAGTTGTAAAATAATAATTATAACAAGGTTGGGCTCCTTCCGTTCACTGATTGTAAACCAAAGCAAACTGACTGAACCTCAGGTGCTGCAAGTTGCCAGTAAATGCTCTTCCAGACTCCAAAGAAAACACACTTTCCCTCCCTTTTTTTAACCGGATTGATCTGTGACTTTTTGACTAAGTGGTCGTAATGTAATGTAATTGTATTAACATAATTCTATTCACTAAATTAATCAAGTGGTTTAGGCCTAAACTCTAGTTTTTGTTTAATAAAAGGGTTAAAAAAAGGCTTCATCTATAACTGTTGTAACTGTGCACCTATGCTACTAGTGTGAATGCTGATATCACAGTGGCTGGGTGACTCACTTTACTCAATGCATACAAGTGCAAATGCTGATATCACTAGCCTGTCAGTGCTAGTATCACAGCAGCTTCTGGTCCTGACCAGCCATACTAGATCTTCAGGAGCAGCAGCTGTAGGTAATGTTGCAAAGATGGCCCAGTAGTTAGGGTGTTAACCTAGATATGTAGGTTCAAATCCCCAGTCTGTCATAGACTTCCTGTTGATCACTTAGTCTCCCTCTGCCATAGTTCAGTTCCTAATCAGTAAAATGGGCATAAGAGTACTTCCTTACCTCACAGGAGTGTTGTGAGCTGCTAAGATACAACAGTAATGAGCCATCTAGGTATCACAGATAGCTTTATTGTGCCTCTGCGTAGAGCACTGGGGTCTTTGAGCCAGCTTCTTGCAGATTGCCTGAATGTATTAACTACAAAGGAATGGAGTGCTTGTATTTCTTACACTATTCCCTGTAGCAGGCTGCAAAGGTTATTAATTCTTCCCTCCCAATGGTAACATGGAGGTTGAATTCTTGAGCTGAAAATGACCTGCTTGATGATTATAAGGTCTAAGAAAGAAAGTCTGCTCTACCATTCTGTTATGATCTTTGCCATATATATTGATAATCTTTTGCTTGGTATCCATATAGTCAGGTGTGCACGATGAAGTGGGCATTCGCAAAACATTTGACCAAAGTGTTTAAAACAACAATTATCTAGACACTGTGCTGTAAATTTTCAGTAGTGTCTATTTGGATATCTCACTTTTTGAGTGCCAAACTTGACACCTGTAGTATATCAAGATGGCCACCCAAAAACTGAGGCACAAAATTAGTGAACATTTTGTTTTGCATGTGTGTGTGAAAAATTACAACTGTATTATTGAGAATTTCTACTCCACTGAAAGATTTGTTATTAGGCAAAGTTTAAATTGGAAGATCAAAGATTCAATTTTATATATTTCTATTTTTGGAAGACTCCATAAACTATTCCAGATATTGTAACTAGTGTACCTGCAAGTGTTTTTGGTTTCCCGAAGGTCAGTATATTTCTATTTTCCTTAGTATAATGGCCTTTGTCTCTAAGGAAATAGGGATGGACAAAAAGCTTGATGTTTGTATTTGTTTTAAATGATTTGGGCCAATTTTTAGATCTGAACAAAAATGAACAGTAATATTGTCTCTAAAAGCTCAGTCAGTCGAAGATGCTATTTTCTGTAGAAAAGGAACAACTTTTGGTTCATATTTTAAAAATCTTAGGCCCTGATCATAGAATATCAGGTTGGAAGGGACCTCAGGAGGTCATCTAGTCCAATCCCCTGCTCAAAGCAGGACCAATCCCCAACTAAATCATCCCTGCCAGGGCTTTGTCAAGCCTGACCTTAAAAACCTCTAAGGATGGAGATTCCACCACCTCTCTAGGTAACCCATTCCAGTGCTTCACCACCCTCCTAGTGAAAAAGTTTTTCCTAATATCCAACCCAGGCCTCCCCCACTGCAACTTGAGACAATTACTCCTTGTTCCGTCATCTGGTACCACTGAGAACAGTCTAGATCCATCCTCAGGTAAACACGTACTTATATACTTAACTTTAAACTGCCCAATACTTTTGAAAATCTGTCCATTTGTTTAGGTGCTTAAACATCGATGTCAGAACCTAACTTTAGGATCTTATTTTTTAAAAATCTTGGCCAATGTACAGTCAAATCTACAAAAAACAGAGAGAAATACTTTTGTGTATTTTAGTTATAAATGCCAGGTGTTACCTGTTGCAATAGAAGGTAAGAGTTTCAGGCAGAATGTGCTTTTTAAGTTGGTAGTGTCCCTTTAAGAGTGCTGCATGCCACATTTTGTGTGAAATAAAGCAGGTGTTTAGTAGTGCACAGGGACATTATACAACAGAGTAAGAAAGCAAGTGAAAAGTAATTGCTGCAATTGAAACAGTAAGGAAATTCATCTGTTTCCTCAGTATGTGCTCAAGGTTCCACTAATGCTAAAATGGGCATTCAGCAAGTTAAAAAGTAAGCTTTAAAATATTTATTTTCAGATCCTCAAGGATATAAAATAATAATAGTAAATGTTGATAGCTACATGAAATGATGGAGAAAAGCCAGGCTTTCCTGGATATCTGTGGAACCATCAGGATGTTTCACTGCGCATTGGAACCAACCAGCATATCACTAGGGGATTCAAAATAGATTTTTAAAAAGGTTATTATGGACCCAATTCTGCAAGGTCTTTACTCATGTGAGGACTTTTCGCTGACAAGAGTAGCTCCGCTAACTTGAGTGAAAATGTTAGTGTGAATAAGGGCTTGTACCATCCAGGCCTTTGCTGCTGTTTGGGTGCTGAATGCTGCTCTATCTATTTAGGGAAGGATTCATTTTCTGTTTTACAGGATCACAATTTGGGGTGGAAAAGAACAAACAATAAAGGGAAAACAAATAAACCAAAAGATACAATTTTGTCTAGAAAATTTGGATAGGAGTTGAAAGCATTCAGTTGTGCAACAGGGTCATGGCTTACATTACATGCAGTTTCCTGTCTTCAAGGCATATAAACACATGATTTTTAATTTTTTTTTTAACCAAAATGTGCAGCACTTGAGATACATGTTTCTGGCTGATAATTAGAGACAGACAATAGGCACGAATTCAGCAAAGCATTTAGGCACATGTCACTGTTTTGCTGAATCAGGGCCATAACTTGTAATGAGTAACTTATTTGATGAATTACACCTCTTTTTCTGATGTGTGAAGTGTCCACAAACAGATCATGGTTTTCTCAGATACAATTCTTTAATCAAAATTATTTGTCAGTAATTTCTATGAATTATTCTTGGTCTGCAACCCAATTGCAAACAGTTCATTGCATGTATTGGATATTCAGAATTAAAGGGGTCAGGCCCTGTGCTGATGAAATTATAATGCCTTTCTTTCTAATGCATCTTTAGATTTTGAAGAGCACACGTCTGAGTGCATGAACGTTGTGCTCTCAGAGTAGCTGCAGTCTTGTTAGAGAAAATATACACCCTCACTGTATTGCATAAAAACTTTACTTTTGTTCTTTTTTTCTTGTTTTCCTTAATTAAAAAATAAATGATCTTAGGTTCTAATTATATGATTGCGCCTTATGTTTGGAAGACTGTAACAGTGAACAGTGGTGGTTTTATTATTTGCTTCAGGTTTTTCAGAAGAGGAAGTAGTAAGAAGTTACATATGCTGTGAAATGATTAAATTTTTAGCTGATAAAATTAGTCCATCCATTTATTAGAATACTGCACTGTGTATATAGTACAGAATCAGATATTTTCTTTGAAATGAGTTTTTACAAAAAAGAAACTGAGTTTCCTAAATATAATCTAGATTGGATGTGTGTACATGCAATAATTCGAAGAGTAGAAGACATCCATTTTAGAGACTCGTAAAAACTGTAGAAATGTGTAACTATAGTCTAGCTATAAACTTGTATTTTACACAAAATTCCTTTAATCAGTATTATTTCATCACAATTAAATAAACACATTTATATCTGATTATATCATGGGAAATTGAAGGTCATGTCAAGCTCAGTGCTAAAAGTAGAAGTGTAAGAGGAAACAGATTTCCCCAGGTTTTTTTTTCCAACATCCAGCATTTTTTCCCCCCATTTCAAACATACCATGAAGCAAGTCAGGCTCATTTTAAGGTCATACAGTATATGTGAAAAACCATTTCCATAGCATGTTCCTCAAAAGGTAAAGGCTAGTGTCTCTGGGGAAGTTTCAGTCCCCTTCAAGGGAAGTTCACATGAGCCAAAGGGAAATGAAAAAGGAATAAATGTTCTCGCTTCATCTTTAGGACTCAGCACAGGGCAGAATTGTCCCTTGCAAACCAAATGGGCACAGATAGTTTTCCTTTTGCTGAGCCCTTAGGGTATGTCTACAAAGCATTTTGGAGTTTGCAGGAGCGAGTGGCCCAGCCCGTGTTCATAAACTCAGGTTGGCAGGGCTCATGCTAGTGCTCAAAAATAGTTGCATAGAAGTTCCAGCTTGTGCTGTATCTCTGGCGCTGAAGCCTCAGGTGTGGGGTGGGCTTCAGAGCCTGAGCTTAGCCCAAGCTGCGACCATGTGCATCAACCGCACTTACCCGGCAGCTCTGATGGGGGCTGTGTTTCTTCCCTTTGAGAGTCTGTGACCAGTGTTGAATACAGTGACTAGACAGATTGTTTTAAACCAAGCCATTGTTTCGTTTTAACTGCTGGAACAAATATAGAATAAAGAAGGATTTTAAAATAATAAACACACTATACACACCTATCTTACTGTAGTGAGGCGGTGGGATACCCCACAGCCCCGCGGAGGGATGAGCCTCCCCTAGCACCAATGTGGGTGGAGCCAGTGGATCCTGTGCCCGTCCCCAGAGGTCACGGCGCAGGACAGGAAGTATAAAAGCCCAACTGCAGAGCTCACTTGAAAGACAGCCGCCGGAGAGGCCAGATGCCTGTGGCCTAGCTCCGGGTTGGGAGATGCCGGCAGGCTGCGGCCGATCCGAGGACTGGCCGGACCAGCTAAGCCTACCCCTCGCCAGTAACCCGGAGGAACCGATGGTGCTGGAAACCTCCGAGGACACCGCCCTAACCCAGGTACCTTAAGAGGGGTAGTGCAGAAGTAGCCTGGGGGCAGCCGACCCTGGTCTGGCCGCAGCACTGCCAGAACCAATGTCAGTGTGTTGCGGTCAGGATCCCCACTGACACAGCAGTGAGTCTTCTGCTGCTGCTAGGGCCCCGGGCTGGGACGCAGTGGAGTGAGTGGGCCTGCGTCCCCCCTGCCACCCCACTCACGGGTGGCAGTCTCCCCCTCGCACCAGACGCTCAGAACCAGAAGATACTGACTGTTTGCTGCCCTGCCCTGATCCTGGGCCTGGGCTTCTATTGAACTATTGGCTCAACCCCTGCCTGTGGGCCTGAGCTCCTGACTGTTTGTTTGCTGCCCCGCCCTGACCCAGAGCCTGGGCTCATATTGAACTACTTGCTCAGCCCCTGCAGTCAATCCTGCTTAGGGTTACCATTCGTCCGGATTTACCCGGACATGTCCTCCTTTTTGTGCTAAAAATAGCGTCCGGGGGGAATTTGTAAATCACTCAAAATGTCCGGGATTTCCCCCCTCCCCGGCAGAGCAGAGCGAGCGGCTGGGAGGGCTGCAGGAAAGTCACGGGCTGGACTCCGGAGCAGCTGTAGAGGAGCTCCTCCTCCTCCCCCCTCCCTCCCTGCATTCTGAGCCGGCAGCTCCTCCCCGGCAGCCCCGCTCCAGCAGCACTGTGCGGGGGCAGGGACCGGGTTGTGTGTTGTGCTGGGGAGCGCAGCCACGTGTCCGGCTCGCACAGAGCCCAACACCCTGTTCTGAGCAGCAGGGTAAGGAGGCCAGGGGGCAGGAGAAGGGGCAGGGAGGTTCTGGAGGGGGCAGTCAAGAAACGGGGGGGGGGGTCGGGAGTTCAGGGGGGGGCTTTTTGGGGGGAGTGGAGAAAGTTTTGGGCAGTCAGGGTACAGGTAGGGGGTAGGGTCCTGGGGGGCAGTTGGGGGGGGGTCTTAGGAGGGGGCAGTTAGGGGACAAGGAACAGGGAGTCTTAGATAGGGGGTGGGGTTCTGGAGGGCAGTTAGGAGCAGGGGTCCCAGGAGGGGGCAGTCAGGGGACAAGGAGCGGGGGGGTGGGGGGCTGGGAGTTCTGGGGGGGAGCTGTCAGGGGGCAGGAGTGGGGAGAGGGATCGGAGCAGTCAGGGGACAGGGAGAAGAGGGGTTTAGATGGGTTGGGAGTTCTGGGGGGGGCTGTCAGGGGGTGGGGAGTGGTTGGATGGGGCGTGGGAGTCCCAGGGGTCTGTCTGGGGGTGGGGGTGTGGCTAAGGGTTGGGGCAGTCAGGGGACAAGAGGCAGGGAGGCTTAGATAGGGGGTGGAGTCCTGGGGGGCAGTTAGGGGCAGGGGTCCCAGGAGGGGGCAGTCAGGGGACAAGGAACCGGGGGAGGGTTGGGGGTTCTGGGGGGGTGGGAAGTGGGAGGGGCAGGGGCGGGGCTAGGGCGGGGCTAGGGCGGGGCTCCTCCCGTCCTCTTTTTTGCTTGCTGAAATATGGTAACCCTAATCCTGCTTAAACTCATTTCTTCCATTAAACTTCTCAACAATATTATTATTTGCGTTATAGTAGTGGCTAGAAGCTGCAGTCTTGGACCAGCACCACATTGTGCCAGATGCTGTACAAACACAGACCACAAAGACAGTCCTTGCCCTAAAGAATTTACAACCTAAATAGTAAACAGTACATTCTAATATCTACCATAATCTGTTGTTAATCTTCCAGTTAGAAATTTAAAAAATACTGAATTGTTTTCACACTGAAATATTGTCTGTGTTTGAACTGTATTCTCTAACTAAGATTTTAATTCCTTCCCTCCCCTGCCCTACTGAGACAGGGGTCTTGCTGTTTATGTATCACACAGCATTGTGTTTATCTGTGCTCAGTGAGTGAATGAGTGAATACGGATTCTTTATTCTGATATGCTCTTTGATCTTAGATACATGCTTTAAGTGCATTTTAGTGATTACATTAACCACAGAGCACCAGATGCTACTCCTCCACTCACTGCACAGTGCCGATGGGATTAAATATATAGAGAGCTCGTGGAGTATGCAAGTAGCTAAGAAAGATGCTGCCCAGTCTCCACATCACTAACTTTCTCATTAAGCAAAACTCAACAGACGATAGTCCACATGGAAATAAAGGGTGGGGCCACGCGCTGGGGAAGGAGCATGTGCCCACCTTAAACTGCAGCCAATCCACCAGTTTGCAGAGAAGTTACCCTTCCAGAGATAGCATTAACTTCTGCTCTCACTGCCTTGTGCCAATCCTAGATTGCAGCTGGGGGCCAGCAGCAAATAGCAGCACAGTTATGGGATAGGAAGCACTGGTCCGAGATTTCTTCAGTACAGTCAGCCAGAATATACTCAAGCTGTCCACAGCCCCGGCAACTGCTCTGGTTCTGCAGACCCGCGTGGTGGGGAGAAGAATGCTCAGACACTCGGGTTATATTAGGGCCATTCAGTTCTCACATTAGTAAGTTTCCTTCTACTTTTTAAATAATAAGGGAGCATAATGGGCTTGAAGTTGTAAACTCCTTGAAGGCAGGTTCTCCTCTTTGCATTGCACAGCACAGACGGTGGTAGACAATAATCATGGTGTGTGCCATTCCTAGTTTCTTGCATCAGTAATCTTTAATATTGATTTTACTTATATGATAATAAGTGTATTCAAATACCTAAAAAGAAAAAAAATCGATTTAGAAGCAGTGATCATTGCGGAACAGATGGATAAGACTATTGACATTTTATTAAAACTAGTTTGGCAGAGGATCCATCCCAGAATACTGACGACAGTGACAAGAGAACCATTTAGACCCTGGAATGAAGTAGGAGCAAATTAATGAAAGGTGAGCCAATCATCTCCAAAGGCTGCTCCGGGAGTTTAGGAATGGTATCAACATCAACCTGGGCCATCACTTTAAAATAGCTAATCAATTTGTATAAATGTTATGCACCTCAGCGAATACATTCAACTGCCCTTTGTCTTCTCTATGATCATTAACATGTCTATCTACAGCTCTTCTCCTTTAGCCTTGGCAATGTTTGTAGGGTTTATTTGTCCCCAGTTAAATGTTTAACTGTTAAGTAAACAGGGTTTCTAGATTAGATGAAGAGTACCAGCATCTCTGTGCTGTACAGGAGTTGATGCTTCAATTAAAAAAAATATATCTAAATCATGCTGCTTTTTCTCACAACCTTGGCATCCGTTTGGCTTCTGAGGCCTGGTCTATACTACCCACCTGAATCGGCGGGTAGAAATCGACCTCTCGGGGATCGATTTATCGCGTCCCGTCGGGACGCGACAATCGATCCCCGAATCGGCGCTCTAACTCCACCAGCGGAGGTGGTAGTAAGCGCCTCCGACAAAAAGCGGCAGAAGTCGATTTTGCCACCGTCCTCACAACGGGGTAAGTCGGCTGTAATACGTCGAATTCAGCTACGCTATTCACGTAGCTGAATTTGCGTATCTTAAATCGACTCCCCGCTGTAGTGTAGATGTACCCTGACAGTGCCTTCCTTGCTATCCCCAGAACAGATGCCAACTTCAGGTAATTATAATTGCGAAGATTTTAACAGCACATGCAATGGGGAATCCAGTTGAAACATACCAATCTCCTTCTGGATTGCAGACAGAGAACATGCTTTTTCCTCATTTGAAGTTAAATGACAGGTTAACAAATGCTGGAGTTTGACAGCAAAGTAACTGAAATGCACAGATAAACTACAGGTACAGTTATTGACTTAATAAATGGCTTTGTAACACAAACATCAACTTTTAATATTTTCAATTTTTTTTTTAAATCTAAAAGGATCTTGCTTGTTTTTCTCAGCATGCAAGAAATTTCCATCTCCCACAAATGGATTTTTGTATTGTCGAGCTGATTACTGCATTATTCGTTGCAAAGATGGTTTCCAGTTTGACAGTGAACCGGCAAATGGCTATTTGTGCCATCCAACAGGAGTGTGGACTGCAGTGCCTCCAGAAGAAAGTGTTCCTTGGCCTAACTGCACATTGAAAGGTCGCTAAACACCAACTATTGCACCCTTTCCCAACAGATAGTTAATGCTCTGGTGATTTATAAAGTAAAGTTATGCATGCTTCAGCCATTGGTCATGCTGGAGTTTGTTGAAATGTGTATATTATCTTTAACTTGGTCTGGATTCAACTGTCAGCTTTTTGGTAGATGCCAGGAACCAAATTAGGAACATTTAGTAAGGAGTGGAGGAACATCAACTACTTCTGAGAGTGAATGGTTCCAATAGCCCTGTTTCTCATCCTAACCTTTGTAGTTGGCTTGCTCTTTCCTATTGTACTTTCCCCTTGTTACCTTGTGAGGTATGACTTCCTCTTAGACCCCCAGGAAAAAGACACTGAGGAGCCTGATCTTGTGAGGTGGTGAGTGCCTCTAGGAAGGGTGACTTCAGTAGGAGCTGAAGATGCACAGCAGCTCATAGCATTGTGCTTTGAAGCTTTGGGCCTGTGTATTTGTGTAATACACATTTCTTAAAGCTTTAGGGGGCTTCTTGAACATCAGCCTTTGGGTCCTATTTCCACATCTCTGCCAGGCTAGAGACAATGGGGAGTCATTACAACTCAGTAATGGTAGGTAAAGTACCTTGGTACAATGGGTTTGCTTGATCTGGGAGTAGATACTTCCTCCTCCTGTCTGAAGAGAAGAGGGAAGTGGAAAGCAATGGAGAGTTACTGAAGGACGAAGCCAAAAGACTCACGGGGGAAATACTTACAGAAACATACTCAGAACATTGGGCAGGAGAGGAGAACGGGGCGGATTACCAAGATCATTGGAAGCCAGCTTACTTAGGAAGACAGGCTCCATGGTTTGGAAAAGAAGTCATTCAGCTGCATGGGGATCCAGGATCCCACAGAGGACCCTGATCCAGTCCAAAGAATGCTCTGGAGTGGTGAGGAAACTGAGTCAGGGAAATGATTGTAGGTATAGATCTGTGTATTTCCCATGTGATTAAGTAAAGAGCAAGAATGTTAAACTTCTGTGCAAAGTGTCAATGCATTATATGGTTCACCTATCCCCATGGATGTGAGGGCAAACTTGGTTACTCTAGTTTTTCAGTTGAGCTGGAGATAATGAAGAAGAGAATGTAGTCTGAACACCTTTTGTTCTGAATATCCTTTGGTGTCTATATCCACATTTGGCAGAAGTATGGTGATATCATAATTTAAATCTTACGGTTATCTTCAAGGGAGCCATTGATAAGAGAGGTTAAGCGCTGGTAATAGCTTATTATGTCTACACTACAGTTAGACACCTGTGGCTGGTCCATGCCAGGCTTGCAGAGCTTGGGCTAAGGGGCTGTTTAATTGTGGTTTGGGCTTGGGCTGCAGCCTGAGCTCTGGGACCCTCCCACCTCACAGGGTCCTAGAGCCTGTGGGTTTTTAATTGCAGGGTAGACATACCCTTAAGGTGTGTACCAGCTCCTGTTGCAGCCAATGGGAGTCTTCCATTGCTGCAGGGAAAGCAGGACAAACCCCTAGTGTATGCTTTAGCTAATTACTCTGTTATTTAGCCGTTCTATTGGGATCACTTTTTGAAGACCCTACAAAACCTACCCAAGGATTAGTTTGTTTGTACAGCATTCTGAACATCTAAATCCCTAAGTTAATGCAAAACATATTATTCTTGTGCTTTTGCTGCTGATGCTACCATTCAATCATTAAGGATATATTTTTTTCAGACTGGGTTCAGTTAAGCTTCTAGGTATTTTGAATTTTGCTCATCACTAAACTTTATGGGTCAGATTCCCTTGCTCATGTGTAGGGCCCTACCAAAACGCTCTGTCCATTTTGGTCAATTTCATGGTCATAGGATTTTAAAAAAATCATAAATTTCATGATTTGAGATATTTACATCTGAAATTCCACAGTGTTGTAATTGTACGGATCCTGACCCAAAAAGGAGTTGTGGGGTGTGTGTGTGTGGGGGGATGTCTGCAAGGTTATAGTGTGTGTGTGTGTGTGTGGGGGGAGGTTGCAGTATTGCTACCCTTACTTCTGTGCTGCTGCCTGCAGAGCTGGGCCCTCAGTCAGCAGCCACCACTCTCCAGCTCTGATGGTAGCAGTGAAGAAGTAACGGTGGCATGGTACGGTATTGCCATTCTCAGGGCTGTCCCTAGGAAGATGCTGGGCACATGACACCCCACCCCTCTGCCCCAGGCCCTGCCCCCACCCTACCCCTTCCCCCAAGCCCCTGCCCCACCTCCTCCTATCCCTGCTCCGGCCCCACCCCATCCCCATTCTGCCCCAAGCCCCCACCCTGCCTCTTTCTGGCTTCTGCCCCCTCCCCTGAGCGATTCCAGGAGCTGGTGGGGCAGAGTGGGGCAGGCTGGGGCTGGTTCGCTGCTGGCTCCAGGCCGCTGCTAACCCCCAGGCTACCTTGGACCCCACGTCACCTTGAAGCGTGGGGCCCCCCAAAGTGTGGTGCCCGGGGCAGTTGCGCAGGTCCGTCCTATGGACGGGATGGCTCTGGCCATCCTTCTGCACTGCTGCTGGCAGGGCACTGCCTTCAGACCTGGGCGCCTGGCCAACAGCAGCTGTTCTGCAGCCGCCCAGCTCTGAAGGCAGCACAGAAGTAAGGATGGCAATACGGCAACCCCCCTAAAATAACCTTGTGACCCCTCTGCAACTGCCTTTTTGGTTCAGGACCCCCAATTTAAGAAATGCTGGTCTCCCCCATTAAATCTATATAGTATAGGGTAAAACTACACAAAAGACTAGATTTCATGGTCCATGACACGTTTTTCATGGCCATGAATTTGGTAGGGCCCTACTCATGTGAAACAGTGCCTTTATTTAAGTGGTCCCACTCACATGAATTAGACCTCTAGTGGTTAAGGTGTTATGCAACATGAGTAACTACTGGTCTTTGTTTTTTGACACACCCTACCATTACCTCATACATAAATTCTGACATATGATAATGACATGTCCTAGTTTGGCTTGTGTGGCATGTGCATCTGAAGATGTGTGTATAAAGGATGAAACCAAAACAGCGTGGGATTAGTTCACCATTGTGCTAAGGGGATGCGGTTCCACCTAAGTCAGTGGAGTTGTGTGTCATTTACACCAGTGCTGAATTTGACTCAATATCAGTATTGTTACAATATGCAAGTCTTAATTAGGGTTATTTGCCAGACACAGGGGAGGCCTGGTGTGTGGAGGAGCCGGCTTTAAATATTTATCTTGTAGGCTGCTCTGAAAAGTGTTTGTCTTGAAAATGTTTAACTTTCAGAGCAGCTCAATGATTCCAAAAGCCTTACATAAATGTAAAAGGAGATGAAGACTGTGCTAAAAAGAAATGAATTGCATTTGTATCAGTAACTGTTTAATGAAATTAATGCACTTATTTCAGAGTGCATTAGTGGGCAGTCAGGCATTTATAAATACATACAAATATTGTTTGAAGGGATACAGAAACTGACAGGGGGAGCACTAGGAAATAATGAGACGATACCTTGGGCATCATACTAACCATTTAAAGTTGTAGTGATTAATTTTCACCTGCTTAACTCTTTCCCTGCTCTCTGATTGGGCCTATGGCTATGGGCAAAAGAGTTGCAGTTCACACAGACGCCCCAACTTTATATGGTCAAAAATAATTACTGCATTTTGTGGGTAAACACGTAGATAGACATGTAGGGCCAGATCTTAGCTTCCCTTCCAGTTGTTTGGGCCAGTCCTGCAGTGCAGAGAAGCCGCAGCCAGAAGTTTGACATAACCAGCTAATTTGAGATTACCCTCATGTAAGAGACATAGCTGAGTGGCATAGAGCCACCATAACAAGTTTTACACCACCCTCACCATGTCCCTAAATATAGGGGACATGTTGGGGGTTGGCTAGGGGTAGGATGACCTGATGTCCCGTTTTTGGGAACTTTTTCTTATATAGGTGCCTATTACCCCCTGTCCCGTCTTTTCCCCCACAGTTGCTATCTGGTAACCCTAGCTGGGGGAGTGGGTCTCAGCTCACCCCAGCACAGGGAGGCCATAAAAACACCTTTTTACTACCCCTTGCCAGCTGTTCCAGGTGCATCACCAGCACATGAGAGTCTGATCCCTAACTACGTTTCTGTACGCCGACTTCTGGGCAGAAATGGGTGCGTCAGGCTGTTTTTGCTATTTCTAGCTTGATCAAAACCAGGAACTCCTGGAAACTTCATGAGAAAGGGTGTTCTGAGAGTTCCAATGCCAATTCTGCCTGGCCAGGGTTTTGGCATAGTTTGGATAAGCTTTGGATAAATATCCTAACGTTTGGGTACTTCTCCGAACAGAACTTTCTGAATTTGACCATCACTGTTGAAAACTCAACTCTGATTTCCTTTGGGGGGTGTACACTGATAAGAAGGGAAGTAAACAGAGCTAGTCTTCATAGTTATTACCAAATTTAAAATTGCCAGCCAAATATTTTGGAAGTTGGAGTGTAAAGTCATAACCTCTAATGCTGCACTCCAATCCATCTGCTCCCTTTTGTAGCACCCCTTTAACTTGGGAAGTGTATCATTTCTCAGCACTTTAGTCATATCACCTAATACCCATCCTCATTCTTTAGTGATTTAAATGTATAAAAACCTGCTGAGACCCCTGGAGAAACTTAGAAAATCCATTTAGAAAATTCTCTTTTAAGTTAGTATAGGTTTTCTGGGCCTAATTTTGATGTTGCCCTGGTATAAATCAGATGTTACTCAATTGACGCCAGTGATGTACACAGGGTTGACACCAGTGTACATGAGATCAGAAGCAGGCACTCTGTATTCATTTGAGCAAAAATAGCATCTTTGTTTCTAACGAATTCATTAGACTCTGCTGCTTATTCTCCCCATGAACTCATGTTTGTCAAAACACAGTAATTTATACAGCAACCAATTCAGATATTGCAAACAGGACTGCTTCAGATGGGGAGCACATCACAGCAGGAGCACATGGACTCCTGGAAAGAAAGAAAGAAAAATCTTGTTTCTTTACAAGTATTTCAAGTATCAAAATAATAGGGAAAGTAGCACAGAAAATATATTTGCACAATTGTCTCAAAATTCCTTATGATAAGATGTGGACAGGTGTGGACAGGCTAGCCGTATCTTTGCTTGCTTAATCCAGGGGTTGGTGGGATCTGGAAGCAAGTAGGCAAATCAGACACTTTAAATGCCAATTGAGAGCTAGATTACAGCCATAAATGATGTTTGTATTTTCAAATGTAGCCACTTATTTTGATTTTCATCAAGTCCAAGATACATAGTATCATGCTAATTTTTATCATTTTAGTGTTTGTTAGGAAAGTGACCTATACTATGGAAGTATTAGAAGTGCCATGATATTTGGAGTTCCTATGGTAACTTTCATTATGGAACTGAAGTGTAAATGATTAATTTTAAAACCAAATGCTTAGCAAATGAAGCAGTGATTCAAGCAACAATGATTTTTAATTTATTTTCCTCCAAATTGCATGCATTTGAAACATTGTTCTAATTACTGTACTTATTGACTTAAAACCATTATAACTCCATTTAAGTTAAAGGCCCAGTTTATACCCAGTTTATATAATTCCACTGACATATTTGATTCTGCCAGTTGGAAATAAATACATCTGTTTCAAACAATGACAATTTATTTTAAAATGGAGGAAAAATAGAGGAACAGATCCTCAGCTAATGTAAATTGGCATAGCCTTATTGAAGTCAATGGAGCTACACCAGTTCCTATCAGCTGAGAATATGGCCAACATTCTCAAATACGGATTTGATGAGGGGACTGCATAGTTTAGCTATAGTAGGGATGGACAACTCAGTTACAGTGAGAACTAATCCATGCCCTTTACCCAAAGTTTAAGTTATACTGTGGCTCCTTTTACTGTACGTTAGTTCCAAACTCCCTCATACAGCTTTTCCCTCACAGTGGCCACGCAGACCGACTACTCCCTCGGCTTCTCCTCCAGCCTGAAGTTCAGACTCACGGCCTACTGTCTCCCTGCAGCAGCAGCACTGTGCCATGGCTGCAGCCCATATTTTTCTCTCTCAAAAAAGCAACCCCACCTTCCAATCTGCAGCAAGAAACAGGGGCTGGATTTCCTGCCAGCTCTTTAGCCAGGCAGAGCTCTGGAGAGACCAACTCCTTCTGCTTGCTTACCCCCAGCCAATCAGTGGGCAGGGCCAGCCTCCACAACTTTCCTACTCATCTGGGCAGTGGGGACTCCATACAAGTCCATGTCATCTCAGAAGTATGGTTACCCTTCATTGATTGTTTTTTATTTTTGTGCCTCTTAAACTATTTTTAGCTCATAAGTTAACTCAAACATTATGAGAGAACCTGTTCTTTTGAGGTTTCTAACTTGATTTTGAAGACTAAAGAAGTTTGAATAGTTGGGATAAGATGACTTTAATACATTTGTATATTTGCCTATGTAAAATGAGATAAAGGATCTTTACCCTCCAGGTCAACAGTTCATATCCGTCTCCTATATGTCGTTACCATCTGGTCTCTCATTCTAGTGTCTCATGAGAATGAGATTGTCTTTTTTGCCTAGTGGATTCTCTTTTCCTTATAGGGTGAAATATTCATACTCCACTCTGTTTTCAGTCCTGATGCTGCAGCCTGTCTATAGCCTTCCCCCAGAAGATGCTAAAGAGAGTGTTTAATGAAATACATCTTACATGCCAGTTTCAAAAAAATATGCAGGAGGGGGAATCAAGTGAGTGAACCTCCCTCAAGATAATTCAGTCTGAAGGGAGAGATAGTTTAGCTTATGGGCGGAAGGAAGGTGATCCTAAGCTGGTCACCCTCAAATGAAACCTGAACACAAGTGAAAATTAACTTGGTTGTTTCAGGCCTATCTTCTTAAAATTCATTCAGAGGTTTGATGAACCTTGGTGAGTTTCAAAATCCATTATTAAAATGATCTGTATAACTGTAGGTGCTAGTTCTTTTTATTTACTGTATTGTTTTATAGAACATTTTAAAATAAATAAGTGGTGGGATTTTATATCTGGAAGTGCAGGAAAGAATGAAAAGTTAAAGGACTTCTAAAATATGCACTTTACTCTTAACAAAATAGTAGTGACTCATCATAGTAAACAGGGCATGCTACAAAATATATCTGTCTTTATAGCGGCTATAGCTTTTACAAGGTAGAGGCATTTATTTAGATATAGATATAATTTGTCTCAATTGCAGTAGTCACATTGAAATATTCAGATACTGATCTTTCTCTTTTGCTCTCAGATTGCAAAGAAGAAAATAAAATTGAACATTCCTGAATTAAAAAGTGCACCTTCTTTTGGAGCTTTTAAAAATTACACAAAATCTGTTAAACAGGGACCTGAAATTTGTTGTACATCAGCTATAATGATGACTAATGAATTCCTTCTGTAGTGGAGCAGCTTGTCTTGTTTAAGACAGATATCTTTATATAAACAGCTCACTTTAATGAGAAAAATAACTTAAAATCAAAGCCAGTCTGGTCATTTCAAATATATCACAGTTCTGGGGCCGTGTGCTATTCAGAGTCAAGGGAGCAAATCAGAGAAACGTATTTTTATGAATGACACACAAAACCGGAATTTTTGGAGGTACAGGACCATATGGGCCGAGATCTGTGGTTCCTTGCTCATCTCTTGGTCTCCTTTAACTTCTTGTGGCAGAGCTCTTGACCAACCATGCTACCAGGGATTCCCCTGCCTGCCACTGGACCTGGATTCACTCTTTCCTCAAATAGCGTGGGTTACAGTGACCTGAGCAGTATTAACGTAAATATGGAATTCACACACGTTTGGTGGGAGAGCAGTACTGCCCCAACCCTGCCTAGGGTTAAAGGAGGGTGAAGTGGATGTCATAGAGACGCCAATCTCCCTTCTTTGCCCCACTCTCCTATTTGCCCAGTCACACACATTTCATGTGCCGGTTTCTTTGTATTTCTACAATATTAGAAAGGGGCCCCCTATGGAAGCAACAAAAATTGCCCCTTACCCACAAAATTTCTTTCCCTTATGCAACTCCAAAATAGAGAAATATTGACTTCTTAGTATCATAACAATGAATAAAAAGAAGCGCATTTATTGTAACAAATGACTTCATCCACCAAAGTCAGGCAGCCCCTGGGCTGGATTCAGCTTTCAGAATACTTGACCCTATTCTGTGAATTAATAGAACTCTTTCTTCTAGATCAAGTTAGCCAAATGACCACTACTTCTTAGCTGCTTGAATTTATTTATCTGCAGTGCAGAATTTACAGCATTCCCTATAATTGGAATAGGAAGTTACCAAGGTACATTTCAAAGGTGTGGATGATAAAAAAAACCTGTTTTAATGTTCTCCTATACAGCTGTGCCACCCTTTGGAAAACAGTGGTGTTGCATGGGTGTCAATGAAGGCAGAATTTGTCCCAAACAATAAACAGCCATTTTACAAAAATTGTCCGGGGGGGGGGGGGGGGGGGGGTTAGAGGAAGCAACCCCCAGAGTCAGGCTTCAGATGGAAATAGGAGAGGACATCGGGCTGTAGATGAAAGGTGACTTGATTATGGTGTATAAGTATCTTTATGGAGAGAAAATACTGAGTATTGAAAGGCTCTTTTATCTAGTGGAGAAAGGCATAAGAATCAATGTCTGGAAATTGAAGCCAGACAAATTCAAATGATAAATTAGGCACATGTTTTTAACAGTGAGGGTGTTTAACTGGAACAAACTACCAAAGGAAGTGGTGGATTTTCCATCTCTTGATGCCTTCAGATCAAGACTAGATGCCTTTCTGGACGTTATGCTTTGGTCAAACATAAGGTATTGGGCTCAATACAGGAGTAACCAGGTGTAATTTAATAGCATGTGATATGCAGGAGATCAAACTAGACAATTGAATGGTCCTTTCCAGCCTTAATCTATGAATCTAAGGTACAGAGATCTTAAATCCATTGACACTCTGTTGCTTTAGAAATTTGAGGGAATTAATTATTACTGCTACCAAATCCAGTTTTAAGTTGGCATACCTCTTTCAGCTACATCCTACAGCCCCAGTGTATTACTACGAAAGATGAAGAATTGGAACAGGAGACACATTAGTGAGTGTTTTGACAGACGGGAATAGGAAAGTCATTATAGCAGTAGGCATCTGGACTGCACTGTATGGATCTGTACAGCATTGTTCATGTAGCTGGGCTACGTGATGCAGAATTTGCCCCACTGTATAACTTGTAAAGAATGGTATTTATCTTCCCTGTACGAGCAGGTCTTTATCCATGAACAAACATGAAGCTGACAATGGACGACTGCTAAATTTTCTTGTACAGTTTTAGCTATTCAGTTGGCCTGAATCCTAAAGCCACAATATAACTACTGCAAGACCGGAGTCTTGGGGATTGTTTAAGTGTTGAAGAGTCCCTCCCTTTAACTTATTTCCTTCTTTATCACAGGCACAGCTGATTAGATAGGGAAGCATGCTGGCTGGCGCCTTCCTATCCTGTATGTTTTTAATACATCAGTGCTGTGTAGGGTAGGTCATGTTCCTATTCATTTTACATGACCTTTCCTTTTTACACCCTTTTTAATTGCAGTTTGTTTCTGTAACCTTAAGAGTCCTGCATGCCAGTCTAAAAGACGTGTGTTTTTTTTTAAAGCCACCTCCAGAAAGTGTTGGAAACTTCATGAAAATGTTCAGCAAACGTAGTCTTGGGAACTTATACAGCCTCTTCTGTATAGTCCAGACTGGGAGTACAATGCTTTTTTCCCCAGATAGGTTTGGTTTAATGTACTGTAGTGCATTATTAAACTAGGTTCTAAAATTTATGTGCCCCTTGGAGTGCACATGAAACTTTTATGAGGTGATTTGTGTATGAATATGTTCTTCATAAATATTTGAAATCTATTAGCAGTTGAGTGTCTTCGCAGATTGAGTAACTCTGCTCATATTGTTTTTTTAATAATTAGGGTTAGGTTTTGCTATTTGTAACAAAACTTGCAGCACAGACATATTCTGTTTAAATATTTTTCTTTGGATTACACAGGTCTGCATTCCATACTGCTGTCTTTCTTTCCTAACTCATTTTCCATACTCTTGTGTGCTGAATTTATTTGTATCTGCCTCGCTGCAGCTGCACACTCGCAGTGGTTTTGACTTCACTCCATTGCACAGCAGTCACTAACCCTCTTCATTATAAGATGGGTTAAATTTATATCATAGCCTTTAGGAGTTGAATGGGTTTTCCCATACAGTTCTACCAATACACTCCATTCTAATCTGGATGAAATCAGCTGTTCCACTTTTGGGTCTTTGCACAGAACTAATGCACAGTTACCACCACATTTGATTTATTTGTGATTTAAGATGCATTTTAATTAGTGTTCAGCAATGAGACATTTGTTCATACCCTGCAATCCTCACTTACTGCAACATCTAGTTCATTACTGGAAGAAAATAACAGGGCATAAAAATGTTCAAATGCTTTTCATGCATTTTTAGGCATGGAAACCCTATGGGCTTAGTTGGATGTTGCATGATTAAATCAATGTACACTACTCTGAAAAGTGAAAGGGTAAGGTCTAGGATGTCCTGATCTCATCTACTAGCCTCCTGGATGTTGCTGGTAAATGTAGTGGGTGATCCTTCCACTTTCAAGGAAGATTAAGAATTTTAATTGATGTGCTAAATTTAGGTTGTAAACTGTTCATAAGCCTATCTATGACATTGAAGAAAGATTAGTAAATATATTAGGAAACTGATTTGCCCAAAATTGGATTAAACATATTACCTTGAATTTGAACATTTGGGGGTTCAATCTATATACATTGATGTGAAAACATATTGTAACTTAAATCTTTAAGAATTAAATACATTTTTTTTGCATCAGACACCAGGTAAATGAATCAGTTTTCTGGTAGCACATTAGGAGACAGGTGATTATAATTTATCCACAATTAAATATCAGTTGACACCTTGTTTTTGACTATTTCTGCATTCCACAGTTAGTTGGGCTTTTTAAAATGCATTTATTCATAAGTCCCTAACATGTTATCCATTAACATGAGTTGCAGATGTCAATTTACATTGATAAATATTAATCTCAAGTTTGCATTTATTGCTTAGGTACTGTAAGGGATACTACTGCTATGACACCACCTTGGTGGAATGATAACACTGCTCTACAGCCAAAATGCTTCTGAAATAAATGTAGTCAAACTTTACTAATTCTGGGTCACTGAGAATGAAAATGATGCTTAAAATTGTTGATTGGCTCTAGTTTTCAAGATATGCTATTGGGTCAGTATATACAACCCTTGACTTGGGAATGACGGAGGATAAGTGAGTTATAAAGGGAGGGATCTTAATTTAAACCAGAAATGACTAAAATACATCTTTGACTGGATCTATGAATAAATCTATGACTGGGTTTGGACAGTACTTGCTTTTTAGGCAAAACAATGAATGATGCAATCTGAAGCTGGAATTGCGTCATACATGATATGCATTGCATCATGTTATTCCTAGAAGTCATGGATGATGCAATCATAATGAAGCTTACATCACTCTGCTGAACAAATTGCCCTATATCAGCTTTAGAAATCATACAGTGTCGTGCTCTCTTATTTGTCAGTGTTTGATTTTGCAAAGGGACACATTTCTGTTTAGCCAAAGTGAGCAGAGATGCCTCGTACTTGTGTGAACAATGCAGATAACTTCTGCTATGTTTGTGGTGAAGTGACTTTTGCACCACAAAAGCGCAGTATAACCACTATGGTTAAGAAAGCCTATCACCTTTATTTTGGCTGCAAAATTGGAGATCAGGACAAAAGGTGGGCCCCACACATATGCTGCAACACTTGTGCAACAAATCTTCGCCAGTGGTTGAACAGGAAAAGGAAATCTATGCCTTTTGCAGTGCCAATGATTTGGAGAGAGCCAACAGATCATACCAGCAATTGTTACTTCTGCATGGTGCCTCCATTTGGGAAAGGTGTATCAAAGAAAAAAAAGTGGACTGTGCATTATCCAAACATTCCATCAGCTATACGCCCAGTACCCCATGGAGAAGGACGGCTGGTTCCTGATGCACCAGAATCATTCTCACTTGAGTCAGACGAGGAAGAGGATGAAACTTCTGGTCCTGAACCATCAATGGCACAGGACCCACATTTTCTACCATCCTCCTCCTCTGAACCACACCTCATAACACAAAGTGAGTTGAATGACCTTGTCAGGGATTTGGAACTACCCAAGAGTAAGGCAGAGCTGTTGGGCTCCAGACTACAGCAGTGGAATCTCCTGGCAGGTGATGTTAGGATTTCCATGTTCTGTGACCGTCAAAAGGATCTTGTCCCATTCTTCTTCATGGAAGGTGATCTTTTAGCCTTCAACAACATCGATGGTGTGATGGCAGCCCTCAACATCGTTCACGATCCAGATGAGTGGAGACTGTTCATTGATTCATCGAAGACGAGCCTTAAAGCTGTTTTACTGCATAATGGCAATGTTTTGCCATCAATTCCAGTTGGTCATGCAGTCCATATGAAGGAAACCTATGACAACATGAAACAACTTTTGAGGTGCATAAACTATGACCAACATCGGTGGCAGCTTTGTGGCGATTTGAAGGTTGTTGCTCTCTTGCTTGGTCTGCAGACTCGATACACAAAGTACTGCTGTTTTCTCTGCGAAGGGGATAGTCGTGCAAGAGATTCCCACTACATCAAGAAAGATTGGCCACTCTGACAGTCATTGGAGCCTGGGAGGAAAAGTGTTCAGCATCCACCACTTGTTGAATCAAGGAAGATTTTGTTACCACCCTTACACATCAATCTGGGTCTGTTGAAGAACTTTGTCAAGACCATTGACAAAACACAAGCAGCTTTCAAGTACCTCCGTGGAAAATTTCCAAGGTTAAGTGAAGCTAAGATAAAAGAAGGTGTCTTTTGTCCTCAGATTCGTGAACTTCTTCGAGATGATGCATTTGACCATGCACTGCGTGGCAAGGAAAAGACGGCATGGAAAACCTTCCAGTTAGTGGCAATAAATTTTCTCGGAAACAACAAGGCAGACAACTACAGGTTGTTGTTGGAAAACCTCCTCGAGGCATTCAAAAGCCTTGGTTGCAACATGTCACTAAAGATATATTTTTTGCACTCTCATCTAGATTTTTTTCCACCGAACTGTGGAGCAGTGAGCAACGAGCACGGCAAGCAATTTCACCAGGACATTGCAACAATGGAGAAACGCTATCAGGGCAAATGGAGCCCATCAATGCTTGCAGACTATTGCTGGACAGTGACAAGAGATGCTCCATTTAATGAATACAAGAGACAAGCCAAGAAGCACCAAGTAGACACTGAATAGGACTAAACTATGTACATAATAGTTTTTTGCCTTTTGTTTCATAATAAATTTTATTTATATAACCCTTTTGCTGATTTTTTAAAGTGTTACATAAACAGGATAGGTGAAATATTATCATGTAAAGCAACCATAAACACATGAAGACTTAGGTTTACAATTTATGATTAAACTACTATCTACACAATATACATAGACATAAAATCTTAAATATCTTAGAAACAGTAGCCAGTTGTTTTAATTGTCATATTTGAATTCAGCACATCAAAATACATAATAAATAGCACATTTTATCTCTGAAGCAGACAACTTCTCAAAAATTGTAGACCAGTGTAATCAATAAGACATGCTAATACCAGGGTACAAAATATATAGGAATGACAGAGTAGGTCACGCTGGTTGGGGAGTGGCACTATAGTGAAAGAAAAGAGTCAAATATAGTAAAAATCTTAACTGAATCAAACTATACCCCAGAATCTCTATGGATAGAAATTCCGTGTTTGAATAATAAGAATATAGCAGTAGAGATATACTACTACTGATCACCTGACCATGATGATTGTAAAATGCTCAGTGAGATTAAAGAAGCTATAATAATTGACAACTCATTAATAATGGGGATTTTCAACTATTCCCAGATTTGACTGGGTACATGTCACCTCAGGACAGGATGCAGACATGAAGTTTCTGGACACCATAAAATGACTTCTTCTTGGAACAGCTAGTCCTGGAACCCACAAGGGCAGAGGCAATTCTTAATTTAGTCCTAAGTGGAACATGGGATCTAGTCCAAGAGGTGAATATAGCTGAACTGATCAGTAACAGCAACCACAATATAATTAAGTTTAAACATGTAGGGGAGGGAGAGGGAAGGGAGGAAACAGCAAAGAAGACCACCACCATAGCATTTAGCTTCAGAAAGGGGATGTCATGAACATACAGCTAAGGGTAGCATAAAATCCCTCCTTTACCTGTAAAGGCTTAAGAAGCTTGAATAACCTGGTTGGCACCTGACCAAAAGGACCAATAAGGGGAGAAGATACTTTCAAATCTGTGGGGAAAGGTTTTTGCTTTGTGCTCTGTGGGTAGTTCTCTTGGAGACAAAGAGAGAGACCAAGCAAGTAATCCAGCTCCTACTGAAATGATACAGCTAATATTACAGAAATAGTAAGTAATAGCAAGGAAATGTTAGATTATCTTTTGTTTTAACTTGTGAATTTTCCCTATGCTAAGAGGGAGGTTTATTCCCCTTTTTTTTTTGTAACTTTAAAGTTTTGCCTAGAGGGGAATCCGCTGTGTTTTAAATCTTATTACCCTGTAAAGTTACCTTCCATCCTGATTTTACAGAGATGCTTCTTTTACTTTTTTCTTTACAATAAAGTTCTGTTTTTAAGAATCTGATTGGGTTTTTAGTGTCTGGTCTGTGCTCACCTTGGTTACCTATTTGGTTGGTATATTATTCTCAAGCCTCCCCAGGAAAGGGGGTGAAGGGGATTGGGGGGATATTTTGGGGAAACAGGAACTCCAAGTGGTCCTTTTCCTGAATCTTTGTCTAACTCACTTGGTGGTGAGAGTGATACCATTCCAGGGCAAGGAATTTGTACCTTGGGGAAGTTTTTAACCTAAGCTGGTGGAATAGAAGCTTAGGGGGTCTTTCATGCAGGTCCCCACACCTGTACCCCAGAGTTCAGAATGGGGAGGGAACCTTGAAAGGGGAGCTACACAAAAATGAGGAAGTTAGTTAAACAGAAATTAAAAGGTAGAGTCACAAAAGTGAAATGCCTGCAAGCCACATAGAAACTTAAAATAAAACCATAATAGAGTCTGGCAAAATGGCCAGTGTTGGTATGGTGGGTCCCAGCCTTTTTTTGGCAGGGGGGATAGGATGCCACCCCTTTCCCCACTAGTGGCCCAGGAAGGCAGTAAAGGAGGGAAGCAAGGAAGGGGTCTGAGTTTGTGCCTCAGTCTGAGCCTCAGCCCCTGGAGGTTTCTTACCCTCTTCTTCCTGGGGTAGGGTTACCCTCAGTCCTTAATGCTGGGGCAGGGTCTCCCTTCCTCCAGTTCTCTGGTCTTTCAATTGTCAGCAACACACCTACAAACTCTAGTCCTTTCTCTTTCCTCACACACCCTGTCTGCTTCAAGCAGGGTTTTTTTTATTAGGCTCCTGGCATGGCCTTAATTGACTATAGGTGCTCCAATTAACCTGTAACAACCCTGCCAAGTCTGCAGGGAACAACACCTTAATTAGCCTAGGGCTTATATATTTCCCCTGTACTACTCTCCCACTGCTTCCTGGCTCTGCTGTATCACAAGTCTCAAATTAAAAGTATGCCCCAAATTAAAAAACAATAATAATAAGAGGACCAAAAAAGTGCCATCATGGCTAAACACAAATGTAAAACAAGCAGTTAGAGGCAAAAAGGCATCCTTTAAAAATTGGAAGTTAAATCCTAGTGAGGAAAATAGAAAGGAGCATAGACTGTGGCAAATGCAAAAGTATGATTAGGCAAGTCAAAAAAGAATTTGAAGAACAACTAGTCAAAGACTCAAAAACAAACAGTATAATTTTTTAAAGTACATCAGAAGCAGGAAGCCTGCCAAACAATCAGTGGAGCCTCTGGACATCGAGGTGCTAAGGGAGCACTCAGGGAAAATAACCCCATTGTGGAGAAGCTAATTGAATTCTTTGCATCCGTCTTCGGAGCTGAGGGTGTGAGGGAAATTCCCAAACCTGACCCTTCTTTTTAGGTGACAAATCTGAGGAATTGTCCCAGATTGAGGTGTCAATAGAGGAGGTTTTGGAAAAGATTGATAAATAAAACAATAATAAATCAACAGGACCAGATGGTATTCATCCAAGAGTTCTGAAGGAACTCAAACATGAATTGCAGAAATACTAAGTGTGATGTGTAACCTCTCTCTTAAATCAGCTTCTGTGCCAGATAATTGGAGGATACCTAATGTGATGCCATTTTTTTAAAAAGGTGATCCTGGCAATTACAGGCCAGTAAGTCTATCTTCAGTACCATGCAAATTGGTTGAAACTATAATAAAGAACAGAATTATCAGACACATAGATGAACCACGATTTGTTGGGGAAGAGTCAACATGGCTTTTGAAAAGGAAAATCATGCCTCACCAATCTATTAGAATTCTTTGAGGGGGTCAACAAACAGGTGGTCAAGGGTGAGTAAGTGAATATGGTGTACTTGGACTTTCAGAAAGCCTTTGACAAGGTCCCTCATTAAAGGCTCTTAAGCAAAGTAAGCTGTCATGGGATAAGAGGGAAGGTTGTCTCATGGATCAATAACTGGTTGAAAGACAGGAAATAAAGAATAGGTATAAATGGTCAGTTTTCAGAATTCAGAGAGGTAAATAGTGGTGTTCCCCAGGGTTCTGTTCCCTGGGACCAGTGCTGTTCAACATATTCATAAATGATCTGGTAAACAGGGAGGTGGCAAAATTTGTAGATACAAAATTACTCAAGATCGTTAAGTCCAAAGCTGACTGCGAAGGGTTGCAAAGGGATCTCACAAAACTGGGTGACTGGTCAAGAAGATGGCAGATGAAGTTCAATGTTGATAAATTCAAAGTAATGCACATTGGAAAATATAATCCCACTCTACATACATAATGATGGAGTCTAAATTAATGTTACCACTCAAGAAAGAGATCTTGGAGTAATTGTGGATAGTTCTCTGAAAAGATCCATTCAATGTGCAGCAGCAGTCAAAAAGGCAAACAGAATGTTAGGAACCATTAGGAAAGGAATAGATAATAAGACTAAATATCATATTGCCAGGATATATATCTATGATATGCCCATACCTTAAATACTATGTGCGGTTCTGGTCACCTCATTTCCAAAAATATGTATTAGAATTGGAAGAGGTACAGAGAACGGCAACAAAAATGATTATGGGTATGGAACAGCTTTCGTATGAGGAGAGACTAAAAAGACTGGGACTTTTCAGCTTGGAAAAGAGAGACAACTAAAGGAGGATATGATAATGATCTATAAAATCATGAATGGTGTGGAGAAAGTAAATAAGGAAGTGTTATTTACCCCTTCACATAACACAAAAACTAGAGAGTCTCCCAATGAAATTAATAGGCATCCAGTTTAAAACAAACAAAAGGAAGTACTTCTTCATACAAAACACAGTCAACATGTGGAACTCATTGCCAGGGGATGTTGTGAAGGCCAAAATTATACCAGAGCTAAAAAAGAATTAGATAAGTTCATGGAGGATAGGTTCATCAATGGCTATTGGCCAAGATGGCAGGGATGCAGCCCTATGATTTGGGTATTCCTGGCCTCTGACGGCCAGGGGCTGGGAGTGGGGGATGGATCACTTAATGATCGCCTGTTCTGTTCATTCCCTCTGAAGCACCTAGCATTGGCCACTTTCGGATGACAGGATGCTGGACTAGATGGACCATTGGTCTGACCCAGTATGACCTTTCTTATGTTCTTATGCTGCTCTTTACTGATGAGGAAAGAGATCATTACAGCGATTATCACAGATTAAATTGCCTCCTATAAAATCTGTACAGCTAAAAAGAGGAAGGGGTGGAAGTTGTGTACTGTATTTGAGAAGATATAGTCCTCTTTGAAACAGAGTTCAAACTCTGTCATGTTTATGGTCTGTTTTGTATACAATGTAATTTATAAAACCTTCATGAAAAGATTAATTTTAATTTACATGTAATATTTGAGGCCAAGGTTTTCAGATTTTGGTGCCTTAAAGTGAGGCATGTAAATAAGTGGCCTGATTTTCAGAGATGTTGAGTGCTCACAGCTCCCACTGAAGGCAAAGAGACTTGACACCTCTGAAAATCAGGTATCCAAATATAGGTGCATACATGTGGATTTAGGTGCCTAACGTTAGTCACTCAACTTTGTAAATTTTGGCCTCAGCATAACATTTTTACTAAAAACCTTGAGCAAAATGTGTGATATGCCCACTTTGTGCTACATTGGTGGGTTATGGTCATAGGTGAGGTGTGGAGAATCAGGAGTGGAGAATCACTCCACTGGGTACCTCCAGTTGTGCAGAGCCAGTTTAGAGGCTCCTTCTCTGATGCCGCCATACTACAACATTTTCTGCCACTCCTCTCACTGAACCCCAACTTGCTGCCAGCACATGGAGTGTAGACAGGATGCTCTGACACTTCACTAGACCCTTGCTGCAGTTTCAGCTCCTTGGAGCTTTGGCAGCTGGTATAAAGCCTCAGGCCATGTCCACACTACTGCAGGATCGATGCTGCGGCGATTGATGCACCAGGGGTTGATTTAGTGTCTGCACTAAATTGACGGCAGAGTCTCCTGTCAACCCAGCATGGTGTAGGCACCGCAGTAAATCGACCTAAGCTATGTCGACTCCAGCTATGTTATACACATAGCTGGAGTTGCGTAACTTAGGTCGACTTACTGCGGTAGTGTAGACATAGCCTCAGTGTTTGTGTAGGGGGAACAACCCTTCACACCGTAGTCAAAGGACGTGGGGAGTGCAAATATTTTCTTTACATCAATTTTGCACATGCTGCTAGCGCCTCTTACCTATTGATAGTGTATGGAAACAATGTATTCCAAAGGCATGAGAAAATGGGAAGTATAGTATAGTACCTAACTGGAAAATTCCTGAGAGTAAATCCTCCCCATGCTTGCTATTCAGTTAAAAATGAATAGTTTATATAAATCCTTCCCCCCACTCCCCATTGGTCTGAAATATACTTGAAAGGCAAAATTTCCATCTACTAGTCCATGGATCTCCGGAATATTGTTCTGTTTTACCATAATTGTGCATTTAATGCCATGTGAAGGCTTCAATGAAAATGTTTCTTCTCTTAGGCCTGGTCCACACTAAGCCCCCAGTTCGAACTAAGATACGCAACTTCAGCTACGTGAATAACGTAGCTGAAGTCGAAGTATCTTAGTTCGAACTTAAAGGTACTTACTACAGGTCCACACGCGGCAGGCAGGCTCCCCCGTCGACTCCGCCTACTCCTCTCGCAGAGCAGGATTACCGGCATCGACGGCGAGCACTTCCGGGATCGATTGCTTGCCGCTGAACCAGCGGGTAAGTATAGACGTACCCTTAGAGAACATATTTCCATATTTTTTTAAGAAGAAACCTGTCCAAATCTAGTCTATGATTTTTAAGTAACTGGTGATGAGTGTTGTGATACTGTTAATGTAATCTGTTTTGGAATTAATATGATATCAGACAATGCATTCTCCCCTGCAACAAAAACAATCATGCTAAAAATTAATGATTGTCTTTCATCCCTTCTATTCTTGGATTGTTAAATATTAATATATTAAAATAATTTCTTAAAACAACAGGTACAAAGAGAGCTCTTATTGTAGTATATAGGCCAAATTCACCACTGGCATCAGAGGGCCCAGCTCCATTGACTTCAATAGGGTTATTCCATAGGAGCAGATTCTCATTGACTTTCAGGGGCATTGGTGCAGGCCCTTACAAAATAAATCATATACCTTGCTTCTGCCATAACTTGCCATTTATGCCTTTGAAACTACCCACCTTCATTAGTAAATGATGATAATATATAATTCTTTGTACTTCTCTAGCGTGTTTCATCTGTTGATCTCAAAGCACGTTGCAAACATTAGTTAAATAATGGAAGGAATACATGCTTGAGAAACCTAATTGGTTTTGCCATTGCAAAAAGGATATGAAACACTGTTCTCTTTTATCTTCTGTTGAAAAATGTGCCTGGCTTATGCAAGCCACATATATAATAAAATGAAAGCTAATATCTGTTTTAAAATGGTGAAAGACAGTCACTTGCTTGTAATAATTTCGTACAAGAGACTATTAAATACCCATTACCTGGGAGGCCCATCGATGGTAGCCACTGTGCACATGGGCAGGGCCAGCCCACAACATTTTGGCACCTGAGGCAGGGAGCTCAAATGATGCCCCCATGTCCCCTCGCTTGGGCCAAAACTTTGAAAGGTCTCAATTCTGCCTTCTTCCTGTTCTGCTCCTCTCATGGTACTGCTTTGCTGCCTACCCCAATAAAGGAGAACCAACAACTTAAAATGCCTTGTTCAAACATTTTAAGTAACACTTAACTTTCAAATGCCTGAACAGCAAAATGTAACTTTTCTCTGCGTAGTAAACACTGGCATTTTTATCTGTTTGAATAATCAAAGTGGTGCTTTCCGTGCCTTCTTGGTTGCAAAGATTTGAACTGCTTCTTGAAGGGCCACAGTCTGGGCCAGCTCATGCTCTATTGAGGTGGTTGCAAGGCCGACCAGCCTCCCCTGTGTCATTGTGGAATGTAGATGTGTTTTTATTAACTTCAGCTTGGAGAAGCTGCGTTCTCCACTGGCAACTGTTATGGGAAGTGTTAGAAGTATGCACAGAGCAACAAAAGCATTTGGAAAGAGAGTGGTCATCTTAATTGTGCACATATATTCCAGACAGCCTTTAGAGTTGATCCTGCTCAAATGTATCTTGAAAGGGCTTTCAGTTCATCACCTAAATCACTCGCATCAATATCGCGCATGTCATCATGTATCAACACTGTCTCTAGTTCCCTGCATTGCTGGTGTAAGTCTTCTTCAGGTATAGTGAGGAGTTTTGGAATATCATACAACATCCCAAATATACTGCTGTGTTCCTTGAGCTGCATGAAACGTTCTTCAAGTGACTGCATTGCACAATCTAGCACCTGGTTAAAGAATTCAACTTTGAATTGTTGTTGGGGGTCTCTTATGGGATTATCCCATGCCTCGTAATCAAAATGTCTTCTTCTTCGGTGACTCTTGAATGGGTGGGAAAATAGCTTCAGTGTGAAGTTCCTCTGCCAACTTCTGTGCACTCTTCAGAACATTTTGAAATCCCTCATCTGACCGGTAAGACTGTAGGTATGACTTTGCTTTGTCCAGTTGTTTCATTGCTCCAGATATACCAAGGTCAACACCTTGGAGTCTCTTGCTTACAACATTTCTTTCAAACAGTATGTCATGCCACAACACTAAGCCACACAGAAATTTGAAGTTCTCTATGTTTCTGGTGATTCCATTTCCCTCTGCCACTGTTCTCCCATGAACAGTTCCTGTCATAGCATTATCCTCCATAATAGCAACTATGGCATCATCTATTTTCCCAATTTTGTGTTTGATAGGCTTTATTGCCTCCACTCGACTTTCCCATCGTGTAGCACTCAGTGATTTCAGTGTCAGAAAGGATGTTCCCAGATGTTCCTTCAAAATTTGCCATCGATGAGTTGATGCAGAGAAAAATACATAGATGCTTTGAATGACATTAAAAAATTCAGCAGCCTCACTAGAAGCTGATGCTGCATCACTGACCACCAAGTTGAATGAATGAGAACTGCATGGGACAAAAAAAGCTCAAGGGTTTAACTCTCGGCTCTGTGTCTGCACTCCTCTGTTCTTTCCTCTCATGTTGGCACCATTATCGTAGCCCTGACCTCTCATGTCAGCTATCACAATTCCCATATCTTCCAGCTTTTTAAGAAGCACATTTGTCATACCAGCTCCTGTAGTATCATCAATGTCAAATTCTAGAAAATGCTCTCTGACAGTCACCATTGCAGGGACATTTTCACTAGGTTCTGTTGTTGTTACAAAATGCACCATTAAAGTCATTTGTTCGTATGGCTGATGTCAGGTGTGCAGTCCAGAATAACAGAGTAATATCTTGCTGACTTCAGATCTGCCACAATCTTGTGTTTGACTTTTGTTGCCAGTAACTGTATGATCTCATTTTGAATTTTTTTCCCAAGGTAGTGGTGTGTGTACATTTCTAGGGTGGTGACTCTTCTTAGATGTACAGCATCAAACTCAGCCATCAGCTCCACAATTTTAAGGAAGTTTCCATTGTTTGGCACATACATCTGATCTGAAGTGCCACGCAGTGCTAGGTTTTGGGTAGCAAGCATTCTCACGATGGCAATAGCATTTTCAGAACATTTTGCCAGTAAAGAGACTCTGATGCAATCTTCTCTTGATGCTGATCATATATGGTGGCCTTTAACATTAGTCTCATCTCAAGCTCTTTCCATCTATGGAATGCTCTCTGGTGATTTGCTGCCTTCTCATGGCGTGCCAGATTTCTAGCCAGATTTTTCCAGTAGAACCCAATGTGGCTGGAACATGAGACTGGAAGAGTTTGCAACAAAAACAGTATGCAGCATTCTGGGTTTTTGAGTACATAAGCCATGGCCTCTCCACTTTGTCACCATTGGGGATTTCATGCCAGTAAAGTGTTGGATGGAAACTTCTATTTTCATTGTCTTTGGGGAACATGAAGTTTTTCACTTGCTGTGGCGCATGCAGTACAAGAAAGTCCCTCAGGCTACTGCTCAAGTGGGTCCACAGTCCTGGCTCATCGAGACTTAAAAAACTAAACTCAGCAGCAGCTGTTTTTCTTGCGCCTCCACCACACTCTTCTCTGAGCTACACTTTTCTTCAGGAATGTGCATGGTTACATCCATTTGAGATGGAGATGTGGATGCTGCAGTAGCTGCCAGGTCACCTGCACTCTGACTAACTGGAAGATCTGGCATCTCCTCACCACTCACATCCTCACTGGGGCCGGAAGGTTCACTGCGAACATTTGTGTCTATGTATCTCAGGAGAGCTCCTTCCTGCTTAGGTAGAAAAGCTTCCTTTGCTTTCTTCCTTTTTCTGAATGCTGCCCCAGAGGGGTGTTTTCTTCTTTCACTCATGACTGCTGTTCTGTACCAACTATAGTGGCTCTCAACACTCAATTGAAGGGGACAAATAAGCAGGCTGATAGCAGGGCCTGAGTGAGGAAAGATATTGTCTTAAGGGCCTAACTGACTCCTACTACTTCAGTTGACTGCCTGTTCTCCTCAAGTGAGTTCAGGGACACAGCAGGAAACAGGAAGCTCCTTGAGAAGCTGGTGTTTATCAGTTCAGGCTCCTGGGGATGCTAGAGAGATACATAAGAGGCTCCTCCTCCTCTCTCACCCTGCAGTCCCTGCTGTTTTCTGTTGTTCCCTCTCACCTTTTCTCCTGCCTGCCTGTTATGTCTCTTGTGCCCTCCTTCCTCCAGCATAGCACTCCATCATCTCTGTGCATCTAGAGCAGAGAGAATACATATACACCAGCAGCAGACACAATTTTCTACACTCTGGGTCCTAGTGGCGTACCTCCCCCCCCACCACCACAGTCTGGCACCTGAGGCGGCTGCCTCAGTTCACCTCATGGTAAGGCCAGCCCTGCCCACAGGTATTTCAAACAATGCCATTTCTCATCATTCCTGGAAATATTGCCTCCACTCTGTTTGTTTTGGCATTTCTTGATGCTGTAAAATAATGTAAGGAAGTTATTCTTTTCATAGTCAGTATTTCCATGAATCTCAGTGTTTTGAAAGAGAGAGCAAATGTCAAAAATATGGGCCTTAATATGTTTTCTTACTTGCCCAAGAATGATCAAGCACTCTTCTATCTTTTTAAGAATTAAAAGTGGATTAGATTTGAGCATATAGAGGACTAGATGCACTCAGTATGCACTCAGGGAGCATCACAATAATGGATTGGATTCCCTCTTGCGGCAGTGTGAACCAGAGTAACTCCACTGAAGTCAACAGAGGTTAAGTATTGTAAAACCAGTGTGAGCCAGAGGAGAAATTTGCTGTCTGGATGTACAAAAGCAAAAGCTTACAGGTAAAAGCAGGACCCAAACCCTTCTCATCTATAAAGGTTTAGCCTGGCTCATCTCCCATTTTTATGTCAATTTTCTTTTGCAAAATAATTGCATGGATTTCTAGTAATACATAGCTTTGAAAAAACCTCTCACTGGTGTACAGGCTTGCAAACTCTTTTGTGGTGCAAATTTTATACTAATGACCAGTTCCACTGAAGTGAATAGGAAAGCTTATATGAATAAAAGTTACATGTGCTTGCAGGATAGGGCCCTTCAATACTAATTTGGCAACTATGATAGGAAGGGTATTTATTTCCTGATGGTTATTGACCAGTTGAATTGGAGATTGAAGGTGAATCTTAAATCCCTTAACTGCCATTTATTAACTATCAGGAAATACTTGGCCAAGGTATTGTGTGCATAGTATTTTTCTGTTTTCTAGCAATTAAAAGACCAGAGAAAATTCTTCTCACCTTACTTACTCCAGTAGTCCTGTTGAGATCAATGGAACTTCTTGGGTGGAAAAGCTGAGTCACTGTACAGTAACCAATATGAAAACAGAACTTCATTCTCAAGGTTTCCTTAAGATGAAGGATCTTCCTTTGAATCCATTCTTATATCTTCTTCTCACAGAAAACAAGCTGTCAGTGTCTCTACCCATATGTGCTTTTCCTTTGAGTGAGGAATGAACTTAGACTTTTGACCTCTAGTATACATAATGGCCATTTGTTTGAAATTAGCATTTCTGTTAAAATCTTTAAGTCCTTCATTACCATCTCACAAGATTTCTTTGATGGGTAATTGAGTTACAAGGGTACACACAATGTAAATATTTGCTATTACATTATAACAGGAACAGATAAATGAAAACAATACAAGTAACATTCCACTAGATATTATGAAGTTTAAACACCTGAATATGCACTCTTCCATTTACACTCATTTTGATCCATATTGATGTTCGTCCATCGTTATCGATGAAGACCTCAACAACTCATTCTTTCGATGACCAGGCTCTGATCCTCCACAGGCCCTGGCGACTGACAGAGTCAAATGCTTTCGTGAGGTCCACAAAAGTTGTGTAGAGTTCACAATTCTGCTCTTGACATTTCTCCTGTAGCTGATGCACAGCGAAGATCATGTCAATAGTCCCACGTCCCTTGCGGAAGCCATACTGTGATTCTGGCAGTAAGCCCTTCTCCAAGTGAGTGATCAATCAGTTCAACAGAACCCATGCAAGAACTTTCCCTGCTGTAGAAAGCAGCGAGATTCCATGGTGATTGTCGCATACCTGGCGATTGCCCTTCCTCTTATAGAGGTGCAAGTTGGACGCATCTCTAAATTCTTATGGAATGGTTCCCTGCTTCCAAAAGGACTGAAACAGCTCAGTGAGTTTCCGTAGCAGCACGGGTCCACCGACTTTGTACACCTCTGCTGGTATGGCATCTGACCCTGGGGCTTTGCCACTTGACAGCTGGTTGATAGCTTTCTTCACTTCGTCCTCTTCTGGTGAAGCATCCATGGAATCATTGACTGCAACCTGGGGCATCTTGTCAATGGCCTCATCATTGATGACCGAGGGGCGATTGAGAATTGCTTCAAAATGTTCAGCCCATCTCTGGAGAATCTGCATCTTCTCTGTAAGGAGCACAGTACCATCAGAGTTCAGGAGGGGAAAGCTCCCAGAAGACTGTGGACCATAGAGTGTGTTAAGGGCTTCATAAAACTGCTTATAGTCGTTCCTGTCCACATATGCCTGTATTTCATCTGCTTTGGCGCTCAGCCACAAGTCCCGCATTTTGCGCAGTTGGTTCTGTACTGTTCTGCGAGCGTTGATAAAGGCAGTCTTCTTTGCCGCTGAGGATGGATCGTTTTGATATGCACGATGCAGGCGATGCTTCTCAGCAAGTAAGGCCTGGATTTCTGCATCATTTTCGTCAAACCAGTCTTGCCGCCTGCATGTGGAGGGCCCCAATACCTTCGATGCAGCTGTATGGACAGTGTTGCGGAATCCCTCCCAGTCTTTCTCAGCGTCATCCTCAATACGAAGATCAGCAAGCTCATTCTCTAGGTCTTCCGTTAGATTTTCAGTGATGCGGCTGTTCAGCTTCTACACGTTGATCCTTTTGAGAGCCTTACAGCCTTCTGGTCGTCTCTTCGGCATGATACGGAGCTTCATTTTGGATACTATGAGCCTATGATCCGTCCAACAGTCAGCGCCACACATAGCTTTTGTAACCCTGACATCTTGTCTGTCCCTTCTCCTGATGATGACATAATCGATCAAATGCCAGTGCTTGGAACGGGGATGCATCCACGAAGTCCTGTTAGGGTAGGAAGGTGGAAGACCGTATTGCTAATCAGAAGGTCATGTGCTGCACAAGTTTTCAGCAGTAACAGGCCATTGCTTTTACACTTTCCCACTCCATTTTTCCCGATGACTCCTTCCCAGGCTGCGGCATCGCATCCCACTCTTGCGTTAAAATTGCCAAGCAGAATCAACTTGTCTGTGCAGTGCACTGACGATAGCAGAGTATCTAGTTCTTCGTAGAATTTATCCTTCACATCCTCTAGGTTGGTCATTGTAGGAGCATATGCGCTGATCAAAGTAGCTTGTTTTCCATTTTGAAGCGGAAGCTGCATTATCATGAGCCGGTCATTCATACCCTTGGGGGAACTGTCAAGTTTCTGAACAAGATGATTCTTGATGGCGAAGCCAACTCCAGATTCGCGACGCTCATCACTGCTGCGGCCACTCCAGAGGAATGTATAGCCACCGCCTGACTCGGACAGCTGTCCTTCATTAGCAAGGCGAGTTTCGCTAAGGGCTGCAATGTCAATGTTGTAGCGTGCGAGCTCTCTAGCGACAAGTGCTGTTCTTCTCTCTGGTCTGTCTGCCTTGATGTTGTCCAGTAACGTGCGCACATTCCATGTGCCAATAGTGATCGGTGTCACTCTAAGTTTTGTTTTTGTTTTTGTTCGACCGCTTTTGTGGGATCCCTGCCAGCCGCGGTATGCTGGCCAGGGTAAGGTGAAGCAGGCAATGTTTAGGGCACCTTTTCTAGCCCCCTCCTTATTCTACGGAGGTGAGCAGTGCAATCCTGAATAGGGCTGCTCAGTTGCTCAAGAAGATGCCGAGCTCCACTGCTGCTTCGGTCAGTGAGGAACGATCATTATGCCTGAACCGCCTATGTGCAGGTCCGTGGCTACAGCTCCTAGTGTATCCACACCTGCTGCTTCGTCACTCGCCCATTGCCACAGGACTTGATACGATGTAATATGATATGACATGATGTCGAGACTTGCGTGTGAATTGGATTAAAGTGAGGGAGAGTTGTGTGACATCAGCCTCACTCTCTCTTCTCAGTTCCTATCTGTATCTAGTGGCAGGACAGAAGTCAAGATGGCTGGAGATAGGGCAGGGCGCAGTGGATGACCAGGACGCCTACGTGTCTTGTCGTGCTCTTAAGCATTCCACAATGCTTGCTGTCACCACCTACCTGACCATTGAACCAGGTTGAACCAGGTTGCCTCAGTCAGCTGGATCCAGCCTTCGCATGCAATGGGTAGACAGACCCTAACTCACCGAGAGTCTCATACTCATTGGCTACCCTCATCTGGTTTAGCCCGCCAGTTGAGACAGTTTCTGAGGTGTGGCCGCTGTCACATGCTGACAGCTACTTGGAGCCACAGGTGAGAGCTGGGTGTCAAGTGGGGACCAAAGTGGATGAGCTACTCCTAGGAGTACAACTGCTCCCCCATCAGAGGTACTACCCCTCCCTGATAACCCCATACACCCCACTTGATCCATATCAATACACAAGTGAAGTGACCTGAATACACTCTAGCATGACCTGGTCTGCCACTGTCACAGTGGGATTTACAAAAGTGCCTAAGTGAATTGGGCCACAGCTCCCAGTGAAGGTCAGTTGTGTTTTTAACTCACTTAGATGTTTTAAAAAATTCCATCCAACGTTCATATTTGGGAATAGTTTTGCAACAGGTGTCTATTAACAATTGAAAGGCATGTATTTATTCAATATAGAAAAGCTTACATAAGTTATCTCTCAACGGTTCACTTGACAGGTCTCTTGAATAGCATTATTTTAGGATGCAGTGTATTCTACTAGCAAGATTTTGCTTATTATTAGTTAAGTGCAGACAATAGGCTGTAACAATGGAAATATAGACCGTCCATGCTCTGAAGACTACACACTAAGGCAGTGGTTCTCAAACTTTTCCATACAATGTTTCAGTAAAAAACCCCATAGAACTCTTCCCCTTCAATCTATCCGTAAGAAATTGGAGAGTGGTCAGATCCATTGAGAACCTATGATCTTGCACAGCCTTGAGCAAGAGGTGGTCCGTATACCGCACCATCCCAGGAGTGGACTAAAGAGGCATTGTGATAATTCTCAGATGGACACTTTCCTCCCTGATTCTCCCTGGCTTCCTGGGGTGAAGGGGTGGACCAGGCAGTAATTGGCTGCCAGCCTCTACCAGCATCAAATTACAACTCCTCTGTGCCAGCTGAGTTGTGCTAAGGTGGGCAGAACCTTCTCCGCCAGCCTACTCTGGGCTGGATGTAGGGGGGTAGAGGGAGATAAGAGTAAACAAGTGTGCAGCTTTCACTTATTCCTGTACACCCTGTCCTAAGGTCCAGGTAGCTACAAAGAGGGAGTTTTACTCTCCCTTACTCCCCTGTGCAGAAAGGTAGTACATGTCTAGGCCTAAAGCTTTTAAAATACTTAGTCAAACATATATTGAAAAGGGCAGATTTCCAACATCCATAACTGGGCTCAGATTTCCAGAAAAACTCAGCTGCAGTTTAGGTACTTAAATAAGGGCCAGATTTTGTGAGGTGTGCATCAAATGTGCAGTACTCTTTGGAAAATCCGGCCACTTACTTTACTGCCTCAATGGGAGTTGTCTTATTTTGAAATTCTGGCCCCACTTGTGAGTGCTGAGCACTTCTGGAAGCTTGGTTCTACTGTATTATAGTTTTTGAAGTGAAGGCAAACTGTTCTGATCCCATAGTTTTTGCACAAGCTCCAGTGGCGAGATCCATATCTCATCCCAGTAAAAGCCAAAATGAATTCTGTTGATTTCAGAAGTCACTCTTTAAGTACCATCTGTGTAATTGAGAGAAGAGTCTGGTCCTGAAAACATGACAGTAAAGTAGAAAAAACAGCTTTGTAAATAATGGATTCTCATTAGCCAGCACAATCAAATAGCTTGAGCAATATGAGATTATTATTACACATGCATTATTAAATGCAGTTGTTATAGACAGCATAGGCACTTCCTGGCAAAGTACGTGGCCCAAGCTATTCTGTTCCTTGCATAGGCTGAACAATTCACGACAAGTTACATATACTTTTCCACAACAATTAATAATTTATAATACAAATCAATAACATTTACTTAATTATTTGGATCAATTTATCAGTGTTGGTCAAGGACAGCAAGAAAACACCAGGAACATTAAAAGTTTCCATTCATTACAAGGCTGGCTTCTGTTCTCATATACACTTGTTTGACATTGGTGACTCTTGATTTTACACTACTGTACAGTGACTTCTGAAAGCAACAGTAACGGTAGGCTTATACCAGGTTGTGGTATGAATTTTGCCACTGCAGTTGAATTATGTAATCACAACTGTTTGGCTGTCTTTGAAAAACTATGATGAATTAGACCCAAGCTTCTGAAAGGCTCAGCACCAGCAAATAGGGCCAAATTATCAAAAGAATGCATTAAAATAGGCACTAAAATAAGTGGCCAGATCTTCAAATCAGGTCAGGTCAACCAACATTTATTTTTCATTAGTGTGTTTTAATTAATATGGCCATTTTGCTACAAAAATAAATGTGATGAATTAAAAATATCTAAGAATGTGTAAAGAAATCCTATTTGTTTTTTGTGGATGGTTTTGTTATGCCAGAGAAATCTTTCTATGTTGCAGGAGGTTTCTGTTGAAATTAAGAAAACGTGAAAGTCTATTTTTATATTGACAGTGATAAATACACTGTTAAACTGTGGTCTCAAGAAAATCGCCTGTTCTGAATGTTTTGAATACGTGGCATCAATCAGAAATGGATTGAAATGGGCAAATTACAACATAGCCACTGTCTATTTTTTTTTTTTTTTGGTATAGTATAGTTCAGGGACACACAGGAACAGGTCCAACACTGCTGGCAGAGCTCTGGCAGCATGCTTCACATTCTCCAACAAGCTCATGCCTCATGGACTAATCCTACTAGCAGTTCTTGGGGTCTCTATTCCAACTCCATTACACTCGCTAGTATCTGCACTATACTCATTAGAAACCTCAACTACAGGCCTGGCCCTTTAGAATTCTTTCTGTCCTGCAGGAAGTGTGTTTAATACAGGAATTTAATTGTATTTAAAGGAATTGACTGTGGAGAATAGGAGAAAGAGAGGGACAGGACTGACTCTTAAGCCTATTTCCCACCTTTAAAAAAAAAATATTGGCACTTACAATAATATTTTATCAAGTTTCCAATATGTTTAAGTTGATTTTTCCATCCAGTGGACAAACCCCACAGCCACATGTTGTCGCAAATGAATGCACGTCTTGAGGCCTAAGGCAGTTGGGCTGTGGGGTCCCACTTCCAAAAGGGATGTCAGACAGAGTCTGTGCCAACGAAGTATGGCAGAGATGCTGGAGCCAGAGACAGTGGTTGGAGCCTACTGAGGCTTAGGGGAGCTTAAAAGCACATTGACCCCAGCGTGTGGGTCTAGCAGGGGGAGCTTAAACAGGTCTGTGACAGTAAAATATTTGAGTTTTGTTGTAGTTGCTACTCTTCATAGCTTGATTTTAATAGCAGAGGGACGATTATGATCCTCCAGTTGGATCTCCTGCATAACACAGGCCAAAAGTACCTCACCCAGTAATTTCTGCCTCTAGTCTGTATCTTCTGGTTGCAGTATAACATCTCTTTTAGCAATATATCCAGTCATGGCTTACAGACTCCACGTACTGAAGAATCAATCCACCGCATTCCTGGGTAAATTGTTCCAATGGTTAAAAATGTGTGCCTTCTTTCGAATCTGAGTTTGTGTAACTTCAGCTTTCGCTAGATTAAGTAGCTGTCTCCTATCAGAAATTTGTTCTAGCTGCTTTTAGATTACTATCAAATCACTTCTTACAACTCCTATTGTGTACATTTATGTGTGCATTTGCGTCTTTTCTGTTGCTAGTATGGTCCCGTTCATAACAATCATGAAAAATTCATGTGAAAAATTTACTGTTGCTAATAAATAACCCCAAACATGTCCTAGCTCTAGTAAGCATATTTTCTGTTTACTCACACTGACTGGACTTCTATATCTTCATGACTTTTAAAAATAATTTTTTCCATCAGATTCACTATACTAATTTTAAGTGGCCTTGATGGTGACTGCTTCATATAGCTTCTTTGCATTCATCTGATGAACAGCAGATGGTGTTTTTTCTGGCACTGGACTCATTTCATTCATTGTTTGTTTTTCATATGCTTGGCTGTTATTGCCTTTATTATGGAAAGTGATATCTGCTTTTGGTCAAAGCATAAATACGTTGAACTCTTTACTGAGTGCTGTCCTGCAAATTCCACTTAAGTAAATTTTACACACATTATATAATAAATATGCTGCTTTCTTTTTCTTTGGTGGGGATTGTTAATTCTAGCCCCCAGTTCTCCCCCAGGTTCTCCACCTGCTCCCTCTGTAATAAAATTTCTTCATTCGCAGTGCAGAGAGTGACAATTTTATAATGAGTTATTGATATTCTGCATATTCCATTTAACTTCTGAGTGAGCTCGTTATTGCTCATCTCCATAGTCTAATGCAAACCACACATTCTTTTCCATACACCAGCCTGAGTAGCCAGGCTTGGTGTGGGGGATTCTATGGCAGCTAATCCCCTGAAACAGCAACTCTGACTCCGACTTCTAATATGCTTCCACTCTTTGGGGGACTGTGACCAGTGGTGGTAGTTCTAGTGGGCCCTCCCCATTGCTCCCATGCTCTATTATCCTAGGTCCCACTGCAAAGGAACTCTTGGGGATGCCACTCAGACCTGGGCTCTACAGCAACCAGGTAGTACATGACCTTGGTGCAGGCTTCCTCCTGTTACCTGTGCAATGGACTAGCTGCATCTGGGACACTAACCGCTTTAAGAAAATAGGAGCGAGGTTTAGCAGAATGGCAGTTGTTTCATCCCATGTAAATGATTCTTAAAATATCAGACTGTAAAACAGATTGGGATTCTATGGAATGCAAGACACTATATACACACACACTGTATATGTATTACATTGTATTTACTCATAATGACTCCCCTGCCTGCTGCTTGATGGAACTATAAAGTGATCTCATGAGCTGCATGAGTGCTATCAAGCACCCAACTTGCAGATTAATGGTTCGTTTTGTTATTCAAACAGATCCCAAGAGCACTTATTAATTCCACAAGGAGACTGGACGGGGGGGCACATGCACATTTATTATTCAGTACTGCCACTCACTCAAAGATAGAATTTTTAGGTTTTGATAGGGATTTTTTTCTTGTGCCCCCATCATATGAGAATCAAACATAATTTTAGATTAAAACTCTATGGAATGAAGTGACTTCTCTTTTGGAGAGAGGTGTCAGGAAGTCCTTTGCCGTGACTGATGAGAGGAAGTTTAGTTCTTTATAATTACTATGAGTAGGCAGGGGATTCTAAATAGTTAGTATTAGCAGGATTTATTTTTCTTGTGTCAATGCACTAATAATATATTTGAGTTTCTTAACGCAACAGTAACAAAAGCTTTCTCCCAGGTGCCTCCACCTCCATTCTGGGCGCACTTGCATGACACAGAGTAAAAGCATACATACAAAAACTTAGATTGAAACCACAGCAGTGGTTGGCCTTCAGCTTAAAACAATGAGACACTTTTAAGTCTGAAGCTCTGATTCAAACGCTTTCTGTCCTCTTGATCCCAGCAAATGAAGACTAATACCTTTGCCTGCAATGGACCCACTGGTAACAACATGCTTTTAAAAGCTGGGCCAAGTGTGAATTTCCTTAAACAGTGCAGTCAAATGAATGATAAACAGTGGCCCAAAATTCCAGATTGCATGCAGCCAGGTCAGACTCATGAAGACAAGTATGAAGATGTTCAAAACAGGAGTATGTTATATAGAAAAAGTCTTATGGGAAAGTAGTTAAAAGCTTTTAGTGATACAGTGGAAAGCTTAGTTGCTTATTAAGATTTGAGAGCTCATCTATGTCTCTGAGACCAAGCTTTTCAAAATGTAGCTAATGCTTTTGCATGCCTCAGTTTTAAGGTGCCCAATGTGAGTCACTTAAGGGGACCGATTTTCAGAGGTAGAGGTACTCAGCATTTTATGAACTCAAAATTAAGGCACCTATACTCACTGGCTTCATGTATTGCCTCTTACATTTGAGAAATCCAGCCAATACAGCTGACGTTGCTCAGACATCTCCAAGTGGTTACATTTAAAACTGCATCACTTTTGGATCCACTCACTTTGTGCTGGATCCATCTTATTTAGATTCTAAGCAGTGTCTCCCCCATTTCCAGCAGTCAGGCAATACTATGTGAAACGCAGTGTTAATGGTCCTTCAATAAATTCTGTTCTTAAGACTCTCTTGTTCTTACCCACTTGAGGTAAAGAGATCCACTCCTGTTTTTTTAATCCACTCGGTTTACTCAATTTGTGAATCGCTCTGAGGCTTAGCTGGGAGATGGGTGATTGGATGCCCACAGGGAGGTAGCAGTGCGTGTTCCCAGAGGCAGAAACACAGGAGCCTAGGGAATTTTTACTCTCCAAATTTAGGTGCTGAGTGAGTTTAGACATCACAAGGATTAGGGATTTTTTTGTGCATAGAAGTGGAGCCAAAAATGGGATTTAGGAGTCTAAAATAGGCCTTGCGTGTCTAACTCCTTTTGTGAATTCAGGCCTGAATCCATTAAAATATTTAAAGCGACAAACCAGCATTTTGATAAGATGGAGACAGACAGCATCGCTGACACTGCAACAGTACAGTGATCAGTTTATCTCATACTGCTTTCCACTGTGCTGCGTTCTATCCTGTGAATATCAATTGATTCTACATGGAGAGCATTTTCTTATACTTCAGGAATAACACTGGCAATGTCATTCAGCATTGACTAACTGAGCTATGATAGAGAAGGGTTATTTGAAGAAACACAAGAGGAACACAAAAAGGCATGACGGTAACATCTGCTTTTACACTGTCACATCACTCAGAGTGCCTGTATGGTTGCTCTAATTCAAGCAGAATGGCTAAGATCGATGTCACAGAGAGCTACTGAAATAGTATAAATAGTTATGATGTAAGCCTGCTAGCAGGTAATGACTGATCAATCTAAACTCTTGACAACTCTTAATGGGGCTCTTTAATAGCGCTCAGTAGTGTTTTTCAGAATTAATATTAGCCGAAAGCAGTTTCCCACACTTGATAGCTCAAGGTATAGCCCAGGGGTAGGCAACCTATGGCACGCGTGCCAGCTGATTTTCAGTGGCACTCACACTGCCTGGGTCCTGGCCACCGGTCGGGGGGCTCTGCATTTTAATTTAATTTTAAATGAAGCTTCTTAAACATTAAACATTTTCAAAACCTTATTTACTTTACATACAACAATAGTTTAGTTATATATTATAGACTTATAGAAAGAGACCTTCTAAAAATGTTAAATGTATTACTAGCACGCGAAACCTTACATTAGAGTGAATAAATGAAGACTCGGCCCACCACTTCTGAAAGGTTGCCGACCCCTGGTATAGCCTATATTCTTAAAATCTTTCTCTGGAAAAAAGGAGCCTTGAAATTAGAAAGATTGAATGAACTTCCTGCTATGATTATGGCTGAGTCCATCTGATAAAAGATATATTAGCCTTTCTTTACAGCGCTACACTATTGTTGACAACAAAACCACAAAGAACTTTCTTGGTTTTGTTTTTCATTACATACTTAAAAGTTATCCCAATTTTGTTAAAAGGTTTTGTTTATAAGGTTAGCTCTCCAGCAATTTCATGTGTACCCGAGCCTAGTTTCAAGCAAAAGTGAGAGAAGGTGTTTTGACTGATTTTTACGTTGCATTTAAGGCCCATAAGACATTTAGAACAGGAGTACTTGTGGCACCTTAGAGACTAACAAATTTATTAGAGCATAAGCTTTCGTGGACTACAGCCCACTTCTTCGGATGCATCCGAAGAAGTGGGCTGTAGTCCACGAAAGCTTATGCTTATGCTTTAATAAATTTGTTAGTCTCTAAGGTGCCACAAGTACTCCTGTTCTTTTTGCGGATACAGACTAACACGGCTACTACTCTGAAAGACATTTAGAGAGAACTGAGATGCATTTATTTGACCAACCTTTTTCTTGGTGAGAGTAACATTGTACCTGAGTACAAATAAATGTGTCTCCCAGATGTGTAAACCTGGGTTCTTACTCTGTGACCAGATTGCTTTTAAGGTTTTATGTGCTGATTTTCAGAAAGAGCTCTTTCCAGCACATCTCCACCAAATATTTTGTTTCCATCAGTTTAAGGTGCAGCTGCCTCTAATGACTGGGCAACCAAGAATATTACAGGTCAAAAAAATTGGAAAAGGATTTCTTCCTGCGAGATAAACTAGAACTCTCCCATGACCCTAAAGGGAGTACAAAGGAATATGTAGGATGACTTCATTAATATTGAATCATCAAATTCCTTTTCCTTTGCGATGACTAAACTTCACAACAACATGTACAAATGGATCTTAAATGCCACACATTCAATTACCAGGTAAAGAGTCTTACTCAGATCTGACTGTATTACAGTCGCTTTGGTTTGGTTTGTCTCATAAGATACATTTTCAAAAGGTGATAGTCACAAACGATCATTCTCGAGTATCTTTTAGGGCCTGAATGATGCAAAGTACTGAACACCTTCAACTCCTATTGAAGCCAATAAGAGATGGGGGCATTTGGCACTTTGCAGCACCGGCACCTTGCTGTCTAATCAGTAACCAGTGCACTCTGGTAGAGATGGTCAGAAAATTCAGATACAACTTTTTTTTGTTAGAATTTGCCAATTTGCCATAACTGAAACTTTCTACAGAGACTGTTTGTTTGATTTTTAAAACCTAAGGGTACGTCTACACTACCCGCCGTATCGACGAGTAGTGATCGATCTATCGGGGATCGATTTATAGCATGTAGTGTAGACGCGATAAATCAATCCCCGATCGCTCTCCCATCGACTGCTGAACTGCAGCTCAGTGAGAGGCGGAAGCAAAGTCGATGGGGGAGCCACGGCAATCGACCCCACACCATGAGGACCCGAGGTAAGTCGAACTAAGATACATCGACTTCAGCTACACTATTCTCGTAGCTGAAATTGCGTATCTTAGGTCGATCCCTCTCCCCCCTCCCCCCCCATAGTGTAGACCAGGCCTAAATGCCTGTTTCCTGTCAGCACACCTGCCTGTCTCCTCTTCAGCTCAGCTGACAGTGAACTGAGAGCCTGGGAGCTTCCAGGGTTCACGAGTTGAGGGCAGCCTGTGATTCTGTTTTGCAGTTAATTTAGAAAATGTTGGTTTCTGTTTTGAATTCGAATCAAACAAAATTTTGAAATATCAAAATCCTCCACAAAACAGAATTGTCCCTCTCTGCTCAGCTCTACTCTTAGGCACTATATCACTCAGGCGATTCAGAACATAAGAACTGCCAGACCATGGTCCATCATACCCTGTATCCTGTCTCTGATGGTGGCCCATGCCAGAGCTTCAGAGGGAGTGTACAGAACAATTACAGGTGATCCACCCTGTCTTCCACTCCTTGCTTCTGGTAGCCAGAGGTTCAGGGTTGCCCTGAGTTTGGGGCTGCATCCATGATCATCTTGGCTAATAGCCATTGATGGACCTAGCCTCATGAATTTTTTTGAACCCAGTTATACTTTTGACCATTGCAACATCCCATGGCAATGAGTTGCACAGGTTAGTTGTGTGGTGTGTGAAAAAATAAAAAAAGATTGATAATGCAGTGGAGAAGCCTTTACGTCTCTGGTTCAAGGTTTGTAGTGACTGAAAGTAGTTATCCACCGAAAGATGCTCAGGGTGCTACATAAAATGTTGGTTTCAGTCCAGTTAACAAAAGTCACCACCCCAATAGCGGTCTTAAAGGACCGCCATTAAGAATAGTCTCTCCAATTCAATGCCAAGACACTTATTAGAGATAGTGTGGGTAAATGCACTGTGGCTAGATAAAGGACTTCAAACAGGTGAACTGGAATGGGGAATGGGAGTTTTGGAGGAGGTTTGAGAGCAAGTGTGGTTCCTCATGGTTTAGGTATGGCTCAAATAGGTAGCAGATATGGACAATTAGAGAACATTTGCTGTGTCCTACCTTGGATATGCTATGTTTTCCTTTCTGCCAAAAGACAGAAGAGAGTTTTGGTGCATGAAGAGCAAGCTGAAGGTGTGATATTCCCTTGCTGTTATCTGGATCGGTGATCTGCTAGGTCCCTCCAAAACTTGACTCTGGGAGCCAGCCTTACCCTGCTCTGCTGTGAGAACCCCCACTCCTGGGCTGTTCATGCACAACCTCTGGCAGGTAAGCTGCTTGGATTGTGCAACCGAATGACAGTAGCCAATATCTCCGGTCCCAGACACAACCCTAGGAACCTCTGTCTTGCAGTGTCCAGTTATGCCCACTGGACACTGCAAGCTTATATGAGTTTGTCAATTTAAGAAATAAATTTATATGTACCAGGCTTGTTATCCCAAGGGGAGTGTCTGACATGCTTCAAACCAAACACACTGCTTCAGGAAAGAAAAAACAAACAAATTTATTAACTACAAAGATAGACTTTAAGTGGTTATAAGTCAAAGCACAACAAGTCGGATTTGGTCAAATGAAATACAAGCAAAACGCATTCTAAGCTAATCTTAACAATTTCAGTACCCTTACAAACTCAGATGCTTCTCATCACAGGCTGGCTGGTTGCCCTTCAGCCAGGCTCTCCTCTTTGATCAGCACTTCAATCGCTTGGCATGGTGTCTGTAGATGGAGGTGGAAGAGAGAGGAAGAGCATGGCAAACGTCTCTCCCTTTTATCATGTTCTTTCTTCCCTCTTGGCATTGCTCCCCACTTCAGAATCAGGTGAGCATTACCTCATTGTAGTCCCAAACTGACCAAAGGAAGGGGGGTGACTCACTCGAGAGTCCAACAGATCCTTTGTTGCTGCCTCGGCCAGTGTCCTTTGCTCCTGTGAGACTGGGCTGGGTTTGTCCCATACGTGCCCTGATGAGATGTGAACTGCCCCTCTGCTCTTGGAGAATTTTTGCCGGGACTTGTTTTAAGCCATGAGGACACAGTTTCAGCCTCATAACTATATACATGAAATTACAACCTCTAACATTACCATAACAACAATGCTCAGTGCATCATGAGCCTTCTGAAGACACCCGACATGACAAACATGTTCTAAGGATGAACATGGGGGTGCAGGGTGTTCCCACGAGGTACAGAACGTCACAGAAGGCCATACTGAAGGAGAAGATACATTGTCTGCAAGTGCAAGTGTCACAGTTTCAAGGTAACTGCACCTGCCTTACCCCCTCTCTCTGGTCCCTCGAGGGCACCCACTTTAAACTTCTAGCTCCTAGCCATCACCTCTCAGCAGATACCTGCATCTCAGTGTCTCCTGACAGGATTTTAAGATTGCACAACTCCCTGCCTTGCACTGAGATATCCGCGGCAAGCCAGACTGCCTAAAAGGCAGCATCTGCACTTTGCTTTCTCTCTGACCAGTGTTTTGCCCGCAGTTGTAAGATACCACAAAGCTCCTTCTAAGCAACCACATTTGTTCTGAATGTAAAAGCATTACAGTGAAAAATATTAAAACAATAAAAGAACCTACATGCCCCACCTCCAATCTAGGGCTATGGTAGGTTGTAGTCCTTCACAACCCACAACTGGGTTTCCTCTGTGATTACAAGTTCATCTCTCTTCAATCCAGAACCAGAAGAGAATGGGAAGATCAGCCATTTTGTTATACCTAAGGCCTTTGATCTTGGCCATCTGTAACAGGTAATCAGCACACGCCCTGAGGAGAGGGTCATTGTAGCTTCAAAAGGCTGGGTTTTGGCATAACCAGAGTTGGGGAATTTGCATTAATTTCTCCCTACAAATTCCCCCCCAAAATCCACTTAACACTTATTGTCCCAAAAGTGCATAATTGTTTGACAGATTTTCAGTACAGTTTTTTGAACTCCCAGATCTCACATATGTCACATCTCCCACCTAGAGAGGTTACATATACTCCCAGCCCATAATCATACATAAACTTAATACAGTAAGGTCTTCCAAGGATATTGCAGGAAGGTGCCATATCTGTCACAACAAGTTTCAACATTGTGCAGCAGGTGAGGAAACAAAGACTTCTTGGACAACCAAATTGTGAAATCATTACCTAGACCCCACTAGAGGAAGAGACCTGGAGAGAGTAGAACCAAGAGCACATGAGCTTATCATGATAAATGGAGTTACCCAGACACTTTAATTTAAACACACTGGATTAGATGAAACAATAAAACAAGTATATTAACTACAAAGAGAGATTTTAAGTGAGTACAAGTAATGAGGCATAAGAATCAGAAATTGTTACCAGAAAAATAAAGATAAAACACTTTCTGGTACCTAACTTAGCAAACTGTATTAGAGTCAAAGAAAATTTTCTCACCACATGCTTCTAGCAAGATTACTGACCAAACTCTTCAGGTCAGGATTCCTCTGCCAGAGTCCAATGGCTGTTTCCTCTTGTCTTCTCAGGTTCAGAGCATGTGATGGACAGAGAGAGAGAGAGGGAGGGGTGTTTTCCCCTCTTTTTTGTAGTCTTTTAGTCCTTGTTTGAAAAACATTTACAACTGAGAACCAGGAGATGAAGGATCTGTGTGAAAAGATGGGCTCTGCTGGTTTTTTCACCTGTTTGAACCCCCCATCAGGGCTGTAGGGTTTGGAACATGTGTTGTTAACATCATACAGGGGAATCTTATAATGTCACATACAATGATGCCACACATATTTTATCAGGACAATACTGACCAGCAAACTATGAGTTTTCAAATACAAGGCATACCTTGTACAAAGATTATTACAGTAGTATGTAGGGTGTGAATACAGAGGTGTATTCCATCACAGAGAGGGGGCTGTATGAACGACAGCCTGCATCTCATAGGTTGGGGGGGCTAATCTTTGTTGGAGACTAGCTGGGGCAGCCACAAGGCCATTAAACTAACAGTATAAGGGAAGGATGCTAAGAAGGCAACTGTGATACAACTCCAACTCAGCATGTCACAAACAAATTGAACCAATGTGGCAAAGAATGTGAAGAGTAGATTTTCTTTTTCACCTGCCTGAATAACAGATCTAGGAGTCGGGATAAGAAGCAAGAGAAATGGGAAATTCTCATTGACCGGAAGAAAATAGATATAATTGGTATTACTGAAAGCTGATGGGATGATTTACATGATTGGAATGTTAAAATCACTGGTTATAACCAGTCCAGGAAGGATAGAGTAAAAGAAGTGTGTGTGTGGTGGTGGCACTCTACATTAAAAATACCATTACCTGTTTCAGAGTAATTGAAAACCCAGAGCTACAGAGGCTTGAATACATATAGAGCATTGTGCTAACTAACAAAGCCTGGAGGGAGGAAGCAGGAGGGGAAGATAGTACTGCTAATCTTCTGTTACAAACCACTGAATTAAACCAGAGAACCGGATGAATTTCTCCTTAAGTACCTGTCTGTAATGTTTGGGAAAATTGTGATGCTCAGTGTATTTTAATTTGGCAGACATATACTGGCAATCTTGTGCAGCTAGAATAAAACATAATTAGAGTTTCTAAAAATTATAGATAATTTTCTAACACAAAATGTATCTCTATGGTTACATTATTTTGGACCTCATTATGATGGATAAAGATGAATTAATCACTTGGCTGGAAATTAGTAGTTGCCTAGGGACCAATGATCATAATCATATGACATTTAATATAGGTAAACAGGACAGTCCCAGCCAGTAATATTTTATATATTTACACACTTTGTTTCAAAAGGGCTAATTTCCAAAGCTGAGGAAAATTCTGAGCAAAATTGGAAGGAAAAATTTAGACAGAAAAATGTGAACGAGAATTGGGAGTTCTTTAAGAGGAGTGTATTAGATGGCCAAAAAGGCCACCATTCTACAATCAAGAAAAGGACAACTTTGGTTGAAAGCCAATAATGGTTTAGTGGCAAAGTGAAGGCAGCAATTAGAAATAAAAATGCAAGTATATAACAAATGAAAAATGGGGGAATAGACGTTAATTGATATAAATTAGAAGTTATGAAGTATAGAAAATTGATAAGGAAAGCTACAGATAACAGGGAAAAATCCCTGGCTGTTAGGGCAATGGGCAATAAGAAGTTTTCTAAGAAAATAAGGAATAAAAGACATCCTAGCAATGGTATAGACCCATTACTAGATGGAAATGGTAAAATTGTTAATTACGATGCAGAAAAGGCAGAATTATTCAATAAATATTTCTGTTCTGTATTTGGAAAGAGCCAGGATGATGTAAAAAGATAGGCAGAGTACTAACTAATGAAGAGGTCAGGGCAGTCATACAGAGTGATCTGGATTGCTTATTAAGATGGGCCTGTTCAAACAAACTGTGTTTTAATTCAGCGAGATGCAAAGTTTTACATCTAGGAACAAGGAATGCAAGCCGTATCCAAAGCCTGGGAAACTGTATCCTGAAAAGCAGTGACTCTGTCAATGATTTAGGATCCATAGTGGACAAGCAACTGATCATGAGCTGCCAATGTGATGCTGTTGCAGAAAGGGTTTTGCAATCCTTGTATAAACAGGGGAGTAATAAATAGAAGTAGGGAGATGATTTTTCCTCTGTGTTCAGCATTGGTGAGACCAATGCTGGAACCAATGCTGGATCCAGTTCTGATGTCCACATTTTAAAAAGAATGGTGAAAAATTTGAGAGGATGCAGAACAATCCACAAAAGTTATGTGAGAGCTGGGAAAATTACCTCACAGTGAGAGACGTAGAGTTCAGTCTGTTTAGTTTATCAGAAAAGAAGATTGAGCGGTGACTTGATTATAGTGCATAAATAACTTCATGGGGAGAAAATACCAGGCACTAAAGGGCTTTTTAATTTAGTGGAGAGTGGCATAACAAGAACTAATGGCTGGAAGTTGAAACAAACAAATTCAAATGAAAACTTAGACTTTTTTTTCTTTTCTTTTTTTTAAACAAGTGAGGGTGAGTAACAAACTATCAAGGGAAGTTCTCCATGATGTCTTCAAATCAAAGCTGGATGCCTTTCTGGTGGATATGCTTTAGACAAATGCAAATTATGCTTCTATCTGCTGCAAGTTATTGTGCTGAATAAAGGAATAACAGGGTGAAATTTAATGTTCTGTGTTATACAGGGGGTCAGACTAGATGATGGAATGTTCCTTCGGATTTTAAACTCTATGAACCCCCCAGTTCTGTTTTAAAAAGAAGAAGGTGTATTGAGCTCCTCTGGCCCCCCCTGCCCACCAAATCAATAAATACATGAAGAATTTTTGTTTTTATTTAAAAACCACAAATAATCAGCTAAATATCCCAAGTCATTAACTGACCCTGTCCCCCCTGGTTTCATGGTGTCCTACCCCCTCTGATGAACTAGAACCAGAGCTTGGGGAGAATTTGATGAGCCCACCCCCTGCATGCCAAGGCTCTTCCCACTATTATGCGGGGGTGGGGGAGCGGTTCAGTGGGAGAGCATCTGATGTTTCGATCCACAGCCATTGCTCCAAACGGAGTGGGGATTCAGAAGCCTCTGGTCAATGGCAACCAGGGAGCAGCTCCCCTGCCATTGTAAATCCAGGTGTGGAGTATTCTCTCTCCACATCCTGACAGAAACACCAGCATGTAACCTTGCTGCTTGGGCTGTGTCATTCTCAGGATCAGACTCTTACAGAACGTATGTGTAAACACAGAAAGCTATTTCAGATAATGGTACAGGAGAATAAACAAGTGGGTCAGGAAGGAAAGGGGGAACCATTGAAAGTACATAACAGAATACTTCACTTGCTTATGTTTAAAAAACAAGTGCATTCCCATGCTGTGCTTTTAGTATAGAATGACCTATGTTCTTCTGAAGAGTTCAGCTGGTACCAGAGATAATCCCTTGATGCCACTGGCACCAGGGCTTTTCCTTGTAATAATAATTCATGTCAATTTTTCCAGAACACTGCCTCTCAGTTAACTTTATGGTGCTTGAGCGAAAAAGCCATTATTGTAATATATACGTAAATACTAAAGACTATTGGGTCATTGTTTAAAATTGGGTTGTTGCCTTTCAAACAAATTCCCATGAGAAAGGAAAGACATTGATAAGAAACAATGTAGTGTAAGCTGGGGAAAAAGGTCTGATAAACAAGTATAAACTTTTGTTGGATTATTATAATAATACACCCACTTTCATAATGGAACATGATATCAAGTATTTATAAGATGGAAGGGTTGATATTATATAAACTATACACAATGCCTTCCACCCTTTCTTTTTTAGCTGCCCATCCTGTATGCCAGCAGCATCAGGCCCTTTGTGTTTAGACTAGCAAAAATGGGAAGATAATGGATTGAACAGCATTTCTATTTGTTTCAGCTTGAACATCAGAATAACAAATGGATGCAACTGTGTTGCTATAGAATATACCTGAGGTGGTTAAATACTCTACCTAACTTATTTTTCAAATGAAGAAGATTAAATTGCCATTCTTTGAGTTAGGCCAGCAGAGTAACTTGGAGGAAAATCATTTTTAATGCAACTCATATTAAAATGGTAATGTCCAGCATGCTATAATTCAGGAATACTGGACCCAAATCCTATCCCTAATTCTGAAAATCACAGAATAAATTAACCTTCTGATCCCTTGGTTGTTATAATGGGATTAATATATATTACACTACAAAATGCTGACCTCACAACACATTAACTTGTGACAGCCAGATGTACAATCCTTGAATTATGGAAAAGACAAGAACCCCAGGTAGTCCAAACATTATTTGTGATAATTGACAAATGACTTGAGAATGGGAGTCCTTATCTTTTATCAAGTGCCAAGTTATCTTTTCTAGAAGTCAAGGGAAGAGATCACTGAAACCTTAGTAAGAGATCAAAAATATTTCATTGCTTGTTTTAATGGTAAGTAAATTATGATGATCTATATATTATTGATACTATTATGATCTTTATATCAAAAATAAAATATGCCTTTTAAATCTGTTAGATGTGGTATATTAACTGAATTGTCCTTTGTTAGCAATCTCACTTGGTTTAGTCAAACTGAAAATTTGAGTACTTCACAATTTTGTTTCTATTTGTCACGTGTCTTCTACAAAGTATAAGATAGCAAGTGTGTGGTTGTATAACATATAATGAGCAAGATCCGCAGCTGGTGTCAAGTGGCATAGCTTTATTGACTTCATACAGGGCCAGATTCTCAGCAGTGTAAATAATTTTGTATGCAATAATTTAACTCCTTAGTGGAAGAACAAATCCCTGTCTGTGTGTCTGGGGCCAGCACAACAGGGAAATAAAAGAGAAAAAGAGCAGGACAATATCCTCTTGGAATATTAGAATAGTTTTCTCTACCCGTAATGTATTATCCTTGTGATAATTAGAGCATATTATAAGACAGGACTATAGGAACATAAAAAAGAGAGAAGGTGTGGTAAATTGTTTTAAGGAAACCTGTTGATAAGTGACAAACACCCATCAAGGATGATCTAGAGTCCTGCTTCAATACAGGTGACTGGACTAGATGATTCTACATCTTTATGGTTTTGTCATCCATACATCTGAAGGTTCAGAAGTTTAGATTTTTGCCATAATCTGCCATATGCGACCTTTGCTGTGCACAACATTGAATTTGACTGTGACTTCATAGTACATAGGATGCAGTTTTGATCTCTATAGATCAGTGATATTCAGACTGAGGCTTGGGAGCCACAAGTGACTCTTTAATGTGTCTCCTGCAGCACTTTGCAGCACATGATATGAAAACACTGCATGATTTAATTATTAACCAATCAGTATGCTTTTACTATGTTATTGACCAGTTGTAGAATACTTGGTCAATCGTTTTGCTGTGAGAATAATATATATATATTAGGACTATCAAGAGATTAAAAAAATTAATCACAATTAATAAAATTAATCACGATTAATCTCACTGTTAAACAATAATAGAATGCCATTTATTTAAATATTTTTGGATATTTTCTACATTTTCAAATATATTGATTTCAATTACAACACAGAATACAAAGTGTACAGTGCTCACTTTATATTTATTTTTGATTACAAATATTTGCACTGTAAAAAGCAAAAGAAATAGTATATTTCAATTCACCTAATACAAGTACTGTAGTGTAATCTCTTTATAATGAAAGTTGAACTTACAAATGTAGAATTAAGTACAAAAAAATAACTGCATTAAAAAATAAAACAATGTAAATCTTTAGAACGTACAAGTCCACTCAGTCCTGCTTCAGCTAATTGTGCAGACAAACAAGTTTGGTTAGAATTTGTAGGAGATAATGCTGCCCACATCTTGTTTACAATGTCACCTAAAAGCGAGAACAGGCGTTCACATGGCACTGTTGTAGCCGGCATCGCAAGATATTTACATGCCAGATGCGCGAAAGATTCATATGTCCCTTCATACTTCAACCACTATTCCAGAAGACATGCATCCATGCTGATGACGGGTTCTGCTTGATAATGATCCAAAGCACTGTGAACTGATGCATGTTCATTTTCATCATCTGAGTCAGATGCCACCAGTAGAAGGTTGATTTTCTTTTTTGGTGGTTCGGATTCTGTAGTTTCTGCATTGGAGTGTTGCTCTTAAGACATCTGAAAGCATTCTCCACACCTTGCCCATCTCAGATTTTGGAAGGCACTTCAGATTCTTAAACCTTTGGTCGAGTTCTGTATTTGTCCTTAGAAATCTTACATTGGTACCATCTTTGCATTTTGTCAAATCTGCTATGAAAGTGTTCTTAAAATGAATGTGTGCTGGGTCATCATCCAAGACTGCTATAACATGAAATATTTGGCAGAATGCAGGTAAAACAGAACAGGAGACATACAATCCTTCCCCAAGGAGTTCAGTCACAAATTTAATTAATGCATTATTTTTAATGAGAGTCATCAGCTCTGAAGCATGTCCTCTGGAATGGTGGCCAGAGCATGAAGGGGCATATAAGTGTTTAGCATATCCGGCATGTAAATACCCTGCAATGCCATACGAACGCCTGTTCTCACTTTCTGGTGACATTGTAAATAAGAAGCAGGCAGCAGTACCTCCTGTAACTGTAAACAAAGTTGTTTGTCTTAGCAATTGGCTGAACAAGAAGTAGGACTGAGTGAACTTGTAGGCTCTAAAGTTTTACATTGTTTTGTTTTTGAGTGCAATTATGTAACAAAAAAACCCTACACTTGTAAGTTACACTTTCATGATAAAGAGATTGCACTACAGTACTTGTATGAGGTGAATTGAAAAATACTATTTCTTTTGTTTATCATTTTATAGTGCAAATATTTGTAATAAAAATACTAATATAAAATGAGCACTGTACACTTTGTATTCTGTGTTGTAATTGAAATCAATATATTTGAAAATGTAGAAATTCATCCAAAAATATTTAATAAATTTCAATTGGTATTTTATTGTTTAACAGTGCGATTAATCACAGTTAATTTTTTAAGTTAATCGCATGAGTTAACTGTGATTAATTGACAGACCTTATATATATATAAATAGTGAACGAAAGAGTGAATTCACAAAACTGTGGCTCTTTTGGGTACTGTTGATCAGCTCCTGAACCACTGAGGTCTGAGTATCACTTCTATAGGTTGTGGACTCCATGGTGCAAGGAGTATATGTAACTGTGTGTTTTGTACATTACTTAGCACAATGGGGCCCTAATCCTGATTGAGGCCTCAGGGTGCTACTGTTATAGAAATATTTATTTTCCGTTTTTCTTTTCTACTGATGGTGTGACTTCCAAAATTGCTAACAGAGTTTCTTGGATTTCAATAGATAGCAGATTTCTGCTTTCCTTGGCATTTTACTAGACTTATCGCTCACTGTAGCTGGCTACAAGATGAAAAAAAAAACATTGATTTTATTTGGGACATTCTTTATGGTACAGTGTGCATCTGCAAAATTTGCAGTTGGAATGCTTTCATGTCACTCCAGTTATAAAAGGTCTTATAATATTGGAAAGTGACTATGAGACTGGCACTCTAGAGTTTCATATTTACTGTCTCCCAGTGGCTCTCATATCAAATTTGAAGGTTTATGTGTAAAATGTTTTATTTTTAAGTCCTAGTCCTGCAAAGTTAGCCTGAGATCTGAAAGCCAAGCGGTGGCCTTCCTCTCATACCATCCTTAATAATAAAGATTCTGCAGTTGGAATGTCATGATTCTGTTTGTGAAGCATAAGCCAATAAAGAGTGCATCACACTCTCCCATAGCTGTATTCACTAGGGAATATTAATGACAGTAAAATTAGTAAAATGCATATTTTGCCTCTGAAATCATCAGCTAAGACCCTGAATGCACAAAAGGAGCAGATCTGGTGAGTAAGAAGACTATTTTTTTTTATTAAACCTCTTCTCTGATCAGACTTGAGAGACCCATGGGCCAGCTCCCCAGCTGGTGTAGGAGCAGTGGAGCGCTGGTGGCTCCACAGTATCTACAAGGCCCGAGGGAACTCCACAGTATCTACAAGGCCCAAGGGAACAATCAGCACAGTCGGGTTCCACACATGTAACTGAATTTAGGCAGAATTTAGCCTGCCGCATCTTTATTACTGGCAATTATGAATGAGCCAGAAAGCACCACAGCTTGGGTTTCAGACCCTGAATGTGTTAGCAGGATAGGAAACAAGATCACATTGTTTTCACTAAAAAAACCCCAACACTTTGGATTTGGAAATCATTGATGCACAATGAATACGGAACCTGACGTTTCCTGTCAAGACACTTGTTAGGGTAGAATCAGGGCCGAAGAAAAGTTTTTGAACAGGTGACCTGTAGCCTATTTAAGGAGCACAAGAAAAGAGATTATTGTTCTGTTCTAACTAGAAAATATTGTAATGCCTTGATTAAATACAATTCATGCTACCATCTCTTTCTGTCTCTTCCCCCTAATATAATGTACAACAAATGTTGAAAGAGTACATTCTGGGATATGAAACTGTTTGTAGCTGTGCATTTATTCTGTGAAGTTAATACTGTTTCCCTGGCATTGTGCTCGCTCGTATTTTCTTTCAACTCAGTATGCTTTATATTCTCCTTCTAAGAACTCCTATTTTTAACAGTTCCTTGGATTGAAGATAGGAAGTCCTTGCCTTAAAGGCAATGGAAGGGTTTGACAAAACTTTTATTTTCAAAGCCAGTCAGATGCTGAATTGTGTGTTAATAGATGCAGCAAATGTTATATTGTATGTTATGTATATTGAGGATGCTGCCTGCTTAATAGTTTCATGTGTCCTGATAAATATGTGCACTAAAAGCTAGTTCTAATATAAAATATGCATCCTAAAAAATCTGTCAATGCATAAAAGTAGAGGTTGATATTTTCAAACGAATACAAAGGATTTAAATACATATCTTCCATTAATTTTAATCTCAATGGAAGGTGTGTGCCTAAATCCCTTGCATTCCTTTGAAAACCTCAGTGAGGATTTCCAGTGCACCAGTCGATGATCTGTTGGTGTTTTTCTCAGATTACCATCCAGGGGGCCTTAAAAAATTTAAGATGTCTTTCACAAAAAGGAAGGAGAGAGACAGACACACATGGTGATTTGTTCTTTTTTCAGTCTATAGATAAAATGTTCTCAGGAAGCAAATTTTCAAGTGTTATCATGTATGTCATATTAAAAGTGGCAAATGAAATAGAGCATTATTAATCATTGTTTTATTTAGCTTTAATCTCCTATTCCTGCACAAAATCTTTTACACCTGAGTTAAGAACATCAGAATGGCCATAGTGGGTCAGACCAGTGGTCCATCGAGCCCAGTATCCTGTCTTCCAACAATGCCAATGCCAGATGATTCAAAGGGAATTAACAGAACAGGGCAATTATTGAGTGATCCATCCCCTGTCACCAAATCCCAGCATCTGGCAGTCAGAGGCTTAGGGACACCCAGAGCATGGGGTTGCATCCTTGGCCATCTTGGCTAATAGCTATTGATGGACCTATCTTCCAGGAACTTATCTAATTCAGTTTTGAAACCAGTTATACTTTTGGCCTTCACAACATCCCCTAGCCATGAGTTCCACAGGTCACTGCGTGTTGTGTGAAGAAGTACATCCTTTTGTTTTTTTTAAACCTACTGCCTATTAATTTCATTGGCTGATGATTGGTTCTTGTGTCATGTGAAGAGGTAAATAACACTTCTTTATTCGCTTTCTCTGCACCATTCTTGATTTTATAGACTTGTATCATATCCCATCTTAGTCATCTCTTTTCCAAGCTGAACACCACCAATTTATCCCAAATCAACTGCTGCCTAGTATTCCTTTGCTTCTGTCTTTCTTGGGTTAATCTTTATTTGTGTAATGAAAATTCTGAGATTTCCATGAAGATGTTATGAATATAATAAAATGTATGGATGTTATTTTTCAGGCCTTTTTAAAAAATGTATGAAATGCACATTAAAACTTTGTTCTACTGCAAAGCAATTTAAATTGTTTGCCCTTCATTGTAAAGTGCTGCCTTTTTGGATGTTGCCTGCTATGTTCAAAGACTTTACATTCCCAGTTATACACAAATAGTTCATAATTTTCACTAATCTTCTCTGAGTGCTTTATACTTTATCCCAATGGCCAAGTTTTGTTATGTTACTGCATTACTTATGCCATTTTTCTGGCACTTTTCCTATTGCTTTCTCATTAATTTTCTTACTATTTCCCACATTTGTTCTTTGTGTAGTTCAATGCATTACACTGGTTAAGTTCACTCCTCTTTTTCTTTCACGTAAAGCTTTTGTTTTGTCTGTGATTTATCTCCTCTTTTGTGCCAGTCGAATTCCTGCAATTTCAGTGATGCAATGTTTTGATAGCAGTGGCAATAATTTCATGTATTTATTCTTGAGTACACTTTTATCTGAGATAATCATAGTTTAAAATGGTGAGATTTTCTATTCTTCCTACTATTTAAACTGTACGTTATTTACTTTGGAATTAAATTCTTAATAAGTTTAGCTGTGCTTGATTCTGCACGGATGACTTGAATATACTGGATTAGTTCAGTATTCATTTACCCACTCACAACTCCATTTTCAAATGATTTATCTAGCAAGAAATCAGTCCACCCAGGCCACATATTAAGTTTCTATTTAACTTTTTGCCATTGGGTTAAGGTCCCTATAATTTGAAGGGGAAATAATTGCTCAAGCCAGCAATAACTTACCTAACTGAAACAAACAAACAAAAACTAACACACTAAAACAAAACAAACAGAAATACCCTTTAAGGGTGCCAGGTTTAAGTTCACTATTTGTGTAGGATGCATCAATAAAAACAAGTGAACAAATATATTCGTTTTAGTAACTCTATTGACCTGTATAGAGTTATACCAGGGATGAATTTAGCCCCAAGAGAAATATGTAGTACTCTACCATATCAGGTAGTTTTAGTTCATACCTAAGCATTCTGGCAGAATTATGGCTACTTTACTTTATATTTAAGCATTTCTTTCAAACTATACAAATGTCGAAAATTGCCTTTTGATCATAAAAGCTGCAGTTCACATCCTTATAAATTCAAACCATGTAAGTCAGTGGTGGTCAACCTGCGGCCTGCGGGTCGCACGTGACCCATTAGGGTAATCCGCTGGCGGGCCACCAGACAGTTTGTTTATGTTTGCATGGCCGCCCGCAGCTCCCAGGGTCCGCGGTTCCCAATTCCTGGCCAATGGGAGCTGCGGGAAGAGGAGCCCAGCACATCGCTTTCCACAGCTCCCATTGGCTGGGAACGACGAACCACAGCCACTGGGAGCTGCGGGCAGCCATGCAAATGTAAAGAAACTGTCTGGCGGCCCACTAGCAGCTTAACCGGGCTGCAGGTTGCCCACCACTGATGTAAGTTATTCCTATTTTAAGTATAGGCCTAGAAAAGTGCTTTGATACAGTCTTATCATTGCAATATCCCTAATAGAGTAACTTTTTTCTGTTGTTGATAGAGTTGGGTGAATAACAAATCTTTCAGTTCACTGGCAATTCCAAGCAATAGGGGGATGGGAGGGTGGTAATCAGTTAGGGGTTACGGCATTTTTATTTTTCAAAATTTTCTGCAAATTGAAAAGTGAAAAGAAATAAGTAAATAAAATATTTTTTAAAAAATTAGATTTGGAGCAGTTTTTTATAACTTTTAAAAGTTTTACAAATAAAATTGAAAATGAAAAGTCATTTCAAATAAAAAATTGAAATATTTAATTTTGAAGATATTGAAACAAAATTTTAGATTTTTCTGGATTTTTTTAGGTTTTATTCAACCAAAAACAATTTGGCAAAATTGACACAAATTTACAAATGTTTCAGTATCAACTAATCTGAATAGTTTGTTGAAAAAAGTTTTGATTGAAAAATTTCACCAGCTGTAGTCATTGTCATGTGCACAGTCTCTGGCAAGGGATTAAAGGGCACTTGTCAGTATATGTGTCAGGAGGAAAAAATGAATTTCCATCCACAAACCCATAGAATTACTCCATCTGTAGGGCATTAAAAGTTAGTATTCGATCTGTGTCAGAAGAGTTCTCATTCTGAATATGTTACAGTGATGATAGGACTGTGGAATATAGGTGTAGACTCTGATGCAGTAAAAGAGGGGAGGAACTCCCATCATGCATATTAATAGCCGTATTATCAACAAAAATGTTGCTCAAGAAAGACAATTTTAAAAAATGCATGGTCAAGGAAGTGCTACATGTATTACACTTCCATGCAGAAAGGTGGCAGAAATCAACAGCACCATGAAGTTCTGATTTCACATAGGTGTTGCCCACAGAGCATTCCATTACCCAGATACTAAAGTATCACATTAAACTTGTACAAAATTCACATAATCTTCCCGGTGATTTAAAGGTTATGGAGATTTTAAACTATTAGTTATGTGATAGTTTAAATTTGTATACAGTCTTTCATCCCAAAAGATATAACTCTGAGATGCAGATGCTGTCAACTGTTAATGACTGTATGGATAGCCAGCAATGATTCATTAATTTTTAATTCTGACTTGAAACCTGAAAATTATGCATCAGATGATCTATGTAACCCTGAGTTCCTATTGCTGTTACCTTCATCCCCTCCTTAATCTTATCTGCTTTGTTTTGTCTTAATCTAGACTAAAATCTTTGGGCCAGGGATTGTCTTTTGTTATATATATCTATAGCACCCAACACAGTAGGACTTCACTCCTGATGAGGGTGTTTATGACTACTACTGCTAATAAAACACCTTAGAGTGAATTGAAATAGTAGTACATTTTGCCTTGGCTCAGGTTTTTTCAATACATGGCTGAAGTGAATGTCTGCACACTCTTATATAAAAGGTATAAGAAAGTATGACTGAATTCTTTGAAACAACTTTTATTTTTTTTTAAATATGGACCCTCAGGAATATTTTGCTATACTTTAAATATAACCAATCTCCCTCTTCAACTCAGAATATCACCATTTAAATTCTAATCTCTCTAGGATAAGCTGTAACTATCAAAATTCAGGCTGTGTAAAAGAGAATTCAGAATCTAATGAGAGGCTAATGAAGCCTCCTACTTTTTCCTAATTTGTATGACAGGTATGTACATCTAATTACAAAGCATAATGGTCTCTGGTAACCTTGAATCCAACATATCTGGGAATCAATAAGAGTACTAATTATATGATCAATGTTATAAAAGGTATTAGAGTTAATTGGACTTAATTCCCATGTTGATGTTATTTTAATGTTAAAAGCTTTGCGTGCAAATCAGGATTTACTAGACTGTGAAAAAGCATAGCCAACAGAAACACATTTATTAAAGAAAGGTGTAGCAAATACAAAACCAGAGCAAAATAGAAATCTCTGACATTCAAAATTGAATGGGCAGGTGTTGCCAGATATTTTAGCTTTTAGCCAGACCACACACTATTGATTAATGGTACCTGTCTACAATAAATAGGAAGTGCTTAGGCTGGGATTTTTACAAATAGATGGATAAAACAAAGGGACATTTCTCTGCCGAATGTCACCCATACTGCACCTTAAAATACTGCATTCATATAATGAACTAACTAGTGATTATTTTCAGAAGGCATAATATGTAAAACAATGAAATATAGCTGATACCAAGGTAAGTATTGCAATTTTACATTGATCCATCTCTCAGTGTTTGAAACTTCTCACCATTTCGCCTATTATAAAATCAAGATGGAATCCTGAAAATGCAGGCAGAAAAAAAAGTGAGAAAATGCATCAAACCTCAAAAGCAACAATATAACAAGAAAAAAAAGTCGTCCACTACTGAGTTATTTTTAGACTTTCACATTAAGTCCAAACTTAGTCCTTACTTGGGCAAAACTCATATTGACTTCCCTAGGATTATTGCTTGATGACCATTAGTTTGGGCTCTGGGTCAGTCTTTGAATATTATTCAGAACATCCCGGTCAAAATATTACGAATTTCAATTTTTCAGTCTCCTCTGTAGGCCGACAAAAAGGTATATTTTTGGTGAAAATATTTGTGAAATATTTCCCCTTTTTTGACTACCTCTAATTCTTGGGTAGAGGGAGGCTGATACAGAGAACAAGAGAGATACTCTAATTTTCTCTGTTCATACAATCTAGAGTATAAATAAGGGTACAGTCCTACATTTCTTAAGTACTCAAATCTCCCATTGAATCAATTTTGGTAATAACAACCAGATCAGACCCACCATGACAGAATTACTTGAAATTTGTGCCCTCAACTAGAGTTCCGCCACACTCAGAATGATGTGCACCAGCTGTCTCACAAATATAGTGCGTTGGTCTTAAGTGCATTCACCCACTGGAAATTGTTTTGTTTCAGGTGTTATTTTATTTGAAGAGCAAAGTAATGTTTTCTAAGGCAGTGGTTCTCAACCTTTCCAGACTGCTGTATCCCTTGCAGGAGTCTGATTTGTCTTGTGTACCCCCAAGTTTCACCTCACTTAAAAACTACTTGATTACACAATCAGACATAAAAATACAAGTGTCACAGCACACTATAACTGGAAAATTGCTAGTGCTTTCTCATTTTTACCATATAATTATAAAATAAATTGACTGGAATATAAATACTGTACTTATTTCAGTGTATAGTTGTGGTGTCCAACTTTATGCCCAAGATCACTTCTTGAAATTAAGGGCAACCCAGGCTCTACCCCGCCCCTTCCCGAGGTCTCGCCCCTTCCCCAAAGCCCCACCCACACTCACTCCATTCCCCCTCTCTCCATTGCTCGCTCTCCCCCACCCTCACTCACTTTCACTAGGCTGGGGCAGGGGGTTGAGGTTTGGGAGAGGCTGCGGGATCTGGGCTAGGGCCGAGGGGTTTGCAGTGTAAGGGGGGACTCTGGACTGAGCTTGGGGCATGGTGTTGGGCTGCAGGAGGGGGTGAGGGGTGCAAGCTCTGGGAGGGAGTTTGGGTGTAGGAGGGGGCTCTGGGCTGGGGCAGAGTGTGGGGTGCAAGAAGGGTATGGGGTGCTGGTTCTGGGAGGGGGGTCGAGGCTGGGGCTTGGGGTGCAGGAGGGGGGGTCAGGGTGCAGGAGGAGATATGGGGTGCTGGCTCCGGGAGGGAGCTCCGGGCTTGGGGTTGGGGTGCGGCCTCCTGCCGGGTGGTACTTACCTCCAGCGGCTCCCAGGCAGTGACACAGCATGGTTCCCTGCCTACCCTGGTCCCACACCGCTCCCAGAAGAGGCCAACATGCCCCTGCGGCCCCTGGGGAGGTTGGCAGGCACATGGCTCTGCGCACTGCCCCTCTCTGCAAGCACTGCCCCTGCAGCTCCCATTGGCCACAGCTCCCCCTTTCTGGCCAATGGGAGCTGCGGGGGCGGTGCTTACAGAGAGGGGCAGTGCATGGAGGGAGAACCCTGCACCCAGGGCTGCAGGGCCAAGCTGGCTGCTTCCGAGAGTGGCGTAGGGTGGGGGCCGGGGCAGGCAGGGAGCCTGCCTTAGCGGCAGCCATGCTACACCACCAAAGAGCGCGATCGTTTGGTCGGTGACCACTGGTGTATAGTATATTGAGCAATATAAATAACTCCTTGTCTGTATGAAATTTTAGTTTGTATTGGCTTTGCCAGTGCTTTTTGTGTAGCCAGTTGTAAAACTAGGCAAATATCTAGATGAGTTGATCTACACCCTGGAAGACCTCTGCGTACCCCTGGGGGTACACGTACCCCTGGTTGAGAACCACTGTTCTAAGGAGCGGGCATATTTGTCATTGTCTTTCAGTGTTTCTTCATAACCTTATCACTTATTATATAACAAAATAACTCATTTTTCTTATATATTTCTATTTATATGTCTTTGTAATTTTTTTTAAAAAGAGGAGCTAAAGGTGGTATTGCTACAGAGAAAAAGAATGCGGTGCATTTACGCAGCAGATGCGGAGAGTCTGATATAGTTTTCTTCTTTGTCATCATTGTGTTTTTACAGTAAGAATGCAGTACCATACAATGGCCTTATCATGGGAACGTATGAGGCTGAAGGGTAAAGAAAATATCCTGTTGTGAATACAACTTTGTGAGCAAAAAATGGTCCGTTAAGTCAATATCTAACAATTATAAGTCCTAGTGCACTTGCTCAAAACCAACTGACAACACTATGTGGCATGATTCTCTCTGGCTTGCACTCTGGGTCTGTATTGCATATTCTGTATGTGGAGTTTTTATTGATGTCAGTGTAATTACTATGCATGGAACTAGCGTTGTATATGAAATAAACGTACAGCTGCAGTGCAGAGTCAAGAATGGAATCTTTCCCTATAAGACTGCAGTATTTGGGAACCAGAGTTCCCATGCATGGAGCAAATAGTACTATAGAACAATGATTGCTAGTACTTAATTGTTTTTTATTGTTTTGCTAAATATGACAACTTACTATCCCCCATCAACTAGAACTAGGCTATCTATATCCTCAAGTATAAAATAGATAATGTCTTAATGATTCTAGTACAAGGCCTATGCATTCTCAGTCTGGTAGTGTGAATTGTTATTACTTCCTATGTTGTTCTTTGGACTAGCTGCAAGTGTCCTGAATTTTTTTAGTATTCATTTTACTTTAGTAGATACAACTAAGAACCAACTAAATCACATTATACATGGAAACTGCTGGAATACAGTTTATAGAATTAGTCAAAAACATTTTAAAGCCTCTACTATTGAATAATTTAGTGGGTGCAATCAACTGCAGATGCAGTTAGTAGAATTTATGGGTGAAATCCTGTTCCCATTTGAAGTCAAATGGCAAATTTTTCATTGGCTAGGATTTTGCATTAGATATCCGTCTCCCTGATATTTTGGGGCAAACAACAGTTTGACATCTAAGTTATCATTTGCACCTGCACTTGATTGAACATGCAAAACTGATGTGCACAGAATTAGAGGTGAAGTTGAGGTAACTTTGATAATTTGATTCCTATGGCCCGATCCTGCATTCTGATCAGTTGACTGGACCTTCTGCCCATATAAAGCCTCACTGAAGTCAGTGGGTCTCCACACAAGCAAGAATCTGCTTGCATGAATTAGACTGTAGGATCCAGGTCCAAATTTAGAATGTAGGTCAATATTTCCCACATGGATGGTCTTAGAAACGTAATTTTAGGTTTGAAAATTGTGGCCTTTATGTATAAAAAAGAAATACAAATGGTTGCAAACTTAGATTATGGATAAACGTTGAACTCAGAGAAAAACTTGAAAATCAGAATCCTTTTACAAATTACTAGAAATCTTTCTAATAAAGTATATTATATCATCAGTGAAATCAATAATGTATTTTTCTTCTGCTCCCATGGAATATTCTAATTTGATCTGCTGAGCAAAACCACAGAATTATTTTCACCTCTAGGTGTGTCCTATTATTTTCATTACATTTTACAATGCTATTTTCTGTACATTATGTTACACGTGTTAAATTGTAAGCAGTAAAATGTGTAAAGAAAGGTAAAATTAGCTTTTTCAGACCTTTATACCTTTCATAATGAGAGAAAGAAAAAAGAACAATGGCTTGAAAAGAATGAGGAATGGGAGGAGAAAGCAGCATGACATGGAAATTAAATGCAATTTCATAGAAAATGAAGACATTATTTTCAGCAGGGGCAGTATAAAAGCCCTTGTACTCAGCCAATTATTTGCAGGAAGGTTAAGATGTGCTTTAGTGAACCATTAAACATGTGTTCTGATCTAAGAATTGGATTATTCAAATCATGGTAAAAATTGTCCTGGGAATCTGATTTGACAGAGAGAGGGCTTCATATTAATTTTAAACATTAAACACATTCATTCTTTTTTGTTGATATTGGTCCCTGTGACATAGCCTCATTAGTGAATGCCATTTTTGCAATGATGCTATCCCAATGGTTAAGCAGAGTGTACAATTGAACATACCGAGCCTGTTCTTAGCTTCTCACTCTCACATAATATTGCATGCCTGTGTCATGCACTGAATCTATCCATTCTCAGCTCACGTCTTAGTCTTATTGGGAATGGGCATAGCCTTGCCAGAGCAGAACTGGCATTGGGGTGTCCTAATGTGCAGCGTGTATAGGCCAACAGCAAACTACTAATTCACTTTATGCCACTCTCTGAAGCACAGTGCCTCCAGGTGCTATTTCTGGGGTGTTGCTGTTCTCCACATCTTATCTGGGGCAGTGGTGCATAAATGGACAGCCTGGCCCTTAGATAACATACATTTAACGAACAGCAAGGTTTGCAATAGGCGGTATTGGTATTTCAATAAGTCACACTCGTCCTTCCTGAGTCGGAATTGAACCAGTGTTCCCATTAGTGTAAGGGGAACTGTTGTACTTGCCACTGTTGTACATGCCATCTTCCAGCTGAAATAAAACTGAGTTCCTGACTACTTATAATAATAATAATAATTAATAATAAAAAAGTCCCAAGAAATTGTAAGAATACAGGTGTTTATCCAGGTGTTCTGATCAAGTTCCTGCTCAGGTAATTTCAGGTGCCTAAATTTTCTTTACAGTATCAGTTAGATATAGTATTTACTCCCTGTCCCAAATTGTTGCATAATATTCCTGGATTTCATCCCAGAAGTATCTGCAAATCAGTGGTGAATGAACTGAATCCAGCATTTTTGGAAGATAGATGGCATATCAATTATTCTTGTCTCAATATTCATGTGTAATTCCCACTTGTGTAAATCAGCATTATACATTTTTTAAAAAGAGTTCAGTGTCCTTAAGCTGCTATTGAAGGACAACTTCTAGGGACCTGAGTGCAGTGGGCACCATGAAAAATGCACGTTTAAGGTTCTACAATGTTTACATTTCAATGTTTAATGGCATTGCCTTTCTGTTTTCTACACTTACCGGCTGGTCCGGAGGCACGCCATCGATGTTCTGGGATTGATTTATCGCGTCTGGTTAAGACGCGATAAATCGATCCCGGATCGATCCCGGAAGTGCTCACAATCGACGCCGGTACTCCAGCTCTCCGAGAGGAGTACGCGGCGTCGACGGGGGGAGACTTCCGGCCGCGTCTGGACCGCGGTAAGTCCGGACTAAGGTACTTCGAATTCAGCTACGTTATTAACGTAGCTGAATTTGCGTACCTTAGTCCGAAGTCCGGACTAAGTGTAGACCAGCCCATAGTTCATCTTGGGCTCACAGAGGGTATTTGTATGCATTTCTGAACAGAAGGCCTCTCATGCCACACGTGCCTGGTTTGCATTTAGCAGCATGCCTTTATTTGACACTAGGTAGACACTTGAGGTACTTTGTGAGCATTACAATTAAAGATTAATTCAATAACTCATCATCAGGGGGATTAGCACAAATTGCTTCTTTTTTAAATTTTCTCCACAGGTCTTTTCAGTGCAATTTGGGTTTTGTATCATCTGCCTATCTGTACAAAACAAATATTTGAAAATAAGTGGGTTTTTACTGCTTTACTCCTTTTGTGGAAAACTCACTTTCTACATGGTCTGTCTTGCTCTTTTCTTGCCAAAATAAAAATAACATTGTAATTCTTTCCTTTCTTAGTTTGGTCAGGGTGGATAAAATGATGATTTAAAAAAACAAAAGTTTTTAGTTTAAATTAAATAGGTTTATTTTTTTAAAATAAAACTAAAATTAAAATTAAATTTGAAATTATGACAACCTCTGTTAATGCTTACTATTAAAATCATTTATATTCATTAAAAATATTAAGCAGTGCATGTTTGCTGCCAAGTTTTAAAGAAAGTCAAATCACTGGACTGGTGGAAATCACTGATTAAGCACCAGTTTGTTGAAGTGCTAAACCAGCTTTTGACATCAGTAGTTTTTTCTTCAGGTGAAGAGAGAATATTTTCTGGATTTCAGTTTATTCAGTCAGTTCAGTTTAATGGCTAGCTATTCATTTGAAGTTAAGAAACCAGTTGAGAGTTGAAAAAGCAGGAAAGCTTGTTTTCCTCTTCCATTCTATGAATAAAAATTAGGTGTGAGAGGATGAGATTTACTGGTTCTAAAATCCCAAAGGACAGGGTGACCAGAAACAATAAGTTAAATTAACTAACTACAGATAAGACTTCCTTTGTTTAATAAATTGATTAGTTTTAAGTGACAGACATGTTTTGATGTTTTTTCTTATGTATTAAGTGGAGGGGGGACTTGAACTGTGGTTTCCCACATCCCAGGTGAATATGCTAACCATTAGACTAAAATTTATGAGGGGTTCCTCTCACCCTCACTGTTTTATGTGAGTTTGGATACAGGTCATGTTCAGGTTGGTGAACTTACTGCAGGTGAGTTAGGTAAGGGAATGCTTATCTTCCACCAGTTTTTGCATCTTACTAGGTCTTAAGCATCCAGATGCATAGAATGAGGCTATAGTGCGCATGGGTAGAGTCAGGAAGCCAAGCACCTTGGGAAAGCTCAGTGCAAAAACTTAGAAGCTGAATGAGTTTAGGTACCTACAGGGTGCAGCAGCAGCTGAGGTTGTTTTTTTTTTAATCCCAGTGTTATACCAATAGAATAAAAACCAGCAGGATTTTATTAAGAGGGATAAGGCAAAGATGCCACATTTATTGTAAATATACTGATAAAGCAAAAGATAAAAGTAAACAACATTGTTTGACTACTTATTTCTTATACATACACACATACATATATATATATAGAGAGAGAGAGAGAGAGAGAGAGAGAGATTCATTCACACAATCATTCATTCAAGTTCTGTACAGGTGTTATAGTTACCAGCCTAGAAGTTGCTCATGCCAAGTTACTGGCCAGGTATCTTGGTCATGAGGATGGAGCCGAGTCTGTGTCAGGTGCACCTGATGCTCCTGGGGGCTGGCAGCAGAACCAGAGACTCAAAGTCATCAGTCTTTAGAGTCCATTCTTATAGGAATTAGTTCCTATGTTAGTCTATGGGAGCTGTTTCATCCTGCTGTTGCTGACTCAATCAGCAGATGGCACATTCCTGTCCAAAGTGGCACATTCCTGGTGGCTCCACACCGTCCAAAGTTTGTATTTCTCATCCTTCCAAGTGATGGGGTGGGTCCCAGTTTACCCTCCGGGGGTTTCTGGTCATCCACTTGACACATTCTTCGGCCGATGGATACTCCTTTTTTAGGCTGGCACCTTCCTAACCATCCATGTATATTAAGCATTCATCAGCATACATTCCATCCCTTAACCATATTTTAATTTACTGTCTTCACCACTTTCAGAGTGTGTGCTAATTCATTTGAGACTCCCGGCCCTTTAATCACAGAGGGTGGGGGTCTGTCCTAGGAGCCATTGAATGAAGTGAAAGTCACTTAACAGCTTATAGTGTTTGTTTACATTGTATCAATTACTTTAAGAACAAAGTCAGTTAACTTGTTTGTAAGTTTTACATAGTAGTAAAATATCTTTCACAGGATAGATATAATCAATGGTTTTTACAGACAGTAGCTTACAAGTTTTAACAGAAGACCCAAGAGATTTTTGTACTTGGTAAAACTGTTGGATTTTAAAGTGTGGGGGCCAAATTATGAGGGGGTCACTGTCACTTGGGGGAATCACTGTTAGTACCTTCTTTAATATCCCTACACCAGTGGGACCTGATTCTGGGATTTAGGTGCCTAAAGTGGTAGTTAGGCACTTAAGTCCTTTTGTGAATCTAGCCCCAAGAGTGAACCTGGAAAAAAATGAGAGCAGAGTGCTGAATACCCTTGAAAATCCCAATCTAGATATCTGTCTCTGAGGTGGGTGAGTGGGTAGAAGGATGGATGGATGGAAAACATACTTTATAAAGAGAGACTAAGGAAGCTCAATCTACTTACACTATACAAGATAAAGTTGAGATACCTTGATAACAGTTTTCAAAGACACGGGGAAGAAATTTCTAAGCAGTTTAATCTATCAGAAAAAGGCATAACAAGATGTCCCTTGGTGGCCTTAAAATCTATGAATATCTGTCATATCATTCCAAAAATCTATTTATTAGTCATCCATCCATCCATCAGCTACCTATATAACATATTTATATCTATATTCACCAATGGCATGATTCTCAGGGACACTGAGTACATGCAACCTCCATTGATTTCAGTGGTGCTTAGCACCTCTAAAAGTTAGGCCACATATCTGAGGAGAGAGGGGTATTTAAAATAATTGTGTCTGGCTTCTGGCTCTGTATGTCAAGATTTATATGAAAGCAATACTCATGGCCAAGATAATGAAGTAATACAGAATGTCATAAGGGCAGTTAAAGATGTTACAGTGTGCTGTGCCATATGGGACATTTTTTTGAAATCAAAATATAATTTAATTCAGATGGTACAGATGTGCTATTCAAATTAATTGCTGCAGGTGATTAACAGTTGGCTCATACTGGAAATGCCTGAGTCAAGTATTTCCATTTCAACTAGCATTTCTCTGGGATCTCTGGAATCTGGACTGGGAGCTGTACCACCTTTTCACAGGGTTCAGCATACAAACAGATCAGTCTTTTGTTGGCAAGCTACACTGATTGATTGGTGTGGAGAGAATCAGGACTATGCAATGGGGAGTCTGTCACTGACAGTGGTGTGAGTTCAGGCCACTGCCTGTACTCCCCACCCCTATGGGTTGGTCCCTTTGCAAGATGGGAAGTTAGATCACTGTAGGTCCAGCCACAATCTGCTCCATTATATTAAAAAATCAACCCTTCATGCAAGTAATAGTATCAGTGACATTACAGAGTCCCTAGGAATATTAACCATGCAATCACATGTCTTGAAGATATTTGGCTGAGGCAAACTTTCTCCTACTCCTCTGAGTCAACAGGTTTACCTCATCTATGATTTCAAGTTTGTGCACTGACAGAGAAAGAATGATCTCAGTCTTCCTATAACTCTCAGGCATATCAGAATGCAATCCATATTACCCCACTTGAAAGGAAAATTAAAAAGATATATGTTTCTTTTAAAAATCAAGAGTGGATTAGAGGGGTGAGGCAAAATTGTGAAAGATTTCAAAGGTAAAGACAAGAAGCTTGACTCTGATGTGGTGTCTACTGTAACAGAGGAGGATAGAGGAGACCTTATGAAGAATGTTAAGGAGATAGGGTTTGAGCATGTTAAGTTGCTTGTGAGACATCCAGTAGATGTTAGAGAGACTGGCTGAAATACTAGATACAATCTGCAAAAGAAAGGGTGTAGAATGAGAAGAGGAGGGTAAATACTAAGACTGTCTCTCCCACCTGTGGTTGATCATGCCAAGTTACATCATGGTAAAAAAATACCTGTGCCTTGTCTCTGCTATGATTTCACACTGAGATAGCTAGCACACATTAGATATCTTGCTGTAAAAACATGCCTTTTTTTGGCAGTGAAGACATAACTTCTATGCGAAAGGAATGGTTAGAGAGGTAGGAACAGAACCAGTAGAGGCCAGTGTCTGAAATCCAAGAGAGGAGAACATTTCAAGGAAAGTGTTAAAGCAGCAGAGAGGATGAGGAGGAACTACAAGCCCTTAGACTTGGCCAGGAAGAGGTTATTAAAAGCCTTGGTGAGGGCAGTTTAGTGGAGTGGAGACACTGAAACATGAGTGGAGAGATTCAAAATGGAGTTAGAGGAGAGGAACCTTATGCAGTGTTTGTAGAAGGCCCTCAGTATGTTTAGAGGTGAAGGGGGAAAGGGAGATGGAGTTGGATAAATACATGGGGTCAAGGGTGGTTTTATTAGGATGGGGAAGACCAGAACATGTTTTCATTGTGAGCAGAAAGAACCAGAAGCGAGTCAGAGGGTAAGGGGCAGGGCGAAGAAGCGGGTAAGAGCTGGGGCAAGGAAGGTCAAGAGTGAGATGGGGTAACTGGGCAGATGGAAAGATTAGAGGGTGAGAAAAGGTGAGGAACCTTATTGTCAACAAATAGGGAGGAGGAACAATTGCTAGGAACAGTAGGCAGTGGGACAGAGGGGGAGGCAGAAGAGCAAAGTCAGATCAGAGCATGTCAATCTTCTGTTAGTACATATTTGTGCTATATGCTGCACTGTAGCTGGATCCTGGAGGATGACATTATTCATATCAGAGATGAAGTAAGATATGATTTTCTTTCAGATTCCTACTTGGATAAAATAGCTGGGAACCTAGCTTTCCAGTAAGGTGGTGTTATGGCTGAATGGGCCAGCTTTAATATACACACTGATGTAACCATGCTGTTTCCAAGGATGTTGTGATTATTGTCCTGTATGAGGATAGAATGAGAACCTGTTCTAGAAGAAGTCGCTGTAGCCCTGAGGGTATGTTGATCTCCATGCTCATTCCATTTGCCTCTCTGTTGAGGCTGTCAAAAAGGGAGGCAAATTGTGCTGGCAGATGTTGTGATATTATGATTTTGTGATGGATGCTTGTCTATCAGGAACTGGACTGAAATAATCATTTAATTTTACACATGTCAAATCACTGTCTGAAAACGGTTTTTCAATCACTACTGATATGAGACAGACCCGAAGATGAAAACCTCAGTATCTCATTAGTAATCTCTTTCAGCTTCTATATCTTCAGCCATGTATGTTTGATTGTAAATTGTACAGCACAATGGATGAAGCTCTTGAAGAAATTCAATGGCCTGCGTTATGCAGGAGTTCGGACTAGATGATCATAATGGTCCCTTCTGACCTTAAAATCTATGAATCTATGAAAAATACAGAAAGATTTGGAGGTTTTTAATACTTTTACAGTTCTTTTGCAATCATGTCTTGACAGTCTTATTTTCAAAGAAATAACTGAAGCAGGGTCTGTAATATGTCACTCAAGTAACCAGAGTGAATGCTTGGTGGAACAATGACATCTCACAACTGCCTATTAGTGATATAAGAATGACAGTCAGAACTTGTGCTGCACAGCTAGTTGGTAGCTTTAAAACGAGATCCAGGGGAATTCAAAGGAGTTAAATATTAGCAAAAGATTTGTCTGACAATACGAAAAAATATAGAATTGTATAAAAACAGTGTAGCAGAAAGAAAAATGTCCTATCTGCAGCATAAGGGAGTCAGTGAAAACGTGCCGGTAGTCTAGAGAGAAAAGTAAGCAGCTCAAAGGTCCAATGGACAGTGACACCTTTGGGTCTAATGTATTTTATTATGTGTATTTCAATAGACCCAGCCCAGGGCCCCATTGTGGTAGGTACTGTATAAATATTAAGAGATTGACCTTGCCCTAAGAAGCTTTTACACTCACTGTAAAACTACTATTAAGTTTACAATAGAAACATAGCAAAATAATTTTGCTCTCACATAGTTGATGTACATTTTTCAAATAGGGTCAATTCTGGTCTTATTGGAGTCAGGGACAAAATTCCCATTGACTTTAATAGGGCCAGGATTTGTTCCACAGAAGAAAAAAAAACACAGTGATAGCCTTTAAATTGATTTCTGTTCTGTAACAATCGTGTAAATTTATAAATATGTAGCCAGTTTAGGCCTATCTGTAGCAAAGTTAGGGTTCTATTTGCATTAGAACTTCCCTGAAGTTCAAGGTGTTTAGTTAGTGGTTTCAATGTTGTACCCATTTCTAGAATCTACTACATTACTATTATATATACTTATTTAATATATAGTAGATAGATGCATCTAATACTGTAGAAAGAGGACATTCAAATAATTAGGGAACACATTTTCCCCCGGGGAAAAAAATGAATTAGAAATTGTGCAAAGCAGTAATGACAAGATTTTTGTAACACAGTTAAAAACTTCATTCAACTGTGGGTTGGAATAGTGCCTCAAATATTCATCCTGCACATGTTGTAAGAGACCGTGCAAGGTGAACTGGGCAGTTAAAAGACAAACCTGGGAGCTCAAATTCATAACTTTGTTAGACACTAAAAATCATGGACTCAATAAAGCCACCTGATGTATATGGCTCATTACAACCATAACCTACTGACCCTTCTTTGTCCTAGACTGTAGAGGTGTTTGTTAACTGCCCACTTCATCCTGAGAGTCTCTTACAACGTTAACTGCTTATGCTAAACAATCTGTATCACCTTCTATTTAGTTGTGACACTCTAGGTATGTCTACACTGCAATAAAACACACATGGGTGTCCCATGACAGCTGATTCAGGCTCACAGGACTCAGGCTGCAGGGCAATACAATTGCAGTGTAGACATCCAGGCTTGGGCTGGAGCCAAGGCTCTTGGGACCCTATGAGGAAGGAGGTTCCCAGAGCCTGGGCTCCAGCCTGGGCGCAAACATCTACATTGTAGTTTTATAGCCTCCCAGCTGAGTGCCACAAGCCTGAGTCAGCTGATGCAGGCCAGCCATGGGTGTCTTATTGCAGTGTAAACACATCCTCTGAGTACTTTTCCCAGTCCTGAAGAAGAGCTCTGTGTAATCTTGGAAGCTTGTCTCTGTCACTGACAGAAGTTGGTCCAATAAAAGATACTACTTCACCCACCTTGTCTCTGGAAAACTATGGCATGTATTTCCAGTCAGGAAAACAGCATGAGAATAACCTTTCCCATGACATTATGACATTTCTGGTTATTATGAGAACTAGGATGTGCTAATTGGTACAAAAATGGAAGAAAACAAAAGTTCAAAAGCTTTTGTAGCTCGCACAATAGAGTTTTCTTGGGGTTCAGCTTGAGTTTTGGGGGAAGGGTTAAGTTTGTTTTTATTTTATGCTAACAGTGCCAGTTTACTCATCCCTAGAATCAATGTATAATGTTTATCCCTTGCTAGCATCTGGCTTGTGATATTTACTTTTTCTGAAATTGATTCCAAGCTCTATCCCCAACTCCAAGACAAAAATATCCTTGGATGCATTTAGCTCCCTTGAGCAGCAAAATATAGAGCACTAGATTATGGCTGGCTCCTGTACAGGTGTCCATGGTAACACAAGGAGCTTTTCCCTTCTTCCAATCAATGAGCTAAAGTCAGGCACAACTGCAGCCCATATGCTTTCTGCACTATTGATGGCCTAGGACCCACTGTGCTAGGTACTGTACAGACACAGAACAAAGAAATGGCCCCTGCCCCAAAGAGCTTACAATTTAAGTAAGCAGTGTGTGCACAATCTACATGCTGGAGCTCACCAAGAGGCACTGTGTCCTCTCTGAGACACTGTCTTTCCAGAGCTCCCTCAGGGATAATGTCCCAGTGCTGGTCTGTGCCCTACTCAGAGAAGCTAGTAAATATAGTTTGGCTTTATAGGGAAAATTCCTCTACGTTTTGTATTGTGTTTGAAGAGTAGATCCCTTGTTGACTTTTTTAGGTCCCAATCCTGTAAGCATTCCCTGCTCAGAACTCCCATTTATTTCAATGAAAGTTCTTCGAGTGGCGTGCTGGCTGGATCAGCCCCCTTACGTTTTGGTTTGTTTTGTTTTTTAGTGATCTCAGGAAGCCTGGTATCTGTTCACAAGGATGCCACTTTCACATGTACTTTCTCATGTTTCATAAGGGGAATGGCAGGACTCATAAAGAGAAAGATGTTATCTCCCCACAGAGTTCCTGTTCATCTGCTAGAAAGCAAGTTTTCTATGTGAGGAGTCTTTACCCTTTCAGGCTTTCATCATAGGCAGGAAGGTCTTGTACTGTAGTTCAACTGGAAGTAAAAGTAAACAAGCATGAGGGCAAGCAGATAATAGACAATTCTGAGAAGACATTGCTGAATGAATTTGTCTGTGTTTATGTTGTGTATAAATAAGCTGAGAGGACAGAAGGGCACATCTGAGCAAAATCCACTTCAGAATAAGAGATGGCAAATAAGTAACAAAGCTGTGGACATGAAAAATGGAAAAGTTTTCATGGAGGAGACAAAGAGGCAAGATTATTTACATTGAATCTCTCTGCTTGCTCATCATCCTAAAGTTTTCATAAGCTGATCCAGAAATAATCCCCCCACCTCCGCACACACAGATAGACTCTCCCACCTGTCTCTCCCTTGCAACTCAAACCAACACATTACATATGTCATCTAAAAGCAAATTCAATGTTTTTGGATAGTTTTTTCACTGTTTTGCTGTGTCTTCTTGTCCTGCAGGGAAACCCTACTTCTTCTTGCATAAGGCATTCTGTAAAGTTTATTTGCTGCTATTGGGCAGCTGTATTTTAGGCTTGTGGTACTGGTTCTTCACAATTGCTTTTTTTAATCTTAAAGCTGTGTTGGATACAAAATGTGCGTGTATTTGAAATAAAGTTACAAAACCATCAGAATATACCAAAGCAGGCAGTCTAAGTATCCTGTTACCTGTGCCTTTTGCATTATGTCAGTATTTTGCACCCAGCCTAGGTCAACAGTGATTGCAAATTTTGACTATATGAAGGGATTTTGGTGGGTTGTGTGACTGTGTTTGTGGTGGCAGTCCAATTCTTAATGTTGAATTCTAAAAGCCAGACCTGCAATTGGCACTAGCACTCCTGTTGACAGAAGGTGGGATTTTCCAATCTCCCTGGGTAAGTCTACAGTGGCGCTGGAGACGTAATCCTCAGCTCACAGGGATATGCCCGCTCTAGCTCTGATAGAGCTAGTATACTAAAAACAGAAGTGTAGCCATTGCTGCATGGGTGGGCCAGCTGCCCCAAGTATAGTTCCCTCTGGAACGTTAGGTATGTACTTGGGGCCTCTCCCACTGCCTGAGCAAGACTGAATGGATATGGAGACAGAACATGAAGAAGGGAGAACTATCCTCTCACTCCCTTGAGGTGGTCCTTTCTGGGTAAAGGTGGAGGTACACTGAGGTGCACTTAGTGGCAATACAATTTTTTCCCAACCTGTGCTAGATATTTTTGTTGTTGTATTAGGGTTACCATACGTCCAGTTTTTCCCGGACATGTCTGGCTTTTTGGTAATCAAACCCCCATCCAGGGGGAATTTCCAAAAAGCCGAACATGTCCGGGAAAAATACTCCCTGGATTACCTTAGAGCAAGCGCCGGGGGCTGCTGTGCTCCCTGACTCCTGGGCTCTGTAAGAGCTGAGCTGCCCGAGCGCTACCGGCTTTGGGCAGCCCCCATGCGTCTGGACCCTGCACTCCTGGCCGGGCACTTCCCCTCCCGGACTCCAGGGGCGCAGGGTCCAGAGGCATGGGGGCTGCCCAAAGCCGGTAGCGCTCAGGCAGCTTGGCACTTACAGATCCCAGGAGTTCAGGGAGCACAGCAGCCGCCGGAGCCCGGGAGAGGAAGTGCCTGGCCGGGGGTGCAGGGTCTGGAGGCACGGGAGCTGCCCGAAGCCCGAGCGCTACCGGCTTCATGGTTTGCTGGGCAGCCTCCAGACCCTGCACCCCTGGCTGAGCGCTTCCCCTTCCGGGCTCCAGCTGCACTGGGGAAGCGCCGGCTGGGGGCGCAGGGTCTGGGGGCTGCCCGGCAAACCATGAAACCGGTAGCGCTCGGGCAGCCCTTTTCGCGTGGCTGGGGGGGAGGAGGGGGAATGCGGGGCGCTCAGGGGAGGGCGCGGAGTTAGGGCGGGGACTTTGGGGAAGGGGCGGAGTTGGAGCGGGGAAGGGACGGAGTTGGGGCAGGGCCAGGGGTGGGAAAGGGGCGGGGCCAGGGCCCCGTGGAGTGTCCTCTTTTTTTATTTTTTAAATATGGTAACCCTAGTTGTATAAGCAGAAGACATCAATCTTGAGAGTTGTCAGACTGGCTCTTTTCTTGAATACTCTGTTAACTGTAAAAAAGAAAAATGCTGAAGTTACTCTGTGCCTTTCCTTATGCCCTGTCACAGAGGCAAGAATACGATTATCCCTCTATGACCTTACACATCAGCTCCTGTGTTTGTTTTCTTCTAAAAGCTGGATAGTGTATTTAAATAATGAACTCATCTGCTAATTATGTACATACTAAGAGGTAAAACTTCGCCTCACCTAACTTAAAACTTCTGCCTCAGTTATTCGCCTCTAATTCCAATTCTGATCTTCCAGGAGTGATAGAGGTTCTGAAGTAAACAACAACATGCAGAGTTTTCCAAGTGAAAATTGAAGAATGGCCTCTCTAAGCTACTCTAATTAATAAAATATTTAGTAGATTTATTGAAAATCCAAGATTTGGTATTAAAATATTGTGGATGGTTTAGTATTCATGAGATCAGTTGAATAACATCACTGGCTGGAGTAAAGCTTAATGATGGTAATGTAGATCCAGTGGCTGGATCTGCATCCTGGCCTGCCAACACCTCATTCCTCACCTACAATTTTCCACTGCTTCTCTGCAGCAGCCGGCTCAATTAGGGGCACCCTACGGCACAGACAGACAACGGGCCTCAGTCATGTGATGATTTTGGATGTAAACAAATGGAGGTTTGGAGAATAGCAACTAATTTTCTATAATTTCACTGTTATACTTGTGACATAAAGCAGGATTAAATTAGGGCTAACAAGATTAAAAGAGTGCTTTCTCATTTACACCATTTGAAGTATTTCGTCAGTAATACAAGGACAATGTTCAGAGGGGCTGAATTGTCACAGCTCTCATTGGAGTGAATGGGATCTGCAGGTGCTCAGTATCTCCAAAAATCAGGTCAGTTACTTAGGTGCCTAAACCTGGATTTAGGTTTCTAACAATAGACTCTGAGTTTCAAAATGTTGGCCATATTTAATATTTTAAATCAATCTTATTTATTATTAATAACAATTATTATTTGTACCACCCAGAGACCCTGAGACAGGGTCCTCTACTCATCTCCTCCTGGGCATTCTGGGGATTAGCTTCACGAGGTTGATGCCCCTTCCCGCAGTTGCACACCATCTCTCTCTCTCTCTCTCTCTCTGTCTCCCCAGTCTGCAGCCCCTCTCTCACTCCACAAAGTTGCTGCTGCCTTTTTGTGACTTAGCCCTCTGGCCAGGTCTCTCAGCATCTCCCCCTTCTTGGGTAGAGTCCTTCAAAATCTCTTCTGTTCAGGGGGCATCCAGCAGTCCTCACACCTGGTGCCCTGAGCCCATCACTCTTGCAGTGACACAGGCAGCCTTCCAGTTCACTGTCCCACTGGTGCCACTTCCCCAGTGGCAGGTATGGGACCCAGACCCACCCCCTACTCTTGGTTTCATCCCAGGGACCCTACAACATGCAGACAAAGTATGTTCAGTCCCCAACTTTGCTACTTACTCTGTGGGCTGCTTCCTACCCTGCATCTCACAAGCTCTCTTTTCCATCCTGCTCTCCTTAGGGTATGCCCTTCCCTGCGGGCCAGGCCCCCCTACTCTATCCCTGAGTTCCCACTTTCCTTCTCTACTAAACAGAGGGTGACCACAAACTTCCTCCCGACAGATTTTGCTGCTGCCAGCTTTCTGGGTTTAAACTAGCCCAGCCCAACCTCTGCTCAGGTGAGCTTCCCTCTAATCAATGCTGTCCATGCAGCCTATATCTCCCTCTTTTGCTGCTTAATTGGCTGATTGGGCCTGCCTGGCCTAATTCAGCCCTCTCAGAACCAGTGTGGGGAGTACACCCCACCACAGATCCCAGTCAAGATCAGAGCCCCGTTGTGCTTGGCACTATTGATATATAACAGAAACAATCAATGGGATTTAAACTCTGAAGGGTTAACATACCTTTTGAAAATGGGACTTGGGATCCTAAACCTAAGATGTTGCAAGACTGAGCACAGCAATGCCAAAATACCTTTACAAATCTGGACCTTAGTGACCTGCCAAAGGTCTATGCCAAGGCCAGGAGTAGAACCCAGATGATTTGCCTCTCAGTGCAGGATTTTAACTGTAAGAGCATCCTTCTTCTTTCTGCTGCACACATTTATTTCAAAATGCGATGAGTATGGAGAGCATGTGATTAAATGTAAATGTGGTTATCCTGATTTAATTGTGCTTTGGTGTCTTTATTTCAAAATCTACTAAAATTCTCATTTTGAAATGAGCATTCAAAAACAGGAACAGTATATTGTTTATAAGTTGGATGGGTCACAGTTGTTTTAGTACATTCCTTAATCAAATTGAGTATATCATGCCAACAAACGTTGTTTGTTTGTTTTTTTCTTCCAGAAAAGGTGTGTTAAAATGCTGGCACAGGTTGTTCATTTATATGTTAACCTTTGCCATTGAAAACACATGGTATAAGGCTGAAGGAGCATTAATAAGGCTGTCTTATAGGATAGCTAATGTGACACCAATTTTTAAAAAGGGCTCCAGAGGTGATCCCGGCAATTACAGGCCAGTAAGCCTGACTTCAGTACTGGGCAAACTGGTTGAAACTATAATGAAGAACAAAATTCTCAGACACAGAGATGAACATAACTTGTTGGGGAAGAGTCAACATGGTTTTTGTAAGGGGAAATCATGCCTCACCAATCTACTGGAATTCTTTGCGGGAGTCAACAAGGGAGAATCCAGTGGATATAGTGTACTTAGATTTTCAGAAGGCCTTTGACAAGGTCCCTCACCAAAGGCTCTTAAGCATAGTAAACTGTCATGGGATAAGAGCAAAAGGTTGCCAATCCCTGGATAACAGGGAAGGTCCTCTCATGGATTGGTAACTGATGAAAAGATAGGAAACAAAGGGTAGGAATAAATGGTCAGTTTTCACAGTGGAGAGATGTAAATAATGGTGTCCCCGAGGTGTCTGTACTGGGGCAAGTCCTATTCAACATATTCATAAATGGTCCGTAAAAAGTGGGAAACATTTGAAGATGATACAAACTACTCAAGATAGTTAAATCCCGGGCAGACTGCAAAGAGCTACAAAAGGATCTTTCTAAACTGGATGAGTGGGCAACAAAATGGCAGATGAAATTCAATGTTGATAAATGCAAAGTAATGCACATTGGAAAGCATAATCCCAACTATACATAGAAAATGGTGGGGTCTAAATTAGCTGTTACCACTCAAGAAGGAGATCTTGGAGTCATTGTGGATAGTTCTCTGAAAACATCCACTCAATGTGCAGCGGCAATCAAAAAAGCGAACAGAATGTTTGGCATCATTAAGAAACGGATAGATAATAAGACAGAAAATATCATATTGCCTCTATATAAATCCTTGGTGCACCCACATCTTGAATACTGCATGCAGATGTGGTCGCCCCATCTCAAAAACGATATATTGGAATTGGAAAATATTCAGAAAAGGGCAACAAAAATGATTAGGGGTATGGAACGGCTGCCATATGAGGAGAGATTAGTAAGACTGGGACTTTTCAGCTTGGAAAAGAGATGACTAAGGGGGATATGATAGAAGTCTATAAAATCATGACTGGTGTGGAGAAAGTAAATAAGAAAGTGTTATTTACTCCTTCTCATAACACACAAACTAGGGGCCACCAAATTAAATTAATAGGCAGCAGGTTTAAAACAAACAAAAGGAAGTATTTCTTCACACAATGCACAGTCAACCTGTAGAACTCTTTGCCAGAGCATGTTGTGAAGGCCAAAACTATAACAGGGTTCAAAAAAGAACTAGATAAATTTATAGAGGATAGGTCCATCAATCGCTATTAGCCAGGATGGGCAGGGATGGTGTCCCTAGCCTCTGTTTACCAGAAGCTGGGAATGGGTGACAGGAGAAGGATCACTTGATGATTACCTGTTCTATTCATTCCCTCTGGGACACCTGGCATTGGCCACTGTCAGAAGACAGGATACTGGGCTAGATGGATCTTTGGTCTAACCCAGTATGTCCGTTCTTATGTTCTTAAGTCACAATTCATGTTTTGCCTCTACTATAAGTTCTGTGGAATGGAGTACAGATGCTAAGATCTGTTTTCTTTCAAATACTTACTATAACTAGTGTGTACTATATGGTACAGAGCTTTACACAGTCATTTATCTGCCAATATATAATCAGGAAGCTTTACCATGTTATGAGCTCTGAAGACTAAAGTCTCTAAATTGTGCATTATGGTCTAAGCATGGTTTTCTCTGTTTTAGAGGGAAGTTAAATCCAGTAGATCTCAGCTCGAGAGGTGCAAAAGTGGAGAAAACCACCACTTCCCAGTGATCCTGCAGAAGGCCCTCTTATTACAGACTGGAGTTCCCAAAAAGAATTGGGGGCATTTGCTGGCTGGCAGTCTATGGGAGGATGGCTATGGGGGCATGGGAGGGGATTTATGGATTTGGTGGGGGGAAAACCCTCTATAATTTCTGAGGCAACATAATCTGCCCCCCCCAAAATAATTAGGAAGAAACTCAGTATATCTACCCACCTATTCGTGTTATTCCTCTGTAGGGGAACAAGGGTTTTTTAATTGTCCCTAAGTAATGTGTGTCACTCTTGTTAACAATAGTGGGAATTAAATTAGAAGCATTTTGCATGTATATTCTGCATAACATACTGGCATTGGATCATAAATTGGTAAATTCAAGACAAGAGTATAAGCTTTTTAAAATATATCTAGTATCCATTACCTGCAGTTATTTCTGGTGATTTATGACTTTGGACCCTAGCTCTTTGTATGGGCATTTTGCAAGCTCATTCCTCCTTGAAAGAGGGGATTAGCTATGAAGAATTGCAGAATTACCCTTTTAGAGAACCTGCTTAACAGGAGGTTTGGGGGCTCTACCCACCAGTGGAGGGTCTCCACCAAACAGTCCAGTTGATCCAGGAAAAGCAAAGGACAGAGTACTAGAATGTATGGCTCTGATGTTCTCATTGCTGTGATCTGCCAAGAATGGTCTCTAATGCACTGGCTCCTGTTGGCAATCTCTGCCATTCTCTGTGTTTTAGTGACACTGCACTTAAAGCTTCATTCTAAATGATTGTTTTAAATATGTAGTAAACTAGAAACTGAATATGTCTGAATAATTCCACCTCCCACTCTCTAGGATGCCATATCAGGTGAATGCCCAGTGAGGAGGTGGTGCTAACTGCTAAATGGATGATTAAAATAATCCCCTGAAGAGTGAATTCCTTCAAAATATCTCATTACTAAGTTCACAAGTATTTCTGTAGAAAAAAATGAAAATACCCCTTTCCCTACAGTGAGAGGCTAACTGTCCTTCTAACATGACAATTTAAGTTAATGTCCCAAGCATAACTGATTTTTCCTTCTAGTTATGCTTCAAGCTTCCTTGTTAATTAGCATATACTTGAAAGAGCAACAGCTAATTATCTGAATATCTTTATGTGTTATGGCTTAAGGAAGATTTTTTTCTCCAGTTCTTTTTTAGTTCCTCTGTCATGATTACATATACTTACTAAGTTGTTTGGGAGATGTGAGCAGAGATGCATGGCATTAGCTGATTTCTATTTATAAGTAAGAAACAAACAAAAAAATTTAAAGGACTGGGAACCTTCAAGTGCACTCATTGGTCCCATTGCAACACATGTACAACTTTTAGGCCCATGAGCAGTCCCAGCCAAGTTAATGGGACTATTCCAATGTTTAAAGTGAAGTGCAAAGTACTACATTTGGGAAGGAAAAATCAAATGCAAAATGGGGTATAACTGACAAGGCAACAGTGCTGCTGAGTGTACATAGCATTACAGTGGATCACAAATTGAATATGAGTCAACAATGTGATACAGTTGTGAAAAAGGTAAATACTATTCTGGGATGTATTAATGGAAGTGCCATATGTAAGACATGGGAGGTAATTGTTCCACTATACTCAGCACTAGTGAGGTCTTAGCTGGAGCACTGTGACTAGTTTTAGGCACTGCACATTAGAAAAGATGTGGACAAATTGGAGAGAGTCCAGAGGAGAGCAACAAAAATGATAAAAGGTTTAGAAAAAAATCACTTATGAGGAACGGTTAAGAAAACTGGGTATATTTAATCCTGAGGAAAGAGGATGGAAGGTGGACCTCATGATAGTCTTCAAATACGTTCAGAGCTGTTACAAAGAGGATGGCGATCAATTGTTCTCTATGTCCACTGAAGATAGGACAAGAAGGAATCTGCTTAATCTGCAGCAAGGGAGATTTAGGTGAGATATTAGGAAAATCTTTCTAACTAAGGGAATTAAGCATTAGAATAGGCCCCAAAGGGACATTGTGGAATCTCCATCACTGGAGGTTTTTAAGAACAGGTTAGATCAACACCTGTCAGGGATGTTCTAGGTATGCTTGATTCTGCCTCAGCAGGGGGGTTTGTGTGTCCCTTTCAGCCCTACATTGCTATGGTTCTATGATTTTTAGCCTATGTAATGGTCTAATAACGTTTGCTTTCTCTTTATAGATTCATAAATTTTAAGACCATAAAAGACCATTGTGATCATATTAGATAGTCTGACTCCTGCAACAGTGTAAGGCATTGAATTTCACCTACTAATTGTTGCATCAGTTCAGTATCTTGTGGTTGAGTTTGAACATATTTTTTAAAAAGCATTCAATTTTAAGCTAAAGACTCCAAGTGATAGAGGATGTTAATTACGTTTCTGTTAAACATTTGCACCTTATTTCTACTCTGAATTTGTCTAGCTTTAGTTTCCAGACATTCTAGCTTGTTACAGCTTTGTTTGGTAGATTAAAGAGCCTTACATTTTACTCCCTGTCTAAAGCAACAGAGGGTCCTGTGGCACCTTTAAGACTAACAGAAGTATTGGGAGTATAAGCTTTCGTGGGTAAGAACCTCACTTCTTCAGATGCAAGTAATGGAAATTTCCAGAGGCAGGTATAAATCAGTATGGAGATAACGAGGTCAGTTCAATCAGGGAGGGTGAGGTGCTCTGCTAGCAGTTGAGGTGTGAACACCAAGGGAGGAGAAACTGCTTCTGTAGTTGGATAGCCATTCACAGTCTTTGTTTAATCCTGATCTGATAGTGTCAAATTTGCAAATGAACTGGAGCTCAGTAGTTTCTCTTTGGAGTCTGGTCCTGAAGTTTTTTTGCTGTAAGATGGCTACCTTTACATCTGCTATTGTGTGGCCAGGGAGGTTGAAGTGTTCTACAGGTTTTTGTATATTGCCATTCCTGATATCGGACTTGTGTCCATTTATCCTTTTGAGTAGTGACTGTCCAGTTTGGCCAATGTACATAGCAGAGGGGCATTGCTGGCACATGATGGCATATATAACATTGGTGGACGTGCAGGTGAATGAGCCGGTGATGTTGTAGCTGATCTGGTTAGGTCCTGTGATGGTGTTGCTGGTGTAGATATGTGGGCAGAGTTGGCATCGAGGTTTGTTGCATGGGTTGGTTCCTGAGTTAGAGTTGTTATGGTGCGATGCGTGGTTACTGGTGAGAATATGCTTAAGGTTGGCGGGTTGTCTGTGGGCGAGGACTGGGCTGTCTAGGTACTTATACATTGTGATCAGGTTTCCTTTTAAAGTCTCTTTTTGATAAACTAAAAAGATTGAGTTCCCTACGTTTTTCAATGTAAGGCATGTTAGCCAGTCCAATTCATTCCTGTGACACATCTTTGTACTCTTCCTAAATTTTCAACATCCTGTCTTCAATGTGAATACCAGAACTAGATACAGTATTCCAGAAGTGGACTCACCAGTACAGTATAGATAAAGTATAATAACCTCCTTGTTCCTATTTGATATTTCCTTGCCCTATCGCCACAACATCACACTGGGAGCTTCTGTTCAGTTGGTTATCCAAAATGAATCCTAAGCACTTGTCTGAGTCACTGCTTTCCGGGATATAGTCCCCTATCTTGTAAGTTTGGTCTTGCATTTGGCCATATTGAAACACATAATGTTAGATTGTGCCCAGCTAACCAAGCAATGCAGATCACTTCCTACCAGGGGCCTCTCTTTGTGAGTATTTTTCACCTGCTCAACCTTTTCTCATCTGCAAACTTTATCAGCAATGATTTACTTCCTATTAAAACAACAAGGAGTCTGGTGGCACCTTAAAGACTAACAGATTTATTTGGGCATAAGCTTTTGTGAGTTAAAACCTCACTTCTTCGGATGCCACTCCCAGTCCCTATTCAAGCCCAGATTAATGGTGTTGAATTTGCAAATGAATTTTAGTTCTGCTGTTTCTCTTTGAAGTCTGTTTCTGAAGTTTTTTTGTTCAATGATAGTGACTTTTAAATCTGTAATAAAATGACCAGGGAGTGGCTGGCTCACTACAGAAGCAGCTTTTCCTCTCCTGGAATTGACACCTCCTCATCTATTATTGGGAGTGGACTACATCCACCCTGATTGAATTGGCCCTGTCAACACTGGTTCTCCACTTGTGAAGTAACTCCCTGCTCTCCATGTGTCAGTATATAATGCCTGCATCTGTAACTTTCACTCTATGCATCCGAAGAAGTGAGGTTTTAACTCACGAAAGCTTATGCCCAAATAAATCTGTTAGTCTTTAAGGTGCCACCAGACTCCTTGTTGTTTTTGTAGATACAGACTAACACGGCTACCCCCTGATACTTACTTCCTATTGTTTGTCACGCTCTATTGCGTTTTGTTTAAAATGAGATTTTAAGCTCTTGAGAGCAGGGATTGCATCTTCCTTTGTGTCTGTACAATGCCTAGTGCAAGGGAGCCCCAGGCCTAAGTGGATCTTTGAGTGCTGTTGCAATACAAATAAATAAATAACTATGAATAGTTCAAAAACTCACTATTTTGCGTAGTTCTATCATCCATCTTTGGTCCGCTAAAATATTAATCCTGCAAAAATGGAAAAGTCAATCCTCACAAATATTGATGCCCAGCTTGTTGATATGGCTGACCTCACAGCTAAGTACCAGCTGGCATCCTGCAGAAAAGGAATGCCTGAAAAATTCAAAGCAATTGGAGCTGACCTTTTAGTGGTCTGTGATTAACATGGACCCTGAGGATAGATATGCCGCTTGCCCTACCCTCCCTTTATACTAACCCTCTTTATTTACTTTGTGGATTATGGTGAATCTGGTATTTTGGTATATGTCTTGTATTTGGAAAAATTAATAAAAATTATAAGGAAAAAACCCTTTACTCTTTCATACATAAACTTAAACTTTAGCAGCCAAGAAGTTATCACTTCCCACCCAGCAGTTAGGTAAACACTCCTCCAGTAACTCTAATAAATACCTAGCAGGTAACTTCTGCTGCATTGTTTGGATTAAATAACAATACAAGTACATCTCTTTTATTCACTCTTCATGCACCCCTCCTCCAATATTGCCTAAGTACATATTTAATAATCATGTCTCTCCATCCTATAGCAGTCTGCGTTTGAGATTTACCCATTCTGAAATGAGTATCTTCAGCAACTAATTTTCTGTGACAATTACATTAGATGGATCGGATCAGCCTGCAAGCTCCATGTGGCTGCTAGCTATTTTTCAGCTTTTTTTCTGTTGACTAGCAGCCATTTTTATTAGTTTGATGTAATTCCCCGAAACAAAACACTTATCTTAAAATGGTAAAACATGAGTAAAGGCTTACACATGAAAATGAAAATATTCAGCCAACCAGAATGCTGCTGTGAGGTCGTCATCCTCATCTGCTGCTCCAGTCATTGCACTGTCTTCCTTGAGTCCCTTTAGTAGCTACTCTTGCTTTGTCCACACCTCTGCTCATGCTTACATCTTTGTTACCATTTTATCTCACTCCCCCGCTCTATCAGCCCATGACTCCAACCTAACTGATTTCTTTGAACTCCTTTGAACCCTTTCGTAAGAGTGGGCATTCAGGGCTTCCCATTACATATGTGACTAATTTAAAATTGTTGTTTGTTTTTAGCAATAGACAACCTTAATTCTGGCATTTCCTTACTTTTGTGTGCTTGCCTTTGCAACCTTAATAAAGTTGATTTAACATAGGTATTTGGGTGTATTTTTGTCTAACTTGAGGATGGAAGTATAATGTTTACTTTCTATTTATTACATTATCTTAACCAAACTTAAGCCACTAAATAATTACCTAAATCTTTGAGCTTTCAGCCTTTTATGAACAAATTGTTTAGGGTTGAAAAATAAACCAAGTCCCCAATCCTAAAATGTACATTAGGTGAGCTATTTTTGAAGTGAGTGTGGCTCTGATGTGTTGGAAATTGCAGGATCGGGGCCAAAGTTTGTTAATGTTTAGCACCACTAATTGTATTGAGGAAAAAGGTTGTGTTAGAACTAGGCTTAACAGGATAGAAACAAGGTACAAGCTCAGTGCAACACAATGCCTAAAAGGCTCTCAAAAATTGTTTTATCTTGGTTGTATCAGTAGAGAGAGGCCAAGGACAGTGGTGATAACTAAGAGTTCTGTGTACAGGACGCCAATAATATCAAATTTCAAATTTAGTTTTCACTATGTCTGCTACTTTTAACTTTCTGCAACTATTTCCTTAGAGTTCAAAGGCTCCTAATTATGCTCCAGATAATATACTCTAGAGTACATATTATTGTGTAACATGAAAATAAAGTTCATCTTTGACATTTCCTTGAAAAGTTTTTTTATGTGATGTGCTATCCTGGAGGGGTCTTCATGAAATTTTAAACTCTTTTGCCCTTACAGATAATCAGAAAAAGTCTCCTGAGATCTACACAGCTCATGTAGAGGGACGTGGAGCTACAGCTATGAAAATTAAATGGCCAAAGAAATCAAAACAACCAGGTAATATTTCCTTTTGACTGAACAACTTTACTTAAAAAGTGATAGACATTGGACAAAAGCAGACTATTTTTTTTTAATCCACAAACTTTATGGTCCAGATCATCATCTGGTGTAAATTGGTTGACTTCAAAGGAGCTACACAGATCTAAACCAGCTGTGAAGCTGGTGATGATTCAGATAAATTAGATCCTGGATCCTAAACACTTCTGATTGTAGTTTTGCAAAATCAAATTCCAATCAATGAGGTTTGGCACTCTGATGTAAAACCCAGCCTCATCCCCCCTCATCCAGTAAATGAATCAACTTAAAAGCATTTTTGTTTCAAACTTTTTTTTTTTCTTCCTGGGAGTTTGGAGTACATATTTTGGGTTAGTTGTGGTTGAACATCAGGACTAACATGGAGATTGTAAAATCCAGGCTTAAGCCTATACTTGTGCTTGGACAGTTTGATTCATTTAAAAAAAATGCTTTTCAGTTTGCATCCTAAATACCTTGAGTTGGAATGCATGATGTGAAAATGAAGTTCTGTTGATTTACATAAAATATTATGAAATAATTTTAAATAATAAAATAATTGTCATTGTCATGCAAATAAATATAAGATAATAAGAGAGGGGTTTTTAAAAGGGCCTAAATGATTTAGGAACACAAGTTCCACTGACTTTCAACTTCCTCAATGTCATTGAGATATGTGCTTTTAAATACCTTAGGCACTTTTGAAAATCTTCCCCAGGTGGCAACAACAACAATCCAACTGCAATTGAAGTCAAGACATATAGTGAAGCTCAAATTTAGGGTAAATGTGATAAGCTTTGTGAAAGTTTTTTAAATTTATTTACACAGGGTAAGAGGATGCCTCAGTTTTCTGTACAGTGGGATTGTTTATTTTGGTATCTAGAATAATTGATATTAGTTCTTGTAGATTTAAATATTAAAATCTAGTCACCTCTGAAATTGATCTGTCCATGTTTATTGCTGTGTTATACAATGGGAAGGTTACTGTATTATTTCAGCTGGGAGATAACTCTCCTGACCCTTCTCATGTTCCTCTTCTGAACTGCAACACATACATGCATATATACTTGGGATCAATCTTGTATTGTTCTGGGGCTTGTGGGTGAAAAGTGAATAGCACACAGAGACCCTTCATCATGCGCAGGATCCTTCCACGTGCACGATATGTGCTAGCTAGATGTACTCGACTAACATCATTCTATACACAACATACCCAAAAGCAGAATGGTGTGCAGGTGAGTAACATGTCCAGTCTCCCAAGTCTATAAATCTTAATCATGAGGATGTTGCATAGGATGTCTGTAGAAAAGAAATGTTTGAGTCTTAATTGTGTGTTTTAACCAGTGCCACACTGGTGATCGCTGGTAACTGGTGGATCACCATGTTGTTTCTGCTCATATGAGAGGCAAAGTGTTCCCCGTAGCTCACAACGTGTTGGCTCTTTGTCTGCAGTCTAGAAAAATGACAAAAATCTTACTTAACACTGCTGATAACTTGGAGCTGTGATATTAATCAAAATCACTTCAAAGGCAACCATGTCTTTATTTAATAGACATAGTGACATAGCTATGAAGCATGTTTTTTTTAAGTGATAAAATACGCGAATAGCCTTTGTATTCATATGGGATATTTACAATACGGTCACTGCAAATGTAAAATACATAATATCCAAGTTTATTTCATATGATTTTATCATTCAAATTAACCCAGGACCTCATTAACAACTAGGGTCATGTGAATTGGTTCAGTTGCCTCAGAAGTCACAATCACGTCTCAGCAGGAGCTGAACATAAGGCACTGTTGCCTACCCTGGCCATTTTATTATAAGTCCTGCAATATTTTGGTGGTGTTCTTGAAGCCCCAGCTGCTGCAATCAAGAAGCCGTATGAAAATCTTTTAAAAAATAGTAAGTTTCTCTCCATCATGCTTGAGGAGAAGAGCTTTAAAAACGAAGCCAATTGTAGCCTAGAGGTTCAGGAAGGCAAATAAAAAGAACCCCCCCAAATTGTTTATTTTTAATAAACCTCATGATATTTGAATGCTGGGGTTGACGATACTTGATAAAGCGTAATCCAAAATAGTAATCCTCTAAATATGGTGCTGGATGAGCTTTGCTATTTTGGAATTCAATATTTCACAGTGATGCTTGTGTTTAATTCAGATGTTCTGAACCTGTACATTTTGGACCCAACTGTGTAATCCTTACTGTGCTGAGGAACAATTATTCAAGAAAATAGCTGCATTGTCACTGGAGCCAATGGGATTAATAATTTTAGGAAGTACTCACCAATGAGTTCCAAAATTGTGCCCTCTGGCTTTTTCCAGCGAGTGGCTGCATGGCTCTCTCATCTTTTGGCTACAGAATATTGTTGTTTTTTTGTTGATTTGCCAGTTAGCGGAAAAGTACTAACCCAAAGCAATTTATGTAAGAAGTAAACAGGGAAATGTTAAGAAAACAAAAATGTTTGTGAAAGTGCCAAACTAAGCTTAGCTTTGAAAATGATCTTGTAGTATGAAGAAATAAAGATGAGTGTAATTGGCCTATGCACTACCAGGCAAGAAATGATACCAAATGATTAGCTGTAATTTTTCTTTCCTAAATGAACTCCCAAGTTCTTTGATGAACATAGCAGAGGAAATTACCACAAGTATCATTCAAAACCAACAGATGTCCAAGATCAGAGGTGATTCATTCTCATGTTGTTGAGGATATCATTTGTCACCAGTCATTCAGCTAGATATTCATCACCAAACTTCTTCCCTGAAGTAAAGTTAGATAAATTGGATCAAGAAAACAGTGGAAATGTTGTGCAATTGTGTGCCTGTTAGGGATTTTCTTTGTTGGCACGTATTGAGTGTGTGTGTGCGTGTGTGTCTGAATCTGGATGGAGGAAAATAAAGAGTAATTCTTATATAACATTTCCTTCCATAGTTCTCAAAGATTTTTACAGTGTGGGTAAGTATCATTGTCCTCATATTATAGAAGAGGAAACTAAAGGCAAATTAAATAGAAAATCTTGGATCGTGGAACAAAGGCACCTGTTCTGTCCATACCAGTGAAACTGCTATAATCATGTAAGGATCATTTCCCTGGCTAGATTTAAAGGCCAGCCTTACCATATTTAAACTTGCACTGCCCTTAGTATTGTTGATCGCTCTCCCCTTCTCTTCATCTTACTAGAGCTACTTGAATATTTTCCAACAAAACTTGAGGAGCTGGAGCTGGCTCTCTGGGGTAGGGAGCCTGCCAGCCACACAGTACTCCAGCTAGAGCCTGGCCTCTGTTGGTAGGTAGGATCCCCAGAAGACAGACTGACAGCCCCCAAAACCCCAGCTGGAGCTAGATCTCTTGGCACTGGTAGGTTCCCTGCTCCACCAGCCCTGGAATCTGGATGCCTTGAAGTCCCCAGCCAGGGGCATTCTTCATGGAGAGGCTGCCCCAGAGCCATGGATGCTGAGAGCTGGTCCTAGGATTTCCAGATTCCCAACTCTGTGGCAAGGACCTTGGAAATCCTGAGAGCCCCATCTCAAGCTAGGAGCCTAACAGCCCCGAGAGCCATTTTCAGAAGTGACTTTGGCACTTAGGAGTCTCCACTTTCGAGACAGAGGCTCCAAAGTGCCTCCTAAAGTACTTTTGAAAATGGGACTTTGGCTCCTGAGTCACTTAGGTGTCTTTTGAAAATTTTACTCAATGACAGGTGGATGAATCCAAAATATGGCAATGTCAATTATTATTTTTATGTGACGTCTATTCTCTTGTTTGAAAAGGCCCTGAAAGGCACTGATCAGAGTTAATGAAAAAGGGTTCTCCTTCCTTAGAGTAACAGTGTGAGGAGAGGAGAGTGTTGAACCTCAATGCACATTTTATGTTGCTCAGCCTCAAAGAACTCTTCTGGACCCTATTAACAAAATGCTGAGGTGGCCTGAGTCTCTTTTGAAATGAATAGGTGTAGTTTGGATGGGATTATTTTTTGCCGAAATGACAGCAGAAATCAAGTGTATGTAACAAAGAAAGATAATGAGTCTCAGAGATAAACTATGAGATTTGAGAAGTGTCTATTTTTCACATAACAGGTCTGTTATGAAAATCATAATTCACAAGGTACCCTTGAAACTGTGTTTTTACAGCTTAGTTTGGTCTTCTAATCTCTCTGTCAACTGGCTCCCACTAGATTTATATCTGATATCAAATACAGTCCTAAATTAAGATGAAAAATTCAGAGGTAAAATATTCAGTTATCTGATGATGAGACAAATCCAGGTCAAAATGAAGGAATGGGAAAAACAACTTAGATCCAGTGCCTTCTGACAAATACAAGTACTGGTCTGCTAACACAGCAGCATGAAATCAGTGCTTTGTGCTTTACAACTATTCATGTTTGCCTTTAAAAACGGTCTTTAAGTTTGTTAAAAATTTTAAGCTAAAATTAAGGATGTTTTGCTTCTTTATGGGTCCATGAAGATTTGATTTCTCTGCCCCAATTGCTGGTGGTGAAAACTTTCATTCACTAAATTCTACCAGAACTGTCCTTCAAAGCCATAATATTTAAATGTGATTTCAGAAAACAACCTTTGCAAATAGACTACATTCACAATATTATTACAATATGTATGGTTGCTCTTTAGGATGTAGCCAATTCATGTTGAAATTCAGAGAAAAAATTCTGAATTGCAATATAGCAACTTTTCCTGGTCAGTGGAGTATCAAGTTAAAATTTATATTAACTTCTCTTTACCTCAGTGTTTCTCAAATTGGGGAATTTGTGTAGGGAAAGCCCCTGGGGGGCCGGGCCGGTTTGTTTACCTGTCCCGTCTGCAGGTCCAGCTGATCGCGGGCGGCTCCAACTGGCCACACACGGTTCGCAGCCCCCATTGACCCGGAGCACTGAACCGCGGCCAGTGGGAGCCGCGATCGACCGGACTTGCGGATGGGGCATGTAAACAAAGTGGCCCGCCCCGCCCGGGGCTTTCCCTACACAAGTGGCAACCCCAGTTTGAGAAACACTGCTTAAACTAAACCTGTATGTTAAGAAAAGTACACCTAAAATACTTGAAAATATGTACGAAATCTAAAAACCTGTGGCTGAAATTTCTACAGGCCAGAATCTACCACCATGACATTAAGTGGTACCTTAGTGCACTAGTCCCACTGAAAGCAATGGGATTACTTGCAGAGTAAGTCCCCAGTCCTGCATTATGAGCCTGCATGGAAAAGCACCAGTGAAATCAATGGGATTCTGCCCTCAGAATCACAAGGCTTGGAGCTTAAGACACTACATGGTATTGGGAAGGCTCTGTCAGTAGCCCTAGACAATGTACAGCTTTTGCGGGATCTTTTTTCTAAATGAATACATCCTCTTTTCACATGTACTATGATGGATTTGACACAGGTATATTTAGGATTAGATGGGCGTTTTGGGTGGTAGGATGAAGGGCACAAATATAAAACAAATCTAAACACAGGGATGAATTCTGTGCTGATTCAAACCCCATGTCAATCAATGGGGCAACAGAGGATGTAAATCAGTGCAACATTTGGCCCAAGGCCTTTCAGAACATTTTTCCTGAACATTTCAACAACAAACTATTTTTGCACAGACGCTATACACTGGAGAAAGCTATTTTTGAGGTGATTCATATCCTGATGTTCATAAATAATGTGATCATTTCTGCATTCAAATGTGAAACATTTCCACTGGGTCTAGAAGAAAAAATCCACAGCATAGTGTACCTGTCCTAAAATATAGTCATGGTTACATGATTGAGCAATCAAACATGATTACACTCTGATAGAGAACACTCAATGGTTAGTTTTACACAGTCGTTTAAGGCCTTATTGTTGAAGTTGTTCACTGCCTAATGTAGTAGAGCTACTTACCACTACGGTGCTGGCATTGTATTATATTATAGCTGCTGGTTTCACAGAATGAATTGCTAGAATCTGGCCCTCATGATTTCACATTTTGATTACTGTAATGTCTCCCTTTCTGGCCTCCCTAACAATCACACTCCTGTTCATACAAAACATAGCAGCTAAGATCTTTTACCTTGCCCATCACTCTGACCACATCTTTCCTGCCCCACCTTATGAATCTTCCATCTGACTCCCTGTTTTCCATCACAAGTTTAAATATCTTGTCTTCAAAGCCATTTACAACGTGTCCCTACTTTACTTTTATATCCTTGGCTCTAACCATGTTTTCCCCCTCTGTTCAGTGAAGATCCTAGCCCTGCATGGCCATTAGTTTGCTATTCTCACAAATGTCTCCATTTTGCCTTCTACACACGGAACATCTCCCTCAGGGAATCATCTTGCTTCCTCTCATCTTGCAAATCCTTGCTTCTGACCCTCTTCTGTCTTGGGAGCTACAAGATATCAACCAACTACAGATGAACTAGGATGAACAACAATCAAGGATAGCTGATTGTACTTATTTGTTTATCATCTATTATACTCTATGTTGCAGCTTGTTTCTGATTAGATTGTAAGCTCCCTGGAGCAGAGACAATGTATTCTTCTGTGTTTATACAGCATCTACCACCATGTTGTCCTAAACCTACATGGGGCTGTTAAGTGTTACCAAAATAAAAACAAATAGTGATATTGACATAATAATCTTCTCAAATAAGTCCTGTGATCACTATGTTGGGGATGATGATTTTCTGTTAGGATTAGATCAAGGTTACAAAAAGTCAATTATTCATAAAGGCACATCATCTCTTTTCTCAGAACAAGAGAATTTTTGCAGCCAAAACTTTGTAAACTGGCAGGGAAGTTGCTCAGAGTCTAAGAACTGACAGGCAGCTTGCAAACAGATGGGAGAGCCCTGCTCTTTGTGAACTTTTGCCCTAGAAAGTTAGAAAGAGAGAGGGGAAAAAGAGAGAGAAGAAATCCTCATTAGTGAGGTGAACATTTGTTCTAAATTAAATTTTTCTTATTCAGTCACACATTTACAATGAGTTTTTAAAAATAAATTGAAATATTGCCAAATAGCCTTAAAATTATTCAGCTACAGGCAAACAGGTGTCTTGGGAGGGTGATTTGAACACTTTTGCTTTTTGTGTGCTAGAAGATTGTGTGAACAAATTTTAAAATATATTTTTGTAGTTACAAGCATCTAAATGGTATGATGGTGGCCTAGAATCTGGATTATGTCACAGATTGCATTAAAAAATGTGAACAAAACTTTCCTCCCTGCAGGTTTAGCCTCTAGTTTCAATTACAATTGGAAATTTATTTAAAAGAAATGCAGATTACCCGTTGGGTAGGCAAAGCACGCGCTGCCGATTATTTTTACTCCAGTATAACTTTGTGATTTAACTTTGTTAATCTGGGAACTGTGATATTCTTAGAGTGTCTGGTCTTAGTGTGTTCCAAGTATAGCTGTAAGAGTTAAGAGCCATTGGGCCAAGCACTGTCCTCAATGATGCAGCCTAGGGTTTGTGGAGTTGTAAGGGTGTAATGAGGCATTAAAATGTTGCTTTAACTTTCTGAAGAGTTGCACAGGATTTAGCTATATACAATAACCCCCTCTAACGCCAGTGGGAGTCTTTTGACTCTTGAGTTCCAGGCTCCAACCAAAGACCATCATGAGGGCCACCTCTGGTGATCCAGGTGACTATAGAATTCTAACCCTAATAACATTGATAATAGAGGCATAGGTAAGAATGTATGTACATTACATTATTTTAAATATTTTTCTGGGTATGAAAAATATTTCTTCCTTCCTTCATTGAGTATATAGGACTGTTTCCTCATTGTATCACTATTTACTGTGTTAGCCCAAAGTTTAAATTCTTAGAACTTGGCTACACACACAGTTATGTTTTATGCACTGGATAGTTTGTTTTCTAATTCAAATTAGTTACATTGATATGAACCCCTCAGTGGGTCCTCTAAAATTTGCACCAAACTTATATCTTTTTATTTTAGTTTGGTAATTTACCAAATTATTGTTATTGTTGTTGTTTGTGGGTTTCTAAAACTTTCATACACAAATCCCACCCCTTCTTCTCTTTGCCCCATTGCCCCAGCCCTCAGCTCCATGTCATGGCATGTCCATTTGGCTGATGAACTAAGAAAAGGTGACTGTTCCTCTCTTTGGAGGTTAGGAAAATCCCCCCAACATTGGACAAAGGGTTGCTGCACTTCCATGAAGGTTTGAGCATGCTTGCAACAGTTTTTTGATTTTTAAGTGGTTCAAAAAATCTACAGTAAACCTAGAAGACTCTTAGTGCAGGTCCTATACATGTTTGTTTTCTGCATCCTGTTATTTAGTGCACAATACAGAATAAACATTGGACTATTTCGTATAAAGGAAACTGTCCCATTTATATGAGAAGAATCACAGTTTGCACTATTGTCACCCCACTCATATAAAAAACAGCTTATAAATCTAATTAGATCTGAAATGTCTCCAAAAATTAGTTGTGCAACAAATGTTGTCTCAGTAATATCATTTATTATCTTGTGCTTTCTCTCTTCTTAAATAGCCTTTATTGCTTAGCAGGTTGCAACTTACTACTAGCAAGAATGCATTATTCAAGCCTTTCGCTGTGCCACAGCAAGTGACAGCGTGTCATGTTTTTAATTGTCTCCCTTGAACTCCACAGATACGATTCCTCCAACCATAACAAATTGCCCATGGGACATTACCATAACCACCAAGACTGATCCAGTACAGGTCAGCTGGGAACAACCTGAAATTAGCGACAACAGTGGGGTGTTTACCTCAGTAGCTTCAATATCCAGTGGCTCCTGTTTCCGGTATGGAACTCATCAAGTGCAATACACCGCCCATGATGAAGCAGGAAATGAAGCCTCCTGCCAGTTTAAAGTTACCATCCAAAGTAAGTGCTATTATTGACTGAAGTTTAAGAAAGAAAAACAATCAGGATCCTGAAAACTGTTATGAACCAGATTTACGAATTTGAAGTAGAGCTGTTTGCTTTAATGCTACCTCTTTGGCAGTAATATTTCCTGTAAACAGTTGGATGTTCACCAAACCATGAATATTTTGCTGTTCATATCAAGTCCTATATACCAAGTGCTATGATTATATTAGGTGTAATAAAAATTGTATCTTTCAAGTACGTTTTGTGGCCAGTGGGCCAGATCCTCCACTGGCCTCAATTGGTAGGACTTCATTAACACCAGGAAACAGTCGTGGCAACTGTGGAGTAACTGTTGGAAAATCTTTTTAATGACAACCACTATTTGCCTGAGATGTGAGCTAGAGTTAAGAAGTAGTCAGCCAAGCACTGAAATATTCAGAAAGCCCTTGTTGTCTGACACTGATTCCCTGCAGTACTGATTTCCGAAAACGGTGCTTTCCAAAATGAAGTTAAAATTGGTAACACTCTTCCTGCTATTTCTCTATACTCATTAATAATCCCTTGTCTACACACACCAACTGTACTAATTTTAGCTGAACTGTTTTAGAAACTGATGTACTTAAGTCAGTGCAGTCACCATTGTGTGCACAATCTTAAATTAGTTTGAGTGCTTTACATTGATTTAAGCTAAATTAATATAAGGCTTTCTCAACTGATTTAAGATTGTCCCCACAAGGGGGTTGCACCCCCTTTACTATATCAGTTTCTAATGATTTAGTTAAATTAGCACAATTTTTATGTGTAGAAAAGTCCTGGCATTTGAAAGATCCGGATGAAGATCAATGGCAAATGGATATACCAATTCTTTAGTCAGTAGGGTTTGGATTTAAAAAAAAAAATAATTAGGACTTCTCTGAAATTAGCCAGGTTGTTTCTTTAGGTCTCATTTTAATTAAACTGCTCTATTTTAAGCAGAAAGATTTTTTGCTAGCATTGATTAACATTTTTAAATGAAAAGGAAAATGCAAGTGATACTTGAGTTAAGCCACAGTGCTGACAACTTGATTACTAGAGGTGGAAGAAAGAAGAAATAGAAAATTACTTTTCTTATTTGGGATCTCCTAGAAGCCATAATATAACAGCAAGCTTCATCAACGTGGTGGGAGAAAGCATTAAAGACATTTACTGAATATCTGTGTTTTGTAATTATGTGAACAGTTTTACTGTACAAAACCCCACAATCATGTGTGTCATTTCTGCTGTGTCTACATTAAGGAATTCTTGTAAAAACTTCCTCACTAGAGACCAAATGCAGAACAGGTTTTGACAGGCTTAATTAAGGGCATCAAATACTAGCAATTGCTGGAACCTCATGGCTGGTGCTGGCACCAATGAGGGTTCTATTGTTAAATCTCCTAGTGTGGACACATATTACTGGTGTGTATTGTATAGTGCTATTATTCCTTTGCCATATTTTTAATATAAAAATAACATTCATATAAGAGCACTCCCTTTTCCTAAATAATCCATACCTGATCTTTTCTTTCCCTTTTTTCCTTTTCACTATGGGATCTTCCCCATCTTCCATATAGCTACAGCTTGTACAGTATGTGTAGAATTTGATGAGACAGTTAAATACCCATGTCATTACAGAATGCTATACTTACCCCACAAATCGCAGTAGGTGATGGATGCAAAAAATACACTAACTTTTGTAGGATTTAGTTTTCACAAGAAAACTGAAGCAGTTTAAATTATGGTCTAATACTATACTCAATAGTGATTTACTTAAAACTGGTGCAAAAGACTGTGTGGACATTCTTATTTCACGTTACACTATGTTTATTTTGGATTATCTTAAATTGATTAGGAATTTGGTTTAAGCTAAATTGAAATAAGCCACTTTTAAACTGAAATAAGAGTCTCTACACAGGGGTTTGCACTGTTTTAACTAAATGGATTTATAAACCAATCTAAGTTGAACTAGAGCAACTTTGTTGTGTAGACAAGGCCTAAATTAGGGAAGGTGGAACAAATTCCATTAAATAAGAATGACCATTTTTAAGTTTTAAAAAGTTTTCATGTCCCTGCTCATTTGGCTTCAGGCAAATGCAGAAGTGCTGAAAATTCATGGGAGAGGCTAGTTTCATGCTATTTATACATGTCCTCTTTACAATCAGGTTTTAAATACCGCAGGCCTAGTCCTCCTCCCCACCCTTGGTATTTTAAGTACTTAATGCTTTCAGCTAAAGTGCAAAGCAATGTTAAAAAGAAGAAAACTGAATTTTCTTCAAACCTCAGAGAGACAAGGTGGATGAGGTAATATTTTTTATTGGGCCAACTTCTGTTGGTGAAAAACTCAGAAAAAGGCTCAAGTTTGGTTTGGGTAAATTTCAGATGAAGGTTGTGTTTTGTTTAAATTTTATTTGAACCAGTTCACAATTTCTACCAGCATTATTCCCCTGCAAAATCTGGCATCGTTCTGTGCACATACATGACAGCTGTCTAGTGGAAAGTGTGGCATTAGTGCATTTATAAAGGTGTTTGTTTAGCTACCTGTTGCAAATAGCAACTGCAAGAACTAAAGCTGTAACTGTGCTGAAGTTGGGCAGGATCCCAGTTCTTTTTGGGGGGGAGGGGGAGGAATAAAATGAAAAGCAAAGGTTCAAGATATTGTTGATGAGATAACTAACAATTGTGTTTACGTGTTTTTATTTTCCCACAAATTGTTATTTCAAAACAGAAGAATACATTTATGACTTTTTAGTTGGACTCTGTTCTGCTATTTAGAAGAGAGCTAATTACACATATTGTTGTACCATGATAACACCACACCAGCTCTATCCAGCCAACCAGCCTAGATTATTCAAGATGTCATATTTATTTATTTAAAAAAAACCTTTGGCTGTTTATCAGGAAGTGACTTCAATGAGGAAGCACAGTAATTCAATTATCAAACACTCCTCTCGATCAACTAAATACACATGAGCTGAATGTAAGAAAAAATATTTATTTACAATTACTCATCTTGTATAGGTCATTATGGTGACATGGGGCCTGATCATCCTCTCTTGTAAACAGGGAGGCGGCTTTGTAGGGATTGTAGAGGGAAATGGAAAATTCCATGAACATCTATAAAGTGATCAGTCCATTGTGTGGGACAAGCCGTGGTTCTGCTCCCAGGGCTATCAGCTGGGAAGAGCTGTGCCTCCATATAGTCTTGGGCCCTTTGCCCCTTCTGCTCCTGGGAAGCATGGGTCAGATGGAGACAAACTATCAGGGAGTCCTCAGGTTACTTTGGAGGGGATCAGCTATATGGAAAGAAAATGGAAGAGAAGGAAGGTGAGGGAGACAGGTCAGGGGAGAAGAGGGTAAGGATGGGCAGGTGTGGAGTGAAATTGAAGTGAAAAGACTTGGGAGAGGGAAGAGGCGAGGGAGGGATTGGAGCACAGGGCCAAGAAAGACAGAACTTTGTACACATTTGATTGAAATGGCCAATTGTGGAAAAGATCCCTGCTTTGGCTGCTTCTGGTCCAACTGGCTGGAATCTCTGGCTGGCTCCTGGTGCCCCCAGAGTGTATGGGATCCCTTCTGCATACTTTTGGCTGGGTGGAATGGTGCCCTGGCTGGCATATACTCCCACCCCACCAGTGCAGCAATCCCTGCTTTGGCTGCTACTGACTGGAGTCTCTGGCTGGCTTCTCTCTGTGGTTTTCCCCAAGGCCACAGGTCTGGGCAGAGGGAGACACCACGTGGATCCTAGTGACCCCAGAGAAGGAGATAGGGAGGAGGCTTCCTCTACACTGTTCTGGGTCCTGTGGTCAAGTTGTAATAGATACTCTAGAATTTTTTGAATAATAAGAACATGTCACATTTGTAGAATAATTTATATTCAAAGATATCAAAGTGCTTTACAAAGATGGGTAGGTGTCATTATGCCCATTTTACAGAAGTTTAAAGTAAGGAAACCTATGACAGAGTCAGGAACAGCTGCGTGCCTGCCTGGTCTTTAACCACCAGACTATATTTTTAGGTCTAACTTTGCAATCAAGGTCAGTACTCTCTGTCTCAGTGTAACGGTTTGTTGTTTAGTGATGTTTCAGATATGTATGTGTGCATAGTGCAGAGCTATTTATAAAGTACTGTGGGATGTGAAAGATGCTGAAAACATGTTTTATTTTATTTAGAAGAAGAATGCAACTGGTAGGTTAGTGTTAGTGCAGATCGAAATTTGTCCGATTTTATATATCACAGAGTAAATATTACTATTTTTCCTCTCTGCCCTAGCTGGCATATATAACCATGATTCCTTTCTTTCAGCACATACTCCAACCATGAAACATTCTTAGGGGAATGGTTCCTCAGGAATGTGTAAGCCAGAGCAAACATTGTGCTCTGGAAGGCAGCATCCTCTTCTTGTGTCACTGTAAACAAGAGGGATTGAAATACCATAGTTGACTAAAAGGTTGTGCACCATATATTAACTAAAATTCATGGAGCAAAAGTGTTCAAGCTATATAGCATGCATTTATCGCTTTAAGATTATTTTTTTTTATATGGGGGAGGGACTCCCTGGAGAAGGGGTAAACAGACCCAGATCTGCCTATTTCAATATCAAGTGGTGTTAATTAAATACTTTAGTGGACATACACTTAAGTGGGGACAAGTATCAGAGGGGTAGCCGTGTTAGTCTGAATTTGTAAAAAGCAACAGAGGGTCCTGTGGCACCTTTAAGACTAACAGAAATATTGGGAGCATAAGCTTGGGTGGGTAAGAACCTCACTTCTTGCATCTGAAGAAGTGAGGTTCTTACCCACCAAAGCTTATGCTCCCAATACTTCTGTTAGTCTTAAAGGTGCCACAGGACCCTCTGTTGCTTGTTAAGTGGGGACAATATACATTGTCTCTCCTGATAGGGAGTTGACAGTATCCATTGTCTCAAAGACAGTAACTCCTTTGAAATGCAAGAATTTAGAGTGAGAGATTGCTTTGAAGTTTCATTAGCTCCCTTTTGCTTAAGCCCCAGATGGCAGACCTAACAGTTTTGATTGACACCTGTATTGTGACTGCATGTAGTGATTCTGCATTACAGTCACATGGTCATCGCAAAGGCTATAGTGTGTCTGAATAGAGTTAAAAACATCTTCCCATAGACATTTGGGAGATGGCTGAAGAGCAGTAATGGAGAAAGTGACTGGTCAGAGAGTGACATTGAACTTAGAGGAGTTTGCTGGAGATAGAAAGGGCCATGTTACACATGTGAATTAGAGAGCTAGCCCCTCAAATCAGTTTAGCTTCATTATTTATGCCAGTTTACTCCGGCTGAGGATTTTGCCCATCAGCTGTATTTTGCTTTTGTCATCTAGTATCACTGTTCATGAGTATGCACAACTAAATGAGCCTACATAATATCCTGTCTGGGTCAAGTCATTGCTCTCCCACACAGGAAAACTAGATTCGCAGCTAATCAAATAATGGGGAACTAATTCTGCAAAAAAAATGCAATTTGTTTCCATTTTGTAGGATTCAAATCAGAGTTTTCTTTCTTTCTTTCTTTGAATTTTGATTTTAATAATTTTGAATTTGCATATTTTTTCCCTTCTCCGCCGCCCCATTTTTTGGCTATTGAATGCTATAAAAAATGATGCCCCAGGATTCTTCCACTGTTACATTTTTTTTCTTTTTTCTTTTGCTACATTGAACCCTTTTCCAACTTTGGAAAAATTACAAAATGACAAAAGAAAAATGAAAAAGTAAAGTAAAAGCAAACATATCCCAGACATAATTCATTCTGCTGCACACAGTGGAACAAACAAGAAAACTGAATATCTGACATTTTAAATTTCTTAATTTTAATATTTTCAGTTTCATTTCCAGTATAACTTGAAAAAAAAAAAAGGAGACGACTCCTTGAAGGTGCTTGGTTTTGAAAAATGGAAAAGTTTGATTAAAAAAAAAAAAGGTTTGAACATACAATTTCAGAGAGTTCTAGAAATAACCAACTCTGAGCATCTCAGGTGTCCTAATGACTTTGAAATGGTATCATTCAGTAAAGAACTTAACGGTTAAAAAAAAAATTGCAAGCATGTGTGGCATCTTTGTGGGCAGTTTACTTACTGTGTTTCTACTACAGTGATATGAATGGACTTGATACTTTAATATTTTTTATATTACTCTTAGAGCCAGATCTTTCGTGCACTGCCCAACCTCCCACTGATGGGTCTTTGGCTTGTGGAATGTTATCTTATCCTGGCAGTGGAATGAACAAATGGCAGTTTTGTGTACCATTCTGCATGAAGAGCACTGGTTTCCATCGGAGAGCATGGTCAGTGTTTTTCTGCCAGTCTTCTCAGTCTGGGACAAGTTGGTTTCATTTGGATGAAGCCTGGCAAATGACAAAGGCTCACATGCCAGAGACTTGCACAGGTGAGCAGGCTTGAAAATTTCAGTGGATTAGCTTTCTTAAAGACTCTTGCTGACTGAAAGTTTATTGATTTACACGTTCAGCTGCTATTAGAGTTTAAGTCATGTTTGTATAAGACAACAGGAAGATATGGATTCCAATTATGATATGAATTGAGAAAAGAATGTTTTGTTTCTCCATCTTCAACTAGAGTGTGTTGGTTCTCAGGGCAACATTCTGATGTTACAGAGGAGTGCAGTGGAGTAACAGTGGTATAAGTCTAGACTAACTAAGAGCAGAAGTTGACCTGAGAATTTATCCACTTTGCTTCTCCTGCAAAGTCTGATCATTATTAAGTGTGTGTGTCTGCATATTGGATTTTCTTTCTTTTTTGACAGCCTTCCTAAGAGGCTTGAAAATAAACTCTCTCACTACACATTTTGCCTGTTTCCTTTTAGCAAATCTTTACTTCTCCTTCCCTCCCCATGTTTCTAATAACACAAGCCATTATGGTTTAGTATTGCTTATTACCATGATTATTCACTAGCATCATGTATAGTTTCAGGAGTTGAACAGTCAAAAATAGTGTGTGTAGGTCCTACAAAATATAGTTATTTTTGTTGGTTATGGAGAACAGGTATTCTAGAATTTGAAGGCAATTTCTCAGCATATTAATATTTTTAAGGTAGGACAACTGTCTGGCTAATACTAAATTATTGAATAAAGATCCTTTAACTCTTGACTTAGAGGTCTTCCAAAATACTTCCTGAGACTTGCAAGCCTAATGCTATTCTCTCACCTCCCAATCACTACAGAAGGAAGAAGTACCCCAGTGCTTGTCTATGCTTGGAAATTTACCAAAATAGCCATTCTGGAATAATTATTTAAAATTTTAATTTATAATTCCTAAATGGATTAAGTTAAATCAGGAAAGGGCAGTTTTATTCCAGAATAAGAGTGTTCACTTGTGGAGTTGTACTGAAATAGCTATTTTGGTAAATTTCCCAGTGTCGACAAGCCCTTACTGATAAGTACTCTACTATCCATTTTTATTGGATACTTTTCAAATAGAAATTGAAAGAGAAACATAATTTCTTAACCAGATCCAAGAAGGACTCCAAGGAGGCACGAGAACCACATATTTAAGGAAACAGGGCCAGATGGAATAGCACCATAGAGTGCTGACTGCATTAGCTTCTGCAAAGGATGCAGCTCAGTCCCATACCGTCTCTGCTCTAACTGGAAAAATTTCAGGAAATAAACTTTCCAAGGGTGGTGTCATAACTACTTAACCTGGGTTCTCCAGCGGACCTGCCTGAGGCACAATGCATTCTGGAACTCTTGCTTGACTGGTGCAGCTCCCAGGAGAGGCTTTCGTGGCTTTGGGGATCAAACTGAAGTATCTCGTTGGGGATTGGCGACATCACAGGCAGTTAATCTAATCTGCAGATGGATTAATTTTGAATATCAAAACATAGTTTTATCAATTGAATGGGGCGTATAGATGGAGACAGGATCTAACAGAGGTATCCCCAGTCATCTGTCTATGGTAAGCAATTGCAGATGACACAGAAAGCATGGCCAGTTCCTTTCTGAAAGCTCTAACCAAAGTGTGTAGCAAGATCTTTTTTTGCATAGAGCAAACACTGAAAGTTTGTGATGTGTTACAGAAGTGGCAGTGTGTCACTCAGGTTGTAAATTTGTTACTGTCAGGTTGTATGTGATAAACTGAAAACATGACAAATAGCTAATTTTTTATTTGAGCTAGAGTCTTACACATGAAACCAAAATGACATTTTTACCCCTCATTCAAGTATTGAGCTGTATATTTATGCTTTTGATATATCCCTCATGCTGCTTTGTGTTGTGGCCTTGTGTTCAAGAGAAAAATTGGTAATGTGATACATTTGTGCTTGCCAGGACTCTAACTCTCTATTATATGAAAACTGTTTAGCACTTTTGTGCATCTTGGCACCATTTTGGGCATATCCTTATTAACTAACCTCATGTTATATGAACTATTAACAGTCAGGCGTCGAACAGGGTCCAGAAAAGGAGATTCACTACAGTACTATGAGGGTGACTGCAATGAACAGGCCGTGAAAAAACACATCCTAGCAACTGTGGAACACATTGTAGCCAAAGATCCCTCTGTTGTTTCTCAGTGCACCAGGCACCCAAACACCTGTGGCAATTTCAGAATTTCAGATCTTTCTGTTCACTGTGGGCCTGGAAACAACCAAAGAGGTAACAAATTGTCTTTTCAGAACATTGTTAATGTCACTGTGATGGGGTGGACAGTATTTTTTCTCCTACATGTTTTTTAATATGCTCCATAGTGTCTTCTCTCCCTCTGTGATAATTCATATTATGAAGTCATTTGCAATCAGCCGCAGCATAACATAATCTTAAAGGCATACATATTTCATGCTCTAATTTATCAGTAATGTGCACCATTAGCTCCCATCATTCTTGATGGGAGCTGGACATGCTTTTCTAGTTGCTTTGAACTACATCTCCTTAAGTCATCAAAATCATATATTTTAAAATATAACAGATGTATTGTAATGTACAACACACAGTACAGCTATAACAGATGTATTGTAATGTACTCAACATGGGCTTTCAGAAAGTACTTCAGGTAAGCATGAGTTTACAGAAGTATGTAATGTGTCAAACAAAGTCCAATGCATCTCACAGAAGCTATGTGGAAATTATGAAGGATAGACAGCTGTAAGATCAGCTTGTCAACTTTTACTTGAATCCAAAATGTATTAGCTGAAATATATGATTCTACAGAGGTCCTCAGGAGTGGGATGAATGAAAATGAGTACAGAATAAAGGTAGTCAAAGGGATCTGCCATACAAGTACTTCTGTAGGTGACGTTCATTTGGGAACATGATGGCAAGGAGCCTTTTCTCTCGTTTCGTGGGTTGGGTAGAAGCAAGGTGGACAAACATCAAAAAGTTCTTTGTTTCATTGTAATTCAACCTCTTTGCTCTGGACTTTTGCTGTTAATTTTTGGTGCTGTTCATTTTAGTTGCAGTTCAGAGTGAAACGCTGATAGGATAGACCCTCTCATGACGTTTTATTATTTGCTACTTGCAGCTGAAGCCAAAAACTAGGCTCTGACCAGGGTCCTGGGGGTAGGGGCCACACTGAGATTGTTCAATCAGGACAAACTGCAAAGAATGGGGCAGACGATCCCCCAAACTGGAGGTTATTTCTAAGAATTAGATTCAGCAAGCCAGCAACAAAACAGCTTCTACAATACCTTACTGGTTACCCAGAAGCCAAAAGCACAGTTCCCTTAAAACAACACAGCCTTGGGCTCCTACCCAGACAGCCAAGTCAAATATGAGGAGGATTACTGAAAATCTTGTTCATCATATAAAAAGTTCTACCTATCCCAAAGGATCAGACACATTACCCATGAGGTCACTGATTATTTCAGATGTTACCCAAATACACGCTTACAGCCAATTCTTATTAACTAAACTAAAATGTATTAAAAAAGAAAAGACAGTATTTGTTAAAAGGTCATTATACATACAGATATGAATAAAGTCCTTAGGTCAGTTTCATTGTAGAGATGGTGAGCTTCAGAGTTGCAAAAGGTTCTTTCAGAATCAGTTCCGTAGATCACAGTCCAATGTCCAATATCAGGGTGACCCAGGCTGGATCTGGGGATCTCAGTCTTGTGACTCAAACTTCCCCTGATGAAGCTTAAACAGATCTGACATGCAGGATCAAGGCCCAAGAGTTCTTTTTATAAATCCCTGGCAGGCTATTGTCAGCCTCTTGACAGCAGGTGATCCTTGGGTGAAGAATAGTGGCTTTGAAGTAACCTCCTATTTCCTAAGCATCACCGGTAATTAGCTATAGGGATTAGCATAAGGCAACTGCCCATCTCCCACCATTTACAGGTAGTATACTACATACTTCAAAGAGAAATGAAGACAATGTTATTACTACACTCACAGTTCATCTAAATGTTAGCATCTCCTTTTGATCTCTGAATTGACAGAATACAGCGACATACAGGAACCGTTTGGTTACATTGTCAACCTCTAACAATATATATGTAAACACACAAAAAACCACAACTATTATCTACTAATATGTCTCTGAAGGTTGAATCTGGGTCAATTAGCCTGCTAGTTGTGTAATTGTTTCTGTGTTACCCTGTGTCACATAGGCCTAGCAAATTTATTTAACAATATATATATATATATATTGGACCTTTAAAAAAGATCACATTTAGTTCACCTTCAAATCTGGGGAAAAGTTTTGGGGCTACTGTTTTTGGCTCTCTCTGCTTTTAAATGTTCAATTCTTTCAAGATTACTGAATTTGCTTCTTTATACTGCCATACAGTATCCTGTCTTTTTGCTATGCTTAATGTCTGTGCCAAAAATCTGGTTTTTTTTTGTATTTGTATTCTTTTGTTGCTATGTTTCCATTTTTGCTTTAAATGATTTTTTTTTATTTCCCTGTAAGATTCCTGATTCAACTTTGTACTTCATTAAAGATTTCACATATTTCAAATAGAACCCATTTTAATTAGCTTTTTAATTACAGCTGCAGCAAGCTGTTTACTAGAGATTCTTAGTCTAGTGAACAAGCCCCTGTGGAGCTATTTAGCCTTGGAGAAAAGTGAAAAAGAGCCATTTTTAAATCAGAATGGAAATATTTTGCACACATCACACAATCGTACGGGAATTTTCTGAAATTCCAGTTTAAAGGATCCCCATTATAAAAGAACTGTGCCCCAGAACATGGGGATACAGATTCTGTGGGAAGGCCAAGAGCAGTGTGGTGACTTGGCTAAATTCCAGTTGAGTAAGTGTATTCTATTCAACCCAAATTCTCCTGTAGTTGCAATTGGCTGAGACAATTTTCACATTCACATTCTGATTGGGCAGCAATTTACACCACGTTGCACTCCCTTTGCACAGGTACATGTTACATAAGGTGCCAAAGGCAGTGCAGAACCAGGCCCTTTCCTGAGTCTGTGCTACACAATGGGGCATAGATGTCACTTTTCAAAGGTGGGTGAGGCATTTGTGTCCTAAAAGTATCCTGATATAAGTCTAACTTCTTTTATTTGTTAAGCTTTAAGAGCCATACTTTCAAAGATATTAAAGTGCTGATCTGCAGGCCCCTAAATACCTTTGAACATCAAGCCCTAAGTCCTGGTGAAATTCTCCTCTCAGTTACACCCAGTGTGAAGCCCAATGACTTAAGTAAAGTTTAACTGGTGTAACTGAGAGACGAATTTAGCCCATTGTAAGTAAAATCAACACTGTTTGTTGAGAACTAATTATGGGCCCAGTCCTGGCACTACTGCTAAGCCTTGGCAAATCTCCCATTGACTTCCCTGGGATCCAGATCTGGTCCAAATGTCTTAAATACTATACAATGGCACATATGCATTTGCATAAAGCGTATTGCAGTTCTGTTCACTTAAGAAACATGCAGTTAAATAACCTTAGATCTGAGCAGCAGGGTTGTCTCATTGCATCTGATTGTGAAACATAGACTATCAATATTACTTTCTTATGCTTCTTAGCATTTGGAATAGCCAAAGTCTGATATCTATTATTATGTATATTGTTCTTTCTATTATTATGTATATTGTTCTTTCCTCAGATACTGAACCACCTGTAGTGATCTCCTGTCCTCAGAACATTGAGATAGAAACCAAAAAAGGAAACCTCTACTGGAATGACTTGCCTGAATTCTCTTGGAAGGAGCCTGTGTTTGAAGACAACTCCAGGGGTCCACTGACAATCACAAAAGGAGGGTCCAATGTTAATAATGGAGACAAACTGGCATATGGCCAATATTCAGTGGAATATATAGCAACAGATCTTTCAGGAAACCAAGCCAAATGTTCCTTTGAGATCTCTGTGAAATGTATGTGTTTGGCTTATACTCAAGGTCACTGTTGGAATATAATGAAGTATTAATGCTAATTGTCCTGTGGCATTTGTTGTTTGATGATTAATACCATGTGGGGGTAGGATATAAACTCTCACATTTTGTCTACATCTACAGGCCATTTATATGCAAGGGTGAAAACATGTATCCCCAAATGTCCCCTCTTCCCCCCCCAGCTCTTACAGCTTTGCTCTCTGTCCTCATATAGCACAGTATCTTTTCACTGAAGCCTATGTGTCAGCTCTGTGTAAAGAATTGCTTCCTTCAATGGCTCCAGGTACAGATCCTAACACAAGTTATAGGATTCAAACAAACCTGTTACAATGAAATATGAGCCTGAGATGCAAAGTTTGACTCCAGATTGGAAGTTGGGGCAGAGACAAGGCTTGAGGGGAAAGATCTGATATTCTGATTCAGGCTCCTCTCTGTTAAAAGAAATCATCTCCTGTAACCAGCATGTTTTCAGAAGTGGTCACTCACTCACTTTTTGTGCCACAGTTGTGTGGGGTATCCCACTTGAGACACCTGGTGCCTGATTTTCAGGGCTACTAAGAACCCACTTTCCACAGGGCACCCCAGGAGTGAGTCACACCAATTCACTGAACGCTTCTGAAAATTGTAGCTGTGTTCCTCCTGATGATTCCCTGTTCTGTTCATTCCCTCTGGGGCACCTGGCATTGGCCACTGTTGGAAGACAGGATACTGGGCTAAATGGACCTTTGGTCTGACCCAGTAGGGCCGTTCTTATGTTCTTATGTCCCAAATACTATCTCCAGCTATAATGCTATAATAAATTGCTGAAGACTATCTGAGTCTTACGCCCATCCAAGGGTTCAATCCCAAACTTTTCCTATGTTACACAAATAGGCACATAAGAATCAGTTTCCCTTTACATGCAGTAGGAGGCTATTCACATCATCCTGAAGATTTACTCAACAGTGACATTATTATCATGTATATGAATTTATAGTAATATTTTAAGAATTTCTGTCTAAGATTTTGCGTAATTTGCTTTTTACTAAATGTAAGCAGTATCACTCATTATTAACTCAGTTTTTATTGTTGTCTTTTTTATGTATACACAAAGCAATTGCATGCACAATGGAATTGCCGGAGCATGGAGCTATAGTCTGTGGCTATCCTTCGATGGACGGCATGGACCTCATGACCATTGACTGTATTGTACTATGTCAAAGCAAATACCAGTTTAGCAGGGATCCATATCCAATATATGCATGCTCAGAGGAGGGACTTTGGTGGACCTTCACAAGCACATTCACGCCTATTGGCCCAAATTTGCCAAGTTTAAACCATAAGTGCCAAGGTAAGAAAGTTTAAATGAATGAAAAACTTTGTACCTAATTAAAAATTCTTATTTGCATGTTATATTTTCACCACTTTGATGAGCCTGATGGCATGTAAATTATATTTCAAGGATTCATTAAAAGTAATTTTCCTTTTTTCTATAAACAACACTTGTCAGATTTCTCAAATCAGCACTGAATTAAACTGAGGTGGGTTGAGTTCAGCTGCTTGATTTACTTTATTACAGATTTAAAATCTGCTGAGGGAGTATAGATATTTCACATTAATTATGTTGATGAAGATCTGTGTTCTGATTACCAACCCTGAGTCTTTATACAGAAAATGGAGACATATCAATGAGATACCATACCACTCTCTAACCAGTGAGGGATTACAGGAATAAAGCACCATTGCTTTATTAACTGATGACTTTTCACAAGAACAAAACCTAAATTTATGGGCTTTGCACAGGGATCTTTCTAGGGCTTGCATATTGGGCACAAGCAAACAATAAGCCTTTTAATGTGGCTAAATGTAAATGTATAAATTTATAAACAAAGAATGTAGGCCATACATACGGGATGGGGGACTGTTCATGGAAACATGACTCTTAAAAAGATTTGGGAGTCGTGGTGGATAATCACCTGAACGTGAGCTCTCAGTGCAATGGTGTGGCCAAAAGGGTGAACGCGTAATGCTTGGATGCACGAACACAGGAATCTCGAGTAGGAGTAGAGTAGTAGTAGCGGTCCCTTGTATCCTTGGAATATATGAATCGATATACATTTTTAGGGTCTTTTGGGGGCAGAGTTGTGTCTATCTTTGTGTTTGGAGAATGCCTCACTCATTCTGAATGCTATCACAGTATAAATAATTATAAGAACCCACTAGCCATCCATGTGGCTCATCTTTAGTTGCTTCTACAGTCCCAGGGTTACTGTAGTAACTATAGTCCATGCACTATCTTCATAGTGGCTTCTAGGAGGTGGCTGCGTGAAGACTGTGGATGCATTGGTCATGACCATGCCCACTCCCCAGTTCTCTCCTGACTCATATTAGGCCAAGAGTGAGTGAACATGAAGCATTGTTCCAGCCAAGTCTGGAACAATTATCCAGCTACAGCTACAATTATCACCACTCTGTGATATACATTTTTTTTTCAGTCTCTATCTTCAGCCTGCCATGCTCAAAATGCAGAAAATTGTTGGCATAATTTTGATTGCATTCTTTCCTATTCATTTTATTTATTTTGGCCCTGATCCTGCAATAACTTATACATGTGCTTAATGATGAGCATGAGAGTAATCCCAGTGGGTCAATTCATATACTTCAGATTAAAAACACATTTGTAAATCTTTGCAGGGTCCTTTTCCTAGGGGTTCATTAAAAACCCACTAAAAGCAATGTGAGCCTTAGTTCTTACCTTTAACCTTACCAATTAATTCTTTTATGATATTTGTTGTATTAAAAGTTCCAGATATGTAAACATTAAAATCAAAACTATCCTCATAGCATTTGATACATGTAAGTTGAAAAGTAGGATGCTCTGCATCACTGAGGTGACTGGCTAGGTCAAAATTAATCCTGTGTTTTCTTTGCCTGTATCTTTAGAACCAGATATCCATAAAAAGCCAAAAGTTGTTGATCAGAATTTTTACTTTGATGGTGACTGCCATGACAGAGCAGTGCAAGTCATGCTGATAGGACACTTGGAATATTTTCAGAGGAAAACTTCAGCATATCAGTACTGTGAATTAAACAGAGAGTTCTGCAGAAAGTGGAATGGTTACCGCAATGTAACGGTGTTCTGTGGAAGCACGTGAGATGGAATGACTGTATTGTTTGTTATGGGTTTTTTTTAGAATGTATTTGCATGCGTGTGTGAGAACTACATATTATCCAAGTATTCAAACTGTTCCTTGAAAGCAGTTTGTGCTGTAACCTTATTTCCTCTTATAAAATAAAATTAGGGTAAAAATATAATCACTATCGTTTTCTTTCTTCTTGAGCTTCCCTATTGTTGCTACTACTTGGGAAATTTGGCATTGTAAGTTACATACATGGACTGATAGGCGACAGGATACTAGTGTGTTACATTTGGGGTTTTTGGGTGGTTTCCACTTTTTTGTTTTTTAATTATAATGTAAAACTGGTGAAGGCAATTTTGAAACCATATGTAGGAGTGTCATTATGGGGATATTTGTTAACACAAAGTCACACTAAGTTGTTTCAGAGTAGAGTGGCTGCTATTAAAAAGTCAGGATTTGTCAATAATTATGCTCCTCAGAGCTATGTAAGATTATCACAGTCTTTTTCCTCCTAGGTTTAGAATAGGAAGTATCTACTAGAACTTTGTAATAAGGGCACACAAATATTGATTAGCAATAGAACTGGTTGAAAAGTAGAAACAATTTTCCATGAAAAATATAGAGGGATTTTTTTCTCCCCTATTCATCATTCAAATTTATGACCAGCTCTGCTTGTTAATGGCCTCTATTGTATATTGTGAATTGGACTGTAAAATTATTTTACAGATAACAAGATCCCATCCAGAATTAAAATCTATCAATATTTATTTGTTGTCTTGGATTCAGCATTGGTAATATCACTACCTAGCAACTGATATCTGTAGTTGCCTGAATTAGATAAACACATTGGGCCCGAGCCTTCACTGGCATAGCTTGCTCTCCCTATTAACTGAAATGGAGTTGTGTCATTTGTACCAGCTGATGATTTGGGCCAGGGAGTATAGCTATTTTTGCAGAAAAAGCTAGAAGACAAATGTAGTTTATTCATTAAGGCTCTGGAATGGAAGTCAGGAGAAAGTTCCTTGTTTGGCCATTAGCTTGCTGTGAAATGTTGGGTAAGTCACTTAAGTTGTCTATACCAGAAGTTCTCAACTGAGGGTCTGCTGCTCCCTGGGGGACTGTGAGCCCTTTGTGTGTGTGTCGGGGGGGAGGGGGGGGCAGAGCCCCGCAGCTGAAACCCAGTGCCCTGAGCCCCAGCAACCCCCCTGTAGGTCTGAATCTGGGAGTGGCGTAGGGCTGAAGCTGAGAGCCCCAGTGTTCCTCCCGTCCGTAACAAAGCTGTGCAGGACTAAAGCCTTGATCCCCGGCGTTCCCTGCAGGCAGAAGCCCTGAGTCCATGGGAAGAGTTGGGGGGGCATAAGGGCGTTGCCCCCCAAACTGCAGTGCCTTACCCAGAGTGGAGCAGTCTGGGAACAGCTCCAGCACCCCCACACTGCCTCCTTTCCCCCATCCCACCTCAGGCCCAGCCCTCTGGTCAGGTTGTAGGTGGGAAGCCAGAGCCAGGCAGTGTGGGGCAGCTGTTCCTCTGGCAGGTGGGGCCATGAAGTGGGCAGCTGTGGCATTCCTCCCTCTGCTGCTGGTGCTCAGATATGGGAGCTCCTCAGCTCCCAGCCCTCTTTGTCTGCTCACACCTGGGTAGAGGGATCTGCCTCTGGGGTCAGCAGCGCCCTCAGGGAGCACCACCGCAGCGGGAGCTCTCCTGGCACACAGTGCCTAACTATTGTTTTCCCTGAGCTACGCCCTGCCCCCACACAGCCCCTAGCTACCCCCTCCCTGCACCATGAGCTACCCTCTGCCCACACACAGCCCCTAGTTACCCCCTCCCTGCACCATGAGCTACCCCCCTGCCCACACACAGCCCCTAGTACCCCTCTCCCTGCACCACCCCTTTGGCTGCACACAGCCCCTAGCTACCCCCTGCCTGCACCCAGAGCGGTTTTCAAACTTTTTGAGCTGAGTCCCCGATTTTAGTTATATTTTTTGGTTGCACACCCCCCCTCCCCCAACCCAGCCGAGTGGCCTGCTGAGGTGAGTCAGGGGGTGGAGGTGCAGAGCTGGCCCAAGCCCTGCTGTCCCTTGCCCCCTCCCCCCCAAAATAGAAGTCAAACTGCCTAAGCCTCCCCCTACCCCTGCTGGGCCCTGGAGTTTTTCTAGCATGTTGAGAGGGGCCTCAGCAAGAAAAAACCCCCCAGTCTATACCTCAGTATCCCCTAGTTTACACTGGCATACTAATGCTTACCATTGTTGCTAAAGAATTTGGAGAGCTACATCTGAAAAATGCAGCATAACTGCTCAGGATTGATATTATATTGTTACATTAAGGCAGAGGAAAAAATATAAAGATAGTTAAACTAGTTCTTAATGGAATAAACAGCAGGAATACTGGGACCAAGACATCGTTATGATTCTTGATTCATTAAAACAAAGCCTACCTAAATTCAGCGTTCTTTATTCGTAATGTTTAGATGTCAATGAAAATAAGGGTCCCAATGCTTTAGTTTTGTGAGTTAAACAGTTTATTATGGGAAACATAAACTGAACACTCTTTTTGGTCATACCAGTTTAGGTTTCTGTTGGTAAATTGCGCTCATCTTCGAAATTAACATGAGAGAGTGTCCCAGTCTTTCTAATGATAAATGCCGCACATCCTGATGAATTGAGTAGGGGCTCAAAAACTTGAGCACAAGTAACTATGCTTCCACTTTCTTATGGTATCTGATACAAAGCTTTTGTAGTAGAGAACTGGAACAAAAGAAAAGTTGACACAAGCCAACAAAAGCAAGGCACTTCATGATTATGGCAGGAATTTTAACCTCAGCTCCACCTGCTGTGCAGCAAATAGTGAATGCCAAATCACCTACTATTTGGACTTAGCCCTAAGAGGTAGCAGGTCCGATTACAGTGAGCATGTCAGCTTCAACGGTGAACTGCCTGGCTTGTTGATTTTTTTGGTCTCTGTTGTCAGTTCAGTATTTCATGAGGTTTTTGGTCTTAACTTTCTAGGAACTGAATGGTGTGAGTATCACCTGTCATGAGAGTGAAAATACTTGCAGTATAAATAGCAGTATCACATAGGACCCTTTGTAAACTAACTTCTGGGATAAAGAAATACACATTTAGAGCTAAGTACTGCATTGCAAGATTACACACCCTTCAATGGATGTCTCAAGACAGTTAGAAAGACCAACATTATTTAATTTTTGCAGAAGATAAATTCCTCCAGATGGGTATGAACTCCCATGAGCTATTTAATCAGATGCTGCTTACAGGACAAATCCTCCAAGGTGCTGATACCTCTTGAGGTATTGTGCACCTTCAGTTCATCTGGAAACGAAATATTTGGATTCTAGGTGTGGTTTATGCAGGAGCGGCGCCAAGGTTTTTGGCACCCTAGGCGGGGGTCCTTCCGCGCTCCCGGTTGCCGTCGTCAATTCTGCGGCGGGGGGGTCCTTCCATGCTCCCGGTCTTCGGGGCACTTCGGTGGTGGGTCCCGGAGTGAGTGAAGGACCCGCCGCAGAATTGCCGCCAAAGACCCGGAGTGCCGAAGGACCCCCTCCCCCCCCCCCGCTGCCAAATTGCCGCCGAGGGTGGCAAAATGCCGCCCCCCCCCCCAAATCCTGGTGCCCTAGGCGACCGCCTAGGTCGCCTAAATGGAAGCGCTGGCCCTGGGTTTATGGCTATGTTCAGAAAGAGATGAGTTGAAACACAATGTTACAGGGCACTATAGACTCTACCTTATAGATTGATCACTCCCATTTGTGAGAGACTGGCACACGGGGGCTGTCATGCCATATCAGAACTGTGGTCCATTTAGTTCAAGATACTGCTTACATTCCTTTTTTTATGAGCACCCCAACATATTGAACAGATTTTTTTTTCATTGTGGTGTCCTCAATGTTGCCCACGTCTTTCCTCTTTAATGTTTACAGTCAATTTAAAACTCAGAAATCTGTATGCATAGTTCAAATTATTCCTTTCCCACATGCATTGCCTGGCATTTGCAAACACCAAGGGTCATCTGCCATCATGCTGCCATTCTGTTCTGAAGACTATTATGCAGAAAGCTTCTTTGCAACAACCTTATCCCGTTTAACTGATCTCTCAGGAGGGCTGATGAACACAATGATTCTTTGGCATGTGCTCCGTTTACAACCTATGTAAACAATGGCTTGGCATGTATTTTATTATCTTTGGCTAATTGCTCTTTCAATTCCACATTAGCCAACCTAATTTCCATCTTAGATTTTGTAAGCCATAATTCCTGTTCCTTTCATTGACTTGTGTGCTCGTATTAATACCTGTTCCGGGAAACAATTGTTGAAGATGTCAAGAAATTGCTTCTCTGATATTATAGTTGACTGCTTTATATGCAGTTAGTTGATGTTAACTACTATCATTGCTATAGGCTCCAATTCAGCAAGGTACTTAACCATGTGAATGGTCACACGGGGATAGAGCGTCAGTTGGTATAATTTGTCATAGCAGCATTGTTGACTTCAAGGGAACCAGCTGTGGAACTGCTTAATTTACTTCAAAGGACTACGCCCATGCTTAAAGTTAACCACGTGCTTTAGTATCTTGATGAACTGGAGTCTTTTAAGTTGCTTCTTTGATCACTCTTATCACTTATCTACACAAAAGAATAAATGGACACAAATCAGATGTCAAGAATTATAACATTCAAAAACCAGTCAGAGAACACTTCAACCTCCCTGGTCACTCAATTACAGATCTAAAAGTTACAATTCTCCAACAAAAAAACTTCAAAAACAGACCAGCGAGAAACTGCAGAATTGGAATTAATTTGCAAACTGGACACCATTAAATTAGGCTTGAATAAAGACTGGGAGTGGATGGGTCATTACACAAAGTAAAAACTATTTCCCCATGCTATTTTTTCCCCTACTGTAATTCACACCTTCTTGTCAACTGTTGGAAATGGGCCATCCTGATTATTGCTGCAAAAGGTTTTTTTCTCCTGCTGATAATAGCCCACCTTAATTGATTAGTCTCCTTATAGTTGGTATGGCAACACCCATTTTTTCATGTTCTGTGTGTTTGTTTGTGTGTGTGTGTGTGTGGATATATATATATATATATATATATATATATAGGTATATATATATACCTTCCTACTGTATTTTCCACTCATGCATCCGATGAAGTGGGTTCTAGACCACGAAAGCTAATGCCCAAAGAAATTTGTTAGTCTCTACGGTGCCACAAGGCCTCCTCGTTCTTTTTGCTGATACAGACTAACACGGCTACCACTCTGAAACCTCTTATCACTGTGCAATTGATACCCCTTTCCTAAAATTTTGGCTTAAATATTTTAACATACCTGATATTTCTTATGTGCTATGGCACATGCCTCATCTTTGTCTAAAACAACTGTGTCACAGACTGCCTTAGTCTATTTTATTTATCAAAAAATGCTAAGGCCTTTGCTCTTCAACTGACAAAAATTAAATAAGTTGTCAAAGGGAAACTATTTCACATTAGTTCAGCAATGTTGTACTGTCAGGCATCTCTTCAAACAGAAGCCAGATGTTCTTTAGAGTTCAAAGCCCATAATTTATCATAATTAAAACATATCTGGGTTATTATGTGATCATCAATCATAGCTGCAAAACACATTTCCCAGCTGCTTTTCTACTCATTTGCTTACAGAATTTTCTGCAAAAATAAACAAGTATTTTACAGCACTGTGAGATTTGCTATTGCAGTGTTAGTGCAACAGTAAAGTTATTAGGCAGATTCACAGATGGCCCTGGACTCTGCAGATGCAATATGTTTGTGGAGAACTCTATGGCTTGATGTGAAATAGGCTAAGTTTACTCAGCCCTTTTGCTCTCATAGGTATCCATGGAAAAGGCGCTCCACCCAAATAATATTAGCAATTGACTATTTATATAAGGGATTTAACCAACGGCAGATTCAGAAGTAAGGGTGACAAGAAGACAGCCATTAATAGTGCAGCTATAGGAAACTTGTGAATTGAAATCACCGAGTCTGTCACTCCAGTAGGGTTCCGGTGCAGGAGAGTCTGCCTGTATGGCATCAGAAGCTACAGGAGATTGTAATCTGCAGAACATTAAAAATACTCCAGCCTTATGCAGTGCTACTAACAATTTTATACCTATTTCTCTAGATTCATATTACTTTTCATACATACAGGTTTCAGAGTAGCAGCCGTGTTAGTCTGTATCCGCAAAAAGAAGAACAGGAGTACTTGTGGCACCTTAGAGACTAACAAATTTATTAGAGCATAAGCTTTCCTGGACTACAGCCCACTTCTTCGGATGCATCCGAAGAAGTGGGCTGTAGTCCAGGAAAGCTTATGCTCTAATAAATTTGTTAGTCTCTAAGGTGCCACAAGTACTCCTGTTCTTCTTTTTTCATACATAGTTAGGAGAGAGTAAAAAGCCTGAGCATTTGCTCACCTTTACCACAATTGTAATAAATAGAAACCATGACTTTTATAGGTAAAACCTCTAAGAAATGAATAAGCATAATAATGTTTTATTGATCAGAAAATTAATACTTTGTTTGACAACAATTAAAATGAATGTTTCTTAGGAACAGAGTGAAAATAAGACCAAAAATAATTTCACATTTTTTCATTTTGTTCTTACTTTATAAGCAATAAATACACTGCTATAGTCCATTAATCTTATTTACATTGTACAATAGTTTTGAATGTTGCTTGATTTCTAGCATGACTCTTTTATGACATGAAATGGTAACATAGGAGGATATACGTTAGCATGTGTTCGGCCAAATACTCTAATAGATCATAACCTTGAAAATAATGAATGACAAAACAATTAGTAAATTAACATTTTAAAAAATGGAATCAAGTGAGCACCCAGCAGTGAGCATGACCTAACTTCTTTGTGGCATTTTATTAACTGACAGCAGTAGCATAAAAATAGACACTCTCTCTCATTTGAAGTAATATCCATAAACATATAAAACTAATATCTTAGTATTACAGATGCCAAATACAAAATGAGATCCTAAACAAGACAGGTAGTCCCCCAACCCTCTTTGAGACTGCAAATCCTCACTGAATAACATACTAACAGTAAACTACAGTTACTATGAAATGCTTGCCTGGTAAAAAGAACTCTTAAAAAAAACCCCATAACTGTCTGTATTCCTTCAGAGCACAGATAGTAACTATACCAGTATTTGTCCCAAACACAGTACAAAGTATGTATAAAAAAGACCATGTGAGAAATCAGCGTAAGGATTTAATTCAAATTTATTCTGATAAAGGAGCATTTAGACCATGTTCTTGGCTCCCTGGGTATGTGAGAGGGGTATTGTAAGAAGAGGGTGTAGAGAACTTATTCTCTAATACAACAGCCATACGCAAGAAGGTCTACCTCATGCTTAGGGACAAAATGTAGCTACCACACCATTTGGCACACCATGGCCACAAAGGATTGTTTCTCACCTGCTGCATGCTGTTTCTTTTCTAAGAGCGTACATGGCACTACATTGGGCCTGTCACCCTGAGCTGTTAGGACGGCTCTTGTACCAGAAGCTGTGAACCTCATTCTTCCCCCCACCTTCCCAATCCACAGCTTCCTAATGGAGCTATGAGCAGCCAATACTCCCCTCTGCTAAGAAGTAAAAACCCCAGTAAAATCAGTAGAGCTGCATCATCTAACGGGAACATTAGGCCCTTAAAATTTAACCCTTCACGATTACATTGACTGCCCTTTATGGGTTAATCATGTTAGTCTGGCCAGGTACTTTTGAATTACACAGCTGCTCAAACTGTATAAAATGTTTTAAATCTGTAATGTCTGCTTGGAAGACACATGGACAAAATGGGCCAGTTCCTCCACTGGTGTAAGCCAGTGTAACTTCCTTGACTTCAAGAGAGCCATATGATTTACAGCAGCTCTGGCTCTGGTCCCATGCATGAAAGTCTGCTGGGGGTTTCAGCCAGAGTAAATTTTTTTAAATTGTTGTTCAAGCAACTTGGTCAGTAAGGACATTTGTAAGCAGCTGGTATTCACACAATGACACTGTGACGTCTGATTTCTGGCACTGGTACAAGCACAGCTTCTGAGTGACCCTCATACATTTTTTTGTCAGACTATCCACTATCAGCACAGACCTCTTGATCTGGGCAACTGAGATTCTAGCTTATTATGATTAATATTAATCCACCGACTAAAGGCTTTTCTTCTACATTAAATCACCAGCCAATAGAAGGTTTAAACGTATACATAAAGTTGCAAATGACTGTGATGAAGACAAAAACTATTCACATTCTTATGAAATCTCAAACTGAAAAGCCTTATGATGGTTGGCTAATTAGCTGTCTATTGAAGTCTGTTAGAAGACTAATGACATATCACCCTTAAAGGCTAAAACTGAATTTTTCATATTCACTAATAAGCCTTTAAAACTGAGATGTTCTGAAAAAGTATTTTTTAAGCCTCTGGTGTTGGTTTTAATGAATCAGAAATACTTTTGCATGCAATATTCTACCATCCACAGTACTAGATTGTTCATCCATTTCTGTTTATTTCACTTTATTCAGCCTTAAAAAATACTTTTAAATAAGACTTTTTGAGAACTAAAGTAACCTCTTATCATGTGCCCCCCTTTTGATTTTTCTTCCCTTGTATTGAAAATACACTATTTGTTTAAAACATAAAACATTTAAAAACACACATAAAATGCTGTCTTTAAAGACATATTTTTCTTAAGACCTTAACAGATTCAAGCCTTATACAATCAATCACCACAAAATAATACTGAATTTCCCAAACAAGGCACTTCAGAAAGGCTCCAAAGGATTTTCATAATAGACTTGATAAGTTTTCCAAAAACCACTGGAAAATGCCCCAAGCCACCTTTTCTTATTACTCTAGGCTAGGCTAAAGAAGCTGGCTCTACGATAATATTTATTTGCATGTCATCCAGTCTTGCATGCCTTTCTCAGCCAAAACTCCCACTGTATCAATGGGATTTGTTTTGCCTGATTGATAAACTAAGGAGCCAGGTATCAGGCATGTGGCAAGGAAAATATTTTTTTTACATGTATGCAATCTTGCTCTAAATCAGCAATCCTGCTTGACTTTTAAAAACAGCTTAAGCACTAGTTTAAGTTCCATCAAAGTCAAAGATAAAGATGGGCTTATCAGCTTTTCCAGATCAGGATCTCACTGGTCCTGCTCCCATTAAAGTCAATAAGAAACTTCCATTTACGTCATTAGTGGCAGGATCAGGCTGTCTGTATACTAACTAAAATAATTAAAAACATCTTGTAAAATTTTACATTGCAGAATAGAAGCAGCTGGGGTTTCATCCCTCAGATTTCGGGCATTGGCATCTGGATGCCTTTACAATATGCCTGGTTTAAAATAGTGGCAAAAAATGAGCCAGATACATATCAACATCTCAGACTCAATTATCTTCAACAATCTGTCTTTCCTGACAGAGTTCAATCTTAACCACTGATTTAGGTTGTGTGTACTGGCTGAATTTAGCAAATATATTATGATTAAGACAGTATTTACAAGATGAGTTCTTGCAGGTAAATGAAATGGCTTTCAATACAACACAGTCTTTACACAAACTTTCAAGAAAATAAGAAATCCTTCATTGATTCCCTGCGTACAAATAATTGCCAACTTGGTCTACACAGTAGAAACAGAAGAGGCAAAGTCTGGTTCGTTATATATGTACTTATATCTATGTATGAACATATATGTGCATATGTATATACACATGAGAAATGCATTGTCTTAAGTTTGCATCATTCAGGAAAAACATGTCCCAAGTGAGGTAAAAATCTTCTGGCCACGAAGTCATTAACTCAAACTTCAAGTTCATGAACTATGAGGACTAGAATGCGGGCAATACAGCATTTCTGCAGTCAACCATACAGCTTTTCAGCTTTTAAAACAATATTCTCCATGTCATGGTAGCTTTTTCCATTTAAATGTTCATTCGTGAAATCGTGATTGAAGCTGTAGCCCTGAACATCACTGATGGATGATACCGTGTAGGAAGCTGTGCGCATAGTATCTGAGTGAGTGAAGCTGTGGTCAAATTGCATTCTGTACTGATTCCAGTGCCTTCTCAAAACAGCTTGGACCTATTCCATGAAAGGAAGAGGGAAAAAATGTGTATAAATTACCTGGAAAGATGCCTTATGTGCTGGCCTTAAAAATTAGTATACAGCATCAAAATCATGGGCTATTATGAAAGAAATACAAATTGAATTAGGCTATATTTTTGATAAACCCGGACTAATATCATTATATATGCATTTTTAATACATTCAGTGCTCATGAAAGATTTTGGATTTATAGCTCCAGAGAGTAGACTATTCTATACCATGGGCCACAGAAGTTTTCACACACTGCCTCAACCCTAATGTGGTTAGCCAATGGTTATCTGTATTCATGATTAATATGGTGAGATCCTCAGCAACATCAGTTGATATAACTCCACTGAAGTCCAATTTACAGCAGCTGAGGGTCTGGGCCAATAAGTTTTCTCTTATTTGTGATCAAGCCTTCATAAAACTAATGGCAAGGTAGTTTCAGCACATGTTCTTAGCCTGGTTAAAAATAAATTTAATAGAATAGCCAAAGAACACAGCAGCATCAGTTTGTTTACATGCTTCATTGTGAGAATGTTATGTATTTCATTGGTTTCCTCTAATACAATATGGCAAAACACCTGTGCAACAGGAAGACTGGATTTACTGAAGTGCTGTGTTATTGAAATTCACATGGAATTAGTTTTTGAGGGAACGAGGCCAAGTCAGGAGTGATCAGAATGCTGGAACAGCTGCTGCTAGGAAAATCAAATTTATGGAAAGTCTTAATTTATGTTTTTGCTCAGACTTAAGCATCAGGGATTATGTATTAGTCCTACCACTTAACTATATTATGGACCAAAGTGAACATTCACTTTGTAGTTACAGGAGAGATCAAGTTTTAGCCCTGTGGACCTGAATTCCTTCTCATCTACATCCTAGCTTCCTTTTTTACACAAGCAAAATACCGGGTGCCTAAGTGCTAAGTTGTGTCAGAGTTATTTGCAGCTGTTAACAATGGGCACTAAAAAGGATACCACGTGTTAAAGATCTGGTCCTATCTGATTAGCATTTAATGTAATGGCAGTAGCTTAATTATTCATTTCCTTTTGGCCAAAATTTTCAAACTAATACTTATGGGTTCCTAACTTGTGATGAGCCTGCTTTTCATAAAATACTGAGATGTAGTTGTCTTGACACAGGACCCATGTGTCTCAAGTTAGCACTCAAATCGCCAGCCACATGGGAAAATCTTGCCCTTCATTTTTATGTTGTCAGATTTACTGATGTATATCCATTTGGAATATAAACCAACATTTGCAGATGGATCAGTGTCTGTTAACAAATTATTATTATGGGGCAACATCTTCCATTCAGCTTTCCTTATGTCTTGAGATTTTCGTTTGTTTAGTTTACATTTTCTAACACAATGGCTTATTTTGTCTAATTTCTCTCTGGCTTTAATTATGATAAATAAATACAAATAGAACAGTGCAGACACAACAGTTAGACTTCCTGTAGTCTGCTATCAAAACCTCAGTTAAAAAGAGTTTCATATTCTCCAGTATGCTGGCAAATAAAATATACTTTGGGGAGTGGAGAATTGTTGAAAAAGTTAAGAAGAAAGCTGTATTTTTCTTCTTCCATCTGGGACACCATCTACTGTATGAGAATCCATTATAATCCATTTTATTCACCTTGCTCTTGCTACACAAAAGAGCATATATTCTTCTCAGTCTGTGTATGCAGTTCCAGTTCATGTCAAAGGGAATTCCACACATGGATTAAGGTTGGTGTGCAGCCTTCATTTTTTGCAGTGGTGAAACCACTTCAATCAGGTGGAGCTATGAGGCAGAAGAATGTTCTAAAATATCTTCCCTTCTGAGAGGGAAGCTTTAGAATGCATTTTATAATCCATACAAAACTTAGCTGCTCAGAGCCATCACTCTGACCATGCCACCCCACACTTTGAATATTTCTACTGGCTTCCTGTTTTCCACCAGGTATTATATATACTTATAAATAAGAGAGAAAACCACAACACTGGGTTGATTTGAAGCAAAAAGTTGCACACCTCCCTTAACTATGCAGATACAGACTAAGACGATGGGAAAGAGAAATTGTTATTATTTCCATTTACTGATAGGCACAGAGAAACTGAGTGACTTGCTCAAATTCACCCAGGAATTCTATGGCAGAGCTAGGAATTGATCCAGAATGGATAATCTTAGTTCTGGACTAGTGTCTTAATTACAAGACCATCAGTACCCTCATCCTCTTTTCCACCTTCCTTCCTGTTTGTCACACTTGTTGAATCTTCTCTTCAATTAGATTGTAAACTTTTTGGGGCAGGAACCAAGTTTGTAACATCTTTAACACTATTGCAATACAAATCAATATTAATTTTCTTCTCCCTCCCCACACCTCCAGGCTCCAACATATTCTCATGGTATTTCTTTCTACACTAAGCCAAGTCTTTTTAATCTCTCATGCAATAGCCCCTCCGTTACTGTTAAATGAACATCCCACTACCAGTCTATTCTTGTAATTCTCTTGTTTACCTATCCATTATTTCTGGCTTTCCTGCAGTCTCATCTAACATGTCTAATCCAACACCTAGGAACTGCACAGCAGACGGCTAATCAATGCAGCAGCAAAGTTTTACCCCAGATTATGCTCCTTTAGCCAAAGATACATACAGAGTGGTCAAAGGACTTTATCATCCTTTTCTCAGCTTTGAAGAATTCTAAATAGTTTTAGCAGACAGTGGGCTCGCTCTCTTACATGCAAATAACACAGTCAAAAAACACCCTAAAATAAGCTCATATTGCAAAGTATATATAGTCATGGCCATAGTTCCTGGTCACTAATACATGTGCCCTGTCTGGCTGTATGGCTCTTGCTTTTCTCCCTAGTTTAAAGATGTCCCTCTGTGCTGGCTGTTGGGGCAATGCTCCTGCCAGTCTCCTGTTCAACTGAATATGACCTAACCAAACCAGTGGTTTAATCCAAAATTCACTGAAATCAATAGGAATTTTTCCACTGACTTCAATGAGGTCTGTATCAGGCCCACTGAAGCTTAGTCTGCTCCAAACACCCACTGTGATTGCAGACCATGATACGCTCTATGTTAGAGCATGTATCTGAGTGTCTGGCATAGCGGTTTTCTGCTGGTAAAGTGATGCTATTGTCCATGGCAATTGGGAAACCCCGGCATATGGATAAAGAAAAGATATTGCTTCCCAACAATTCTTATACCTCAATCTTTACTGTAAAGACTTTTCCATTGCCCAAAGGAATGGAAAATCCACGTGCCATTAATAATAAAGAAATTCACAGCAGATGCAGATTCCTTATTCACTGTTATTCCGTATAGCTACACAAACTGCACGTGCATGTTGCCACTTCTCTAGGATGCCTAGCATTCTGCAAATTATAATGAGGTGTTGCTATGCCAAGTGATGTTAAAGGGACATATCGTAGATAAGACATATCAAGTTAAAGACTGTTATAACAGAGGCCCTTAAGGACAGAAGATTATGAATTATGTCTGCAGAATGTCATGTCTGCAGCAGAATCTAGTAAGAGACCAAGAGAACATTCGTTGAGTGCAGATTTTTGTATGATTTGTCAATCCCCCCTTGATCCGTTATACCTTACTATACTATCCTTTTTATAGCAAGATTTAATGAAATTATAGCCAGCTGAAAAAAAGTAGAATAGTGCCACTGGAAGACCTAAAGACGATAGGAAACAATGTTTAAAACATAAGATTCTGCACAATGCGATGTAAATGGACAAAGATCAGCTAAGATTAAAATTGTGGGCCAGATGTCAAGATGATTTATGGCCCTTTTATGTGATTCAGGTGATGCTAAGTGGCTGTAATCTGTCCACAAATGCCCAGCAGAAAATTCCCTTGTTTGAGGGGAACTCCCTGCTAGTACATCTGCTTGTAGAGGCATGGCAGGGCTAAGCTAGGGTTACCATATTTTGTGCCTCCAAATGGAGGACACTCCCCGGGGCCCTGGCCCCGCCCCCAGCCCCGCCCACGCCCCCGCCCCAACTCCGCCCGCTCCCAAAGTCTCCGCCCCTCCCCTGCTTCCCGCGAACATTTAATTCGCGGGAAGCCTGAAGCAGGTAAGGGGGGCGGGGGGGAGGAAGCGCGGCCCAGGCTGGCCCCCCGGCGGCTCCAGCCTGGGTTGGCTCGGGCCCTGGGGTGCCGGCCCCGACCGACCACCCCCCCGCGGGCCCGGCGGACCCCCCGGCTCCCAGCCCCGGCCCCGGCGCACCGACCCCGACCCCGGCTCCCGACCCCGGCTGCCGGCCCCCCGACCCCGGCCCCGGCTGCCGGCCCCCCGACCCCGGCCCTGGCGCACCGACCCCGGCCCCGGCGCGCCGGCCCCGACCCCGGGCCCGGCGCACCGACCCCGGCCCCGGGCCCGGCGCACCGACCCCGGCCCCGGGCCCGGCGCACCGACCCCGGCCCCGGCTGCCGGCCCCGGCTGCCGGCCCCGCGGGCCCGGCGCACCGGCCCCGGCCCCGGCTGCCGGCCCTGCGGGCCCGGCGCACCGGCCCCGGCCGCCGGCCCCGCGAGCCCGGCGCACCGGCCCCGGCCCCGGCTGCCGGCCCCGCGGGCCCGGCGCACCGACCCCGGCCCGGCTGTCGGCCCCGCGGGCCCGGCGCACCCCCGGCCCGGCTCCCCGACCCGGCCCCACGGGCCCGGACCGGCTCCCCGGACCGGCTCCCGGCCCCACGGGCCCGGCCCGGCACCGCGCTCCCGGCCCGGCACCATGCCCCCGACCCCGGACAAAGAGGCCCCGGCCGAGCCTCCCGATTTTTCCGGACATGCCCAGCTTTGGGGGATTTCCCCCCGGACGGGGATTTGAGCCCCCAAAAGCCGGACATGTCCGGGAAAATCCGGACGTATGGTAACCCTAGCTAAGCTTTGTTACACTGATCCTCCAGCAACGTAAGGCCCATTAAGGATGCTAAATTAGTGGTATAACTGACAGCTGCCCAACTCCCTGACACTGAACAGAGCTCTGGGTCAGGAGAGAATACGGCCGAAGAATAGATTGTAAATTCATAATATTGGAACCCTAATAGAATAAATAATTGATTACTAATGCTAATAGAGCAAGTTTTAAATTTAAAATCACAAATAGATTTGATTTTGTTCTGCAGTGGAATGGAAACATCGTTAAGAGGTGCACATAAATTAAAAATAATTATAGCTGATCAAAGGACAGCAATTCCATTTTGTTCTTGTTTCACAGTAGAACAAAACTAAAACCATTCAAATGTTTGCACAAAAATGTAATTCTGTCAAATTATCCATTTTCAGATCAAAACCTGAACTTTTCAATTGAGGAGGGCAGGAGAGGGGCAGTGATTATGGCACAATGATGTGGGAGGTGATCCAATCAGATTCAGAATCATCTGTGATGAAAAACTCTGCTCTGAAACAGGCAGAAGAGCAGGGACTTAAACTATGGTCTACCACATCCCAGGGCAGTGCGTTAATGACAAGACTACCAACTATGAGCGTGTCTCTCACTCCCCAACAGGGATTTCCTCAAAGCTGATATGTGTCTGCAAAATGTTCCAGATTCAGCAAAACAGCATATTTTGGCACAACATAATTTGGTCAAAAATGTTCTGACCAGCTCCAAAAATAACGGAGAGAGAAACTTATCCAAACCATAAGAAACTTGCAGTTCAGTTTTGCTTAGTTCAGATTTTGGGTGTGCATTTGAGTCAATTCTTCTCTATTAGGCAAATGATTTATCTGTCTCTCACACATTCTTAAAATGCCTAATAAAAATACGAGGGCAGTTGATTAATCACAGTTAACTCACGTGATTAACTCAAAAAAATTAATCATGATTTAAAAAATTAATCGCAATTAATCGCAGTTTCAATCACACTGTTAAACAATGCCATTTAAAATGTATTCAATATTTTGGATGTTTTTCTACATTTTCATATATATTGTATTCTGTGTTGCAATTGAAATCAAAATGTATATTATTTTTGATTACAAATATTTGCACTGTAAAAATTATAAACAAAAGAAATAGTATTTTTCAATTCACTTCATACAAGTCCTGTAGTGCAATCTCTTTGTCGTGAAAGTGCAACTTACAAATGTTGATTTTTTTTTAAATAACTACACTCAAAAACAAAACAATGTAAAACTTCAGAGCCTGCAAGTCCACTCAGTCCTACTTCTTGTTCAGCCAAGCGCTAAGACAAACAAGTTTGTTTACATTTACAGGAGATAGTGCTGCCCTCTTCTTATTTACAATATCACCAGAAAGTGAGAACAGGCATTTGCATGGCAATTTTGTAACTGGCATTGCAAGGTATTTATGAGCCAGATATACTAAACATTCGTAAGCCCCTTCATGCTTTGGCCACCATTCCAGAGGACATGGTTCCATGCTGATAATGCTCATTAAAAAAATAATGTGTTAATTTAATTTGTGACTGAACCCCTTAGGGGAGAATTGTATGTCCCCTGCTCTGTTTTACCCACATTCTGCCATATATTTCATGTTGTAGAAGTCTTGGATGATGACCCAGCACATTTTGTTCATTTTAAGAACACTTTCACTACAGGTTTGACAAAATGCAAAGAAGGTACCAATGTGAGATTTTTAAAGATAGCTACAGCACTCAACCCAAGATTTAAGAATCTGAAATGCCTTCAAAATCTAAGAGGGACGAGGTGTGGAGCATGCTTTCAGAAGTCTTAAAAGAGCAACACTCCAATGCGGAAACTACAGAACCACAACAACCAAAAAAGAAAATCAACCTTCTGCTGCTGGCATCTGACTCAAGATAATGAAAAGGAACATACGTCAAACTGCACTGCTGTGGATTGTTATCAAGCAAACCTGTCATCAGCATGGATGCATGTCACCTGGAATGGTGGTTGAAGCATGAAGGGACATATGAATCTTTAGCGCATCTGGCATGTAAATTTCTTGTGACACTGGCTACAACAGTGCCACAAGAATGCCTGTTTTCAATTTCAGGTGACACTGTAAACAAGAAGCGAGCAGCATTATCTCCTGCAAATGTAAACAAACTTGTTTATCTGAGCGATTGGCTGAACAAGAAGTAGGACTGAGTGGACTTGTAGGCTCTAAAATTTTACATTGTTTTATTTTTGAATGCAGTTTTTTGTACATATTTCTACATTTGTAAGTTCAACTTTCATGATAAAGAGATTACACTACAGTACTTTATTAGGTGAATTGAAAAATACTATTTCGTTTAGTTTTTTACAGTGCAAATACTTGTAATCAAAAATAAATATAAAGTGAGCACTATATACTTTGTATTCTGTGTTGTAATTGAAATCAATATATTTGAAAATGTAGAAGACATCCAAAAATATTTAAATAAATGGTATTCCATTATTGTTTAACAGTGCAATTAATTGTGATTAATTTTTTTAATTGCTTGACAACCCTAAAAAATACCTAAAGGCCCAATCCTACAAACTCTTACTCCCACACATCTGCTTACTCACATATACTGTAATTGAACTATGTGTGGGAATAAGCAGTTGTGTAGAAATAGGTACCAGCTGGATCAGTAACTGTCTCCCTGATACAACTATGGGAAAAATACCAAATTGCTTTATATTGCTAGTGAAAACAAAACTGATGGCAAAGCACCATTAACTTCTATGATTCAGGGTCAGGGCCTTAGCCACTGAAGATTTAGGGCACAGTCCTTCAACTTCAGAAGGAGCAAGTATGTGCCCTCAGTAGTACAGTTGCCAACTTTCACGTGGTAAATAAGCACCCCAACTTTCACAATAAGCCAAAAATCAAGCTAATCCCATTTCAAAACAAGGCCAAAACAAGCCAATCCCCAAGAACCCCAATACTCTATGTGACTAGATCCCCCCGAGTGTGCAGTCTGGGATGGTGGCGGGCCCACTGTGCACCCCTGACTCTCTCCTCCCCTTTCCCCTGCTTGCCCTGAACCGATCAAAAAAAGAAGCAACAAGCTAGAAGCCAAACAAGCTACAAACCAAAATCTAGCTAACAAGCAACTCACAAGCCAATTAACCCAAAAACCAGCCAATTAAGCCAAAAACAAAAAAATTTTTTTTGCAGGTTTGGCATGCCTGCTCTGTAGTCACCTGAAGGGCAGGATTGGACTCCCGGAAGACTGGAGGTCCAACTGAAGCAAGGAAAACTTTTTGATGGCCCAAATATACAAAGTTTACAAAGCCTTGGCCTTGAATATTTTTTCCACTTGAGCTGAAAAGGCCGATTGCAAAACGTAAGCCCAGAGTTCTGCCCCCCAAAATGAAAAATCTGAAACACCACCAAAAGAGATGACCTTTTACCTCCATTTCATACAGTGAAGTTAGTATTCATGAAAGGTATCACATTAACAGTCCCAGGGATGGAGACCTTAACCTAATTACAGAGCAGTTATTTCCTAGAAAGCAACAGTACAATTTTTCCAGTTCTGTCCCACAAGTGTACCTCATTCCTGACCTCGAAGGACCAATTCAAGGCCTTGCTGGGGGTAAGGCTGACACAATGATGACAGTTTGGTGGCTTCTTGGATGAGAATACATGTCCACTAAGAATTTATGATTTTATTCTTCAGTACTGAATTTTTTTTCCCCACATAGCATTGCTGTTATTTTTATATGGATACCAACCTGCAAAGTGCTGTGTGCCGTTAATTACTTCTGAAATCAAGGGAATTTTAGGCTGCTCAACACTTAATATGTTTAAACCCTTAAGAATGTCATGAAATATTTTAGAGGCAACACTCAAGTCTAAATTCAGGTCTTGCTAGGTAAGTTATTCTCGAATACTTTATCGCTAACATTCTTATTTATTTTAAAAGATAGAAGTGTAAATTTAAATTTCTATTTACAATTTTACATTTCTTATTGGGATCACAAATAGGGGGAGGCGGATTAAAAAAAAAAAACACCAAAACAATTTCCTTTAACCCAAAGCCAAAATTAAGAAAGTGAAAAGAACAGGAAATAAATTGAAATCAGTTACTGTACCTCTCCATTAAAAAAGCAGAAAATTGTAGCCACCAACAGACCCTGCAAAATAAAACGTTTTCTCTTGATTTTTTCAATACATATAGATTTATTTAAATACAAGAATATATCTATATCTATCTATGTAGATATAGATATATATACACACACATACACCTAATAAAACTCAGATCTAGAGAGCAAAGGGAAAAAATGCATTTCAAATCTAAACTCAGTGGATTATTACCAATAATACAGATGGTCTGTTGGGCCAGCACTTTAGCATGACATTTTATTCCTTTTAAAGGATTAATCTAAACAAAATGAGAAATATAAGGCTATTAATAAGCAGAAGTTTTTTTTATAAAGATCTAAAAAAGGTTTAGAAATTAATTAATTTGCCTTTGTCATTCATTTATTTGCAATCATATTGCAAGTACTGTCTAGCTCAAGGGAACAAGTGCTATTTAAAGCTTCTTACTTGATAATGCATAAGGATATGCATCACGTAGTCATATACTTCTTCAGCAATACCGCCTTCTGGTCGCCATGGAATCAGCACAAATTCAATGCCAAGAAGTGGCACTAGAATGAGTGTAGCTCTCACAGCTTTCATGTATAGATTGGATTCTGCCTGGTGTGTGACTTTGAGCTTGGTTATCAGAACTCGAACAATATTCAACAGGAAAAAAAGATTCACCTGTAAGAAAGAAAATTGCTTTTGTAATAGTCTAATAAAATAGACTACAATTATTTTGTATTGAATACTGAAAGCAAGGAAAACATGTACATGTTACTAAAGAAAACTCAGACTATATGTTATGTCATTAGACATGTATTCATTATAACAAAATGTAGCATCTGAAACATCCTCTGTCTGGTTCGGATCTATACTTTGCACTTGGCGATTAGTTCTTCTCATGACAACTTGTTCCTTGTGATTCTATATACATAATCATATATGCAATATATGCATAATTTTTTAAAGCTTGTACTTGTATAACAAGACAGGAACTCACCCCCAAAGAGACATACAGTCTAGCAGCCTGATCCTGCATTCCTTGCATATTCAAAATTCCCATTAACATCGGTGGGAATTTTTGGTGCCCAAGAAATGCAGGATCAGGATGTTAATCTGAATGGGTGAAATTGTGGACCTGCTGAAGTGAATGGAAATTTTACTATTGACTTCAAAGGGGCCAGTATTTCACCCAAATTTATTGGACCAATCTTAGATGCTGGATTATGAAGAGAGTAGACTATATCATGGTATGTAAAATAATAGCTACAGCAGCTTCCATCCAAGGTTTTCAAACCACTTCCTAGACATTAATAAATAAATTCTCACAACATACTCATGCAACAGAAAAGTATTGTAATCCCTATTTTACAAACTGGGAACTGACACACAGAGGGCTTGATTTAATGGAAGGTCTTGATCCACAGTCAGCTGAAGGTGATTAATTTCATCAGTTTCTAAAGGCTTGTCTACATAGTGCAGTGGTATACACCAGTGGGATGTAAATTCTAGTGCATACTGGCATGTCATACACTCACTGGCCCACAGGGTCCCCATTGGCATGCAGTAAAAGTTTCCTAGTGTACAACATGCTTGTGCACACTAGAATTTATACCTCAGGCAGTGCACACTAATTTATTTAGCATTTGCATATTCTCTGAGCAAAGCAATAGCATTCTTAGCAGCCAAGTGGGGTTCTCAGAGCCCACCACTAAATTTGGTTAGTGGGCATACCTTGATAATGTGTGTCATTGTTTGATCTGCGCCAAAGATCCCAACGGTGCTGGGTGGCTGCGCAGAGGCCTTACCCAGTCCGGATTTGGTTAAGAAGGGCCCACAGATGACATGGCAGGTCGAAACTGGGTGGGTGAGCAGAAGGATCTGTGAAGAAGAACTTATTGGTGGTTGATATTAAGCACCAGTGTTCCCACCACACGGACTCCGCTGTCACATTCTGGCATGGCAGCCTCAACCACAGTGGATGTTGTGATGGAAGACATGTAACTGGTGGGCAAAAAGGCAAGGGCAAGTGTGGGTTGGCATGTACCTTCTCAAGCAGCTTGCCTGCTGCAATCTCCATCCTGATGTAAGTGAGCAATGTGGCTCAGAACTGGAAGCCACAGAAGATGAGTCGGTTGGAGAGTTCATGTGATGATGCACATTGTTGAATTGAGTTGCACATCAACAAGTTTGATGTATGCTGACTGACTCCATACTGGCACTCCATTCTGCTCTTGAGTGCGAGATGGCAAGGGCTGAGTCCTTAGGGTTGGAGCATCCACTCCCCATGAAGAACCTGCCAGTTTGCTGAGAAGGTTGTTGCCTGTCTTGACCTTTGCTGCTATCTTGCTCAGCTGGCTTTTATATGTCAGTGTTTGGTCATGGGTCATGCCTAAGTAAACTGATTACACTTCATGCTTCAGCCTCTGGCCATTCATTGTGATGTTTAATTCCCTCTTAGTGTTGGCATGGTGGAGGTGAAATGTTCTAGAGACTGTCTTGCTGGTGCTAGGCTGAAGACGCCATGTCTTGAAGTAGTCGGCCAGCTTTGCAGCTTCGCCACTCAGGGTATTCTCCAGCTCATAGAAAGTGTAAGCCTGTAGCCCGCAGCAGATATTGTCTGCATAGATGACTGGGTTGGTGGCAGGTCACTGATGTATAGATTGAACAAGGTGGCGGCTAGAATAGACCCTTGGGGTAACTCGCTCATCTGTTTTTATCAAAGCACTTGTTTTCTCACCATCATGCACCCTGAACCGTCTGTCTTAGAATAGCAGTTTGATGGCATCAGTAACCCATGGTTGGAGGACTCTTCATATTTTAACAAGTAGACCTGTGTGCCACGTATGCTGCAGTGAGGTCAAGGAAAATAGAACCCATTTTCAGATTTCTTTGAAAACTATTTTCGATTAATGTGGTTAGTGCAAGTACTTAGTTGCATGTGCTTCGACTTTGTTGAAAGCCTGCTTGCTCAACATTAAAAATATTCTCCATCTCTGGTGTTATTCACTGTAAAATGAGGCACTCTAGAACCTTAAGAAACACAGAAAGCAGCAATATCGGGTGGTAGCTTGAGGCCTGGTTTGGGTCTTTACCAGATTTTGGGAGGCCGATGACTTTTGACATGTGCCAGATTTTTGGCAGTCTTCCTTCATTGGTGACCCATGTGAAGAATTGAGCAAGCCAAGAATGGGGGCATGGGCCAAGATGTTTCAGGAACTCTGGAAGGATGTTGTCTTAGCTGGCAGTGGTGCCAGACTTGATGTTATGTAGCACTCTGTCCAGCTCTGGATTTGTGCTGCCTGTGGAAGATCCTCCACTCGCTCTGGACTTGACTCTTCATTTCTTTTTCCAGAGGTGTCTTTCCTGTGTGAAGCAGGTGATTGGCTATTTGGTTAGTACTCACAGATGATCGGCTTGGTGTCAGTGGTTGCTAGGCTATTCCAAAGTAACAAAGTAAACTCCAGCATTTCTGGCTGGAACGTGTACAGTCCAGGTTCTTGGTCTTGATCTTTTCCTCCCCTCTGGCTCAGTGAGCACAGCTCAAAGTTTCAATTAAGTGGTTGGCCAGGTCTGGGTCACCAGTTGACTCATACTGCTTGAGCAGAGCGGCGTACTCCTACATACTTCAGCCCACATCCAGCATCATGCTAAATCTTGCAGAATTTTCCACACAGCCTGCACAGACCATTAGTGATCCATATTAATCTTCATCTAACAATTGCCATGAGTACTGAGAAGCAGCAGCGGAACATGCGCAAAGCCACCTACACAGTAATGCACCATGTAGACAAACCCAGAGTGAATTGCCCAAAGTCACACAGGAAGTCAGAGGCAGAGTTGGATATAGAACCAATAGCAACTAATGCACAGTCCTGTGCCATAGCTACAAAATCATCCTGCCCCTCTAGTTTTGAAGCAGAGTGAAGCCTGTCTAGGTGGATCTTCTACTTGTGTCTAAGTGCAGTTCTCTAGAAAGGTGCCAATTCATTTCCAGATAAGGCCATATACTCTTTTTGCTTTACCCAAGTGAGTAGTGCTGCTGACCTCTATGGGACTGCTGACATGGGTAAAGTGAGCACTGTAGACAGGAGCTAAGAGTAAAATGTAGGTAACAAATTTTGCTATGCCAGCGGCAGAGACAAGTGAAATAAAAAGCTTTTTGGACATTTGTGGAAATAAAAAACTCACTGATGCAGTTGTTAGCCTGCCACTCCGAATGTGTACACTTTATGAGGCATTCATTGCTCTCAGAAATCAATCACAAAATACACAGGGATAGAAAAAACAGCTATAAAATTATTACTTGCCTTTTTAGCATACAGATACATACAATTTTAAAATTGACATTTTCATTGTTCACAGAGGTCAGCAACCTTTTATTATAGAAAAGTCAAAGAGGAAGGCTTTTGAGTCAACAGATTTTGTATTACAGTTTAACTAAAACTGCATCCCTGTTATCTAGAGCTGATCAAAAATCTTTGATCAAAACTTTTTTCAACATAAAATGTATGGAAATTTTCAAGAAAAAAATTCAATTTTTCATCAAAAATGTTTGGGTTTTCATGGAGTACCCTCCCCCACCTAAAAATTGATTCCCCTCTCCCCTAGTTTTCATCAATCAAAAAAGCCAAAAACTGGGGAAAAAATTCTGTTGTCAGTTTTGATTTTTCAATGAAAATCCAAAACACTTGAAAGAAAAATTTGGACAAATGATTTTTTTAAATTTTAGTCAAAACTTTTTAAAAGAAAAAAAAAGTGTTTCTTGACCATTTTTACAGTAGACCCATAGGATATGCTGTTATAACTTAAAGGCATAACAAAGTGACAAATACTCAGATTATTCAGTAGTATTGTAAATTAAATGACATTTCTATTAGCTACAATGGTCTGATGGTACTCTCCATGTTATTTTACCATATAGAACAAAGTGATAAGAGCATATTTTAGGAATTTGGACCAGATTTTCAAAGGCATTTAGATGCCTAACTCCCACAGATCTCCCGTTGACCTTTGAGGATTTGGGCCTTTGCTTCATTGTTAAGGAGTGATCCCAAAAAGTAATGAGCAACCATAAATTTTGCTGAAGTCAATGAGAATTTGGGTTCCTCTTTACCTCTCCCAGTAAAACCTTTTCTTGCTAATATTTCAATATGTTTCAAAGTGAATGAACAAACCACTTGTGGTCTAGTTTACAAGCATGTGCCCTAAATCTAATTAATTAATAAGTGTGCAAATAAACCATTAGAAGATGCAAGTGTGACAAATATATAACTGTTTATTATTGTTGTTTATTTATTTGTGGTAGTGTCACAGACATGGAAGATGAGATGGTTCCTTCCCTGAAGAGCTCACAGTATAAGCACAGCCAGGTAGACAAACAAACGAAGTCAGAGAAGAGGATAAAACTGACAACTTTGCATTGAATTTTCATGTATCATTGTATAATGGCAGCAGTTGTCTAATCTCAGACATGTTGTAAGGTAATGACTCTCCTTCCTGCCTATGGGATAAGTCCTTTTAAAGACAGCAATACCTCTGGCTGAGGGCACTTGCCTCCAAATAGTAGCCTCATTGGCCAAACCATTGATTAACTTCCCTTGTATGAAGTTGTTTAGGGACAAAAGGAGCTTTCCAATCTTAGTTCTCTAAATTGGTATTTTTCCCCCCTGAAGAAGAGACATCAAGTTAATCACCACCCGAGACTCATGGGTGAGGTCTGTATGGCAATCCCATCTCTCTGAACAAGAATGAGAGGCTGACTGGTGCAGATAGCCATTACCAGTATAGGATCCCATATTTAAGAACTTGGTCTAGATATAGTCTTTAACAGCGTGGGGAGATGCAGAAGATCTCCCGGCAGGTGTACCAATGCAAAGAATAGGGGAAGGTGCCAGTACAAGTAAATGCCCTCCTTTCTACAACAAGCAGGACTTCCTCCTCTAGGGTATAGATCTTTTTTGTCTCACTATAATAAAGTTGTGACCTGGTTAGCAACCCTGTATACAACAGCATTCCTGTCACGTAAATAATGGACTCATGATAAACAGCTGTTTATGGTTCCAGCAACATGGTATTAGGTGGATGTGCTATGTTATTTATATTCCACTTATGAGCTATTTAAATCAATTTAATAGGAAATTGCTTTACATAGGAAACTTCTGCATGAGTTTCTGCTGGAAACTAGCAACTACCTTTTAGCTTTGTTTAGGCAATCAAGGTCTTCTGATTCTTTCTCAAGGGATTTATTTAGGTTTCAGGCAGCCTACCATCCTCATCTAACTTCCTATTGTACATTCCAACAATATGTCCTTCCTTCATTGCTAATTTTAAGCTCTCTCACACTTAGATCTATTACTTTAATACAAAATGGTTCTCTGAAACTTGTAGTTTACATATCTGTGAAGCTTTGGGAATTTGACTGAATTAGCACAAAATATTTTTAATGCAGATCTTCAGCTTGAAGATTAATTAAACAGCAAATTAACAAAAGTTAAAGGTGAGTAGCTCATAACAGAACTATTTCATTCATAAAATCTTATTCGTGTTTATATTTCATTTTTTAAAATAGAACATGCCACTTTCCCACCATAAACACATTCACACAATTTGCAAGGCTAACTAGTGCAGATATTAGAACAAATGAATCAAATAAATGAGTTTAGTGATGTGGCAAAGTAGAGTGCAGACCCGAGAAAAGGAGCAGCAGAAATATGCAGTAATCTCTTTTGCCAGGAATAGAGACTTTTTCCAAAATGCTAAAACTGAGAGATTGTGATGGCCTGATTTCTTACCAAAATAGCAAAAGCAGGTCCTGATTCAGGAAATTACTTTAGCACATGCAAAATTTTAAGCACGGATAGTCCCATTGTCATCAATGTGACTACTCACATGTATATTTCAGAGTAGCAGCCGTGTTAGTCTGTTAGTCTGTATCTTCTTTTCACATGTATATATGTATTATGGTAATAACTACAAGACCCAACTGAGTTTGGAGTCCCATTGGGCTAGGTACAGTGAAAACTCATAGGAAGAAATAGTCCCTGCCTCACAGAGTTTACCCAAGTCAAGTCAGACAAAGGTTGGGAGGGGAAATAGATGTACATAGAGGGGAAATGACTTGCCCAAGGTCACACAGCAAGTCAGTGGCAAAGGTAGAAACTTAAGGTTGGTCTCATGAGTTTCAGTCCAGTGCCCCATCCATCGGACCATACTGCCTCTCATGTTAAAGTTACATACCTTGCTGAATCTACCTTGTCTTGTTAGCTACCTTGCCGAATTGTGGTCTTCAGTCTTATTTAAAGAACTGTCAAGGAAAAAATACACTAAACTATTGTAACATATTCCTACTTATAGAGTGGTAGAAATAATTTTAAAATCTGTCCTTTTCAGTGGCAGAAATAAAAACTTCAGCATAGAAAAAAACATTTGTTAATATAGCTGAAGTCAAAACTGCTTTTACTTAAATTAAAATACCACTGCTGTTCTTTTTTTTCCATTCTGATCTATGATTCTCCTCAATTGGAGAAACTGACATCGGCCTCCATTTCCCCATTCCCCTGCTAGTTCTTTATTCATGACTCTTTAGGCAAACATTTGCAACTCACTGGGCAACTGGAGACAACCCCAGTCAAGATACAAATAGATAGCTGCTCCTTTCTTGGGCCTAGATTTGATCACAATTACATAATAACATGGCTTCTAAAAGCATTCTTGTTAACTTCATGGAGGATGGGACTTTCAAAGCAGCCTAAGGGAGTTAGGAACCCATTTCCCATTGACTCCTCCTCTGAAAATCCCAGCTGGGGTCTTTAAGATGTTGCTCCTACAAGGAGAAAAAACACTTTCCCCTAGTTATCTTGTTTATAGTTTAATATTGTTGCTTACAGTTGTACTAAAGCAGGTCATGCTTAGTTAAGTGTGGAAATTGGATTGGCAGTCAAACTTCTTCAGCCATGAGGGTTCTGCTTATACAGCCAAAGCACATGCATTTAGTCTTCCGTTTTATCCCTGACTTGTCTTTTTTTAATCAATGTATAACATCTAACTATTATCAGGATGGAAAAGTACAGTAACCCTTTCAAAAAGGATCTCTTTCATTCGCACATGTCATGGGCAAGATTTACAACCCTGTTCAGTTTTCATCATCTCTGCATCCATATTTTTTTCCTGCCTCAGTGCCCAGGAAACATATACTGAGAGTAAGAGCCACATTTTCAACTTCCTTTTCATTAAACATTCATGCAGGAATATTAAAGTTGTACAAATATTTAAATAAATAAAAACAGCTGGACATAGAGATTTACAAGACTCAAACACATTGTGCGCCTGATATTGCTGTCATTGAAATCAAAGGGCATTTTTATTGTTGACTTTGATGGGAACAATGCTGGGCAGTTTGGGCCTGACCCAGAGTCCACTGAAATCAATGGGATTCTTGCCATTGCTTTCAATAGGCTTTGGATCAGGTACTTTGTGCCTGTGTATCTTTGATATTGATTGGTTGGAGGTGTGGGGAGGAAGGAAGATATGAAATTTGGCAAATGAGGCCAGACCCTGCAAGGTGTGCTAGTTTTCATGAAATTCAGAGCTCAAATGTGTAAACTAAGAAAGATACAAATGACATCTCAGCCTTAGCACTGACAGCATAGTGACGTATGTGACATCTCTGGGACTAGACAATTTTGGATTAAAGAAATAGTAGCATATTAATATAAAATAGAGTAGCATGCATTTTCTGGCCCTATTGAAGTAAATGGCAAAACTCCTACTGATGTTAATTGAGCTGGGATCTCACCCTCTGTATATGTTGGGGAGAGGAAAGGTTAGATGGATTTAGAACTGGTTTTCAGACTAGAGGAAATACTAGAGCCCAAGTACTTTCAAGTCACAACATCTACAGGTATGGAAGACCTGATTGTCAGGGTAGAGGGAGGCAGGATACAGGGAATCTCTTCAGGGGTCCCTGCCCCACTGGTCACGGATCACAGTTCCAGAGGAACACATTGTGCTTCATTATGGAGAGGGTTTGGAGTGGGACAAAGACAAGGGATTCTCAACTACATTAATTCACTAGCTAATCACCCTGTAAAGGGGGCATGAGTATCTATGTACCCCATGGACCTCCTCAGCAAACATTTCTCAAAAGCTAAGATAATAGGCTGCGCAATGGGTTCAGGATTCTGCCCTAGGAGGATGTGGAGAGGGGAGAAGAAATCCTATTTTCTTATTTTAGTTGGCAGAAAACTGAGATTAAATGTAGGCAGAGCAGGTAACAATGTCTAGATATAATTTCCATTGACTCTAGTGGGTATTGAATCAGGGCCACTGTTGGATCCAGCCCACAGTTAAAGTGGGACCAATGTTTCCATTCTAAGGGATAATTTTCAGTTGTTTATAATATTATAATATTTTCAATCTTTTTTCCTTTCTGGCTGAAATCTGTCAGATTCATTCTTAGTCTAGGAGAGAAAGTTTTCTGGAATGTTGGAGTCAAAAAGGTTCAGTCATTTTCATGGAGAAAAGTGACAAATTGCATTTTCCCCAGTATAATTTTTTTTGTACCAGTCAGTGAGAGCTGGGTCCCTAATGCTGGATATTGAGTTTATGTCCTGCAGTAATTTCATGAAAGTAATTGTGATGTCATGCATTTGTGACACTGAAGTGGGAATTTAAAGTGGTTATAATATGAGAACAAATGGCTTCAAAGCAGGCATCAAAAGAAGGAGAGAGACTGTGAATGTCTAGAACCTCCCTCTACTTTGCATAAATATCTTTGATGATTATCAAAAAAAGAATAAACAAATAAACAAATAAACAAATAAATAAATAAAACAATGCATTAAAAGTAAATGGATTTAGAGGGTGAGATTTTCAGACATGCTCAGTGTCAGTCTAGTGAAATCAATTGCAAAACTCCCCTAGACTTCAGTGGGAGCAGACTTACAAAAAAGCACTCAGTGTTGGCCTATTTAAATATGCCAGCTTTTTGTTGGTCTTTTCTGTATGAAAGTCTCTACATTACAAAATTTGAACAAAATTTGAACAAAGGCCCAGGCCAAACCAGCTAATAACAAAGCGAATAAACTGGTCATGATAAGCATTAAAGGTTCAGTCACTGACGCACTTCATTAACATTATGAGGCATCACCAACTGGTTGGAGATAGCCAGTGGCCCACACATTCTGTCTTCTGTACAAAGATGACATGCAAATAGAAACAATTTCAACCTCAGGGGCAACTTTGAACTATTTACCAAAATATTGTTCAATTTATAAATTTTTAATAAAACTGCCTTGTGTGAATTGGAAAGTGATAGGAAAAATTAAAGTCGGTGTGTTTTTACATGCTAATTTTGCTGAGTTCAGCCAGTCCAAGTTTTCTGATTATCTTTTACTAAAGGGAATTATTTTAATGTGTACAGTCATTGACATGTTAAGGTTAATTTATAAAATGATACCACCAATGGATAACAATTTAGCAGACCTTTTATATGCATTTTTCATAGTTATTAATTGCCAAGATAGCTGTGCTTGTATATGTATATATAAAATAGAAAATCTTTCTTTAATCATAGAATAGAATCATAGACTATCAGGGTTGGAAGGGACCTCAGGAGGTCTTCTAGTCCAACCCCCTGCTCAAAGCAGGACCAATCCCTAACTAAATCATCCAATTTTTTGCCCCAGCTTGAAAACTCTGTAGCTGAGGGCTGTAACATACTCTATCCTGTTGATTGGATACAGAAGGGGACCCGTAATATACATTCGCTGGTGTTTTGCACTTAAACCATTAGTGAATCTGTCCTCTTGTCTTCACAGTCACACCATTTTTGTGGTGAGAGATATTGACCCTACCAATTCTGTAAAAAGACTAGGAACAATCAGGAAATTGACAAGAAAAAACAAATGATCATATGAAAAACACCTACCACTAAAGCAGCACAAATAGGCCCATGGATAATGTACAGCAGATGAGTTTCAGAACTGATCCAGCAGCTGTGGAGAAAAATGGAAAGAATAACCATTTGGGCTTTTGATTAATTACCATCTCTCTTTGAAAGAAAATGTTACATTTTTAGAAACAAAAGCTGAGATTTTACTTACTTGTCATTGAAATACATACTTCTTGCTACAGCGTGTATGCAGGCAGGGATCAATGGGAATCCTGAGAACAGCAAATTTATAAATCAGCCTAATTCAAAGATTAATTCTGTCATTAATTCTGTTAAAATGACAATCGGGAAGTGTTAAACATAATGAACCTAATTTCATCCTGCATGCCTAGGGTGACCAGATAGCAAGTGTAAAAAATCAGGACAGAGGGTGGGAGGTAATAGGTGCACAGATATACATGATTTCAGGTACTTTTTGATTTGAATGAGATTTTTCCAGAGTAAGGCCTAATGTAGCAAGCATCTGTGTTGAAAAATCTAATCCTGAGTAATAGTGCAGCAAGTAAGGCTCCAATCCAGCAAAACATTTAAGCAAGTGAGTCGACCCATTGACTTTGTAAAATTAAGCACATGCTTAAAGCTCTGCTGGATGAAAGCCCTGAGTAGGAAGACAGATTGAAAATTTAAAATCAGACCAGGTAAGTTAATGTAACAACATTTTTCATCTATTGTTTTCATTCTCACACTGGAAAATTAATGCTCATTTTTAGGCATGTTTCTTTACATTAGTGTAATTCTGTGCAGATTGCTAGACAAGCCCCCTCTAATTCACTAGTGTTTTTGTACATACAGCAGTATGAACAGCCATGCAATTGTACTGGTTATGTTTTGCTTGTTTTCTGTGTGTTTTGTTGGTTTCTAGTACATGGAAAATAACTAGGAAACAAATATTTGCATCAGCCTTGGGAATCTTATATTTTTTCACTTCAACCATGCTATGTGTTGCAAAACCATATAGCACTATACAGCAAAACATCATTTGATTTGCTCCAATGTCTGTCCTGTCATATGGAAATGTAGTCCAGTGTGTTGTATTATTAGGAAATTTGTACTTGTCTATATAAATAAATCTTATGTCAAATCGTAAACAAAAAGGCATTTTAAAAAAGTACAACTCCAACCATACTGACATTTTCCAGACTGAAAGCTATATTAATGCTTAATGGAATATGCATAAAAGTTCACAGTCTCAACAGGGTTAATTAAAATGCCTCTAGAATAATTTTTATATGTACTTGAGTATATAAAAATAAAACTACCAGAAAAGAGGTTTAAAATACTTTATTGAATCCCTAATTACCTACATTTTGAACAGTGATTTTTGGTGCCGAATCTGAGACAACATAAAAGGGCCTGATTTTCAGAAACTGCTGAGCACCTATGCTCTCAAAATCAGGTCTCTTGAATGTGTCTCAAGATGAGCAACCAAAAGCTGAAGCGTACAAAATCACTAGTCACTTCAGAAAATTTCGGCCTAAAAGCTTTGTGAAAATACAGCCAGAAGCCTGAGACCTGACTTTTGTGAAAGTGCTATCCCACACTGCCTTAATCTGTCATGTTCAGTTTGTGGTCTTTGGTATTGTTCTTTACGTAAGCTCTTTACCTACAGTAATTCTCTATTTGCTTTGTGAGAAATACAAGTCAAGCGGAACCTCTGGAAAAATAAATGCTTGGCCTTCCCCAATTCAGTTTTGACCCTCCTCCACCCTAGGCATGGTGAGACGTCTCTGAAAACAAACCTTCATTCCTGTATAAACATCTTCAAAATGAGAAACAATGAATAATTACTTCTTATTGTCTCTTCATAATAAGAGGCGTTTTTCTTTATGCAAAGGAGGAGTCACTTCCTGACTTCTCCAGTACATAATCTGTCTTTTAGCAAAGACAGAGGTATATGCAAAAAGCTGTGCGAAAACAGTAAGGACATATTGAATTTCAGAGAAACAAAATTGATCTGATACACATTGCTGAAATACTTGCGTACACAGTATTAGTTTTATAGATTTAAACTAAAAATGATGGTTTCGCCCTCCTCCCCTGCCCGCCCCCCAAAAAACTCTTGAGGCAGCAGCAGTTTGTTTTTTGTTTTTAAAGAGAACAATTTATGGAATTACATACCCCAGCCGAGAAGATAATACCACATCAGGTGTTGTTTCTCTGCAAAGACAGCCACCACAATGAGAGTATGCAGATAAATGCCTTCACAGAGCATCCAGAAGTAATGGCAACCGATTAAATACAAGTAAATGAACTGATAGACTTTGCAACTAAGCTGTGGAAAAAAACAAAGAATACAGCTTGAATAATTCGTTTGCAATGGTTCCAGAGAGATTCAATGGCAAGAGGGAAGCATTACTTATTTCGTCACTCTGCTTTGCTATGAATTTTGCTTTGCTATGTGATATTCATAAGGCAGTACTCAAATTGTGACATCCAGATGACTCCACAAAGGAGACTGTAGTTTTATTAGCTGACTTGATTTTTGGGATGGAGGCTGAAGGCCTCCAGCATCATGGAGAACATGGTGGGCATAGGGAAATTTTTTTTAAAGTTTTCCCCTCAGAGGATCCTCATGTTGCTAACACTGATGTAAATTCATCAATGCAGATAAATAAAGATTCCTTAAATCTTTGTGAAAAGTATCTGATGGTAAGTAATATCTTTGGGCAGAAGATCCTTTGATTAGGCCACATTATCCTCTCAGTTACACCAGCAACTCCAGTGGAAATAGTGCATGCACTCTCCTCGGTGAAAGGAGATTCACCTCCTTAATAGCTCTTAGGATATTTAGACTTTTGCCCCAGTCCTCTCTACAAAACTTAATCCTATACTCCAGAACTAAACCAAGAGTCTAATAGGGTTTAATTTTCCTCTCACAGTTTTGCACTGGTCTACTTCTACTAAGCTACACCAATGTGAATGCTATCAAAATCAGGCCCATGCACATGTTTCCTGCTGTAACCTTACAAAGCCAAGTTCCCCAACACCAGTCTGAATCTGGATCATTCCTCTAAAGACATTGAAGTTGCACCAGTGCAAGCGTGTGACAGGAAAGCCAGTCACTATCTATGAATTTATTTTTATTTAGTTCTGAAGCATAATCTTAAATTCTTTTGAAATAGTCCAGGCAAAATCCTAAATGTTTTAGAAACCAGTACCTCTCCTGTTCACTGGAAAAAAAACATCTAAGCTTGGATTCATGGGACTGCTCAGAATAATCATTCCCTTGATAAGCTAAGCAGGCAGCAGCACATGACAGAACTATTTTAATTTATAGCTAGCCTTAGAGTAAATACCAGAAATATTATAACTAAGACCACCCAGCAGAAAAAAAGGTATCTACTGTATGCTAACCAGTAAATTCTCTAGTTGTTACTGCTAAGGAGTGAAATGCAAGGTTAAACAATATTGTACCTGACTATATTTAAATTAAAATATTTTTGAGTATTGAAAATGACCAGGACTTTTTATGTAAGTGTTCAAAAATGAACAAGGGCTCCACAATCTAGTCCTCGCTACATAAGCCTCGCTAACTGCCCTGCATTCCCATGAGATAGTGAAGTGTTATTATCCAACTTTAAAGAAGGGGGGCAGGGTGGAACAAAAGCCCCCCAAAAAGCAAATAACAGAGGCAAGTTTAGAACTCAAGACTTCTTTATTACCAACCCCAGGACAAATTCATCCCGGGTATAACTTCATTTAAATCATTCTTCCAGATCATAATACTTTCCTGACATTGTTTTAGTATTGTGTAAGAATACAAGAGATCTATTTGCATGACACACAATACCAAACTGAAATCAGAAATGTAGTCCAATACTATCTATTTAATAAAGATCCATGTGATTTTGAACTCCCCTGCCCTCACAAACCCTAGCTGGCCAAACTGACCAGACATCTGTTGCATTATTTAAAAATGAATAAATTCTTACTGCAATTCAAAAATGTTAGCTTTGATAGACATGATGTCATGAACTAATGATATCTAATTTATTAATATTTTCCATCACTAAATTTCTTTCCACACAAATCAACAGTGCAGCCAAATCCACTTTCACTTACTGGATTAGTTGCAACTAACTGCTGGTTGTTGGCAACTGCCGCCAGCCAAATTATTGTTACGATGGAGTTGCAAACAAAAGAGAAAAACAGATTTTTATGTAGGGTGATCCTTTGGCAACTCAAGCTCCTAGAAAAGAGAGACAAGAGCAAATTAATACATATGAGTTCTCAGCCTCATATTAACTATTCTGCCAACTCATTTTAAAATAATAAATTTAATATTGTGAAAGGTAAAGATTTTCTTTATCCTTGATTTTATTTCTATTTGGCTGTATAATGCAGACCAAGTGCAACAAGTTTTATTATGCTTATAAGAAAAGGACTTGCTTTGGAGCAATTGGCTCAAAAAGGTCTGGGAAAATATGTTTACTTACTATTGCAAGGTGATATTTTATTCCATGCCAAATTATTTTTAAAAGTGTATGCCCCACCAATTATTTTCATACACAGGAATATAGCATTTACTAAGGAATTGGTCCATCTAATCCAGTATCCTTGTTCAGAGTCACACAGCAAGTCCATGTTGTTGCAGAGACAGGAATAGAACCTAGGCCTCGTGACCATCAGGCTCTCCCCCTCTCTCCTAGAGCCAGGGGCCTGTGAATGTGTGAAAAGGGAGAGAATCACCACAATAAGAATCTCCACCTCTTGCACCCTCAGTGCAGGAGCTGAGCATAATGGGAGTCCTAGTACTACAGGAGTGCAAAGACTCTGTACAGGGTGAGCACCACTCTTAGCACTAGCGTCTACAAAAGATGTAGAGGAAGGGTTGCGGCCTTCGGGAAAAGTGTCACTGGAAGTCCAGGAAGCTCTACAGTGGCCTAAAACTACATCTACACTTACAGTGGCTTGTAGAGTACTGGGTGCTACACCTGTAGCTTCATGCTGCAGTGAAAGTCTCTGGCAGCAGGGAAAGGCTCTGGCAATAGTGTGGAATTGTGGCTACACGCTGCAGTACAGCCCTATCCATCTACCCTCCTTTTATTGGGAGGACAGTAGTGTTAATTGACCGAGAGAAATTCTAACTAAAAAAGGAAAATCTATCACGAACAACTCCAATTACTCGTCACTGTTGTGGAGGCCAGACATCAATTCACGCCAGTGAGTGCCAAGTCTGAATGCATCAGGAAAGGGGGGGGAAAACCCCCACTGTCTAGTCTTTACAAACAGCACACCCAGAAAAACTAAAATCTGGACAAATATTGCTCAATATTTGAGCCAGGAAGATGATACAGATTAATATAATAATGTTTTCATAGCAATGTATTTACAGTATCTTTACAAGTGTTGAGGTGCAGTGATCGGCAATCCGTTGAAGACATGCGAGACATAGGAAGAAAGGTAAAAGCAAAGTAGAAAGTCACCAGTATGGTTAGATAGGTGTATTTTATGCCTGTTCAAGTCATACTGTAAAGATCTGCATTATAAAATTATGATTATGTGTTCACAATTTTTGCTCAGACACCAGAAGGGAGTATGAAGCTTCCCACAGGTAAACAGAGCTGACCATAGAGGAACCCAGGCCAGTTAAGGTTAAGTCTACATGTGTGGTGACAGAATATAGACGCTGTAAGTCCAGCGAGCATGGGTATAAATAGCAGTGTAGACAGTGAGGCACAACATAGGCAAGTAGAACAGAGTAGAATGCCCTACATGACTGAACCCTAGGGTATATACCCTACACATCTCTCTACGGTGCCTCCACATTCTATGCTGCTATTTTTAGCAGCGTAGTGTCTTGCTGCCAGAGCCTTTCACCACTACAGTGAAAGGCTCCGGCAGTAGGAAAAGGCTCTAGAAGGGTAAAGGCAGTGGAGAATGGCTCTGGCACCTCCCTACTGGAGCCTTTCACTACTGCATGTTGCTACACACCACAGTGGACACAGCCTGCCTTTCACTGTGGTGTGTAGCTGCATGTTGCTGCAAGTGTAGACAAGGCTAGTCATTAAGGACCAGATTGTGGAGCCCTTGTTCAAACTGAGTACCACCTTACTCCACATGCAGTCTCAATGAAGTCAATGGGACTAAACTTGAGGAGCAAGCCGCAATTCACACAAGGAAGGAAGTTAGAATCTGGCCCCAATGATTGGCAAAGGTTAATCTTCTGAAAAAAATATAGATAGAAAATGCACAAATCACACAATGCAGCGATGAATATGAATTAAGTAGAAAATTATATTCTATTAGGTCTTCTCTGGATATAATTTTGTTTTTGTCTTTGGGGTTTAATTCCTGAAGAACATGCAGGTTTGACTATGGATGTATATAGAAATGACTCCAGACTAGAACTAATAGTTATATGCAAAATGAGTCATGAACAACTCCGGGACTCTGTGTCTGCTTATTGTCAAGACCTCAATGCACAGGCAAGGAAAAAAAACGTACAACTTATGAGGCCATCTGTCAGGGTCATCCAACAGCTGTTCCTGTTGAATATTCAGCACACCCACCCACATCCCTGCGCCCTCCCCCACCCATGCATGAAAGGAACATAGGATAAGAAACAAGAAAGCAAGACTGCTGACATTTAAAAAGGAAGAAAAGACTCTTTCAGCAATAAATAGGATTCCTTCCTAATCCTCTACCCCTCCGCACCCCTTCTCCACACTGTTTTTGTTACTGATATAATGACCTTTAATAATTCCTTCTCATATTATGATCTAAGTGTCATTTAAGGGTCTATCACTAGGCTTACCCTCATGAAATAACATTTGGTTTGCATTGATCTATGGCACTCCATGAAATACATTTCTCTGATGTCTGTGGATAAGAAATACAGGGTAACATTTTCAAAAGTCCCTAAATGATTTTAGGTCCCTAAAGGATCAGATTTTTAAAGGTATTTATGCCCCTAAAGAAGCAGACAGGTGTCTCTTGCGATTATTAAAAGAATTTAAATGAGTTGGGCCTTTGACTTTCAATGGGAATTAAGTACCTAACTTCCTTAGGAGCTTTTTTTTAAAAAAAATCCAGAAGGAATCTGCCTTTTAAAGGTGCTAAAATACCCTTGTAAATCTGGCCCTTTGAAAGCCTAGGTTCCATTAACTTTCAATGGGATTTATGCTCGTAAATGCCTACAGCACTCTTCAAAATGGGATTTAAGCATTTTGAAAATTTTACCCAATATGACATATACAGGATCAGGCAGTATCTCTGAAAATAGTCTTCCTGCTTCATAACACAAGAACAAGGGGATGTTCAGTGAAATTGAAAAGTGGCAACTTCGAAGCTGATTTTTTTTTCTTTATACAATATATAATATGACCCTGGAACTCTCTGCCAAAAATTTAGCAAGAATCAAAAAGAGACTGGGCATTTATGTAGATAACAAGACTATCCAGAGTTATAAAAGCTAATGCTTACATTTTTCGGGAAGGGATATAAAACCATCTGCTTTAGGATTTAAACCAATCTCTACCAGGGTCTAGCATGAAACCTTCATGAGGGACAGATTATCCCATATCTGTCTACTATGAGGTTTCCTGCACCTTTCTTCTGAAGCATCTAGTTCTGGCCACTGTTGGAGATCGCATACTAGACAAGACCACAGGTCTAATCCAGTACAACAATGTCTCTGTTTCTATGTCTAATTAATTTTTCCTCTTTCTTCCTCCAAACCTTTTCCCTCCCTCCCTGTGCCTGTTGTTCTTGTAAGCTGTCACTTGCCCCATCCTTTCTCTGCCCTCTCTTTATTTTAAATCTTTCTTAAGAGCTTGGTTAGCAGGTAGTTTATATGATACACAAGTAAGATGTGTGTGTGTGGTACTTCAATGTTTACACACCCTCTGATTTTCTTTCACAGGTTCAAGGTCTTGGAACAAATTTTGAAAGAGAAAGTAGTTAAGGACACAGGTAAACAGTAAAAGGGATAAAATACAACATGATTTTACAAAAGGTAGATTGTGCCAGACCAACCTGATCTCCTGCATTGAGAAGATAACTGATTTTTTAGACAAAGGAAATGCAGTAGATCTAATCTACCTGAATTTTAGTAAGGCATTTGATACAGTTCCCCATGGGAAATTGTTACTTACATTGGAGAAGATGGGGATTAATATGAGAGTTGAAAGGTGGATAAGCAGCTGGTTAAAGGGGAAACTACAACAGGTCATACTGAAAGGTGAACTGTCAGGATGGAGGAAGATTACTAGTAGAGTTCCCCAAGGATCAGTCTTGGGACCAATCTTATTTAACATTTTTATTAATGACCTTGGCACAAAAAGTAGAAATGTGTTGATAAAATTTGTGGATGACACAAATTTGGAAGGTATTGCTCATATGGAGGAGGACCAGAATATCATAAAAGAATGTCTGATGACCTTGAAAACTGGAGTATTCGAAATAGGATGAAATTTAATAGTGCAAAGTGCAAGGTCGTACACTTAAAGATTAACAACAAGATTTTTTTGCTATAAGATGTGGACTTATCAGTTGGAAGCCACAGAGGAAGAGAAAGAAATGGCGTATTGGTTGATCACAGGATGACTATGAACCACCAATGCGATGCAAGTGTGAAAAGAGCTAATGCAATCCTAGGATGCATCTGGAGAGATATTTCCAGTAAGGACAGGAAAGTGTTAATACCATTATACAAGGCACTGGTGAGACCTCATCTGAAATACAGTGTGCAATTCTTGTCTACCATATTTAAGAAAGAGGAATTCAAACTGGAACAGGTGCAGAGAAGAGCTACGTTGGATGATCAGAGGAATGGAAAACCTACCTTTTGAGAGGAGACTCTAACAGCCTGGCTTGTTTAACCTAACCAAAAGAAGGCTGAGAAGAGATATGATTGACTCTATAAATACATCAGAGGGATAAATACCAGCGAGGGAAAGGAGTTATTTAAGTGAAGCACCAATGCGGATACAAGAACAAATAGATATTAACTGGCCATCAATAAGTTTAGGCTTGAAATTAGACAGTTTTCTAAGTTTGAAGGCTAGAATAGAAGAGGAAGGATATAGGGGTGGATGGGTCTAACAGTCCACAGATCCACTGGCCATTGTTTCTCATGGAGGCAGCCACAGTGTTGTGGGCGCTCTTGCAGCCTCAAACTAGCAGTAGAGACTCAAAAGCAACTTTGTTGCCTCTCTTTGTTTTGGAATGGAGGAGGAGGAGGAAACAAACCTGGCTGCCTGGCCTTGGTGTGGAGGACAGGGATTTATTCCAAAGTATCTGTATTATTTTGAGTATCTTGCTATTCAATACTCACCTTCCTTTAGCTGTAGGTCTAGGAATGTCCTCTGGTCCCTCTGAACAAGCTCATTAAATGCTTTAAGATGGAGCAGTTCCATAGTGTAATAGCTGTCAAGTAGTGTTTATTAGCTCATTACACTAAAGGGTCAGTTCAGCAGGACCAGAGGCTCACACCTGAAGAAACCATTGGCTCACACCTGAAGAAACCATTGGCCAGCCAGACACCACCTGAAACTTCAGGCCAATAAGGGATAGTCAGTGATGCTTCCTTACTGTAGCTCAGGATTGCAACAAAAGCTGGGACGGGTGACAGAGTATTTGGTCACCTGACAGTAAACAAAAAATTCACCTGGCCAATTATTACTGATATATGTGTTATCCATAATTTGGTGTATACATTCCTATAATCAATGCCAAGAAGAAAAAGAAGAGGTGAGAATGCAGAGAATGGAGTATAAAGCCAGAGATAGGACAGTTACTCTAGATAATTTAAAAAAATGTCATCCTTAATTATTCACCTTAATCAGGCACTAGTTCCAGAAGACAATAATCAACATGATTTATTTCTTCTCCCTGCTCATACCCTTTACCTTCTTAGGTTTCTGGGAAATAGGAGAATTTTCCTTCCTATTATGATATACCTTTGAATGCTAAGACATTCAATGATCCAAACCCATATATTCAATTTGGATCCTCCACCCAACCCTTATTAACATTTTAGGGTATCAGGTATTTCAAATTGCCTGATTAGCCAGGATTATTGTAGCCAAGGGCATCTGGTGAAAGATGCAAAAACATATACTTACTTAAAATAAAAGAATATGCCAAGGGAAATCAAAAGTGATGCAATTGAAAGACCATGCCCGATGATAGCCAGATAATACAAATTCAGGGCTGTCTGCAATAAAGTAACAAAATAAAAAACACATTATCAGCAATACAAAAATACTCTTGATAAAAGTACACCCCAGCAGACCTCTATTACATGTAAAACATCTGTAATGGATTAAAAAATGAAAAATATTATAGATCAATAGTGAGTCAGCTCTAGAGGTCCTGTGATTAACTCTAAGAGGATCCTAAGCCATTGAAGATTCTCTCTCCATATGGCACGTAACATTAGTAGCGGTCATGTTTAATGCTCATTGTATATCAGTTAATGCGTCATTTTTTAATAGACACTCCTAAGTCTTTTCTGTGCATTTACGTAATCTGAGCTATTTACGTTACTCTGCTAGGAACATTCATGGCTAAAGGTTGATTCATCCAATAATGCTGCTCCTCTGCAAAGCAGAAATTGATGTGTTTTGGAGATGCATTTATGTAACCCTTTCATGTGGAACTCTTGTAGGAGTGGGTTTTTCTAAGCATTTGAAAGACATTTCCTTCCAAACAGGGCCTTCGTTTGCCATGCTGGAATTTCAGCTTTCAATCAGCATTCCAGGAAGAGCATGAAATAAATTAATGATAACTCAAAAATAGCTGCAATTAAACTTGTGTCTTAAATCTGTCTTCAGCAAGCTACATTAAAGAATTTTGAAAAATTACGTAGTAAAGAAAACACTGTAAAAATAAACACTTATAAAGAGCAGTTTAAGGAATACTTGGCAACATATGATGTATCTTCATTAATAATTTGAAGTAAGCAGCGCATTAAACACTACCACCACTTTGAATTTACCTAATGCTTTCCAGTCAAGATTGTCAATATTACAAACATCCAGTTATTGAATTTAGCCTCTCAAAAACACCTATGATGCAGTAAGTCTTCTTACCCCCATTTTGCATAAATGGAAATGCAGGCATAGAGGGCAAAATCCTCTCCACCTGCATACAGCCCTAATAACTGGGTTCTGTGAGAGGAATTGAGATGAGAAATCCATGCCCTCAACACAAGACTAGGGCATCGGACTACAGTGCAGATTCCTGACTTCCAGAGACTCAATTAAAACCTTTGGCCTCCTATCCATGGTAACATGCATTCCTCTCCTACCTTTACTTTTTCATGTGTACGGAGATTACACTGGGTGTAGTTTGTCCATGTTCTGTTGCTTTCGGGATGTCTAAACCAGTTTCCATTTTGGTCACAAATCTTTGTAACTTTTTCTTTAGCCAGCCAAAATGGGGAAGAAAAAGCAAGCCAAAAAAAAAAAAAAGTCAATACTCAATGTCTGTTTCTCCATCTCTAGTATTTCAAAGCCTATAAAAACTGGCAAAGGACAGAGAGATTTATTAGTGTGACGAGAGAGCTTTCTTACATTAATATGAATTTTGAGAACCTGGTAGCCATTGTATTTGCTTGGCAAGGGCAAGCAAACAAAAATACCACCCCCCCATCCTTCAATCTAATTACTCTAAAACTGTATCACACAAACTATTAGAGAACTAGATGGCATGATAAGAAGATTTAAGTTATGTCAAGTATCATAAGATACTTGCATCTGAGGAAGTGAGGTTCTTACCCACGAAAGCTTATGCTCCCAATACTTCTGTTAGTCTTAAAGGTGCCACAGGACCCTCTGTTGCTTTTTACAAGTTCTTATGTGATAATCAGGGATCTAAATTAAAATCTGAAATTTTAGTCTAATAAATAGAGTTGGAGAGGAAAGAAAATGTCAGGAGAGATATTGCTTATAATGTTGACAGTCACTGAAGAAATTGCTTTATCTGTGAATGCTTTACTGCCAATGCCTAGCCAAATACTCTCAGACATGAAAGGGCACTGGGAGACCCCAAACACAGAAGAATCACTCCAGTTTATGACATTCTCATGACCACAGAGGGCATGTTTCAATTAGGAAAATAGGTCAAGGTTGACCATGGAGGGAAAGTAGTTAACTGTGACCAGCTGAATTTGAGGTAAAAGGTATTAACATCTGTCTACATGTTAGGGAAACATTCTGGGTTAACTAACACGTTAACAAATCTTGTGCTACCCTCACCTTCTTTTTCTAATCTATGCCGCCTTGCAGGGGCAGTTATCAGTGCAGTGGTGCAGTGGGGAGTGTCCTGCCAGTGGGTGGGTGTGGCCAGTGGACCTGGGCAAGGAGCAGGAGCATACATCCAATAGATGTGCAATAACATGGCACCTTTTGTAGTAGCAGCTGCCCAGGTGCTGAGCCACTGATCTGTGCTTGGTGGTTAGATCAAGAAGAAGATTAAATCATCCCCAGATGCCATTTAGCCAAACAAAACTGGCATACAGGTTCATACACATTTACCTGATGGGTTAAAGTCCTGAAAGTAGTCAGGACAGCGTTGTATTGATACGGTTCCTGCTGCAACATCATTCCAACACAACCAACCATCCCATGTTCTGTTACAGTAAGGACCTACACAAATGTAGAGAAATCAGATAATAAAGTTTGATTCCACATTCACAAAAGCCTTACAATAATTAGGTGTAAAATCTGGAAGCGAGCATATAAACCAAATAATTTCTCTAACAGTTATCCCAGGTCTTTTACATGTAGCTTTTAAATCTTCAACACAGAACAAAAGTATTTCAATCAAAAGCAACCTTCTTTTCTTGAATAAAAATCTTAAAGCAACGATTTGGAATGAGCTTTTAAAGGATGAAGTAAAATCTTTGCCAAAATATGTTAATTAAAAAATTGCATCTGATCCAATGATAAGAATAATACCTTTATTTGTAAGTACATTTCTTTCATTAAGATGTATTTAAAATGTGTCATCATTCACCAGAATTGTGACTACAAAGGCCTAACCTGCACTTTATGCTCAATGCCAGGTCTAGAGTAGAGCTATGCAATGTATTAGATAGTCACAGTCCTGAGACACAAGTGACTGAACTAACCAGTTTAAATTGAAATAATCTATGTTAGGATAAAGAACAAACTTGTAAAGACTATTTCCTTGCTTTTATTTACACAGCAGAGCTATACAATATGCCCATAGCCAGGTGGAAGGCACAGATCTGTACGAGTTATATTTATTTTTAAACTGCCTAAACATTTGTCTTGACCATAGATGATAATTTAATCAGGAGAAAAAAATCAGTGTAAAATCTCTCTTCTCCCACCTTCTAAGATTCCAATATTTTTTAAAAAAAGATTTAAAAAGGGAAAGTGAATAATTCGATCTTGAATATTTTCATGAGTTCCTGTAAATGGTTTGTGTCAAAAGTGGGTTACTATTTAAAAGGCAAAGAATATTTCTAGGACCCAGAAGTTAGAAGAAAGCAAGGATGTACCAATATGTGAACATTTCCAGTTAAGTATTTATATCACCTGTTTAACATGAAGTGCTTTCAATTTTCCTCGGGACATGAAACAGCGGGTCCAGAGGGGTGGAAGTACCTATAATAGCTATAGGTGGATAAACTTTCTTCATTTATCTGGGCTGGAATTGAATATTTAGTTATCCATATTTATAAATAAAGCATTAGTCTGTAGGTAGTGGTGTTTTAGGTAGCTAACATACTGCAGCACCTTTCCATAGCAATTAAATATTCTTCCTCACTGCTAAGGAAAATCACATGCTTGTCTTTCTGAAAGTTACAGAAATGCAATTCGTGTTATAGATAAAAAAAGTTACTAATAAGACAAGGAAGGAGGAGGACTTTAAAATTTCTTAGTTATACAATTCAAATCTACTGTCTACTTCCTCTAGGTACTGCTTTGATTATAAATTCTCTGGGTTAGGGGCAATCCATCCATCCATCTTTCTTTCTTGTTTGTGTTTGTACATCACCTAGCACAACAGGACTCTAGTCCATTAGTCCTAGGCACTATGGTAACTCAAATAATAAATAATAAGAAAAACCATTTACCTTCTTTACTACGAATAGGATCTTGTGTAATTTTCTGATAGCATTCATATTGTGCTGTCATAATTTTATTCCTAGTCACACTCAACTGAGTGGAGTCTTCTGTCACATTCTGATTCTGCTCATTTGGTATAGCAATGGCAAAAAACTAGGAAGAAAAGGAGATTTAAAAAAATATATATATGGAAAGTTATCGTTGTTTTCACAGCACTTTTTTCTGTAACTGCTACAGTGGATCTTTTTTCAGAGTGGTAGCTTTGTTAGTCTGTATCAGCAAAAACAACGAGGAGTACCTGTGGCACCTTAGAGACTAATACACTGATTTGGGCATAAGCTTTTGTGGGCTAAAGCCCACTTCATCAGATTCATGGAGTGGAAAATACAGTAGGCAGGTATATATACACAGTACATGAAAAGATGGGAGTTGCCTTACCAAGGGAGGAAAAATCACTTTTGTAGTGGAATGAGGCCAATGTAATCAGGGTGGCCCAACTACAAAAACTAATTTCCCCCTACTGTTACTCACACCTTCTTATCAACTGTTTGAAATGGGCCACCCTGATTACATTGGCCTCATTACCACTACAAAAGTGATTTTTCCTCCTTTGGTATTCTACTGTTGAGAATAGCCCACTTCCACTTTAATTGAATTGTCTCGTTAGCACCAACCCCCCACTGGGTAAGACAACTCCCATCTTTTCATGTACTGTGTATATATACCTGTCTACTGTATTTTCCACTCCATGCATCTGATGAAGTGGGTTTTAGCCCACAAAAGCTTATGCCCAAATAAATTTGTTAGTCTCTAAGATGCCTCAAGTTCTCCTCGTTGTTTTTAGTGGATCTTTTGATTTTCAGGTTAGCATGCTGATATATAAGGAGCTTGCAATTATTATTATTATTAAAACAATTTCACCAAAAGTAGCCATTAGAGCTCGTTACAGACAAGCTGGTTCTCTTCCTGTTCATTTGGTGAGTCTTCTTACTATTAAATCAAAATAAAGTGCCCCTGCTTGAGGGCAGAAGTGATGATCTGACATGATAAGACTGCAATGGATCATGGAAGAGAATAAAATGTATTGACAAAATCAGAAGAAGTTAAAGGACCTTTTACAAAGCCCATTGAAGTAAATTGAAGTGTGAACATTGATTCTGAAGGAATTTGGATCAAGCCCCAAAGGATTTTCTATGAAACAAGACTTACTAATTGAAGTTATTGGGGCTTTTGGTTTGTTTTAGGGCTGTTTGGTTTCCTCTATAGTTTATAAAGAATAAAACAAACCACACCAAAACAGTAAGGTCAAAGGAATTGGGTGATTAATGTGTTACTGTAGTCATATGGAGGACACATTATTCTGAGTTTATACGGGCACTTATACTAAGTTATGAAAATAAGGAGAGTCAGACTGAAGACTGACAATGAAAAGTTTTTCACTGACTGTATTGCGTACCTATTGGGCTTAGAAATCTATCAGTCTATCTGTCTATCATGAGTCCCATCTGCTTTAGTTGAAGTCAATGGAAGTTTTCCCATTGACATAAATGGGTATAAGGTCAGAACCCATCACTGCTGCAAAACCCATTGCTAGCGGAGGACACAATTGTGATCAGTGGCAGGAAAGGATTTCAAACTTCTGTATGTCTCCTAGTTACTACACAGGCATTAAAAGCAGGATATACCATTAAAGGGTATTGTCCTCTACCGGAGCTTTACATTAGAGCAAGACAAGAATTTCTATTCTGTATTTCCATATTTGCCAGAGAAGTCAAGATCTGTGTCGCAGCTCTGAAAACTGAAAGTGGAAATACATGTTAAGAAAAATGTTAAAACTCACCATGGTAACTGACAAGAGGAGCAGCAATTGAATGATCCAATTTGTCTCCATCATTAAATCTGATTCAATGTGTTTTATGCTACAGTTCAACAACAAGATCAAGCTGCAATGGAAAAGTTGTAAGAAAAATAGAAGTAATTCATATAATTCAAAATCTACTGAAAACTGACAAAAATGGCTGCCATTTTTCTTTATAGTTCACTACAATCAATATATCTAGAGCCCAGTTGTGACCCCATTTCCATGGCTACAACTCCTATCACTCAGGTGGTGCAAAGGGGGTAATCCACAGCAGATCACCAGTAGACAATTCCCATGATGTGGGGGGACTACATGTTAGTGTATCTGTGTTGCTATTTGGACCCACACCTCTGCCTCCACCTCCTCCCAGAATAGGGGCTGTGTTGGGGTGGGGAAGAGGGCATGGCAGAGCTCTGCTACACCAATCCTCCACTGGGGAGATCTATTAAGGACCTACATCAATGGTGGAATTTTGATATGCCTGATAACAGCTTCAAGTGGTATCAGAACCAGAGCTGGCTCTCAAATTCATGGAACTGGAGCTGGTGCTAGTTCCCCGAAGACTCTCTGTGGCTCAGCAGAGTTCTGGTGCAGGAGAGAATCTGCCCCATTACACTATAGGTCATTAAACATGCAGTAAATTCTGGCTACACGCCAGGGTTGAAGCCCATGTGTTAAGTAAAACTGCAGTTTAGTTTATATGAGCGTTTAACTGGCATGTTTAAAAAGGAAATTCCACTTCTTCCTTCCTTTCACTCCTGTGACACTGATGGAAAAACTGATCCATAGGCAGCAACTTTAGGCTAATGCTACAGCTTCCCAGGGATGATGGGAGTCAATGCAAATGCAGGGATTAACAGTGAGCTGTAAAATAGCTTCCATATCTGCTGATGGTTGAACATTCCCAAATATGGAAATATCAGATCTTTGTGGAACTTCTGTAACATCTCTCCCATAAACATAATAATGTATTTCCATTACCCAGCAAGAGAATAAATGAATAAATAACTAAATAAATAAAATTCTGTGTTCTGTTCCCTGTCTGTAGATGTAAACAGTGTGGGAACAGGATACCACTCTACATATAACAAATACATTGCAAATGTATTTCTGAATACTTTAAAAAGTAATTTCAGCTATTCCAAGGGCACCTTTTCACATTACAATGCAGATTGTTATATGAATGAATCTTTGTACATTGAGGTACAAATCCATTATCACCCCCTAAAAGGCATAAAAATCTCTTTCAAACCACATACATAGACATAATTGATCCTCCTGTGGGAAACCCTGTGGAAGAGGGTTGACAGGAGGAAATCTCTGAGATGTTCCCTTGCAATGATTTGTTCCTCATTGTTCCATTGTGGGATTGGATTTGCTCCCCACAAAACAGGCCACAGGGCTCAAACCCCTTCCCCTCAGACTCTGTAGATATGGGGGATAAGTGGAAAGGCAGGACCAACCACACAAAGGCCTCTTCCTCCCAATAGGCTACCCAGCCCACACCTTTCCTGCTGCTCTAGTAGGTGCTCTAATAACCTCCCTTAAGGTGGGAGCCCTACCAAGAAGATGATCCAGCAGAAAGATAATTCAGTCTGGGCCATATTACAGTATTTTAGGGAATAACATGACCCCCAACCCCCTCCCCCGACTCCAGATGTCTGTGTAGATCCCTGGACTTATGGAGCATCCTCCACAGAGTTCAGTTGAAGTGGGTGCTGCCATAGAGGTGTCTAAGACCTTCCACCTCTTCTACATGGAAGGCATGATCCATGCACTGATGGGACCTTCCAAATGTTGATCTGGGGGATATGATCAGGCCTCACTTTTCTAAATTAACATATTTTACTATATTAGCATTAATTACCAGTAATAGTAGTAGTAATCCACAGTACTGTAGGACTGAGCTTCAGGTTGTGGATGATACTACCAGAGCTACTCTAGCATTACTTAAGCCCCAAAAATCATATTCCGGATATTGCCGGTTTAACTGATGTTGAAGGGAGGGCACTATTGTGAGCCAATTACTTACATGCAAAGGTGTGTCCAGATTCCAACCACATTTTCCTTTGGGTCATACTCACTCTTGTCTCGGATATTTTCTTATCCAGTAGTTATGTCCTACAAGAGATTGATTGGTGACAATAAGCAAACAATTGAGCATACCTTGACCAACAGGGGTCATTTCACACAAAATCCATCACACACAAAACATAATCTTATATACATAATGATGATGGTAAGCAAGAAGCCTGCCTGTCTTTTATATTTTGTACAATGCCTAGTACAATGGGGGCCTTGACCACTTGGTACAATTGTAATACAAATAATTACTAAACATTCTTACTTTGTGGGATGTAGAGTTTGTTTAATTTTCAGGTTTTAATGAAGCCTGAAGGGGCCAATTTGGGCCTGGTATAAGGTTAAAGATACAGTTGTGCCTGTTTATACCAGGCATGAATTTGGCCCAATATCATTCTCTCTCTCTCTTCTACTATTGGTAGGTAACTCTCCTGAGGTGTCTTCCAACCCTAATCTTCTATGATTCTATTTAGAAAGGTGGTCACCCTTGTTAGTGTACTCAGAGTAGGAGGGGTCCCTAGCCAGAAGCTTTATCAGATTCTTTGACTATTAACCTGATCCTGAATAAGTAATGTAAGATGTAGTGTGTTATCATTTTGTTGTAACTTTGTCTTAATAAAAAGTTAAAACATATTCTTGAAAGTGGGTCCTTGCAGAGACCATTATCTGATATACAGACTAGGAAGAAATATTGTTGGTTAGTTTCTAACCAGTCTGTTTGTAAAAGGAACAGCTAAACATTACATGTGTATTGAGCAAAGCATGATATGATCCCAGTGATAATGGAGACTTTTGATTGTTAGACTTCAAAAGCCCATTGCCTCTCAGGTTACCCACATACAATCTCTGGACCATGTGACTAGGGCACAGAGCTGAGAGAAAGCAGACAGCTTTGGGCTGTGAAGGAGGAAAGACTTTCCTGCACTACGACGTTCCAGGGATACAGCATAGACTCTACTTTGTATTTGAGGGTAGTGCTAATCTAGAGAAAGCTCTATATTTGGATAGGCCTGTTTATTTTCAGTCTCTCACCTTATGATTTTTTTTCTTTATTTATGCATAGTTACCAGTCAAATATTACTCTGATGGGAATTTGAACTAGAAATCAACATTTGAAAAATATATTGACTATTGCCATGAATTGCAATATTCTCCTGGGCCAGTTTGTTTACCTGCTGCATCGGCAGGTTCGGCCGATCGCGGCTCCCATTGGCCGCAGTTCGCCGTCCCAGGCCAATGGGGGCAGCAGGAAGCCGCAGCCAGCACATCCCTTGGCCCGTGCCACTTCCCGCAGCCCCTATTGGCCTGGGACGGCGAACCGCGGCCAGTGGGAGCCGCGATTGGCTGAACCAGCCGACGCAGCAAGTAAACAAACTGGCTCGACCCACCCTGGCGAACTGTGTGCCAGAGGTTGCCGACCCCTGCATTAAATGTTCTTCACAATGAATTATTTCACGGGTTGTAGTTAAAAGAACCTAAACTGGAGCTGGACAAATAAGCTGTTGTTTTGGACTGTCACATTCAGATAAACTGAAAGGTCTCTGGACTCATAGAGAAGACAGAGAAAGTAGTAGTTAACTACCTGGACACAAGGTCATAATACTGAAGGCAGTTGTCTTTTCCTCTCCAAACAATGACATATTAGTGCTAGGAAGCCCCATTTTGTCCTCAAGAACAGTGATCCAAATGGGGTGCCAGGCACTGTTATATATTTTAGGGCATGCAAGTATAATTTAGGATTTTGTTTGCCTATTTACTGATGATTTGCATGAGTCTGAAATTTCCATAGTTTTCTCTATAACAGTCTCTAAATAGTTTTCCAAAACATATTCTCGCTGACTGATAGATTTAGCATGTAGGGTCAAATAATGCCATTAGATACACCTGTGTACCTCCATTCACTTCAGAGAGGTTGTACAGTGTAAATGAAGACAGAATTTGGCTCTTTTGATTAAGGGTGCAAGACTATTTACATTTAACATTAAACAATATTGGCCACCTACTAGCCCAGTTACTTAAATGAGGCACACCTTTTGTAGGTAATGGCTTTATAAGAATCTCATATCAACTCTTCCAGGGGCATGCTCAAACTCTGAGTTCCTAATTCCTCTTAGTAGACAAGAGATGAGCTCATTTCTGCAATGCTGTGAGTGCTTCCTACTCAGTGTCCCCAAAGTTGTTAATGTACATTCAATTTATACCTAAGAAAAGAAAGTCTCTTCCTAGAGATGACTGTTTTTTTGATATAATTGGAAAATGTGTGGGTGCAGTTCATATAGTATACATTTGGATTTCAATAAAGAATTTTCTACATCATCTCATGAATTCATTAGATCAAAATTTATTCTATTTGGTTTGGATAAGAACATTGCCATGTAGATTAAAAAGTGGCTGAAGGATAAACAGCAGTACATAGAGTTAGGTTTGAGGTGGTTGTTGAGATACAGCTGATATAAATGTTAAATCCTATTTTAATGACCCTATCCTGTTTTAGTAAGCTGAAAAACATAAATGGAATTCACAGATGATTCTAAGTTGAAAGGTGTTGAGAGCAGAAGTAAGGAAACAAAATACAAGGGTATCTATGGAGAGAAGATTTAACTTGGGAAAGATTCAGGATAATATATTTGGGGGAATATAGTCAGATTCAAAAATACATTTAATGGCAGAGAAAAACAGAAAGCATTAATGCTGAAAGAAACCTAAGAATAACAGTGTAAAAAAATATTCCCACAGTGGAAGTCTTACTCTACAGTAAAATTGCAAGCAGTTAAGGATGTTCATATAGGCAGCTATTTTGCAATGCAAATTTGGCTGGTTTTTTTTGGGGGGGAGGTGTTTTTTTGTTTTTTTAAATAGTGTCCTCTATCACTGTCATATCTAGGAAAACAACATTCCAGTGAACTTACAAACTTTAAGAGATTTGAATGAGAATAGTTTTAAAAGAAATTTAAAACAGGTTATTCCTAGATTCCCAGGCCGGAAGGGACCATTGAGATAATCTAATCCAAAATAGGGCATAGATCTTCCCCAAAATAATTCCTGGAGCATATCTTTTACAAAAACCATTCAATCGTGACTTAAAAATTGTCAGTGATGGAGAATCCACCACAACCCTTGGTAAATTGTTCCAGTGGTTAATTACACTACTGTTAAAACATGTATGCCTTATTTCCGATCTGAATTTATCTAGCTTCAATTTTCAGCCATTGGATCATGTTATAACTTTCTCTGCTAGACTGAAGAGTCCATTATTAAATATTTGGTCCTCATGCAGATACTTACAGACTGTGCTTAAGTCACCCCTTAAACTTCTCTTTATTAAGTTAAATAAAAGGCTCCCCAGCTGGACTTCATGCATGAAGTATGGCAGCCAGGCTTCTGCCCGGATGCCCCACTTCCCTTCAGGAAAGGGAAGACTGTAATGCAGCATGTGAGATAAAGTCCAACCAGGGAGTCTGCAGATAGAAGAGAATGGCGGCATAAGACACCCAAAACTACTTCTCCCATCTGACTGTAACTGGCAACTCCGTAATGAGAGAGGACGAGTATTCTTACAGTGGTTCACATTAACGTGAGCTTTTTAAAAGTCCATCAAAAATGCAACTTAATAGAAACATGGTGGAAGCCCATGCACTGAGTCCCCCTCTCTTCCCTCACATCTCTATGTGCTGGTGACAGGTTCAACAAGACAGACAATAGGTCATCAGTTTACATATTAGATATTGAGGGTAAATGTGATTTAATGTATTCATTGATACAAAGTCTTAAGTATTGTCTAAAATAAAGGCACTAGGATTAGCATGGGGAATTTGTTAGTCTCTAAGGTGCCACAAGTACTCCTATTCTTTTTGCGGATACAGACTAACACGGCTACTACTCTGAAAACAGTAAATCAGTTCTTCAGATATCACACTTGTATTTTACTTTTATTGTCTACTGTACAGAACACGGAATAACTTAACCATATGAACTGCATGTTTCTTCTCTTTACTACATTCCTCTTAGCCAAATTATTTCTATTTTTTATATTATTTCCATTGCATTTGTAGTATTTGTCATTGTCAGCAGTGACATGTGCTGCAGAAGGCAGAGCTCCACAACTGTAGAATGAACTGAGCCAAAAGAGTCACTCATAAAGCTTTAACAGATGTTTTTTCCCCTTCCCCTCCTGTTTTCTCCACAAAACCATCCTGCCCGCACAAAACAGCTGTTTCTGCTTTTACTCTTTTCCCTTCCTCAGAAGAGTAAATGTCCTCCTGATTGAACTGCAGAAAGGTACCATTTTAACACCAGAGCAAAGGGAGAATACAACCAGAAATATCAGGGCTTGAACTTGTATCCTCTGGGCATAGCTAGCACAGAAGAGGAAACGGGCCAGGCACCTTTCGGCCACTGTGTGTGTACATTCTCTCTCTCTCTCTGGGAGAGATTTTACAGAATGAATGATTTAAGCTCTATTTAGTGTTAGAGCCATCATGAAAATCTGCAACACTGGATTTACTGCTGTATATGCAAACCTCTTTGGTTGAAAAATTGAAGTGGATGTTTTATGACAACACTCTGTCACACAGAGAAAGTACTTCCTGATTTTGATTGGTTGGAATTACCCTGAGAATAACTGTTCTCACAATATTTTGTTATCTCTGTTTAGAATCAGGGAGTGAGGAGGCATAGGACTCAAAACATTTCAAACCTCAGGCAAACTTTTGGTTTGGTTCAGCCCAAGATATGGGCAAAGGACCAAGCTGGAAACGATCCAAACTTTTTTATGCATCTCTAATTCAAATGGCCTGCAAGGATCTTTTGACAGTTTGAGGAAGTCTCAAATCAAAATCATGTTCCAAATGGAACAGCACATAGGGCTCAATCCTGGCAGGTGCTAATCACCCTCATTTACTGTTGACTTCTGGAGCACTCTGCACCTTAAAGGAGGAGGCCCATAATAACTCCTAATTAAAAAGCTTGATTAACAGTGATACTAAACAAATTTCAGATTCATTGAGAAAGCTGAAGGAGGACTGCAAAGTGTCCAGGGCTACTGCAGTGCAATTTGGAAATATTTTTAATCTGATAAATGACTTTTCAGACTTTGAGGGATTGATTCCCCATTTACAGAGTTTGAACGAAGGACATCCAGATCCATTGTCGATAACACTACCCCGTCCACTAAAGGAGGCTAGTTGACCACAGTTAGCAGTTTGTTGAACTGGTTTTTAACCAGATCTCTAACAATTAGAGGGAGACCCCATTATAGCTAGCTGATAATTAACTTGTTACATCTGAGCTGAACATTTTCAGGTCACTAGAATTCCCTTTTCAACACTGTTTTGAATTAACTCACAGGCAACAGCACGTCGAATTCAGCAACATCGCACAGACATCTTTGCAAACCCCCTAGAACTGTTCTTATGGCACTTGTGCAGTGGCACTGAAGCGTTAGCTTCCCATGAGCCTCAAAGGCTTCATTGCAGCATGCTCTTTCTCTGGGTAAAGCCGGATATGTTACTTGGTGAGCTATATTGCATCTTTTTATAGTTCTTGGGTGAATTGATACTTTGCCTGAATAAGTTGGATCCTCATGGGGTTATATTTCAGATAGTTCATGTACTAAACACAAAAAGCTAACCATAGCCTGACTTAATGTTCATATACTGGGCCAAATTGACCACTAGTGCAACTCAATTGTGATTTCAAGGGGATTGTTGCATTCAGCGCACTCACTATAGTTACCTTTTCTGTTCTGCTATGTAACTATTATCTCCCAAACCTGTACAAAGCAGAAAAGGAGGAATTAAACCACCTGGTGCATATACTTTTTTCAAATAATGCTCTTAAAGTCATTGGGTATAATTATGGCTGGTTCTGAGTATGTGCTAGTGGTGAGAGTGGGATCACAGAGCCTTCCCAGTACACTGCAAAGGAGGCAGCCATATTTTGGTTGCAAAATACTGTGGACCACAAGGGGAGAAGGCCAGAGGGCAGTTCCTGCAGCACTCAGGACCCTAGAAGAGTAGGATTTGGGTTTGGAGTGGTGGACCTTACCCAGTACAGCAGTTGGTAAATACAGAGCAGCACTGGAGAAAGCACATGCAATACCTGCAGAATAGGTGCAGAAACATTGCAGGGTCCTAGCTACCCTGGAAGTGGTGTTATCCCTGCTCCTGACTTCTGCAGGCATAATGCTTTCAGGGGTCTTCACACTGCTTAGTTCCTTTTCCCTCCGACCATTGCTCAGGCTCATTGAGCCTTAGTATAGACCTTTGCAAATTACTTTTGCCTGAAATAAAAACTCCTTGGAGCCCAACACCTTCAGCTAGGGGTCTACACATGAAGTGGCTGCAGCATGAAGGCCTGGAGCTCTTTGAGAGTGGGGGTGAGAAAATAAATTAGTAAGTGGAGAGCAAATGGGGGAAAGAGGAAGAAGAAGTATGACATTATAGTAGCTTCATTTTATTGTTGCTGGAAATTGTACATCAGCTTCTTCATGTACTAGCTGGAAATACAGACATTATGGTAAAGTGCTTCCTTGTACTTTCACGTCTTTCCCTGAGTCATCTTTTAAGATAGATGTGTTTGAAGGTCTCAGATGTGTTTCAGGTGAACTACTGCAGGCTAGTTCATGACATCGCATATCGTTTATACTCTCTTTATGAGGGTGCAAATAATTTTTTACCACTTAAAAGTAAAGTTGTTTGCCAGAGAGCTTGTACAGATTACAGAACAGCCTCTGTATAAGATTACAACACACTGAATTACTCCTGTGCACTTTCCCCCATTAGTAGATTTTGGCTACCACCCAATTAAATTTAGTTTCCCATGTCCAACGGATACTATAAGCAGTAATCAGTAATGTTCTTGGCCGTTGGCAATAATACTTAAGATCTTAAAAGAACTATCACAATATGTGGGCAGCACTATTTTTTTTTTTTGGTAACAGTGTCTTTTGCATTTAGTTCTAAATGTCTGATGAGATTGTAAATTGTCCTTGGGAGAGCCAGTAGGACTGACACTTTAGAATGGGGATTAAGAGGAAGAAATCCGCACAAGTTTCTGCTTGTGGAACTTTCTCAACAGTTGCTGCACTAGGGGCAGGGTTATTTCTCTCATGCAGAATAGCCTACGGTGCCTACCCAGAAAGGTTGCAGATCCTTCAGGATCAATAGGAGGCCAGGGCTATTCCTGTTTCCATGGTTATGGCTCACTGCATCAAATCAGTCTCTAGCAGGGGAACACTGATGGGCTAAAGGTGGTTCTCCAATGTGTGCATGGGAGGTCAAGGGAAGGAGGAATCGTGGAAGTATTATACAGTATGAGGCATGACTGGTGGTGGTAGTAAGGAGTTTTGGGGAGGAGGGATGATGCTTTCTCCTTGCCCTGATCCATCTGTGCCTCTCCTAGTCTACTCTCTGCCCTTCCTGCCCACTATGAGGACACCAATACCTGTAGTGAGCCTTCCATAGACTTTGGAGAGAAGAAGGAGTCAGAAATGTGGAACACTGCCAGTGGAACGGGGGCAGGGGATCACTGTGTCAGGGATCTCCTATGCATTGGGATTATGAAGGTATGTTCCAGCTGTATTTTCTCATGTTTCTGCAAGAATACCTACTGGTGCTAGATAAATAAAACCATAACAATCATAATCATACCTTATTTACCAGAAACAGCATGTAAGTCATTCAGAGCAGAGACAAAATTACAGAATCACTTCACAACATTTTGTAGATTATAATATTTCCTGTCAACAGTGCTAGCTATTTTGCCTTCTAGAGGGAAGAAGCAATCATAGTCGCATGGCATTGTACCATCATGCTTTCATTTCTAGCTCAAACAAAGGAACAAGCTGGCAGCATTCATAAAACCACCTTCCCTGGGAGAACTGGAAACCAATTTTTGCCTATTTTGTACAAAAAAGGTTGATATAAATCTAGGTTTTATTTACATTTTAAAACAACTGCATCTTTTACTGCTCTTGGCTATAGATTAAAATTAACATAAAAATGTTTCCCTTTATGAAGTAGTTGTTAAATAAAGGCACTAGTGGGTTTGGCAATGCACACCTTTGTAAACAGATTGATACTGCTGTAATTTGTTGCCATGCTAGATTCCTTGGTCTATTCATGAGGATATTATTGTGAGAAGTGAAATTTTAAGTTACTGTCGCTTATCAAGTGCCAGTTGTTTCTCGATTTGCTGAGGAACTTGTTTAACCCAGTACTCACTCCTTAAAAGATGTTTCTATATTGTATTTCAGAGAGCAACTCTCATTATTTATTTATTGCAGCTAACAAATCTGCTGGTTCAAACATTAAAAATGCATTTTCCTGTGCAAAAGAAATTGCACAGGCAGAAGCTCCTGGTCGCTTTATATGGTGCATAATTAAGAACTGCTACTTTAGGCCATCACATTCCCTCTAAAAAAAGATGGCAAAGCTATTTAGTGATGCTAACATTTGCAGAGAGCTATTATCAACCTAACTGTGTTTTTTCCTGTTTTACGAACATGTTCTCAATAGACATTTAAAATAACTTTCTTTCCTGAAAAGTCTTTGTGCCAAGAGCTCCCCGCCCCCCCCGGTTCTACCTACCATGTAAAACAAAGGTTTGTTCAAAAAAGAAATGCACAGTCACGCTTGACATATTTTAAGCAGCGTTAAAGAAAATTTCCCAAATAATCTTGTCTTTAAAGTCAACTTATTTTCACGAGCATTCAGAACAACAAAAGTAGCAGCTTTCCAAATGGTCACCATTTTATCATCAGCCCCCTCTTGTTAAAAGGGGCCTGTCCATTAACTAAATTGTCTGTTCCTAGCAAGAGACCAACTTTAAGAATGCTTTAAAAAAATGGAACTCATGATTATTATTTTACTGAGGCATAATTTAAAAAAACATTAAGTTATATTGTTAACAGTAAAATAAATAAAATCTTGCATTTCTACAGACTATCCTATTGGAGATCTTAAAGGTCTTGACAAACACTAATCACTGAAGCTTCAAAACACCCATGTGGGTAGGTTAGTTATGGATGGGTGAGCTGTTGCAATGAGAGGTTAAGTCATTTTTTTGAAAACAGAACAAGGATGTGGAACAGACAGGAAAAGAAGAACCCAGGACTTTTGATTTTTTTAATGACAAGTCTTCTTCATTATTCACAATTCATTCAGGGCTTATCAGAAATGCACAATTTAATAGTAGTATTTATTAGTATTAGAGTAGCACCTCGAGATCCCAGTTATAGACCAGGCTGCACTGTGCTAGGAACTGTACAAAAAGAACAAAAATATTTTAAGCAAGTTGGGACAGGGACTCTTTAAATAGAATATCTAGTTGTGTGGAATTCTATGTCTTTTCTGTTTGCAAAAAAAATACATTGTGAAACCCCATCCCTCCCCCACAAATATGTACTGTCCAGGAGTTGGAAAAACGTATGTTTTGAAACCATTATGAACAATCCAATTAGATGCCATGACGCCGACTATAATTTAGCAGACAATGTAGACCAGGACAAACCATGTTCAGCATCATGTCCACTAACCATGATTAAATACTGGGGTAGCTAGGTTTAATCATGGTTCTCTGACATGATACTGAACATGATTTATCTTGGTCTACACTGAGTGCTAAGTTGAGGTTAGCATCCTGGTGTCTAACTCAGTTGTTCACAATCATGCTCAAACATGAGTAGGTTCCAACCCAAACATAGAATAAGCACTCTTCAATCAGAAACAGTGAATGGAAACTCACTACTTTTTTAAAAAATAACTACAGATGAAACAACTCCAGGCTGCTGCATACTTTCAAGTCTCTCTCTTTCTCTCTAGTGTAATGGAGACACAACCCTTTAATAAAAGTCTTTGAAGAAAATATAACTTCTCTAATGGCTTCCATATTTAGGGTTACCATATTTCAGCAAGCAAAAAAGAGGATGGGAGGAGCCCCGCCCTAGCCCCGCCCCTGCCCCTCCCACTTCCCGCCCCCCCAGAACCCCCAACCCTCCCCCCGTTCCTTGTCCCCTGACTGCCCCCTCCTGGGACCCCTGCCCCTAACTGCCCCCCAGGACTCCACTCCCTATCTAAGCCTCCCTGCCTCTTGTCCCCTGACTGCCCCAACCCTTAGCCACACCCCCACCCCCAGACAGACCCCTGGGACTCCCACGCCCCATCCAACCACTCCCCACCCCCTGACAGCCCCCCCCAGAACTCCCAACCCATCTAAACCCCTCTGCTCCCTGTCCCCTGACTGCTCCGATCCCTCTCCCCACTCCTGCCCCCTGACAGCTCCCCCCCAGAACTCCCAGCCCCCCACCCCCCCGCTCCTTGTCCCCTGACTGCCCCCTCCTGGGACCCCTGCTCCTAACTGCCCTCCAGAACCCCACCCCCTACCTAAGACTCCCTGTTCCTTGTCCCCTAACTGCCCCCTCCTAAGACCCCCCCCAACTGCCCCCCAGGACCCTACCCCCTACCTGTACCCTGACTGCCCAAAACTTTCTCCACTCCCCCCCAAAAGCCCCCCCCCCGTTTCTTGACTGCCCCCTCCAGAACCTCCCTGCCCCTTCTCCTGCCCCCGGCCCCCTTACCCTGCTGCTCAGAACAGGGTGTTGGGCTCTGTGCGCGCCGAGCCGGACACGTGGCTGCGCTCCCCAGCACAACAAAACCCGGTCCCTGGCCCTGCACAGTGCTGCTGGACCGGGCTGCAGGGGAGAGCTGCCGGCTCAGAATGCAGGGCGGATCCGGCTCCTCTACAGCTGCTCCGGAGTCCAGCCCGGGACTTTCCTGCAGCCCTCCCAGCTGCTCGCTCTGCTCTGCCGGGGGAGGGGGGAAATCCCGGACATTTTGAGTGCTTTACAAATTCCCCCCGGACGCTATTTTTAGAACAAAAAGGAGGACATGTCCGGGTAAATCCGGACGAATGGTAACCCTACCATATTAACCCTAATTCTTAGGGCTCAGCTACTCCTTTCTCTGTATGATTGTGCCTAGGTGGGGGAGCTACCACTGCCATGTGCACTCCCTGGGAGCCCCAGGAACCATATACTGGGGATAGTCTCATCCAGAAATGTTCCTGGAGGTTCCCATTCCAGTGCTGCCCTTCTGCACCCCAGGCCAACATGTGCCATGCCTTTGAAAGCCATTTAGCTACAATAGGGGTCACTATCAAATCTGTTGCAAAGATGATGAATTAAGATAATAAAAACATGTAAACACTTAATAATGGAAACCTATCCTTTTACAGTGGCAGTCCTCACTGTGGTCAGTGGAGTTGTGATCACAAGGTGCTGGCTCTCCTCCTTGTTTCCAGCTGCTAAATTGCATTCAAAGAAGCAAAAAATATATTCAATAACTTTCTCAGTATTACTGTTCCTTGCTGTGGTTGACACAGGGACGTTTTGGTTGGGAGGGAAATGGTTGCATGTGATTGTAAATGGGAAGGGATTGGCCATGACAATCTCTCTATTAGGTGTAGTCCATTGCCATGAAAAAATTGGAGAACTCCTGTTTCACAGTTTTCTCATAAGATCTATTTTAATGCCTCATTACCGCTCTTCTAGCCTTATTAGTCAACGACCTATTCGAGGGAATAGATCATCATTTAAAGGAGAGCAAGACATCCGTGAATGTTTACACCTTGCTGATATTGAGAAAACAGGCCAAAACCCAAAATTCACAGAGATGCCAATTTTGGTTGGACGTATTCCTGGAGGTTTCATCACATGACATAATTTTTAATTAAAGATTAATCTTTAATTCCTGGAGAGTCCAGGACAATCCTGGAGGGTTGACAACCCTACAGGGATGATTATTAATGTGACCACAAACCAGACCCATTAGAGATTGGCGCAGAAACCACTGGGACAGAGAGTGTGTTATTGGATTTACTGGGTCCCCCGGCCTGTGAGCAGCTTCTAGTGTTGTTTCCCAGCTGCATATTCAGAATACCAAATTTCAATGGAATGCTTAAATTCTCTGGAAATCTCCTATCTCATTTTGTTCCTTTAAAAACAATGTCCCATGTGCACTATGTTCCAGGCCGCACTGCAGCCCTCCAGGTCACCTGGATTGCTGCCATAATATGGACAGGTTCACAGGGCTGGGTAAATCATGTGGGGTGGGAGCACAGAGAAGCCCCAGGTCAAGAGGGGCCAAAGATGGCTTAAAGCCACCTTTTTCCCCCTCCTCCAGGCTGCAAATTCCATGCTGTGCCTCCTAGAAGGGTCGTACAGAATTTCACCCAAGGACTTTAACTTTCCAACATAACGTAACAAAAAAGTAAAATATTCTCCACCCCCTCTGCTCATTTGTATATAAAATGCATAGGCTAGCACATCCAACAAATAAAATTAATGAAGAACATGTTCCCCTTCACACTAAATCATGATTATGCTGAATTAAAACAACAGTTGGTATAAACTCATGGGTGCACGAGTTAGACCACAGAGCACTTTCAGATACACCCTTGCTGAAATGTTTGAAGTTTATTTTTTCCAGAGACTTCATCCCAGGCTGCACAGAGAAAATTGTGCTTCTCTTTGTGCGCCTTCTCAGTTGGTGTTTTTTATTTGAATGACTCTATTTGATGCTGTTTACTAAATAATGATTGAAAAAAGATCCAAGGGTTTCTCTGAGAAAATGTTTACAGCATGAAGTCATTTTCTCTAATGGCCTAGTTTAAAAAGTTATTGTTTTTGCGTCAGTGACATATGCTAATTTTACATGAACAATACGACCAGGGTGCAAGACTTTTTCTCAGGGTCAGAGGCAAGGCAGTGGAACTGGGAGTCTTTGTTAACCAAAATGCATCAGTTTCTTGTTCTTTCAGGACTTACTGCCTTTCAGACTTCTTTTCCAAGACTCTTAATCAGACTCTTTTTCCATTTGGCTATATGTCTTTTACTAGGAGGCTCAAAGGATTTAAATCAAGAGTTTCTCCTAAATCAACATCATACTTTAGAAACGTGAACACTTAATAAAATGGTCACAAAAATAGAAGCTATCTTGGCTAACAATGATCTGATCTCTTTGGATAAGAGAACCAACCCAAACAGCTTCAAGTTTCAAAAAGTTTCGTTAAGTATTGTCCCAGGCCTGGAAACACCGATGCTTAGATCCTCAAAGGTATTTAGACACCTAATTCCCTCTGAAATCAAAGGCCTTTGGGCTTAACTCTCATATACACTAGACCAGTTTGGCAGTGTAAAAGGGACTTAAAATAAGCCAGTTCATTTATAAGCCGACCTGCCCAAGATGGATAAGTAAAATGGAACATTTTTATAACCTGTTCACAAGCGGACCCTATAATTCAGGGGTCGGCAAACTTTGGCTCCTGGGTCATCAGGATAAGCCACTGGCGGGCCGAGATGGTTTGTTTACCTCGAGCGTCCACTGGCACGGAAGTAAACCTAAGTAAACAAAGTGTCCCGGCGCGCCAGCTGCTTACCCTGAGGGGCCGGGACAGTAACTGGTGGGGAAATTTTTTTGGGGGGGAGAAGTTGGGAGTCAGGGGAGTAACCCCTGTGACCATCCCCCACATGACCCCACCCCTAGCCCGGGACCCCCACACTCTCCCCATCCCATCCCTTCCCACTTTATCTGGGGAGGGCCAGGGGAGGATGTCTGTGGCCTGGCTGGAGCTGCTCCAGCAGGCTGGGCAGTGCGGTCGCACCCTGCTCCGGCAGGCCAGACCAGGTGGCGCGGCCGGAGCATGTTCCAGTGGGCTGGGCCAGGCAGCATGGCTGCAGCATGCTCTGGTGGGCCGGGTGGCACGGCAACAGCCTACTTTGGGGGGTGGGGCCGAGCGGCACGGCTACAGCCTGCCATCCCCAGAGCTGCAGCTGCTTCGGAGGTTGGGAGGAGAGCAGCGTGGCCAGAAGCGGAGAGACTCTGGCTCTGCCTCTTCCCTTCTGGCTCTGCTGCCTCTCCTTGCTCCCTCTGTTGTGGGGAGGGGCTCTGTCCCACCTCTCCCTCTCTATACCCGTTCATAAGCCGACCCCCTTCTCTGGTGCTTCTCTTTTTTACTAAAAAAATTCGGCTTATGAACGAGTATATACGGTATACATGCATTTGAAGGTCTCTTTGCACTCTCAGATTGGTGTAGAACAGTCTTACCGTACAGTGGCTGTGTTTGTCTTGTGGGGGGCAAAGCTCAGTTCCAGGGCTCTTCTGGTGCATGTGATGTCACACTGTGTGGAGGTTGCCATTTTGAGCCCTGAGCAGCACTGAGAAGGAAGGAATGGCTGATGCCCAGCAGACCTGATCTGGTTGTCAGGGGGCCCCTCGCTACTTTGGGGGCCCCTGCGATTGCATGGATTACAGGTGCCTAACGCTGCCACTGAATGTAAACAAGAATCAGTCCTCTAATTAATGTTCTTAGTTTTACTCATTGACTTGATTGGCACTAGTCAAGAGAATAAAGATAAGCACCTGTGAAAATGTCTGCAGCATCAGTTTGTTTTAATTACACAGGTTTCTTCATTTCCCGCTTCCAAGTAAGAGTAGAAGCATAAGAACCAAAATACCCTCAGAGAAACTGTCCTTGAAATGCTAGTATTTATGGAGTGACTGGAAATGGACTTCCAGAAATTATGGCAGTGATATCTGTTCTCACAAGAGATTTCTAACCTGATTTACTATTTAAAATAAGTTCAAGTGAGTTCGGAGAAGCTTAAATAGGAGCAATTTTTGATGCTTATTTGAATTGAACCACCAACTACTTCTGAGGTTTTCCCAGTTCTTTCTAAATAACCATAATTCTAAGAAATCTAAATATTTCCTTTATAAACCTAAATATTCACATCTCAAAAGCATTATTTAGTAAAGCTGAAAAGGGAAGATCCATTACATTTCACCCATTTTGTATTAGGCTCAATTTAGTTAAAAATTCCTAAATGTCAAAGCTACAAATCACAGCTACCTCAGTAGCCAAAACCATCGCTGAAGCTAGTTTGTTTCACTAAGAATGCATCACTTATAGCTGCCATAATGGTGAGAAATCTTAGTTTGCTTGTTTCCTTCCTAGTGAAACATTCTACTTAGCAATCATCTATATGAACCAAAAAAATAAAAAATAAAATAAAATTCAGAGGAAGTACACAAAAAAACTTATAATGAAATTATGGTTTAGAAGTATCCTCTCATTTCATGGTTGCTAGAATCTCTTCCTTTCATTCTAAGGTTACCGCACCTATAGTACTCCTGAGACAATGCTCTGGCATCATATGAGCTAAGCTGGGCAACGTATTCATTTCTATGAGAGAAAATTCTACCTTATTTACTGTATATCAACTTTCTTTATAGTCCACTTTGAAAGTTAACAGTTTGAGCTATGAATAGCAGAGTGATGAAAAAATAAGGCAGAGAAACAAAATAACTTACTGTTGTAAATCGACAGAGACTTCTACAGCTTTCCACCAATTTTTCTTTTTATAGACCCATTCCAAACCAAAGTCCTGAATCCAAATATCTCAGCAGTTTGGGAACATTCAGACACATTTCTGAAATCTGCACCTTTATAGTGATTATTAGTTATTATTTTATGAATAATTTGTATTTACTTTGTTTTATTTTTTTACATATCAGCCATTACCAGATACTTCAGTGCTAAACAAAAGTTAAAACCCAACAATAGTTAACGTTAGTCCCAATGGCCTGGAGAGTAGTTACCTACAAATTCATTTCACCTGTAAATCTTCATCATAAATTTTTGTAGTCCCACTGAATTCCATAGTGTTGTAGAATGATCCCTGGCTATATACAAGCACACACAGATCTTGCCTGAGAACCCACACCCCCATTCAAGGCTTTTGACTCACAAAAATAAGCGTTTCTATTCAGTTAACTGTAGAAGTATCACAAAAGTAGAACGGAACAGAAGTAGAAAGTAGAAGTAAAACAGGAGTAAAACAGAAAGTAGAAGTAGAACAAAAGAAGATCAGCTATATTCCATCCAGTGAGAAAAAGAGTAGACCCACATAAACCAGACCATCAACTTGTACAACAATATCAGATGGCTTCTAATTGATATTATTGTAGTGCTTGGGAACCCCAGTCATGGGCCAGAATTCCACTGTGCTAGGAAAATGTCCGCTTACCATTCATTTCTTCTTCTATTGGTAAAACTGCAAAGATCTGCTTAAGAAAGCCATAAAATAGATTCATTTTCCTTTCACACAAATTCCTAAAATGGTTGCATGAACTATGGTATTGGTGTAGATAGGGGTTGGCAACGTTCGGCACGCGGCTCACCAGGGTAAGCACCCTGGTGGGCTGGGCCAGTTTTATTTACCTGCTGATGCGGCAGGTTCGGCCGATCGCGGCCCCCACTGGCCGCGGTTCGCCATCCCAGGCCAATGGGGGCGGCGAGAAGCGCTGCGGGTGAGCGATGTGCTGGCCGCGGCTTCTCGCCGCCCCCATTGGCCCGGGACGGCGAACTGCGGCCAGTGGGGGCCGCGATCGGCCGAACCTGCCGCGTCAGCAGGTAAATAAAACTGGCCTGGCCTGCCAGTGTGCTTACCCTGGCGAGCCGCGTGCCAACGTTGCCGACCCCTGTGTTAGAGTTTCCATGGTTAACATTACAGGGCTGCCATCACAATCGAATTTCAATGTTATTTCGTAAGACATGGGATGTTGCATGTTTCAGACTTTTCCACTGCATTCTACCCATTTAGGAAGCATGAAACATATCAGTTCATGTTATCATGTAAAATCCTCTGCTTTCTGCAGAGCACAGATTTTACAGACAGCGCCAGCTGCAATCTGTAGGAAGCAGTCTGAGTGTTTCCATGAATTTAATTAAAGATCATATGCTTAGGGTGTGGCCGTGGGAAAGACTGGTGTATTTTACACTCAGCCCCTGAAGCCCAATTAGCACTCCTTTAAGTACAAACAGACTTTTCCATATCCCTCTGCACTGCTCCACCCTGTTTTACCTGAATGTAAATCAACTTTAGCAATGCTTCAGATACACACAAGAATTCCACAGCCTCAATAATATATGCTCTCATTTGGATAAGGGTTACTTTAAATGGAAATATGAAATATTAAACTCCATGTGGAACAACACCACATTAAGAGCATTATATTAACTACAGTACAAATCATTGGTAGTGGTTTGAGCATTGGCCTGCTAAACCCAGGGTTGTGAGTTCAAACCTTGAGAAGGCCATTTAGGGATCTGGGGCAAAAATCTGTCAGGGGATTGGTCCTGCTTTGAGCAGGGGGTTTGACTAGATCACCTCCTGAGGTCCCTTCCAACCCTGATATTCTATGATTCTATGATGATCCAAACACAGATTCCATGTTATTTCAGACATAATACATGGATAAATACAATTTTTATTTTTGTGTGTAATACATATATTCCCTTCAAACTTAAAAATACCATCTACGGCAGAGACAAGTACATTGGAAATTTTCAGGCTTGATGGTTAAAATTTGTTAAAGTTATAAGCCACTAAAGAGAGTTATAATGGGAAGTATTAGGCAATCTGATAACTCTTATATATATACAAACACACACACCTCCATTATTTATCTTCAAGATGGGCAATACTGCAAGATTATTGTAGTGTGTTCCTCTGTTCTACTGCCTACAAGGTAAGTGATGTTAGTAGAATGTAATGCTAAATTCTGAAATGTGTAACAGCTACACAAATAATGTTGAAATATAATCAGGATAGCAATGCTTAAGAGTTAGTTCTAGGCCACTATCAATGAGCCAGGATCTCAGTAGATCTATAGCACTTCTACTTGGCTAGGACTGATACTCTACATCAGGGGTCAGCAACCTCTGGCACGCAGCTCGCCAAGGTAAGCACCCTGGCAGGCCGGGCCAGTTTGTTTACCTGCTGCGTCAGCTGGTTCGGCTGATTGCGGCTCCTACTGGCCGCGGTTCGCCGTCCCAAGCGTTTGGGGCTGCGGGAAGTGGTGTGGGCGAGGGATATGCTGGCCACGGCTTCCCACCACCCTCATTGGCCTGGGATGGCGAACCGCAGCCAGTGGGAGCCGCGATCGGCCGAACCTGCTGACGCGGCCGGTAAATAAACTGGCCCGGCCCACCAGGTGCTTACCCTAGCGAGCCGCGTGCCAGAGGTTGCCAACCCCTGCCCTAAGGTGTTCAGGTTTGACTAGAGTATCTGACCAAGAGTGCAGAACTGCTGGGGGCCTGACAGTCACCCTATCATGGGATACTCACTAACTGAAGGTTAGACTCCATGGCCTGATGGGCAGAATACAGATCCAAATAAATCTAAACATTCAAATGGATTCCATTTGAGTTTGGTTCAGGGAAATAACTGAAAGATTCAAGATCCTTTAGAACCAGTTGGCTGCTCCCTTGGAACAGCCTGTCTGAAGGTGTCTCGGCAGGGTTCAATGACAGAGCATGAAACATTAGAAAATCCACTTCTTTGACCTGGTTAAAAATGCATTAAAACACCCTCCGAGAACAAACAAAGTCCCCTTCCTGCAGATTACAAGAAAAGAGATAGAAACAAGTGGAGGTTTGTGTACATTTTATCAGTTTGGGAGGAACTCCTAAAATGACAATGAAAGCCATACAGGAACCCTAGATGGACAGAAACTTTTCACATGGAGAAATCACATTCCCTTTCCCATATTTACTGATCTAATTTTGGTAACGAGCAAACAATGGGCAATATTTTCAAATTTGATTTTGGGGTGACTCAGTTTTTGGGCACCAACATCAGACACAGTATAGTGGATTGGTTTGCAGGAGGTGCTGAGCGCCCATCCTTTGAAAATTAGGCCACTTTAAGGTGCAACATTTTCGGCACCCAAAAACTGACGTACCAATATACTAGCCACTTGGCCCAGATTCTTCCCATTTTCCCTCTGTACATTACACTTTACATGTCTATCTCTAAAAGCTAAACCATAAACACAACCATATTAAAGATCTGTTTTGTTTTGAGGGTCTGGATCTGTGCCCCTCAACAGCCGATCTGCTGAAAGCTGTATTCCTGTATCCTGTTATCCATGGAGCGTGTGAAACTTTGTTCACAGCTGCTATCTTGGCAGGGATTTTTTCCTTCCTTCTTTCTTTTTTAAAAATGAGACAATATTCCAAGCAATGGGAGAAACTTTACAACAATACTTTCATCATCAATGGTTTTGACATTGCTAGAGCCAACAGAAACAACAACACCCAATTTTTATTCCATGTGAGTGAAATCTTTAAAAATCTCTCCCAAATTTATTTCTACCGGGGACCTTATGCCAAACTTCCTTTGGTGAAGTGCAGATTTGCTTGCATTGGCTTCTTTGCACTGTTCATGGAACAGAATATTCAGTGAAGCACAGCAGGTGATGAATCCGATGTTTCTGAATTAATTAGCATATAAGTAGGGAGATAATATTGTTTTCCACAGAGACAGCAACAGTAGCTATCTCAAAGATGCATTCAGGTCTTTGTTTTTTCAATGGAACTACCAAGTTCTTTATCAGCAAAGCACATAGCTGGGACGGTATCACACGCACAAAAATTCACTGGGCCTGATTCACTATTCACACTGATGTGAATCTGGAAAGTGAGTGAATTACACCGGTGTAAAACTGGTTTAAATGCTACTTGCCTCACTGATCTCATAAAGGTACACTAAAATGGGTTACTCTTATGATTGCCTTTTGTACATTAATTCAGTGCTACAGATATTTGGGGAAAAAATGATTTTCCTTTCTAGTTATTGTTTACTTTTTGATCTATAACAACATTGCTGTGACAACAGATTTTTGGTGCAGTTCATATGGAAAAGGAATTTTTAGTGATGCTATAAATAATTCACAAAAGAAATTCTATATTAGGACTGTGGCAGTAGGTAATTTGCAGAAACAAGATGACATGAACATATTAAAAATATTACAATATTCTACATCTATCAGCCTTAAAATACTACACTAGCAGTTTTTAAAAGTAGAGACAAATTCTGCTCCTAGCCTGATCACTGTCCATCTGGAGTAAATCTATTGACATAAATGACCCGAATTCCCACTGATGTAACTGTGAACAACATTTGACTTCTTGTGTTTTGTAGAATAGAATAGTGTTTTTTCATTAGAAAATTGTAGTATATTCTGAAGATAAAGTGTGTATTTATATACACCACAATTATATTAGAATAATATAAGGGCTGGCTACCAATACAATTATTAAATCACTTTGAAAATGTAATATAGTCATTTCATGAATTACTTTTTACACAGAAATAAAAATGACTGGTTATTGCTCCAGGTGTCAGATGTGTTAGACCCACGCAGCATGCATGTGCATTTCATGGCTAGACTACCTGTTGCTACACTGGATAACATGTTTATTTGGTCATTTCAACATGCACATTCATATTACTTCTCAGGAAATTATTATATAAAAAGTAATAAGCTAACATGTGCTATAGGTGCTCCGCTGCCATAGTGATGAGCATAACATAGGGAGAGAATAACATCAGTTATTTAAGAAGTAATTTGATTACTTGCAATGCATTTTCAATAATTAATTTCTTTAATGATCCTGTCTCCCAGATGATCCCTCCTAGCTCAGGAAATTCTATCCTTTGCTGTTCCTTCAGCATATCACAAACTGTTGCATAGTGCTTGCACTGTAGCATTAAACAGTTGCTGCATGTCATCCCAGAGATGGCTTCATTTTCAATATGGTTGAAGGGATTCCTCAATACCATATCATTTTGTAGACTAGTTTGCAAAGTACTAGTGGTCCCCTAGACGAAAGCTGTAATGTGTATTAGAGATAGGCTTAAACTCTGATGTGGATCCTATTTTTGAACGCTCCAGTACCTGGATGTGTCTGTTTTGGCCCATTAGAGACACAGGGACTATGTGCAAAATTTGAATTCAGAAACAAGTTCAGATTTTGATAAACACCTCCTACTACAACCAGAACTCAGATAGGTTTGTTTCCAGCCTTTTGGTTTGGGGCCATCTGTATTGACAGTGTACTGTAAGTCTTTACTGGTCATCCTTATAAATTCCAGAACAACGACTTTTGGAGTCTATGGGACAGAAAGATCTACAACAAAAGAGCTGCTCTTAGGTTACAAACAAACTTTCCACTGAAGCTGAACCAACCATTAGCTAGTGATCTGAACTCCATACCTAGTCTTGGCTGTTCACCTGTGAGGATTCCTGTGACAAAGAGGCCCACTGGTGGTTCACTATTCTGTGTCAGCAACTCTTTTCAGGCCTGACATACTCACTACACCTAACATGCACTTGTCATAATCTGTATCTAAAAAAAGGTGTCATGTAATATATCATACACAAACTGGTAACACACTGGTCCCAAAAAATCATTGTGTGGTGTATGGATGGGGTGCATACAAAGAGTTATAAATATATGATAAAGTTATGCTCTTTGTTTGGCAAGCAATGCATAAGAAACGGGTATTTGCTTGTCTGAGCAGCCTGATCATCAGGCAGAGACAATAAAGATACATTTACATAAAAAGTAAACAAAGCCATCAACCCACCAAATGGGGCAGATTGCCTCTTAACTATGGTAACAGTAGGTGAGGAGGAGAGAAGACTGCATAAGTCAACATGGTGGATTAACAGCAAGCTGAGCCCCCAGGAGGGCTTCCTGTCTTCAGAAGCAAGATCATTGAACTTTAGAAGATATAAGCAGGCTAGAAAGCCATTTTGGCATCCTTGAGGGGCTAACAGGCTCTTGAAATCACAGAACACTGGATCTTTCAGCCATGGGAGCTGAAGTCTCTTGGAACTGAATATAGGCAGGGCCGGCTCCAGGGTTTTTGCTGCCCCAAGTGGCGGGGGGGGGTGGGGGGTGGAGCCATGATCGCGATCGGTGGCACTTCAGCGGCAGCTCCAAAAGGGACCGAAGGACCCGCCACTGAATTGCCGCCAAAGAGACAGACGTGTCGCCCCTTCCCCTTGGCCGCCCCAAGCAGCTGCTTGCTGCACTGGTGCCTAGAGCCAGCCCTGAATATAGGTGAAAAACCTGCTTAGGCAAAGATAGTAACTTGCTGAAAGTAAGTTTTATTCTTAGAATCATATTTTTATTTTTGTTTGTAACTTTTCTATCCTTATTTTTTATACCTGGCATCACTTAAACCTACAGCTTTTTGTTTTGTGAAGTTGTTTTACTTTTACTGTAAGCCAATTCAGTGCTTTGATTAAAATAGAGTGATTGTTAATCCCCATTAAGATAATAAACTGCTGGTACTATCTCTTTCTGGGAGTAGAGAATTTAACTTCTGAAAATGTTCAGCCTGAGGGCGGGACACCATAGGACAGATGGTTTGGGGGAAATTTGGGACTGGGAGCCCTACAAAAAGTAACTGGCAGTGGTAGCCAGGGTGTGACCTGCATGCATGTATCAGCCTGTTACTGTCAGGGCTGTGAGCCACAGCAGCATAGCATTTAAGGCACCCAGAGTTGCAGGGCAGGCAATGACATTCCCTTTCTGGTCTGGCTTGAACCCCAAAGCATTACCGTCATGAATCACAATGAAAAGTGGCCCTAATACATCTGTTGAAAATCATGCTACCAACCTGATGGGAAATTCAAACTGATCCAAATGTAGAAGCCAAAAGAGCTACCGCAACTATGAAGTACAGTAGTATGGAAAATGAGTTTAAAGTGTCCCAAGACTGAGCATTGCTGAAAATGGGTTCAATCCTAAATAAACACTTCAAAATATGTTTTCCCTCTGTGTCACAGGTGAACAGGCTCGGTGCTCTTGAACAGCTCTGAATGAAGTTCAGACAGGACCTCCTGTAGTGTGACAATCCTTCAGGGCACACTCTCACTAGGTTAAGTCTCCTTGACTTCAGGGCCTCCTGGGACTGACCTCAGAGCTTTCAGCACCCCTCTTCCATGCCATGCGCTCCCCACAATGAGTCCATCTGAATGGGACACCTGGGGAAGCCTTACATGCCTCCTCCCCTCCCCCCGAGGGGTCATGTACCCACAACTTCTGCAGTCAGCCGTGACTCCCAGCCAGCATTATAAAACATAGGGTTTATTAGTCAAAATTTCCCCATATACAGGGAATTAGAGGAAGGAACAGCTTCCCTTAAGTCCCAAGAAAATGCATCAGTCCCCATGCCCTGGGAGTCAAAGGCCCTGGTACAAAGCAAGGAAGCTTCTAGAAATGAACCAATGAACCATGAGCATCCCCAGAGATACCAAGTCTCAAAGAACATATCCTAAGAAAAACTCCATTCCCTAGGGATTAGGGTCTGCTAAGTGAGACACCTGACCTCAATATTTTTCCATCTGGATCTTTCTTGAGGAAAGAGGTGCTCTTCAGCCCTTGCATATTGGTCTATGGCACAGCAATATATTTTTCACGTCTCGCTACTCTACACAGCCAAATGTGCTTCCTTTGTCAACAACAAAGGGGTACTGGGCTAGACAACACATAATTCACCAATGCTCCTGGTCAGAACAAGCCCTGATGTTCAAAGTGCTTTCCCACACAATTTAACTTATCTTTCTAGAAGTCCATGCATAGTTCTGAAGGCCTACACATTGTTTGCAGTGACCTGCTATGACCATCTATAAATGCCTTTCCCTCTCTCTCTCTCTGACAGATTATTCCTAGTTACCTGCTGGTACCCATTCTGAAGATTAACCCTAAATCCAGGAAAACTACCTGAAAATCTTATATATTATCTTGCAAATGTAAGAGAAGTACAGAATCCTTTATCACAGCCACCAAATTCATCACAAATTCATATATCTGGTAAAGTTCACAAAATAGCATATACAGATCTATCAATATTTTTTTGTTGCACAATAGTGCAAGAAACCTAAAAAAAACTACACAGCCAATTTTAAAAGAGTAATCAATACACATATGATTTAACAGTCAGTAATAATTACACTGACTTTTTTCCAGTCTATCCCCCAAAATTGTCTTTTTCTCCTCTCCCCCCACTTCTGCTTATTAAATGTCTGTATTACAAAAGATATATAAAGCAGACACAGACATAAAGGACCAGTAAAACACAGACAGACTTAATTGAACATTCATTCTAACATGCATAACAGAAAGAAAAATAAATAAATCTGGCTTTGAAAGCTAAACAGAAGATAATTATAGTCCAAAGAAGACACTTTTAAGAACTTGCAAAGGCACTTCTCCCTGTCAAAGAAAGCAGCCAAGATGTTAAAGAAAGAAATAAAAGAAGGCTGTGGTCTGGCCACAGTTGGTGTATAGAAAATTCTAAACTATATATTGAAAGCACAGAAAAAAAGCCATGTCGTTTAACTAATGTAACAATCATACTCCCCTCTTCTTTACTCTGTCAGTGGCCAACATTTTTGAAAGTGGGTGCCCAAAGTCTATCATCTAAAGCCATCGTTTAGGCATCTAAAAAGTAGGCTGAGGTTATCTGGCTTTAGGCCTCTTTGCTCAGTAGCATGGTGCAAAGCGTCATCGCTGCAACATAGGGTCTGTGCCTACTGCATCAACGGCTCCCCTGACTAATCAAGCAGAAAGAGAAAGATAAAAGATGACAAAGCACACATAATTTTGGTTTGTATTAGGGAAACTTGTTTTATTATATGTGATATGTGTGCAGGACAATAAAAGATATAAGAGGGGAAGCATGGGGAGATACTTTGAGTTGCCAGGAGAACCTTCAAGGCACAGCCCAATTCCATCAAATCCAACAGTTGAGTAATATCAGCCAGGATTAGATGATCTATGTATGATCCCTAGATTAAGGCCATGCTGGGCTATGTCAGGAATTCCACTGGAATTTCATGATATGTTAATTGGCTTCTGTGTGATTGTTTGCTAATCTCGAATCTACATTAGGCCACTTGGGAGAGACCTACTGCAAGGGCTGTTATGTAGTGAAGCAAAGGTCAAGTTTGGCAAGATAAAAGTGGGTCTAGGTACTGGGCCACTTCACCTGGTGATGGTCACAAAAAGAGAGCCAAGGAAGTCTGTTTCCTAGAATAATTTCTCTCATAGTTGGTCCTTGGAGGTCAATGATATAATGAAACTGAGGATTTGCATTAGTCCTTTCCAGCCAGTAAACTATCTGCATGCATTACTAGCTTGTGCTGTGAATAAAGCTACACTTCGATTGTTCTCTTATTTGCGGCATACTTCCAGCAGCATCTACTGAGTTATTTTATTTTGTATTCTTTAAGTTTCTTTATTTCATTATTTCAGAAATAGAGAGAGAAATAGAAGCCTCCTTGAGCCTAAGCAGGAGTCTCTTCATGTAAATGAGTGTCCTTATGCACTCCTTTTATTTTTTGAATTTTCCTTCAGCTATTTTAATTTATTTCTGACTGATGCCAGACAAATGAGATGTGTTGTACTTTCCCTCCTTAATAATATGTAGATATAAATATTTACAATTCAGCAGTTAGATAGCTTTAATTCAGGGACTGTCATCAGTAAATCTTTACCTGACTACTGTAAAATATCAATCAACACTAAGTGTGACAATACTTTGAAGAAGATACTGATACCAAACAAAATTAACCTATTAAAAACAAATATATTTCTTTCACATACCCTTCATGCAAAAGCCTGAATAAATGGAGGGGTTTTCCACGATGTCCTGAAAATCAATAGGCTCAGCCTATGTTAGATCAATGAGAGATGTGAATTCCAGAGCCAAGAGCCCCGTTCTAAAGAAAGTACTCTGCCACTGACCCCTGAATGTTCAAATCAATTGACCACAATTATTACTATAATGCATGTGGATGTTTTAGATTGCTGGGACACACACTAGAAAGGACCTTAAAAACAGTATCAGTGTTTTGAATTGCACCTAGAAGTAATCAAGAAGTCAGTTTCGTCAGCCAGTTTAATCACTGCATCCCTAGTGTACAGGGCTCCCTATAATCAGCTCTGCTAAGCAAGTAGAACTTCTCATTCTGAATCAGCTGTAGCTTCTAGTTGGTATTCTAGGGTGGTCCCCCATTTGGTATAACGCCTGTGTAGTGACTGCAACATGCTGGAGACCAGCAAACTGATCTAGCTACAATGATCTGCTATCAACCATGTTGCAAATTCTTGTGATTTTATCCTGATTCCCACAATATCTGTGGATTTACGAAAAGTCCCAACTCTTGGAAACATACAATTTCATTAGAATCTCAGCTTTTATTTAAATAAATATGTCCAGTCCTTTTGGCTATGGAGAAAAGTTTGATAATGGGATTCAAATGCACGCTAAAGGTACAAACACAGAAGAAAATAAAGAGAACCCCAAATGTATTACTTTTAAAATATCTAATTGGCTTAAAACTAATCTCAAGTTATTTGTGTGATTTTTGAATGTTTTGGATTGGGAATATTGTGTCAACTAGAATTAGAGCCATAATCTAAACCTGGGGTTCTTAAACTGGGGGTCGGGACCCCTCAGGGGGTCGCAAGGTTATTACATGGGTGGTCGCGAGCTGTCAGCCTCCACCCCAAACCCCGCTTTGCCTCCAGCATTTATAATGGTGTTAAATATATAAAAAAAGTGTTTTTAATTTATAAGGAGGGGTCACACTCAGAGGCTTGCTGTGTGAAAGGTGTCACTAGTACAAAAATTTGAGAACCACTCATCTAAATAGATGCATTATCTCTAATTCACATAACAGTTGGGTGTCTATGTTGCTCCAGGGAAGATCCACAGATTATTCTCTCTGAGTTATCTACAACCAGTGACCATCCAATTCCAAATCCCCGCAGACTCCATTTTAAAGTCTTCCTTTAGACTTTGAAGTATTCGCTGAATCAGTTTGTTCACTTTGAAAAATGCCCTTTATAGCTTTTCTGTTTAGGGTGAAGTGTTCATGTCCCAATGCGCTGAGGGTTTGTTAAATCTCTACAGCCAGAATAAAACAATAGCACCGAGACGGGTGTTAACTTCAGAGCCTAATTATAGCTCTTTAAATGTCATTTCCAGTTTCACTGCCCAAACAATACACCAGAGACATCCACCAAAGGTGGTAGTTCAATGGAAAAGGACCTACCTGGCATATCCTGATAATTCTTTCATTTGAAAGCATTTTATTATAATAATAAACCTCCGCCATGACCCACGAGCATTTGAAAGCATTTAAAACTAACTAAGTCACATTTTGATTTTGAACGAAAGCTCTTGCAAAATAAAGAGTCACAGGGGGCAGCTGGGTTGATCCAAAGAAACCAAAGTCGTGGTCAGTGAACACTTACACTTGAGTAAGTTCATGTGTGTGTCTTGTCAATGGGCTACTCACATGTATAAGTGTTTGTGTAATGCCGACAGACCCCGATTGTCAGCAGGCGGGATAGAAGCTGGGACCTCTGGAGCTAAATGCATGAGCCTCCACTGCATAAGGTAAAAGCCATATGGCTATTACCTAAGGCTGTAGAGCAGACTCATTAATCTCTCTCTCTAAGTGGTCTCAGTGTCACTGGATGGGACAGAACACCACATCCAGAAGGTGTGTGGGTCACATTTGCAGGATCAGAGATTAAGTACCTGAATTTACAAACCCTTCCTGCCATGAGTGGTTCCATGAAACCATTTCACTGAAGCACTAAGAAGGCCACACTAGAGATGTTCGTCAAAATGAAATTTTTGATGAAGTAGAAAAAATATTTCCACCAAATGTGTTGGTTTTACTAAAGGAAGTCGAAGATCATGAAGTACACAGAGGAGAATTGGAATAGTATGGAAGTGAAACTGAGACAAAAGGAACAAAAGAAGACCTCACAGTAGATGGTTGAGTCACAGAAAGGACCATAGAAATTGGAACAGGGAACAGAGAAGGGACAGGGAAGCATGTGCAGATTTTCAGAGAAGCATCAAGGAGTGCCAGAAAAACATTATGAAAATCCTGAAATCGAGCCCAGTAAAATGGCTGAAACAACATCTCTGGAGGGTTGTCAGAGCTTAGAAGACAGCTGGGAGAGCACTGGAAACAAGTCATATAGTTTTCCAGCAACTGTAACCTATTAAAACAATTGTTAGGTCTGCATTTAATTTGTCCCATTTATAATCTTTTACCATCATATACCAAAGCCACTGTCAAATGCAAAAAGAATAGAGATTTATTTTTGCAAGAAAGAACAATTACTGCAGCTATGTAGTGTATAAATGACCAATCAATCCAAATTGCCATCAACTACAGAAAAAAGGAGGAGGAGAGCATGGCATCCTTTTTCAACATACTTCAGGCAAAAAACTAATGTATCAACTTCCCTTGAGCTTCTTGCTTGCCTGTAGGATTGCAATTGACACTGCTTGGCTTTGGCAGACTGTCCTAAAAATAGCAGCTCTGAAAGTATAATCTTATAAATACAGCCCTCCCACGCTCTTCTCACCCCCCACAAAAGCTTACAAAAGATACGCCTCCGTAGACACAAAATTGCACCTGCTCTCTCTCTCTCTCTCTCTCACACACACACACTCCACAAAAACCCAGAGGGGAACACCAATATACTTAGTTGAACTAAGCAGAAAATCAGGGTGGAATTCCAGATTGGTGCTTACAGATTTCTGAGTGCAAAATGAAAGTCCTCTAAAATAAAATGTTCTTCATTAGATAGGTTTCAGAGTAGCAGCCGTGTTAGTCTGTATCCGCAAAAAGAAGAACAGGAGTACTTGTGGCACCTTAGTGTTAGTCTCTAAGGTGCCACAAGTACTCCTGTTCTTCTTCATTAGATAAGAATTTAAAGTAAATGGGCCAAAGGCAGACTCTATATAAGAGAATGCATCTGCATTGCTACACTACGTCTGGCTCTGGCCCAAGGTCTCTTCTATGTAACTCTGTTGACTGTCAAGCTGGATTTTTTGCAAGAGGTAAGGGATATCCTCAGAGTCCAGACCAACATTCTGTCTAATAACACTGCTTCTAATAACCAACACTGTGAATTCTGCTACAGAAGAGCTGTGTAATGGCTGCTGAGTTTGCCTATGCAGTCTGCATTATTTGTATTTAATGTTACTTTGCAAATACATTACTTTGTGATACCTTAATTATGAAAGGTGTTAACTGATATCAAACCAAAATATAATTCTACTACATAAAACAGGATGTTGTATTTCTCTTTATTTTACAATACATTTACAGTAGTTAGTGTTAACTGTTAGATTGCACAATACATATAGTTTTATTCTCCAAAGAGTATATACAACCTATTCTTGTTGCAAAAGGCCCATTCTGCATTTCAGAGGCATAACCATTTGTATTTCACAACTGACCAATACAATATGAAACTTTCCCTACAATAAATCCTTTTATACATTACATACATATTAGCTTGGAAAACTTAAAAATGTAATAGAGCCTTTGAGTTATCTTAAAATCTCATTAAGAAGCCACATTTCTCTGTCCTTCTTAATCTTTAAATAGGTAAGATAGTGTTGCTCTAAGCTATAATCTTCTTGTTCTGCAAGACTATGACATAGGAAGTTGCTGATTGTGTGCTTTGTGTTAGTCTCTTGATAGAAACGGCCATTTTTAATGTTGTAGTTGCTGCTATATCCTAGGATTTGTTATTATTCCTCATTCTCCTAGATTTATCTACAACATTCCACAGTACCAACCACAGAATTCTTGCTCAAAGGCTGCTCTCTGGGTTTTGGATCTCAGGGTTCTGTTCTTCAGGGTCTTATTGTGGGCCACATTTTCAAAACATCAGTTCTATTTGTGAGCAGAGCATGCAACATTCTCCACACAATTTTTCCACTGCATTACTCGTTCAACTGAAATGAACACACACAAAAAGCAAATCTATTGTTATTATTTCCATTATACAGTCTATCATTCATATAAGCAAGTCATAGTGCCCAACAATTCCGAACAATTAAGTGATAGCTCCTGAAAAGGTTAGGACATACCAATCAGGGCCACCTTAGACTGATAATTTAGATTTTTATGATTTAACTCTGGATGTCTGTCAAGGCCAAGGTACAGGCTAAATCAGGGGGTAGGCAACCTATGGCACTCGTGCCGAAGGCGGCATGCAAACTGATTTTCAGTGGCACTCACACTTCCCTGGTCCTGGCCAGCGGTCTGGGGGGCTCTGCATTTTAATTTAATTTTAAATGAAGCTTCTTAAACATTTTAAAAATCTTATTTACTTTACATAAAATAATAGTTTAGTTATATATTATAGAGTTATAGAAAGAGACCTTCTAAAAATGTGAAAATGTATTACTGGCACGCGAAACCTTAAATTAGATGGAATAAATGAAGACTCGGCACACCACTTCTGAAAGGTTGCCGACCCCTGGGCTAAATCTTAGAACCTGCACCTTTTTTTCTTTTCAGTTTCATTAGATACCACAAGTCTGAGCATACCAATGACATTCAGATCCACTACACAATATGTTTAATTTATTAGGCTTTCTATTGACATTTGGTTTTGAATCACACAGCGCTTAGAATCATAGTCATGTAGTGGATGTGCCAGGATTATAATAATTTTTCAGTTAGTAGATTATGTTAGAAGTCATTCTGTCAAAATGAGTAATTAATAGGAAAGCTGGTCCAGGATATAGTCTTTTAAAAAAAGTCTATTTTAATCCCTAAGAGTTTTCTGTAGTGTCCAACATTGTACTATATAAGTACTTAATAGTAAATTTGTCATCAACTTGTTCTTTGATAACAATTTTTCTTTGAAGAAAGTTAAATTTAAGCTTTTACTGCGGTTTCTGTTTCAAAGGTTATCAATGTACACTCAGCTTTTGTTGTAGTATGAATATTTTACTCTTTTGAACCTAAATTGTATATGTGATGTTGGTATGGAAAGATAATAGATATGATTCTATATAATAGCATGAAGGCTCCACTAAACTGTAAGGAAACCAAATCACTGGCAATGAAAATTAACAGGCTTGCAGAACATTATTTAAAATAATTGAACACTGGTAAAAGGCAAAGTTTTGTGACAAATTAGCTAGTTAGAAAACACAGATTCCTTGCACGTCTCCTTCACAGAGGGCAGACACATTAATACTTGGATTGACAGACACCAGTGGTTTGGAAGAGAAAATGGAAACTGAGTACATGTATTTTGCTGAGGACACTACGTTATTTTGATTAGTAGAAACTAATGGAAAATTATAAGACACTCCAGGGAGATTGCACAGAGAAACTGGGTAGCTTGGTGCAAATGAAACTCAACTTGATTAAGTAGGCAGTATGTGCACTGGCAAAAACCATTTAAACTTCTCATATATGACTCTTTTACAATTTTCAGGTACAGCCTTGCATTGGGAGTAGTGTGGAGCTGCCCACCTCAGAAGAACAGGGAGGCATTGTGTCTTTCGAAACCTTACAGTTCTGAACCTACCTTGCTGAGTGCATTAAAAATAGAAAAATTCAGAATATATTATGACGGTATGATCCTGAGTCTCTTCTCACTTACACTGGGGTAAAACAGAAGCAAGTTTACTGAAATCACTAGTGTCAGTGTCAGACTGGTGTAAATGAGCAGAGAATCATGAATTGGGTTCTACATTAAACAACGATATACCCTCAAATGTTCCCCATGTGCTAGTTTTGTCCCTTCCCATAAGAGAGATGTTGCTAAGTCTGAAAAGGCCTGCCTGGTCAGAGATGGGCATGATTCACCTGATGATGAGAGGCTTCAAAAATGGGGATGATTTAACTGCAGAAAGGAGGGGGGAAATCTAGAAGGGTCTTGACTGAGATTTTATATAAAATCTGAGCATGCCTTCCGGACTGTGCTAACCCCAAAGCAGGGAGTCAATAAAATTAATGACTGGTAAACTTAAACATTACTTTACATAGCATAGCATATAGTCAGTCTCTAAGATTCACTACCACAGAAGGCCATTCAGACAAGTACCGGAACTGCTTTTAAAAGCTCTGGATAATTTTATTAGCTTTAGTCACATTTGTAGCTATTCATATTAAGATAAAGGTGATCAAATATCAGGCTTCAGGCAGGAGCGCCGCTAGCTTTTTTGCCGCCCTAGGTGGCGGAAAGTCCCGCCCCCGAAATACCGCCCCCCACAGAGGCGGCAGAAGGTCCCACCCCCGAAATACCGCCAACAACTGGGGCGGCCGAAGATCCGGCCGTCACGTTCGCCGCCCCCCAAATGTAAGTGCACTAGGCGACCGCCTAGGTCGCCTAATGGGTTGTGCCGACCCTGGCTTCAGGACACAAAATAAATACCTGAAAGTGTCAGGTAGGAATTTTTCCCTCTCTTGTAAAGCACTGCATGAGTAGCTAAGCACGTTTATGAGATTTATATTTTAAATACCTTCTGAGGAAGTATTGTGTACAGGCCAGAGACAGAAGAAGAATACTAGACTTGATTGATCAATGATCTGACACAGGGTAGAATCCTTTTATATCACTAAAGGCATGAATTGCATTATGTATAATATTCATATTATATTCTGATGCCTGAAAACATCATGTCTCTGCTACCAAATCAGATACATCTGTTTCTATGGATGAGATTAATTAGTTTCATGTAGCAATTTGTTCTGGAGCCAAGATACAAAAATAAAACAAAAAACAAAAAAATGCCCCCACAATTAGGGGAGGGAGGAGGATGGGGTGCCAACCTCTATGTGCATCAGAAAGTTTGATTTGCTTTATTGGAAACTTGGGAAGTTTGGCCATTTTACAGATACATTATGTTAATGTGATGTGACTGTTAGAATATATATACAATTGCATTGTCCTATAATGGTATAAGCCATTGACAGGAGACTTCAGGTGCTTAAACAAAAAAAAACAAAACAAAACAAAAAAGACAACAATATGAAGAATGTATATTCATTCTGGAAGGAATTGTTTTTCAAAGATAAAAATCAAATACATCAGATAATAAAAATTTATACAGTAAATGTTTATTTTGTCATTTCCCAATTCAGTTCTCATTTTTATAATGTTTACATCAGTATTTGTCTTATTTTTACACTGTACTTCTTCCTGCACAGTGCAAACAAAGAATGTTGCACTTAACTGTGCATGATAAAAACCCAACAACAGGAGGCAATGCAAGGGATCCACAACCTGTATTCATAGAACATGGGCTGCACAGGCACTACACTACCTGGTAGCCAGAATGAGGCCTACATCCCCAATCCTGTACTGTGATATCCACATGGGTGTATTACTGAACTCATGCAGATCACTATGAAGGACCAGAGCTTAAGAGGGAAACACATGATTAAGCCAATGTCTTTTCAGACACAGCGATACCCTACTTGTTTTTCAGCTGACAGTCATGAAATTAAAATTGCAGGAGTGCAAGGAGTTGAAATTTATGTCCAACTCATTGTGCAGGAGTACAGTTTGCACTTAACACTGCTTGTGCCGTATGCCTAGCCTCTGCTCACATTGCATGGGAGGGCAGAAACATTGTGCTTCTTGCTGCCCATAATGTCAGAATTTACAGGATTAAGACCCATACTTAGGCTATGTCTACACTACATCATTTACAGTGCTGTAGCACTTCTGGTGAAGATGCTCTAAGCCGATGGGAGAGAGCTCTGCCGTCAGCTTAATACAGTGGTGGGCAACCTGATTGCGGGCCGCAGATTACCCTGATGGGCCGCAGGTTGCCCACCACTGGTTTAACTCCTGCCTCCGCGAGAGGCGGTAGCTATGTCAGCGGGAGAAGTTCTCTTGCTGACATAGCGCTGTCCACACTAGCGTTTAGGTCAGTATAACTTACATAGTTTGGGGGGCGGGGGGGTGTGTGTGGATTATTCACACCCATGAGCGACATAAGTTATCCAAAGTAATTTGTAGCGTAGACATAGCCTTACTGTAGTATAGGAATTTGGTAGTAGCCCTTTAAATTGTTTGGGGGATCTTTTCTTGGGCCTTCCCGTCTTCCATTGCTATGGTCATCAGAACTTTGCCAAAGCAGCAGTGTAAATAGAGAGCCAGGCCTTGAATATTGGTCCACAGTTAATAAACACTATTATTTGGAATCCAACTATGCATGTGTAGGTTCTCCATATTATTAATGTGTAAAGACCAGGGACTCAGCTGACAATGAGGATGTTCCAGGAACACACTGGAATAGAGAGTGACTGCAGAGACCTAAGGAAAGTAAAACTAAAACTGCAAACTGCACAGTGTTCATGTGGGAGAAAAAAATCCAAGATAGTTTATGGATACCTGGAATGATCATGTCACAGACAGGTCCACTGTCTCATCGGGTAGAAGTAGCACCAAATCAGTTTTTGAGCACCAGTTCAGCAAAAGATGCTTCATCAGTGATGGCTGTTAAATATATTGAGTCTACAATACAGCCTATCAATGACTAGTGATAGTACCAGCGAGTCTCATGTCCTTGTTTCTACTACAAGCAACCCTAACACTACAGAGCAAGAAGATGGTGTCAGATGCTCGTTAGTCATTAGAAAACCTCCCCAAGTAGCAGAGTACATAGGTAGGTAGGCCTTGTATATTTGTATGTAGTTGATAAACAGTTATTTGGAATCCAACTATGTATTTATGGGTTCTCCATATTATTGTGTACAGAGAAAGGACACAACACTTACCTCATGATAATGTTTGTGAAGCTAAGCTAATTAATGTTTGTAAAGCATTTTAGAGGGAAGGTGCTATAAAAGGACTATTAATATAATGTGCAGAATCTGGAAAGATGTATATATATTCCACTAAGGATGTCAGAATCAACTTTCCGTTCACAGTATGAATACTATGCTCATAAATCTCTATTTTATAAAGGAATTTGCAAACACTACCTCTACACACAACTTCAGATATTACCTTTTGCACAGTTGAAATGGTATAGAGGAATTATATTGTCCCTTGAAGAACAGCGTGACAAAATTATGCTAAAATATGAAAGTATATACCCAATGAAACATTTTATGTGGAAGTATATGTAGATTAGCTAATCTTCTTTCTCTCTCTCCACACACACACAGGTTTCCCCCCTAAAATAATAATAATTAATCATAAATAAATAATGATAATAATAAAATAGGTTCACTCATTCATTTGCCATCACTAAATTTTATTTTATACTGAAAAGCTAAGGATAACATTTTGTTAATGAGAGAGATTAAGTTACACATTTAAACCATGTGTATCTACAGTAGCACAATTAAGAGCTGTATAGAAGCACTATGTAAAGGAATGGAAGGTGGATGATGCATAGTGGGCTAGAGTCTGATCTAATTTACACTGGTGTAAAACCAAAGTAATATGGTTGAAGTGAATGGTTTTTCAATGGTTTTACACCAGTGTGAATTCACAGTCAGGCCCTGCATGCTTAATCTTGATCTCACTGAAGTTAATGGCAAAGATCCTATTGACTTGGAGCAAGGTTCTATTTGAGCAAGAGCGTGCCCTTTGACTGCTCTTCTTTAGGTACTTATTAATGAACACTGACAAGATTGTGCTGGAAACCACATTTATTGTACTGATCACCACCATCTGTCTAGGTTTCCATATTGTACTCATCACTATTTGATCAGCGTTCTGCTTTTTTAAAAATTCTCATTAATATACTGTACTTCTAGGATAATAATTTTTAACCTAATAGATTGCCCAGCTCAAATCCATTCAACATTCAGTAGCAACCAGAATTTGAAAGAGTAACATGGCATAGATTCATTATTATTATTTATCATTTGTATTACCGCAGCACCAAGGAGGAGCTTCACTCATGGACCAGAATACCATTGTGTCAGGCACTGTACAAACACAGAACAAAAAGAGGGCTCCGACTCCAAAGAACTTAGAGTCCATTATTAATCAATCAGAAATTAACCAGAAAAAAAGAATAAATTCAATTAAGTCTCCAATCCTCTCCTTGTATAAAATCAGGATTTATTCTTTCATATTAGAGCCAGAAAACTATTCTTATGTTTCAGATAGGATGGTATACGTTCATTAAGGATTTATTGTTGTTAACTCTGGCTCTGATCCTGCAATGAACTCTGTTTATGTGGTGCTCAGAGCTCCCACAGAGCCCTGTTGACTTCAATACACTGTCCATTTTCTTAATGACATTGTTAATGTCTACCGGAGGGGAGAAGAGATTGTCAATCACCTTACAAAACTAATGTGCATGAGGGAAAAAAGGCAGTGCATTTTCACATTTGTTCCGTTGAAAGAATAAGAGGCAGGAGCCAAGGAATATGAAAATGTAGAATTTGTTCAAAATGCCTCGTCTGGAAAGAGGTCAGGAGAAAACTGTGAAATGTTTCATAGATTCTGCTGAGTTTGGATAAATATCTGTGTTTTTCAGAAGCTGTTCCAGATTTCAGAAGCTGTTCCAGGAAATTAGGGAATCGTACAAGAACAGGCTTTTTGGATATTTTTCAGACACTTCCAGGCTATGAGTACGCCAGAAATAATGCAAGAGCTCCCTTTTTCCGTGGTATTTTGGTACTTTTGTTTCCAGTCCCTGTCTGAGAGTAGGAAGTCCAGAGGCATGTAAGCATTTAAAAAGGAAGATGAGTAAGTGAACCTTTTCCAGTTCTCAGCAAAGATTCTGTTTGAGTTTTTGGTGAAGGAGAGAGCGGGTTCTGATTTTATTCCAACCAGTTCACCCAATTCTACTTCAAATCCATTAATTAGTGCTTTGTTAAAGGAAAACTTGGCAGGAGCAGCAGAGTTACCAAATGGTTGGCTTGTTACCAAATGGTTTTCTAACAACACAGTCAAGTTCATTCTCTGTCACTGATTGGATACTAACACAAGGTGCAGGCAAAAACAAAACAAAACAAAAAGATTAATCTAGTTTTCAGGGTGAACAGTAACAAAAGAATAACCTCTTTGCACAGTGTTCCCTCCTTCTGCTTAGGAAAACAACACAATAACTTACCAAAACATTGACAAAGGGGCCCTTTTACCAAATGACGAACCTAATAGGCTTGACTAATGCTTGCTTTGTTTTGAAGAAGACAGTTCCAATGTTTCATTTGCTGTCCCTCAGTACTGAACACGTAACAGAAGGTTCTATTCTTGAAGTTCATCGCAGAACCAATTTATTCTTGAGAGTTACAGGGAAGTGGGAATTCAGCTCCTAAAGAGCCACTAGAGATATGGGCAGCTATGGAAAGATGGTGACCCAAGTCCCATAGTCTGGTGGGGAACACAAAGACAGATCCTCAGCTGGTGTGAATTGGATGCTCCATTGAATGCCAATTTACACCACCAGAGGATCTGGCCCACAGAATCAAGTGGGACATAAAGGATATGAGAATGGGGAAATATGTGAGTTCTATCATTTCTAGCTGAAAACACCAAGAGAAAATAAGGTCGAGGTACCAGCAGATGCATTATAGTTGTATTGTTTTCCCTTTCCCTGTCTGTGCATCTGACAACTGGGCAGGAAAGGCAGTTGAATCTCTTCAAATAACACACAACAGTTGCTTGATAACTCCATGACCTTCCTGTTAAGACCAAGGGCTGCAAACACACAGAATCCCTCTGACCTGTGACACCTTCAACACTGGAAGTTGTTGACCAACTCTCCAGTGTCAGGAAACAACTGTCTGCCTGTGACAAGCTGAATTTATCCCACCCTATGCCTATTTGTGCTCATTTATTAAAACACTGCTATCTACAGGGGTGTGCTTTAAATCAAATACCCACTGTTTTGTAAGTTAGCTGTACTAGTAGACATACTAATCATTTTCGGATTATATATAGAGTCCTACTTCTCTTCCTGTTGATAATATGAAATTAGGTTCCAAAATTAGAACTAGATTGCAGAACGGTAGTTCCAGAAATCCTAGCAAACATTCTTTGAAGTCTTAACATTTTTCATATAGGAATGTCCACATTTAAAAGCCATTGGGTCTAATTCTCTGTAGATGTAAATTTTGCACATCTATGTTGAACCTGTCGAGCTTCACCAGTTTATGCCAGCGGATAAATTGTCCAGTTAGTAATATTTGAGCCATGAACAGAATAAGATACATAAGCAAATTCTGTGAGCTCTTTCAGCTAGTTGCTTTCTAAGGAAACCTAGTTAATTTAAAACAAAACATCCTCATGTAGCTGTAGGAAGCCCCGTGTTAAATCATATTTTGTTCCTAATTTTTCCAAATGCTCTTTTACTCACTGAAAGGCCTTGCACAAAATTTCTTTCTACAAAATACTCCTTGAGTTGTTTTTAAAGTTCAGAAAATAATTGCCTGCCTAGATGCACTTATGGATTGGCATGGATATTCTAGAAGGAACACATAACGAGCATGCAGTGACAGAAATGTTGTTGACAGCTATAAATTAGCTGCTTTATTTTTAAAATGAAGCAACTTTCACACTCCTTTCTCCACCATGCAGTATTTCTGTATTCTTTACAAAATAGATATTAAGTAACTTCATGCTTAGTAAATAAAAACTAAATTACCCACGACTCATCACTTGAAATAGGTCTGTCTCCACTGGCAAATGGACACACTTTGTATTTCATACAGGTATATTCTTCAATATTGGCTTGCTTTCTTCCTCATGTCACCACTAGCTCCTTTTTCCATCATCAAGTTCCTCTGAATTGTTGTTGATTTTGCAAACTTACTTCTGCTGTGTAGTGCTTACTCGTGCAAGTAGTTGCACTGAAGAACATGAGATGGCTTGTCTGAGTAAACTCTACTTGCTTCTGGAGGGGTTATACAAGATCAGACTCAAAGGTTGAATGCAGTGGATTTGGGAGATTTGGAGGGGTAAAAAAAACATTGTCATCACTGCCAGTTCCAACAAGAGGCCCATGGCAAACCTGACCATAGTTAACAATTTGGAAAAGGTTTCAATGTATGAAGTTAACTCAAAACTCTTCCACTGGCACTTGCCACTAGTTTAGATTTTAATTGTCTTATTCTATAAGACCCATCGAGAACTGAAGCTGCATATCTGGATATTGTTTGTTGAATAAATTTAAAATCACTGGATTTTTCCCTTGTTCTTTTATGTGAAGGAATAGCAATGGATTGAGCAAGTCATCCAGTAGGATAAATAACTGTTAGACAAGCTTCTCCTCACAGCTCTGTTGACTTCACTTCTGACATGCAACACCCTTAATTTTCCAGTCCTTGCCAACTATTACACAAAGACTACCAAGAATTCCATATTAAGTTGTCTTTGTTATATAGATAAATTGCCCTCTAGGGACAAGAATGAGACCACCACATTCATTTTCAGATATTACTTAAGATAAAGTATTTGTGCATGCTGGGAAACACTTCAAACAGTTCTTGCAGGAATCATGTTGCCCCAACCAGGACTGTCCTTGGATCTCTCTCAAGGAGAAGGAAGCTGCCCAATGCACAGCTCCCCAATTTCAGATGGTAGAAGCAGCATATGGTTTCTACAGGCTCAGTAGTAGTGGTGAGCTGCTAGCCCCCACTTTTCACCCACTTCCTTTCCGTCCAGACCTGATCCTGCACCCACTGACATCAGTGGAAAAACACCCATAGACTACAGTGATGTAGGATCTAGACTGTATGGCGCTGACACCCTGTGGAGTCCCCCAGGAAAAAGGGAAAAGCATGCAACAAAGGTGCAGTCCCTCTTTCTGTGTCCTCACACCAGCCTGGATCCGTCAACAGATGATAAACTCCCCTCTCCTTTCATGGCTAGAGGGTAAGAGCCACTTTATTAAAAACCTTAAGTTTCAATGACAATCTTCACTGCAAATACTCATCTTTAACCTCTAAATACCCATCAGCTTTAATCTGGACCAGGCCACACAGCCAAAGTTGGTATATGGTGAAAGTTACCAATTTTTTGTCAAGTTCATTACAAATGTATTAAGACTTTCCTAAGTAGGAAAGAAAGAAGTTGATTACTAGAGGCAGAGGAGCATGAAATATGAATGATAAAATGTTACTCCTTCAAATTCCAAGATTTTGACATTTTGTTACAAATTCAGAAAGGACCCATTTCTGCATACATTTTTCAAAGCTATATGCATTTTTATTAGCAAACATGGGCCCAATTGCACTGGAAAGTGGCTGAACTCCAGAAGGCCAAAGGTACCTTTCACACTGAAACATTAAAGGGGGCTAAACCTGAGAAAGAGACAGAAACATTATTTTCTTGTGAAATTTCAAGAAATAGTTATTTTTGTACACATCTGTTCAGAACTCCAAAGTCAACAGACTGAGCTATTCTTACTTATTTTCATTTTGCTAATTACACTAGAATTAATTTACAGTTTGTTAGTAAGTTTTCCCACACGTCCCCTTATTACATTAACACATATTTACAGCTACCAGTGAGGATACAAGTAAAAATATCGAACAGATATTTTTCTCCAGAATCTTTTAATACAATGTATTTTACCATTCAGTTAGAACGTGCCGTAGAAGAACATTTATAATAATAGTCTTTCAGCACTTATAATAGGTCACTGGTTATTGAAGGAGTGCACAAGAAAACAACACTGTCTTGGCTATCCTATAGTAGCTCCTAGTCCTATAGGAGAACAACCAATCAGCAGATTTTTATTGCAGCTAGAGGGCAGCAAAGGACCCATGTAGTTTTGGGCTGCACATGCAGACATGGCACAAGACAGAGGTAACATCAGTTGCCCTTTGCATAAGACTGGTTCAACCACCCAATGAATATTGTGTTCAATTTTGAGACTTTTATTACCAAAAAATATAGAAAAATTGAAGGGACCATCTAAACTGCTGTGGGGCTAGGTGGGCTGGGGAAAGAGAAATATGCCTTACAAGATGATTCAAGGTAGATATCATTACATCTTTTAAATATTCATTAACACCTAAAGGAGGGAGAGGAATTATTTTGCATTTACATGCAGTATATGACTAGAAAGAATAGGGCTGAAAGGAAAACTCTAGACTAAATCTCAAGAAAACTGTCATGACAACTAAATGTATGGTACACCCAAGAGACATCATGGAAGCCTCATCACTTGGCATATTTAGCCTGATTGTACTAATGAATGTAAAATAGGGAAGAATCCTTCACCGGCATTGATATGAAATGGATCAGCTAATAGGTCTCTTCCATCTGTACATTATGTGGTTCTATTATCTCCAGGAAGACAAAGATACCTAATAAACACCGAGATCTTTTTTCTTCAGCCTTAACATATTAGAATCTATATGTAATTAAATAAAAAATTGCTGTAATAGACTGCTAAAATCTTGTAATGGCCTAGATAGAAGTTCACATACCTTCTCTCTGTTCGGACATACTTTGAGTTAACAGGAACACAGGAGCCCATGGTGTTCTAATTAACCATCTGCTAAACTCCAGAACTCATTCCAATTGTTTTGTTGCTGGATTAAAATATTGTGTACATTAAAATACAACATACATGATAAATATAACAACACTACTGTGAGCTCATGTCATATACAACTGCATCATTTTATTCATGTGTGCATGTAAAGAAGTGGCAGCAACTTATGAAGGGCTGTGGAGTACTTGGTTCAGTTTGGACAGATGGCCCTAAATATATGAGCAGAGCAGAGGGATCCTTCAAGGATTTAAACCTATGGTGGCCAGAGACCTTCCATTCAATTAATTTGTCCAGAAGGAACTTTCTACTCTTCTATGAGCACTGTATTTTGAGCCTATGATCCATACGTGCCCCCATCACTCCATTAGTCATTGTTATTTCCCTCATTTGGTTTAATCTCCCCCATTTTCAATACTTTTATCAAATTCAGTTCTGTCGATCTCATGATTTTGTCGTCTCATGATGTTCTCACACGTTCAGTGTTTTTATTAAAGCTCCAACTTCTATAGACACCTACTTGTGAGACTCTGAGCTTTCATATACATATACACCCACACAATGTTTCTAGCCTATACAGTTGGGGAGAAAAGTTGAACAGATGAACCCTAAAGGCTCAAAACTAGGTTAAATTTAGGGAAAAAAAATAAAATGTCATGATTTTTAGGATAATCTCAGGATTTTGGGGGCCTGACTGAGGATTTTTGTTAAACACATGAGTTAGGGAGGGGTGGTGATGGTGGTTATCAATATGGCATCCTGTCCTGAGGAGGTAAGGTTATGAAAGAGGCAGCTGCTAGAATGCGAGTCCTATCACACTGGATCATCTTTCTGGGATTATAATATTTCTCCCTGTAGGCTGAGAACATTAATTGGAAATGGGGCCTAAAATCTTTCCTGAATCTAGAACCTCTGGGTCCTGACTCCACACCACGAGTATAAATTCAGTTGTATCGCTGGTACTCTTTCAAAATGTTCCAGTACCCCCCACACACTGGAATACCTGCCAACCATGGAGAGTACAGTCATTTTGGTATCCATCGGACTGATCCTGAAGTACTGCCACGTCCTTCACTGTGTTGTAATGTGACTCCTGGAAAAAGCTTAGCATGTCAGCAGATTGGTGTCATCTCCATATCGCTAAATAAAATGTGCCCAGCTGAACCCTATAGGCCAAATTCTGCCCTTGAATGTCCACAAATAGCTCTCATTGAGCTCTTCTTTGCTGTATATTTTTTATAGTGTCTGGGAAATAATTTAAGAAAAATAGAGGGTCAGGCAGCTGGCCCAGGGGTTAGTGCTACAAAGTGAGAGATTCGGGATTGCTCCCTGATCAGCTAGAATCTAGCAGTATTGCAGAGGCGCTACATTCAGCATCTGTGGGAGGGAAAGAACTCTCATAACATGCTGCAGTGGCCCCTCTCTAGCCAATACAGGAATGACACTGATGAGGTTTGAAGACAGCCCTCTACACTTCTTTTTGCCAGAAATTAAGTTGCTGCAATGGGAGAAAATAACTGACAGAGTGCTGAGGGAATTCTTGGACCCCAAAAGACAATAAGACAGCACGAATAAATAAAAGGAGAAACTGCTCCCAGGGCCTACTTGTTTGGCTTTCCAACCCCAACAGTTTCTTGTTATTTCTATAGACAGTTTTATTTCTTAAAAAAAAAAAAAAAGAATAGGGATGATCTAAGACAGTTTTGCAGCATTTCTATTTTTTGTACTGACATCTAATTTTAATGTCAATATTAATCAGGCTGTTATGACTTAGGAGACATGATAACATGCTCATTATGATAAAAGAAACAGAAGCTTTCAGATCTTCATTAGTAGTAACTGATGGATGAGCATGAGTTCTGCAACAACTGGGGAGAATCAGAGCACTCAAACTACATTAAGCACATGTTTTTTCTGATTGACATCAATGGGCCTTAAGCATGTGCTTAAATGCAGTGCTGAACTGGGCCAGTAAAGAGTAATATGGTACAATAAAGACCACATTTAACAAGAGAAATAGGAAATAGTAGCCAAGTGAACATACCAAAATAACATTGAAAGAGGAACCTGAGCTTTGACATCTCCTGATCGTATTTGTTTTAAGCATTCAACCACTACTAACAGCTTTTTTAATTTTTTAATTGATTTAAAAAATCTTGGTTGCCATACGCGTCCAGATTTGGGTTGCCAAGCATCCGGTTTTTGACCAGAATGCCCAGTCAAAAAGGGACCCTGTTAGTTCCGGTCAGCATTGTTGACCAGGCTGTTAAAAGTCCAGTCAGTGGCGCAATGAGGCTAAGGCAGGCTTTCCACCTGCCATGACTCCACACAGCTCCCGGAAGCAACCAGCACGTCCCTGCGGCCCCTAGGCGCAGGTGCGATCAGGGAAGCTGATGCTGAGATGGTGCTTGGGGTGGGGGGCAGCAGATGGAGCTTCCCTGATTGCACCTGCACCTGGCGGCCACTTCCTGAGAGCCATAGTAAGCGCCACCAAGACCCCTCATCCCTGGCACCACCCAAGAGCCCGCACCACCCCAGAGCCCTCATCCCCCATCCATACACCCCATGCCCCAGCCTGGAGCCCTCTCCTGCACCCCAAACCCCTCAACCCCGGCCCCACCCCAGAGCCCACATCCCCAGCTGCAGCCCTCCCGCACCCCAACCCCATCCCAACCTGTTGAAAATGAGTGAGGGTGGGGGACAGCGAGCGATAGAGGGAGGGGGGATGGAGTGAGCGGGGGGGGCGGGACCTCAGAGAAGGGGCGGGGAAGCGGTGTTTGGTTTTGTGCGATTAGAAAGTTGGCAATCCTAGTACAGTTACAATAGATAAGTCTGTTCTTCTCAAGAATGGCTTTCAAGAAGGATGCAAAGGCTGTGAATTTCTCCTTTTCATTGTACCAGTCATTTGCAGAAAAGGCTTCCTCTCCTCAACAGCTAGATGTGTGTTAAGAGGAGACACTTATCTTTTATTTAAAGGAAGGATACAGCAGAGGTTTGTTTCATATACATGGGCCCATATAGGATAAGCTTTTGGAAGTGTTGTCAAGCTGTCCTGTTAATGCCTGGCAAAATGACTCACTGGACTTCATCACAGGAAAGGAAATGGAACAGAATAAAAACGGAACAGGATGGGGGCTTGAAGAGGAAAAAGAGTAGGGAGAGAAAGGAAACAGGACTGTTTAACGAGGTTACAAGTTCTGTAACTGTGTAAGATGAATGATATTTAACAGCTTGTGATGGTTCTGTGGGTACCCAGGACTGTGAGTCTCCTTGTCAACCCCCACTTCTAGTGAGAAAGCCCGTGCCATGGTGGCTAGCCCATTAGCCGCTCAAGCACTCTCTTTCAGACTATGCCAGCCCAGTCTTTACCTTGCAGGGGAACAATAGATGCACCCAAGTTCCTGAATCTCTGAAGCATTCCTCTGCGATATCCATCCTTTCTGCTAGGATGGAGCATCACCAAGACATATTATTCCCTGGTCATTAACTTTTACTCCAAGTCCATATAGCATATTTTCAGGATAGTTATATTATTCCTTAAATGTTACCCATACATAAATCTCACAATGTTTATGAATCTTGACAAGTTACGAACTCTCTATAGATACCTTACATGTTACTCTTCATGGATAAATACCCTGCAAGGCATGTGTTTGGTGTAGTGAGTTTGTCAGGTCTGAGCTGAGAGTTGTTCACAAAGAACAGTGGACGCTTTGCCAGGGGGCTTGTGTATGACACAGCATCTTTGCAGTGAAGCTACAGACGTGTATTGCCAATTGTTCTTAGAACTTTTCAACTAACCTTGAGATTCATCAGTCTTTCCATTTATTAATATCATGTGTGTTCTGGTCTCACTTATAGGTAGACTAGGGCATCACAGAATTTGCTGGGTAGGTTTCCAAAGAAGGCTAGAGAGGCATTCCATTCAGTGTGTACCCCTTATACAGTCATATGGGTATAACTTCACCATCTAAGTTCATGGACTATAAACAACAACATCTGTAGCCTCCTCCATAAAGGAAACAAACAGCCACAAAATGAAACTTCATCATTTAAATCGGGGGGGGGGGGGAGAGGAATTGAAATGGTCAGGAAAATATATCTATACAGTATAGGAGAAGCAGACATAAAGGAATTCTTTCTGGCAATGCACTGATTGAGAACAACTGTGCTTCTGTCCATTGCAATATGAATTTATACATCTGACTTAAAACCCACCAGAACATAATGAACACATCATACATAGCCCTCAAACTATCTCAGCAGCATACCGACATGACTCTTTTACTTGCAAAAGTATGGAGTTGCCTTTTTTATTCTAATGAATTGGTAGAATGTGTAAAAGTTCCTCTACTCAAAATATTTTTACAATGAAAGAGCCATAACTATACAAGCTATTATGTCATTTTGAGCAAAAATCAAATAGAAAACAATGTACGGATTGTCTCAGTAAACACATGTTCATGATAACCTACTGCAAAGCATCTTACTAGGCTCAGAGTAACTGCAAATGTGTCACTTGTGCGACTGACCTTCCGACTGACTAAAATGAGAATTTGGGTTTGCAAGGAAAACTTCTGGAACTTACTGTAAAATAAGTACAAATAGTATATTCTCACAGAAGCTATTAGTAATATTAGAAACAAAGCTGGTTCCAATACCTTCCCTGACTCAAAACTGAGCTTTGGGGTTGAAATTTCTCATCCTGCACCAGATGCAGATCTACAGTTGTATTTTATCATGATTTCAAAATTCTGAAGGGATACTGAACACTGGCAAGATGAGTATATCGCAAAACAAAATAACCTAAGATGCAAAATGTCATGCTTGAGAAATCATCTTGGAAAATGCCTGATAAAGGGATCATTTTTCAATTGTACATTCTGCCCCCAAATCTCAGATTCATACTAGTTTCTAAAATATTTCTCACTTTTAGACTCCAGAGTGACACCTGCTGGATTAAATGAACAGAAGGGTGGATATCCCCATTATACAGAAGGCTGCATGATCATCCCTGAAAAGAACAGGAGTACTTGTGGCACCTTAGAGACTAACAAATTTATTAGAGCATAAGCTTTCGTGGACTACAGCCCACTTCTTTGTATAGTAAAATAAGGTTGTACAACAATTTTCTTTTCTGTGTATAGCAGGTATCCACTGGCAGTTAGAGACAGATGGGAATAAATATTTTTAAAAATCACAAAAAAATGAATATCAATACAAATCTAACTGCAAAGGAGATCCCAGCACAATATTTTAAGTGGTGTTAGGTTCTCCCCTCCACCCACCAAAATATACTGATTAACCAACAGCTTAATGCACTCAAATCAATTACTACCTACAATGATTTTCTATAACAGCCATCATCATTATACACACAAAAGAGACAAATAAGAATATAAAGAGTTCCATTGTATATAATTTCATACTACTACAGTTCCTGCAGTTTTCAAATGTGGAATAGCATTAAAGAGCCCTAGATAATGTTGAAAGAAGGGTTTTAATTACTATGGTATCAATAAGACTATTAAGAATAAATACAATTTACTAAACACTAAAGAGATCATTGCTTTAAAAATAAAAACCTCTATAGAATATTCTTTAGAAAAAAAGTTTTATCATCACTGTGTTTAATTCATAGAACTTGGTATTCCATTTTGAGCCTGACTAATACAAGCTATATTCTGCACTCCTTACTCAGACAAAATTCTCCCTGAACTCAGGGGGACTTTGCTGGAGTAAGACATGCAGGATCTAACCATGTATCAATTGATGTCTTCTAACATTCCATTAGTTGTTTATTTGTCAGGTATGGTTTAATGATGTCCAATGGAAACTGAATTTCTTGGAACAGATCCTCAGCTGGTGTAAAATGGGACATTTTCTTTAAGTTCAACAGAGATATGCTGATTTATACCATCTGAGGTGCAGTAACCATTACTTAGTTTAAGTCAAGCCAGTTTTTTAAAGCTTAGTTCACTTTAGAAATAATGACTTTCAACTGTATCTTATATCCTGGGAAAGTGGCTCTAAATAAATCACTTTAGTCCTACAGGACAATGTATACTGTAGCAATGATTAAAAGTGTTTGCACAGAGGTAGGGCAGAAAAAAGAATAGCTTTTCTGGGGAAATGTAAACACCATAAACAAGCCAGAGGAACCAAAGGCAGACATGCATGAGAAATAAGAAAACAAGACTTTGATTGAAAATGCAAAAGTTAACTCTTCCAAGTCTGCCTGTGTTTCAAGAATAGAACAAAGAAAATGCTGCAAAAGCAAAGATACTTGATGAAAGCTAATTTAATTCATGTTTATAATTCTGGAGTGTTTACAGTTCTCTAAACAGAAATTAGATAAGGAATGGTCTAATTTCTGCTTCTCTCTGTGTAATGTATATGTATATATATATATATATGTACATATATACATATATATTATACTGAAAATATCTCACTACAAAGAAGATAGTGTAGAGAATTTTAATTGATGCTACCAAAATAAATACAATTTAAAGAGAAAGGGGTTTGAACAGTAATGGGACATATTTATCTGGTTTATAAAAACAAGAATGGCACTGAACTGTATTCAATTTCAAATATTGATCCTTGTGCCTTGTATTTTTTTTCTGAAGAACACAGGAATTGAATGGACAAACCGGATTAGATCCAATTTGCATGATATCTTTTTAAAACAGAATATCTCTGATTATTTAAGAAATCATTAATCAAATCATGAATGAAAAACAGCATGGTGTGGACAACAACAACAAAAACCTATCAAGTTTTTCTCATTTAAAAGCTATTTTCTTGACAAAAATCAAGGTTGTAGAATTATTCACTTGTTCCTAAAATCAATGCTATGCTAGAATAAATTCCAACATTCTGGCACGTTATACATTAAAGTCTTAAACATTTCCCCTCCTAACTGAGAAACTAAGCCTAGGGAAGGTGTTTTCAATAAGCATACCTCTTAATCAATTACACTTTTTGATCTCAAGTTGATGCGCCACCAATGACAAGCTATTATACATGCTTTTACAGCAGAGGTGAATTTGGGCTGTGACTTTATTCCAGTATTCTGTATACATTCATAAATGACAGCTAAACAGTATGCATAGAAGGAATTTTACTACTAAAACCAAGAAAACTAAACAAATGCACTGAAGAGAACAACTTCTTAAAGAAAGCTTAAGTTAAGTAGCCTACAGAAATGTAGAAACTAACTTTTCATTGAAATTGCTCATAAAGTAGCACAAGGCATCTTTAATATTTACTATAAAACTTACTAGAAATATATTTTTAATATCACTGCATATACTTTAATATTGGAAACAGACTGGGTTCGGTATTTTCTTAGAGGGAGTTACTGAAGTATTCAAATAAGTTTGCCTTTGTGATTTATGAAAGTTTTGTGGGCCCAGTCCTACAGAAGCCTCACACCCGAGTAGTTCTACAGCAGGCAATGGAACAACTTGCATTTGCAAGATCTAATCTGAGCAAATATTGGCAGGACAGGCCGGTTTTATTCTTTATTTCCTGCTATTCGGATTCAGAAACCTTTACTCATGTCGAGTAGTAATTTACTCCATGAGCAGTCCCACTGAAATCAATGGAACTCTTCAGAGAATCAGGTATTGCTCACCAGGCATAAGCATGGCAGAATCTAACCCCCACTGAAGTTTACTCAATACTTCCAGACTTAAAATGAATAATCAATATCAAAATTTTTTGAAATTACTAAAAAATGTCTATCAGCAGCCTGTCAGGAAAAAAAGAAAAAGGTGTACATCCTGATATCTGTGATGCAGTTAATTCCTCAACACAAAACTAAAACTAACTATAACATAACATGCACACCTTTGGTGAAATGCTGGTCAGTGGACTTCAGTGGGGCTAGGACTTTATTTGTTGTGCCAAATCAGAAAAAAAAAATTGTTTGTTGGGACAAATCTTGCATTTCTGAAAATTGAGCAGAACTTCCACTGAAGTCAATGGGAGTTTTGCCTGCTGAGGGTCAGTGTGTGTTTGGGTTGAATCACCGAGCAAGGTATCACAGCTTGAATAAGCCTGGGAGAATCAGGATGTTGAGTACCACAGAATTTGGTCCTAAATTTGGTCAGACCCATGGTTTGTAATCAGGTATACTTAATACTTTTCTTTTGTACATCAGATCATTTGAGCCAAACTGCTCAGCATCACTGGTTGGTTGTCACGTATAAAAATAGGCTAATAATGTTAGATTAGGGCCTTGCTCCTGTAAACACTTACACACATGCTTAATGTTGCAAGTGTGAGGAGTCCAGTTGAAGTCTCTGGTACTACTCACTTGAGCAAAGTTAAGCTTGGGAAAGATTGGAGTCTAAACCATTTAGCGGAAACAGTTGTTGAAGGCAATTATTTCTAGTATTCAGTTAATTAAAACAACATTAGAACTGATTTCTGTTTTTTTTATTGTTTGATTTTATCAACACTAAATGCCTTTTGCCCCACACCTATTGCCAAAGCAAGATAAAGAGTTTGGGATTGATCCTCAGATCACTGAGAGTTTGACCTCAGTGGAAGCAGAATCATATGAGATTCTTCAGAGAATACTGTATCAATACAGTAACTGGCTAAAACACGGTGCCTAAAATAGATAGCATTACCATGTCTGAACTGCTACATTAATCACACATGGAAAATATATATGTAGTAATACACAACATACAGCAGAACACATCCTCCCTCATCCTGCTGATTTCTGTGTGATCTTTAAAGTAGTAGTTTTCAACAGGGGTCTGCAGACTATGTCCAAGGGGTCTGCGAAAGACAAAACTAAAACCGGACTGAACAGAATTGAACTATATATGCAGACAATAGATTTCCAAAGAGCTCTGTACCTCCAGTTGAAGATTTTTAGGGATACGCAAATGAAAAAAGGTTGAAAATCATGACTTTAAAGAAAAGATACAGCCAATAAAGCCTACTATCAGTCATGCTGATCTAGATTAGTGTAACTCCTTTGATTTCAATGGAATTACTCTAGATTTAGAAAGGTTTCAGAGTAGCAGCCGTGTTAGTCTGTATCCGCAAAAAGAAGAACAGGAGGACTTGTGGCACCTTAGAGACTAACAAATTTATTAGAGCATAAGCTTTCGTGGACTACAGCCCACTTCTTCTAGATTTAGAGGCAGTGTAGCTGAGAGCATAACTCAGCCATTTATAAAGCATCATTCTTAATTGTTAAATCCCCCATAGTTGCAAATGAGTGACTAGGTTCCATGATATGTGAAGATATTCTGCGGTAAATGAGAGTAGAGCCTGGCCCCAGGTATTAAATGTGAATGTATTAAGGTAAGATAGTAACAACGCAGACGCTTCTATGATTTTCCAGTATTAGCAGGGGCTAACTGAATTATTGCAGGACAATGTCTCATTTGTATCTCATATGTACACTGTCGCCAATATTATTTCTCAACATAGATTTCCCGTAGTAACATACATTTTCATGGAGGGTTTCCATCTAATGATCCGTGACATCAGCTTCCCCCCCCCCATCATACTTACACACACATGCAATTGACTAACAAAGGTAACTATCATAGGAATGTGGCTTCATGGATACAGACAGGAAATACTACTTCTAAATTAGAAAGTTTAATCCTCTCTAGGGCAAACAAGATAGATACCAAACTTTAGCATCAGCTTAACCCTTTATACTAAAATGTACCCACTCCAATCATACATTTCCAGTTTTCCACACTGCAATGGTTTAATAAGTTGGGGAAAGGAGGAAACATTTTTTAAAACTGGTCAACACAGAAGGAAAAACTAAAACACCAAAAAAAAAAAAAACCCAAAACCAAAACAAAACCAACCCCTCCCCCCCCCGACAACACCCCATTCTTCCCCCTGCCCCACACACATTTGGTAGAGAAAGAAAACCTTGAAAAAAAGAAGGGGGGGGGAAACCTCACCAAAACCTGACAAACTAAAATTAGTTTTTCCTTAAAAATGACAAAACCCTTTTAAATTCTGTTATAAAGCAGCAAGGAGTCATTCTGGTCTAATTTAAATGTAATCTCTGTCTCCTGTATAATAACAATGACAGTGGGAGGAGAAGAAAATCAAGTAAAGAAAACTGATCTGCTTTTATCACTTAATTCTTCCTCTCTTGAAAGAACCTCAGTTGTTCTGAATTAGTTTTAAGGACTATTTCCCAACCAGTAAAACCCTAATCCTCTCCAGATGCAAATACTGAAACCTGATCAGCTAATATTAGGATTTGTGAAAGAACCCTTTAAGTGCTGACTTGGGGGTCTTGTTTGTATCATCCTTTTTACCAATCCAACTTTTGATTAATTTGTTAAATATTTTAACACTATCAATTATAAAATCAGCTCAGCATTTGTTCACTAAAAAACATAAACCAAGACTTTTTTTTCTTATAGCTCTACCTCTGCAGATTACCAACATGATCAGGTTAAAAAAACAAGCAGTTCCTCCTTATAATATTAATATCCATTTTGATAAATACATTCAGATACCCCAGGGATGTCATTCTTCTTTAATAATACAATAAATCTGTTTTAATCTGTACTCACCAAACACAGTTCCTTTAGAAAAAAATTCAAATAAATTCTTGGATCTCAATTTGATTTTTGCCTTTCAATTTATGAAAGAGTGTGATTCTTCCTCCTCCCCCCAGCAAGGTGGAGAATGATAAGAGACCTACAATCTGATCCTGCAATCTGGGTATAATCCAGTTTATCAGAGCCTGATGATCCTAATGTAAGAGGTTACTCTGGTCTTCTGTGGAGAGGGGGGTTGCTCTGAGGAGAATTGGAAGGGTTGTCAGATTGTAAGTGATCAGCAGCAGAAAGGAAACATCAGAGCTTCCTGTTACATCACTCTGACCCCGCCTGCATTTAGTAGTATTAAATTTCTTTCTTTCTCAAATAGCACACCCCCAGAAAGCAAGCTCCTCTTATATTCCCAGACAAGAACTGGAGGCAGCCTGAACACTGACATGTTTCATGTGGTATCCAAATGTATTGTTCCTAGTGAAAGCTAGTTTACTTTCACCTTCACTGAGATCTGTTGAAACTTGCCATCCAGATAAACTAGTGCCTTGAAGTGAATCTGAAAATATTCATTCTTTTCCCAGTTTAAAACAAGTTCCAGATAAATAAACCAACCTAAATCTTTACTCATAAACAAAGAATGTAGGACAATAGCTGCATTCTTACTAGCTCAGTGACCTGACCGTCTCTGACAGAATCCTTTCTACAGATGACAGCACTGTATGTTGCTCTAGGCATTTGACTGTTAAGTGCTAAGAAGATATACCCAGAAATAGTTTAATATTGAAAGAATAAAATTATGTTAAAGATCAGAATCAAATCTCCACTTGAAGACAAATATTAAATTAAAACTACCAGGTTGTTCCTGTCTCACTTTTTTTTTTTTCAGTTGCAAAAAATAAAATAAAATTGAAATTGCATGAGTGCGAGAGAAAATATCAAGGTAAAATAAAATAAAATTGGCTATGTGGATCAGTGCTGGACAGAATTCAGACCTACATTTTCCAAAGTGTCTAGTGATCTCAGAAATGTTAATTTTTGGTTGCCCGGCTTGAGAATTCTTGAGAACATACAAGTTTAGAGCTTGAGTAAAAGCTCACTGAGGTTAATGTAAGTCTTTCCACTAATGTCAATAGATTTTGGAACTGGGACGTGACTTTTTGAGGTGCTGATGACTTGTCCTCAAAATATCAAGCCTCTTTAAGGTGTACTAAACTGGCCATCCAAAACTGTAGGCTTCCCAAATCAACAGATATTTTGAAAATGTAAATGACGATGCCGTAATCCAAAACAAATGGGAGCTCAAACATTTTAGACTCCAATCCTGCTAACTCTCACACACAAGTAGTGCCATTGAATTGAATGAAACCACACAGCTATGTAAAGATACTCATGAGATAAGTATTTGCAGGATTGGGACTTTAACGGCCATCTGCCTCACTTGCGTCTAAGTGTTGCAGAGGTCTTAAATCAAGGTGAGAATTGTTCGAGAATAAAGTATGATCAATGTATGTCTTTTTAAACAAACACACTCAAACTAAGAATTGATATGCTAAATTTCTGGCCAATGCAAGCAGAAATAAACAAGACACTGGGTCTGATTCTGAACTCACACTTATGTAAATCAAGAGTAACTCCACACAGGACAATGGCCTTACCTTAGTGTAAAACTGGCTTATAGTTTTAAAAGGAAGGGGTATCATGGAAATATGGAAGTGCCTAGACCCTGTTCTCTAGCAGCACTGCTGGGCTATAAAGAGCTAGAAAATAAGGAGAAGCAATTTGAACCTGAACACTGATGTGAAATTAGTTCTTGGTCATGATAAATATCTATGCAAAACATACAGGAACATAATAATTAGTACTGTAGTTATGTAGATTGATCTTTTCACTCTCTCTTTTTGGGAAGCAAGTAACTCAAGGAAGCAGAATTGTCCATGGACACAGAGTATGTATACAAAGAAGTATTTTATTACCTGAACATCTCTAAAATTCACAATTTCTCTTTGGCAAATAAAGTTCTTTCCTATAATTTTTAAACGAAGTGCTCCAGCAATATTTAGTTTACTGTAGATGTGGTAGGATCACCAAAATCTGTCAAGGGTCTCAGCCTTATGACTACATCCAAGATTTGATGATCCAGATTAACTTTATAGAAAGGAAAAATCTTGGATCATTAGGTCCTAGATTTAAACATAAATCTGAGCAGCCAAAAGATTGTTGACACCCTACCATATATATAGTAAGTTAAACAGAATCAATATATACAGTAAGTTAAACAGAACACCAAAGATTTGCTAATCCAGAGCTCTTCTGCCAAAACATATGGAGTAACACTATGTGAATCAACCAAGCACAAGAAACAAGACACAAAAAAGTTCTTATAGCATGTTAACAGCTATGAACTATACTGGAGAAAACCTTTTTAAACAGGGGTAGGGAAAAACATTACTCTCTAGCTACCTAGAAGACTATGATATGTGCAGTGTAAAGCTGCCATCTAGCGTTCAGCATTCACCCATACATCGTTTAAACATCAGTTTTCATTTCATAGTTTGCATGATGAAAACATAGTTGCTGGAAAGGGCGGCACAGACCACTTCTGATAATATAAGAAATTATACAACTTGTTAGGCCAAACACAATGTGAACATGAATGAGGTTTGAAAAAAGTTCAGATAATTTTCTTCCCCATCCATTTTTAGGCATTTTCTATTTCCAGTCATGAGCAGAAATACGAAGACCAAACACATGCTGTTCACATGTTATTTTCCTCCTGATTAAAACTATGAGTTACCTATAGACCAATGAGAGACTATTTTTGATAGATCTCCAGATTTGTTTTGCAGATTAAATGCTTTGCTGTACGTTCAGAAAAGGTTATGGATACAACATGGGTACTTTCTCAAAGAAACCCTCCGAACTCTTTGAAGTTCACTGATCTCTAATGTATCCAGTTTTATAGACACAAAGCATGAGAATTTTCATTAATTATTTCCTGCAATCTACAATCTACCTATATTTCATTTTATTTTTAAACTAATCCAATTTTAAAATGAAGATAACACCTGAAGGAAATAGCTGTGAGGAACAAAATTTACTTGCAAGTTAATATGCAGGAACACATTGAATCTGGAAGGCCAGACATCTTATTAAAATTTAAAGAAATGTACTGGTTCTTAAAGCAGGTGTGATGGCAGTGAGAAGAGAGAGAAGAGAACTAAGGCTTGGTCTACACTAACCCCCCAAATCGAACTAAGGTACGCAACTTCAGCTACGTGAATAACGTAGCTGAAGTTCGAAGTACCTTAGTTCGATCTTACCTCGGTCCACACGCGGCAGGCAGGCTCCCCCGTCGACTCCGCGGTACTCCTCTCGTCTAGCTGGAGTACCGCAGTCGACGGCGAGCACTTCCGGGTTCGACTTATCGCGTCCAGACAAGACGCGATAAGTCGAACCCAGAAGTTCGATTGCCAGCCGCTGAACTAGCGGCTGGGTATAGACGTACCCTAAGAGAAAAATAAGTAGAATGGAGGAAAGGGAATACAGATTAGAAGAGTAGTAAAAGTGGTGGGGTGAGTATATTAAGAGAATTAAGAAGTGAAAAGAAAATGGAAGTTCTGAACACAGTCTAAATTTCCTTCAAATAATCTGAATGGATTTCTGGCTAAAGAAAGGAACCGATGAAATATATTAAATGCCAGGAATATGGTTACTGGTGTCACTAACATATAGCATTCAGTTTTCTGATTTTTGTAACCTGGACCTAGATCCCTTCATTCTTTCCATCAAACCAACTCTGTTATTCAATAAAGATTCATCAATCACTTTTAACTGTCTTTGTGGAGCAAGTGTACCTGTTGGTGTCACAGAATCACAGTGTTGGTGCTCTGAAACAGCTCTGAATGAAGTCAGGCAGGATTCTAGTGCAGAGTGTTTTCCTTCAGTGCACATTCTCACCAGGGCAAGAAGCCTGTGCCTGGGTCTGACCTGGGAGCATTCAGCACCCCTGTTCACACTGTGAGCATCCTGCAGCGAATCCACCTGGAAAAGCCTTACATACACCCCAACTTTGCAGTCAGCAGTGACTCTCCACCAGCGTTGTAAAACAGAAGAGTTTATTAGTTGATGGGAACACAGCATAGAACAGATCTTGTTAGTACAGAAAACAAGAACATTCAGCAAATTCCATCTTGGGGGATCCAGAGCCCAAAGCCCTGGGGTCTCCCCCAGGAGACTGAGCAGCTTCCAGCAGCCAGCCTTAGTCACGAGCTGCTGCCGCATCTCCTTACTTTGTCTCTTTCCTGGGCAAGCAGGTCACCTGGCCTACCTGTCTCACTTTGTTTTCCATCTCCCCCAACTGACTCTGTATCCCTGGCCATCAGTTACCAGGATACAGATACAGGCTGCCGTTCTCTCTGTCCCCAGGCAGTCACACCTGCTCCTAGAGCTCTTTGCAAGGATCACACACCCTTATCTCACCACTTAGACACTTGAATAACACATAAGGGAAACTGAGGCACACAGTATTCAGACAAAACAGTAAGAACATACCCACTTTGTCACCGTTGATTACTCTGAGTTTAGTTGCTCTGAGGGTGTCACACTGAGCAGAGGAAGAGGTGCTATGTGAATGAGAGAAAGGAAAATGAAAGGAAGCTCTGTTGTGGATAAGATCAGGGGACAGACAGATCAGGCTGCAGTGGCTTTCCCTCAGAAGGATAAATAGCCAATAAGGGATTACTTTGTAGGAACATGAGTCTTTTCCGATGTTAAATGGGATGTGAAGAAAGAATTTTTAAAAATGAAATACTACCCCTTACTGCTTAAGGAAACAGGATAAGTGGAGGGGAACTGTAACAACACTTCCCAGATGACTGATGCGTGCCCAAATCCTGCACATTCAAAGAGGGATGATTCATGTTCTTCTGGGGTGAAATCCTGGTCCTATTGCAATCAAGGGGAGTTTTGCCATTGATTTCTATAAGGCGAAGATTTCACCCCAGCTGTGCAGTACCTGTCTGTCTGATAATGCCCAATTCCTTTTTCAGGATGGAAACACTGGATATTGCTGAGTCACTTCACATTATTGATCCTACTCTTCAATTCATTGCTCTTCTTTCTAATGGAGAACACTTGGAATCAAATTCTCCAGGCTGCTATAATTTATGCCAACCATGGGAATCACCCTGGACTCTGGAAGAACACATTGAGCTTCATACCATCTCTGCACCCTCTCCTCCTGTGGTGCACAGTGTGGCCTTCACGCATAGCCCTTATTTTGCTTACCTACTGCAATGTTCCCATAGATATGGTTTGTAAAGCAGCAAAGGATCCTCTTCCGGATGAAAGAAGCACGATAAATGTAATATTAGAATGGTATTAATGATAAGAACAATGGGCCAAGATTATGCCCTGAAAAGTCCTAGGTAGTCTCCTCTGTAAACCGTGTGGCATGCACTGTTGATCTGCACATGGGGGGTTGATCTGGGAGTAAAAATCAGGCTGGGGAGAAGCAGGTGGACATCATCCCCCCACCAACACTTCAGAGCTCAGGGCATAAATGAAAGATAGCCCCAGGTTATATTAGATTTTGACATGCCAAATGACCATCTTTCCCTCCCCTTCATCCTGTAGAGGGAATGTCACTTTAAGCAGGGTTTTGTGGACAGTCAGCAGCTGAGGAAACCTGATGTCAGGATTCCTTGGGGCAGTGGAGGGAGGAGAATGAAGGGATCCTGTTTCAAGCAGGGAGGCAGAGGCTCCATGGGTTCAGCTCTTCAGAAAACAGGGCCAGTTTTGTATATTTAAAATATTTCATCTTTTTAAAAAAGCTTTTTGCCATTTTTACTATTGACAGACCAACCCTGCAAGTACTTAACTGCTACACATAGTGTTTTCTATGATATGGTGCATCATGTAGGAAGTGGTGTTGGCTTTAACTCCCCAGAGTGAACACAACACTCCAATCCCCTGGGGGAATCAGTGGCAACCAAGGCACAAGGGAAGAGGGGGTGTCAACAATACTTCAAGCCCACTCACTCCTTCCTTGGGCTGCCCTCTGTCAACTGCCCATCCTCTTACCTGCAAGCTGATCCATGGTGATCCCTTCAGGGGGCTACTCACAGTAATAAGCACTGTACAGTCCAGGAATGGATCCTTTATCTGGATCACTTTCCCAAGTGAATAGCTGCTCTCCTTATTTGGGCAGAAGGGGAAAATAGATTTAAAATGTAAACAATTCCTGCATTGCCTTGTTAGTGGTGTGAATTAATCAAACTGAGGTTCTGCCAAATTGAGCCATTTAATTATGAAGCTTTTAAGAGACTATTTCACATTATAATGAAACGCCATCATAAACGTTTCCATTTATGACTATGCTACAAAATCCAGATTACCATACAGAAACAAATGCACGGATAAAAGAAGAGAACAATGTTTCATGAAACTCATGGTTATTACAGTTTTAAAAGACAACAGGGTTAATAACCTTGCAAACAATATTTAGCACATTTGCACTTTTATAAAAACCACACAGTAAAGACAGGCTTTTGCATAAAGTGAAAGTCTGATTTCCGCTTTCACTTTAGTAGCAATGCTTTGGATTGAAGAAGCAGTATACACAATTAATCCACTTGCAATGTGTTTGCTTAGTACATGAAGTAATAGGTGAAACCAATATTTGTCTGATTTACATACTACTGAAGGTCCCATTACTTTAAGCTTTACAGTCTCAGCATTGCAAATGGTGACACCCTGGGGTTGCAATGGCAGCCATGGAGCAGACTTGATGAAAAATAAAGGATTTCCCCTAAGAATGGACAATGCAAATCCATCTTAAAACTGCTGCTAGCTTGAGAACTGTGCTCTTCCTACTAAAGAACAGGGGTCTGATGCTCATTCATACAATGCCCCCTTTATACTGCTATGGCAGTGTAATGGTGCCTTACAGGGAGTATAAATTATATTGCCAGAGTGGTAGAATGGCCCATAGTGTAAGTGAGAACCAGGCCCAGGATATCTTAAAATGGCATTTTTGAGCTCAACGTAGCACTTCAGGATATCAGCTCCGCAGATCACATATACTCTGCAGGATTTTCTTGGCTGACAAATAGTGCTTGGATGGGAGCACTCTATACTCCGGGTCCGGCGGTAAGCAATCTATCTTCTGGGATCGATTTATTGCGTCTTGTCTAGACGCGATAAATCGATCCCAGATCGATCCCGGAAGTGCTCGCCGTCGACGCCGGTACTCCTGCTCGGCGAGAGGAGTACGCAGCATCAACGCGGGAGCCTGCCTGCCGCATCTGGACCCGCGGTAAGTTCGAACTAAGGTACTTCGACTTCAGCTACGTTATTCACGTAGCTGAAGTTGCGTATCTTAGTTCGAAGTGGGGGGTTAGTGTGGACCAGGCCCAAGTAAGACACAGGTGCTCCAGAAAGTAGGGTTGGAGATTCAGTAGGGGGCAGTTTTTCCTTTGAGCTAGTACTAAGCCAATACCTCAGAATGGGGGTGGAGGGAGATGTGCTGGAGGGGCTCAATTTCAGATGAAATGAAAAACCAAGATTCTGTTTCCCACTATTGTGCATATCACTATATTACAGTGATTGGACAAGATAGATCTGATACATACAGTTAAATTCAATGGGAGTTTAGCCTGCGTAACCGTGCAAGATCAGGCCTTCTAGCTGCACTTATCATTACTAACTTGCCCAGATGTCTAATAAAGTTATCTGCTCCATTACAATGCAGTTCACAATCTGCACAGTTTATGTCTAAGCTTCCTTATATAATACTGAATATGTTTCTCATTCTAGGTCTGATTTAACATATTTTCATCTGATTTTCCCTGTATACGTTAAAATAAAAACTAACATCTTTACTGAATCTTTCATCCAAAGATCCTAACATGCTTCACTGGGACTGAGGAATGCAGTCATAATGTGATTGCTGGAGCAAGTTATGCTGTCAGTTACCCCAGTGTAGACTTTGAACTGCAGTAAGTGAGATCAGAATCAGACCCATTAGGACCATAAAACAAATTACAAGTGGGGAGAAATGACACTATTGATATTCACTAGTTATTGGAGTTATTCTGGATTTACACTGGTGAAGAAGAGCTCAATTTGGTCCAGTCAAGCAGTTATCACATTATGATTCTTTGCTCCTCACAGAGTTTTATTAAAGATACAAGAATAATGCATCATATTTTCCAGTGAATATTTCAGTCCTAGAAGCATTTTTCAAAGCAGTAGTAGCGCAAAATGTAGCAGAGGACAAACAATACAAAAAGCATAGGCTTCTGAAATCACTCGGACAACTCATACTAGACAGAAGGATGGTTCAGTGGCTGAGGTACTAGCTATGTACATAGCAGACATAGCTTCAGTTCCTTCTTCTGCAACAATTTTCTGTGTGACTTGAAACAGTCAGTCCATATCCTAGAAGTGCTTGCTGATCAATTCCTCCATCAAGTGGTAACTGAACCGACGAGGGGGGAGGCCATTTTAGATTTGATTCTAGCAAGTAGTGAGGACCTTGTTGAGGAAGTGGTAGTAGGGGACAATTTGGGCTCCAGTGATCATGAGCTAATTCGGTTTAAAATACATGGAAGGAGTAACAGAATTAAATCAAAGACTAGGGTTTACAATTTTAAAAAGGCCAATTTTAACAAACTAAGGGGACTGGTAAGGGAAGTGGATTGGGCAAACGTATTAATGGATTTAAAAGCAGAAGAAGCCTGGGATTACTTTAAGTTAAAGATGCATGAGCTGTCGGAGGCCTGTATTCCAAAAAAGGGAAAAAGATTACTAAGCAAGAGATTTAGACCGAGCTGGATGAGCGACCGACTCAAAGGGGCGATTAGGAAAAAACAGAAAGCGTATAAAGAGTGGAAGAGGGGAGGGATCAGTAAGGAAATGTACCTAAGTGAAGTCAGAAAATGTAGAGATAGAGTGAGAAAGGCCAAAGGCCGTGTAGAGTTGGACCTAGCGAGGGGAATTAAAAGCAATAGTAAGAGGTTTTACAGCCACATAAATAGGAAGAAAGCAAAGAAAGAAGAAGTGGGACCGCTAAAGTCTATTGCCGGAGAGGAGATTAAAGACAATCTAGGCATGGCGCAATATCTTAATGAATATTTTGCATTGGTGTTTAATGAGGCCAATGAAGGTATTAGGGATACTAGCACCACTATAGAGGGGCATTCGGGATGGGGGATTACCGTATCCGAGGTAGAAACAAAACTTGAACGCCCTAATGGGGCTAAGTCGGGAGGACCGGACGATCTACATCCGAGAATATTGAAGGAATTGGCGCGGGAAATAGCAGGCCCGTTAGCGATAATATTTAATGAATCTGTAAACTCGGGGGTGGTCCCGTTAGACTGGAGAATAGCTAATGTGGTTCCTATTTTCAAGAAAGGGAAAAAAAGTGATCCGGGTAACTACAGGCCTGTTAGTCTAACATCTGTAGTGTGCAAGGTGTTAGAGAAAATTCTGAAAGAGAAACTAGTTGAGGACCTGGAGGGTAGTGGCAATTGCGATAAATTACAACATGGTTTTACGAAGGGCAGATCGTGCCAAACGAATCTGATCTCCTTCTTTGAGAAAGTAACGGATTTATTAGATAAGGGAAATGCGGTGGACCTAATATACCTGGATTTCAGTAAAGCGTTTGATACTGTACCCCATGAGGAATTATTGGTTAAACTGAAAAACATGGGGATCGATATGAAAATCCAGAAGTGGATAAGGAATTGGTTACTGGGGAGAATGCAGCGGGTTGTATTAAAGGGTGAACTGTCGGGTTGGAGGGAGGTTACTAGTGGAGTGCCTCAAGGTTCGGTTTTGGGACCCATTTTATTTAATCTATTTATAACTGACCTCGGAACCGATTGCAGGAGTGGGCTGATAAAATTTGCGGATGATACGAAGGTGGGAGGCGTTGTAAATTCGGAGGAGGACAGGGATATCCTGCAGGGAGACTTGAATGAGCTTGTGAATTGGAGTATCAGAAATAAGATGAAATTTAATAGTGAAAAGTGTAAGGTGATGCATTTGGGGATGACTAATAACAATTTTAGTTACAAGATGGGGACGCATTGGTTAGAAGTAACGGAAGAGGAGAAGGACCTAGGGGTTCTTGTAGACCGCAGGATGACTATGAGTCGACAATGTGACGTGGCGGTGAAAAAAGCCAATGCTGTCTTGGGATGCATTAGGCGAGGTATATCTAGTAGGGATAAGGAGGTCCTGCTTCCGTTGTACAAGGCGCTGGTGAGACCTCATTTGGAGTACTGTGTGCAGTTCTGGTCTCCCATGTTTAAAAAAGATGAACTCAAACTGGAACGGGTGCAGAGAAGGGCCACTAGGATGATCAGAGGAATGGAAAAGCTGTCGTACGAAAGGAGACTAGAGGAGCTTGGGTTGTTTAGTCTGACAAAGCGAAGGCTGAGAGGGGATATGATTGCTATCTTTAAATATATTAGAGGGATTAATACAAGGGAGGGAGAAGAATTATTCCAGCTTAGTACTAACGTGGATACCAGAACGAATGGATACAAACTGGCCGTGGGGAAGTTCAGACTTGAAATTAGATGAAGGTTTCTGACCGTCAGAGGGGTGAAATATTGGAACGGCCTACCGAGGGAAACGGTGGGGGCGACGGACCTGTCTGGTTTTAAGATAAAGTTAGATAAGTTTATGGAGGGAATGGTTTAATGGTAAAACATAGTAGTCAAGGAAAGCCAAGCAATGGTGGGTAAATAGTATAATGGCTAACGGGGTCGGGCTGGAGACTCTTGCCTATATGCTCGGGGTCTTACTGATCGCCACATTTGGGGTCGGGAAGGAATTTTCCTCCAGGGCAGATTGGCTGAGCCTCTGGAGGTTTTTCGCCTTCCTCCGCAGCATGGGGCAGGGATCTCTAGCAGGAGGGTCTCTGCCGATTGAAGTCACTAAAAACAGGATTGGGGACTTCAACAGCAGAGTCCAGGGAAGGGGTAGGGACGGTTTTATGGCCTGCAGCATGCAGGGGGTCAGACCAGATGATCATAATGGTCCCTTCTGACCTTAAAGTCTATGAGTCTATGAGTCTATTTAAGTGCCCAAAAAAGGCAGATAGGCACCTAATGGGATTTTCCAAAGTACCCATCTACATTTTTAGGCACCAAAATATCTTTAAAAATCTGGCCTTTAGTTTCTCTCTCTCTCTCTCTTTCAGTTCCCTGTCTGTAAATCAGTGATCAGAGCAATTTCGTATGGCTCAACGGTATAGTGAGGAAAGATATATTTATGAGTGTGAGGGGCTCACATATCATGGAAGTAGGGCCATATCAATTAAGATAAGTATTCTGAAAACCAGCTCATTTTTATATATGCAAAGCCTTTATTGCCAAATGATAAATGCTCTTTTTAAAAAACAAAACAAACAAACAAAAACCTATCCAGCATCTATTATATTTTCAAGGGACAGGATACGTCATGAGATCTTTAAAGTGCCCAACTTACTTACAATTTTTTGTTTTGTCTTTAAATAGACAAAGATATACATGCTTTACCGGGAACTATTATCTTGCCAGCCATGTTTCCATTGCCACAACAAGGTGAGGCTTGGTGACTTCAACTGTAGAGATCGGTGTCCCTGATATACTTTGGGCTTTGTGAATATCCACAGTGACATTTCTCCACATGTTTATGACTTGAATATTCTCTTTGTGGTCTTAGTGGGACTAACTCTGATCCTACACCCTATTTACAGCAGTCTGGCTCCACGGACTCCAGCAGAGTTTAGACCTAGTTTACACAATGTATAATAAATGAGAACAGAATTAGGCCCAGTCTCTCTTTTTAGCAATAGCCCTCTATCTGTATTCAGGAATGAATTATTCATGCTCCTATATAAAAAGCACTGTACGTCCTTTTGAGAAGAAAGTTTCTAGAGGGAGACAAACAAGATAATAAAACAGACTAGGTGAAGCCAGCCTGATCTTTGAATCATTGTGGCTCAGATATACACCCACAGTCTGTTTTGTTCTACTTCAGCTCTATTGGTGAGTGTACATTGCCAAACTGCATTTTTAACTAAGTTTATCAGAGAAAAACGAAAGAGGAATACAAAACAAAATAGATAAGCCGTCCAATAATGTATAATCAAATGATTGGTACAGTAAGGAGTTTAAAAATGCTGTCATTAATGGTTTCATTCACAGATGAAAGATAATGGAGTAGTTCACATTTCTCTTTTAAAACAGCAGAAGTTATATCCTTTCAATGATGATTTCATCTTCCGTCAGCTTCACTGGCTGTTTCTTTCTTTTTCGCTTGATTTTCAATAAACCTCTTCGTCCTTGTTTTTTACTGAAATCTAATGGCAAACAAAAATTAATTTTACACGCTGTACCAAAGAAGACATCCATATCATATGAAAATAAAGAAGGGCCAGATTCTGCTTTCTGTTACACCTGTGTACTTCCATACTAGAGTTACTACAGATTTACACTGGTGTAGCTTAAAGCAGAATGTGTGCGATCAGCTGGGATCATGGGCCTGATTCAGCTCTTACATACACTGGTGTAACTCCACTGACTCTAAAAAGGAGTTAACTCTGATTTGGGGGGGAGGGATAGCTCAGTGGTTTGAGCATTGGCATCCTAAACCCAGGGTTGAGAGTTCAATCCTTGAGGGGGCCACTTGGGGATCTAGGGCAAAATCAGTACTTGGTCCTGCTAGTGAAGGCAGGGGGCTGGACTTGATGACCTTTCAAGGTCCCTTCCAGTTCTAGGAGATGGGATATCTCCATTAATTATTATTATTTACAGTACTGTAAGTGGACCTGATCCAAAGCCCACTATAGTCAATGGCAAGAGTCCCATTGCCTGTAACGAGAGCTGGACCAGACCAGTGACAACAGAATTAGGCCTAATGTTTCTTAATGACTCTTATCTTTTGAAAAAAAAAATCTGCAATATTCTGCAGTAAGGTAGACGTTCTATGGATCCACACATGAAATTTCGAATGAAGTCAATGGGTGAAATTCATCCCTGTATAGAGATCAGCACAAGGCCCTGTGCCACATAAGTCTCATTGATGCCCTATTTGGAGGGCTTCAGTGTTGCATGGGGTTTGCGCTCACCTTCTGTATAGGGCTGACTTTCACATGTGTATCTGAATGCACAATTTGGCCCTTTATGCACAGGCAGTAAAGTGGATGTCTCATCCCGAAATCACATTGATTGGAGCATCCCCATTTTATTTGTTCCCGTGAAGGTTGTTTTACCACCATTATTATTATGCTGATTGTGAACATCGAGAGCCATGTTACAATGTGGGGGAAGTATGCTCTCCTATTTACTCCAGTGTTCAGGCAGGGAAGACAGAGACAGAATAAACTTGTGTAACAGTCTTGAGATTTCACATCAGCACTTTTTTCCCCACAGTGACAAATGAGCAAACCCAAAAGCGAGTTCATTTTACAAAATTGATCACTTGCTACCTGGGGCAGCTGGGGCTTGTTGGCACAACGTGGTATTAAATATGTCTGCATTTTAAAACAGCTAAGCATTTAGGACCAGATTTTCAAAGGTATTTAGGTTCTTAAAGATGAGGATAGGCACCTAGAGGGATGTTCAAAAGTGGTTAAGCAAGTTAGCAATCAAGGGAAGTTAGTTACCTACTGGGATTTTCAGAAGCACCTATGTGGATTTTTAGGTGCCTAAACACCTTTGAAAATCTGACCTTAAGACCCTGATTCAGCAAAGTGCTTTCATCATGTGAGTTGTCCTATTAATTTCAATGGAACAGAACTACATACAGGCTGAAAGTTAAGCAAGTGCTTAAACATTTTACTAAAAGAAGGCCATATTCTCTTCTTGATGCACACATGTAATTCCAATTAACATTACAACATACTGTGCTGTGGAGACAATCATTTGCTGAATTTAATGGATCAAGCAACTGATTACATGTTTGTTGTACGATAGGCATATTTTATTTGATCAATTATAAAACATCTGATATGCAATTCTTTGCTAGAATTTTTTCTAGCACGTTTTTGTTATCTTTTCATTGTTACATTTCAGCAGACCCACTTGCATGAAATGTTCAGGCTCTGGACATCAGAAGCTTAACTTCTTCGCACTGTTGATTTCCCTACCTTTCTTACAGGTCCTCAGACAAGAGTTTTTGGAGTTGAAATTATTTTCATTCCCACCGCACCCACTGTAGCTAAATGGATGGCATCTTCTAGTTGAGTGATCATAGAAGAATCTTTTCTCATTGGCTTTGCAAAGGCCTCGATCCGCAGGAGTCATGCAGAGAGAAGGGAGAGGAGCTGGTTCTAAGAACATTGAGAAAACATGGTTAGAGGCACCACTGAGTGTCTGGTGCTGTTTCCTTATCTGTTATATTCAGTGTCACAAATGGCAGAGTTTAAACACATACATAGGTACAATGTGAGCAAGCCCTCCCCCCCCACTCCTTAAGTACATTAAGGCAATATTAGGCATGAGTTTTTAATCACACAAAGCTCAGGAAATTCATAGGTAAATTTCACATCAACTTTACTTCTGCCCCCGACATGTACAGTATGCATTACACTAGCATCTTTCATTACATGATCACACAACATACTAGGGCAAATTCTGTCCTCACATTTGAAGTAAAAAAAGCAGGACTTGCCCCACTGCATATGTAGTAATACAAAATGCTTCATATTTTCACCTAACATTATAGAAAGAGGTGCTATTTAACATCACTGGTAAGAAGGTTTAACTGACACACCTTGCAAAAAAAGAGGAGTAATTTAAACATTGACTATATAAAAATAGTACCGCCAAAATGTTACTAAACCTAATGAAGTGACTGCTCCTCAGAGAGTCTGCACACCTTCAAATCACTGATGGTGCTCAGCACCTTGCAGGATTGGGCCCTGGCTGTGTAGATTTGGAGGGCTAAACCTAAGGTCAAAGTAAGAACAACATTGCCCAATAAGAAAATTCCAGACAGAGCAGACCGTGTGATTGGCAGTCTAACCAAGAAGTGAAGGGGAAGAGTAGGCGCAACAATCAATAGAGAAGCTTCTGGAATCTGGTGTTAGTATGGCATTTACATTTTTAAGGTTCCAAGCAGAATGTTGCTATCCTGTTATTGCTCTTATTGTTTCTGTGTTACTTCAAGTGAAAGGGTAAGAGCTGAAGCTCTGGAGGATGGACAAGTGGTGTCCAGAATGACTGGAAGCTGAACCAAGTCCAGGGAGCTCACCCAAAGCTGGAAGGAGCATCAAAGCAAGGAGAAGCAGGATGACCGATCACCCCAGATGGGCTCAGGCCTATTTCAGAAGCCAAAGTGAAAATTATGCATATAGTTTCTGAAGGCAAGAAGGCTAAAGTTTCAAGGGAATGGGAGCCATTTTATCAGCCTAAGCGCTGTGATTCCTAAGAGGATGGTGAGAAGTCAGACAGAGATTCTTGAAGAAGCCACAGGGCTGAAGAGCTGGAAAAGCCAGTTCAGAGCAAAGAACAGCTGGAATTTTTCAGGAGAGACTGCAGTATAACAGAGCCGAAGGCATCCTGAAGATACAGAACGATGAACCAGACAAGCCGCTCAGTGAGCAACAGGCTACGAGGTGGCTAGAAACGCCCAGAACTGCAGGCTGAAAAAGAAAGGAGAAAATTGAGTTACATTTTATGTGTCTTACAAATGTTCTCATTACCAAAAATATTTGCATATAAAGTATGATTAGCTAACAGGTTCCCTGGATAGCATTATGAAAAAGAGTGGGAAATATTGCTGGGAAGGAAAAAAAAATAGTAATTGTGGTGGGGAGGAAAATAACAGTAAAATGGAACTAGAAATTTTTAAGCGACATTAAGAACATTACAGTGTTGAACAAGAATTCTTTGAATGCAAAAAATTGAGTAAAGAATTTTTAATTGTACTTTAAGGTAAATGTAGTCTTTTCAGGTTTCAATATGAGAATAAATGTGTAATGGATTGGATGTAATCATGTAACTAAAAGGGTTCATTGAAACTGCTGAGAGAAGAGAGAGAAAAAGAATTAGTGACTGCATGAACTGTGTTTGGAGCATAAGGATTGTTATTCCAGAAAGGACAAATGGACCAGTATGTTGTGTCTGACAGATGAATGACAGCGCTTCCAACGAAGATTAGAAAAAAGCCAGCAATATGTTTGCCTACATAAATTGCACTGGTTTAACAAAAGCTGTGATTTTTAAACTGATTAAGTTAAACCAGTGCAAACTCCTATGTCGACACCTTATTTTGGATTAAACTAGGTTTATTTTAAAATTAATCAGGAATAGGTTTAAATTAATTTTAAATAAGTCACTCACAGCAAAACAAGAGACTGTCCAGATAGGGGTATGCACCGTTTTAAAATAACTTTTAGTTTAATAAACTGGTGCAACTTTCTTGTGTACACCAGAGCTAACTGAGCAAGTTTATGCCAAGAGTGAATTTCATCCTGACCTCAGCTGCAGATGACATTACGCTCTGAAACACAAAGATTGCTTCAGGAAGCAGTAAAGACCAACCGACTTACCTATGCTAATCTGGGAACTTTTGAACCTGGAAAAAACACAAAAGGAGGGCATATCAGTGACAACGGGTAGATGAGACTGGGATGTTATAATATTTCGCAGAGTTCAAGTTGGGAATATAAATTACTTGCCTGGTTTGTTCATCTTCTAGAAAGAATCCTTGCCTCAGGGAATTGTCATGCTGCGAGCAAGTGTGGCCTGGGAATTAGTGCCACAGGGCTGGCCCTCTGGGAAAAGACCATGACCATGCATGCAGGTGCCCCAAGAACATGGGTTCATCACAATGATTGGGAGACAGCTAACACTTTGTAAAGCCCATATTTCCTTTCCATAATGGACTCTTCCTCTGGCACTAGGGTTGCCAACTTTGATTGGACAAAGATTTCATCACATGACAATCTTTAATTAAAGATTATTTTTTAATTTCTGGAGACTCCAGGACAATCCTGGAGAGGTGGCAACCCTATGCACTCTCCAACTGCCAGCTCATGGACATTCCTGCATAACTTTCCTCCTTCCATGAAGTAGTTTCAGCTGAGTAAGGACGGTCTAATCCAGGTATGTGCAATACACCCTTCGAAGTGACATCTGAATGCTATTCAGGATCCTTTCTAATTGTACTGTTTCTAAAAAACTATGCTGCACATTGTCCAAGGCTTTCTGTAAAAAAATAAAAAGACTAATAGTTACCCAATCCCCATTTAAATGGATTGTCACAATCTTCAGGATGCCTGCATGTCCCCTGCATTTTGTGCAGCTTCATGGAAACAGCCAGCCTGTGAAAATCTGTACCCTTCATCTACGTAGAAAGGCAACTCTGCATGAAGGTCGTAATTAAGAAAAAAAATGTAATGATAAAAAGAAACAAGCTCTATTGTGGATTTCATGTCCCACAATTATACCGGTGATTAACGGATTTTGATTTTAATATACTGACTACTGTGATAGTCGCCATCAATGTGAGATTGACACAATTAAAAAAAACATGTTAGAAGTATGTAACCACATTTGCACAGTGTGTCTCTCTCTCCCCGCCCTCAGCCCCACCACACAGAGGTCTGGACAGCCTTTGAGCTTACCAGGCTAGGTCTTGTTGCACAGGCAGTAGACACGAATTGTTTTCAAAAATATCAGTGAAGCACAGGCTTCAGCATGATCTTTACAAGCCTGCCCAGGATCCTGGGTACTTACTTGGGCAGCTAGCCTGCACCGAAGTCCATGCTGCCACAACTTCATCGCTGCTGGTAGCTAGCTAGCTTGCTTATGTCTACACATTCTGCAATCACACCTTTGGCTGCTCTAATTAGGAGTCATACATCCAATTATTTTATGCTTGTAACTACAGCGTTACTCTACTGGCACTTAAAATAACATTATGGGTTTGATGCAAAGCCTACTGAAGTCAAGGCAGTTTTTCCATTTGGGATTTGTGTGCAGATGGCTGGGTGGTGGTGTTCTGTGATATATAGGGCAGCAGACTAGATGATCTGGTGGTCCCTTCTGGCCTTGAGCTCTATGACCCTTAAAGACTTTTGGCTTTATCCTCTGAATTCTTGTTCTCCTGTTTATCCAAACCCCTTCATTTATGCAGGTTTTAGATTTCCAGTGACAATTTCATATACCTGGACTTCCTATGTTTATTATTTGCCAGATAAAATGTCCCATAGCTCAGCACCACATGGTTATGAACAGGCAATGAAAGAATCCATTGTATTGTATACATGCAAGGAACAGAGCGAAGGCTTCTGAGGAGTGATGGCAGAAAGTGTTCCAACAAAAGAGCTTTCTATCAGAAACTGCTGATACAATGGAATAGAAACATTCCATGAGAACACGTCAGTTCCGTTGAAGTTTTTGACAGAAGCCAGGCCTTGGTGGGCTCCACAGGAGCCCAGGCTTCCAGCCTCTCCAGAGCTACATGTGGTTGCCTGATGAAAAGCCAGAAGCTGGGAAGTTGGAGATCCTCGGGTGCTCAGACTGGAAAGTTTTGAAATTTGTTGAAAAACAGGGAAGGAAAGAGAACCACCACTGAACAGGGACTCTGTCCTGTACTTGAGGGCTGGACACAGGCTGTTTGGACTCCTTTGCAGGAAGCAGCCAGCTCACTCATTCTTCCTCTATCCATGGATAGGGTCCAAGAGCCAAGTGTGACACAATGCATGTTTGCTGTGTTATCTTTCATATATCTAATAATTTCAGAGACATCACCAAACTGTTCTCTGAGCCCTACTTTATTGTAGTACCTAAATTTCGGTCTCAGCTTTCTGGTTGTCAGGGATGAGAAAACTGAACAATCTTCACATAAATTGCAGAACTGTTACAAAGATAACAGATGATCAGGTCTTGCATCCAACAGATCAGATCTGAGAGTATAAATTGCTACAGGTATGTTAACAGGTAGAGCAATGCCAATTTACCCCAGTAGAGGGTCAGGGCCACGTTTGGAGAGAATCTTTTAGTAACAAGAATAGGAATTGACAACCTGCATAAATCCATATGGATTGTGCTGATAATTGGATTTCACTCCTGCACTATGTTTAAATGGCACAGTGGAGTGTGGAGAATATCACAAGTCAGCTTCCCCTTTCTGTTCCATCAGAAAATGAAAGGTTTGATTCTCGGCTTACTTTCTCTGGTTTTCCAGCAGTGTAAAATGAAATTACCCTGTGATTTACACCCAGAAGGAGAATCCGACTAAATGATCTTTTCTGTCAGCAGCATGATCATAGGGAGCAACATTGCAAGAAGTTTCAGATTTGCACTTAAAGAAGAAATATGGTTCCATCTAGAAATAGAAGAATTCAATTCTCTATATGGCAATAGGTTTGTTGGTAGCTTATTTATTTCATGTTTCTGCAGCTTCTGATCTATTACCAACAACACGTTTCTTTCTTTGAAACAGAGATTAAATAAATTTTCAATGGTATGTTAATATATTTCCTATAATGAGTGATACCGTGGAGAGCATTCTTTATTGGGTCCATAACATGCCCATTTATTTAAAAATAGAAAATGCTTTAGAAAAACAATTGATTATGCCCTCTCATTTTCATACATTTGTTGTGTGTGAGATTTTCAGACTCACATAATTAGTAAATATATCTCAAGGAATTCACATGCTATTATGACTCTGTATTTATGCTTTCGTGTTAGAAAAAGCTTGCATTTCTGTAAGACTTTTCAGCAAAATAGTCGTCCAAAATGCTGTCCTCTCTGCTAATAGCTTAGCTACTGCAGCAACTGAGAGTTGCTGTCTCAGCATCAAATGCTGCAAACTGGTACCCAAAATAGATACCGTCACAAAAGCTTATCCTCAGGCCAAAAGTGAATATCCTCACAATGCATGCAAGAAATGTAACACAACACCAGCGAATTTCCAGAGTTTATTATTAAAATCTTACTAAGCAAAGAGCACTGATACATTCCCCATCCATTATCTTATAGCCAACGTCAAACACTGAAGGATCAGTGAATGCATTAGCCATCACCCAATCTCAGGAAGTATATGTGAGTACAAGTGCAGAAGACCATCAGAAAGACTTGGTGAGAGGGATCAGTCTTTTCCCAGCTGTTGCGCGTTCCCTCTTGTAAAACTGTGGATCACAAATTAACATGCCTCAACCACATTTACCATTCAAAACCTGGACAAATTTTCAATCTCTAATGCACAGTCCTCAACTGTGGAAACTGGTCCAGAGCTAACATCAGAGTTGAAGGGCCCGTGGCTTATTTACATTCAGTTGACTCTACACCTCTCTGACAGCCTTGAAATGGATACAAATGAAATTTACACCCATGTTACTTATACCCCCTTACCAGAGTAGTGTAAAATGGTCTTAGTGTACATGAGAATCAGGTCCGATAATTTTATTGGGCCAAATTCCGAAATCTGATTATGGCCCCTCTGGACCATCCAGGTGGCTGAAGGGGTCTGTAGTCCAGCTGCAAATCACCAGCAGAGAATTCATTTGGCATAGAGGGAAAAAGCCAAGAAACTCTTGCTATGTATGGAAGGCAGACACCCTGGTCTCTATGTGGGAAAAACTCAGGTAGGATCAGACATAGCTCAAATTTATTCACTTTCCCCTTCTCTGTCGCCATACAGTAACTGAATTTAATCTTTTCTATGGTAATTATGTGTCTCACAGTCATTACACTTAAAGAATAGTACATTTTAGTGTCTCTTACATGTCAATGTTTACTCCAGGCCATAGAAGAAAACTGTTCAGTCTCTACCATACAAATCATGTACAAATAATTTATGTTTTGCCACCAAGTATTTCTTAATGTCTGTAGATCTATAGATAATATTTTCTTTATCCCTTCACTTTCAGAGGAATTGTCATCTCCATTTGTTTTACCCATGCAAATTCAAAAGGAAATTCTTACCAAAAAGCCTTGAAAACTCACCGGGCTTTGCAACAGGAGAGCTATTGTTCATCATGATGGGGTGTTCTTCATAGTGGTCTAATTGCAGTGAATTTGCTGAAAGAAAAAGAGAGAAATAGTGACTAAAGGGATATCTGGACAGCCTAGACCTTGAAACTAACATGAGACTAATACTGGTTTGACTGACTCCAAGTGTGAAATTAATAACACTAAAAACCAACCTTTCTCCAACTCCCACTGGTATTTTTACCATATGGGATTGGAACAAATGCTATCCTGGGACCACTCTGTCCCCCGAATAATTTAAGATCCGAACTGAAATTCATTATTTTAGTTGTTGCACTGCCAACATTCTAGTCAGTGCACATATAAAATTCCTTTCAAATATGTATTATTACTAATAATTCATATGACCCTTATCCAGATTCAGGCCAGAAACAAGGCATGGTATACAGGGCCGGCTCCAGGCACCAGTTTAACAAGCAGGTGCTTGGGGCAGCCAAGGGAGAGGGGCGGCATCTGCGGCAATTTCGGGGGTGGCAGGTCTCTCACTCCCTCTAGGAGCGAAGGAACTGCCTCTGAACTGCCGCCGCCGATCGTGGCTTTTTTTGTTTTTATAGATCTGTTGAAATCAGTGGAGCTAAACCAGTATATCCCACATGGCCCTGTATTTTTTCCATTAATTGTTTTTTGTATTATATAAAAATTTACTCTTATTTCAGGCATGGGGAAATGGACTTTTGATCAATGAAATTTGCATATGCACTAGGGATGTGATATCAAACACATTCATTTTGATTTAAAAGTTTTTTTTTAAATTGTAATATTAGGTACACTAGACAACATTAATGAATATTTTACTGGAATTTTTAAGATGAAAATATCTACAGATATTTAACTGAACGAATCAGGAATTCTGCAATATTCATTGGAACTAAGCAGTGCCAAATAACCAGCACTAGCTTTATGCTATTTAAAAAAAAATAAAACAAAACCTTAATTCTTCACGGCTAAATGCGTTAGCTCGATGCAGTGCTTATTGCAGAATCCAGGTCTTTAATTTGCATTATACGCCTTCCCCACAAATCCCTTAAAACAATACATTTTTCATACAAAAATAAAAATAAAAATGAGAACAGCAACAACAACAACAACAACAAGAAACTTACAATTGTCCTGGCAGGCAATCTGGCATTCTTCCAAGGCCTTAAAGTTGTTCTGATTTCCCAGGCATCCACCATACATGAACTTTTCACACTGCTGTGACTCCTTGTTATAGAAATATCTGGAAAAATAGCCTCGACAGATTCCAGGGTCTTGCTCCATAAAACAGAAGTTGGGCTTTTCTGTTGAAAATAAAGATTGAGGAGAAAAATATAACCCATGTTCTCTGTGATCAAAACTACAACAGAACTAGAAAAACTTTTTAAGAGAGGCCTGTAACTTCAAACTAAGGAGTGAAAAAAACTAACAAAAATCTCACTGCAATACTGCATTGGAGCATGAGAGCAAAATAATTTTGATTGCCTGCTCCTCACTTATCATATAGCAAAGCTCCAGCTACAGTGAATTATCTGTGTGATCTGAAACAGAAGATTTGATGACCAATCAAACGATAGATGTTCTTAGTAAGAAACTGACTCTTTGAATCAAAGAACGAATTATGTCTTGCTTATCTTATTTGAATCTTACTACAAATTATTCACCACTTGATAAATGCATCAAGTCAGTATTAGTGGGAGTTATAGAAGCAGAGAGAAGGAGGTATAAAGAACTAATGCTAAAATAGAAGGGAAAGGGGACATAACTTAAAGGAACAGAGTGTATTTTGTCTCAGACGTTGAACTGTTGTGCAATGGGACAGAAATCTGGGGTGAGATTTAGCATCACTTTTGAATCTAGTTAGTACTACATGATTACAGCACAAACCAAGAAAATATGGGAAAATCATACAATATTCAGACAAGATTAATATAGAGATCTGAAGACCCATCATCTTGGGCTATGGCAGTAAAGGGAAAAGCAAAATGATCCTTGATTTTGTTAGCTTCTGTCATAGCTATAAGGTTAGCCTTAAAGTGTAGATATTCATTTTATTTAATTTTTCTCTAAATGAAGTTAAGAAATAAAATCATGGCAGGAAATAAAACATAACTGTGATTTTGAGTCATTCTGAACTGTCAGGTACACATATTTTGAAATATGCATTCTGTATCTGATTGACTGACTAATTAGGTAAATGTATATTTAGGCAACCACACAAAACACTCATTATGTGTGAGATATAGAATAGTGAGAATGGATCTGTTTGAGCCACTGTGGCCTGCCAGTTGAATGTAAATGGTCAATTACACCAAGTAAATCTACAGTAATCCCACTGAAGTCAGTGAAGGTGCTTAGAATTAACTCTGGTATAAATGAAAGCAAACTCTGATCCATAATTTAAAAGGTGTCACTTATCAGATACACATTTGACCAAAACATCTAATTCAGAACTATTATGGAATATTGTATATTTAAATATTTATTATAATTTGTTACATTCAAATTATATTTATGAATATGTGTATGTGTATTTATGAATATGTATTAATTTAATATTAATAATACCTATTTTATAAAAGCACCCATACCCTATATTATGAATGCATAATTTTAGTCTGTCTTAGAAATAGAACTGGTTGGAGAAACTTTGATGGAACCATTTTTCATCGGAATATGCAGTTCCATCAAAATCAAAACACATCATGAAATTAGGTCGATTACATCAGAATAGAAAAATATGGAAAAAGTTCTGGCAATGTCAACATGTCCCAGTTGAACATTTTCAGAACAAAACATTTCGAATTTTCATTTTGAAATGATTTTCATTTCAATTTTTAAATATTTTCTATTATATTGTTATACTATTTTCATTTTGTTAAAATGAAACATTTCAAATGACCCAAATTTTAAATGAAGCCATGTTTCAAAATCTCAGAATGCTTTATGAAATGAAACTTCCATCCTTCCCAGATCTCTGCTTAGAAATGCTGTTGATGTCTTGTACTTAGCAAAACTTTTTGTGACGCTTCAACGAGATAATGTGCAGATATCATCATTAAAAAGTAAATCAGACTATCTTAATATTTTATTTTAAGTAACCAAAGTGAATAATATTCAAAAATTGTTTACTACCTACATTTCATTTTACATCTGGGCTGTTTGTAGTTAGATTGAAAAATTGCATCTTCTGCCAGTAAATACATTTACAATACAATTCAAGCATAACACCATTTGGATTAGCATCATTCATACAAAATGCATTCCAAGGCACTTCACAGAGTTACAAAATGCACTTTGCACAGGACAATGAAGTTGAGTGGTCTGGGAAGGGAGACACTATGCTTTCAGCTGAGAATTTCAACGAGATAGATAGTTGCTTATATAGAATGGCACTAAAAGGCTCTCTCAGACAATAGGCCCAGCAGAGGGGAAGGGTTTTTCACCAAATGCTGCACAACTACTCTTGGGGGAATTCTGTGCCAAAATATTAAAAAATTTGGTGCACAATATTCTAAAATTCTGCAAAATTCTGCATACAGCTCTACCCTGATATAACGCGACCCGATATAACACGAATTCGGATATAACGCGGTAAAGCAGCGCTCGGGGGGGGGCAGGGCTGTGCGAGCCGGCGGATCAAAGCAAGTTCGATATAACGCGGTTTCGCCTATAACGCGTTAAGATTTTTTGGCTCCTGAGGACAGCGTTATATCAGGGTAGAGGTGTATTTTGTCAAAACAACACAATATAATCACGCTCTTCCTGACAGCGGGAGCCCCAGCAGTCTGTGCCATTGGCAGGAGTGCTGGAGGGAGGAAGAATCACTAATTCTGTGGGGAAAAAATAAAATTCTGCAAGAAACATTTATTCTGTGCAAATTCTGCATTACGCAGTGGCACAGAATTCCAGCAGGAGAAACAACATAATGAAAGAACAAAGAAGGACCTGTGTTAACTGAATTAAGGGAGCTGGAGAAAGATTGGATAATAATTCATATTGCTTAAACAGCGGATCAGCTTGCTAGAAAACTTAAAGCTGATATTAAAATGTGCTCTTGTGATGAAATCTAGTACACTGAGTTTTAGCTCAGAGCTAATTTGTACAGCTGTCATAAGCTTTTCAAGATTAGCAGTTATGAAGGATAAGGTGATGATGCAACCTTGAATATAGTGACATACGCAAATGCTATCATTGTGCATCTGAGTCGTCCTGTCCTTCCCTGGAGACTTAATATCCAAGAGTGTATTACTACAGAAATAGTCAACATTTAATACTGTTGATGATTAGCTACAACAGCTGAGTTTTGCAGGGCATTTGCTGTTCTGTCATGGAAAGCATGGAAATGAGGGTTAGACCTTCAGGGAAATATTGCCAAACTTCTGCAGCATCTGTGGAAAGTCAACTTTAAGGACTCCATGGTATAAAATCAGGTCCCTTTTTCAAACTATACTTTTTATAGTGATTGTTTAGAAATTTTTGAAGACTAATTGGTTTGAAAAATACCAGAATATTAATTTACAAACATCAAAAATGAGAGTAGTTCAGTACATTTATACTTGTAAATGTGCCATATCTGTGTGGAGTAACATCCACTCCAAAACAGCCCCACCTTCATCGCCAAGAAGAACAGCATGCGTATGCCCATGCACACAAAGGAGAAGAGGGAGAAGAGCTGGTAAGCAGAGGAAAAGAATTTACTAGCAACATAAAATACTAAGTTCTATGAAGTTAGTGGGGCTATTTGGCCATTTCAGACCACAAAAGGCCTCAGACTACAGTGGAATCTTTGACATCAAGTGGATAGGCAGCAATGATAGGATAGCATAGTGCTGTGCTTCTTCTGATTAAATTTGGGGTCTCCCTTTTTCACAGATTAATGAGTATATTCATGTTCGCTATGAAAAAAAAAAAGTTACACTCCTGGGGCAATGGCAGAAAATGTGGATATTTTAGAAGCTCTGAGTTTTAATGGTGTTAGTCAACTCAATTAACCTGTATTGTTAAGCCACTACTGTCTAATGTTTATTTCTTACCTGAAAGCACAATAGTCTGAACATGCAAATACAAAATCCTTTTTATTCACGACTATGCAAACAATAATCACAAGCATACAGGCTAAACAAACTATAATTGTCAGCTCACTAACTCCTTAGCAGAGGAAGTACTTGAATGGTAAAATTTTAGTGCCGTGGAAAAGGCAATACCTTCATCTCAGATTCCCCTCTGAATTTAATGTCCTCGTAACTCTTGAAGAATCAGTTAAAGTCCCCCTTTCCTCATTACTGAAGGAATGGGAAAAAAATGCTTAACATTTTTATTTTGGAGAGGAGGGGTTGCTTGCTATTGGTTTAGTAATCACTGTCATCCCAGATACTCTCAGTGAATACCGAGGACTCTGACGCCATTTAAGCCTGAAGTTGCTCAATATCAGAATGTATTCTGGAGCACTGATCACTTTTAGAGATGCAACAGGGGACCTACCATAAAAAAGTCATTCCCTATTGTCTCCAAATAAGACACTGCTAAGTAATTACAATATTAAAATTACCTTTTCCAAATCTTCTACGGGTTTTCTTCACCGGGAATTCTGCAATAGAAAGAAAAATATATATTTTTAAATGAATAGCAAGAGGTTCATCTCTAGAATGAGACTGTGGCATTTAACCAAAGCCCTACTTTGGGGAGAATATGGAAAAAAAATCGCTATTGCAACATCCCTAGGTCTTGTCTACATTAGAAAAATATTGCAAATATTTTACACTTTTGCTAACACTGGTTTCAGCGCTATTTACATGGAAACGCCTGCTATAGCTGTGCTACTGTGACATGGGGGAGGATTCCTGGCCCCACTGAAGACAATAGCAAAACACCCATTGACTTCAATGGAGTGAGGATTTCACCTCATGTCATTTAAGTTTGCTCAGCACAGGTTCAATAGACAGAATGCTTTAAATATCATTGGCAGCCAGTGGCTCATCTATACCAGGCAACCAAAGCACACATACCAGAGGAGCTGCATCTGGGGTTACCTATATAGACAAGTTTTTAGAGAGATTGTGGCAACTGCTCCCCTCTTCAGACAGCCCACTCTGCCACCTTATATACTGACAGACTTTCAGTGATACCTTGGATTCGAAGTCCATTCTCCAAAGTGACTTAGGCACTTATGCTCCTATGTAACCTAGGCTCTTGACAATTTTAATCACCTGTCTACATTGAATTTGTCTACTCAGATTTAAAACAGCGTAATCCTTTTTCTAGCAAAAGCTAGGTTTAGATATGGTTCTAGAATGGTATGGACATGGCTTCAAGTCTCCATGCAGATGTGGCCCAACCACAGCAATTGTTCAGCTGTTGCAGCACTGCGGCTAGTATTAGCAGGGCACACAAGAACTGGGATTGTCTTTAGCCTCTTTGTTGTGGTGCAAGGTTTTTGGGAAAGCTCCTTGTGCCCTCTCCCCTTTCCCCCATTCACACTCATGCAGAAATAGGCACAATCTAACTCAATATTTCCAAAGTGATGATCCTATTCATTTCACTGATATTAAAAATATGCTCAATATTATTTGTTTTAAAACTGCCCTTCCTTCAACCCATGGTTACATTTAAGAACTGGGATATTTGACTTAAAAAATGAATCCTATATTTTCTTACTTGACCCACTGACATACTGTCTAGGAATTTGAAGTTCATTCATGCAACTCTAAAATGAACCCCAAGACATTTTCCATTTTGCTCCTATAATCAAACCCCAGTATCGGAGCCTGAGCCAAAGCCCATAGAAGTCGTTAATGGAAAGCTTCTCAGTGCGTTGATTTAAGGTAGAATTGAATCTCCCTCTTTGAAATAATCACTGGACTACAATGTGCTAAACATAGAACAATAAACAGAGATCTGTTAAAATGAGAATACCTCAGTTGACTTAATGTTATGTTACAGTGTTGAGAAAAGCTGGGTAGGCCTTGCAAATCCTTCTGTTTGTTTTATATAAAACAAATTCTTGGATGCTAATTCCAAGGTCTGTAGTTTAAAGTTTTTGTCAACATTACTCATTTGAAAAAAGCTAAATATACTTCATATTTCAATAGAAAAAGCGTGATGCTAATATATGCCCAAGAAGCCTCCAGCCCTGGAAAGATTCTCCAGTTACAGTATGTGTTAAGTATTAGGTACATTCCATTCTTATGACTATCAACCTTTTAAAAAATATTTGCATCAAAGTAGTACATTTGAATTATATTCTTTATCTGTTTTCCGAACAGCATCAGGATTGGATAACGGGTCAAAGCCAGCAAGAAGACTGAATCAAGCAGTCAGGTCCTTAGGATTCTTTGCAGGTTCTTTCGCAGGCATCTTGTTGGTGTTCACATCCAAATTGTGACTTGATCTGACCATGTTTGTTCATCCATGAACACTCATGCAAATCTCTTGTTTACATGAACACTGCAGGGAGGAAACTTTCATTTGTAACCATGCACAAACATTCACCTCAGAATTACTCACTTTAGGTCATCTAATCAGGGATCAAAAATTGGGACTTTATGAAAAGTTTGTGAGTGCATAGGCCCGAATCTATTTGTGCAAACTATTTGTCAGACAATTTTGAACAAAAAATAAATCTGGGGAACCCATGATTAACCAATTCATAGACAGAGTCTGAATGTAACAATCTCCGCCATGGTTATCAGCAAGAATTGAAGCAAAAGCAAACCACAGGACTCTACCACTTGATCTACAGTAGTAACAATAACCAGAGGCTCTTATCATCTGTGGGGACCAGCCACTTAAAAAGAGACATCATGTTACAAACTGAAAAAACAGGGAAAATCACTTCTCTTAATGCCTCCTTTATGTTCTTCTTCCAGGCCCATTTCCAGACTTCCTTCCACCTCCACTTAACCTCCTCCTTTCCTTTAAGTTCCGTCTTATAACCTATTCCTTCAAGGTTGCTTATAAGCTATGCTGAAATCAATTTAACCAAATTTAACTAAATAAAAGTTCATCTATCTGTATATACATGCTAGCTTCTTATGTGACCACATAATCCTACTGTGCTCAAACTCAGCTTGTCCCCATCCCCTGGCATAGCAATTTTCTCCTGGTCTTCTTAACTAAAGCTCCACCTGCAATTCACTACCTGCAGGTGGGCTGCTTCATGGGGCTTTGCCTGGATGCAGCAGTTCATCTCAGGCAACAAACTGCAGAATCGGGGCCTCAGTAAGGAAGCTGTTCAGGAAGGGACTCAATCTTTATTTGCTCTGTGCATCACCATACACACATTTAGTATATAAGTATATAGTATATTAAGAGAATATCTTATAAGAAAACACCATTGAAGTGTTGACTTTAAACATAATTTTAATAGTCTCTTTTTAGTTCAGTATTAAACAACTTGTTCCTCTTGAATTATGATTAATAATAAACATATCTATAGCACCATAACTTTTCATGGCTCTTCGATTACAGAGGTGCTCATGGTAAATGTTAAACTTCTGGCACTGGTTTTTAATGCACTTCATCCCAAGAGTAACTTCTCTTTCTGGGCAGTCTTTGACATATTTGTTCTTTTGAAAGCATCATGCCATAATTTCATTTTGGATTTTTAAAGCAAAACTATCAGGATAGCAGAATCAGTATGAAGTTCCATTGTGATGCATTTTCCTTCTTCCCCGGGATAATCCAGATGGCATCATTTAAAAAAATTATTCTTCAAAGACAACAAATACACAGTGTAGTGACTATGTTTCATTTGAACATATTTCTGGCCCTTCCTGTTAGCAAAAGTTTGTACCTTATTGTAGTGAGGTGATGTGGTTCCCCGCCACCACAGACAGGGACGAGCCCCTCCCACATCAGAGTGGGCGGAGCCAGCGAGTCCTGTGCCTGCCCCCCCGAGGTCAGGGTGCAGGACGGGAAGTATAAAAGCCCGACCCCAGAACTCACTCGAGGAGCAGCCACCGGAGAGGCCAGATGCCTCTGGCCTAGCTCCCGGTTGGGAGACCCTGGCGACCCACAGCGGATCCGAGGACTGGCTTGACCTGCCGACATGCGAGGCCAACCAGAGCCCAGAGGAGCTGCCTAGCCTGCCTCTCGCCAGTTACCCAGAGGAGCCCATGGTGCTGGATCCCCTGGTGCTGGACCACCATCCGGACCCCGGTACCTCCAGAGGGGGAGTTCAGAAGTAGCCTGGGGGCAGTCGACCCTAGTCTGGCTGCAGCACTGCGAGCACCTATGTCAGTGTGTTGCAGCCAGTATCCCCACTGACTCAGCAGCAGGCCTTCTGCCGCTGCTAAGGCCCCGGGCTGGGACGCAGTGAAGTGGATGGGCCTGCGTCCCCCCTGCCACCCAGCTTGTGGGTGGCAGTCTCCCCCTCTCCTAGGCCCTTCTGAGCCAACAGCCTGGGCTTGTTGTTTACTTGGCTTTGCTCAGCCCCTGCCTGAAAATGACATATGGCCTGAGCCACTGACTCTTTGCTGCCCACCCTGACCCAGGGCCTGGGCCTACTAGATAAATACTGTTTGCTCAGCACCTGCCTGAGGGCCTGAGACATTGATTCCTTGCTGCCCTGCCCTGACCCAGGACCTGGGCCTCCTAGATAAATACTGATAAATCCTCCTGGAACCAAGGCTAATTCCCCGTCAGCAACTGGAAGGAAGTAGTGAGGCGGTGTGGTTCCCCGCCACCGCGGAGAGGGACGAGCCCCGGCCAAACCCCTCTACACTTATGTATAACCCCACAACCTTTCTATTTTCTGGATGGTAACATCAGACTGTTTCACTACAGTCTACTTCCCCGCATTGATTGCAAGTTTAATGCCAGAACATAAGAATGGCTCTACTGGGTCAGACCAAAGGTCCATCTAGCTCAGTATCCTGTCTTCCGACAGTGGCCAATGCCAGGTTCCCCAGAGGGAATGAACAGAACAAGTAATCATCAAGTGATCCATCCCCTGTTGCTCATTTCCAGCTTCTGGCAAACAGAGGCTAGGGACACCATTCCTGCCCATCCTGGCTAATAGCCATTGATGGACCTATCCTCCATGAATTTATCTAGTTCTTTTTTGAACCCTGTTCTGGTCTTGGCCTTCACAACATCCTCTGGCAAGGAGTTCCACAGATTGACTGTGCTTTGTGGGAAGAAATACTTCCTTTTATTTGTTTTAAAGCTGTTGCCTATTAATTTCATTTGGTGACCCCTAGTTCTTGTGTTATGAGAAGTAGTAAACAACACTTCCTTATCTACTTTCTCTACACCAGTCATGATTTTAGAGACCTCAATCATATCTCCCTTTAGCCATCTCTTTTCCAAGCGGAAAAGTCCCAGTCTTATTAATCTCTCCTCATACGGAAGCCATTCTATACCCCTAATCATTTTTGTTGCCCTTTTCTGAACCTTTTCCAAATCCAATATATCTTTTTTGAGATGGGGCAACCACATCTGTACAGAGTATTCAAGATGTGGGCATACCATTGATTTATATAGAGGCAACATGATATTTTCTGTCCTATTATCTATCCCTTTCTTAATTATTCCCAGCATTCTGTTCGCTTTTTTACTGCCGCTGCACATTGTGGATAGTTCTCTGAAAACATCCACTCAAAGACTCCAAGATCTCTTTCTTGAGTAGTAACAGCTAATTTAGATCCCATCATTTTATATGGGATTATGCTTTCCAATGTGCATTACTTTCCATTTATCAACATTAAATTTCATCTGCCATTTTGTTGCCCAGTCACTCAGTTTTGAGAGATCCTTTTGTAGCTCTTGCAGTCTGCCTGGGTCTTAACTATCTTTAGTAATTTTGTATCATCTGCATATACATTCTACATTTTTTGCATTTACTATACATTGCATTACACATTTTTGGATTGGATTAGTTACTAATTCCTACATGGCATGCTTTGTCCAAGCATTGTTTGTTTGACCTACATTTTTACCCCATCTCCATATTTTTAAACTTATTTTGTCCATTCTTATTTTGTTTGTGCTAAAGGATTCCCTGGCTGTTCTCCCTCTTATCTTAGCTGGCTCAGACATTTTGTATTCTTAGCCTACTGACCTATTTACTTATATTTAGCACAAACCTTCAATTTTCAGCCTAATAATTCATTCACCTCCCTAATCTATCTTCTAAGAAATAAGGCCTCCCTCATGGGCTTAATTACTTATGATGTCAGGCCTACATGTCTCATATCTTAATTAGCGTGCATGAACTTTTAGCCTTTCCTCGTGCTTGCTCCAAAGCATCTTTCATTTCTGGGGTTTACGTGAGTGGTCCATGGAAGATGCATGCACATCCCATTATTGCTGAAGTGCTGTGGCAGTGGAAGTTTCATGGGTATGTCTTGGGTGTTTGTTTATTTCTGAGACATTTCCCTTTTAACCAAGCATTTCTCATTTTGTGAGTTTTCCTTAATTCCTAAATTTAAAATATTAACAAGAAACATTTTGTTTGCGGCATAGATATAGCTGTGTTGAAACACTGGTAACATTAAGATGTATTTAAGCAGTTAAAATAATGCTGAGATGGAGCACCAGATTCAACAATAAGATCCAGTTCTATTGAATCATGCTGACGAAACTAGATTAATTAGCCGGTTAACCTGGGTTTATGGTTAACTGGCACTGAAGGTGAATTTTGGCCATAAAGCCATTTTATCTGCCCCCTATACTACCTGTCACCTTCCCAGCTACTGGTGTAGAGAAGGCACAACAGATGCTCCTATGTTGTGCCCATCCCTGGCTGCAGATTCACAGCCCCTTTGGTCCATTAGCACCTGCCACAGAGCTGCTGCTAGGTTACATACTAGGTATCTTAAATAGGCTTGAGGCCAGACTTGTACACAGTAAGTCAGATTCTTAGCTGGCATAAAGCAGCTTGGTTCCATTTCAGTCTATGAAACTATGCCAATTTACCCCAGCTGAGATTCTGGCACGGGGGCATTGGATCAGAAGACATCAAAGATTAGCTTTATACCATCTTTAAAAGCTTTACCAGGATTTGCCCCAACACCTTTTGCCTTTGGAGTTTAGGGAAGGGGACCTCTTTTTCCTGCTTCAGACTCTGTCTCTAACAACCCGACTACATTAGATTGAGGAGAAAAGAGCCATGTGGTGAGATCGACTTCCTCCCATGGCACCTTACTGATTACATATGCTCATGACTCCTGTAAAATCTTCACCCTTGATTCATTATGCATCAACCTTTCTTTCCTTACTCTTATCCCCTCTATCCTGATGGACCATTCCAAGTGACCAGAGGGTGACATTTTGGCATGAGCTACATGCAAGAGGCTTCCCTACTCTGTACCTGTGTCAGAAGAGGAGAGAGAAAATGCTTTAGTGTTCCAGCTGAATCCCAAGTCCAGATGACAACGGAAGTGTGCCAAGTGTCAGTCAGGTGGATAGAAAACAAGAGGCGAATCCTCACACTCCAAAATCCTGACCTTTTTAGTGTCAAAAACAAATCAAGAAAGGAGCTTTGTTTGCTATTCTGATACATGTGCTTTGTTTTCTTGAGTAGCACAAATCCCCATGAATACAAACAGGTTAATCATATTTTTCTAATCAAAAAGTTGTACGCTGTTGTACAACTGATAAAGACCCCTTTAGACAAAGGTTTTTCCCTTTGGATAATTTTGCTGGAGAATAAAGATTTTTAGAATAAATACTTACATGGCATTTGTTTGTATGGGTTTCTTTTATGAAAGTTTAATAAATATTGAAAATAATTTCTGGATTGGTTGCTTACAGGATAAATTAAATTAAATCTCTGACACAAATTTATGAATATGACCTCAAAGAAGGAATTTTGGTCTAGAAATCCCAATGGTAGTTAAATATACAAGTTCTATGCCAAATAGGAATGATACAATTTGACTAATTTATATTTTTCTTTTTAAAAATGTATGTTAATACTGCATGAGTTGTAATAAAAAATAGTATTAGTTATTTGTGATTCAAAGACATGTTTGTTACAGAAATGTATATGATAAACAATATGCATTTACGGGAGCCAGGGAATCATCTGCTTTGTGGAACACAAAATCTTTCACATTATTATATTCACTTAGGCTTTGATGCATCTAAGCACTTACGCAGCCGTTTGACTTTAAGCTGCAAAGTTGTCCCACTGACTTTAAGCCTATGCTTTAGTGCTTTCCTGAATCAGACTTTTAGCAAATTAAAAAAAGGGTAGATATGTATTCCACAGTGAACCCACAAGATTCAATTCTGTGTAGGACAAATAGCTAAAGAGATTGACAGGGCAGTCTGGAGCAGCCAAGAAAGGTAACATAAGAAGTGGGAATGGACTGGGATGTGATTACTCATGCTGGCTTTGTGTACTGGATCAAGAGATTCCAAGGTTCATGTTCACCTGAGTTGAACTCCTGTCCCAGCTGGATTTCCTGCCAAGAACACTCTCCCTCCTACATCTGGCAGTTTCTTAAAATGATTATCTTAAAAAACAAGGCTAAAAACCATTTGAATTGTATGGTATTTTTGTATGCTAATGAACATCCAAATAGGTAGGGAACCATAGAAACGTGCTTTTAAAAGAAATAGAGAAAAAAAATTGTAAAGGCCTTTGATAAACTGTATTAACTTCTACAAAAAAATAATTCTGGGCACATGGCTGCAAAAATACTAACTACTATCTGCACTGCAGGAAAAGGAAATTCAAAAGATGATGTAAAGGCTGCACCCCTCCTCAACCCATTCAGAAGTGATTCCCCAGTGAGGTTACTGAGCCCAGTTAGAACTGGGGTAAATTTATTCAGCCTGTTCTTGCAGACTCTGAAATGCTGATTAACACTACCTTAATTGCTATAGAATCTCCAGTATCCTGGGTATTTCATCTGTCAGCCACATAATAGCATATCATTATTTTTTGGTATATCATTCTTACATGCACTTGCTGCTGGCTGAACTTTAATTTTGAATCTCAATGACACTAGGGTAAATACAGGGCAAACTACTCATCTGAAACCCCTAAGAATAGATTTAGGCTACTTTTCACTGTTGCATCTTCACTTTTAGAGGAACTTCCGCCTTGAAGGCTCTGTTCTGAGTCTTAGCCGAAGCCAATAAAACTGAGTCTTAAGTTCATTGTCCAGAAAGCTACTGCTGATGGAAGGGTTAGTAGTGACACAGTCATTATCATTGTCACAGGTCATTGCTGAAATTTTGCAGTGAAATTTCTATGTCATCAGAGGTAGCTCAGTGTGCGACATGACAGCTTCAAAGAAGAATCTTTATAAAATATAATATTTTAAAAAAATTATAATTAAACCCACTTTGCTTCTAAAATTTGAAATCCAAACATTTGACCTGATATGAAATCAGACAGTTTGCAGTGGGGTGGGGGATGTTCTAGTGGGCTAAGCATAGAACTAAGTTTGACAACACAATAGACTGGTGCAGACTGATCAGAAACAAAGGTGTATGTGGTTAAGTGATATAAATTGCACTGATTTGGCGTTCAGTGAGAGTGCAAAATGAGTACAATTTTCTGTCTGGGAGAATCAAAGGAAGCAGTAGGTGGCAAGGGAATTAGCAGGAGTGTGTAAGATAACTTAACCTTCTTGTTAGTTGCTTTTCTGCTCATTTCTGCCCCCTCAACATGTACATTGCCCACCTACTGAATGCAAAATTGGTGCAAGGTATACTATTGATATTTCTATCTGTTAACATACTTCAGGACATATGTCATTCTTAAATTCAGGCTTCCATGAGAGTTCCTTCTTTTTAGTTTACCTTGCTTACTGAATTGCCCACTACTTTGGCCCAGTTAGGCCTCACAATGCCCCATTAAGTAGGAATCCTCACCTCCATGTGACAGATGGGGAAACTAAATCAAAGAGCAGTTAAATGACTTCCCCATGGTCACACAGCAAATCATTGGAATAAAATCCAGGTTCTTAATCCTATGCCTACCCCCGCTATTCAGTAAGGAAGCAATATACCTTGTTACTTTTGAAACTACAGTCCCTCAGCCGTAATCCTGGCTTTGACCCAAATTCATTCTATGGATGTGACTAAGTGTTAAACTCTCTACCTTTATTTCCCTACCTCTAATAAAGAGATAGAATATTTATTTATGGTACCTATCTCTTGGGAGGATTAGTTAATGTTCGCAAACTATGAGGAGAAGCACTATGTACAGTAAGTGCTAAGTATTAGCAGGAAACATTTTAGCACTTGATGTGACCTGCACACCTGCTCCCTTATCTCGTCTCCCCTCTACGTCATTCTGACACTTTGAGGGAAAATAGGCACTTAAGAAGCTGTTTGGGATTGGGCTAATGACATGGCTCTTGGTCAGGGTGGGCAAACTTTTTGGCGTGAGGGCAAGCTATGAATGGTCATGAAATTGGGGGTTGGGGTGCGGGAGGGGGTGAGGGCTCCTGCTGGGGGTGAGGGCTCTATGGTGGGTTCAGAAATTAGGAGTTCAGTGTGCGGGAAGGGGCTCCGGGCTGGGGCATAGGGTTGGGGTGTGGGAGCTCTGGGGATGAGGGTTTGGGGTGCAGGAGGGTGCTCCGGGCTGGGATCAAGGCATTCAGAGGGCAGAAGGGGGATCATGGCTGGGGCAGGGGGTTGGGGCGTGGGAGGGGGTCAGGGGTGCAGCTCCGAGTGGCACTTATCTCAAGCAGCTCCCAGAAGAGTGGCATATTCCCCCTCCAGCTCCTACGCAGAGGTGCGGCCAGGCAGCTCCGTATGCTGCCCTGTTCGCAGACGCTGCCCCTATAGCTCCCATTAGTCGTGGTTCCCCGATCCCGCTCCCCTACTGAAGCACCAGAGCGGGGCAAGCCCCAGACCCTACTCCGCGGCAGGTGCTCGAGGGCCAGATTAAAATGTCTGAAGGGCCAGATGCGGCCCCAGGCCGGAGTTTGCCCACCCCTGCTCTTGGCAGTTTTTTATATGGACACAAATTTTTTTCTGGGACTCCCCTGAGACACATTTAAGATGTCATCTAGAGCCCACAGAAATCAAGGGAAAGACTCCCGTTGACTTCACTGGGCTTTGGGCAGGGGCGGCTCTGTTTTTTGGCACCCCAAGCACGGCAGTCAGGCGGCTTTTGGTGGCACGCCTGCGGGAGGTCCTCTGGTCACATGGATTCGGCGGCATGCCTGCGGGAGGTCCGCTGGTCACATGGATTCGGCGGCATGCCTGCGGGAGGTCCACCAGTGCTGCGCCAAAAGCGTCCCCGCCGCCGAATTGTCGCTGAAGCCGCGGGACTGGCGGACCTCCCGCAGGCATGCTGCCGAAAGCTGCCTGCCTGCCGCCTGCCTGCCTGCCACCCTCACAGTGACCGGCAGGCCGCCCACCGTGGCTTGCCGCCACAGGCACACGCTTGCTGCGCTGGTGCCTGGAGCTGCCCCTGGCTTTGGGTCAGGCCTTAGTGACAGACTCCAAATTGATAGACATGATAGAGAAGAAAACAGATTGCCCTTTGCATCTAGCGTGTAACACAGACAGAGCACAATGCTGTGAACTGCGTCGTCGTAAAGCTGCAGCATCTCTGGTTCAGAACAGCAGGAAAGGGTCTTTTGAATTCTTATTGTAAACTAGTTTCCAAATGATTTTCCAGAATTAAATATTTTATGATATACAAAAATTTGCCAAGCATGAAGATGATACATACTGTTCCCAGGAGGTCAATTTTTATCCTGCAATTCTGGCCTGATGCCTAGAGTACATCAGCATATTTCCAGAGCTATGAGGAGGCCTGTTACAGGGGCATGCTTTGAACATGGTGAGGACAAACAGAATGACACTTACTGACGTTTGCACAGAAACCTATCAGAAGGGTCCTCAGATTGCTTCTCAAAAAGTCAAGACAGCTTAGTTCTGAATCTATCTCAAGTGATCTGTGCATTGCTCAGCCTAGGAATAACTTAATCCCTTATGTCCGTGGGTCTCCTGGGCCCATTACTATTTAATACCATATTTTGCAATTGGGCAACAGAGGGTTTGTGACTGAAAGGAAATTTCTGTTGAGGACAAAGGATTAGATGAATCCTTGAATCTTAATGGATTCATACATCATTTGTATGAATCTGAGTGCAAAAAAAAACAAAAAAAACTTTTTTACAGTACTGAAAATTACTGGAACTCTTCAGGCTGTTTTCACTCACCCCCCAGAGACTTCTGCCCCTTCAGCTTCCACCCAGTGCTCCTCCTGCACTTCACAACCTTTCTCCCAACCCCTTTCTGGCTCCCTCCTGAATCTACACGACACCTTCCATCTGTCTCCCACGAAATCAAAATCCATATTTGGTATCCAAAGGAACTTGGAAGAGCATGCCTAGCGATGTGATGAGTCCATAAAATGTGAATTTGTCTCATTCATGAGGGGGCAATAGCTTTCTGATTTAAGAGCATCCCTCACTTGGCACTGGTGAGGCCACATCTGGAATATCGTGTCCAGTTTTGGGCCCCTCACTACAGAAAGGATGTGGACAAATTTGAGAGAGTCCAGCAATTAGGGGGCTGGGACACATGACTTATGAGGAGAAGGTGAGGGAACTGGGATTATTTAGTCTGCAGAAGAGAAGAGTGAGGGGGGGATTTGATAGCAGCCTTCAACTACCTGAAGGGGGGTTCCAAAGAGGATAGAGCTAGACTGTTCTAGTGGTACCAGATGACAGAACAAGGAGCAAGAGTCTCAAGTTGCAGCGTGGGGAGGTCTAGGTTTGATATTAGGAAAAACTATTTCACTAGGAGGGTGGTGAAGCACTGGAATGGGCTACCTAGGGAGGTGGTGAAATCTCCATCCTTAGAGGTTTTTAAGGCCCGGCTTGACAAAGCCCTTGCTGGGATTGGTCCTGCTTTGAGCTGGCGGTTGGACTAGATGACCTCCTGAGGTCTCTTCCAACCCTACTCTTCTATGATTCTATGACTGTAGCACTTCTGTAGGAGAATAGTCCTGAAGGCTGATTTCACAAGGATAGAGCCCTAAGAACTTTATGATTATTGTTTAACAGAAAGCATGGTGTTCCCTAAATACTGAAGCTCATATTCTACATAAAATGTCATTATAAACTCTTCTACAGAATAATAATCTGTCATTGTTTTCTCAAAGGTCTTTTTCATATAAGTTTTGCTTTTGAAATACTCAATTTAAGTTGCTATAACTATAATAAAGGTGATCTAGCCTTATTACAAAATGCATCTAACTGTGCCCAAACATTTCTGTAGTAGATCCTGCTTACACAATATCCAGTTTCAGTATCAAGTTCAGACAAAGCGATACTTCCCAACCACAAATTGCTGACATCTATGAGAGATAAACAGGGGATATACCACCTTCACATCAAAATGACTTCTGTGATTCATATGAGGTTTTAATATGCCATATGAGGAATTTTCTTAATTATGCTGAATTTACGGTATAATCTGTAAAGGTGTGGACACCTACAGGCCCTTTGGAAGTGAGCAGGAGGTTTAGGTGCTCAGTTCTTACAAAAAAAATCAAGCCATTTTTAACTGTGTATCTTGGTATGCGTCCTATTATTTTGTTTCTACCGGTTAGCTGACAAAGCGTCATTCGGACTGTAAAACTGAGCAATTACAAGCATTACAGAGAAACAATGATGAAGGATATTATTTGTGAGCATTATTAATGATTATTTCTGCCCCTTTGCCAAATAGCTGTAGCAAATGTCTGAGGTCTTGCAGATTGTCTTCTCAGTGTAGGAGAAGCGGGGGATGTGAATCTGGGTATATTTTAAGAATAACTTTATTTATACCAGTCCTGGAACAGAGGGGTTTATCAGCATGCAGACAATCCCTTCTTTCAGCAGTGTCAGCCCAACATCCAGGGAGCAACTCTACCTCAAGAATTGATTTTACACAACAACCTTTACCCAGAACCTTGCATAAAAAAACCTTCACACCATGTCTTCCCAAGACCGAAGATTTGCTCACACTAAGTGTGTCTACACTGCAATCACAGGGTGTAATTACAGCTTGAATAGGCATACCCAAACTAGCTTTATTCTAGCTATCTCAGGTCCCAGAGCAGTGAAGTTGTGGCAGTGCGCACTGTATAAACCCACCTGGAGCCCTGCATAATTGCTAGCCTGCACCAAAGCACGTGTGCTGCTGCAGCTTCACTGCTCCAGAACCAGAGTTTAGCTAGATTACAGCTAGTTTGGGTACATCTGCTTGAGCTGTAATCACACCCTGGGACACCACACCTATAGACATACTCCCCGAAAAAGAATTTGGATGACTATGTAGCAGCATCACCTGGTGACCCCAGTTATAACAGTATTATTGTGATTATTATTAATTATTATTATTGAGATATCCCCTACAGGCAGAAGGCCCCATTTTTCTGGGAAACAAACAAGAGACGGCCCCTGCCCCTAAGAACTCACAATCTAGATATAAGACACCATATGAATATAAAGGACATGCAAGAGGACAGGAGAAAGGATACTGACCTGATACCACGCACATCTCCTGGCATTCTTCTAGTGTTATGAAGTTGTTCTCATTGCCATGGCATCCACCGTATTCAAACATCTCACATTGGCGGGTTTGAATGTTGAAGTAATACCTTGTATATATTGCTTTACACTCACCACCATCTGCCTTAAAAGCACAGATTGAATTTCCTAGCTTCAGTGGTGGTAAAGCAGCACCTATGATGGTGGAGAGAAAGGTAGTATGATACTAAATGTTTTACAGTTAGTTTGGAAATTTAGCAATATATCTTCAATGGGATTAGAGGTTTAAACATTGGCCCAGATTAGAGATCTGACCCCGAGACCATTTTACCTTTGCTCTGTCCCTTGCCCTTGCTCCTGCACTCTTTGAAAGGCATGGCACAATATTTGATGTTTTGTACAGCTTTAATATATGCTTATAAAAAATAAGATCATCTATATCAGAACCCCAGTTCTAGGACTGGAACTCTGATTGGTGAGGGATTTCTATATCCTATCAAAACAGCTCAAATATTAGAACATAAGAAGGACCACAATGGGTCAGACCAATGGTCCATCTAGCTCAGTATCCTGTCTTCTGACAGTGGCTGGTGCCAGATATTTCAGAGGGAATGAATTAATAGCTACTGATGGACCGATACTCCATGAATTTATCTAGTTCTTTTTTTGAACCCCATAATAATTTTGGCCTTCACGACATCCCTGGCAATGAGTGTGTTTTGTGAATAAGTACTTCTTTTTGTTTGTTTTAAATTTGCTGCCTATTAATTTAATGGGATGACCATAGTTCTTGTGTTATAGTCTGCATACAGGTTTAAGATTAGACATCTACAACTAGACAGTTGAAAAACTGCCATCAAAACAGTTTTCAATCAAAATATTTTTTGATTGAACCAATCTTTTTGTCAAATTACATAGATTTTGATGAAATTTTATTTTGAACACAACTGGAAAAGCTATTCTGAAATTGTCCCAAAAGGTTGTTTCACTATTGTTTTACTATTTTCTAAATGGTAAGTTTCAATGGTGTTCCTTTGACTTTTTGTTTAGTATATAAAATAAAATAAATTTCAAAAGTAAAAAGAAAGAAAAATGATGAAAATCAAAAATTATTTCAATTGACCCCAAATAAAAATCTTTTTGGAATTTTGTTTTGCATTTTTAAATTTTGGTGTGTGTGTGTGTGGGGGGGGGGGGTGTCTTTTCATCTCAATTTGAAAATAAATTGAAATCTCACTTTTTTTTTCCAGAATAGAACATCCATTTCCTGACCCATTGTATTTAAACCACCTAGTTCCCTTTAGATGACCCTTGGATTTAACCACCTTTTTCCCTGCCATTTGAGTAAAAAATACCTGTCTCTCAGAGGAAGTAGACATTTGGGGCTAGATTGAAGCTTATAAACTAGAGGTTTGTTTTGTTTTGTTTTTTTACTGCATTACACTGGGACTTAGGCAAAATTTCTCCTCAGCTACGGATGAAAAGGTGAACGAGCATCTGCTACAATGTGTACTTCTTGGGACCTGCAGGAAGAATTCTGGTTTCTGTGAAAGAGTCACAGCGTAACCCAAAGAGTGAAGTGTGCACTTTGTTCAATGCCTGGGGAACTCAAATCTGCTATCCAACCATCCTACCAGGTAACTAGCACTCACAGGGCACTAGCAGGGAGCAGTACCTATGTCACCCAATGGACAGCAACCAGCCCCTGTGCAGACGGTGCAAGGTAGGGAGAGGGCTCCTCCCACTCTCCCCCTCTTCTCTTCCACACAAAAAATATTGGGCACAGTTGAGCCTTTGTAGTTGTTTCTATTTAGGTCTCTTAGGTGTTAATGCTATTAAATCATTAGGATGATGCCATACACTAGACAAATGCTGCTGGAAATGGGCTAGAATGAGTAGGAAACTCGAGCACTGAAATAGAGGGCAGCCGTTGAACAAACAAAACCAGAATGGTACTCCAGAGGGCAGCACCATTCTATTAAATAACACACACCACTAAGTCATAAACCTATTCATTGCAACTCCTGTTTTTTTAACTTTATTATGAAGTAGATCTGTAAAATCAATAAGGTGTGCACAACTTTAGAATATTTAGATTAAAGTAAATTGACTTGAGTTGAAAAGCTGAAATCTATGCCTTTTAATATACAATATAGCTTTGATAGTACTGACATATTAATATAGTAGAAATCTTGTTAGCTAGACTGTACTGCTGAGACTGAACGGGGATGTAAAGACAGCACTGTAGTTGAAGACCCCATTAAGTACCCCTGTGGATGAAGTTCTTTCACTGTTTACATTATACTGTGCACCCTTTTTTCCCTCCTAGGGTTGTAAAAGTTTTAGAGGTGTATGCGTGTATTTTTATTGAAAGTCAGACTGACAGCATTTCAAACTGAAGCCTTCCACTTATCCATAGAACACACACAAAATAGAATATGGTAGTGCAAGATTTTCCTCACCAAAATTAGTCAGAGTGAGAGGGTAGGTTATTCTCTTTGTGCCAATTAAAGCATTGAGCTCTCTTAAAACTGCGCACAAGGATACCCATGCAATGGCCCAGGGACAAGGCGAGAGAGAAAGGGGACAGGAACCAACATCACATCACAATTGGAATCTGAGTTAAGAAGCTAATGTGGTCTGGTCACTCCAGTCCCTCTAAGACACTGACCTGCCCCAATCACTTCTGGTCCCTCCAAGTCAGGCTAAAGACACGATGGTAAAAACTCTGCATTGCTGTTGGCCAACGTGTGCCTGTTCTCTGATATTTGTTTTTTAATTTGCAAAAATGGCCTAATCAAAAAACCCCCAAAAGCTAGATTTATGCTGATTTACACTAGCTGAGACTCTATTCACTTAAATGGAACTATATAAATTGCAGGGTGAGGACTAATTTCCACTACTATTAATATCATAACTTCATGGCCTTTAAATGAACCATTTAAAAATTAATGTCTTCTATTATCAGAACACGAGAGACTGTAAAGGACACAATCAGATTTTATGTTCCTAAAACAGGTAGCTAGGCAACAAAATCTGGATCTAAGTGCCTAATTTTAGTCACTTCCATTTGAAAATTGTCTCTAAAGGTCTGTATCTCAGTTTCCTCAGCTATAGGATATTTATAGGTTTTTCCATCATAAAATGCTGATTCACTGAAATCCATAGGAATGATTCTGTCAAAATTCTGATGGAAACTAGGTAGTTATCAATGGAATCCTGCTTGTCAGGCAGGTTTCTGATGAAAACATGTCTGGTTTGCTGCCAACTTGCCTGAACCTCACAGGTCTGTGGCTCCTAGGCAGTTTGGTCTCCTAGGCTTCCCATGTCCAAGCAGCAGGCCAGGGGGGCTGCTGAAGAGTCAGGGTTCCAGAGATTTCCAGGTCTCTGCCAGGTGGGCCACCTCACAGTCAGGGCTTCCAAACATCCTTGCTACGGGGCAGCCTAGAAGCCCAGGGAACCTCAGTTCCTTGTTCAGCTCTGTCATTTAGTCCTTTTGAAAGGGCAATTTTGGAATTCCCATATCACAGGAAATGTCTCAATTTCATTTTTCATTCTATTCTGCAACCAATTTTATTGTTGTGGAAATTTTGGAACTTCCCACAAAATGGGATTCTCAGTTTCCAGCCAAGTCCAGATATTTACCTACCTCAAACTGGTGTTGTGAGGGTCAATTCATACTGGTTGAAGTGTGTGCTGAGATTCTTAGATAGAGGGTATCATATCAAAGTGTTAGTGATCCTTTCTTCTCAGAATACCCATGAAAACTCAAGACTCTAAAATAAACTGGGTCACTGGCCCAAATCAATCTAGATCAGTGGGGCACGAAAAGAGGGCATAAAAACCTTTTGTGCTTCCCAGACTCAAGCGGTCCAGACACATGGCTACATCAACACATTTAGCATTCTACACGTTGTCACATCTATATAATATGATACTGTCTCCATCTTATTAAGCCAAATTATAAATTTATAGTAAATTTAATCATAGAACCATACGATGAGGACAAACAAATTACTATCTAAGAGGAGGTTTGCTGCTCAATGAATGAGAAGAATCGTCTGTCTCAGCAACTAGCTATTTTCCAATCAAAGCCACAGAAACAAATGATTGTGTTACTTACTTCCCAAAGCCTTTCCTCTGTTTACAATAGGAATGACACTGGAACTACTGTTGTAACATTGTTGTAGAACTGCAAATGTGCGTTTTGTACGTGCCCTGTTCTACACGGTCTCAAGCTGTGGACACATTTATTTTCTTAAGAATTATAGTATCAATATAGAGACTCAAGAAAATGTGCACCATTGAAGTCACAAAAGGCCAAATTCTCCCTTTTTGTACAAAGGCCAAATAAATAAACTGTATGAAAAAGGGTTTTCTGTGGGATTCAGAAGATTGGAACCATCCCACCAGTCTCTGGAGCATTACTAGAGCTGTTTCTCATTGTTTTAAACTCAGCAGCTCTCATCTCCTTTAGTTGATTTGGAATTAGCTTTATTTTCCCAGCAATAATGAAGAGTTCTAAAATGGATGAGAGTTTGGCTGGTGGATCTGTATAGGCACAGATCCACCTTTACCCATTTCACACTTATGGGGTAAGGCATTTGCCTAGCACTGCTCTGTTGATTACAGGTGCTGCAGTTCTGCCTCCATACACACTCTTCTGCTCCCTACACTGATTCTGCTGCATTTTGGTCCTTACATTCTGGTGGTGTGCCTAGAATTTACACCTTAGTGAAGGCTGATGAAACTTCAAGAGAAACATCTCTCCTTGAGGACTAATCTTAGGAAGAAAACAAATTAAGCATCCATATAATATGCCAGCCCAATAGAGTTTGAGAAGAAAAGTCTGTAAAGTCATCCCAGAGGTATATATACCCACAACCCAGGAATATTCTGTTTGATGCACTAGAGTTCAGAATTTGATCCAATTTCTCAGAAACATTGCTTTAAGGAATGCTTACAGCTGAGCTTTTGGGTATAGGGTCCATGTACAGTGGCTACCATTTAAAAAGTCTGTATTTATCAACAGTTTCATCAGAGTGTTATGACAGAGGCCTAATATAACATCTTTATAATTCTGTTAGTAGGTCATGGTGTAGCTTGAGGCATGTAAAACCCAGGTTTATGTGAACAGACAAGAAATATTGATAAAGCTTGTCAACACAGTTGAAAACCGCACTTTTTTCTGGGTAGACATATCCAAAGAGCCCAGCTTGACTTTTAGATCTTGAGTTGACTATTCAGGGCTAATGGTTAAAAAACCAACAACCATCATTTACTTATCAAATGAATAGACTCAATACCGAAGTCATGGAGACAATAACTATAAGATCCATAATGGCATTGTTACAAACTCACTTTTCAGAGCAGAACTACACTTTAACTCAGCTCTGAAAATAAAACCTAGGGACCCAGTCATCTGCATTAGAAAGACTTTACACAGGAATATTTCAGAGCTTGCATGTGCAGTGCTTTCTCTTCTGTTTACTGAGGTTACTTATTTCACTCCACCCCAGGCATCTTTCAGTAGTTATTCTTATTAGTAAAGATATGCTGTCGTCATTATAAGCTTTCTCATAAATGCCTCTTTTCTTTGATAAGTATTATCAATACTAAGCAGCTTGTCATTGATGAAAAAGGGGTTTCTTTTTCTCTCTCTCTGTCAGTTTCATTTGACGACTTACCACCCACACACTGCTAAGAGCTTTTCCTACCAGTATATCTGAATCCTCAGACTGTCACATTAATTCTTGATAAACGTTCACGTCATAATAAAAAGTACATTTGAATGTCAGTGACTCATTCATTTGAAACTTCAGATCAAATAAAGGGCACCCAGCCACAAGTGGTATCATGGGACACTTTACGCAACATAGAAACAGTTATGTAACAGGTTGGCATTTTCTGTAACTTTTTGATACCCTTATTCTTGTAATTATTTATTATTTGAGCACTGACACTGTTCTCAGCACCATGCAGAACATATTGGAACACTCTCTATCCTGCTGAGTTTACAGTTTCCAAACTGCGGTAATTTAAACAACATGGGGGTTTTGATACTTTTATTCAATAGGATCCCAGAGCATGATTTTACACATTCTTTGGGTTTAAGAACCACTTTATCCACCACAGAAATAGAACCTAGGGTGGATTTCTGGAGTGACACATGGGAGCTGTTTAGCAGCATTCAGCACCACTCTACAACTGCTTAGGACAGGAAGTAAACACCATAAGTGAAATTCTGCCCTGAATGAAGTCAATAAGAGTTTTGCTATTGACTACAATGGGTCCAGGATTTCACTCCACATTTAAGAAAATTGCAGGAGGAATTTTAGGTAGGAAAAACCTAATTATAGAATAGGAATTTGGTGAGAACATCAGATAGCAGCCCTCCTTTTGCAAAAAGTGCTATGGAGTCCTTACTAGATGCAAGAGGACGTGGTTTCATATCTCAAAGACTAACATTTCTTTGATTTGGAATCTGGATCCAAGATGTGGGAATGCTCAACATAACGAGTTCATGACTGGTTCTCAAGTTATTGGTTGTGAAAGAATCACAGACTCGAGAAGGGGTTTGAGTTTTCCTTTGTGCTTAAAAGCAAAAACAAGTAGTAATCTGTAAGCACTGTGCTTTGTTTTTCATGACCCTTCCCCCCAACTCCCCAAAAGGATTGTGAAGCTTAGTCTACTAGGCTTTTTAGTTTAATAATTGAACTAGAAATTGAAATGGTCTGTGCGACAATTTATCAAGGCTGTTGAAATTGTAACAAGAAACAAGAGTTTCACAAGCTACTAGGAAGCAATGACAGGTTTCAGAGTAGCAGCCGTGTTAGTCTGTATCCGCAAAAAGAACAGGAGTACTTGTGGCACCTTAGAGACTAACAAATTTATTAGAGCATAAGCTTTCATGGGCTACTGAAGTGGGCAGTAGCCCACGAAAGCTTATGCTCTAATAAATTTGTTAGTCTCTAAGGCGCCACAAGTACTCCTGTTTTTTTTAGGAAGCAATGAGTTTGTCAAAAAGAAAATGTTTGTACTGTACAGTATAGAAAGGATGCATGCTATGCAAGGTCATGTCAGCTTTTGCAAAAAAGGAAGTTTATTTATGGGCTTCAAGGCTGAGAGGTAAATGTAAGGGCAAATTTCTCTAGAATGATCCAACCTGATTATGAAAGGAGGGAATTTATTTGGTGCAGAGCTAGGATGTTATTTTCAAATTTGGTGACACTGATTGGAATAAAATCCGACTACACTGACTATATTTCTATTGTAGCTGATGACTACACAGAATTAATGAACATTGGTGTGGGTGATGACTGTTCATCCTGGGCCAGATACTCCCTCCCTGATGCTAGAGCTATGAAGCCCATCCTGAGTCTATAGAGTGCTAATCCTATTCTGATATCCTCCCAGTCAATCAGTGGCGGTCACCTCCTGTTCTAAGACTCCATTCCCACTAGCCTTTAGGGATATTATCTATGAGGTACTGTGTATACTCAATGTTTTCCCTGCTCTGTGGTTATGGACAGTGGGGGGCAAGGAAGAAGAGGCATGGGTGTCTCTGGTTGATACATACAAGCTTCCCTTAAACTGGACACCCAGTTGATGTCTCTAAATTTGAGCTGCCAGCTGGGGGAGGTATCAATCCACCAGGGTAACTCTGAGAGAGGCAGAGAAAGCATTTATTACAAGACCCATACTCTATGTTCTTTGAAGGACTCAACAATTTGAGGGTCAAGATCCTGCCTCTCTCTCTTCCCACGGCAGAGAGGCAGGATGCAAAGAGGCCCACCTGGAAGGGAGTCCATTTAAGAGAGCTCCTAGTCCCCTAAACAGCCTTGAACCATCTGTCCACTGAGTAGCTATGGAGCTACTCTTTACACCATTCTGCATTGGGCCCAACCTGTTGAGAATTAGGTAATCTGGTGTGAATGCCTACTTACAGATGCGTTTATATGCCCATTACTGCCACGTCACCATAGGCCAGGATTTGCCCTGTGTTGATGTTGTCATGCTGTGTTCTGAATGGCTTAGAGAAAAAGACCTATTACTTCTTGAAAACTGCACCAAAATTTTTAAAACGTGGCCTCTAAGTTTTGTACATGAAGCTAATGTCACATGCAGTTAATACACTTGCCTGTGCACATGTAGTAACTGTGTATTCAAAATGGGCATGCCTGGAAAAAACCTGGTGTGCCTGGGTAAGGGGCAGTCTTTAATTGCACCATCAGAGGAACAACTCTTGAAAAGAAGAGCGATTCTGTGAGCTTCTGTTTTGTGGAGGGAAGGAGAGTGGTGTATCCTCACCCCCTACCAGACCATCATATTCCTTCCCCTGGTACATGTGGAGAGTACAGCCATGATTCCACCTATTCCCCAAACATGCAAGGAGCAATCCTTACTCCCTGCCCAATTGCACAGGACACATTCACAGTATAGCTCTTACAGAGTGATGTTAGCAGCTGGCACGGGGTTTGTTTGGGATCGTTTCAAAAGGGTTGGGAGACAGTCCAGAAGCTGTAGCTTGGAAAGAGCTTCATAACTGATTTATACACACACACACACAAACACACACATACACTATACTTCATAAGTTCTGTCACTTTTTATGCCACATTCTTAGTATCTCACTGCAAGAGCTACAGTCCAATACATTATTAGGACTGCTCTTTGCTCAGATAAGGTCCAGTTCTGTTTCCACCGAGTTCAATAGGAAAGCACCTGGACTTTAGTGGTGAAGGTTAAGGTCCATGATTCTTGTTTCATGCAATTTCAGATGGCGAAAGGGTTAAACTTGTAAACTCTTACCTGGGATGTCCTGGTCTTCTTCTCCATTTTTTGAGTCTGCAGTCACATGCCATGGGACACAGCCCAACAACAGGAGTAAGGTAGTAACTAAGGAACAGTCTCTCTTCATTTCTTTCATCTTTCTGAATAACATACAAATACAATAAATACTTAATAAAGTTTCCTGAGAAACAACGTTGTTCAAAAGAATATGAAAAAAATAAATCCTGATCCACAAGATTTTGAACAGTATAATACACTTTTACATATATGACTAAGTACACTGTAGCTAATGTGGATATACATGTAAGAGAGAGATGTATGTGTATAGAAAACATAGGCCTAGATTCTCAGCTGTGCTCTGCAAGGGATCAGGTTTAAGCTCTCTGATTCTGAGATCCCATCCTCAGCGCAGATTAGAAACACAATTAAGAGTCACCAAGCAGTTACGTTTATTTTAAGATACAATTTAAATCAGATCCCAGAGCATGGATTTCTTTAGATGCAGCATTTCAGTTTCCAAAGCCAACTTCAGTTCAACTCCTTAAAGAAGATTTATGTTGTACAAGTGATCAACTAAATTGATTGCACAACAGCTAGGATTCTATCTGAAAATATATATATCTATACATAGATATATATATTTAAAACAAAATTTGATGAATTTATTTTCATAGGCCATATTTTCTGCTGGTAAAATTCCACTGAAGAAAATAGTGTTATGCCAGCAGAGAATTTGTCCCTATATATTTTGAGAAAAGTCATTCATATAATTTATCACCACAAGCTACTAAAGCTCCTTTTCTAGTATTTGGTTTCTTAGTAACGGCTAATAAGTTTAGGGCAAAATTTTTCAAAGGATCTCAATGAAGTTTCTAATTTTGTGTACACAGCTCTGAGCTCACAATCATTTGAATACAGAATATAGAATTCTGCAAGCAAAAATGTTATTTGTATGTATGAGTGATAAAGAATGCAGGGGTGTGCATGTGAAAGTTACTAGTGACCCCCCCTTAACAGAGCCGCCTTTATGTCAACCAACGGCCATTGGGGGAAGCAGACACTTCAAGTACACAGTAGCCTGAACTTTTCAACTGTTTTCCCTTCAAGGCCTTAAGGTAGTTGGAGCTGGTCCCAAGCCGGTTTTCACTGACCAGATAGCAAAAGCACGGGTCTGACTACCACCAATCAAGTGTTAACACTGCAAGGATCTTTGTATGAATGTGTATAAAGGATCTGTAAAATGTGTGTAAGACAGAGTTTTTGTACCAAGGTGCAAAACTCTCCTTTCTTCTGCAGAATAAAGCAACTCTTCCTTATCCCTGTCTGGCTGTTATTGGCTCTCAGCTAGGTGGACCCGATATTTTGGTGACATGCATGCACATCTAGAGGCCACTTTTTGAAAATCTGACTTTTAGTGCCTACATTTGTTTTGTTTTACAGAAACAAAACACCTTCACACTAATCAAAGTTACCTTAATTGTTCCAGAATATTAAGTGGAGAATGAGATCACTGAGAAAAATTGTGTACCCATCGATTCCCCAATGCAGAGAGGTATTATCCGCATTGCAACACCCTTTAGAAGAATAGAGCATGCACTTTTTTTCATTGCAGGCAAGCTCTCAAGTAAATGCAAGGACTACATTTGTTCCTCGCCCCTCCATTATGCACCCAGAGATTATCTCACCTAATGATATCTAGATACAGTGCTTTACAAAGGTAGTCCACATCATTGCTGTGCTTTAGGGCTAGATACATCATGGGATTTAGGGGCCTAACTTCTGCTTTAGGTCCCTAGGTCCAACATATATAGTCACCACTGAGATCTAGTCTTGTCAATTTTGGTTGGATGTCTTTCCTGGAGATTTCATCACATGATAATATTTAATTAAAAATTAATCTTTAATTCCTGGAGACTCCAGACCAATCCTGGAGGATTGGTAATCCTACCGATATCCTCAAAAGCCTGCTCAGATGCTGCCTAATCCTGTAGATGCTTAAATTCCCTAGTTGCCTACATTTCTTCCAGGAAAGTCTCTTAGGCATCTACATTTTCTCTGATTGGCATGTGAAAAACCACCTACGTCCCAATGCTGCCAAGTTGCTCAGCTCTTTAATTTGCACCTAAGCCCCAGCAGGATTCTCACACAACCTGACAACCTCTCTCCCCACACTTCTTGTAAACTCAGACACAGAAGAAGAATGGGCCTATTATCTCAATCCTTCCTGGCTGAGCCTGCATAGGACATGGGAGGTATCATTTTCTTTGGTTATTTGAACATGGATTTATGAGAGGAATTGTGTCTGAGTCAGACTTTGGGCCAAACTTTTAGTTCACTAGAAAAATGAAAGCATGACTAGCTGTAATCTACATCTATCATGTCTATCTGCCCAGGAAATTAGATGTTCTCATCACTATAGTACTTGAGCAACCCACAAACATTAACAATTTTTTTTCTCACAACAGCCTTCGGAAGCAGGGAATTATCACCACCACTTTGCAGATGGAGAACAGAGGCATATGAGCCCAGATCCTCAAAAGTTAGGAGTCTAAATACCTTTGAGGATCTGGGCCATAGAGATTAGTTTATTTGCCGTGGCCACACAGAAATCATGGCAGAGCCAGAAACTGAACCCTGACCTTCAGTCCCCAGTCAGTGCCTTAATGACAAGACTATCATTCCTCCCCTGATAATTTACAAGTGATATTTTTTCCTTCTGTTTATTCAGTTTAATTCCAATCTGTGGCCTTTATATGTAAACAAAAGCAGAGATGAAATTCTGAAAACAAAAATCTAGTGAAAAAACAGAGCACACAATGAGTATTAGAAGTAATTTGTAATGCATGAGTCATCCAAAATTCAGTCTGGATCCAGTAAGGCTTTAAAAGTTTTTCCCACTGAAAGTTTAATATTTCATGTGGCTAGTGATGCTGAGGTATATCGTCATTCAATGTGTTCTATAAGAAATGAGATTTTGGGATTGAGGGAATTGTTTTAACAGAAGAAAAACTACATTGTTAAAGTCTTTCATGGCTCCATTATATTTTTCTGCCAAACTAAACAAAGAAACACATTTGCCTTTCAGTTGTTTCATATGCTTCATTTCAGCTCTTGCCCCTGCCATTGAAAATAATCCATCCATATTATATTTTGGCAAGGTTTCAAGAAGTCAAAACCCATATTGTGTTAGATAACATGATATTTTGTATTAAACCTCAGCATATGATTAGATTGTAATTCTAGAACCAGATTTGGAAATGGTTAATTTCTGCTCAAGATTTAATAATTGGTCTTTGGAGGAGGCAAACTGATTTTTAATTAATAAAATAATTCTGAAAAATCATACAAAAAGCAATGAAATTGAAGTTCTCCCCACATGTTGTCAAGAGAGATTCCATGGTACTTTTCACAAAGGTAGTGTTTTATGTTCCTCTGCCCAGTTGTCACTTATGCAAGTAGTCACTTTAGCTTCAGTTGGCTCACTCATGGGAAAAACGGATTTCAGGGTTGGACACTAAGTAAGAATATTATACCTTCCCATACTCCAACTGCTATTTTCATTAGATAAATATTATTCTTTCCTTCCTGTCCCTAAATAGTAGCATTGCTAGCACTATTATAATGGCCCACATCATTATAATGGTCAGTATGTTCCATCCAGAGTTGAATGATCCATGGGAAGTTCTCCCACTGCCTCCATACTAGAGGAATTTCTTGTTAGCTTGTAGACTTGCTATGAATCTCCTGCACTTTCTCCAAAAAGAAGTTCTGTGGATTTCACCAACAACTACTGACTGACTTTCTGTTGCCAAATATTTATTTAATTCATTTCAATACCACCAGCTGAATTTACTTGCATGTCTTACCTCACCCTGTCATCTGCATTAATATTTCTGACTTGCCTTTATAGACTCATAGACTTTAAGGCCAGAAGGGACTGTTACGATCATATTAGTCTGACCTTGTGCACATTGCAGGCCACAGAACCTCACCCACCCACTCCTGTAGTAGGCCCATAACCTCTGGCTGAGTTACTGAAATCCTCTAATCTTGATTTAAAGACTTCATGTTTCAGAGAATCCACCCTTTACTCTAGTTCAGGTAACCGGTGCCTCATGGTGCAGAGGAAGGTGAAAAACCTCCCAGGGTCTCTGCCAATCTGGCATAGGGGAAAATTCCTTCCTGACCCAAACATGGCGATCAGTTAGACCTTAAGCATCTGGGCAAGACTCACCTTCCAGACACCTGGGAAAGAATTCTCTGTAGTAACTCAGTGTCCTCCCTCTATAGTGTCCCATCTCTAGCTGTTCAAGATGCTAGCTAATAGCAGTTGTGGATGGTCCACATAGCCCTTGTAGGCAATCTCATCATATCATTCCCTCCATAAATTTATCAAGCCCAGTCTTAAAACAAGCTAGGTGTTTTGCCCATTTATCCTTTGTCTGTTACAAAGTCCTTCCTCTTGCCTGTGTCTGCTCTACCAGTTCTCTCCATCCATCCTGTTTTACCAACTTCTCCAGTCTCACACCCTCCCAATAGAGATTATAGAGACACAACACGCTGTGCTTTAGGTGAATTCAAGACTGTCTTTATTTCCTGTTTACACAGACCCTTACCTCCTGGTTATATGTTTCCTACTGAACACACTGAATAGTGGCTCTAATTGTTCATAACTAGCACCACACTCCCATATTCACCTCAATTCAATCCTTCCAGATAAAAACTATAAAAAGCAGGTGGTTTTCAGAGTACATATCATATCTGTATGTAGATAGATACATGTACACACCCATATTTTATAATATGTATATTTTGTGGGACTGTTAAGACAATCAGTTAACAAACCTAAATAACCGTGTGATCTTATGAGTGTAACCTTTGTTCTCCATTCCGTTATTCTCACTGTTTGCTGCTATAACTCACTGTATCATGTCCAAAATTAGACTGTAAGCACTTCTAGGCAATTTAAGTGCTTAATTAGCCTGTCAGGCATCCAGCACATTTTTGGCACTATATTAATAAAAGTAAACATTGAACACAAGAGGTGCCAGGATAAAGGCCCGTGGAACTCTGCAGCTATGGGCTGTTGGAGAGACTGATCGGTTGCCTAGCAATTTCCCTTTGTGCTCTCTCTCCGAAATAAAAAAGCGGAGACATTTCAAGATATTCCTTCTACTCCTTCCAGGTATTGTAATCAAGAAAGCAGCAACTCATGATTCATGTTGCTGATATCAGCAGTTGATATCTGTCCTGCTCAGTGGCCTCAGGAAATCACTGACCAAAGGCCACTGACACTGAGATTAATGCTGTTTCCATGTCACAGCCTGGCCTGCTTGATGATTAGAATTAAAAAAAAAAAAAAAAGCTGTTTATTAAGTGTTGCCTGGCCACTGCTTTCTCAAAATACAATGTGAGACCGTTCGCTGAAATGCTTGCTGCCAGGCACTCTTGCCTTTTGAGATCTAGACCAGGACATATTAAAGATTTGCCAGCAGCATGTGCTTCCTTTGGGAAGTATTCGTGCTCTCCTGCCACCAAAGGGCTTAGACAGTCTCCAGTTTCTAATCAGCCAAGAAGGGCAAAGGATCCATTTCCATCTTGAGTGACATTCACATAGTGCATGAAAAACAAACAAATAAAAACCAAATAGACTCTGAGGAGGAGTTCAGGAGGACTGCCCTGGATTTGCTTAAGCTTCTCCGTATGGATCTAATTCCCCATGTAATTCTATGAGATGCATAAGAACAATACATGTCCAAATAAAATAAAATAAAATAAAATAAAATAAGAGTTTACATGCAAATAATATAGCATCAAGATAGTGACACAAACCCACAAAATCAGTTAAAGAAGAAATATGACCAACTGATTCCTTTTAGTACCTAGCTCTAAAAGGTCCGGTTTGGGGTCAAATTCTGCCACCCTTACCCACAGTGACTATGATATGACTCAGAATGAGTAAGGGTGGCAAAATGTGCCTTTTGAGGTTTCCCTACTGCATCCGTTGTCTTTAGGATGTGGATGCATCTTATGATGCACTTGTCTTACCAGTGTCTTTCTTTGCTTGTGTAGGTTTGTGGTCCAAGTTTAGGAGAAGGTCTTTTTTTATCCGAAGCTAGAGAAGCAGTTTTAGTGTATCACATTTATAATCCACTCTTTGGTCAAAGGCCTAGACCACATTGTTTAAATAAAGAGCTCTGTACAAGGCATCCTGAACTGCTAGAAATATAATATTACATTCAGTAGCTGAGTTAAGTCTGAATTGCAGTTTGTGGTTTACATTAGTAAAATTTTTTAAATCCATAACCAGGATTATTATATATAGATAGAGAGACATATTCTAAGTCAGCAATTATTTCAAGAGTGAGTGGAGAATAAATATTTTTCAGTGAATAAAGAGAATGCCTGACATCATTTGGGCTGGGTAAAGAAGTAAAATCAATATCCAATCAACTAGATTTTAGAATTCCCCAGTCTTTCATGAGTTCATCAGAAGTAGATATTCCGAGACATTTTGTAGCATGCCTCACTTTTGTGTTTTGAAGAGAATTTGGAATGAGAAAGATTTCTGAGTACTTTTAGTCCCTGAAGAGCCCCTACATTTTATTTAATGCCCCACTTCCCATGCGTATGGAGCCCTCCATACTGCTTCTCAAGATAATGTAGGCCTAATCCAAAACTCAGGTGGACCTTGGATCAGTCCCAAGTTTGCACCTGAACACTCCCTATATAGTGGGACTTATGGATTCCAATCCCTCAGGTTTAAATCTAGAATTCTGGTTGCCTATTCCAGGGATAGGAAATATATATCTTTTAGTTCTCAAAAATTGCTTAACCAGTTTTTGCTCAATCCTTCAAAACCCCCAAAAAGGTTTCACCCAAGGCTGAGAACAAACATGCTGTGTATTAAGCCAAAAAGGGAAACATTTGACCAAGTAATTAGCATTTGAAAATAACCCTTTGTAATAGCAACTTGTGCAACCGAAACTATATAACAACAAGATATTCAGTTGGGGGAGTCTAAGAAGGAATTACTGCATTTGCACAAGGGACAAAAAATCTCAATGAGACAGTTGCAGTCCTGTTCCCATTTCCCCTCACCCCTTTGAAAAGAGTATTTTATTGAAAGTAGCCCTTATGGGATTGCCAATGTTTGGGTAGTTTCCCAAGAGGAAATTCAGCCTTTATAATTGCACATCTGCCTTATTCTCAAGAACAAATCAATACAGAATGCCCTTTATCTTCTTACTAAATTCCCCTAGAGTCAAACATTCCTAGTACATTGTGTCACCTTGGGAGGAATGGGTGAAGGTTCTAACACTTACTGTCTGAGGCTCTTTTTGCAGTTTAGGAATGTCTCATATCAGATTAAAAGAAAAACAAAATCCAATATTAAATTCAACTGCTGCTTAACAAAAAAATGTATCTCTACAAAACCAAAAGTTTTACAAATGCTTGCTTAATGTTCAATGGAGGCCTTAAGATTTAAGATTCAAGTGGAATTATTATTTTTAAGGTGGTATATACAATAAAGCACAATTCAAAATGTATTATGTGTGACCTTCTGCTCTGGGGATCAGAAGCAGCTGGGGCATGTACAATTTTTGCCAATTGCATGCAGGAGACAAGAGGGGATGGACTTAGCATGAAGAGTGTGTGTTAATGCTCTCTCCATTTACTTCCCCCAACCCCTGATCATACTTGGCCAGATTCAGGTATCCTCACTCCACCAGAGTAGCATCTCACTTCACAAGTGGTCCCATTGACTTTAGGACAGGAATGATTCAATCATGCATCAGTGACAGCTTTTCTTTACATCAGAATATCAGGAATTTAAACTCAAGATCTTATTGGCCCATAGAGTTAGAAAAAGGAGCATTTTACTACTGGAAAAAGGAGACTCCAATTCTCCAGTGGGACCATGCCCTCTAGTAAGTCCCAAGAGGACTGACTTTAAAGCCGTGCCAGAAGATAGGATAGGTTACTTCTAGAGCTCCCCCTGAGCTCTCTACAGTGGAACTAATGGTAACTGTTGCATTTGACTTTACAGTTGGAGGGTTACAAACTGTAGTCCCAATAAACTTTAAAACTTTCTAGACCTTTCCTAAAATGGGGTTTTCTGTGGCATAAGATTATCTGATGGTTTAGGGTGGTATACAGGCCTTTTCAACACTGATTAGTGATAACCTACGTAACACATACTCGGGAATAATACCTATGCCTGATCCATGACCTGAAGGTGGGGGAAAGTGAGTGGTATAGAGGCAGCTGCAAGCCAAATGGGAACTTCCTTATGACAGGAATCCTAACTGTGAATTCCTTTATGATGGGAATCCCCAACTATAGAGGAGCTGTAAGCCCTATAGCCGGAGTGGCACAAAGGAGACTTAACCTGGGATTTATCCCTTTATATACTTGTAATGGCTAGAAATAGCAGAAACCTTTCTCCACGTTTGTAGGGATTTTGCTGAAAAAAAACCCCAACACAAACTTTTTGTGTGTTTTCTGACCACTTTTCAGGAATACATTTTTCATGACCTGCAGTGTTAGACCTTTTGAATATACTTATTTTGCTTTGCAGCCTGTTCTGCACTAATTTCTATAGTAACTAGAGTTTAGCAGCAAACATTTTCTTCTGTCTGACTAAATGGAAAGACAAACAAAAGGTGGGTTCATATATTAGCAACTGACAGCGTTAGAAAAAAGCATCAAGTGACCATGAAAGTGACTTATTCAAACTGATAGCATAGGAAATGGAAGAGGGGAAAAATGCAAAAGATATGGTAAATTCAGGAACAGTAAGACATAGGTTATGAAATTTTGAGCGTAGTCTTAGGTTGTATTTAGTACAGTTTAAATTAAGGAAAAAAGATCTAACTAGATAAGATTATAGCAATTCTGACTTAATTTAGTCCACTAGTCCCTTTGGATAATTCACTGTGCTTAAAAATATATATAATTTCCCCACATTTACTCTAATCAGTAGGATCCCAAACTGGACTATGTCCCCATTCTCATAGACTCATAGACTCAGACTTTAAGGTCAGAAGGGACCATTATGAACATCTGGTCTGACCCCCTGCATGATGCAGGCCACAAAGCCGTCCCTACCCTTTCCCTTGACTCTGCTGTTGAAGTCCCCAAATCCTGTGGCTTAGAGACTTCAATTAGCAGAGAATCCTCCTGCTAGCGATCCCTGCCCCATGCTGCGGAGGAAGGCGAAAAACCTCCAGGGCCTCTGCCAATCTACCCTGGAGGAAAATTCCTTCCCGACCCCAAATATGGCGATCAGTAAAACCCCGAGCATGTAGGCAAGATTCTCCAGCCTGACCCTCGTTAGCCATTATACTATTTACCTGCCATGGCACGGTATTCATTTGACTAAAATCATGTCTTTCCATTAAACCATTCCCTCCATAAACTTATCATCACTGAACTAACCAAAGCAGGGTTTTGCCCTGTGGTAGAAAAGGTATTTTGATCCACGCAGTACTTTTTAACAAATGATAGCACCATGTTTTTCTCATTGACACTGCTGTAAGGAAGAAGAAAACCAGGCCTATCATTTTTAATCTGACAGTATCCCTACAAGACAAATATTTACTGAATGTAGCTTGATTTGGAAAAGCTAGGAATAGACAGTGGTTTCTGTTTGCACTCAATTAATATTTGAATGTTGAAATGCTGTTTCTCACACATCTGTTTCTTCTCCCTCTAAAAGATAAAAAGTGATTGAAACAAGGTAAGTCTAAACAAACCATGATATATATGTTTCAGAAAGCAGTCAGAAGTTTTGCTTTTGACATGATAATACCTAGGGTTACCATATTTGAACATTGAAAAAAGAGGACACTCCATGGGGCCCCGGCCCCGCCCCAACTCCGCCCCTTCCCCTCCCCCGGTCCCACCCCTTTCCCCACCCCCGGCCCCGCCCAACTCCGCCCCTTCCCTGTCCCCATTCCAACCCCTTCCCCAAAGTCTCCGCCCCCTCCCCTGAGCACCCCACATTCCCCCTCCTCCCTCCCAGCCACACGAAACAGCTGCACCAATTCTAAAGTCAAGCACTCCACTAGTATAGACTCCCATGACTTTAATGAAGCTGCTCAGTGGAGGATCTGCCCCGGCCCTCAGTTTTTGGGAGCGGTCAGGACACGCAGCTCACACTGTTCTGTTTCCCAGCTCCCCAGATGCCTTGGAGCACCCAGTTCTCCTCCCTGCCCGGTAAAATCCCGGACATTTTGAGCTATTTAATTCTTTAATTCTAAAACGTAATTCTTTATATGTAGTGAACTTTGTATTTTCGTTTTGGCATTGTGTTTGCTCCTAGGATCAGGGGCAGCCAGGGTCTCCACGTGCTTGGCCCGCCACAAGCCAAGCTCAGAGGCTCCCATTGGCTGGGAAAAGCTCCAATGGGAGCTGTCGGAGCCAGCCCCTGCAAGCCCTGCCCCCGCAGCTCTGATTGGGCAGGTATTTCGCAGTGATCCACCACACTGCTGTGTCTCATCACAAATGGGGAGCTGAGTGCCATACAGCACACCCCAGCCCCAGGAGCTCTGATCCACTTGCAGGCAAGGCAGCCCGATGCCCATCGCAGCCAGAGCTCTGATCCCTCTGCACACTCCTGCCTTTTTCACACTGCCCTCCCCTCCTCCCCCACCACAGTCAGTGCTTTTTGGCGACTCCCCGGAGCAGCTCCCCCAGCACTGCCCCCCACCTGTGCAATCAGCGGCGCATGGTACTCCCAGCTTTGCTGCTCCCTGACTCTTCGGCTCTGTTTAAGAGCCAAGCTGCCCTAGTGCTACCGGCTTCAGGCACTTCTCCTACCTGGGCTCCACCTGAGCTGCTCCTCCCAGCTCAGACTGTAAGAGCCGAGCTGCTGGCTTCTGGCAGCCCTCCCCTACCTCAGGACCCAGAGCTGGCTGGACACGTCCCTTCCCCCGGCTCCAACTGAGCTGCTCGGCTCCGCCCCCTCAGACTTACAGAGCAGAGCTGCAGGAGCCAGCGTTACCGGCTTCAGGCAGCACCCCCCCTGCCTCGGGACCTTGCACCGTGGGAGCAGCTCAGCTGGAGCCGGGTAGGAGAAGTGCCTGGCTGGGGGCTCGGGGTCCGGAGGCGGGGGGGGGTGCTGCCTGAAGCCAGTAGCGCTTGCTCGGGCAGCTTGGCTCTGTAAATCTGAGAGAGGAGGAGTGGAGCAGAGCCACAGGGGGAGAGGAAGTGCCGGCCATTTTCCCGGACATGTGTGGCTTTTCAGCAATTCCCCCCGGACGGGGGTTTGATTGCTGAAAAGCCGGACATGTCCGGGAAAAAGAGGACGTATGGTAACCCTATAATACCAACAACAATAAAAAAAGCACAGACCGGAATTTATTTCTGAATCTAAAGTATGAAGGAAGAATGTCTGCTGGGTAAAATGTCCAATTTTTCTGTTTCATGTTCACCTCAGAAGATTGACTGGTCTTCCTGTTTTGATATGAAGCAACAATTACTGGACTGTAAACTGTGTGCCAATTATAAAATGTCCCCCAATATCTTACAGGCCCTGAACCAACTCCAGGCCCGTGGGTATATAGGTACACTGCATGTGTTAAGGAGAAGTGCAACTGTAAAGAGTCTCTTCTTTCATGGTGCACCTAAACAGCACTGGGCAAGTACTAAGACCACCACTAGGATCAAGACTCTGTGTTATGCCACATAGCCAAGTCTTCAGCTGGCTAATCCTTGACTGCAGCTGACAATAGGGCCTTGTGGGCCAGAAGGAATCAATAGAAAATGATATTTTTTTCTGGTTTTGAATCATTCTATAAAATTTAAAAGAAAATAATGTACCCATTGTAGAATGGCTCAAGGACCCATAGAATGGAGATCATTCTCAGTTCAACTATATTTGTGGAGGTTCCATTTGAGCAGATTCTGCTAACAGGTTCTCCCCAACAAGCTGATGTTAAAGAGTGTTTGCATAGATAGGACAATTATCTCCCTATTGTCCATGCCAGACTACCCAGTACTGCTTAAGGACTTAGCATCTTTACATGAAAGAACTTGATGCCTTTGGGGGTAATGTTATTTTTCCCTGGATTTTTGCATGGATTTTCAATGGACCAATGCTGAGGATCTGTCCCCAACTTCCCCTCCCCCCGGACCCTGCACTAGTAAACATAAAAGATTAACATAAATAGCTGCCAGATTTTCAAGATTGTGTTAAGAACTTTTAGAATACTAGCAATATTTCAGAAACATAGGAGCTTGAGAAGGATTTTAGCAGAAGGGTCTGAGGCCAATTTTATGGAAAGTCTTCTGCCCACACACTGAGACAAGACTGTTCAGGTCAAATCTTCAGCTTGTGCAAGTGGACATAGCTCATTGACTTAAAGTAGATTTGGAAGTTTACACTAACCCATTTAGGATCAGGCCATCTACATACACTGATAAGGTTTACAGAATTTCAATACAAAGTTTCTGAAAGATACTGATTGCTTTAGATTACCAAATCTAAAGGATTTTAAAAAATTAATTCATTGTTGCCAGGTTTGCTTTTCACATTTCATTCTAGGCAGGGAGCAGGCATCACCAATTTGGTAAACTTAATATACCCTCGTTTTACACACACACACACACACACACACACACACACCATTTGAAAGCTTATTATGTCTACTTTAAGATGAAATATTACATGGAAATGTCAAGTGATGCCATTATGGATAAACAATGATCCCCCCCCCCTTAACATGTTAAAATGACTCCTTTGAAATCTTTACATTTGTTTCATTAGTTTAATGACCCTAAGACATAAAATTCGGTTTTGTTGTGACCTCCATGCTTTGTTCCATAACATTATTAGGTGGTAGTTCTTGGCAATTCAGAAAGCATGCCCTTATTGTTCCTATCTATTCGACAGCTGAACTTCCTGTCTTCACATCTGTCCATAAGACTTTCAGGAAGGACGGTTTATTTTACATTTTGCCTGAAGTACTTCCATGACTAATTTAGAGAACTGAGTCACACTGATGTTTTTCATATCTCTGATCCCACCGTTCCCCCTCCCCCATCATTTTCTCCTTTGTCCATTTTTCCCCCACTGATCATTAGTGCTATGTATCCTTCTTCTCTTATACTCCCTATACCAAATCTAGCGTGTAGTTATTTAGATTTTATCCCTTGTTTTTAAATCCAGTTAAATATCATTGTGCTTTCATTAGAGTTATCATAAAAGAAGCTCAAGTTCATGCTGATCCAAAGTAGAATATTGCACAAATCATTTTTTGTTGCTTGTTCTATTTTTTCATTCAGTATGACAACAGTCATTACCTTGTTCATTGTTTAAATAATCTATGGACCAGACAGGGAAAATATTCTTTTGATTTTAATAATGAGTGAAATTGATTTATAGTTACATGAGATTTGTGTAATTCTGCTACAACAGACAGAGCATTCTGCTGATTCTTAAAACTGTAATTGCCTCTAAAGGCATGGGCTCAGGGGATTTGAAAACAGTCTAGCAGACAGACCACAAAACTCTGCCTGAATAAATCTGCCTCTCTCCCTGGAGCTTCCACTGTATTCAATTGAGTGCAAGCATTGTTTGAAAAGCTTGAGACATTTCATGACAAACTCTGGGTTACCGATCAAAATTAGTATAAAATGTTTCACTGATGGTTTGGTTCTAAGCAGCCACTTCGAGCTTGCCAAAATGCCCATATGCTGACAAGTTCATTACCAGCAAATAGTTCCTATTGTAAGAGCACTGTCTCTTTAGAAACAAAAATCTACCTTTTTTGCAATCCCTGAGTACTAGACTTTGCATCTGGACATCCGACTACAGTACCTAACACATGCTAAGGAAAAACCAACCAACTTTTGACATCCTTTGGACAGAATTTCTTGCCTTCTTCCCCCAAAGAAAGTCTTTTGCAAAACAAAGGCTTTTACAAAGTACTCACCAACCGAATTCCTGTACGCAGTTTTTGAAAGAGAATTGGCGAATTCCTGAAGCGTGTTGAGCTTGCTTCTCTGCTATCAATTCTTGTTGAAGATAGGACTTGGGAGTGGGGGAGATACAATGGGAAAAATGCAATCTGATCCTGCTATAATGCAGCGGTAGCAGCCTGCTGATTACACTGCCAGAGGTTGCTCCTCTGTTTGTTGTAAAGAGAGGGTTATTCTGGCTACGATTCAATGAGATCAGCAGCAGTGGGGAAGCTTCCTGTTTAGAGTGTTGTGACCTCGCCTGCATTTTAGGGTAACTTTTCTAAATAGCACCAACCACAAAAGAAACATGCTTCCAGTATGGAGGAAACTGGATAAGGAGGAAGTCTAAATGCTAGCTCAGTTTTTTTGCTAACTTCAGTACATTGATGACAGTCATAAAGTAGTTTCACTGTTTACTTCACAGAGATATGTTAAAGCTTCCCATGTATTCTGCTTGCATCATATTCCCTTTATGCAATAAATGAAGTTCTGTTCAAGAGGGGAATGACTTATCCATTCTACGCATAGTAGATTAAACACAGGGTCTACATTGGCTTCTACTGTATGGCAACTATAACTTTCCCTTTGCTGAGGTGCCTTATGAGCACCCAGTGCAACCCCAAGAGCTGGGGGCACTGGCTTGAAGGGGGGCATGGCAAGGGATATGCAGATATAGCTCATCTCCTCAGCAAGGTCTGAGGATCAGGGTTCCTACGGAGCCCCTGGTTAAGTTAAAAACTGTCCCATTGCTAGAAATATTGCCTGCCCTCCATTGTAGGCAATCCCCCAGCCCTATCTGAGTGGCAGTAGTCCTTGCTCACACAAGAGTTACTGGTAGGAATTCTCTTCACTTCACCAGCTTATAACTTCAAAGGTGATGTTCCCAGAATGGGATACTTTTACATAAGGCCAAAATTTTCAAAAGCCACTAGTGAGTTTTGAGTGCCCAACCTTAAAGGTGGCCCGATTGTGAGATAATGCTGAACACCAACTCTCTGAAGATCTCAGCCTGAACACTCAAAAATGGAGACACCCAAAATCACCAATCCATTTTTGAATCTCTTGACGTATATGTTTACAGTTTGGGTAAAAATACTGGATGAAACAAACTGAATCACAAGCCATGATGCCTGATACTATTTTTCTTAATCTGGTAACATTTACTTACCAAATCATCATGAAAAATTCAGAATAGCCCCCCAAACCAGGCAAAACTGTCCTACTTTAGAGTATTATAAACCCCAAACTCTGATCAATTTTGAGGGAACTATGCTGAGTTTTAGGCACAGAGAAAGGGTTTTATAGATCTGGATGGAAGTCAGACACAATTTGCTAATTTCAGCTGAAATTAAAAATAAAATTGTCATCCCCTGCCATGTTCCAAACCTCTTTGAATTTCACTCAACTTTGATCTGTAAATTCTAGCAGGTGTTTCTATGGAAGAGATCAGCCAGACACAATAGCTCCCTTGCGATATATTGGGGCCTAATCTTGTATACACTTACACACAAGTAACTTTTATTGTATGTAGTTCCTTTGAAACCAATGGCATTTCTCACATCAGTAAGGTTACATGTGTGTGAATATGTTTGTAGGGTCATGACATCAGTTCAGCCACTTCAGTGAAGATCCATAAACCTGAATGCTTATTTATCCCCATTATAGCAATTTTTTTTTTGAGAAAACATATATAAACAACAATATTCTCAGGGACGCAAGGAGAACAATGTCTCTATTTTGATTAAAAACTGGCTGACTAACAAGACCTTTGATAAGTAATGAAATCAAACCAGAGTTCAAATTTTTCATTGTAGATAGAAAGCACAAAATGAGAAGCTTAGCTCAAAGGACAGCGTCTCTCATTTGAAGATGATCCTGTTTTCCTTTAGATTTTGATGAGGTAGCTCCAGTTCTCCACATTTACATTCAATCCTCATGATTTACCAAATGACAACTATTTATCTTTGAATGTCTTTAATTTATAATTAGGAGCTGACAGACTGTGACTGAAGTTGGGAACAGACTTTGAAGATGAAACCAGACTGATTTGAGCTTTCAGCATCACTAAATAAAGTTTGACGTACAGTCTGACCCAAAGCCCACTGAAGTCAGTGGAAAGAATCATAGAATCATAGAATCATAGATTATAGGACTGGAAGGGACCTCGAGAGGTCATCGAGTCCAGTCCCCTGCCCGCATGGCAGGACCAAATACTGTCTAGACCATCCCTGATAGACATTTATCTAACCTACTCTTAAATATCTCCAGAGACGGAGATTCCACAACCTCCCTAGGCAATTTATTCCAGTGTTTAACCACCCTGACAGTTAGGAACTTTTTCCTAATGTCCAACCTACACCTCCCTTGCTGCAGTTTAAACCCATTGCTTCTGGTTCTATCCTTAGAGGCTAAGGTGAACAAGTTCTCTCCCTCCTCCTCATGACACCCTTTTAGATACCTGTAAACTGCTATCATGTCCCCTCTCAGTCTTCTCTTCTCCAAACTAAACAAACCCAGTTCTTTCAGCCTTCCTTCATAGGTCATGTTCTCAAGACCTTTAATCATTCTTGTTGCTCTTCTTTGGACCCTTTCCAATTTCTCCACATCTTTTTTAAAATGCGGCGCCCAGAACTGGACACAATACTCCAGCTGAGGCCTAACCAGAGCAGAGTAGAGCGGAAGAATGACTTCTCGTGTCTTGCTCAGTGCTCAATTACAGTGTCTTTAACAGGCTCCTGCAATCTTTACAGGGTATCTTTCTTAGTGTCTTTTGCTTTTATTCAGTATATTCAATGAGATGGAATTTGAGAATTTTAAATCCCTAGAGTCATTAGAAAAGTGCTAGGAGACCCCAGTAATTTCTCAAACTGTACAACAAACTAACAAAAAAGAATGTTCACTGACTTAAAGTCTCCTCCTAAGCTATCATCATTTTGTAAACATATCTGGAATAGTAGTGCAGTGATATATCTGTTCTAGGAACTCAGGAAGCATAATTCTGGAATTTTCTAACTTTTCTGTGTGCAACTTTTCAATCTGCATGTTCTTTTGTTGTATTTTATGTAATATATGTGCATACACATCAATCTTCAGTGCAAAGATTACAATTACAAATAGCCTTTGATAAGATTTAAGAGATCTGATTTCTGATGTGATTTAACACTGGACTCAGTATGGCCATACTACAATCCACTAGAGAGATGATCACTAGCTGCCACAGGAACTCAGTTAAATCGTGATGAAGAGACATGTATAAAACTGAAGTAGGCAAGAAAATCGAGACAAACAAACAAAAAAACTAAACACGAGCAAATCTGTTGTAGACGTGTGCTCTTTAAAACATTGCTCTCACTTGCATTCCTTATTCAAATCTTAATCTTTCAATAACCTTCCCCTCTCTTATTCTTGACAATACTAAATGAGTTCTATACAGACAGGGTCCTTCACACTCTACCTGGTGTCTGTAACGTAACAGCCCAGACAGCATCAGCAAGAGCCCTTTATAACAAGCTGCAGGTGGCTCTCATGCTCAGCCAGGCAGATCCACTGGACAGAGTGGTGAACCTTCCCTGAACTTTTTTCTCTATCTTTAACCCTTTGTTGTCCCAATAGCCTGTTAAAGTGTGGGTGTGGGCAGGCAGCTAGTGGGTATGAGCTCATAACAGGAATCTCTTCTGCTGTTCATAAATTCCCTCATGGAATTCAGTGACATGGGAAGCCCCACTGTGTCCCAGGACAATCACTGGAAATTAGCAATACTATTAAGGCTTTGCATTTTCACAGCAACTTCCATCCGAGGATCACAAAGCATTTTACAAATACTACCCACCTGCGAGATATTACTTGCACTTTACGATGGGAAGCTAAGGAAGTGAGAAGTAAAGGATCAGCTTTTCAGGAGTAGGCGTGTGCAAATTAATTTGCATATACCTATGAGAAGCGTGCAAATAGCTGGTGAGTGCATGTGTAGGATGTGTCATGCAAATTGTGGCCTGTTGGGCGCATACCTTAGGCTTGCACAAACACAGACACATGTTCAATTGTGCCATGCTTAATTCTGAAATTTGGCACTGTGGATGTTTCAGCTCTGACTGAGATTGAGTTAGCCACCCAAGCTCAGACCTAGAGGGTCCGAGCTGCTGCCAAAGCTAGGATGTCCACACTGCTATTTTTAGCCTACTAGCTCAAGCTGAGCTAGTATAACTGTTGACCCAGCCTGGGAGGCTGATTCCCAGGTGCAGAGTAGATGTAACCCCCATGATTTATTCAAGGTTACACAACGTGTCTGTAGAAGAGCTGGGACTATAATTCAAATGTCCTGAGTCCCAGTCTCAGGCACCAATTTTCTAGAGTGCTGGGGGGTTCTTGTCCCCTAGCTCTGCCCAAAGCACCACCCCCACTCCACCCGTTCCCCTAAGGCCCCACCCCCGCTCTGCCCCTGCTCCATCCCCACCCCGCCTCTTCCCACCCAGTTCTGCCCCCTCCCCTGAGCACGCCCCGTCCCCGCTCCACTCCCTTCCCCCCTCATCCTCCTTCTTGCTGCGAAACAGCTGATTGCAGCAGGCTCGAGGCGCGGGGGGAGGAAGGGGAAGGTGCTGATGGGGGGCTGCAGCCCTGTGGGTGCGCCAGCCCTGGAGCACCCAGGGCGTCAACGCCTATGGTCCCAGTCCAGTGTTTTAACCGCAAGATTGTCCTTTCTCTAAAAATGTGCTGTGTGTTGCCACTATAGGGGTACATCTACACTGCAACTAAACCCCTGAAGCTGGCCCGTGTCAGTTGACTTGGGCTCATGAGGCTTGGGCTGCAGGGCTTTGCAATATTGGGTAGATGTTTCAGCTCAGTCTGGAGCCTGGGCTCTGGGACCCTTCCACCTTGTGGGAGCCCAAACATCTACACTGCAATTTTACAGTCCCATAGCCTGAGCCCTATAAGCCTGAGTCAGCTCACATGGGCCAGCCATGGGCATTTAATTGCAGTGTAGACATAACTTAAGTGACCTAAAATCAACCCAAGATGCCTTTTCTGAGGGATGTTTTCTGATTAGCTTTGCCACTGGAGTTAGCACACTAAAAACAAAACAAAGGGAAAAAACCCACTATGTAAGAATTATTATACATGAGCAGCCCTCTTCCGCACAACTTTGTAATGGAGTGATTTTGACAGCAGGTTACATTTTACAGGACCCTATAGCTCAGGTAACAAGGAATTCTGCAGCAGAGCCCTGATGAGGCGTCACTATCTATCCTTCAGTCATTTGCCAATGGTAAAGAAAAATAGGAAGAGTTGCTTTCTGATACTGAATGAGGAACTTCATCAGATTAAGGAAGTTATCCTGGAAACTTCTCTCTTTCAGTGGATTTCAGCCTGGAATCTTCCCCCATCTCTTACCACCTGACAGCTTGCTATAGTTTAAAGAAACACTACACATAACCTCACCCTTTCCTTTTGTAGTGTTTTTTTTCTAAATGCCTTCTAAAGGCTTGTCTACACTGGCAAGTTTTGTCAATGAAACTAATGTCAACAAGGAAAAATCAACAAAAGCAAAGTTGCCAAAGCGTGTCTACATTTTCTCCCTCTGTCGATAGATCGTGTCCACATTCGGGGCACCATTGTCGACAGCGAGAGCAATGGACTGTGGGTATGAATCCGACAGTGCCTGGCGACACCAGCCGTCACTAGGTGTTGTGAGAATGCGGAAATGGAGTGCAGCACATCCTGGGATGTGCAAAATGTACCTGGGATGTTCCCCTCTGGTGTTGTCTGGACCAGTGATCTGCTAGGTCACTCCAATCCTTGACTCTGGGAGCCAGCCTGACCCTTCTTTGCTGTGAGAACCCCCACTCCTGGGCTGTTCATGCACAGCTCTGGCAGGTAAGCTGCTCCCAGCTACTTGCAAGCGAATGACACCAGCCAATATCTCTGGTCCCAGAAACAACCCTAGGAACCTCCATCTTGCAGTGTCCAGTTATGCCCACTGGACACTGCAAGCTTATATACGTTTGTTAGTTTAACAAAGAAATTGATATGTACCAGGCTTGTTATCCCAAGGGGAGCCTCTGACACTTCAAACCAAACGCACGGCTTCAGGTAGAACAAACAAACGGATTTATTAGCTATAAAGATAGACCTTAAGTGATTACAAGTCAAAGCATAACAAGTCAGATTTGGTCAAATGAAATAAAGGCAAAACGCATTCTAAGCTGATCTTAACACTTTCAATGTCCTTAAAAACTTAGATGCTTCTCACCACAGGCTGGCTGGTTACTTTTCAGTCAGGCTCTCCCCTTTGAGCAGCATTTCAGTCGCTTGGTGGTAGTGGTGTCTGTAGATGTAGGTGGAAGAGAGAGCCTGGCAAAATGTCTCTCCCTTTTATCATGTCCTTTCTTTCCTCTTGGCTTTGCCCCCCCCCTTCAGAGCCAGGTGAACATTACCTCATTGCAGTCCCAAACTGCCCAAAGGAAGGGGGTGACTCCCTCGAGGGTCTAACAGATTCTTTTGTTGCTGCCTAAGCCAGTGTCCATTGTTCTTGTGAGGCTGGGCCAGGTTTGTCCCATCCATGCCCTGATGAGGTGTGAACTGCCTCTCTGTTCTTGGAGACTTTTGCATGGGCTTGCTTTAAGCCATGAGGATACATTTTCAGCCTCATAACTATATACATGAAATTATAACTTATAACCTTACTATAACATTACTGTAACATCACTATAACAACCATGCTCAGTGCATTCTGAGCCTTCCGAAGACACCCAACATGACGAACTTTGCATTGGATACCACACAGCCATTTAACAAAGATGAATGTGGGGGTGTACGGTGTTCCCCCGAGGTACAGAGCGTCACAGTACCGTCATGCACCGCTTTGTGTCCCAGCCTTCCAATGGTTTCTGGATTCCTTTTGTGACATTTTTCCAACTGTCAGTCTTTTGTAGTGCGCGCTAACATCTGCAATGAGAGAGAGGATGGATCTCCTATGTGCTGTTAGCTGTCATGAGGACATGGCTCATGGCAGCACAGTTACTCACAGAGTTACTCGCAAAGTTACTGACAGAGGATGAATCGCAGGCACCCAAGTGTGATATGGACAGCAGTTACTTATCAGTGCTTTGTGTATTCACAGAGCAGCTGCATACAGTAGACTGTCGCTTTTGGGCTAGGAAACAAGCATTGATTGGTGGGATCGCATTGTCATGCAGGTGTGGGATGAAGACCAGTAGGTACAGAACTTTAGGATGCATAAAGCAACCTTACTGGAGCTATGTGCTGAGCTGTCCCCTGACCTGGGGAACAAGGACACCAGATTGAGAGCTGCCATTCCGGTAGAGAAGCGTGTTGCAATTGCTGTCTGGAAGCTGGCAAATCCAGACTGCTACCAGTCAGTTGCAAATCAATTTGGAGTGAGGAAGTCCACTGTTGGGGCTGTCTTACTCCAAGTGTGCAGGGCAATAAATCGCATCCTGCTACGGACTCTAGGAAATATGCGTGAAATAGTGGGTGGCTTTGCAGAGATGGGTTTCCCTAACTGTGGTGGGGTGATTGATGGCACACACATTCCAATTTTAGCGCCAGACCATCTTGCCTCTGAATACATCAATAGGAATGGATACTTCTCTATGGTGTTGCAGGCGCTTGTGGATCATCGGGGGCGTTCCATGGATATCAGTGCAGGCTGGTGTGGAAAGGTGCATGACACATGCATCGTCAGGAACAGTGGCCTGTACAGAAAGCTGCAGGCGGGGACTTTCTTTCCAGACCACAAAATCACAGTGGGGGATGTGGAAATGCCCATAGTAATCCTGGGATACCCTGTTTACCCCTTATAGCCCTGGCTCATGAAACCTTACACAGGGCACCTAGACAGCAGTAAGGAGCGTTTTAACAACAGGCTGAGCAGGTGCCACATGGTAGTTGAATGTGCCTTTGGCCGTTTGAAAGGTCGCTGGAGGTGTCAATGGCAGGCTAAACCTTACTGAGGATAATATTCCCATGATCACAGCCGTGTGCTGCACTTTGCATAATCTGTTTGCTCAGGTGTGGAGCACTGAGGCAGAGCGCTTGGCTGCACAGTTTGAACAGCCAGATGCTAGGGCTGTCAGAGGAACCCAGAGGGCTGCTATTAACATCAGAGAGGCTTTGAGGAACCACTTTGACAATGAGGGGAACTAGCACAAGTCTGCTTTGGAGTTGCTTCCCTGGTGCATCCATGTACAATTTTGGGGCCAAGATCCATGCAACAAATGCATTAGAAGCCTGTTCCTGAGAGTGAACTGATTGCTATACACTTTTGTAGAACACAGAATAAAAATGCTGTACCATTAACACTGGTCTACAATTTTTGAGAAGTCATCTGCTTCAGAGATAAAATGTGCTATTTATTATGTATTTTTATGTGCTGAATTAAAATATGACAATTAAAACAACTGAGTGGCTACTGTTTCTAAGATATTTAAGTTTTTACATTTTATGTCTATGTATATTGTGTAGATAGTAGAGTTTTAATCATAAATTGTAAACCTAGGTCTTTTCATGTGTTTATGAATGCTTTACATGATAATATTTCACCTGTCCTGTTTATGTAACACTTTAAAAATCAGCAAAAGGTTATATAAATAAAATTTATTATGAAACAAAAGGCAAAAAACTATTATGTACATAGTTTAGTCCTATTCTGTGTCTACTCAGCGCTTCTTAGCTTGTCTCTTGTATTCATTAAATGGAGCATCTCTTGTCACTGTCCAGCAATAGTCTGCAAGCATTGATGGGCTCCATTTGCCCTGATAGCGTTTCTCCATTGTTGCAATGTCCTGGTGAAATAGCTCGCCGTGCTCGTCGCTCACTGCTCCGCAGTTCGGTGGGAAAAAATCTAGATGAGAGTGCAAAAAATGTATCTTTAGTGACATGTTGCAACCAAGGCTTTTGTATGCCTTGAGGAGGTTTTCCACCAACAACCTGTAGTTGTCTGCCTTGTTGTCTGCCGAGAAAATTTATTGCCACTAACTGGAAGGCTTTCCAAGCCGTCTTTTCCTTGCCACGCAGTGCATGGTCAAATGCATCATCTCAAAGAAGTTCACGAATCTGAGGACCAACAAAGACACCTTCCTTTATCTTAGCTTCACTTAACCTTGGAAATTTTCCACGGAGGTACTTGAAAGCTTCTTGTGTTTTGTCAATGGCCTTGACAAAGTTCTTCATCAGACCCAGCTTGATGTGTAAGGGTGGTAACAAAATCTTACTTGATTCAACAAGTGGTGGATGCTGAACACTTTTCCTCCCAGGTTCCAATGACTGTCGGAGTGGCCAATCTTTCTTGATGTAGTGGGAATCTCTTGCACGACTATCCCATTCGCAGAGAAAACAGCAGTACTTTGTGTATCCAGTCTGCAGACCAAGCAAGAGAGCAACAACCTTCAAATCGCCACAAAGCTGCCACTGATGTTGGTCATAGTTTATGCACCTCAAAAGTTGTTTCATGTTGTCATAGGTTTCTTTCATATGGACTACATGACCAACTGGAATTGATGGCAAAACATTGCCATTATGCAGTAAAACAGCTTTAAGACTCGTCTTCGATGAATTAATGAACAGTCTCCACTCATCTGGATCGTGAACGATGTTGAGGGCTGCCATCACACCATCAATGTTGTTGCAGGCTACAAGATCACCTTCCATGAAGAAGAGTGGGACAAGATCCTTTTGACGGGTCACGGAACATGGAAACCCTAACATCACCTGCCAGGAGATTCCACTGCTGTAGTCTGGAGCCCAACAGCTCTGCCTTACTCTTGGGTAGTTCCAAATCCCTGACAAGGTCATTCAGTTCACCTTGTGTTATGAGGTGTGGTTGGGAGAAAATGTGGGTCCTGTGACATTGATGGTTCAGGACCAGAAGTTTCATCCTGTTCCTCTTCCTCGTCTGACTCAAGTGAGAATGATTCTGGTGCATCAGGAACCGGCAGTCCTTCTCCGTGGGGTACTGGGCGTATAGCTGATGGAATGTTTGGATAATGCACAGTCCACTTTTTCTTCTTTGACACACCTTTCCCAACTGGAGGCACCATGCAGAAGTAACAATTGCTGGTATGATCTGTTGGCTCTCTCCAAATCATTGGCACTGCAAAAGGCATAGCTTTCCTTCTCCTGTTCAACCACTGGCGAAGATTTGTTGCACTAGTGTTGCAGCATATGTGTGGGGCCCACCTCTTGTCCTGATCTCCAATTTTGCAGCCAAAATAAAGGTGATAGGCTTTCTTAACCATAGTGGTTATATTGTGCTTTTGTGATGCAAAAGTCACTTCACCACAAACATAGCAAAAGTTCACTTGTGTGAACATCTGCACTGTTCACACAAGTACGAGGCATCTCTGCTCACTTTGGCTAAACAGAAATGTGTCCCTTTGCAAAATCAAACCCTGACAAATAAGAGAGCACGACACTGTATGATTTCTAGAGCTGACATAGGGCAATTTGTTCAGCAGAGTGATTTAAGCTTCGTTATGATTGCATCATCCATGACTTCTAGGAATAACATGATGCAATTCATATCATGTATGACACAATACCCGCTTCAGATTACATCATTCATTGTTTTGCCTAAAAAGCAAGTACTGTCCAAACCCAGTCATAGATTTATTCATAGATCCAGTCAAAGATGTATTTTAGTCATTTCTGGTTTAAATTGAGATCCCTTCCCTTTATAACTCACTTATCCTCCGCCATTCCCAAGTCAAGGATCGTATATACTGACCCAATAGCATATCTTGAAAACTAGAGCCAATCAACAATTTTAAGGATCATTTTCGTTCTCAGTGACCCAGAATTAGTAAAGTTTGACTACATTTATTTCAGAAGCATTTTGGCTGCAGAGCAGTGATACCTTAGCCTTTATTTATTGTTAAAAAGGATAAAATCTCACAATTGTGTGTAGCTCCAGCTATCATTGTGCAAGCTGTGAGAGGGGGTGGAGTGATGGGGAAACTCAGGAGTGCTGTAAAGTGAAAAGGAATGTGTGGGCATTGAGGGGGGTGGGGTTGGCTGCAGTGGAGGTCGACCATGGATCTGCTCAGTCTGCAGCTATATCAAAGACTTGAGCATCTCTGTCTGATCCTCCATAACTTAGCAGCCACTCTGCTGCTTGTCTAGCAAATGCAGCATTATCTTTTCTGTCATGCCTTTCGGCTTCCCAGCACTCTTTGCATTCCCTGGTCTGTCTCTCTTCATGCTGCAGCACCTCCTGGAACATGTCTTCTTTGCTGTGCCGAGGGTTCTTCCTTATCTGCCAAAGCCAGTCAGTAAGAGAGTGTGGTGTGTTCCTCAAGGTCTGTGCTGTACAGAAGAGGGATTGTTACATTCCAGCAAACGATTGAAACATTTTAGTAACAAGGGACTTTTGCTAGTAGAAATCACTTTCTCTCTGAGACTCTAGGCAGGCACACAGCTCCGCGAGCACCCCGGTCATGGTGAGTGTCGGGAGTGGGGGGAAGGCAGTTGTACGTATGGACAAAACAGTCATGGCTCACAGGGAACTCATTCCAAAATTATCATGCACTTTTTCACAGGCAGCCAAACTACTGGCTGACATCTCGCTGCTGCGGGTAACCAGGGAAACCAGGGCACAACTACTGCATGCTTGCGGCTTTCACCCCGATCTATATGCAGCTCAGCTATGTGCCGCTTTGGTCCCAGCTCCAGTGATTGCTAAATGGCATTGTCAAGGCTCCTTCCCCACTCTGAACTTTAGGGTACAGATGTGGGGGCTGCATGAAAACTTCTCAGCTTAACTACCAGCTTAGATCTGGTCCGCTGCCACCACTCCCAATGTGCTAATCCCCTCCCCTGGGTAGCCTTGAGAGACTCTTCACCAATTCCCTGGTGAATACAGATCCAAACCCCTTGGATCTTAAAACAAGGAGAAATTAACCATCCCCCCCTCCTTTCTCACACCAACTCCTGGTGGATCAAGATCCAACCCCCTTGGATCTAAAACCAAGGACAATCAATCAGGTTCTTAAAAAGAAGGCTTTTCATTAAAGAAAAAGGTAAAAATCATCTCTGTAAAATCAGGATGGAAAATAACTTTACACGGTAATCAAACTTAAAGAGCCCAGAGGAACCCCCTCTAGCCTTAGGTTCAAAGTTACAGCAAACAGAGATAAACACCCTAGTAAAAGGTACATTTACAAGTTGAGAAAACAAAGATAAAACTAACACGCCTTGCCTGGCTATTTACTTACAAGTTTGAAATATGAGAGACTTGTTCAGAAAGATTTGGAGAGCATGGATTGATGTCTGGTCCCTCTCAGTCCCAAGAGCGAACAACCCCCCAAAACAAAGAGCACAAAACAAAAGCCTTCCCCCACCAAGATTGAAAGTGTCTTGTCCCCTTATTGGTCCTTTGGGTCAGGTGTCAGCCAGGTTACCTGAGCTTCTTAACCCTTTACAGGTAAAAGGATTTTGGTGTCTCTGGCCAGGAGGGATTATAGTATGGTACACAGGAGGGCTGTTACCCTTCCCTTTATAGTTATGACAGGCATGGTACAGTTTGCTACAATGGGGGAACTAACAAGGCTGCAATCCCTTGGAATCTGTGACAGAAGATTAACAAGTACCTCTTGGAAACTTTCCAGAGCCTCTCTCTGGAGGATTCCCTGTAGGTCTCGATGTCCATCGACACCCTGCTTGGCCATGCAGATTAGCTACACAGGACAATGTCTAGCCCACAGAAAACACTACCTGCCTCCCACTTTTCAATTCCCTACACAAGCCACAGCAACTTACCCAGCGTCTCATCTGCTTCCTGCTCCCCGTTGAGCACTTCTGGAGTAGAGAAAAGTTCCTGTCTGCCTGACCCACCGGGCGACCCCGCTGGGAGCTCCACATCCTCTTCTAGCTCGACTTCTTCATCCCAAATTTCAGCCTCCAGGTTACCCCCTCTTTCTGCTGCTTCCAAAGTATCCAGGAGGTTATCGACGGTGGAGGTGGGGTCACCACTGAGGATAGCATTCAGCTCCTTATAGAAGCGGCAGGTCTTAGGTACACCGCCAGAGCAATGGTTTTCATCCCACGCCTTATTGTATGGCTGCCTCAGGTCCTTTATCTTCGCTCTGCACTGCTGCATGTCCCGATCATAGCCCTTTTCGCACAAGCCTCGAGAATTTTGCCCATTTGTGTCCTGATTCCTACAGGTCACTCGCAGCTGCGACTGAACACACTCCTCTCCCCACATACTATACTGATCAGATCCAACAATTCAGCGGTGGTCCAAGCTGGAGCGCGTTTGGTGCAATAGCCAACCATGCTCACCTCGGAAGCCACCTGGGAAGCTCATCTGGGAAGCCAGCAAGCAGGAAATGAGATTTAAAATTCTCGGGGTTTGCAAGGGGGAGGGGCGGGTTGGCTGTAGGACAGGGGAGTTCAAACCACTGACCAGAGTGGCAGCATGGGAATTGTGCAACACTTTGTGGAGGCCAATAAAATCGTGAAAAAAAGCTGTAGTATCTACACTGGCTGTTTGTCAACAATAAAGAGAGGGGAAAAGACAAAAGTCTCTCGTGGGGTGGAAGTTTTTGTTGCCAAAACTGAGCATTTTTTTTCTAAAAAGTCACATTGCAGTGTGTACACTATTGCTATTTTGTCACCAAAAGGCAGTTTTTGGCGACTAAACTTGCCAGTTTAGACAAGCCCTAAGACTTTGTAGCCTCACTGCCTTCTGTCTAAAAATAATCTTGCTTACCAAAAGAAATGCAAACTGAGTCATATCCGTTCTTCCCTTGTCTGTTTCTCTCTGAATGCTAAGAAATGTATGCAAACCTGGGAAAAGGAAATAATTCAAGAATATCCTTTCTACTGCTATTTCCTACGGAGCTAAAACAGAGACCAGTCAGACTACAGGGGAACATGTGACAGGTAAAAGAAAAGAAAACAATGAAGTGGACACAATTGCATCATTACCAAGTTTGGGATATAATTTTTAGTTGAGGGCCAGGTCTTATTTTTCTGAGGTGGGTTCCCTCTCTAACCAATATATATATTAAAGCCCCTGCATGACAGCTTCTCTTACATTGTTCTGCATTGGAGGATAGATGTTTGTGATCTCTCATTGCCCTCTAGTGATTGCACTTCATATCACAGCTACTCAGCTCATTTAAAGGCACCATGAAAGTGGGGCTCCGTCCCAACCTCCCACAAATGAGCTGTAGGTTTATACCTGTAATGCTCACAAAATGCAAGGATAAGAGTTAAGTTACTTTACATTTTTCCTCCATTCAGGCCACTGATATTATGCATCACCCCCATTTCTTCCTCCACATTATGTCATCAACATGCTGATGACATCAGAATTTCAAAATCTCACCCAACTTCAAGATGATCTATGAAAGATGAGGTAGGGGACAGTTTTTTCAAAGTTTTTCCACAGTTCTCCAGTGTTTTCTATTATTATATCACAAAATTTAAACTAATGTTTAAACATCCAGGCAAAAATCAAATTAGGTTCTACTGACTTCCAAGGAGCAGGGAGCAGGGTTCCAAAGGCCTGCAGCCTGATCTACTCAAGTGGTCAGGATCCCAGCTGCAAGAGATAGCTCAAGGCAAGAAGCCAGTCTGTACTGGTAGCATGTCGACGGGTCAGGTCACAGTTGGTGAGCTGTGCTGAGTTAGAAGCCCAAAGGGCATGCCGAGGTTGAGGTAGTGGAATAGGAACAAGACGAGGGGCCAAAATGGGGCAAGCTATTAGGAAATGCAGCAAGGTCTATTTACAGCAGCAAGCCGGGGTCAGCCTAGTTACACAGATGGCCTCCTGGTGTTTCTCCCAGGCCTTAAATAACATGCCTGAGACAATCAGGGGACTCAGACACCACCAAAAGGGCCTCCACGGGCAGGGTAGCCACAGAAGCCAGAGCCCACAGGGCTACTAAACTGGTGTTCCCTGCTCTGTTGTCAAATGATGACATGGGCTCAGGAGCTAATAGCTGCAGGTTCTAGACCTGCAGATCCTCCCACCTGCTCTTCTTTCTCCAAATGTCTTCCTTCTCTCCCGCCATCTCACTCCTCTTTATTTTAGCTGATTTTTTTAAAGAATTGAACACAATGGGAAAATAGAATGGGGACCCCTGCTTGTGCTAAATATAAGAATGAGTCAGATCTTGATCATACAAAAAGAATACAGGCATTGCCATAGTAACAAATCAATGGCCCATCAAGGTCAATATCCTGGCTTCACCTGTGGCCATTGCAGAGGAAGATACAAAACCTCAGTGAAACATTTTTCAATACTAAACTCTGGGCCAAAAACATCTACCTGACACCATTGGGTAATCTATCCTGGAACATAAGGATTAAAAGTCCTTGAAATTGTAGCTTAGCCTAACCAATTCCAGTTTGGGGTTGTTATGAATCATAGGACACTAGCTCTTCAGAACTTGGTAGTGCATACTTATCGGTAAGTACTGTAGATACTTCAAATGCTAGATCCTGTATGCTGACACCTGGTGGAGACCAATAGGCCACTTTCATACATGATGAGTAGAAAAGAATCTTTTAACAGGGCTGGAGTGGAAGGGATGTGCATAGCCAAGGCGCCACAACTCCACCCTTGTTCTGGGAGCCTCTGGGCTAATTCAGACAGGCTCCTCTTCTATATTCAGGAGTCCCACAGCCCCCTGCTGGGCCTGTGTAATATTTCAGGTAGTCTTACTCCACTTGCATTTGAAAGTTCTGCAGCCCTTCTGGTGCCTCAGTGCTATAAGCTTGGCAGGTTTCTTCCCCTAGGATCAGCCTCTTTCTGAGTCTGTGCTAATTCAAGCCAGGGCTTGTCCCAGTTGGCTGGGATAGAGGCAAGTCTTGCCCTACCCTGCATTACAAGGCTCCTGTTCCAAAGCCCTTAAAGCACCAGTAGCATGGGTTTTTCCAAACATGAATCAGGACCACTCCGCCCCTCTCAATATCTGCTTCTGCCATTTCCTAGGCCTTCATATACTTACATATTCCTGAAACCTTAAAGGGCCATGCTATAGTACTGGGTCTGACTGATATCTAGTCTCTACTGCCCTCAGAGGGAACAGATCACCCTGTTATAACCATTCCTATTGACGTTCATTGCTTCATAGGAGTTGTAGTTCAGACCTTCATTCTCTCCTATCAGCTGGGCTCCTGGAGGACTACATCTCCAAAGATGCAACACAAATTCCTCTCTGATCAAGCTGAATGGGGCATCAATGAGTATTATGAGGGATGAACCCTGATGTCATCTTCACACACCACTAATGTACTCTCAGTACACATACGCAGTCTCTTGATAGCATTCCTAATTTTGCTTTTAGTTTCGTACCTCTGTTCCTGGAGTGAGTTTGTATTCCCTTTAACTAGAAGTGAGGTATTCTAGGTTATATTTTTGACTCTGTCATTGGCTCGTTGAGTGGGTTTACCCATTTTTGTGCCTCAGTTTCCACAACAGCAAAATGGTGGAAATGATATTTACCCACTGCTTTCAGATCTACAGCTGAAAAGTCTAGGCATTATTATTACTATTATCTTCCTCATAATCAAAGTCCTGGGACATGAGGTCTTGGTGCAGTGTTCCTAACATCATCAGAAAGTATTGGAAATCTTATAAGAGATTGTTTTGACATTTCAGGACTGAACTCTGGACTAAAGACATTTGGATAAAGGACAAATGACCACACAATTAGTTACAGAAAATACCAGCTACAGGCATTTACCAGAAGCTAGTAATTTTTAGGGCCAGATGCTGTACTCAATGAATTAGGAAAAAACCTTCCATTTATTCAATGAAATCAGAATCAGGCAGAAGAGGAGAAAGAATTACACAGCACAAGTATCTCTAATTTAAACCTTACTTACTTGTCTCTTACTCATATATTAAGCTTTTATTTTATTTACTCAATGCAGTCGTTAGAGCCTACAGTCAAGCATGCTTTTATTTTTAAGATGGCTCTTTATGGAATAAAAATGCATATTAATATAGTTAGTTTCATTTGAATTCTACCTTTAAATAGAAGAAATAGTAGAGAGTACAGTATAACCCCATTAAAAAGATTGCATCATTTCACAAAATTATTTTAAAATTATGTATTTCTTTAATGGATATTTAAGATACCTGCATTACAGACTGTCTAATTCTGGCACAGAATAAGCACTAATTAAATTAAGTACAGGAGTACTTGTGGCACCTTGGCAGATACAGACTAACACGGCTGCTACTCTGAAACCTAAATTAAGTGCAACAACATTAAATAAGCACGTCTATATTTTAGCTAAGCTCTTCATTGTGGTTTGCATTGTGGTGCAATGAGAATCTGCAATCTAGTTCTGCACTAGACATTCCTGTAAATGAGCTTTACTTTTGGTGCACCTCCTGGAGCACCCATTCCAAATGCATTTCAGACCTGGAATTAATCTGATTAGTCACTGGATGTCACTGTTGCTGCACTGAGACTGCAGCTATGGTATCTGGAAGTGAAATAGAAATGTGCAGAAATAGTTTTCCCTTCAAATTAAAAAAAAATCTATTGTACACTTTAGGGAGTGACTGAATATTGTTCCCAATTAAATCAATGTGAGTTTGGCCATTTACTTTAATGAGAGCAGGATCAGGCTTTAGGATAAATACAGTTAGAAAGATATGCCTTTCCTCCTCGAAATCTATTAATAAGACTTAATTATTTAAAATGCATGTAATCTTAATAGATTTTTTTCTAATTAAAGGTTATATTTCAGTTAAAACCCTAGCCTTTTCTTTATTCTTTCATATTTTTCTTGCTACTTAAATGGCCTGTTTTTTTTTAGAATATCTATTTACTTACGTGTATAAATTACATACATATAATATATAGGAGATTTACAAATGGATATCCAGAAAGCTGTGCATTTAAAGAAGGGGCTAATTACAACATTTTTTGCCTTTTAAGGATTAATAAATCTGAGGAAAAGTAAAACAAATGATATCCCATATAATAAGCACTTAAACTCTAATCCAGGACAGTACTTAAGCACATGAGCACGTGAATAATCCGATTGATTTAATTTGGACATAAATTAAATGTGTGTAAGTAGTTTGTTGGATCAGAATTTTTTAGATGTAGGGCCGGATCCAAAGCTCAAGGAAGTACATTTGGATCAGGTCCATGATACTCAACATTTCTGAAGTACTACCACAATATTAACCTCTTAATCTGCACCATAATTATACTTCCAGCTCAAGATGATTCTATTCTGCTGCTGGGCTTGTGAAATCAATTTTTCAGAACTATGAGGGTAAAAGTCTGAGTCAACAGACTTGACCTTGTGCTACCACACTAAACGTAGCTGTACGGACGAAGAGGCTCGGGATGGAGCTCAGGTGCTGAAGCCCAGGGAAGGGGGTAGGCATCAAAGCTGAACCACAACTTCAAAGCATCAGCTACACTGCTATTTTTAGCTCAGTGGTGCAAGTCCAAGTCTGACAATCCAAGCTGATAGGCTTGCTGCCATGGGCCGTGTAAACACACTTTGAGTGCTCCTTGCCCACTAGGGATTCCAATATCCAAAAGGATACCTCTGTATCCAATATGGTTCTGTAGTGCTCTGATTACATACAGAGATTCTGCAGAGATCTAATTTGTTATTGGCCATCAACTCTTCTACTGCTGTGCTCACACATTTGCCAGAAAACAGATTGGCTACCAGCTACTGTACAGTGCTCACGATCCCTAGATTGCAGAGGACAATTGGTTGCCTGCTGACATGTCCCTGCTCTCCAGGAAGCAAAGGACAATACCCTGAATATTTCCTGGATGACAGAGAACAACAGCCTACCTGCTGCCATGCTCACTCTGCCCAGAAGCCAGATGAGAAGCTCATTCTTCAAATCAAGTTTTAGCCCACTAATAGGTAACAAATATCACATATACCCTGTCACATGAGGGTAATAAGCCTGAGCATCAGCATGGGTGCACATCAGGGGGGTCTAGGAGGAGCAAGGGAGCTGGAACAAAGCAGTCTCCAGAACCCCGGCTAGTCTGTGTGTGTTGGCAGGGAAAGGAGCAAGCAAGTACAGCTATGAGTCATGTTAGTAACAGAACCCAAACTCAAGCAAAACTTTTCTGGCTCTGTTTTTAGTTTATAACAAAATCCAGACCAGGTTCAGCAAAAGTTTCCCCATTTTACAAACTGGATCAGCTAGTGGCCTTGCATTATCATCATCCATTTGCACAGTTTTTTATGGTTTCACCATGCAGCCAGTTGAAACTCAGCAGCTTAGACTGATTTTTGCATTTGAATTCTTTAGAACCTGAAACTCAAATACAGGACAGGGGCATAGGGACCCATATGGATCAAAACCAGAGAAAAAAATCTGAACACACCTCTATGAACTGAACTCATATTGCTTACAGCTGTAGTTAAATGCACTTTACTAGCCAAGAATCGGAGGGAATTATGTGTTTTCAGCGGGCCTCAGTCATGAACAAGCTGTTTACAGTCTAAGCAGTTTGGGGCAGGGAATTGTATTTGTACAGTGGCCTAGCACAATGTGGTCTTGGTCAATGCCTGGGCCTTTTAGGCACGGCAATGCAAAGAAATAATAATAAATGTCAAGCTCCAATACCTATTATTTCTCAAATAGCTACTACACCGAGTGTGGCCCATGTATCTCATCATTGTACTATTCTGAAATACGACAGGAGAGCAGTGATTTCCCTGGTAGGAGCATTGTGCCTCTGTCTAAGGGTATGTCTACACTGCAATGACACCCAGGATTAGTGGAACTTGAGTCAACGGACCCTAGGTTTGAGAACCCAGGGCTTGAGCATCTGCACTGATTGCTGACCCTAGGTTGAGAATTTTTGAAGCTGGGCCCCAAGCTGGGGTTCCAGTATCTACACCACAGTATGCAGGCCTGAGTCCAACCAACCATGTCCTAGCTTTCCTAGCACACTCCTGAAATGTGGTTGCTTTAACTCACTGTCTGCAGTGTGGTGTGGGAAAACTTGGTTGTCCACCCAGATACATCAGAGGACGTTTGAGCAAACCACCAACAGATCCTGCTGAGCCCTCATTCTGGTCTGCGAACTCCCAGCAATTGGAATGAGCAACATGGAGTTGCTGCCATTTTAAGAACGTCTTTCAATTGTGCTTTCACTCTTAAGGAAATGGGCAGAGCTTCCATGAGATGCTGGTGGACATTCCAGTGGCATTTTCTGACCTACCAAAGGCACCTGACAGAGCTAATGATGGAGGAGGAAGACAGACACGGTAGACTCAAACTGGCTGATGCTGCTCATGCCACTTGGTATAGCTGCTGATGCTCTCCACATAGCTGGTGCATATGGAGCAGGGCCACAAGCACAGACTGATGGGACCATATTGTCCTGCAGACCTGGGATGACCAGCTGTGGGGCCAGAAATTTTGCATGAAGAAAGCTACATTTCTGGAGCTTTGTGGGCACCTTGCCCTGACCCTTCAGTGTCAAGACACATGCATGAGGGTTGCCATGCTGGTCAAGCAGCCGGTTGCTATAATCATCTGGAAAGTGGCTACCGGAGACTACTACCGAACATTGCCAGCCAGGCTGGTGTTGGAAAGTAGACTGGGTAAAGTGGTCACGGAGGTTTCTGAGGCAATAAGGAACGCAATTTACCCCAAAGTGGCAGGCATAAAAGATAGTCCTGAAGTAACTGCTGTCTTTGAGAGAATGGGTTTCCAAACTGCATCAGGGACTTGATGGGACTCATGCCCATAGTTAGCTCTCCTCAAGGAGTATGACTACATAAACTGAAAAGGGTACTGTCACTGTTATACAGGCTCCTGTGGACCACAGAGACCAATTTATGAACATCAACATGGGCTGCACTGGAACAGTTTATGATACCAGGGTTTTCAGCTAAGTAGGAGTCGACATTCAAGGACAGGCTGGGATGCTATTCCCACTAAATGACATTGTCCTAAATGGAGTTACTGTCCCCACTGTCATTCTGGGGGATGCTGCATAGCCTCTTTTGCCTTGGCTTATGAAACCATGTCCTGATCTCAGAGTCCCTGGCAAATGAAGGTTTAATTATTCTCTCAGCAGGTGTAGAATGATGGTTGAATGTACATTTGGCAGACTGAAATCCCTCTGCCACTGTCTGTAGATCCATTTCGATTCCAGTGTCATCAAAGCTGTCTGTATTACTGTGGTTTGCTGTGCTTTTCACAATCAGCCACAGGAGAAGGGTCATTGTGTTTGCAGCTCAGCAAGCAGAATGAAATGGAGAGGCTAAACACTGAGCTGTACTTGAACAAAGGGGCTGCCTCCACGGCCTGGGAGTCAACTGTTGACTCACAGCATAGAGAAGACAGTACACCAGCACATGGGATTGTGGGATAGCATTGGCAGACTGCCAGGGCCTGAGGCTTGCATAGTTTTATCCACATTGCAAAATGATAGGGCTTGAACCCAGGGTCCTGGCTGGCCTCTGGCTCGCACCCTTTACCCCCGTAGGATTCTAGGACCCTGGGTCAAAGTTTGAGCTCATTAGGAGTGTGTAGATGGAAAGGGGGTTAAGGCTTAAGCCTGAGTCTGAGCCTGGGCTTACATTGCATTGTAGACATATCTTATGTTTTAATTCACTGGTGTCAGTGAGTTTATTTTTGTGATAAGTTACGCTATTAGAAAAGGAAAAGTTTCTGTGCTTCAAGCTGAACCAGAGAAAGGGAAGCACCAGACTGCAATTGCACAGAGGAAAGCAGATCCCAGGACTGGTATCAAACATCTTCAGAGCCTCTTTCTCAAGGGAAGAATATGTCAAACATTCAACATTTTGTGTTAGAATGGCTATAAAATCCAGATAGATTGTGTGTCAGCAGCTCTCCTATGACTATTAATTTAGTAATGGAAAACCCCACACAGATTTAACAGGTATGATCTGCCTGGATGATTGCTGGTCAAATTATACATAATTAAAAACTCTTGCTCCTTTCTTAAATATGGAAATGACATCAATCACTGTGCAGATTTCCAATACTTAAAAGAATCAATCTTTTTTTTTGGAACCTTTTTGCCACATGACACAAACAAGAAATGGAACCGTTTTTAGACCGCATAACTCAGAAGTTTGGGAAACAGGAAACAATGTGTATCACATAAAGAGTGCATTTTGAGGGCTCAGGCCTGCAAGGGGCTGATTATGTGCCCAAACCAGCAAAGCAATTAAGCATGTGCTTAACTTTAAGCACATGGGTAATCCCATGGAAGTCACCAAGTCACTTTGAAATGGAGAAAAATTACTTAATACAATGCTACATACAATTCTACATTCTGCTGCATTCTTGTCAGATCTCACAAGTAACGTTAGGGCTGATCAGTAATTAGATGGAAGTCCTCTAATTAAACAAGACTGAAACTGCACCGGTACTCTATGGACCTTTGGTACAAATAAAATCTGGATTGGTATAACTGAAATAGCAATGTTAGTCTTCACTGATTTAGTGTGTCATGGTAATAAGAATGAAACAGAAGTAAAATAAAAAGTAATTTCAGCTAAAGTTGATGACCATCTGAAAATCAGATACTAGTGTGATGCTATATGATTAAAGATGACCATTTATATCAGGGGTTCTCAAACTGGGGGACGGGACCCCTCAGGGGGTTGCGAGGTTATTACATGGGGTGTCACAAGCTGTCAGCCTTCACTCCAAACCCCACTTTGCCTCCAGCATTTATAATAGTGTTAAATATATAAAAAGTGTTTTTAATTTATAAGGGAGGTCGCACTCAGAGACTTGCTATGTGAAAGGGGTCACCAGTAAAAAGTTTGAGAGCCACTGATTTATATAATTGATATTACCAGTGTTATACAATTGCAACAAATCGTGCACAAAGTGTATCCTGTACAGTGTCAACAGAAAAGTTACACTCTGCTGAATATCATTATCCTGATTAAATCCATGCATCATCTTTATATCTAAAGTTATGACTATTGCCCATGTATTTGTATCTCCAACATGTGTTTTGTTCCCGGGTGACACCCTCCAAGTAGACTTACATCAGGGCTATGTGTTGATGGCCCATCAAGGACACTTCACTCACAATGGGTGAGCCATTAAAGAAAAGCATCCTACCCAGTGACCCTTTCCTGTGGATGCCTCAGAGAGAATATGGGCAATGACTGCTCTGTGAGTCAGCAAAACATGAAGGACATATGATAAGAATATGTGATGCTAGACTCCATCTTGGATCAGTAACTTTCCATGAACCTGGTCTGTGGGCTTTGTTTGGAACAGTAAATTTCCATGCATATGGCAATGGATATACATTATACACCTCCATTTTGCCTCTTTCCTGCTCTACTTCTTGGGACCACGGATTTACAACTAAAAGGAGCATCTTGAACTATGGATTGAGGACATTCCCATCTTTTGGAAGTTACCAGAGAGACCTTTACAAGCCAGCAGTCTAGTCTATCACTACTACAAACCTCATATAAGGACTTTGCAATCATTTGTGTATATATATGCTCTATTAACTATTTATAACTCTCTTCTTTTCTAATTAGTTTAATAAGGATTGGCTGTGGGTCTGATATTTGGGTAAGATTGAGATACATATTGATCTGGGGATAAGTGTCTGATCCTTTGGGATTAGTAAGAACCTCACATATGGTGAAATGGGTTTTTAATAACCTATCACTATATTCCATGTGGTTGTCTGGATCGGAGCCAAAGGCTGGAATGCCAAAAGGGGCCTGTGTTTGGCTTCTGGTTAACCAGTGTGGTACTGCAGAAGCCTTTTGTTACAGGCTTGGTGAATCTCATTATAGAATCAACCACCAGCTTTGGGGACTGTCTGTCCTATTTCTTGCAGTCTGCACTGAGTGCGGCATTCTCAGTGTGGTCCAAACCAGACACCCAGTCACAACTAGTAGCAAAACACATGATTATGTCTTAGTGTAGTCAGATGAGTCCCATGAACTGGGCTTTTGATATCTCTGCTCTAATCTGATCATAATCATGGTGAAGATTCAAAAATAAGGAATATTTTTGTGTGGAGCACTGGAAGTAATTGTAGATAGGATTAATTGCATCTGAATAAACAAAGAACTATGATCTATATAAAACAAATAATTTAAACTAACTGGTAAAACTCTATTTGGGTGCAGAGGGAAGAACAAAGGGAGAAGAGCTTAGAAGAAAGAAAATATATGGCAAGATGTATGGTTAGGGGGAAAAGTGAAAACAGACAAGAAGCAATGGAAAGGAGCTAAATAATACATTGAATTTAGAATTTGTGGGCACTGATGTGAGGGAAAGTGAGCTCAAAAACAGAGTTATTACATTTTTCTTATGTAAAAATACAAGGAGCTTACCAAAGGAAATAGGAGAGCTGGAGGCATATGCACATATAACAAATGGAAGTGTAGCTGGTAGATGACAATAAATAGGGGAATTAATATTAAAGGCTCTGGTTTTTAAAAGGGACAGAAAGATGTAAACAATGAGTTATATTTTTGATACAGGATTTATTAGTCTTCAAGAGAGGAGATCTGGAAGAAACTAAACAATACACAAAAGGCATTCATTGACTGAGACCGGGGATGTTTGAAGGAATAAGCAAGTTATAGGAATGTACTAGTAGGGGCCACCTGGGATATTGTGTTCATTTCTGGTCAAAATGATTTAAAAGAAGATATAAACGAGATGAAATGGTCCAGAGACAAATAACAAAAGTGTTTACAGGCAAGGAGAATCTTTTGATATAAAAAGATAGGGAGTTTTTAGTTTAAAGAGGAGACAAATAAGACAGTACATAATAGAAGTGTACAAAATAAGTAATGGTGCAGAAAAGGTAAAGCAAGTGCTCCTATTTACCCATTTTGATCAGACAATAACAAGGGGACAACCAATGAAAATGAAAGGCAACACATTTAAAACTAATACAAATAAATCATGTTTACACATTAGTCAGTTAACCTATGGAACTCATTGCTACAGTATAGCATTAAGGCTAAGATTTTAGCAGGATTCAGAAAAGTATTGAACATCTTTACATCATTTATGAAGATATTAGAAATGCTAATCTGCAGTCTCTCCTAACGATACCACAGGGGAAGCAGTACTACCAATTGTACCACAAAGACAATGGAAGGAATAGCATGAATAAATGGACAATATAATTAAAAAAGGATAACTTTTCTATGGGTTCTTGAGTCATCCTGTAGAATTCAACAGGAACTTGTATCCTGGCTATGGGATGGTTCAAAACTCTCATAAAAAGGATATAATTATCTGCTTTTCAACTATAGGATTTAAAGTAATTTTTATAGAAAAAACCCTGTTTAATTTCTATCCCTACTGATGTACCTCAGGCCTTGGCTACACTTACCCGCTAGTTCGACGGCTGGAAATCGAACTTCTGGGTTCGACTTATCGCGTCTAGTCTGGACGCGATAAGTCGAACCCGGAAGTGCTCGCCGTCGACTGCGGTACTCCAGCTCGGCGAGAGGAGTACCGCGGAGTCGACGGGGGAGCCTGCCTGCCGAGTGTGGACCAAGGTAAGTTCGAACTAATTCGAACTAAGGTACTTCGAACTTCAGCTACGTTATTCACGTAGCTGAAGTTGCGTACCTTAGTTCGAATTAGGGGGGTAGTGTAGACCAAGCCTAAGTCTCACTGAAACTCAACTGGGGGTCTTTGAAAATTTCCCTTGTAATTGCTATTCAATACTATCAGGCTTTCCCATAAAGGATGTTTGTGAATGGAAGGGTTACAAGGTTGGGTAGGGGACCCTCCAGGGGCTCAGGTAAGGTTTAGATAACACTTTTGAATGTTTTTCTGAACCAAACCTAGCTGATATGCATCCCCCAATGTTGTTATATGGCAGGATTTTTTAATGTCAATGCTGGTTTTGGGCCTGGTTCTCTCACATGTTTTTTAATGTTGCATCCTTTTGATTAAACTTCAACACAATTGTAAATCACTGTGAAGCATTATTATGGAGTAAAGTTTTTGGCTTCTGTCTTCAGGATTAAAGCATTTTTAAAAAGAAAAATGGCAGGAGGTAGGAGGAGAAAGGAAGAAGAGGATTTTTAATAGAGCTTGGAGGTTGGGTGGGGAAAGAGGATTAAGAATTACTCTATACTTTTGTTTGATCTTATATAATCTCCTTCCAGTACCACGCAAATCTCCTTCTAGCTTCTGGCAAAAACTTGACAGTTTATCCCACTTCCTTACAACATGGAACAAGGAGTCTTTCTTATGAACACAAAAGCTGCCTAGAGCTCAGATAGCAGTATACATACACTACTAATATAGTGCACATCCACTTTTCAAATGCAAACACATTAATTTTCATTCATAGTATACCCCAAAACCTTAATTATACCATCAGCAATGTTAGCAAATATTTTTGGGGTTGACATATAAGCATGAGTTAAGTATGTGGTGTGTTATGTTTTTCTGAGGGTATGAGGCCATAATTAAGGTTGTACATTAGACTGTTTGGAGGATTAATGTTTTGTGGATACCATGCATCAGTTGGTGGCAGAAGACAGTTCCTTAAGTGTGACATTTCCCAGGGTGCAAACTGAATTACTGGACTGCTATGTCCCTTTAGCTTTCCAGCCTATGATGCCTTTTACACTGCTTTTCTCCGACACTGGTAAACAGCAATTTCTCCAGGCTCTGCACAGACACTAGCATGTAAAATCACTCCCGGCTGAATACATTAATGTTATGCCCAGTCATCCATGAATTACCTACAGGGCAACACCTGAAAATCCCTCAGTCCCAGTCTTGCTCCCCAGAAATGTACTGCTTGTACTGCTCAGTAACCCCCTGGACAGTACAAGCTCAGACATAGTACGTCATTCCAACACTGTATAATAATTATGCACCAGCCTTGTTGACCTAAGTAGAGATTCCCAAACAATTCACTCAAAATACACACTGGTTTACGTAAAACAATAAAACAAGTTTATTAACCAGAGAAAGGTAGATTTTAAGTGATTACAAGTGAAAGCATAAAAGTCAGAATTGATTACACAAGAAATAAAAAGATAAAACTGCAAGCTAATTCCTAAACTTTATCAAGGCGAGTAGGTTTAAAAGTAAAAGATCTATCTCACCATCAGCTGTAGTAAAATTTCAGAGGCTTCTTCTCCTTCCAGCCTGGGACCACTCTCCCCTTAACTCATTTTTTTCAGAGTCACTGATGTCATGAATAGAGAGACGGGAGGAGGAGAGTGATGATGTGAAGGTCACTGTCTCTTATTTTATAGCTTCCTCCTCTTTTTGAGGATTACCACCCACTGGAGTGTAGACAAACAGTCCCCTGTGTACGTGAGATTTGAAACGTTCTTATGATGCAGTGTAAATTCCTTGTTTATACCTTTCCATTGCTGAAGAATGGCTGGTTTGGATCTGCTTGTATTAACCATGGAGCATGTTATACCAATGATACATAGTAGAATCTAATAGTGTCTCATGCAATGTTGATACACACGTTTTACCAGGACAACAATCCATCCTATGCACTCCATCCTATGCAACTCAAAAGCAACTGCTCTATATTTAATGAACAAGCTACACAAGGGGGAGACTTGAGAACTCACACAGTAATAGACAAACAAATTAAATTAAATGGTTTGTGAATATTTCATGATAGCTTGTAATAAATCAGTCTCTGTCAATCTGGTATTAATGTTATAATTAATACCAGTGATGCTTAATGTGGCCAAGAGCAGCATTATTAAAATAACTGTGCTATTTTAAATCCTATATCCTTTGATTAATATTTCACAGCAGTAACAACAACAACAACAAATCAGCTGCAATACAGCAGTAAACCTGTTGTTTTACTTGAACTTGTTTGTATGAAATTATAGGCCATCTCTCTCTGAAATATCTCTTATCTTTCATTGTATGCATCAGAAGGAACTTAGCAAATAGTTGTAGAAGTCTTTTCTGCTGGCCCTTCAGTTTTATTGGGATCAACCAATATTATACATAAACATTATATTAATATTGAAATGAGCAGTGTTTCTAATATTTCCCTGGCACTCTAGCCTGAGCATAGTTGGAGATGGTTAGCTTGCTTACAGTGTCTCTTTTGCATTCGCTTACTTCTGAATTATTTTATGGCATGTGTTTGTGTAAGGCTTTTATAGTGAGAATTTTAAAAAAGAAACCCACCTTAATCAATTAGTCTCATTAGAGTTGGTATGGCAACACCCATTTTTTCATGTTCTCTGTATACATATACACATACATCTTCCTACTGTATTTTCCACTGCATGCATCTGATGAAGTGGGCTTGAGCCCATGAAAGCTTAGGCTCAAATAAATTTGTTAGTCTCTAAGGTACCACAAGTACTTCTCGTTCTTTTTGCTTAAATTAAAAAAAACAAAAAAAACTCAACAGTGAATGATTGTTCACCATTTCTGATTCAGAATGATATTATACTACCCAGAAAAAACACTTGCAGTATAACACTACTACCCCATGACTATAATAACCAAGAACAACCTCCATTCCCTGTAGCTGCAATAGCTAAAAAGGATGCTTTTCACACACACATACCCCTCTTCACTTTAAATGACACTGCAAGGTTTACACATTAGCTAATTTATTCACACTATCTGCCACTATTGTGTGGGTGTCTTAAAATAATGTATGCCTTCCCACTATAAAGCAGGGTTTCTCAAACTTCATTGCACCGCAACCCCCTTTTGACAACAACAATTACCACATGACCCCATGACGGGGGACCGAAGCATGAGCCTGCCCAGCCCCTTCACCCAGGATGGGGGGCCAAAGCCCAAAGGCTTCAGCCCCAGACAGAGGGCCTATAGCCTGAACCTCAGCCCTGGGTGGTAGGGTTCAGGCTTTGGCCCTGTGTCCCAGCAAGTCCAAGTCAGTCCTGCTGACCCCATTAAAATGGGGTCGCAACCTTCTTTGGGGTCCTGACCCACAGTTTGAGAACTGCTGCTATAAAGACATGTTCTACATTATTGGATGAAAATTCTATGGCCTGTGTTATGCAGGAGGTCAGACAAGATAACCATAGTGGTTCTTTCTAGCTTTATAATCTATGAGTACATAGCCTTATCCTTGCAGTATGAAGCGCACCTTAATTTTGGCCCCTTCGACAAGCAATACAAATAGGTAAGATTAACAGATCAACAGAAATTAACCAGATGATTAACTGCAATCTATCTAGTACATATTCAAATGTACAGAACATTCCAAATGGAGACATTCTTCATATTTGGGAAGGCATACATTATTTTAGGTTGGCTATCCTCAGAATAAGCTGTGCTTTCACTAAAAGCAGAGCTCTGAGCTCCAGGGTCAAGACTCTTTCACAGTCATGGCCAAAGCTACACTGATAGGGAGCTGGTTGCTAGAGCTTTCAACAACAGTGAAGTTTTGCAAGGTGCTGAGCAGTCTGGGGACAGCGAAACACTTAAACATGAACCTAACTTTACAGGTGTGATAAGTCCCATTAAAGAAATGGAACCAGGCTCCTCAGGTTGCAGGATGAAACTACTAATTCTTAAAAACTTCAACAATGTTTCCCTATTAAGCCTTTCTTTTTTATCCACTTTTAGTGAAAAGTGGACCTTAAAACAAAAAACAGAAAAAATTCTGCCTCTTAAGACATTTCATGTCTCCTTCATTCTGTTCTGTTCCAGAGGTCAGTGTGCGCTCCCCAACATAAATTAAAGCAGCCCCTGAGACTGTTCTAATTTACAGCTGCATCCCCACATCTGCCCATGGGCCGCTTCATGTACTTTGGCTTTACACTGCTTGGGCTCTATACTGACCCAAGGACAATTCTGGTCCCGTCTGTGCTCAGAGCAGCATATTGAGGTCACATCTGGGGCCACAATAAACTCTTTTGGGGGTCCAGTTCAGCAAGGTGCTGAGTGTGTCCCCAAAGTGGAGGGCGCATGGGTGTTGTGAGCACTCAATATCTTGCCAGGTAAAGCCCTTTATCTTCTTTCCTCTTTTACTTGTTAGTGCTGACGAGATAGTACTTGAGCCAAATGCCAGGGAAAAGTTGTGTAATTAATAGTTGGCCCCATAGAAGCCCTTAAATCTTTTAACCTTCTTCAATGAGTGACAATGGGCTAAACAGCCAGAAACATTTTTCAAAAATTCTTGTTTTCTATGTAGCTTGCAGTGTTATTTTTCCTTCCACTCCCTCCCTCCCTGAGTAGGCTATGACATTTTCCCATCGTATGGATGAGGGATAATAAGGAATGCAGTGAAGTAACATCAAAGAGCAATGTTTTGACATTCCTACCAGAAACACTGAACAGCAGCAAATCGTTCCCCATTCATCCCCAGACAGAGTAGAGCCAGTGAACCTAGATACAACAGGGATTGGCACCCTATAAACATCATAGATAGATTTGATTGAAGAAATATAGGATGACTAGCTAGATTTAAGGAGCTCACACAGGTTGTATAGGTAGCTGGGGTGGAGCAGTGGAGGTCAGATGTTTCCATTGCTACATAGATCTACCAGCTGCTGCCCCTAAAGATGGTGAGCACAGAAATGGTGCTTTCTGAACAACATGATATGAAATAGGAAGATTTTGTTGCCACACAAGATGCCTTCCCTCAAGACTCCAGCATAGGTACTCTAGTCCCCTGCAGTGCAAAAGGGATATAGGCGTGCCAGGACTGAGAATTATTGTTTTAATTAAATGCTGGTAATCAAGGGCTAAGTGACTGGAAACTTCATTATATGCTACTGAATGGATTTGAGGAACAGTGAACAAATTCATCCCATGAGGGGTCCAGTTTCAGTATGGCGAATGTATCCATTTTTATAATGAAAAATGACCATCTGAGGAAAATTATCATTCTCCATACACTGAAATGGGAGCCCTGAAATGATCAATTTGTTGAGTAGATGTAGTGTGATAAATATGGGCATGCTCCGAAGGCCACTGGAGTCAATAGAAAGATTCTGTCTGATTTAGTAGGCTTTGGATTAGGCCCTCTATGTATCTTTATTTGTTTTATTAATAATAGGAATGACAATCTCTTAAACACCATGCTGGATATTTACACCTGGATGGTTTTGTTGTACTTACTCTAAGTCAGGTCTGCATTGCTGAAAAATATGTCTCCTTTATTTTAACACTTTTTTTTAAGAATCCCCAGAAATCTTTACATCTGACTATGTCAATTAAGAGGTTAATACAATAATCTGTTTCATTAGAAAGATTGCTTCTTTATTAGAAGCAGTCATCTGCTGAGATTTCTCTATGACCCTACTACAACAAACAAAATTTCTTTAAACAATTTTATGATATGTAATAGTTGTTTTTTCTCCTCTGTCTTTGGCAGAATAACATCTGACATTGTCATGTATTTCTGATGCTGTATAATCTTTTTTTCCATGTATTATTTACCACAAGTTCTTTGTATTACAACACATGACTTATGCACATTACCTTTCTTTATGATTCTCCACTCACATGTGAGACACTAATTGGTTGTAGAGAAATAAATTGTTAGTTGTGGGAACAACTGGGATAGAGGCATAAAACAGAGTCTCTGAAGTGGCCCTTCATGATGTCTGGAAATTAAAGTGACAATCTATCAAATAATTGGCATATTCATAAAATATGGTGCTTTTAAGGAAGTGTTTATTTTTCCGTTCCTTTAAAAAACCAACAAAAATATACTTCACTGTGATCATATAAAAACAATAGCAGTCATTATATAAAAGACAGAATAAAGAAGAAACCAGTTGAAAAATTATTTCCTATGCATTCTGAAGAGCATGAACACCTCAGTCCAAAGGCATATGCAAAAGAGGCAGCGTCACTGTTAGGGCTGGGAAATCGTATCGGAAGACCCATTCTCACTAGATTTCCAGACTAATTTTGCAGACCACAGAGATTTGAATGGTTCAGATAAGCTTTAAATAGATACCTACCCCTTTGAGTGGTAGGAAGCTGGTGACCATTGCTTATTACACTAATTTTAACCAACTCACCATTATTTTGCACTTTTCCATTCATTTGTTGTATCTACCTCATATTGCAAAGGCATGTGCTTAACTTTACACACTGCAAGCAGTCCCATTATGGGACTTCTCATAGTGAGTAAAGTTAAGCAAATATGTAAGTCTTTGCAAGACTGGGGCTTTAGATTGTAAGGTCTTTAGGCAGTGATTTTTTTTTTGTTTTGTTATATGTGTATGTACACATTGTCAATGACTCGGGCCTCTAGGTGCTACTGCAGATCAAATAAGTCATAAATACCCAAACCAAAGTCAGAATCCTAAAACTCTGGAGATTTGCTCATCACTATTTTAAATACACTTTAATTCTTTAGGTAAGCCAGAAATGACAATGTCACAATGGTCAAATTCAAATGCAGAGAACAATTTTCAGATACGAATGTAATTCTACTATATTTTAAAGCTATCCATTGAACAACAGTCATTGGCTAATACACATACCTTATAAACCTAAGTATAAGTCACTGCAGAAGGATACCTGGATTCTGTCCCTAACTCTGCCAACGATTTACTGTGTGGCCCAAAGCATGTCACTGAAACTTCCCTTTGCCTCAGTCTCTCTCTATAAAATTCAGATAGTGATATTTACTTTGCTTTGAAATCCCCAGATAACAGTGCCAAGAATTTATTAATAAAGAAACACTTTCAGTAAGTATCATCACGAGACAAATTAAAATCACCTTAGAAAGAGGGCACGAGGGAGTGGTTGTAGCAAGAGGCTTTAATGGTGCATTGAAAATTTCAGATGAGAATGTGTCCTTCGGAAATGAATATATTTAGCCAAAATGATTAAAAGGTTAACTGTTTTGTAGACAAATGTTGGCTACGGATGTGTGTATGCTAGAATGGGAGAATGTAGTGGTTGCTAAGCCATAAAGTGAGGTGAATTCTTTAAAGCAACCTTTTGCTTCATTTTACGCTAATGGATTTCAGAGTATTAAGGATGAGGTCAAATTTAATGAGAAAACAAATCTGAATGGCCTCCAGAGGAATCTGTCATGCGTGAGAAAGAAATACTTGCAAAATATGCATAAGACCAGCCATTAACTTTGTAATTAATTTTCCCCAGACTTTGCCCTCCCCATGTATGATTTTGATTCTTATTGCCAGAATCCATTGGTCCAGGCAATGCCATTGATCAGGATGTGACAATCCCTAGCAGGTTGAATTATCACTAAAATTCCATCAATAGTGAAAAAGAACAGGCATTGCCCAGTGTAACTGTTTTTTTAAAATAAAATAAACCCCAAAGCCTACAGGTTTTTAAACTGTGCCTTTTTGAAAGAAATTGTAAGCAGGTGGACAGACCAGATGGAAATCAATACCAGAGTGGTTGCTTTGGCCTCATGCAGCAGAAGCAAATACATCTGAAGATGAATTCTTGGGGAATGATGAATTCTTTGTAAATATATTTGGAAGAAAAATATCATGCAAAGAGGGGTCTCCCTCAAGAAAGAAACTATTCTTTATACTGTAAATAATTCTCCCCATTACTTTTAACTGTAGGCTAAGGTGAGCTACATCTAGCCTTTTGTTTAGTTTTAAATAGTTTAGTGGATAGGGTACTGGACTGGGGTACAGGAGACCTGGGCTTAACTCCTGGCTCTGCAGCTGCTTTGTTGTGGCAAACACTTGGGCAAGACACTTCCCTCCCTGTGCCTCAGTTTCCCCATTTGTAAAATGATAATGGCATTATTTGTTAAACTCTTTGAGGTCTGCAGATGAAAAATGCTATATAACAACAAGGTATTACGCCTCTACCCCGATATAACGCGACCCGATATAACACGAATTCGGATATAACATGGTAAAGCTGTGCTCCGGGGGGGGCCTGCGCACTCCAGTGGATCAAAGCAAGTTTGATATAATATGGTTTCCTCTATAACGCGGTAAGATTTTTTGGTTCCCAAGGACAGCGTTATATCCGGGTACAGGTATACTATTTCATTTTCTCAGTAAGATCTTATGCCCCCATTGATAAATTTTCTAAGGAAGCCCTTATATAATAGAAAATGGTCAGAGACCTAAAAATCTGTTTGAAAAATCAGCTGCCAGTCTTTCCTGCTTATCAAGGTAAAAGGCCACAGAATAATCAATTAATTGATTAATTGATTAAATGGCTTTCCAGAGATCTGCCACGTCCAATGGCATCTGCATCACACTTTGAATCTCCAACCAGTTTTCTGTATTGTTTATTGCTGCTCTTGGGGAAAAGAAAAATATAATTGTATTGCTTCTGTCCCCAGAAAATATTGTTTACTTGTTATAATTGCTGTAGGAGGCATTCTGGAATTAGACAGTGGAATTTCTACAGAGAGGGTGATTAAGATGGAAAGACTGTTTCTTTGTCCACTGGTGCATGTTAACCTATATTATGCCTTTAGGATCAAAGCAAGCAACAGCAGAGCTGTGAACAATGAACATGGCTGGACAAAGTTTGAACAATATGAAGCTTTTCCTTGTGGTATGAGAGGATCTTTGCATCTGTTAGAAATTGTGGAAATGTTAGCATGAAACTCTGTCCTTTTAATCCAAAATGCACTTGGACACAGATCATGCAGCTTTACTGTCGAAAGATCATTCAGCTGCTAATACACACATCTAAGCTGTATCCTGGGACCAGATTCCAGATGTCATGAAGGAGTCCAAAGCACCTTGCAGATTTTATGTTTAAACAGTGAAACAGAGTCATCTCTGGAGGGACAGCAGAGTCAGTTGGAAAATGGTGAACATGTTCCTCTGAAAAACATGGACATTTTAAATTTTCCCAAAAATGTTGACCAGCTCTAAATGGTAGATGAAAAGTTAAAGAAGTATGGGCTAGATGAATGGACTATAAGGTGGATAGAAAGCTGGCTAGATCGTCAGGCTCAACGGGTAGTGATCATGCCTTTTCCTCAGGAATAAGTAGAAGAAAACCAAGCAAGAGTTAAGAATGCTTACCAGATGCAAGAGAGAAAAACAGCAGAAGGCAATTGCAAAATGGACCCTTTAGACCTCCATCTGCTTGGCTCTGCCAGATGTAAAGGGGAAGGCCTCAGAAAGTCATGTCAGGATGTACCGGTAATTCCTATAAGAAGGCATACCTACACTGGGGTGGATTGTTGGAGACCAGGCATTCATGGAGAAAGATGTTTCTGGAGATAGGGCTGCTTCTGAGTATCACGCTATCGCACAGAATCACCAACACTATGTCCTGGAGAATCCAGCTTTTCCTTGATCTGATTATAGTATACATTTTTGGAGTTATGCTCAGGTGTGAAATAAGGATCAGGGATATGTTCCACTGTTAGAGACAATGGATTTGATTATGTGCAGGCCTTTTCAGATACTCAGACTAATCACCCTGGAGAAAAATGTCTAATTACAAAGTTCCTGGAGTCCACAGGTCCTAAAGCGTTCCTGGAGTCCTCAGGTCCTAAGTATGTAAACAGTCTCTGACCAGCATTCAGAGCATAATCGTAGAACATCTTGATGGAATGGCACAAATAAGTACTCCTTGATAAGTATTTTTCTTTTATATCATTTTAAGACATTTGAATGTTCAACATGTCATCAAAATCAAACATTAAAACTATCCTATTAAACCTACACCTAGTAAATCACCTAGAGATCTGATTGCTAACCTATCAATATTTTATTATTGTTTATTACGCAGCTTGCTGTAGACCAAAATGTGCTACATGTTTTCCAAAACAGAATTTTAAAAAAGCTAGATTTTTAAAAAACAAAAGACTTGATTTGTTGCATATATGAAGAGAGATGCTGTCTTCACACAGTTCTATAAAGATATAGTTTGGTTGCTAAGACCAGACTATTATAGTAAATAAAATCTCTGTTTCTCACTCTCCTCAGCCTACCTTGACAGCTTCATTAGGTCAACCCTCAGAAAGCACCACGAATGCTTCTGATTTCATAAGATTTGAACTTTGCAGCTGTCAAAGGAAACATACCAAGAGTCACAGGTGACCACAAACTTAGCTCAAAACATATAATTCCTGGCTCCTAAAAGCCCAGATGGAACAGACATTGCCCCCTCCAGATCCAGACACAAAGGAGCCCCTCAGCATAAGCATCTTCTCCTTCCTGTGCAGAACCTTCTGCAGCACCATTCCCCACCACTCTGGACCTTACAAAGGGCAACCCATAGTTCAGAGGCCCACACTGGAGAAGACAGCAAAAGCTGAGAGCAGTCTGGGTTTTGGATTCCCTGGAACAGGTATACTACTTGGGAATTAATTAATGTTTCTACATTCATTTTTTTCCAGTTCTTGGAACAGCTGGTAATACAACTCCAACAAAACCATGCTACCAGAGTCAGGGAGGTGTTGGGGGCCAGGCAAGCTATGGAGGCATGTCTTCCATGCATACAACCCTGGTCTCTCATGAGTTCCCTGCCATCTTCAGTGTTTCTGAGAAAGCCCTGCAACTTATTCCAAGGCAGGGGTGGGGTGAGGAGAACTCTGCCAACCAGATGGAAGGGCCAGAAATGTGAGTAGAAAGGGAATTGATTTTGCAGAGATTTCCTGCTCCAGAATATTCTGTGGAAGGGGACATTTAATCATTCTTTATTCTATATTTACAATCAGATTTTTTATATTGTTTTGATGGATAATATCCATGTTTATTTTTAAGCCTATGTAAAGATTTTTATCTATTTAAATTTTCACTTTTGTGCAAAATGAAGGGGTTTTTAAACTCATTTTCTATTTTTATCAATTTAACTTTTCACAGTTGTGGGAAAATCTGAGGCGGTGTCAGACAATAATGATTTAATAACAGTAGACACTGATATTCAAAAGGTTTAAACTTTAACCATTAAAACACAAATTGTCAACTTCACCTGGCAAAAAATACAATGTAAATATCCTTAAACTTTGATTTCTCAAGCAGCATTTTTCTAATTTTACAGATCTGTGAATTCTGATTATTATCAATAAAGGTATTTTGTTTTCATCTGTGTGTGCACTGAAATTGACTTTTAGTTACAAAAATCTAATCTCTTCACGCCTATTTATTTGTTTTGTTCCATCAGAGGAACAATCTTCAGATGGGTAGGTTCTTCCTCTAAAGTAAGGATGATTATACCTCATTTAAATTCCAGTTCAACAAAGCACAGACAATAGAAAGAAAGTTCTAGAAGAAATGCCAGAACTGAAGACTCAGGTCAATGGTTTGCCTTTTTATGTCTTGGAGGATCAGGTCCTTGGTTGTTACTTTGTCCTCATTTACTTTTCCTCAGTGATAGACAGGAAATATTGTTTCAATTGAAAATGACATCTTTCTTTTCAGAAGAATGATTTCTGGTAAGGGTTATTGGCAGTAGTTTTATATCTGAAGCCTGAACTGTAGCTGAAAAGAGAGAATGATTTTGTGTGCGTGTGTGGCTTCTTGTTTATCTGTGGTTGATGCAGCATAGATACTGCCAGTCTCTGTCCATAAACAAATTATTCTCTTGGACAAAGAGTAAATAAAAATACATTGAAATCTGGGATGTATCATAAAAATCTCCAAATGTCTTGTACAGTATATTCTAACAAGCGAGAATAGATGATTAAATAATGTTTTTTTTTCTGACTTCTCCTCCTCTTCCCGAATTTTACATATAGCAATTTATTACTCATTTTAAAATATATATATTGTATTCCTTTAAAAGTGTCCTAATCACTACAAAGGAAACCAATAAGATCTCTTAATAGTAGAAGAAAATCCAGAGTTTTCACAATAAATGACCATAATGGAGGTGGAGGTTTAGACCACTTTTGACAACTATAAGTAACAAAAAAGATCAGTCAATTATTGTAATTCAGAAGGGAAGGCAGATATGCAACATTAAGAAAAACATTAAAGAATATCATGAGATTAGATTTCATTTAGATTAACTGATTTTGCTTATTTTAAAATAAACTTCTCAAGTTCACACTAACCTTAATGTCTTGCAAGGCATGTCAATTATTTTAGGAACTGCATACCACTTCAGGGCTTTGGCATACCCCAAATTTTAGGATTACTTTAACCAACATACAGTACTTTAACAGCTGAAATAGGCTATCCTAGCTGATGATATTCAGTGTTTATGATACAAAATAAATTAGACTTTGGATTAAAAAAAGAAGATAAACATTGGTTGTAAAATAATTCTAAAAAGTGTACACATGAGGAATGAGAAGTTAACCATTGAGTGTTATTTGACTCTGCTAAACTACAGCCTAGAGCCACATTTGAAAGGAAGTACTGCACATAAACTTTCAATGAGCCTGTAATATGCAAAATAATGCAGTTAGCAGGTAATTTTACTGACAGACAAAAATCTGATATAAAGAGAAGTAGCCTTAATAGTATCAATGCAGTGGGACAGAGCCTATGCATTGCTGTGCGGATACTGAATGAGGGATGATGTGTTTGCTGACCAAAAGAACAGGGTGACTTGGAAGCATGATGTTCTAGACCCCCTAGGCCAGGTGAGGAAGAGATTCAAACTGTCAGAGGCTCAGAATTGCAGTAAAGCTTTACAGACTGATTCTCCACTCCATTGCACACTAATGCATCTCTCCATTGACGTCAGTGGAGTTACACCAGTGTAAAAATAGTGTAGCAGAGCAGAGAATCAGGCCTATACTCCAGTTTGTTGTACTGAGGATATTTTGACCTACACTCCTTTGAATGGTAAAATAGGTTCTGCACTCACACTGCCAGCTGGTTTTAAAGATTCATCTTCTTGATATTTAACCAAGCTAGTGGTCATTTCTATAATCTCTCCCTGAAGCTATTTTACACATCTTCTAGCAGAGGGTATTGCAACCTTCAATAAACATTCTGTTGGATATACAACTATTCACCCACCAAGTTGTTTTAAATCGCTAGGTATTTAATAACCCCCCAATTGTCATCAAATGATAAACAAAATGCATTTTTTGTCATGTCCTGCAGGAAGCTACATTTAGGTCAAGGGAGTGAATGAAAAAGCCATGGAGTGTTCAAACATAGGCTGATAGCAAGCACATTCCAGGTGATCTTAAAGTGCTGATTAGCCCTAACTCTTGTCTTATAGGAAACTGAGGTCAGGGTGACTTCGATTTTTAAAATATTTGGAGTGGGTTTTAGGGCCCCACCGGAGCTCCGACATTATAGCAGTATGAGTGGGGCAGCCCAGTTGTTGAAGAGCTGTGGAGGGCAGCACATGGGCTTATTGTCAGGGATGGACCAGGGGCCAAGCACTCCACTTCCTCAGAATATGGGATCACAAGGGTGCATTGAACAGGACATAGGCCAGTATTGTCACACACACAGATCCTAAAACAAAGGAAGGGACAAGGCCTGATGCACACACCTATGCCCCTCCCTGAAATAGGCATCAAGCAGGTGTTTTTTGTTGACAAGTATCACAGATTCTGGGTGGTGGTTTTAACCCATTCCTCCTTTGTATTCCAGATGCAGGAGTGAATGGGGTTACACACAAAATCATTTACGTGCTCCGTCATCATCATGACCTCAGTTAGGATATTCTAAGTGAGGGCACTTGAGTGATTCTGTGTCAGAGCTCTATACCGATCTGTAACAAAAGCTACAAAGATTGCTAGTTCCTCTTTCAGTGTTTTGGGACTACTTTGACAGGCTATTTATTTTTATTGATGTTCCTTCCCTTTCTCTGATACCTTCTCGAGACACTTCTACACCTGTCTGACAGGAGATCAGATAATGACACACACTGCTGACACACTTGTCCAGAGCACAAATAGCGCACAGTTATAAGAGTGGGGCAGAAGCAGGAGTTAAAGTTCCTTTAATGTAATTAAATTCTCTGTTCTCTTATACATCACTGTACTGACACTTAGTACTTGAGTATAAATACTGGTTATTATTAATACATCAAGCAGCTATAGCGATGCTTCATCAAATCTACCAGCCTTGTTCCTTGTAAAAGGCTGAGCAAAATTCCGGCAATTCCCTATTACTGGACATGTTTCTGTAAGTGAACAAAAATAGAACTTTAAAATACATACAGTCCTTTTGTCCATGCTGAGAAAATAAGCTGTTTTCCCCTTTCCTTTTAATAAAATGAGCAAAACATCAGGAACAGAGGGTCTTGTGGCACCTTTGAGACTAACAGAAGTATTGGGAGCATAAGCTTTCGTGGGTAAGAACCTCACTTCTTCAGATGCAAAAGGTGAGGTTCTTGCATCTGAAGAAGTGAGGTTCTTACCCACGAAAGCTTATGCTCCCAATACTTCTGTTAGTCTCAAAGGTGCCACAAGACCCTCTGTTGCTTTTTACAGATTCAGACTAACACGGCTACCCCTCTGATACAAAACATCAGGAAAACTTATCACACGTTTGACTATATGCCAAAGGAAAAAAACCAAATTGCTTAGCATCGAGAGACCCATAACAGGCTTACAGTAACAAAAGTAAAGTGGAAAGAACCAACTCTTCATTAATTGTAATGACTGCACAGTAGTTACAATAGTGGGTTTGTTTTTCATGATCCTTCTTTGGACAGAAGCTTATTTTAAGAGACTTTCTGGATTATTTATGCCTATTAATTGACAATAGTAATTCTCTCAAAGTTAATAATTTCGCATTAAACTGTCAAAAAGCCACTGAAATTAACACATGAAAATCCAAGCAAAGAATGAGTTTACAAGACCTTCAGGAAATTAAATCCAGATAATTTCAACTGCCAGAAAGATAGCACTTTGTAAAACAATGAATATGGCAGAAACACAAGGAATTTCTTGTGGATCATGCCCACAGAATAACTTTTGGGGTTGCTTGTTCCTGTCTCATTATTATTTTTTGAGAGAACAGCTGAAAAATTTCAGCTTGCAGCATTTTAACCTGTGTTTCAGTATGTGCCTAGAATAGAATTTTCTTACTAAAATTCAATATGTTGCAAGTTAGAGACTTTGACTATAGTGTCATTTGGCTTTGAAAATAATGCTGAAGTTGAATCACTTATAAAATCCTTGCATGCGTGGGAATAGTAATGAACTCTTGGCCAGGTTTGCAAACAGTGGCTTGCAATTTTGTGTCCATAAATCACCATTCAGTTCAGGGTAATTTAAGTACTTGGCTTCTCTAAATGACACTAGCAATTAATTGCTAATGTTAACTTTTTTGCAAGCACAAGAATGAAGGCTCGGATTTTAAAGCAATGCTTAAAATCTGGCCTATATATCTCAGTATTTCAGAATCTAGACAGCCAACATACGTAAGGAAGAGAAAGTCATTGAAAACCAACAACACTATCAGATATTTTTTTTTGCACTCTCAGGCCTCATCTACACTGAAATTGGCATAGCTATGTCATAGTTATATTGGCATAGCTATGTCAGTCAGGGTATGAAAAAACCACACACCCTTGAGCACCGTAGCTATGCCAATCTAACACACAGGGTAGATGTAGCTAGGTCAATGGAAGAATCCAAAGGTGATGCATGGGGGAGGCATATGGGGTCATATGCCCTCCCCACCAGGTTTGCTGTGTGGATTGTACTGAGCATGCTTACACTGACTGAGCATGCTCAGTAACATTGTTGAAGCCAGCTACTCTCACTCTGCCCCCCACCCCCTTATCGGCAGGCATGGGTCATCTCTGGAAGAATGCTTCCATTGACCTAGTTACTGGTAGTCAGGGAGGTGGTTTTCCTACAGCAACGAAAAAACCCTTTCAGTGGTTGTAGGCTCTGTCTAATCTATGGGGTTATGCTGGCATAGCTATGGTGCTGTAGCTATGCCACTATAGTTCCCCTAGTATAGACAAGCCCTTAAATGTCATCCAGGGAGGTGGTGTTCCTACACTGAGAGAAAGGGTTTTTCTACATCAGCATAGGCTGCGATTATACTACAGGGCTATGCCAACAATGCTATGCCAGTATAATCTCCATAGTGTAGATGTATTCTCAGTCCAAACTTAGTGCCGCCAGTCTTTGAAGCAAAGAAAATTAACCATCAGTCCCAGAAGATGAATCAGAGTTCAGAGTACAAGTCAAGTGGTAAAAGTGCATTAAAATGCAATGCATCATTTGGCTCTGCATCTTATCATACAACTATCACCTACATATTTGATTATATATATCATATTACATATGAACACATGCATGATGAATACATACATAATAGAGAAAATGCATGTTAGAGTGGGTGGTATCACTCTGCATTTGGAAAGGCTCCATTTTTCCAAATTTGTAGCAAAGCCACAAATCAATTATGCAAGTCATTTGAAAGGAGTGCTGTTAAAATCTTCATACTATAATCAACCCATGCCAGGCAGTCTGTATATGACACATTTTACAGAAAAACAAACAAACTTTAGAAAGCTTAAAAAATGTTATTAGGTATATTTCTCATTTCCTTCCATCTGAAATTCCAGGACTCTTAATTACCATGAATCTAACTATAAAGGGCTCAGAGAGAGAAGAGAAAAATAAAATTAATTATGTATTGAAAGCTAAGTTAGGTCATTTTAGAGGTTTAAAAAATATATTAGTGAAAATGTCTTCTGGGACTGACGTTAACTAAAGAATTTGGTGAAGGGGGGAAAAAAGAAATAGTTCCAATGAAATTTTAAACTCTCTAAAACATTTTTACAAGAATATTGAATAAAATATTTGACATATAGGCCCTGATCCAAAGCTCTCTGAAGTCAGTGTGAAGACTCCTATTAACTTCATGGGCTTTGGATCAGACCCAGTACTGAGTACTGTTATAATAATTGGGCCTAAAAATGTAGCCTGACTGAGCTCGTCTGTGAAAGCTGAGTAAGTTTATAAGGTGTTACAACCTATCAAAACAAATGTTGACAGGAAAAGGTGAAAAGATAAGACAGAAAGATTGAATTAGTCCAAACGAAAAGGCTTACTGCTATAACTCAAGGACTGTGTTAAGATCATGCCTGTAAACAAAAAAAGTTTGGGATTGGAAATCAACCAAAATTGGTGCGTCAGAAACTAGACCCAATTGGTGGACAAAATAATGAGGGAATGGACTATTCCACCCATCACTCCCTTTTGGGATCCTCAAAAAGAGACCGGGGGAGGCGGGGGAGAGCTGGCTGACTGAAAGATGAGAGAAGCAGAAGCTGCAGCGAGCTTTATCATCACAGCTGACACAGCCTCTTGGGATCCTGGACCTTCTTTGTCCTATTCCTGAGAGATGCCCTGACCAGAGAGGGAGAGATCCAGATAACAGTGCTCTGGCTCCATCCCAAACACCACTTGGGATGTGACACTTTGTTCCCCTCTATCCCTGTCATTTGTCCTTTTTCCTTTCCTACCTTATTTCCTCTCTTTTCTGTCTCTTTCTTATTAAAGAGAAGGCAAAAGAAACCTTGTTTAGCTGGCCAAGACTATATATTTTGCAACACTAAGCCTGAGACAAGAAAGGCAGCTAAATGCAATGCCCTAAACAGCTCAATGCTGGTACAAGTTTGCCAGGACCCAGCATGTCTCTTAAGACTCTCCTGTGCCTGTGTTTTTCAGCAGTGGGTTGCAAGTGAAAGTTGACACCAGAGACAGGAGTTGCATTTTCTATCGTTTTCTTTTCTCTCCCCTTTTGTGTGTGTTTGTCTAATTTTGTTTTCTAGACAACAGGATTGGACTTTAGCAACAATAGCAACAACAACAGTTGAGATGGGCTGGAGCTAACTTCATTTCTCCCCCGGCACTCCGGCAGATCAAAGCAAGTTCGATATAATGCTGTTTCACCTATAACGCGGTAAGATTTTTTGGCTCCCGAGGACAGCATTATATCGGGGTAGAGCAGAAATCTTACTGAACATTTATTATGAAACCTTCTAAGGGCCTTGGAAATCTTACAAAGCCAAGCCGTTTTTCTGGTAAACATGGCACTTTCCCATCGAGAGAAATATTTTGTTAGAGCTGTAATAAATGAGGTCTGCTTGGAAACAGGATCACTGCAAGATTTAGTATGACGACCACATGGGGTAATGAATTCCATAAACTAATTAAAGTGTAAGGAAAGAATAGCTCAGACTAGCTCAAGGCAGCCAGAGGAAGAATAATGAAACATTAGCTGAATATTGAAAAATCCACTTTGGATATTAAAGAAATATGGTACTGGAAGAATAGTTTTCGTACAAAGACTCACACATTTGACTTTTATTGAAAATTCAAAGTCTAACACCAGAACATCTGCAATCGAAAATAACTATCCAATATATCATAGTGCCAATAAATGGACAAGAAAAAAAACACAAAACAAATAACAGGGGCAATTTAGCTAGAAATGAACACTTTAAGTGAAAAATAAACTGCTCCAAATAACATTTGAAAACTGGAACCACTCCAAATTCAGATCTTATTTTATTATTTGTACATGTTTGTGCAGCTTTATGCTTGATAGTTTCAGCAGGGACCAAAAGTGACAATACAAATATTGTGCCAACAACTTTGTGAGCCCAGTATCTGCACTTCTGATGAACCAGGAATTTGACACAGGTTCAGCACAGACCCTAAGCATACGTCTAATTTTATTGGATCAATTTATTACTCATGGAGGTTTAGTGTAGCAGAGCTCCATCTCAACCCCCTCCAGCCCATGAAAGGTTCCTGTACTGGGGTAGCGGCGTGGGGGAGGGGAGATGGGATATGGGACCTTGAAGTGCAGAGTTTGGCAACAGCAGGGAGTTCCCATGCTCTGGAGGAAATCTGATTTGCAGTTGGATTATGGTCCCTTTATACCCTGAATGGCACAAAGGGGTCATAACTGGGCTTGAGAATCAAGCCCTAATTTTCCTCAGAGACATGTTAACTCATCAGCATTGCACAGCCAAAACACCACTTGTCCAAGATATGCATTTAATACACAGCTACTGGATTGTATTAGGTTTTGTGCACCATGTTACCAGAAATATAAAAGAAACTCAACATAACAAATCATCTCTCCCCTTCCTTAATACATTGTACACTGCTATGTCCTCCCACTTCACCATCGCTTAGTCAAACGGTATACACTGTCAGTCTTTTTAATCTTTCTTCCAGGCTCTATAACTCTATATTATTTGTCATTCTTCTGAACTCTGTCCAACTTGACAACCTTTTGTTAACAAGGTGCCACAATATTCCAGGTGTAATCACACCAGAGAATTGGTGAGTGGAACTATTAGCTCTCTGTCCCATGATATGATGTTCCTGTGTATGGAGACAAAAACTGGCTTTTTTGGTGCTGCCATAGCACATTGTAAACTCCTAGGTCCCCAATCACCCCGTCGGGACTTTTGGGGTCATTATTGCTTTCCAGCGTTCTCCCTCCCACTGAGTATATTTTTTATATAGGGCTAACATTATGACCAGGGGTCTCATCCTCATGTGAGGGGTCTCATCCTCCTCCATACAAGAGCAGAAGAAAAATACTGCATTTCACATGCAAAGCCCTCAATATCTACAAAGGGGAAATTCCAGAGTTGTAAATCCTACTAGATAAAAACCCTCACACATCTCGGTTCTTTGATCTGAGCATTACACAGTGTCTCAAAATGCTCAGCAGGACACAGTAATACTTAAAAAAAACAAAACAACAAAAGACTTGAAAAGGCATCTCTCAGCAATTCCAAAACAGAGTACTTTAGTTCTTGCCCTTCAGAACTCTTCCGCATTAAGTGCAGCCCAAAATAACAATGCCAATTGGAAGAACAAACTGTAGGGGGAAAAAAAGAGACTCAGAACATAAAAATAGTCAAAAAGAACAAAAAAAGGTCAAAATGTAAATACAAAATGCTAGTACTGGCTTCACTTTTAATCTCCAATTCATCTTTCATGTCAGCAGTATTCCAGTTCAATGTTTGCTTCACATCCCGCGTCCATGATTCAACAGTATTAGCTGACAAAGTGGAATAATCAAAAAGGGAAAGCAACTTGCTATTCAGACATGAAGGGACTGCATGAGATCTAACAGTTCTTTAAGGCATGTATTAGGCCATCCAAGGATCTCCGTAGGGAAAAGTACATGGAGGTACCAGTGATCATAACACCACAAGTATAATGTCTGGAGTTTTGGGATACAATGTAGACTGAAAACTTCTTTGAAAGGATCAGAAATAGAATGGTTCCCTGATGCAGTTTCTTACTCTTCCTTTCCTGTGAATAATATCAATAGCACATATCTTGGGCCAAATCCTTAACACCATGAACCAACCCCCTTTGCCTTACTCCATCAATGCAAAGGGACCGTAAATCGGATTACATAAAGATTTACCCATTGCAGAGGGAATCTCCAGGTGTTGTAGTGATTTGATACTACCTCCTCTCACAGCACTTGCAGAGGAGAGTAGCCAAATTGAGACATGAGGCCAGAGTGCAGCAGCACACTGGTAATCTCTGCTGGGGAAATGGCCCCTTGAAGCCATATGCAGTTGGGTCCAATATAGGGCAACCCGGAAGCCGCTCTTAGTTATGTCAGGGTCCAAACCAGCCTGCAGTCATCTCCAGGATCAGGGATAAAGCATTCTTTGCCCCACCACATTTATCCCACACCACTGAAGCCAATAGGAGTTTTGTCATAGATTTCAACAAAAACAAGATCAATCACTAAGACATCAGCAAAGTACACATTCACAAACTAAACACAGAATTGTGGATGTGAACCATAGTCTCTCTTATGCCCTCCTACTGTTTACTGATCTTATGAGCATTTCTTTTCTCTTGTTCATTCAAAAAACGTGACTACTTAAATTTTGAACAGTGCACTTTTGAAGCTTTATAGTTAAAGCGCACTCTGTAACTTCAGCCCTTTCTTCCATCACAGCAGAATAACCTCCAGGGAGAAAATAGTTCTTTCACAGGATTCATAGATTTTAAGACTAAAAGCCACCATTTTGGCCATCTAGTCTGACTTCTAACACAGGTCAAAGTTTCATGCAGTAATTCCTCATCAAGCCCATAATGTCTGGGTGCATATTTTCTAGAAACACACCCAATCTTGATTTAAAAACTACAAATGACAGAAAATCCACCACCACTCTTAGTAAATTGTTCCAATAGTTAATTACCCTTACTCTTAAGGATTTGCACTTTATTTCTAGTTTTCCAGCCATTGGATCCTGTTATGACTTTGTCTATCTTAAAAAACCCTCTACTAGCAGAAATAGTCTTCCCATGCAATTATGTATGGCCCATGATCAAGTCACCTTGCCAGGTGATGTGGTTTAATTTTTATCACAGCACTGTGACTTTTGTCCCATATCATCATCTTCCTCCCACACCAATCGTAACTGGAAAAAGCAACTAAAACGCTCATTTGAGCTACTACCTAGATTCATGACAAAATCCTCAGTCATGCTGACATTTTCAGGTTTAATCTCTTCTAGCCAAAGCAACAGCAGAGTGTATAACATTGTATCAATATATAACTGTGGTGTTTAGATGCTGCTTGTAATTATTAGAACTGGGAGCACTGGCTGTTGGGAGTCTGAAAGGACAGGAAACAGGAAGGAGGGGGGAGGAGTTGAGGAAGCTGGAGAGTTACAGAGTGTGCAGCTACAGCTTGGAGAAGAGACTTGCACTGTAAATAAAGTTCTGTTGAAGTTGTTAATACTTTGCCTGGTGGATACAACAATAACTAGAACCATTAGGGCTTTAGTCCATGCTCCTTACTCACTGTTGTCAAGGCCTCAACTAGTAAAGCTGTCCTGACCATGAATTTGGGGTTGATTCAGTTCACCACCCTGCTCCAAAGTGTGTCCTCACAAAAACTGTTTAGTTGGCTTTATGATAGATTGAGGGTAAATTTAACTTTTGATGCATATCAGTGAGATACTGATGGAACCTGTCACAGTTCAGGGCAGCTGCACCTATATTTCCTCTCAGTGGTCCAGGAAGGGGATCCACTCTCAGGCTTCCAGCTCTCCAGCCATTGCCTTTTTGGGTGGCTACCAGTATCTCACCCCATCTAACCCATATATTTCTATGCTGCACAGTAGTTCCCTGCCTTCCCAGCACAGAGTGCCCAAGCACACCTGCTTGCTTTCTCTTCAGAGAGGTTAACAGTGTGACTTCCCACAGTTACAGATATCATCTAGCTCTTTTGATGCAAGCCTATTTTATTCTTATATTAAAAACTTTACAGAGAAAGCATATTAAGCACAATAAAGAAACCTACACCACATGTTAATAAGCTTACCAGACATCACCCCAATCCTAAAATGGGCTTTGGCAGGAACAGTCCTTGAAAATCCCATAACGGGGTTCCCTTTATGGTCCCAAGTTCATAACAGCCTTAGCTTAGTCCTAGCACCCAGTCTGATGGGCCTCAGCAGGCCAACTCCTTCCAACCCTTCTTTAAGGATTAGGGCCCTCTGTGGGTTAGGGGGCCTGTCCATGTGCTGGATCAGGAGAAGGCCCTGAGCCAATTTTAAAACCAGGTTATTTAACCCCAAATCCTTTCTTTGTCTGTTGGTCCCTGGAGCATCCAGTATGAACTAGGATATGTGCACTTCTCTAGGAGGAGTGGTTTCAACAAGATTTAACTTAAACTTTAAACAATCTTCAATTCCATTAAGTTTGCCTAGAATATTAAAGAATATCGTCAGTCTGTCACAGAATCCTCCATAATAGAGCAGGCACACTCAGTGGCGGATTAATAATTTTGCTGCCCCTAGGCCGGGAAATAATTGCCGCCCTGGCCCCACACCGACTCCGCCCTTTCCCCACCCCCATTCCAACCCCCTCCCCAAAGTCCCCGCCCCAACTCCGACCCCTCCCTTCCCCTATTGGATCCCTTCCCCAAATCCCAGCCCCCACCTCTTCCCCCAGCGCACGGCGTTCCCCCTCCTCCCCTTCCCTCCCTACCCCGCGAAACAGCTGTTTCGTGGCGCAAGCGCTGGGAGGGGAGAGAAACAGGACGCAGTGGCACGCTTGCAGAGGAGGCGGAGGTGAGCTGGAGCAGGGGGGCGGGGCACGGAGGGGAGCTTCTGCCCCTGCAAATTTGCCGCACTAGCCCTAGGCCTTGACCAACAGACAAAGAAAGGATTTGGGGTTAAATAACCTGGTTTTAAAATTGGCTCAGGGCCTTCTCCTTGTCGGCCTAGGCAATAATACAGCGCTGGGCACACTACTACCAGTATTTTGGCAGACATTTTCCCTAGGATGGAGCATAGTCTCCGAGTTGGGCTGGACCTTAAAATCTGCCCTTAAAAGAGACAGAAGGGGACCAGTAGGTAGAGTACAATAATTGAAGTATCTTGTTGATATACTTGTTTTTATACCGGAAAAATCTGCTTATCATACTATAAGATGCTAATGTTCTTATTCGTCTCCTCTTCTTTGGTCATCACATTTACTTGAGCCTCAAATTAACTGTTAACAGGAACAGTTTACAATAGAAGCTTTCACATCCTGCTCTCAACAAGATTAAATCTGTCTTCTTGTTAATTTTGATCTTGAGAAATGCATCCCCAATTCAAACTAATAATTATTTTGCAAGGTTATTAATTAATTTCTACCTAAAGAATAACAGCTTTCTAAAATGTCACTGATCTGGATTAGGGGGGAAAATCCTTTTTAAATGGCTGTTGCTCATTGTAGGATGTGATTCAGAAAATCACATTTCAAAGCATCTTTTCTTTATCTGAATTATGCTAATACTCCAAAATGAGGTGTTCTATGTGCTCCCCTTTATAAGGTTACTTCAGATGTGTGATGGATACTCACACATAGCTGTAATTTCTAAAGGGCTCTATTTGTTATAGACATGAAGAGTTAGATACTGTCAGGTGTGTGTATGATAATTGCTATACCCAGCCTTGGGCTAGAAGGATATTTCAATACACAAAACTGTACCGTTCCACAGGGTAAACACGTGATTTTCTGATGCTGCAATACAAGTTTCCTAGTGCAGGCTTTCTCTGCCTATTACACTTATATAGCAGCACCAGGAGAATTGGTTGGGTGTCTATTGCTGTTGCAAATGCCTTATCCCAGATTACTTCTTTGTTTGCTGTATAACCTTGCGTCTGCCCCATCCCATCATTTCTGCTACACGCTGTGTGTCCCATATTTATTCCCCCCCTTCTCCTATACTCTCCCCCCTTATCAGGTCCAGGGTCCACAGGATGGGCAAGGGCACTCTTCACACTGTTCCTCTGATTTCAGCAAGCAATAGGTCAACAGGCACATGAGCCCTGCTGTCTCCAGTCTGCGGCCGCAGCAGCAATAGACATCAGCCAACCCTGCTGCTTCTACCGTACAGGCGCACAGTTCAGCAGACAGCTGTGCTGAAGCCCTTCCACTGTTCTATCAAGTCTAAGGCCAGGTCTACACTAAAAAGTCAAGTTTACCCAGCTACCGTGCTCAGGGGTGTGAAAAATCCACAGCTCTGAGCAACATAGCTAAGGAGACCTAACCCCCAGTGGAAACAGCACTAGGTTGATGGGGAAAAATGCTTCCGTCAATCTAGCTCCCACCTCTCAGGGAGGTGGATTAACTATGCCAATGAAAGAACCCCTGCCGTCACTGAGGTGAGTGTCTACACTGAAGTGCTATGGCAGCACAAATGCAGAGAAGCCCTAAGTCTGGGAAACTGCTCCACTGTTGCCTCTTTGCCAGCATCTCTGCCTAAAGCATAAAGGCATATAGTATGAACATAAATGCCTATGCTGTGACTGCGGCTAGTATTCTCGCTATTCATGTAAATACTGAATCCTTCTTTGAACCATATGGAGTTGTTGCTATCAATTACATCTTGTAGCTGTAAAATGTTTCTTTTTGTCAATTTTAAACTAGTCATTTTTTAAAATTTCATGGGACATCCTCTTGTCCGTCTTCTACATGGAAGGATAAGTAGAATACCCTCATAATCTTCTCTCTACTGCTCACTACCATTGCCATGTTATCTCCTATTCATCATCATCATCATCTTTTTTCTTTGGATGTCTCCTTTGGATGTCTTGCTATGTCCAATTATATTGATTGCCCTTTTATAGTTTTATTATATCCTTTCTGAGAGGATGTGATCAAACTGGGCACTGTATTCATGGCGAGGGTGTATCACTGATTTACATAATGACATTTTCGTTCAGTTTTATCCCTCTTTTTTCCTTAATACAGCCTAAAATCTTCCTTGCTTTTGACATTTTATTTACTTAATAAAGAAAGACTTATTAAAACATAACTCATCACTGATCATAAGCTTTTCACTTCACAGCACATGCTTCCACTCCATTGTTTATACAAAAAGCCCTTAACTTCACGGAACAACCTTGGAGAATTATTGCTGATGGGGCCAAGTGATACCATATAACCAGTAATCTCTGCATGAGTATATTTAGCATGTATTTTTTAAGATGTACTTAAGCCTTCACATACTCTGCAAATTGTTTTAGCAAAACAACAATGCAAACCAAAATTTCTCAATTAGATTTTGAAACCCCATTACATTCGGAATAGCTCAAAAGGGCATGAGATATGTTCCAGCAAAGTCAATTATATGCTGACATTATGGTCGGGTAAATGAAGCGGTGACCTTCAGGGAAGTTCTATGGCCTGTGTTATACAGGAAGTCAGACTAGACCAGTGGGTCTCAAACTTTTTTACTGGTGCCTCCTTTCACACAGCAAGCCTCTGAGTGCGACCCCCCCTCATAAATTAAACACACTTTTTAATATATTTAACACCATTATAAATGCTGAAGGCAAAGCGGGGTTGGGGTGGAGGTTGACAGCTCGCGATCCCCTCATGTAATAACCTTGCGACCCCTGAGGGGTCCTGACCCCCAGTTTGAGAACCCATAAACCAGACATTCACAGTGGTCTCTTCTGGCCTTGGAATCTATGACCTAGTGAAACATTGTTTCCCTTAGCCTGAAACAATGCACGCTATTAATAATCAGTAATGCTTGCCATATGAGCAAAACTACCTTGGCTTTGCTAATATAAAAAGTGAATCTATTAAGTCATAACTGTTTATTAAGTAAATATAATCCCTGTGCAGCAGAAGGTAATTGCAATTTACTCACAGTGTGCAAAGGTGACATTTCCCCCCTCCCATCAGCAATCAGTCTGTAACCTGAGTGACTGTGTAACACTGAAGACAGTTGGGCTCATTGCACGGTCAGGGTTGGAGAACTGCATTCCGGGGTTATTGTCAGTCATCTGGGGGGTTATTTATTTTACAGATAACATGAACTGAAACAAAACATTCCTGAGAAGAACAGGAAATCAAACTGTGTGTGTGTGTGTGTGTGTGTGTGTGTGTGTGTGTGTGTGTGTGTGTGTGTGAGAGAGAGAGAGAGAATATGCAGAGTAACAATTGAAAGATATGGACATAACCCGGGGATCCATCTCACCGTGACAGGGAGGAAAGTGCAGGAGACAGGTGGGGTTCCGGCTGAAGCCAACTGGTCTGCTCCTCTTGGGCTCTCTCAAGCTAAGCTAGCAGGCCAGACCACAGAGAGCAGTTGAAGGGGAAAAAAAAAAAAAGAAATTTTTCCTAAACAAGAGAGTTTAGGAAGCAGAGGACCAACTCCCCTAAAGAAAACAGTGATTCAGATCCTTAACTGCTATATGTTGGTCGATTCCAGTGGAGCTCTGCCAGCTTCCACCAGCTGTGGATCTGGCCCACTTCCTTTACTCCTCAGTGCTTCCCTTATATCCTCAGTCTGCTGGACAGGCTTCATCTGCCTGAGTGGATTAAAACATTCAGACGTGGGAGGGAGGAAACAAATCCAAGAACTCAGTTCTTGGGGGGACCTGAGCCTCTCTCCACCTCCAACCCTCTAGAGAAAACAGTTGTTGGAAAAGGCTCTTTTCTCTTCTAAATTCTTTTTTGCTCTTTCCCTCCCCAATTCCCTCTCTATAGTGTAATCTCACTCAGGGCAGGCACACCCTAGCTGTGGTGCTTATGAGAGAGGAGCTGCTTCTGTAGATAAGCTTGACAGACTTTAAAGCAAGAGTTACCATAAAAACACAGTGTAAAATGCTGAGACAAAGCCAGAGTCTGAATTAATAATCTTTTTGTGAAATTCTCTCTCTGAAGCACAGCAGCAAAACATTTCATGTGTCTGGTGCTGTTCTGTTCTGGCACTCTGTGAAATATCCCAGCTGATTGTAAAAGAAATGCTATATAATTACCCAGAAACTTCATCTCATATTGAGAACAGTTTATTTATGCTACAAGCTGCTGATGATTTTACATCTGCTAATATAAAGGGCAAAGACCATCTCTTTTCTCTAGGTAGAGAGTGGTGAGCTGAAGTCCATGATATATGCATAGAGGGTTGTGATCTCAAAGGTTTTTTTTGTTCTTTTTTTAAAAAGGGATGGGGGGAAGATGCTCACAGTAGCATTTAACTTCAAAAAGGGGACTGCCACAAAAACAAGGAAGCTAGTTAAACAGAAATTAAAAGAAAGGCTCACTAGAATGAAATGCCTGCATGCAGCATGGAAACTAGTTAAAAACGTAATAGAGGCTAAAACTAAATGTAGACCCCATATTTAAAAAAAAAAGCGAGAGGCCCAAAAAACGCCTCCTTGGCTAAACGTCAGTGTGAAAGAGGCAGTTAGAGGCTGTGACCAGAGTCCCAGGGGAGCTGCACTGAGGTCACTCAATTAGGGTGAACTGCAAAGAATGGGGCAGACAATCCCCAAAGCTGGTGGATATTCCAATACTTAGATTTACCAAACCAACACAAAGCAGCTTCTATAATACCTTATTGGTTACCCAGAAGTCAACACAGTTCCCTTAAAGCAACCCAGCCTTAGGCCTCCACCCAGACACCCAAGTCAAATATGATGAGAATTACTGAAAATCTTATTCATCATATAAGAAAGTTCTACCAATCCCAAAGGATGGGACACATTACCTCTCAGGTTAAGGAATATTTCAGATCTTACCCAAATACACACATACAGCCAATTCTTATTAACTAAACTAAAATTTGTTAAAAAAGAAAAGAGAGAGAGTGTATTGGTTAAAATATCAGCATACATACAGACATGAATACACTTCTGAGATCAGATTCATAGTAGAGATGGTGAGCTTTGTAGTTTCAAAGAGTTTTTTTAAAAAAAACGACCATATGTTATAGTCCAATATTCATATTCAGGGTGATCCAAATCAGGACTGGAGATCTCAGCCTTATGGGTTAAGCTTCCCATTCATGAAGCATCAAGCAGATCTGAGATAAAAAGAATCAGGACCCAAGGGATTTTTATACAGTTCCTGGCCTTCTCTTGATAGGTTAGAGTCCTTAGGCGAATAGGCAATCATGGAGACTTTGAAATAGACCTATTTCCTAAGCATCACCAGTAATTAGCTACACAGGTTAACATAAGGCAATTTACCCATTAGGCAGTTTATCATAAACTTTACAGAGACATATAGACAATGACATTATTTCACCCAAGATGCATCTAAATGTTAATATTCCCTTTTGATCTCTGAATCAATAGCTATATTTATAGACAAGAACTGTCTGTTTATGTAGCTAACATCTAACAAGATACAAGTAACACATACAATTAGTATCTATAATTCTCTAACAATACAGGTTTTCACATGAAGGTTTCGGACTATCTAACATGGAATGGCCCTAATTACCATTTACATACTTTTCTAACATGTCTCTAAGGTTGAATTTGGATCATTTATCCTGCAGGATGCTTAACCCTTTCTGTCCATGCATCACACTTTGTATGAGATTGGTAGCAACAATGATTTTCATGGTCATATTTTAATCAGATAATGCCACAGAGGCAAAAAGACATCCTTTAAAAATTGAAAGTCAAATCTTTGGGAGAACAATAGAAAGGAGCAAAACTCTGGCAAGTCAAGTATAATAAGGAAGGCCAAGAAAGACTTTGAAGAGCAACTACCTCAAGACACAAAAACTAACAGCAATTTCTCTTAAGTACATCAGAAGCAGGAAGTCTGCTGAACAGTCACTGGGGACACTGTTTGATAGAGGTGCAAAAGGAGCAATTAAAGGAGACAAGGCTGGTGTGGAGAAGCTAAATGAATTCTTTGTATGGGTCTCCATTGCAAAGGATGTAGGGGAGATCCTCACACCTGAACCGTTCTTTTTATGTGACAAATCTGAGGAACTGGCCTGCATTGAGATGTCAGTAGAGGAGGTTTTAGAACAAGTTGATACATTAAACAGTAATAAGTCACTAGGACCAGAAACTCAAATATGGAATTGCAGAACTACTAACTGTCGTATGTAATCCACTGCTTAAATCTGCCTCTCTACCAGATGATTGGAGGGTAACTAATGTAACACTGATTTTTTAAAAATTCTCAAGAGGCAGATCCTGGCAATTACAGGCCGGTAAGTTGAACTTCAGTTCCCAGCAAATTGATTGAAACTATAGTAAACAACAGAATTTTGGATAATAACTATATGTTGGGGTTAAGTCAACACAGCTTTTGTAAAGGGAAATCATACCTCATCAATCTATTAGAAGTTTTTGAGGGAGTCAACAAGTGTGGACAAGAGTGATCCAGTCTATGTAGCGTACTTGCACTTTTTAGATTACCTTTGACAAGGTCCTTCACCAAAGTCTCCTAAACAAAGTAAGCAGTCATGGGTAAAGAAGGAAGGTCCTCTCATGGATCAGTAATTGGTTAAAAGATAGGAAACAGAGGGTAGGAATAAGTAATCAGATTTTACAATGGAGAGAGATATAAAGTGGAGTCTCCCAAGGATATGTCCTGGGAGCTATACCGTTCAACATATTTATAAATGATCTGGAAAAGGGGGTGAACAGGGTGGTGGAAAAATCTGCAGATCATACAAAATTACTCAAAATAGTTAGGTCCAAAGCTGATTAGAAAGAGTTACAAAGGGAATCTCACAAATCTGGGCAATAAAATGGCAGATGAACTTCAATGTTAATAAGTGCAGTGTAATGCACATTGGAAAAAATAATTCCAACAATATATATATTATATGATGGGGTCTAAATTAGCTGTTACTACTCAAGGAGGAGATCTTAGGGTCATTGTGGATAGTTTTCTAAAAATATTCAGTTAGCTTTTTTGACTGCCACTGAACACTAACAGAATGTTAGGAACCATTAGGAAAAAGATAATGAAACAAACTATCATAATGCCACTATAGAAATCCATGATACACCCACACCCCATAAACACTGCATGCAGCTCTGGTTACCCATCTCAAAAACAGATATTAGAAGTGAGAAAGGCACAGAGAGAAGGGCAACAAAAATTATCAGGGATATGAAACAGCTTCCATATGAGGAGAGATTTAAAAGAAAGACTGAGATTGTTCAGCTTAGAAAAGAGATGACTAAGGAACAATACGGTAGAAGTCTAGAAAACCATGAATGGTATTTTGAAAATGAATAGTGAAGTGTTAATTACCCCTTCACATAACACAAGAGCTAGGGGTCACCCAGTGAAATTAATAGGCAGTAGGTTTAAAATAAAAGAATGTACACCTCTACCCAGATATAACGCTGTCCTCGGGAGCCAAAAAATCTTACCGCATTATAGATGAAACCGTGTTATATCGAACTTGCTTTGATCTGCCGGAGCACGCAGCCCCGCCCCCCTGGAGTGCTGCTTTACCGTGTTATATCCGAATTCGTGTTATATCGGGTCATGTTATATCGGGGTAGAGGTGTACTACTTCACACAATGCACAGTCAATCTGTGGAACTCATTACCAGGGGATGTTGTGAAAGCCAAAAGTAAAACTGGGTTGTAAAAAAAGGAATTAGATAAATTCATGGAGGATAGGTCCATCAATCGCTATTAGCCAAGATGGTCAGGGATGCAACCTCATGATCTGGGCCGCAACTGCTAGAAACAGGGACTGAATTGCAAGGGATGGACCAGTCAAAATTGCCCTATTCTGTTCTTTCCCTCTGAAGCTTCTGGCACTCGCCACTGTTGGAAGACAGGATACTGGGCTAGAGGGACCATTGGTCTGACCCAGTATGGCCATTCTTATGTTGCTGCATTTGTTTGTATTAGCTGACATTTTAAATATATGGCAAAAACACATACACTGCCTTCTTTTAATGTTTTATTTAAACTGAAATAGATAATGTACAACTGTGCCTAAAGCAAATCTAAAACCAATATATTAGTGTTTGCATAATGAATACCCCCCCAAAGCTTTGTTTAGAATGTTGCTAAGGTTCAAAAGTAACTATTCATATCTACCAGTGCCATGATGGCTACAAATCATTACCATCTAGCACTAGTTAGACCTTTTGAATGCTATGATCACAGACTACTTCCTTATGTGAACATACCCTCCTCTATTGTTACCTTGCCCCCTGCCCCCATCTCTCCTTTTTGTTTAACTACCTGTCGCATCTTGTCAAATCGAAGGCTGGGAGCTCTTGAGGAAAGGGAATGGCCTATTCTCACTCACCTATATAGAACCTAGCAACTGTTTTATTAGCTCATTTTTATTTAAATCAAATGACTAGGGAAAAAACATTTTATTACAGGAAAGAAGAATGTTTCCTACCTGTTCTGAAAACAGAGTCATCTGTGCCTGAAAGATCTGTTTTTTTTAATCATATAAATGAATTTTAGTGTAAAGTAAAAGCCATGTACAATGGTCAGATACTGCACATACAATTATATGCTACCGTATTGATATTTTATATACTTCTGAGAAACTGCACGCCCAATACACAGTATGACCCACTTTGACAAATCGCCTTTCTTTGTTGTATCATTTAAGAGAGAATGTAGGTGTCTTGTGAAAAGGAGAGGGTGGGACATGGTAAGCCCATTGAGTAGCAAGCCTTAAAAAAAAAAAAAAAGGTACAGAAAAGGCTTAGTCTTAGTCTTCTTTGATGTATCTCATTTCCATATTTCCAGTTTCAGATACGTTTTTGGTTAAAGATCTCAGTGGTTAGCTAATGGGCAGCCTAATTCCCTTTCCATCATTTTCTTTAACATGTATAATTTGAGAGAATCAAAAGGATTTCAGTCAAATGGTCATCAAATCAATACTTAGTTCTTGACAAGTTAACTTACTAAGTAATCAGGGAACAATAGAAGAAATTGGTTCACTGGTTACAAGGATCACAAAAATATAAGAGATTTCCAGTTTTATTAAACATGAGCATTTTCATTTTTTCTGGAAAATCAAGTGCCTGTCAATCCAGCTATACCCACTTATGTTTTGGAAATGAGCCACTGTAATTTTTGATTTTTTATGCGAACACAAAGTGCGGCAAAAGTCTGCTGTTGAAATTAAAGCTTTCCTTTAGCTTTAGAGTACTGTATAATAAAAATGCATTCAATCAGCAGGAAAACCCTGGCTCTTCTGGTATGGCGCCCCAGAAGGCAGATAATGTGTAGAAGCATTTTATATTGGGGTGTGTCAATTTTGCAGTAAGGACTGCAGTGGCCACTTGCGCAGGGTACAAGACTTTTTACATTTTATGAGGGTTTTATCCTCAGCTGTGGCAGGCTCCAAGCCACTTTTCCACCTACAGAATCCTGGCTCCTTAACTTTTTTGGTGAAAACTACTGAAGTACACTCTGCTCCAGCCAAATACACTCCACACATCCCCTATGTGTGGGTCTAGACTATGCCAGGGGTTCTAGAATATGCTTGTGGCAACAATGGCTTCAAGTGACTTGAAGTTTCTCCCATGGCAGGAGAATCTGCAGCTGCCCCATTACGAACTTTAGCTGAAGACCCAAGAAGCAGGAAGATAATGCTCTGCACCTGCTGGCTGAGATGAGATTCTGAGGTTACCACGAGGAAAACATTTTTATTCAATAACAATCAACAACAGTTACCTCACTCCCATCTCACTGGCCCAGCAAAGAAGTAAAGAACAGTCATATAGCAGTTCTTTAATATCATTAGTGGCTTTTCAAATTTCACTGCATGGGTTACATGAAAACAATCAGTGTTAACAGTAAATATTTGCTAAGCACTAACATCAGGCTCAGTATTGTATAAGACATGAAGACAGACACAGTATCTGCTCCTTGGAGGGTTATGTAACCAGATGCAGACCAGAAGAATGCACTGGAAGACTTAGAAGATGCTTAATTAAAGAAAATTAGCTTTATCCTGGGTGAGCATCCGTAGTGAAGGAAATGAGTTTTCAGAAAGAACATGACTGATCATTGAATTACAATGTTGGACATGATAATACTGCTGTAATCCTATGCAACATAATGTTTACAAAGCTCTGACAAAACATGTTTGCAATACCTGGTGGATTTCCCAGCTTTCAAGGTTACTGGTCTTTTATGCAAGGGCTAAATGAGCTGGTCCTTATGTTCAGAGGAAGACAGCAGGACTCCCAGGCTCCCCAGTGTGTCAAGAATCTTGTTTAATTTTTCCACTTCTTGTAAGCAGACTTACCCCTGTACTGAGCAACCTGATCACTTTGGTCATCTTCAGAACAGTTTTCTTATCACGGTGTAATATAAATATATTGCTAGGCAAAAACACCCTCAACATTAGCCACGGGCAAATCTATTGCTTCATTGAACAATTTCTGAAGAAAAAGGTAATTTCCACAAAAGAAGACCAAACTAAAGAAGACCACAAAAGTTACAAAATCTGAAAATTCTACAATGCAATTCCAATTGAAAAACAAAGAACATCCCCAAACAGTCAAAGTAATATAAACTCACTGCTATTAATATTGGGTTTTGGAACAGATGTTATTAACTAGACGTATGTGCGGCCAAACAGCAGACAATGAACACATGATCCGGAAGGGAGTAGACAGTGACACAGAGGTGGCTGCGCCATTAATCTATCTGAAAAAATCTGGCCAATAATATTTTCCCACTAAGAAATAGAAAATCAAATTAGACAGCCAGTGCTACAGTCATAAGTCATCTCTGCTGTGTTTATGCTTAGTTTATGCTTAGTCCAAATAGGCAGGGACCCCATACTGCAAGTTAAATTATACTTTTTGTTTAAAGATGGAATTTGTATAATACAGATAGAGAGAGAAACTTTTCAGACATACTGAGAAGCTGCTGCCTTGTTGGGGGTGATCTCGAGGCCTAAAAGGCAGAGAAACATGGCCTGCACAATAAGTAATATATTTTTCAGGTACAGGCAGACTACTTACTACTAGCTGATTTTTTATCAAGGTCTAAAGAAAAAGAAAAATCCTTCCTCCAGCCTGGCATCACTAACAAATAGGCAGCATCCTTGTATCCTACTCCACCTCCTTTACATTGCTCCAGCAGTGCAGAACAGGCAGAAAGCTGGCTTAACTTGCTGATGAAGATTCCCTGGCATAGGGGAATCCCCAAGTGATGTAGAGCTGGTGTAACTGGGGTGTAGCTGGTGCCTTGCTGTGCAGCAATGATCCCTGGCTGGAAGAATGACCTATTGAGCCATTACCAGCCAGCCTAATTTAGAGAAGTCCTGAGGTTGCTGTAAGTGTAGCTACAAGCCAGATTCTCCTCCTACCCCTTCAACCCTGTAATTTTCACCTTTATAATATTTGCTTTTGGAAAGTTACATTACTAGGTTCAACTAAACACAATGACACCTGTGAAGAAAAAGAAGCCACTACATCTATCTTATACTGTTACCATCTATGGTAACAAAAACAATTCAAACCTCAGTGAAGCAGCAACACCTTCACTAGGTCTTAAAGGCTGGGCTCCAGTCCAAGCGTGAATGTTACACTGCTATTTTTAGTCCTGCAGCATGAACCCCACAAGCCCGATTCAGTTGACTGATTCTAAGACTTGCTGCGTGGGGGTTTTTTCCGTCTAGATGTACCCTTGGAGTCTAGAAATTCATCCAAATAAAGCAAAAATGTTGTCTATGCTTTCAATGAAGTGTTCTCAGATTCTGGATAAATTAGAACTGAAGCCTAATCGATTCCATTTTTATCTTAAAACCAATCACATTTCATATGGTTTCAAGTTTTGCTGCCAACATTTTGCACAGCTTGTCTGAGATATCAATTTGACCTAAAACAATAATGAACTTGCATACCATAAGTATCTATTTCACTGCACAAGATATTCCTTAAAATAGTAGAGTGAAATTCTTTTATTAGCTGTTGTAGGAACACATTCCTTATAAAAATGAATGAATGCATTTATTATTTTTATTAGCTACTTTTTTCTCACAGACATTGAACAACCTGAGCTTTCTCATCCTGCTCATTGAAAAGGCCAGTAATTACATTGCTATTGCAGAATTTCAATATGGGGCATCATCCAATATGAATTTGAAAGACTGAATCAAATTCATATTAGATTCATAAAGCTTCCAGCTATGTCTGCAAAGGTTTCTAGCAGGTGAATATGGATTTTGTATTTTTATCAGTAAAGGCACATTTACAAAAATGTACCTTCTCTCTCCACTCACTAAAGAGGAAATTTCCCTTGTGGAATTTTTTATGTTTTCTGCCAATAATCTGTGATCTATTCAACAAAGGCTAGAAGTGTATGACGCTTTTATGCTATTTTCAAAATTGCACTTTATTTTAAAATAGTGGAATTTGTTCATAGCCCAATTTATTCCTGGGGGAGGCGGTATAATGGGAATTGGGCAATTTAGGCAGTCAAAAGACAATTTAAAATAACCATTTTGGCACAGCAACTAAACAGGAGTCACAACATGTAGTCTAGATGTTCATGTAACCAGAACCCATTTTATAATACTATTCGCAGGCTTTATTATATTTCCCTTAAATCCCTATAGGTGGTGCTCAAACACAAGTATACAACTATTGAAACAAAAACCACAAAAAACTTAGATGTAACTTTATGCTTATGTGGTTTCTGGCAAAGCTACCGGTAAAGATAGTTCTCTGTGTAATCAACTTCACTCTGAATAACATTTACTTTTATCAGGATGTGGAAGAGCAGATTCAAATCACTTGTGTTCTTTCCTGTTGTCCCCAAGTACTTATTACAGTGAATTTTCTCAGATAGCTGTTGCTAGTATCTTTGTTTCCAAGATTTAAGGGCCAGGGTGATAGTTTCCTATGTAATTATTAAGAATTACTCAGTAATGAGGAGTATTGTGTAATTGTATCTGTGAAAATTACTATGGAAAAAGGATAATAAGCATAGTTTTGCAAGAATCTGTCTTGGCAGATCAGACGCTTCATCCTGCTGGTTATAACTTCTGCTATGCAATATGGATTATGATGGCAACTACCAATGACAGCTCTCACTAGCACCTTCAGTTGAACTGGAGTAGGACTGACTGGCTTCAACACAAAATACATTATAGAAGAGGATAAAATCTTTGATAGGCATAATCAACATCTGGCAACAGCCTAATCAACACTGGGTGCATTCAGAGTCTCCAGAATGAAATTTATTTCATATTAGTGACTATTTATGGGAAAACACACATGTAATTATAATTATGCAACATTATATAGTAAAAGTCATAAGAAACTATACTGAACAATTCCTGGAATGCAGAGCCTTTACAATTAGTTTCAGGTCTTTCAATAGACTTTTCAAATTCTGTGACATTAACTGTTGGGTTTTTTAAAAAACAAACAGAAAATAAACATCTTTCCAGCATCTGATGGATCAACTGTTGTTCTGGTAAAATCTATTTCTTTTTATAAAAATATTGTAATTTCCTTATTGTATTTTATTTATGCGTCAACAGAAAGGGAATCAGCTAAGCATAACACAATGTTAAATGTTCTGCAGAATTTTTCTTGGTGCTAAGAAAGTGGTCTCATGGCCATCCATCCATCTTATTTATTCCAGCTTTTCTTCAAGTGCAAAGTTAAACTCCTTTTAAAGAAGAAGGATGGATAGGGAGGAAAGGAGAGATCACACAGAAAAAAAAAAGAAAAATTATTTGTACTGGAGCCCTTCACATAACCAAGCAAGTCACTCTGACACAACAAGGAAGTTCTCGTAGGGATTTTTTTGTTTTTTTGTTTTTAAAAAGAACTACAGCTTATTTTTTCCATTCCATCCCAGATGCCAATCCCCTCCTCATTAGCTAAATTTAGGAATTTAATATTGAATGCAATATTCCTGGTTAACTGAATTGCAGTAAGACAGCATGCACAGGTTTGTTTAGAAAGGAATAAGAATTCTATAGGAGACTTTTTTGCTGCTTCTATAAATGTAACTGCTTCTGAAAGTTCTTGCTGTAGGAAGTTACACCTCTTCAAGCCACATCTTATGAGTTGGAGAGCTAAATAATGTCATTACGTTTAGCAAGGTCAATGCATTAAAAAAAAAACGTTAGAGGCACAAATAGTACTAACCATCCAACTGTTTCTCTTTTTGCAATTCTCAAACTATTTTTGTTCAGCTATCTTGATAGATTTCTACAGAAAAAGGTGGCCTGTTTACCACTCACTCTCTCCCTAAGGCACCAAATCACTACATATAAAAGTGAACTCAAAGCATTTTATTGTGGAGTCTCTTTCACATGGCATCTATAGTGCACATTGCTGCTGTGGTTCTTATTACAGCAGACTTGTCTGTCAAAGCACCTTCCCTGAGAAGCTGTGGGGCACAAAGACTAGTAGGATAAATGGCAGTGAAAAAATAACCCTTTTTATTTCTCCTTCATCTAACGCTCTGCTCTGTTGCAGAATGTTGTGCTGAGACCAATGTCAAAGAATTTGAACAGTTCAGCAGCAGAAAGATGATACGTGCACAGCAGTAGAGGACACAGTGTTTCTTGTGATATAGAAATACTGGGGCGGGGGGGAGGAACTGGGGGGGAAAGAGACCAGACACTGAGACAGCATATGCTCTACTATAGAATGCATCCTTTCGTCAATCCAAATCATTAATTTGCAGATACTATCATGTTGCAGATATCCTCCTCCCATAAATTTGATTACCCACTTCACATAATAATCCTGTCTAAATCCTCTCAACATGCTTTATTCATAGCCACATCTAATAGTGACAACAGGTAGGAGACACCGTTGCCTCCTTCCCATCAGTACATTTCATTAATGTCAACCATTTAGCTTTCATTCTGCAGACTCAGACTTCCCTTAATAGGAGCAAACTTCCCAGAGAATATTCCCTTAGGTGTTACCAAACTACAGTTTTCTATCTGGAACACAAACTGTCTCCAGAGCGCCATTGACTCTGCATGCCAATCTTCAATGTTGTTGCCATACTGTGCCTGCCTTAGATTCTGATTATGTTAGGTAAGAATTGATGCATCAAGGTCAGATAGAGCAGTGGCTCTAAACCAGGGGTAGGCGTACCCCAAGAGCTACAAAGAGGTCTTGCAGGGGGGTACTCAAATCCTCTATATCAGTGTTTTTCAATCTGGAAATTGTGATCCCCATGGGGGTTTCAGGACAGGTTTGGGCGTGGGGGTCTCAAGTGCAGGGGGGTGGCAAGCAGGGTAATTGCCCAGGGCCTCTGCCCCATGGGGCCACATGAAGCTAAGTTACATGTTTCAGCCCTGGGCGGTGGGGTTCCAGCTTCAGACAAGGCTCACAAGTGAAAAAACAGGTTCAAGTATCACTGTGAAATGTAAGTACAATATTTATATTCCAATCGATTTTATAAATATATGATAAAAATGAGAAATTAGGCAATTTTTCAGCCCTAGTGTGCTGTAACACTTTTTTGTATTTTTATGTCTGATTTTGTAAGGAAGTAGTTTTTAAGTAAAGTAAAGTAAACTTGGGGTATGCAAGACAAATCAGACTCCTAAATGGGGAACAGTAGTTTGGAAATGTTGAGAACCACTGAGATACAGTACAGAGAGACCCGCATACATTTTCTAGTTATCTTGAGTGGCAAAGTAAAAAGCCACTGTAAACACATTTAAATGCTTGGTAAACACCCACAATAAGCCCAATAGTGAGCTTTAACTTGACATATATTTGTAAATAGCTGTTAAAAAGGGGTAGGGTGACCAGATGTCCCGATTTTATAGGGACAGTCCTGCTATTTGGAGCTTTGTTTTATATAGGCACCTATTACCCCCCACCCCGTCCCGATTTTTCACACTTGCTGTCTGGTCACCCTAAAAAGGGGATGCCTAATAGTCAAAATGATTACCAGTACATGATGCTTCATACCCTATGATAAGTGTGATGCTTTTGGAGGAGTTTTCCTGAAAGAGTCTTTGTTTTGTGTCATAATAGTAACTTCAATGCAAGCAGACAATGTCTGAAATAGTATGTGTGTTTGAAGTTCTACCATTGATAAAGTTTAATTGGGCTACTGTAATAGATCTGCTATGACTCAGACAGTTAGCCTTTCCCAGAGTAGTAAAAACTAATTAATACAAACCTTCCAACAACTTTTTAAAGAGCTCAGTTCATTAAAAAGACGTCAGGAGCTCTTTATTATCCCTAAAATAGTTTCTCTCTGCAGGGAGAGAAAAGACACGTAACAGTTTTCAAGAGGAACACTAATACAGGGCTGAGTACAATACTGCATCTGCCTTGCCTTCTTTCTTTGTGTTGATGAAGTATGTAATGTAACTCCTTCTTCAGCCAAATGATATGTTGCAGTGACCATTGCAGATCAGGCACTTTATAGCTAACAGAGATAAGATGGCTGAGGTAATCTCTTATTGGAAAAGCTTATCTCTCTTACCAGCAGAAGTTGGTCCAATAAAAGATATTACCTCACCCACCTTTCTCTGATATTCTGGGACCAAAATGGCTACAACAACATTGCATACATTACATTAAATATGTGGATTATAATAATGTATAAGCTAGTTTTAATGAGTTATAATATTAATAATGAAGGTGTATGTGGCAGCATTTACAACAGATTTGCGATTGGCTATTATAACAAAGCATCTTAAAAATTGGTGTTCCAGAGAACATACAGCTAGCTGTCAAGGGTCCCCAAATACTATTACATGGCTGACCACTTCTTACATTATGCAATGGGTCAGAAAGACAAACCCAGAGCAAAAATGAAGACATTTGCAATTGTGTGTTTGTTTGTTATTTATTTAACTTTATAGAGCACCTACCTTTTGCTATATACTCTATTTGACTCGGATCACAGAAACATCAATTCCAAATCAATCAAATTAAGACTGGACCCTCCACTGACTCAATCAAAAACTTGTACAATGAAAGCAATGAGCACAGGGACATTACTTTAAATTATAATGGGCAATACCCCAGCAGATAGGTCATCTCTTGTCCACAAGAATTCCTGTCTGAAATAGACCAGATTGCGATGTATTGCTACCGCTATCCATTGAAAAGTACCACATTCATAAGGGAGAAATTGCAAATGTGGATGATTTTCTGAAATTGTGAAAGTCTTCTATTTTAGTTTTACTGTGGGCTTTGTTAGGCAGCAAAATAGTAATTCAGGATATGACTGAGAATGACAAACTTACTTCACTTTTGACATGTTTCAAAATATTCCCATAACTGTAGGGCTAAAGAATTAATTCTCTACACCACCAAGCCCCTACCTGAGTTGTATACCTTCCTATCAAAAGTACATAAAGATAAGAGTGAATCACTCAAAGAAATCAGGAAATACCAAAGTTTTGGTTGCTTGAGCAATCTTAACTTTGCCTCTCATGAGCATATTCATTAGGATACAGTATTTTATTACATCAACTCATTCTGTTTCACATTATAATACACCATAATTATTTCCCCCCCCCTACAATCTTAGATATATAGATAGCATCTTGTACTACTCTTTGTAGTTGCACCAATATAGGAAGAAGGGATAATTTGGCCTTACGTTTTAATTTAGTCACACAAGAAAAATGGGCCAAATTCTCAACTGGCATAAATCAGTTCAGGTCCTTTGAAATCACTGATTTACACTAGCTGAGGATCTGGCCCAATAATGTATGAGGAGTAGGTATGCACTATACTTTCCCCCCCTGAACTGGCAATCATGCTCAAAACATGCCTTAATATTGGCCATATAGAGATGCAATATCTGCAAATAGAGCCAAGTTAGACTATTTAAATGGCCAAGACAAACATCATGCAGCAGAATGGCTGTGGTAACTTGGCCCACCTACATCTCTCCTAGGACTCAAAAAGGCATCTTGGGAGCCATAGCGGAAGTCATGTTAGCCTCATAAGTGACTTGTTTAACTTGGCTGTTTAAAAATTATCCCTTGTCTGATTTAGCTGTCCTTTCATATATCAGACCTTACATGGCTGACCTTCCAGCCCCCCTCTCATTTGGCCCATTTTATGCAAACTAAATGGATTGGATACCATATCTTTGCATTCATTTATTTAGAAAAAAAGTTAACTAATGTTGGAGGATATGTAGTCATTCATCCAATCAACACTTGGAAAAAAACAAGAACACCAACTCTTATGGGATTTGAGCCTTCAGCACTGAAGTCAGAAACCTTATGTAATAGCCTACTGGTTTTAATTTAGAAAAATACAATAATTAAAATGTTCATTTGTTAAATTAGTCACCACAGGGAGCTCACATAGGCCCATGAGTGCAGTACAAGATAGCTCATTTGACAAAAAAAAAAAAAAAAGTAAAATTTTGTTTGTGCCTTTTACTGCTCTTTTGTAAAGTCCCCTGGAGATAGTGCCTGGCACAGAGGAGAGCTGAGCTGTTGAAGATAGGTGTCCTCTCACCATGGCTCAATGCAGAGGCTCTGTGTTCTCCACCATTCCAGTTTTCCTGAACAGCCAGGGACCACCCCTCACCCAAGACCTCATTCCTTACACAAGCCTAACTCTCTCTCAGGGCTCCTGCACATCCGTGCTCCATGAAGTCACCACTCACTTTGCTTGCCCCTCAGACACCTGATCATCCCCATGGCCTTCTCCACACCTACTGCTTGCTTTTCCACCTCCTACTTTCTCAAACTCATGCCCTACCCCTGAATCCTGCTGTATCCCTAGTTCCCCAAGGGCACTATACGGAGTGTAGCTGTTCAATCAAGGAAGCTGGCTGATAGCAAATGGAAAGAACACAGAGAACATGACAGTTCCATTGGCTATTCAATAATGGGGAACCCAGTGAGGTTATCTGGATTAAAGGGGGGGAATGGTGTGTTTATTTTTAAATATTTCAAAATTGGCCTATGATCAAGATGTTATCGCCGTGCACATGAGTGAAATTTGGAGATTTCAGGGGCAATGGCTATTTAGCCAAGAGAACACGCCAAGAAATATGAAGCAAGTAGGGCACACTTTCGAGAGGGAGAGTTTTTAAACACTTCCTCTGCAAAAGTGAAATATTTTACAAAGATACAAAGAAAATTCAAATAGTTTGCTAAAGATTTATTTTGCCAAAAATGTAGATCCTAAATTCAAGAGTGAAACAGGGAATTGAGTCCTACTCAATGTGCAAAACTCAGCCTTAACTATGAAGTCATTTCCAATACCGTCATAATCTGCCCATATAGTGTATCTATTCATTGTTAAGTAATTCTAATAATTGTCATGGCCGTGTCCTAAAGTACTCATAACATTCTATCCTGGAATTGTAATACTACTGCTCTTTCACTTGGCTACCGTCACCTCTGGCAACGTCAGAAGGTAAATAAGCGTTTCTACTGCTCATGAGTCCCGCTCATTACAAGCTCCTGGAAATGCCACTGAGAGAATGAAAAGCCGAGCCTGAACAGGCGCAGAACCTAATTTGATAGATGAGTACAGTCAGCTTTTTTTTTTTTTTTTTTTTTTTTTTTTTTAAGTCACACTGATTTTGCCTTGTAATGATTTCCAGAGCTTTGAAGGACACTGGTCATATCACCAAATTTGCAATCCAGGGCATGGTTCAAGTTGCTAAAAAAGAAGAACCAATATTTTAAAATCGAGGATAATCCAGCCCCCTCAATGGATGACAAATATGAAAACCCAGCAGGTCTGTGTGTGCATGGGTTTTTATGGTGGAAGAAAGAGTGAGCTCCATGTGGCTTTGTTTTCCTCTTCCCCTGTCCCCGTGACTGGAAGAGGCAGCAAGAGACAAGGGAATGGCCACTCTGATATTATATCCCCACCAATCCTATGGGGAAAAATCCATCTGAACTCACTTCCTGGGTCTGTTCCACCAGCATCAGGTGGTGGGTCCATTGGAACCATGTTGCCATTAGGTCACAGAGGACCAAGGAGTCCAGGAGGACTTTCTGTTGGATTCCTGGGATCCATTAGTCTTAAGAATCAAATTTCCATAGTCCCACGGAAAGGCAAATCCTGGCTCCTGCAGGAACAATCAGTGGACATCCTGGGATGATTCTGGGAGTTCCTTGCTTTTCCATGTAGGAGAGGATTGGGCCCTTGAAAAACAAATAAGCCAAATATGGGCAACTGTGGAAAAAACATATTACTATTATTAACTGTCCCATCTCCCATGTAGAAAGATTGAAACTTCAGTCCTGTTGAGTGCACCTACTGTTGAATGCCTTAATGTTTCAAGGCTACATATGAAAATCTCCCCAGACTATGCATCTGCCCCTCAACATTGCATCACAGGAGATGACTGAGTGTGTCACACACACATACACACACACCACCAGAGCAAGCCTCCCTTCAGAAACAAAGCAAGTTCAGAACACTATCCTGGAGCTCTATCATTAGAGCACTGGGCTCTTTACCTTCCAACAGCTCCACTATCCTCAGACTTAAAGCCGTTAAAACGGATAGGTGCTTCATTGTCACAATTTTCAGTAGGAATTTTTTTTGTAAAACTTAAACCTAAAAAGGTGTTTTCATGCTCCAAGTGGATCCAGTGGGAGAAAACAACATTTATCTTATCATATTGAGTTTCTTTACCAGTTTACATGGATAGTAAACTGATCCCTACTCCTCTAATGAATTCATATCATAACATGTTAATATCAAAAGAGGTAGAGAGCAGAGTTGTCTGACCCTTATCACTACTGCTACAGAGATTCCAGTTTCACTAATCAAAAGGCAGTTTGTGGCAATAGTGGCTACATTTTTCTTGTGTTCATTAAAATGTTCTAGACAAAAAAGTTAATTCCTAAGGTGTAAAGCAGAATGGGACATATTTCTCTATAATCACTGCACATACAACATATTCCCACCAATATACAATTTTACCCTCCTAACAGCCCATTTTGCATGTCCCACTGTCTAGACACCTCTACCTCGATATAACGGTGTCCTCGGGAGCCAAAAAATCTTACCGCGTTATAGGTGAAACTGCATTATATTGAACTTGCTTTGATCCACTGGAGTGGGCAGCCCCCACCTGCCGCCCTGGAGCACTGCTTTACCACGTTAAATCCAAATTCGTGTTATATCGGGTCGCGTTATCTCAAGGTAGAAGTGTATTACTTAGACATCTGATTAATTATTGCCCTGATCAGCTGACCAGGTAACTGACACACCCCATTAGAATAAAGGTCATAATACATTTTATCCTAGCCATATGACAGTCAATAAAGAAGAATATTTTTCAATACAGTACTACTTTGCCAGTGGATACTCCAGCATTTTAGAATTCCTCCCATTTGCACAAAAACCTGACATGACAGTCAGTGCACACGCAGGAACTACTGCAGTTTCCTTCTGCCCACCAGATGCAGCTGTTTCAGCATTTCAAACTGATGCCTGTTCCTGCACCCTTGACAGGTCAAGTGATGTATAGCGCTGCTGTTCACGGAGCAATGTTATTTTCTGTCAGAGATTTATGACCCATTCATACATATAACATCTCCTAGACAGCAGCCGTTGTGTAGGTAAAGTACTGCCTTTCCAACATGATAGCAAAATGTTGATCATACAGCTGTGTTACTGGTAGAGCACCGTTAGCTTGCCACACTCCCAGTATACTACATGGCACATTTTTCTTCCCAATATACTTGTCATGTCATGTCTCCTACAAAGGAATACCACTCACTTGCCTCTGATACAAGGATGCCATCTTCTCTGGCCTTCAGCAGACCTGGGCATATGAGATTGGAGCTTCCATAGGAATCCAGTATACCTGAGCAACACATATAAACGAATGAGAGCAATGCTTACAGTGTAAAGAGACCAATAAACAGAAAGCCTGAAGAATAAACAACAGGAGGTAGGTAGGCTATCCTGAAGGTCTTCATTTAAACTGACAAGAGAGCAGTAAAACCGAAAAATAGGAAATGGTACAATAAAACTGAATATGCTAATACAATGAAAAACAAGCAGATTATAAAACCCGCTCCCCGAGGACCCTCATCAACCCAAGGGCTAACTCCTCACACACACTATGGACTAGTCAAGAATGATGAGAACTCAACTAGCAAAAACCCCTCAATCTCAAATGCAAACACATTGGCTGGATTGTACTTAGTGGCACCGTGGCTGTGGATAAGGGGGAGTTCAGTGATAGAGCACCTGAGAAGGAGGGGAGGTCATTCTCTGTCACGTTTATGCTCCTGATTTTCACAGGTGCTGAGCATCCATAACGCCAAATGACATGAATGGGTGATCAGCATCTCTGGCAAGAAGTTGTCCTTTGTCAAAAATATTTCATCTGAAAAGGACACAAGAATCTGATAGAAAGTGATTAAGCAGCATTTTGAAGGACACCTTATATAGCTCAGTTTGGCTGGATGTGAGAGTGTTGTTTTCTCCTGAAGTTCGGAAAGCTTCCGGAGCTAAGATCATCTCACATGACTGAAAAAATCAGTTTTCAGTGCATCAGAACAATGTGATCGTGAACCTGCAATAAGGACAAACTAACTGACAAATATACTTCCAATGACACAATGAAACACAGTTTACTGTTGCACTCAACATTATGATTTGCTGAGGTCAGTTACACACACACTCTGAGAATGGAATTCACAGAACTAAGTCAAATCCATCCACTTCTAACTTGTCTGATTACTTTAATAGTTTCAGTAGCTTTAGAACACACAGGGTTGCACTGACACAAGTGTTAGTTTTGAAAATGTTTTGAACATTAACAGTAGTTTTTTATCTATATATATTATTGTGCAACTCTGCCAGGTGTCAGCAGCAGATGTAAAGTCCAGGTTCAATACTGTCTAGGGGTTCTATTTAATATGAATGAATGAATGAATGAATGAATGAATGAAGGCTCAAGCCAATCTAACAACTTATCCACACCCTGCTTTTAGAAACTTTTAACACCCCTCTACCCCCAAGCATGTTTAAGGTTGTTTCTTCCAAACAAGCTAACAAGCATAAATGCATTGCATTTGTGAAAAACCCAAATAGTGTGTGAAGGATATGGCTGACCCCACTGTCCCAGTTATTAGTTGCCTAGCACACTGAAGCCCAGAACTATTAGTCAGAAAAACAAACAAACCATCTCCACTTGCTCAGACTCAGGCACAGTCAAGAGGGATCTAGGAAGTGGCCCTTCTCAGCCAACCTGCTCTTCCCATGAAAAATATAGTACTATGTCCCACTCTGACTTGCTGCCACCAGGTCCTTGTTCACAGAAGACACTTCTACAATCATGTCCTGCTCTGCAAAGACAGCTCTATCAGCTTAGCTGGTGCTAGGTTCACCAAATGAGCTCCAGGTGGGAGTGAGACAGCACTCTCTTTTGTTGAATTTGGTCTTACTACCCAATCAGAATCTGCTGTCAGCCCCTCTCCTCAGCTATACCTTTCACTCTGCTTTCATAGATGTTTGCATGAACGATTTATTAACATTTCCAAAAACAGAACGCTAACTCCATACAATACAACATAAAACATGTACAGAATTGCACAGGGGCAAAATTATAATTTAAGCAAATTAAGCCTGCTAGAGCTTGCTTTTCATGTTTCTCCTCTAAGCCTTCTAACTCTGGAGCTTACATCAGCTGAAGTGGAACTCTACAGAGTTTGTGATTGCCATAGGTTAAAATAATCCTCATGGCATAGCACTGGTTGGAAAGAACATCTGAACTATGGGAACCTAGTAATAACAGTTTTTTAAGCAAGAATAATGATTAATTCCAAGAAATATGCTTTAGCTTTTCAGGACACAAGACATTTTAGGAAAGGTGTGAACAAAATCTGATATTTCAAAAGATAAAATGTTTTATGGAAGCATTCCAAAGTAAAAAAAAAATAAATAAATTGGAAAAAAAAAACCAACAACCCAAGAGGTAAGATTCCTGTAAGATTAGTTAGATATTATGAGCAGTTCATTTCTAATTTTGTTAAAACAGATGCTCCTTTAACTGACCTATCCCAAAAGAAGAAGAATAAAATTGACTGGCTTTAAGATTATAACCACTCTTTGAAAAAACTAAGAATAATTGAGTGCAGCACCTATTTTAAGCAGTTCAGGTTTTTCAGTGTTACAATAGTTTATATTTATAGCACTGCACATGGTGGCATTCCAACATAAAAATGCAGAGTATTGGGGTTCATATCTATGAGGAAAGGCAGGCTCTCCCCAGGTTAGTAGAATATTGCCCTTGAAAGGATTTCAGAGACTATGTTATTCTTTATTTGTATATACAATGTGGGCCAAGGTACTTGTGTTCTATTACCTTTGAGTGATTTTGCAGAGAGAAGAAAACTGAATTTACTGTAGATAGGAGTGTTGTACAAGTACTTCCGTGCGAGCAAGGCATGATGGGATTACAAACTGTAGATCAGTTTGATGCATGGTCTGGTGAAGGAAAGATTTAATAGATACATTATAATGAAGGAATGCAAAAACCTAGTTAGGGGGAAACTTTTGGATGTGTTGTCATTATCTGCATTTGTTGTTCGTTTTATTTTGTTTTTCTAGGGCTTGGTTTTGTTATTAATTATCTGAGATTTAGTTTTGCACACCTTTAGTCTTTATAGTTTTATACTCTGAGCTCAGGGATCTTTATGACCCCAAATCCCAAGAACACTTTATCCTCCACAGATTTGTTTCAGACTCCAGCCAAAATGTCATTGATTCATCTCTGACTATGTGGCTGTTATTTTCTTTGCACAGTCTATATTCTAGAATTTAACATTTACATTTTAAGTTACCCATTTGGATTTCCTCCTTCAGACTACAACAATGGTTGTCTTTGCTATTAGAAAGCTGATCATTTTGTAAATTGAATTTATTATTCTCCAGGAACCATATTTATTTCAAAGCCTGAACATGGTTTTATAATATTCTCGTTATGTGCATGTGTATGTAAAGACCTCTAAACGTTATATGCAAATTTAGAATAATTTATTCTCCATTTTCTGTAACACTAGAATTTTTATTTTACTGACAATGCATTCCAGGCTGATAAGATTTGGAAATATGATTATATCTTTATTGTTGTAAAGATCCATAAAGTATCATCCACTTGGAAAACGATTCCTTTTTTGGCATTATTTAGCTGATGGGATAGTGCCCAATTTAGACTCATGAATTAGGAAGTTTGCACTGAACTCTTAACTCTGACCATAATCCTGCCATCAGTGCACACAGACATGATCTAAATAGAAGAGAAAAAGACCAAAATGTTGTCATTATAATAATCACAGTGCAGATTTGAAACACATTCCCTAATACAAATAGGATTAAAATATAATAAAACAAATATTTAGATATCTAGTTTGGAAAACATTGAAGGTGTCAAATGACTGTAAGAAGGCTAATTAAAATGTTGTGAATAGATTTGTGGTGTAGCACAGATCCTTGTAGGGACCACTAAGCACCTAGTCCTGTGAAGTGCTCAGTACCTCCCTCTCCTATGGGCTTCAGGGCACTCAAGACCACACAGGAGGTGCTCAGCACCTGGCTCTGTTAGGTCTCAGGAGCTGATTAATACACAAATTAATTGGAGCATTCAATATTTTAAGAGTGCAACAACAAGAATCTTAATAAGCAACAGAAATTGACAGGTTTCACAGAAAATACCCCTAATCTGTCTGTTAAAATATCTATAGCCCTGTATTAAAAGAAAAAAGAAAAGAAAAAAAGACTATAGCTCAACTTAGAAGCTGATCACTTTAAAATTCACTAGCTCAGTTTGCAGTGAAAGTCCAAGTTTTTTAACCCTTGAATGTTTAGTAACTGAGTAGGCTACTAAATAATGATTACGAAATAATAAATTTTGACCAGCTTCTATAACTTTGAACAACTAATATCAATTGTTTGAAAGCCATTTTGATATCTTGCGACTCCTTAATTGTTCACATAAATCGCTACTTATGGTGCAGTCCTCACTCCTTTTTATTGTCTACTAAGATAATACTTGTTTTATTGGCTAGAACAATAAATTATCACTTCTCTGCTCTCCTCCCCTAGATCTAATCTAACAGCCGCCATTACATTATTATTTTTAGAACATAAAGGCATAGGATAAACATGAAACTTTTCCTTAGATGTATATAGAAAGACATTAAGATAATAATATTTGAGAAGTGACACACAAGCTCAGCGGAACAATGCATTTATTCAGTGCTTTCTGAACCCTGATTCGGTATATCAGTCCCAGCAAAGCTGTACATTTCAAGAACTACGGATCATATTGCTACTAGACAGAAGTGGGTCCAGCTGCCATATACTACAATTGGACTGAAATAGCCGTCTTCTGCATGTCCCTGACATGAGCTTCAACACACAAAACCGGAATAAATTCATACAAGAATGCCTCTTTCTTGTTACCTATGAGTTTACACTACTTAAAAACACTGAAGGTCAAATCCTAAAGTCCATCGTCCGGCAAAAGTTTACTGATGTTGATGAAAGTTTTTGCATGTTTAAGCATTGGGTTAGAAAGAAACAAGAAATGTAGGATTTGGCTCAGTTGAATGCACAGACATCCACATATCCATATGAATGGTATAGCTGATACTATATTTGTTCTTTGTATATTTTGTTATTTAGTATGATTTATTTTTAATTACTTACTGGTAATTTTCCTTCCACCTGTGTTCAGAGTTCTCAGTGTTATTTACACTTTAAAATATATCTACCAAAAAGAAAAAAGTGGCATCAATCAAATAACTCCATGGTCCCCTGCTAGAGTCCTCAAACATGTCAGCATTACTGCATGATCAGTGTTGTTGAAGGCAATTGATATATCTTAAAGAACCAGTGCAGACACCTGAGGACTGATTCTCCTCCCACTTACACTGGAGCAATAGAGGGGGAAGAGAATCAGTGAGAGGACTTTGTATATAGGCTGTATAAAGCAAGACCAGAATCAGGCCAAATATCTTGATCCATCAACTGGAAAAATCTTCAGCCACTGCCTCCACTATAGTTTCAAGGCTATATTAGGGCCTATGACCAAGCTAATTTGGGTCTGAGAACTGAAGAATTCAGAATTATGATGATGTTCTTTTGCCACAACTTTCTCAATAATCTTCCCACAGATTTGGACATTCAAGATTGGGGGACAGGTTGTCTGAGGCCAGAGATGGTTTCTTCAGCATGAATTTAATGATTGCTTCTTTATGAAAAACTGGCACCTTCTGCCCTCTGAGAGAAGTACTGATGATCTACCACAAAAGTAACCCTATCACCATCCCAATGGCTTCCACAAGAGAATGGACATGGATATAATTTACAGGTTCATACACCAGTGACTCTGGAGTGTCAGCAAGTAAAATACAAGCAATAAACACACTGCGTTCATACCCTCAAGAATGGATTTTGCCACACACAAGTAGAGAACTTGATCTGAATCAAAGTGTTTTTTGCAAAATAATCTGAGAACTCCCCAAGTGAACACTCATTTTTGTCAATGCTGCACACATGCCCAGTTTGACCAGGTTGTTAACTGCACAGAAGTTTTCTTGATCAAGAGTTTGTGGATGCTGTAGTGGAGGCCAACCATCTTTTCTTCACCTCCTTCATAGTCATGGTGCAAGATTTTAAAATATTTTGTTACACTTATACTGTGACCATTATTTGTCATCAGCTTTCTAATAACCCTCTTTCCCACTTCCATCATAGACCATCTGATTATCAAAATAAGCTGTGAGGAAAAAGCTAAGGAAGAAGGCAATTAGGATATGCTATAGCAATAACCAAGGACAACAGTTCATTATAATACCCAGTCTAACCATGGACAGCAATGTTCATTGGCAAGGAAATATTTTCCCTCCAAGTCCTTTGAAAACTTATGTAAAAATGTGAGCAAATTATCATTGACAGAGGTTATCATCATTAGTACATTTTCCTTATTGATGCTTCACTACAAATGTGTTTAAAAATATAACATCATATGCTCATGTTGGAGAGGCAAAGGAGACTTTGCATTGTCCTCATCATGGAGCTTGCTGAGGGCCATTTAGGCCTCAGTGCAACAGAGAGTAACTTCAAGGGTGCTCTAAATTGGATCTGGCTGCCTATGGCCTTAAGGGGCCATTCTGGTAGTTGGAGATCATCAGATAGAAGCAGTTCTCAGAACATACTGCTTTTTCATCACTTGCCAGCTAGGGTCTCTGCTAGCATTACCCTACCCAAGGATTCCTTGACCTGGGGGGAATCCTCAGGAGCTTGGTGAAACTGAGTTTATAGCCCCTTTGTACCACGGGAGCAGCAAAAAGGAGCTGTTTGCAGTGCTGATATTTATGCCCATAATTTGAGTCTTCAAGGGGAAAATGATCAAAAGCACTTAAAAGACTTGAGATCCTAAGTCCCACAGGCATTTCAGAGCTTACGTCTCATTGAAATTCAATAGGAGTTAGAAGCCTAAGTACTAAGGGTACATTTACACACCACAAAAAACTAAATAAATCTCGAAACAGCAAGTTTCAATGTCTGGGTCAACTGACTCCAGCTCACACTGAAGGGCTGAAAATAACAGTGTAGACTTTTGGACTTTGGCATGGCTCCAAGACCATCCCCACTCATCAGATTTCAGAGCCTGGGTTCCAGCTCAATCCCTAACATCTACACTGCTAATTTTAGTCCTGCGAGCCCGAGGCAGTTGACCTGGGCTCTGAGGCAAAACAGTCTCCCACACTTTATAAAACTGTATTCCACATCAAGCTATCTGTGAGCCTCTCATTCAAGTTACCACTGGAATTCAGACAGTCTGTTACAAGAATGTGGTATAAAATTTGTCAAATCTTATCAGCCTATCAGACACTTCCAATCAAATATTACAGCAAAATATAAGTACAGCAATAGAAAGGTTATACTTAGCAATGCAGAGTGCATATTCTAGCCTTGAGAGTTCAATTCATTTTTTCAGCTAATGTTATTCACTGTATGTCTTTCCCTGGCAGCATTTGTGAGACCTTGAGGCATCCCTGACATTGCCAGGAGAAAAGTGTAAAGGGCAGCCAGCGCCGTAGCTCAATTAGCTAGTGGCAAAATGTAAAGATTTTCACATTGGTCCTCTGTCTACTGAAAATTATATTTCTAACCTCTTTATAGAGCCAACAGCAGACTACTGTCTAGTAGGAGTGTTATTATCCTGAGGTTTTTGTAGAGATTAGTGTGCACCCTAGAGAGTTCATAAAAACACTTAGGGGGTGTTAACAACAAATTCTGTAAGAACAGCTGAGACATTAACAGTTCCGTTCTTCCTGGGCTAGTTTTCCTTCACATCTTCTTAATATGCTCACTTCTGCCCCCAAAGAGCCAGTAGCTGTCGCAACTTGAGTGCTGCATAATCAATCCTTGTATGCTGTAAGATGCATTAAGATTAGACATATTAGTTTCCAGTGTTTTGAGCCAGAACCTGGGCAACAGTTGTGCCATTTTCATTAGAACGCAGGGTTCACAACAGTGACATCTTGTTAAAAAAAAACAAGTTCAAACTGCACCAGATATTACCCCGAAGGCTGAAAATCTTTGCTGCTTTGTGCTGAGGAAATGTCTCTTCCTGTTAATTTCTCTGTAGATAAAGTAATGAAATAAAGCCAAAGGAAGCTGCTGAGGGACCCAAACTGGTGCCAAAACTAAAGGTTATTGAGCTGCTAGTATAATATTAATAATACCAACATAACAACACCCAGGAACACACACAGTACATTTTAGTCTTTTGCTATGTATTTATCCATTCCTTGCCCCAATAAGCTGTAGGGTCATCTCTTCGAAGATTTGTATCAATTAGAGGTTATGTAGCTTCCTACTCCTTATAGAACTTCCCAATAATACTGAGTTCATACTTAGCTGGCCAGGTTATTTACTATGACTATTCTGATTGATTTCATCTAAGACAAAAAATACAAGAAACCAGCACACATAACACTTAGCTCTTTATATTCTTCCAGCAAGGTATTTTCATCACTGCCATGCACAACCAACTGTTGGAAATATAAGTTACCACAATATCTAGAGAGTTGCTGAATATAAGCCATAGCTACAGGACTGTCTGATATTGAGGTAGACACTGACAATAAAACACAATCTACAGTAGCTGTGGAGAGTAAAGAAAGTGAATTTTCTTTAATTTAAAATAGCATTGAAATGGATGGATTTAGAATATTGGATTGACCGCCTTGGAGAGTAAATGCCCTCTATCCACAGAGCAGGTAAAGCATGGGTAGCAACAGTGTTTCTTTATTATGTCCTATGCACATGCCTCAGACCAGATCAAGAGGGGCATATCTAGGGTAAATTCATGTCTTGGCTACACAATTTAAATGAGAGAGGGGGACGGGATTTTTGTGATACCCCCTAGGATCTGGACTGAGACTATCAATTCATTTCACACAAGATACCAGCAGCTGTTAAATCACTAATCATGCTCTATTCAGAGGCCTAGGATAAAAGGTTCAATGTCCTTTGACCAACCTCCTAAACCATCCATATCCTCAATAGTCAGTTTTTCAAAGTACTAGTTCCTTGATAATAATTTATTTACTTTGTTCCCTAGATATTTTTCAGAAGTTTTTTTTTAAACTCTTTAGCCTGGGAGGTGACAGAGAAGTGTGGTGCATTAGCTCAGTTTGTCTGATCACATATGCTTCCAATGCTCCAACCTCTATCGAGAAACACATATTGTATATATGCCCCTGTGAGTAAAGTACAATCTAACCCAGACAGTCCTCTATAACAGTGGTCTCCAAACCTTTTTGATTGCACACCCCATCAGTAAAAAAATGTTAAGCACGCACCCCCTGCCGCGCCGCAGGGCCGGCTCTATCATTTTTGCCGCCCCAAGCAAAAAAAAAAAAAAAAAAAAGCCACTCGGACTCCCGCCCGAACTGCCGAAGTGGCGCTGCTCCTGCCGCGCATCCTGAAGGATCCTCTTGCGCACCCCACTCTGGAGACCACTGCTTTCTAAGACATGAGATTGACAATGTTCATATATTGAATAGAAGAAGACCGGCTTTTCGGCAGGTTCTTAGTCTCTTGTGGTGACTATTCATTCATGATCAAATTAACATATACATGAGCAAGGGGTGAAGCTGACATGGTAATGTTGTTTGCCACATTGCAAACAGTCAATCATCCAGTCTAAACACAGCGGTTTACCTTTTCCGTGCTGCTGCCTGGTCACCAGTGATGCTATTTCTTTTTTTCTTCTTGTAAGACCATGGGCAACAATCATGACTCAGAACAGCTGATAAGGCAACTTGTTGAGAGTCATGACAAAAACCCATCTTCATGTCATTTGTCAGGACTCCAGTGGACATGGGAGATATTTTTAGGGCTTGAATTAAAAACCTTAAACTGACACTTAGTCCACTGCAGTCTGCCTTTTCAGCAACTTGTGTAGCACAGTTACTGTATTACTCCAAATGTCCTAATTACAGTTCTGTAATGAGCATAAAGCATCTACTAAAAGAGATGTACATTTGGCTTTACTGGTAGGAAAAAAATACTCCAGGGAAAATTCAGTTGGGAACATTACTGAAAGTAATTATTGGTTGCTGATAGCCACTCTAAGTGAAGCAAAAAGCTATGAGCAAGCAAGTTAACTGAGATAGAAGAAAATAGCTGTGCTCAAACTGTTAGGCTATATAGCATATACTCATGCGTTGTGTAGATTGTGCTAATGATATTCATCTTATGCTTCATCTCTGAGCTTTACAAAAAATACAATCATTATACTAGAAATCCTGCCACTTGCAAAAAGGATTTACATCAATAGGTAGAAAGTAAACATATTAGCAATCTATTCAAGCATTGCAGGGCAGTGCATTTGGGTACCCACTCTAACTTGTAACTCATATAAAGCTGCATGAAAACAACATCCACAGGGAATCTCTGGAGTTTTCATTTGCTACAGTTGCATAAGAAGGCAAAAAGCATCTCTTTAGACCAGTTCATGTCAATGGAAAGACTCCCTTTGTGCCTGACACAATTCATCTTACTAGTCCATTTAAAACAAAAAACAATGAAAACTTGTTCTTTCCTTCCTCTTGAAAGAGAAAGGATTGTTCAATGTAGAAAATGCTAGCCTGGAACTCAGGATACCTCCACAGACTTACTGTGAGACCTAGGCCAAGTCACTTAGTCTCTCGGTGCCTCAGTTTCCCATATGAAAATAGTACTTCCCTACCTCACATTAAAGATGGTGAGGTACTCAGATACTACAGTTATGGGGGTTATAAGTACCTCAGATAGATACATTTTCCGATCTTGACAGAAGTTAGATTATAAATTCTCTGGACATGGATTGTACCTAAGACATTAGAAGTGGGATAAAGAAATTTTACCCAATTTTTCACAACCTTGAAAATTTCTTTCCTGTCACAAGATATCATGATTGATCTCAGACGTTAAAAAGTTGGTAAATAAGGGCACAAAAACTTTAGATACTTATCCAAATCTCATTTGAACTATTCAAATCAGGAGGGTTTTGCCATGACTGCATGTGTAGTTAAGTAGAAAGTGAAGACCATATTGAGAGAACAATAAAAAGGAGCAACTCCAGGAGACACAGGGGAAAAAAATTATATAGGACTTCCATTTGTGGCACCCTGGCTCGTGAGACAGACAGACAGAGTTCTTGTATCCCCGGTACATAACACAGGGCTACTTTTAGTTATAATTAAAAAACAAAACAAACCCTGAATCTTCTTTTTAAAAAAGCATAATTTAAAGTATGAGGTACTCTGGATTTAAGTAGTTTCACAAACACACACACAGCTGGAGTGATTTTAAATTGTGGTCAAGTTAAAAAGTAAGAAATTGAAACTCGGTGACTTTGAGATGAACCACAGAGCTGGCCTCAAGTTTGATCTGTGAAAGAGATAATGATTTCTTTCCAGTACAAGGAGATTAAAAAAGTGAGTCATCCTCTCTTGTGTTAGCTTGCTCAGAGCAGCTATGAACCACTTCTGGCAAATGTGAAATGCCTGCTTCATATCTGATGTATCCTAGCTTTTACACCAGTCACATAACATACATCCATATGGCACTTCTCATCCTAAATCTCTTTGTAAACTATTTATGTGTTTAGGATCAAATGACATAAAGGATTCATGAGATATAGAAGCATAGTAAAAGTTTTCCATTTTGTAGTGGATAAGGTAAAGTTTAAGCTGTGTCGCTGTGATGACTTGTCATGGAAAAAATGAATATCCTAATTGAATTCTGGATAGGTATTGTGGGTCACACAGCTTAAGAAACATTTGTGGGTTGGAGATGTGGGAGGGTGAGCTACACAACAAAGTAGCTCAGATGTCAACACTCCAGTTTCATTACCATTATGCAGTGAGAAACCACAAGTTTAAAGGTCTATGCATATTTCGCAAGATTTTTTCATTTTTAATATTTAACCTCCTTCCAGGGCAAGTTATCTCATGAGTTCCTTGATTACACTAGCCATGACTGATCCAGGAGATAGAAATGAGAGTAAAAAGGTCTAAGGTCTTCCACTCACAGTTCAGTCCTTTCCCCAGGCATAAGAACCAAGACATAATAATCAAATCAGCAGCTCAAAGTAACTCATACACAATCTCCCCCCATCTCTTCTGTCCAGGAGCTCTTCAAATTAATATAGCACTAATGAATCATTATTCTCTTTCTGACAGTCAGAAATCAACCAGGTGGTTTTAAAAAGAAAAAAAAAAAACCTAAAAGGATATGGACGATACGCAACTCTTGCTGGAGCTCTGCTTATCACTGTCAAAATATATTTGAAGATCAAATGTATGCTATCCCACTACACAGCAAGTCATTTCGCCAATGGAGCTTTTTATTCCCAATGTTGATGTTCAGACACTTCAGTCAACCCTTTGGTCATGACAGCCAAATAACAACAAAAGATACTCAAGCACAGGAAAAAAATAAAATAAAGTCTTATTCAGAAAATTGCTGGTACCAAAGCAAACAAACAAACAAACAAAAAACCCAAACAAACCCAAAACCAGACTCTGCCTTAACTGTGTTCAATATTTAAAAAATATATATATATATATCAACAGCTGATTGTTTTTAATTGCTACCCATAATTAACATTTGTTAAAGGAATGCTTTCGTGTTTTACTGTAATGGGATGTACTGGGGGCACTCACTGTTCCTGTCTTCTTTGCCTCACACAGACTGCTTGGAGACCTTCTCTCCCATAGATACCACCATGCAGTTTATTCACAGTGTTTCACTCCACCACCAACATATTACTGCAGTCACAGTATTTACAATGGCCTCCAATTTTACTGCCCCTTCTCTAAAGGTAGGAGAGGAAAGGTGTCTTCTCCCAAAGAACTCCCTCTTGTCAAGGCCTACTAAGCCCTACCCCTCCCTACTTCCTTCCTATGGTCTTTTGTCCATTCTTCTTGTTAATAGGCTAATTAACTCATCAGCTACTCAGTCCCAACCAGGTCTGGTAATCAGGAACTCCTCTTCTTAATCAGGCCCCCCTTGGTTAAACAGTGACCAGAGTGCGGGTTCAGTTGCTGATTCCCAGCACTCTGTCACATGGAGATAAATAAGATGAGATGTACTAGTTGAAATATTAAGAATCGACTCAAAAGTCAAAACACAGACCAGAGGCAGAAATGCCAGAATTCTGTGAGAACAGACTATTTATGAAATTTTCAGGCAGCTTGGAAAAAGAGCATGACAAGCACCCAGGTTTCTGGCTGATTATCCAAACTCAGCCACTGCACCAGTAGAGATTATCCATCTCTAACAAACAGCTACTTCAAGTCATCACCAGAATATTTTTACTATAGTAAAAAAATCGGCAATCTTGTTTTATTGCTGGGGATGCTCTAACTTTTTAGTGGTGCTGATGATCCTCCATTCTTACTTCACCTTACACTGCCTATCAGTACACCTCCTCACATCAAGACCGTCAGTGACATTACCAATACTCATTATTCCAAACCCACTGTTGTTTTGCCCTCCACTAACCTCTGGAAGAAGATATGCTCGAAGCAGCTGTGGAGCTGGTTTCTACAACTTCTAAAAGTGGTGCTGAATGGAATTGTAATGTTTCGACTTTTACAAAACAAAACATTTTGAAACAGAACAGTTGAAATGAAACATTTTTACTCGAGTGAAAAACAATTGGTCAAAAATAAATTTGCCCAGCTCTCCTTTTTTCCTTTCATAGAGTTTCTCTTTCCCTTTCGTACCCTCAGCCCACTCAACTACGTTCTTCACTCACAAAGCCCCATATCTGCTCATAGTAATGTCTGCAGAATCATTCAGTATTACAGACCATTCATCTCTGTAAATTATCATACCTGTTGCAAGTACACCACAGGTACTGTATTTCAAGGCTTACTTATCATATAAGCAGGCTGGCAGTTGAGCTAAAGAAATAGTTTGAGCTATTTTATGCTTTATCCATGGCTGCTAGTCCTTCCGCATTACCAAAGATCTCACAGTACCTAATGCTATGTTAAAAGATTAATCAAAGATCAAAGTGATCATCACTAATGCTTCTTCAATGCATTTTGAACTGGAAGCTGCTTGATGTGGTTACTTGAATAAAACACACAAAAATCTGTATTAGTTTTGCAAAAGTAATGGCATAAAGATTACTTTCATTCCATGAAAGAACAAAGAAACAAACTTGGGTCACAGAAAGGAGCAGCAATTCAGAACTCACTGTAACATCAAAACAACAAAAAGGATAGTTATGTGAATTATTGTCTTCCTTTCATCTTACTGTCTCTGATTCCTCATTTAATGGGACTGTTCTCCCCTCCCTCCCTCCGCCCCCGCCCTCACCCTCCTTGACATATCCCTTTGTATTACATGATGGCAACAAATTTGACTGTGATCACTAGCACTAGCAACTTTAACTAGCAAGAACTCTTTATAATAAAGTGTCATGACATTGTGTTATACAGATACCTATACTCTCTCCAGGACAGTGCATACTAAATGCATTTCCTTTAGTGTTAAGAGTTTCAGTATCTTCCCTTGATACAGCATCATTAAGTTCTTGAGAACTGAAATGCTGACAAAAACATTACCAAAATTAATAGCCATGTACCCCAAAGGTATCACAAAGAGCAAATTTACAGAATATTACATAAATCCATACTCAATATTTATGAGTAGCATTCATAATGCTATTGCTATACTCTTTGTTCTTCTGTGTCACCTAGCCCTAACGTGTGAAAGGTTGGTGCTATGGGAAGAGTATAATTACTTAGCCTGTATAGTAATTACTGGGGGAAATAGCAATGCTTTTGACAGTTTAGCACTGCAGGCAGTAAAAGTTAAATAAAAATCTTTTTTCCTATTTTAAGATCATTTTAAAATAATACCTCCAGTTTCAGTGACTTCTTTCATAAACAACAGTCTTGGCAAAAATTTAAACAACACAGGAGTTCTTTCATTGTTTTCAGTGAGCTTTGTATAAATTCTTTAATGTATTTCTTTAATGGTCTATCACCATTATATTTCAAGTGTAACAAATTTCAGTTGGTTTAACTGTCTCTAAGAAAGACGGTATCGTTTTTAACAAACTATTTATTAGTAAAGGGCTGCAAGACTTGGTGTGTGTGTTTAAAGTATCAATTATGCTGACAGAATGTTTTGATCTTTTCTAAAAACAAAATAAAACCCCTGCTCAGTTCAGAGGCAGTGTGGTCTAGTGAATGGAGCATTGGTGAGGGAGTTGAGAAAAGGGCATTGTATTCCCAACTCTACCACCTTAGGCAAGTCGCTTTAGCTCTGTGCCTCTGTTTTCATATCTATAAAATGAGGATAATACTTCTTTACTCCCACCATTTGTTTGTCTTGCCTATTCAGACTGCAAGCTTTTTGAAGCAGACACTGGCCCCTATCTCAGTTAGAAAGTCTAGATGCTACCAGAATACAAATAGTAAATCACAATAACTCAGCAACTAACACATTTATTACAATGTTGGGATTTTACGTTTACAGTAATCTTAATACAGTAATCATGGAAATTTGATGCACAGGTAGGTTTATATACAGGTAGGTTTATAGTTAGTTTATACATAGCTAACTCTGACTTCTAAGTACATCTTTTTTATCATACACATTGAGCAGAAGGTGAGACTATTAAAACATCAACATTCTAAGTAGCTGAACCTAAAGGAAAACACAACATCAGCAGCAAGGATATTCAGGGTGTGAAAAGCTTCCCTGAGTGCTGTAAAAGACCATAAAGGGCAACTGAATTAAAAATAAACAGAGCATGAGTAGTAGATGCAAACCTAATCACAACACTCTTTCTACTCACAGTCATTAAAGATCCCACAGCACTGTTCACCAGAGCAGGGGTACTTCTTCCAGCAGCCTGGCCAAACTCCAGCATGGATTACTTTGCATTCTGCCTGGCTAAATATGCCCTGTGGTTGCATTTGGACAAAGAATTCTTCATTTCCTGTCCTAAGCTTCTGTATCGGCTATTATGCTGTATAGGGCTATTAAACAGTTGTCAGCCACCTCAGAGATTCATTTCAGTTATGGATGAAGCATTCTGGTACCTACAAACACGATAAAGATGTTGCCTTGGTTAGTTCTCCAATTAAATCAGGGACAACCACCTGAATCTGATGGGGGTTTTTTTGGTTTGTTTTTGTACTTTGGAAGGGGAAAAAAGAGCAATGGGGAAAGGAGGTTGCTTCACTTTCTCTGGTCTGTTGCCATTGGTTCTCCTATGGCTCCCTTTGTCGCATTTGTCCCTTTCCCATCATTCCTTCCAACTTGCCTGTACTAGTCCAACCCCAATACTCCACATGACTTCTTGACTTAGCCTCTTTCTCCTCATTGCTCTTTGGCTGCAGGCAGGCTTGTCTCAACTGCTCAGTGGCCCTTTGCTGAGGCCTGTGCCAAAAAAAGTCAATAAGAGTCTTTCCTTTGGCTTAATAGACTTTGGATAGGGCCTTTGATTCCTGCCAGCTGCCTCTTTCAGCTCAGCTGGTGGATGGCTGTTTGCAGATGGGAAAGGCAATGATAAGGCTAGGGTGAGGAGTCACTGAACATTCAGATAAGGAGCCCGTCACTTAAAAAATAATGGCCTCCCACACCTATTGCTGCATATCCCTAGAACACTGACTGGGGCATAACATCTGTGGGATGAGATTTTAAACCTGTGACAATCTTGGCCAAATAGGGACTGTTGCCAGGTAGGGTGAAGTGATTCCTGTATTTTACTTTCTATACTCATGCAACTGTCGATTTCAGTGGGACACTCTGAGAGAGTGAGGCAAGCAGGATTTGAGCCAAAGCTTGTAAAGCACTTTGTACATCATTTAGCTGAAGGTTCTCAGTGAAGCCAGGACTGGCCAGGAGACAGAGGACTGCAACAAATTTGCATGAATGTTTACATTTATTGACATGAATTTTGTGGCAGTTTGCATTCCCTACATGATATATTTAAGAATAAGTTAAAATGTATTCATAAAAGTAAATAGCATATATTTTGCCAGCTGTAAAGCTGAATGTTTGCTGGATTTTTCTTCCCCTTTTCCATTTCTTGATTTTCTTTTCTATCTGTCTCACTGCTATTCTCTCTTTTATTAAATTTTCTCTCCATGTTTTCCTCAAGATTTTCTTTTTTGCCTCGTACATCATGCAAGAATATTAATGATCAGTGAGTTATTAGTTTTCAAATGATTCCTCAAAAGGCAGATTTTGTACAAAGATTATTACAATAGTGTGTAGGATGTGAATAGAAGGGTGCTTAGTGGCACACCTCTCTTTTATTTGTCTCAGTACTATCACTCTAGGGTAAAGGTCTGAAGATGTGCCTCCACACCAATGACTTTGTTCTACTATCCAGTTTGCCTATTGACAATCCCCCCTCCCTGCCCCCAGCTCCTTCCCTATTCTCCACAGTTTTATACGCTAGGGAATGAACTTAATTTCTCAGCTATGGCTAGTGTCAAAGTTAGATTCAGGACTCACAATTTGTTAGACCACTCTGTTTATTAGCACAGCGCTCTGCTAATACACTCAGATAATGTGAGCACCATACAAGACCCACAGATAAAAAGGGTGCGAACTTAACAAGAGGACAAAGAAAGCAGAATTGGCAAGTTTACCTGAGGCTAGACATACATATTCAATTTCCTTAAAAAGAAGAACAGGAGTACTTGTGGCACCTTAGAGACTAACAAATTTATTAGAGCATAAGCTTTCGTGGACTACAGCCCACTTCTTCGGATGCTACAAAAGCTTATGCTCTAATAAATTTGTTAGTCTCTAAGGTGCCACAAGTACTCCTGTTCTTCTTTTTGCGGATACAGACTAACACAGCTGCTACTCTGAAACCTGTCAATTTCCTTACTAACTTTTACAGATCTCCGGCTAATGTTCCACCGTTAACTTAAGTGGGCTCATTGTTTATGCCGTAATGTTTCTTTTCCTGACACCTGTATTTCAACATTCCTTATTTCTGCTTAAAGGTACATACAGCATTTCTTTAATCCATTCTATTTTTACAATATAATTCATTCTACTTTCACACTAGCTTGAGTGGAGAGCTGCTGCTGGGGGCCAAGCTGGGGACAGATGAGACAAAGATAGCTCCAACTTCATATTTAAATTAAAATAGCTCACCAAATAGCATTCTTACAAATGGGCAACTTGCCAGCACATTAGCCAGCCGATCAGCAGCTTGCACGTCTTTGAATGAGAACGTAAATGCGTATTATAGTAATTCAATATTAAAGTGGGGACTCTGGACCAATGTTGCAAATTTGTAATGTGCAAACAATATCATAGCTTGTAAGTCATTTCAAGCCCTTTTACCACGTATCTAATTCATTCTTCACCCCTCAAAATGAACTGGTTCATGTTTCTTTATTCATAAGTAAACAATAGAGTGTCTAGTTGTTGCTTATGTACAAGTGATAATAACTACTGGTATATATGGAACTTCCCTAGGATGATCAGTAAACTGGATAGAGACCCCAATACGAAACCTTCCCAACCCCCGTCCCCAAGAGTGACAGAGCAGGAAATCAAAACATAACTGTCTAGTTTAGCTGATATTTGGATTAGGCATCTCTGCATCCTAGAATAGCTGGCAATGAATGAAAATAGAGATGAGCCCCAGCATAAGTAATATGTGTCTGATTCAGTGACCAATCAATTACGTGGGAGTCTTCCTATTGATTTCAGGGAGCTTTAGGTCAGGCCCTAATTGTGTTCATCTCTCTGTTTCACTTTCTAAGCAACAGATTTTTTTCTTGATCTTGAAACAGTACTTTACATTTAACTCCCAATTTCTTGAATGCTATTGGTTTAAGCTGGATGCTTCATATTGCTTTGTGACAAAATAGCTTTCTTGTATTTATCAGATAATGGTAGAGTGCGGTCCTGCTTAATGCGCAATGTTATTGGGAGATAAGTTTAATACCTGTGCACTATGATTCTTTAGATGATGATATAAGCTTTTATTCCTGGTTAAAGGGACAAATAAATGAATCAGTTTTCATTACTCATTACTCTGGTAATTCCTGAGTAATCATTTGCATATGACTTTAAATGATCATTCTAGAAAGGAGACAAAGGAAAGAGGAAAAAACGGTTTTGAAAAAAATACAAATAAGTTGGACAGTCCATAGACACAGAATCGAATTATCTCAGGAATAGGTTCTTAAATTTACTTGTAGGCTGTGACGGGGTGGACTGGTCCCGCACTGGAGCAGAAGGGGTTAAAGCAGCGTTCTTAGCAGCCGAATCCAGGCCCCCTCGACCCTGCTGGGCATGCTCCAACTGCTGCTGCAGTATAAAAGGGGAACAGTGTAGTTCAGGCTGGGCTGAGTGCCAAGGAGGAAGGATGCTCGGTAGAGGTGCAAGTCCAGGAGCCATTACAGCCCTTACCTATGGGAGCTGAAGAGCTTGAGACCTGGACCAGAGGCCTGCTGCTATCAGAACCCCAGGGAGCATCTGGCACTGAGGAGCCTGGCGGCCCTGATACCCTATGGACCACTGCTGCAGGAAAGCTGATAGGAAGTGACCCGGTGAGGGAGTGGTACCTCCCACCCTCATGAGGTCAGTGTGTTTCAGTGGGATCCCCTGCTGACCCAGTGGCAGACCACTTTGCTGCTGTTAGGGCCCTGGGTTTGGGCCTGTTGTAGTTGGGTGTGCCTGGGCACCCCTACTGGGGCCGCCACCCGGTGACAGCCTCCAGGCACCAGCCTCTGGGCTGTGCTCCCCTGCAGACGAGGGTGGTTGTATTGACTCTGGACATTGGCCTATGCAGCCTGGTGGCTGAGTGCAACCATATTGACTTAACCGCCAGGCTACCATGCCTGTACCCCACCCCAGTGTGACGGAGTGGGGGTTCTGGCCCCATGACATAGGCAAATATTGTTAATACTCATTTTACATGCCTAAATGTTCATACTATATTCATTCTATCAACCCTTAGGAGATGGTATAATTTCCAGGGTTTGGGGGAAGCCACTAGGTTGCACTGTACTTGAGATAACTGAGGCAAGGCCAAGTCAGGATTCCTGTTGGTATCAAATCCTCCCCTTTTCCCAAGCCTGGCTTTCTATATAAGACATCAACACTGTAGCCTTGTCTTGCTTTTTCATCTCAGACAGATAACCATCAGGGATTGGGCAAGTAGGAGCAGGAGAAATTCCTGGCAGAAAGCCTAGAAGAGCTGGTTACGTTAGCTATAGATGGATGAGATGCAGAGGAAGGAGGCTAGCAAGGTGGCTGAGGGTTCATTTTAGAAGGGATGGAGATTTGCAGGTTGGCCCTTGTGTTGGAGATGCATGTGGCCTTCAGGTACCCAGAATGAGTACAATCAGTAAATCAGAATAATTTACTGATTATGAACATATTAATCCTCAAATTCCTAAGAGTTAAGGTTCCCATGCTTGAAAATTGTGCCTGTGGTCTGATTTGAAAGTGTATAGACAATTAGAAAATGATCATGATCATCTCAGAAAATAATATTTTAGAGATGGACAAACTTTTACATTAAACATTTAGAATGATTTATCACCAGTTAAGAACATCAGAGGTCTGAGTTATTAAGATTTTGAATCTGATTTCCAGGTATTGTGTGTACATTGTGGGAAGGTGTAAATCAGAAGTGACAGGTAATTTGTTTTGGAGATATGAGTGGTTAGGAACGTTTTTGACTAGCTTTGGGGAGATTAATAGAGGAATGATTTAGGTATTAACAACTGTTTTCATGTTCATAATAAAGGTTGCATGGCTGACAAGTGCATTATAGTGTGCATGGCCCACTATAGGCTAATTAGAAGTCAGTATGTTTAAAGCCCAATAAAAAGACTTTCAAAAATCATAAAGGGCAGCACTCATACACATTCAAATTAGATAAAAATACATTAAATATCTGTGTACTATGCCTTTCCCAGATAGGCAATTGCTGTACCTGGCACAGCGATGTTTCTTAATGGCAAACAGGAGTTGAGGTTCCATAGCAAATATGAGGCAAAATGGTCCACATAAGATGCACTCCATTAAGATATAAAGCTTGAGAACACCTGGCTAATAACTTCAAAGATTAGGACTTAAGTACTCTAGTGTAAATTACCCCTTCTTCTTGAGGTTACTGATTAAATGAGTGTTATCACATAGTTGAAATTGTCTTCAGCTGAGTGGTGTTCTGAGGGTAGTAGTATTGGGGTAGAGCCATGTGTAGACTTTAATGGATAATTTTATTTGATTTAATTCTTACCTATGAATTTCTAGGCTCTCCGATTTAGAAGGCCAATTCTCTAATGGTCTGAAGAGGCAAAATTCCATTCAGGTTCACGGAGTTCTGTCCATATGTGTTAGCAGAGAATTTGCGTGGGAGTTTTTTTCCTTGTGTTTTGTTTGATACTTTTATCTATAATTCTTTTAAGGCAATTTTCAGTAAAGGTTAGTATGTTTGGTAAGCTTAGTGCCAACTTAACTATTTTAGGTTTGGTTTTGGCTGGTAAGATATTATGTACCTTTCTTTCTGCATAGCAATTACTGTTTAATGCAAAATCTGAGGTCAGTGAGGTTACACAAAAGCTATGTTAAACCCCTTAATCAGTGTCTTCTGAACTAAAAGTTCGTGTCTCAAGAGTGACTGGGCTGTTCCGTTTTAACAGATGAACATCAATAATGTATTTACCTCTAGGTTACTAAACTATCTTCTGTGCTGCTCTCAATACACAAATTCATCAACTATGGGGATTTCTAAGAGCCGAGCAGATCAGCTCTCTCTCCCACTGCTGAACTCAGTTGTCAGCTGAAGACAAACAAACACTAAGTTGTATTGGAAAATAATAAGACCATTTGACTTACACCCAGTGCGGATCAAAAGTCAATTGTTTTTAGCTGTTACAACTATGGCCAGTAAAAAAAAGAAATCAGGCATTTACAAATCACTTTTTTATTACACACCAGAAGTAAATAGCCTTGCCAACCTAGAGGCAGTGTTTTGTTGAAGAAAGACTGATTAAAGAGTTCTGTGTAGCTTTCAGGTCGTAACTATTTTGATTTTTTGCATATTAGTTATTTTGATTTTTACAAGGCATTACTTCATGGAACACTGGGATAGCAACATACGGGTGGGATATATTAAAGTTCAGTAAGAGTGAAATGTGGTTGTGTTCTGTATGTAATGACAGAACAAAAAATAGAAACCCAAAGGAGGGGTAGAAATTAAGATGGGCCACGGGGATATTACTAGGAGCAATGAGATACAACAGAACAAAGGAAACATTTAAGCTGAATATCAGGAACATTTTCCTAACACGGAGATCTGTTAAATTGCAGAAAAGTCTCCATAGAGAAGCGACTGCAGCTTGACTTAAATTGAATTGGCCACAGCTCTTGAGAAAATACTTTAGTGTAGATTTGAAGATCCAAGATGTTTTTTTTTTTTTTTAAACCAACTCTAATATCTGGGGCGGGGAAGGAAAAGAATAACCCCAGAACAGTCTCAGTTTTCAAACTGAATGTCTGCAACAATAGGAACACATCAGGTTACCTGCAATTTGTATTTATGCGCACACATTGGGTGGCTGTGCTCCCCATGTGCACATGTAAAATACACAATTTCCACACACAAATGTAGGTTTTGCAAGTAACCCAATGAATGCTTTATTTTTGTAAATGTGGATTTGAATTGCAAAGAGTGCAGTCTGTTTCATCTCAATATCTACCTGTCTCATACATCATAAAACCTGACTACAATCAAAAATACAATGGGAATGAGACTGGGCAGAACTTGTCCTGACATATCTTGGAAATTTTGTTTAGGAATCACTTGAAATGAATGACTAACTACTATATTAGATATGTTACAGTATTGCCTATATTCACAAGCCTTCCCTTGAGATGTGCCCACAGCTCCCATTAAGTTAATATGGACTTTGCACTATCCAGCATTCTTGCTGTTCTAATTTCTATGGTGGTATTTTCATAAAAAAATAAATGCCAAACTAGTGAAGCAGGGGCTGCAGTAAAATCTTTTACAATGAAATCTTTCTAAATGGAATTTTTATTGTACAGTAGGTGGGTTTTACTGAAGAAAAATAATTAAAAAGGCCATAAACTGCATGCTAGGTCCAAATGTTCCCTGTAAGAAAATGTGTTCTTGTCCTAGTTAAGGTTCAAGAACAGTATAGCTAATGAAAAAGTAATTTCAAGTAAAATTGCTAAAAATGTCAGAAAAAAGCTAGCATGACATTAGTATCCTCAAGGGAAGAGAGCCCTCCAACATGAGTTGTTTTACTTTGGCTGAGTTATATTGACCCTAAGGGACAGTTTTCTTCTAATTGCACCTAATGAGCTAGTTAGAAAATCAGTTCCCTCACTTTCACATAAATTATCTCTTGTGGAAATAGAAATCTGAAGGGGAAATTATATAAACCAGCTCCTATTTTAAACTCTCTGTTGTACATCTACTGAGATACCAGAAAAATAGCATTTTCATTTTGGAAAGGTTTACATTGTATGAGAAGCCTGCTATTTTTACACTATACAGGTAACTAATGAATAATGCCTGGATGTGCACTAAGGATGGGGTGGAAGCAGCGGCGGCTCCAGGCACCAGTACTCCAAGCGCGTGCCTGGGGTGGGGGTGGCCTGCCGATCCCTGCGAGGGCGGCAGTCAGGCAGCCTTCGGCGGCTTGCCTGAGGGAGGTCCGCCGGTCCCACGGATTCGGCGGCAATTCGGCAGTGGGTACACCGAAGCCACGGGACCGGCGGACCTCCCACATGCATGCTGCCGAATCTGCGGGATGGGGACCTCCTGCAGGCATGCCACCAAAGGCAGCCTGCCTGCCATGCTTGGGGCGGCAAAAAAGCAAGAGCTGCCCCTGGGTGGAAGGAATGACCTATAAATGCCCTGATATACCTAGATAGGAAAGATGGTTTATATGGCCCCGATACTACAGTATCTGAGTATTGCAGACATTCATGGATTTTACCTCAACATCCCTGTGAAGTTAGGGGGAGTATTTTTATCTCTACCTTTAAAAAGTGATACTAAGATAAAAACAACCATATCCTCAGCTGGTGCAAATTTGCTTTGCTCTATTGAAGCCAATGGCTCTAGTTTGATTTGCATCAGCTGAGGCTCTGGCCCAGCAGGATTAAGGGCCAGATCCATACTAAAGGCTCCCATTGATTTCAATGGGCTTTGAAGTAAACCCTTATTGACTTTCCTGTAAGACTCTGGGTTACATTTATCAGAGCCAGGAATTGAGCCCAGATCTCTTTGGTCTTGCATTCGTATCTTAAACCCAAGACACCCTAGCACCCTCCTTTGCATGGCCCACAAAGGTCAGGCACAATTACAGTCTTTGCTGTCAAGGGATGCGCAGCAACCGAAAAGATGTGGGGCAAAGGCCTAGCTCCCCCTGATCACCATGCCCTGGAGTAAAACTACTGTATAGGTGAGGAGCAGGCTACACCCAAAAAGAGGTAGAGGAGTGGATACTCTCCTACTGCCCTCCAGGTGAATTCAGGCAGCAATCTTCTCTCCTGAGGCCAAAAGTTCATGGGGCAGAGCAGTTTCTTGCCACCTCTTGCTATAGGCTGTGCCCAATAGACATGACCAACCCTTAGTGTGTTACATACATTTAATTCACTACTTTTGGGTGGGATCTCCATTTGAATCTGGGTCAATGTTAAGCTGAGCTCTTCTTTCCTTGAAATAAACAGCACTACCTTTAGAACATTATTCTAACATGACTGGAAGTATCCCTTCCAGGTCCAAGTTAATAGCCTTTTGTGAAAAGTATTTAACACAGTAAGCACAGACATGAGGAAATCTGGAGCAGCCAGATAGCTGGCTACATTTATAAGACAGCAAGCCTGCTGTGACTTAGCAAAATTTGATTGGCACTTGGAGTCCAATCAGCACTATTTGTCTAATACCCTATGTTAAATTACAGTGAAGCTGTAGTGTAGTGAGATGCAACATACACTAAAATATCAATTTATGATGACAGCTTTTATGGCAAAGGTCACTTTAATTCATAATAGGACATTTGCCTATCACTACTTTAATTTTGATGGTTTTGAGTTGATTCAAACATTCAAATTACTATTTATGTCCGCCCTCTTGATTGCTCTGATTCTTCAAGAAAATGGTGTGAGAATGATAAACCTCACCTGCAAAACAAACTCAGATTCGGCGGCAATTCGGCAGTGGGTACGCTGTCTCTTCCTCACAATTTACAAGCTCCTTTGTGTAAAGCTCATTTGTATACTGAGGCTTTGCTCAGTGGAGGGTCAGCATTTAATCCCCAAAGAGGTGTGAACTAACTCTTCCTATTCTCAATTTGAGGTTAACTCTGAAACACAATGATGTGAGCTGAATGTCAAAATAGTTAATCATTTCACTGCTGATCATTTTAGCAGAATCATTCCACTCCAGACATTATGGGAAGTGTTTAAGTATACGTTGCCTCAATGATCTAACCCTGTTCAATAATTTGTTATATCCTCTCCACAATTTCCGCCCCCGCTCATCTCAAAAATTGACTTGTAGTGATTTTACTCAAACATTACATGGACACTCAAACATAGATTCACCATTAGGTAGAAATCAAACTTGGACAAATCTCACTCCCAAAGACAACTTGTTTTGGAAAGTGAAACACAAGACATTATACAACAAGTTGGGTTTTTTAGCTTTTACTTTAGTGGCCACCAGGAACACACTACATTTTGTATTTTGAAATATGCCGTTTTTCACCAATAACTTGTATCTTACCAAATTTATTACTGCAGTTACTGAATCTAGTAAATGTTAATACATTCTTCCATTATGCTAAATGGCTTTACATAAGAGCTCTATTATAATGAGAAACTCAGCTATTATTTTTGACATTAAATTGTAATAGAATGCATAGCTGGAAATTATTCTTTATTCTACATATAAAATATAGTGAGTGCAATAATGGATGTGTAGGGACAGTCATCAGCTTCCTTATGAACAACAATTAAAAAAAACCTTAACTAAAGAGTTCTAATTTTGTCTGTTTCTGCAGAACTACTTTATTTTAAGAGTTTATATTGAAGAGGTCTCAATGAATATTCAGGGAATTGGTGAAAAGCTGTGGAACCTTATATCTCTTGGTGGTAGTTCAAATCCAGTTCAGTAGTCACTGAAAAAAACATTACTATTGCATGGCTGTTCTGTGGGCTACACAAAATAAGCTGGTGGTTTCAATCTAATTCTGAGTGGATAGGTATTTATATTAACATAGCTACCACTACAAGTGGCAGTATTTGGTGCTCTTGTTAGCAAGAGAAGATATATGGAGACTGAATTCCTGTCTCACTTCTTAATCTGGGTATGCAAATTGGTGTGGAAATGTGGGGGAACTTGCATAGCTGTGTCATTTTATCTGTAGGACAGGAACATAGAGGAGGGAAAGCAGAAGCCATTCGCTCTGTCACCATTTGTCAGCACATAGACATATGAAGTATGTACTAATTAAGCTCCATGATATGGAGCTATTCAGCCTGTGGAGTCTTCAAGTTTGGTTATCTGCATGAGTGAACTTGCAAGTTCTTTGAATTGCTGATGTTAAATCAGTGGCACTTACAAACTCTAACCACTCCAATCAAAGGCTTAAGATGTCCTCAATTAGATGCTACTGTTGGTATAATCTATTAGAACTCTGTACTACCTTAAATAATTTTTTTCATTAATAAGTTAGTATATGTCTAAAGCTATGTTATTGCTGGATGCCAGGTGAGAAGCCTCATACAGATATGCCAAATCAAGAAAAATTGGCCTCAAAGAATTAATGCAGTCATTAAACATCCTAATAGATTCTTCTACAGAACTATTATATCCTTGCCACCAACCAAGAGTACCCTTCTTATGGAGATAATGAATTTACAGCTATAAGATACACGATGTTTATGGAAAATTGAAGACTTGAGAGGCTATATTGATTAAAGTGTTGGAGAAAGAGCAGGCAGCATGTATATTCAATAGCCAATGAATCCACTGGCACAACAGATGTTGAGTTGGACAGCATTTGTAAAGCACTGTATTAACAGGCATGTTACTGTTGTACTGAGGTCTTATACTGTTTCAAGCAGAGTTATTCAGTGATATTCCCCAGAGCAGCACAAGCGGGCAGAACTCCACTGATTTAAACTAGTGGTGAGTGTTACACTGTACCCCAAAGCAACACCCTGAAACCCCCATATTAACCACTGCCATATAAAGATGTGTTTCATACAAAGTATGCCTTACAAGGTATCATTTTAAAGGTTTTGTTCTGTTGAACATTAATATCCTGTTGGATTGCATGTGTTATCATTGTATGGGAAGTTATGAAGTCCACCCACTTTCCTTTGTAGAAGTGGCAGACTGGGTAATAAACTTACACTGGTCAGGCTTCTGACCAGGGCACAGCTGTACAGCCCTGGGGTCCTAGGCTGGGATGCTGGGGGAATTGGCTGGAGCCGCTCCATTGTTGGTTCATGAGTAGCTAGGAGAAGCATCCATGTAACTCAGCTGGGTATGTCCCTGCCTGTGGATGTCTGTGTAAGTGCAGGTTTGCAGCTTGTCACAACATCACAGTGTGAGAGGGAGCACAGAGGGCTCAGTGGTACCCCAGTTCCAGGTTGCATCCCAGGAAATCCATGACAGTGAGATTGGGGCATGTTTTATTTGGCGCCAGGAAGTAATCACATGTGGAGATACATGCTTCATCTCATAGCCCAGTTCTTGCCTTAACAAGCGTGCACTGTTCACCTCCCACTTCCCTGACAGGAACTATGTCTCATCATTACTTGGTCCAATCAATAACTCCTCCCTTGGGGGTGAGGGTGGAGGGTGGAATATTTCCATAGACACTATTTTATTCATTTCAGAATTATTGAAATCAGCAACATTGGACTGCTCAGCTGTGAAGGAGGTGGACAATATAATCCACTCAAGACCAAAGTATGTCTTAAGAAAGCTTTGTAGTTAGTTTCTAGCAGTTACAGGATTTGAAGTTGCTCAGTATGATCTGGCAAAGAAAAAAAACGTTCAAGGAAAAGATTTAATATACTTCTACCACACACAGTCACAGAACCCCTTTCTCTTTTTTAGTGCCTATCAAATAAATGAACTTATGATTATATCCATTTATACTCCAGTCTGTTTCTTTACAGCTATTCCACATTTTTAATATAGATTTTTTTTAAATTAAGCACACATCATATGTACAGCATACTCCTAACAAATAATAAACCATCTAAGTTGCCTCAAATAGCTGAACTTGGTGCTCAAATTTCTGATCACAATTTTGAAAGGGTGCATTTATCAGAGCTGCTTGAATGCTTTATTGATCTCTGTACAGTAGACATACAAAGAAAATGAAATATTAGCCACTCAGAAGCTGGAATTGATTATCTTGAAGCATAATTATGCTTTTAAAAAGAGAGAATTTGGAAAACATACCTTGACTTCTGGTTTTTAATTGCAGAGGGGCATGTAACTAATAATGAGAGAAGTTGCTTTAAAAGTTATCACATTTTCATTCTAGTACTGCTAATAAAATAGTATTATTCACAAAATCAGATGGCCCTTTCCAGCACAGTACATCTATGGTATTGGTAATTATTGAAGGTCGTAGGTACTGGTTACACAACAGGTCTAACAGTTCAGGACACACACACACACACACACACACACACACACACACACACACACACAAAAAACCCCTTCACCTTAGCTAAGAAATATGGACAAGAAGAAAGTCCACTTTCTGGAAGTTCCTTGCTAGTTCACCTCACTCCAACTCTCACCACAGACCAATCCTTGCCCTCAACTTGAGTGGGGAGGTGAGCACACAATATATAGGGATTCCCATATTCTCTACAGTAGCACCTGAGTGTAGCCCTACACTGGAGAGAGGGGCAGCTCCTGCTAGAGTGGTATAATCCCACAAGATCAATGGCTTCAAGTTATCAAAAGCAGTGTAGAAGACTTGTGCCCCAGTTACTTGGGGAACAGGAGGTAGGATTCATTCCTTCTTCACTCAGTCATTTTTGCAGGGGATGCATGTGTCTGTGGGGGTGGGAGGCGGGGAAGGCTCCTATTCTATTCTCTAAAACAGGGCCACTGAGAAATGACAACTTCAGGCTGCACAGTCTTGCAAGATTCTCCCCTGGCTGATTGAAGTTTGGTCAGCTATAGAATTAGCTCCCCACCCGCCAACACTGAAGCATTAGGAAATACACATGGCTCATCCCCTTGTGGCATTTTGCTTTGTTTATATATGGCAATCAAGCTATTTTTAACAGTCCTTTAAATCCACTCTCTCAAAGCAATTGTAGTCAGCAATACTACTACACACAAGTACTTTGCTGGATTGGGGCCATTGTAGGGAAGAGAGCTGACCCGGTTTCCAACACAGTTGTCATTGTTCTTCTGCACTGTACATCACATTTCATCGAGTGGACAGGAGGGAGACATTCCTGTGTATGTTCAGTTAAGGGATCTCCTGTACACAAGGATAGGAAAGAAATCAAGGTTTCTATGATATACCAAAATAAGATGTTGTAGCTGACTACATGAGAGAATTCTTTATTTTTATTTCAAAGGTAAGTAAATTTATTTTCATTGCCACTGGGTATCTAAAAGGACATCTGGTGCGCCCAAATGCCAATGCAATCTGCCATGGCTCTTAGCAGAGACACATGAGCTGTCTCCTCCTGGGATGGCATGTGGTAAAGGGAAGTAAACTTATTTTCTAATTCACATTCTTTCCTATTCTGAATACAGCACACCAGTTAGTACATCTAATAAGAGTTCACTTAACTAGCCCATGGCAATTCTTATGTGCCATTTAATACCTATTTTGTGCAGTTGACTAGGATGGTAAAAGTTTAGTAAAAGAAGATTGCAAAGAGGTTAATTTACTATGTGCACAGCTCTGAACATTTTTAATAAATGATAACTACCAGATCAGGAAAATACAAGAATTAAAGTGAATATATACTTTTTAGACCATGCTTATTGAATTTATTTTTCAGTTTCTCCCAGGAGTAGAATAGCTTTGTGTCCTCTTGCCTTCAGCTAGAAAGTAAACAGAATTTGAAAAAAGTCTTTGTACAAGACCATTTTCCCTTGCACATCTCCATCTGTTTAAAATGGTGGCATATGAATCCTTCTTAAAAGAGCAAAGGATCTAGAAAAAACAGCTGAATGACAGGCCAAACCCAAGTTACTAGGCTTCAATTTTAGCACTACATCCTTGTGTCTGGTTTGTGGACATGCCAGTGTCATAACCTGCAAATAACTATCTGTCTGAAAGTCCTACCCAAACCTGTACCCAAACAGGTCAAAGGCACAAAACATACTTCAGAACCTTATAACACTGACTAGAAATGATCATGTTCTACAACCAGCATCACATTCGACCAGTGAAATCAATATTTGTCATGAGAAAACTTTGCTCTGCAACTAGCCAACTCTGTTTTCCTAGGTAAACTGGCACAAGTTACTAAGTAGGTAATGAATGCAATCATAGAGGGGAAATAGTGCTTCACATTACTCACCAGTGCCTACATAGGTGATCAAGGAGCAACATTAAAGGATGCGGAAACTGAACTCCCAAAAGTAATTGCATACAAGAAAGAATATGTATCAGAGGGGTAGCCGTGTTAGTCTGAATCTGTAAAAAGCAACAGAGGCTCCTGTGGCACCTTTAAGACTAACAGAAGTATTGGGAGCATAAGCTTTCGTGGGTAAGAACCTCACTTCTTCAGATGCAAGTAATGGAAATTTCCAGAGGCAGGTATAAATCAGTATGGAGATAACAAGGTTAGTTCAATCAGGGAGGGTGAGGTGCTCTGCTAGCAGTTGAGGTGTGAACACCAAGGGAGGAGAAACTGCTTCTGTAGTTGGATAGCCATTCACAGTCTTTGTTTAATCCTGATCTGATGGTGTCAAATTTGCAAATGAACAGGTTCTCAGCAGTTTCTCTTTGGAGTCTGGATCTGTCTCATTATTTTGAAATAAACATTAAGCCAAGTGTACTTTATTTCTTTTGTGTTTTCTTTCAACAGATTACAATTTACACTTAAGCCTGGTCTACACTATGACTTTAATTCGGATTTAGCAGTGTTAAATCAAATTAACCCTGCACCCATCCACACAACGAAGCCATTTATTTCGAAATAAAGGGCTCTTAAAATCAATTTCTGGACTCCACCACGACGAGCGGAGTAGCACCAAAATCGATATTGTCATTTCGAATTAGGGTTAGTGTGGCCGCAATTCGATGGTATTGGCGTCCGGGAGCTGTCCCACAGTGCACCATTGTGACCGCTCTAGACAGCAGTCTGAACTCGGATGCACTGGCCAGGTAGACAGGAAAAGCCCCGCGAACATTTGAATTTCATTTCCTGTTTGCCCAGCATGGAGAGCACAGGTGACCACAGATAGCTCATCAGCACAGGTAACCATGGAGGCCGATAATCGAAAAAGAGCACCAGCATGGACCGTACGGGAGGTACTGGATCTGATTGCTATATGGGGAGAGGATTCAGTGCTAGCAGAACTTCGTTCAAAAAGACGAAATGCCAAAACTTTTGAAAAAATCTCCAAGGGCATGATGGAGAGAGGCCACAATAGGGATTCAGATCAGTGCCGCGTGAAAGTCAAGGAGCTCAGACAAGCCTATCAAAAAACAAAGGAGGCAAATGGTCGCTCCGGGTCAGAGCCGCGGACATGCAGCTTCTATGCCGAGCTGCATGCAATTCTAGGGGGGCCGCCACCACTACCCCACCTCTGACCGTGGATTCTGAGGTGGGGATAATCTCATCAGCTACACCTGAGGATTCTGCGGATGGGGAAGAGGAGGAGGAGGAGGAGGAGGATGAGCTTGCGGAGAGCACACAGCACTCCATTCTCCCCAACAGCCAGGATCTTTTTCTCAGCCTAACTGAAGTACCCTCCCAACCCTCCCAAGCCAGTATCCAAGACCATGACCCCATGGAAGGGACCTCAGGTGAGTTTACCTTTTAAAATATAAAACTTGTTTTAAAAGCAAGCGTTTTTTAATGATTACTTTGCCCTGAGGATTTGGGATGCATTCGCGGCCAGTACAGCTACTGGAAAAGTCTGTTAACGTGTCTGGGGATGGAGCGGAAATCCTCCAGGGACATCTCCATGAAGCTCTCCTGCAGGTACTCCAAAAGCCTTGCCACAAGGTTTCTGGACAGTGCAGCCTTATTCCATCCTCCATGGTAGGACACTTGACCATGCCATGCTTGCAGCAAGTAATCTGGTATCATTGCATGACAAAGCCTGGCAGCATATGGTCCCGGTGTTTGCTGGCATTCAAGCAACATCCATTTTTTATCTTGCTGTGTAATCCTCAGGAGAGTGATATCGCTCATGGTAACCTGGTTGAAATACGGGAATTTAATTAAGGGGACAGAGGTGGCCGTTCCTACTGGGCTGTTTGCCTGTGGCTGAAAAGAAATCCTTCCCTGAAGTTAGCTAAGCGCAGGGGGGGTGGGAATTGGCCCTGAGCTTTTCGCGTTTGGCTAGCAGGGATCTTCCCTGTTACCAGCCACGTGGTGGGGGGAGGGGTACAGCGATCATCCCAGATAATTCATGGCGGGGTGGGGTGGGGTTGGTTAGTTTGGTTTCTGCAGGGATCTTCCCTGATACCAGCCACGCGCGGTGGGGGGAGGTATAAAGCGATGATTCCAGAGAACTAGATGGGGGGGGGGTTAGTTTGTTTTCTGCTGCTGAAGGTTAACAGGAAAACCGCAGCAGCCAACGGGCTTTGCTTGGTATGTAGGAAAGGAGGGCACAGAAGCCGAAAGACAATGGCTTACCATGGCCGCATGCAAGCCGAATTCTGTTGCCCGCACCTGCGTCTGTGATCTCTAACACCAAAGCCACAGACACTCAATATTAAGATGGAAAATGCGACCTTGTACTGAAATCACATGTGCTATGTAATGTGAATAGAGTTGTTCACCATGCAAGAGTATAAGCATTGTTCTGTAAAATGCATCATTTTAAAAACTTCTCTCCTTTTTTTCAACCCTTCCTCCAGCAGCTGGAAAGTTTTCAAGCCTCCCTCCTCTGTCCCAAAGGCTATCTCAGATAAGGCAGTGGAGAAAGAGGATGCGAGATGAGATGTTCACAGAAATAATGGAATGCACCTGCAATGAAAGAGCTCATTTGAATGAGTGGAAGGACATGGTATCTAAATTTAGGAAAGATGCCAGTGAACGTGAGGTCATGAGGGACGCTCGAGATGAGAGGTGGCAGGCTGCAACACTGGGGCTGCTGCGTGATCAAACGGACATGCTCCGGCGTCTGGTGGAGCTTCAGGAACGGCAGCAGGATAACAGACTGCCGCTGCAGCCGCTGTATAACTTCCCTCCCCCTCACCATGTTCCATATCCTCCTCACCCAGACGTGTAAGAATGCCGGGGGGAGGCTCCGTGCACCCTCCCACTCCATCCCAGTGGACAGCCCAACCAAAAGGCTGTCTTTATATTGAATTTTTTCAGTGGCCTTTTACTTTCCTCCTATCCTCTTCCCAAACCTCACCCAGATTACCTTGTCAGTTCTCTCCCTACGTTTATAATCAATTAATAAAGAATACATGACTTTTAAATGATAGTGACTTTATTTCCTTTGAAAGCAAGCTGGGGGAAGGGGAAGGGTGGGTTCCTTACAGAGAATGAGTCAATAAAGGGGGCGGGTTTTCATGAAGGAGAAACAAACAGAAATTTCATACTGTAGCTTGGCCAGTCATGAAACTGGTTTTCAAAGCTTCTCTGATGCACAGCGCTTCCTGGTGTGCTCTTCTAATCGCCCTGGTGTCTGGCTGCGCGTAATCAGCAGCCAGGTGATTTGCCTCAGCCTCCCATGCCGCCATAAAGGTCTCCCCCTTACTTTCACAGAGATTGTGGAGCACACAGCAAGCAGAAATAACAATGGGGATATTGGTTTGGCTGAGGTCTGAGCGAGTCAGTAACGATCGCCAGCGACCTTTTAAACGGCCAAATGCACATTCTACCACCATTCTGCACTTGCTCAGCCTGTAGTTGAACAGTTCCTGACTCCTGTCCAGGCTGCCTGTGTATGGCTTCATGAGCCATGGCATTGAGGGGTAGGCTGGGTCCCCAAGAATAACTATTGGCATTTCAACATCCACAACGGTTATTTTCTGGTCCAGGAAGTAAGTCCCTTGCTGCAGCCCTTTAAACAGAGTAGTGTTCCTGAAGACGCGAGCGTCATGAACCCTTCCCGGCCAGCCCATGTTGATGTTGGTGAAACGTCCCTTGTGATCCACAAGTGCTTGCAGCACCATTGGAAAGTACCCCTTGAGGTTTATGTACTGGGTACCCTGGTGCTCCGGTGCCAAGATAGGGATATGGGTTCCATCTATCGCCCCACCACAGTTAGGGAATCCCATTGCAGCAAAGCCATCCACTATGACCTGCACATTTCCCAGAGTCACTACCTTTCGTAGCAGCACCTCAGTGATTGCTTTGGCTACTTGCATCACAGCAGCCCCCACAGTAGATTTGCCCACTCCAAATTGATTCCCGACTGACCGGTAGCTGTCTGGCGTTGCAAGCTTCCACAGGCTATCGCCACTCGCTTCTCAACTGTGAGGGCTGCTCTCATCTTGGTATTCTGGCGCTTCAGGGCAGGGGAAAGCAAGTCACAAAGTTCCAAGAAAGTGCCCTTACGCATGCGAAAGTTTTGCAGCCACTGGGAATCGTCCTACACCAGGAACACTATGCGGTCCCACCAGTCTGTGCTTGTTTCCCGGGACCAGAATCAGCGTTCCACGGCTATAACCTGCCCCATTAACAGCACGATCTCCAAAGCACCAGGTCCCGCGGTTTGATAGAATTCCATGTCCATATTCTCATCACTCTCGCCGCCGCGCGGCCGTAGCCTACTCCTCGCCGCCTGGTTTTGCAGGTTCTGGTTCAGCATAAACTGCACGATAACGCGCGAGGTGTTTACAATGTTCATGACTGCGGTCTTGAGCTGAGCGGGCTCCATGCTTGCCGTGGTATGGCGTCTGCACTGTTCACCCAGGAAAAAGGCGTGAAATGGTTGTCTGCCGTTGCTTCCCTGGAGAGGGGGGAAGATATATCCAGAACCACCCGCGACAATGTTTTTGGCCGCATCAGGCATTGGGATCTCAACCCAGAATTCCAATGGGTGGAGGAGACTGCGGGAACTATGGGATAGCCTTGGGGTAGCTACCCACAGTGCAATGCTCCAGAAATCGATGCTAGCCCCGGTACATGGACGCACACCACCAAATTAATGTGCTTAGTGTGCATACATTCGACTTTATACAATCTGTTTCCAAAATGTGAATTATATAAATTCGGATTAATCCCGTAGTATAGACATACCCTGTGGTAATGATCAGGGCTCGCTTTGTAAATAAGGATTAAAAGTAATACCAGGTCACCTGACCCAGAACTGAATAATTTTGTTAAAACTCTTCTCCTCCCACAAATCTGAGAGCATCAGGCCAGGATGGCTTTTCCCTTGCAGTCAGAAGAAATCAGGGCCATGGAGGAAGTGAGTCTAGGCAAGACCCCCAGCCCCAGCCCTGATCTACTAATAGAATTCTATCACAGTCTTAAAGAAATTATGGCTCCTAAACTGTTGTAAATTTATGAAAATGCCTCAGAGAATGGTACATTACTTCCTACTATGAGGCAAGTCCTAATGACAGTTCTACTTAAACAAGGAAAGGATGTGTGAAAGTATAATAGTTATCAATTCATATCTTTAATCAATACTGACATAAAATACTTTCAAAAATATTGGCTAAGAGGTTTGAAAAAGTCCTGAGTGATATGGTTCACCCCAATCAAATGAGATTTATTAAAAAATGCATGGTTCAGATGTCAGTTGATTAATGCTCTGCATTCCATCAACATTCTAGACATTCCCATGCAAACATTTCACTGGATGCAGAGAAAGCCTTTGACACAGTGAATTGGCAATATCTGTTTCTTACCCCAGCTAAATTTGGGTTGGGAAATTCCTTTATTTCATGGATAAACATGTTATATTCTAATCCCAACTCTAATAGCCTAATAAATAGCAAATCATATCTCCTTCCCCCTGCCCCTCTGTGATCTGTTTCAGGAAACTAAATAGGGATGTCCCTGTCCCTCTCCTGTTGAATTTAGCATTAGAACCATTTGCAATACTAATTAGGACAATGGTTCTCAACCAGGAGTACATGTACCTCTGGGGGTACACAGAGGTCTTCCAGGGGTTCCATCAACTCATCTAGATATTTGCCTAGTTTTACAACAGGGTACATAAAAAGTGAAATCATTACAAACTAAAATTTCATGCAGACAATGACTTATTTGTATTTCTCTAAGTACTGCACACTGAAATGTAAGTACAATATTTATATTTCAATTGATTTATTATGGTAAAAATGAGAACATAAGCAATTTTTCAATAGTAGTATACTGTGACACTTTTGTACTTTGATGTCTGATTTTGTAAGCAGTTAGTTTTTAAGTGAGGTGTAACTTGGGGGTACACGACAAATCAGACTCCTGAAGGGGTACAGGAGTCTGGAAAAGCTGGGAGCCATTGAATTTGGGAACCCCAAAGTATTCAAGAGATGAAATCAAGGGTCTTAGGAGATTTAAAAAAATCCTTCTATATACAGACAACATCCTCCTATTTATTAAAAATCCAGATCAATCTGTTCCAAATATCTATTATTTTTTTTTTGCAGGATAACTTTGGCAAATTCTCTGGCTACAAGATATATTGGGATAACAGCGAAGCAGTAAGGATCTCATCGGATCTAGCTGGAAGTGGCTCTCCAATAGGGACATTTAGGTAGCAACAGACAAACCTGGGATATCTTGGCATCCTGTTCTCAAGGGAAATTAAAAAGCATAGACAAAGTTAACCTAGTCCCATTAATCATGCAGTTTAGCAAACTATTTAAATAGATGGCAGGTGCTACCTCTCCCCATGTGGAGAAAAATAAACTACTAAAATGAATGTACTTCTCAGAATCCTTTTCATTATGAATTCCTTCCCTATCTACATTCCTCACTTTTATTTTACCCCAAAAATCTAAAATTATGTTTAGGCCCTTCTTGTAGGGTAAACAAACCCAGAATCTCCTCATACAGATTACAGCTCCTTGTCAAAACAGGTGGTTTTAGATTTACTAAATTTTAAACTTTGCCATCAGGCAATAATTCTTAGCCAAGCAATGCAGTGACTCATTCCCTCATGCTGTAGAATCCTGGCTTGGCTCCAGCTGGAAGCAGAATTGGTTGCTCCTTTACCCTTTTTTCAATTGACTGCACTTGCATTACTACTAATTCCCTAAAGAACAATCACCAACTATTGTGGCAGCCAGAAATACTTAGTGTATGATGTTTACTAAATTCAAAAATATCCCCTTCTGTATGCCAAGACCTCTACCTGGGGTAACTCAAAACTCTGTATAGCAGACAATCCCATCATTTAGCCAGACTGGATTTCCTACTGTATACTTTTTCAAAGAGCTGAATAATTTTATGACAAATATACTGATTGTGGTTTATCAAATGTCATGTTTGAGGGTTTAAACTGATGTTTTGAAGGAATCAGGAAGGATTTTCCCACCATGTACAGCATTACACAACTTATTAGATGAATTTGGTTATGCTATTTTAATTTCTTTAGCTTTCCCTGAAGCATCTAGTTTGGGCCACAGCAAGACTGAGGAACCAACTATCCGAATCACGATTGCAAATCTAGCAACATTATGTGCACTGAAAGACACACATGAAATCATATAACTAATGGTGCAACACTTTATATGATCACTAATGAAAAATAAGAAGCTGAAGCAATGCCTGACTGCACACATTACTTTCCTCCATCCCATATTTGACTGACAAATATGCCTCTTATAGCCTTAAACTCCACAGGACAACCCCTCAAGAGTGACAAAAGTGACCTGAAAGCTGAGAATCAGAGGTGGTGTAAAATCTTCCAGTGGAAGTTTTCCATCAGAAAACATTGACTTGAATGAAGTGTTCTTAGGAACATATACCTTCTAATCAAAAATTGTCACAGGAAATTATTGAATTGTTTTATTTTCATAAGGTAAAAATATTATAATATAACAAAAGTCAAAACAATTAAAAAAAAAAAATTCAGACTATTTCATTTCTGGAAAAATTCTGAGATATTTACTTTGTCCTGATTCTGGATGAAACCATATTTCCAAACCTTGGACTTTCTAACCTAGAGAAATTTCATTTTTCAACTTGCTCTACTGCGAGCTCGCTCTGGTATGCACGAAAGGGGTGGTGGCAGGGAAATAATGAGATGGGGGGTGCTGAGGTGAGGGGTGGCAGGACTGAAGTTCAGAGAACTTTACTAATCTCTGATAAACACAATCCTCTCCAGAGGACTTTTCTAGCTGATAAAACTTAGAGCAGTTCTGTGAATGCTCTAATTTGCATGAAGGATCAGGTCAAGCCCCAAGTATCCTTCAGGTATGGGAGAAGTGGCAAAGGTGTTTTACAGCTACCTTTGCTTCCTCCACTACCTGCACTGAGCATAAGTTTAGCATCACTGAAGACTGAGCCCTAAGTGTTTAGTGTCAATAGAATTCTAAGCAAGGGAACAAATTACTGCAAAACATCTGCAAGGAGTTAAAACAAAACAAAAAAAACCAAAGCAGAAAACCACAAGCTCAGCCTTGTTACAAGAGATTCTCAGGGAAAGGAAGAACAAAACTAGCATTATGAGTCAATACACGTATACTTCTAGGGAATTACAGTAATACATTAGGTGGGGCTTTTTATTTATTTTTTAAAAAGTGACTAGGATTTATTTTGTGTAACCAGAAACAAACAGTGACTTTAAATGATTCTGTGCAAGTTAAAATAAATATTTTTAAAGGAATCTGAAAAGAACATTGTTTACTATTACCCTGTTCAGGGTGCAAAAATGTCTGCATTAGTCAAATTGCAGGATTGGTTTCTGGCACCAGGGAACACAAGGTTATAAGAGTTGTAGGAATCATATACCTGTAATGAAACATGTATAACTAACATCACCAAAACTGCAAGGAAAGTGTCTAGTCCAGCTTTCACTACAGAGTCTCAGACTCTGTAATGAGATATTCATGAACTCTTCTTACAACTTGAAAGTACATATATTATGCACAGTACAAGTGAAGAATGCTGCTGACAGACCATGAACACCAAATCGTAGCATTGCAAATGAAGAGCATGCATATGTTACTCAGTCACAGAATTATTTTTGGCACAGTCAAGCAGGTTAGCAGTTGTTGCTTGGGAGAGGTCCAGAACAACAGCATCCTCTTAACTGGAGGAAGTTAAGTAATTGTTCCAGTTATTAAAAGCTCAGAGGAATACTTTGTGCTAGGAGATTTTTATTTCATGAATTGCTTTGAAGATTAGAAATATGAAAACAGGGTCAACCTTGCAATTTGCAGGGATCCAAGCAGAGATGGGATATGTAGGGAATCGGTGGTCTGGCAAGAAAATAGCAAACCTGAGGAGTAGCCTCAAGAAATTGCTTGCATTTCAACCATCTGTTATGTACGGGTGTGGATACATTACCTGCTATTGATCCTCCCTCATAGGCCACCATGGTTCACTGAACTTCTGTTTTACAATTTTTATCCTTTCCATTTCATTAGCCACAGGTTAAGAATCATGATCTTCTGCCATTTGAGTGAAAAATTTCTTTGGCTCTAGCACATTCTTCACAAAGCCTTGGCCAGAGAACCTCTGCACAATTGCAGATTTAAATGTTTCCTGCTGCAAAGAGCTGTTGAGTAGATTGAGTATCTGGAACAACCGTTACAGCTTCATAGAAATACAGCCAAAGGCAAAACAAGACCAGCTTCACTAACTGTCAGGCAAGAGTGCTGAAAGCACAGGGGAAGGCTGCACTACTACATGTGAATAGGACCGATGTCCCAAGTAGTTAGTGAAAGCCAGCAGACAATTGCAGTGGCTACTAAGGACAGGTCATAAAATAATCAATTGTCTGATTTATACTCATGGAACTTGTCGCCTCAACTCACCAGTTGTCCCACCTCTAAACCCCTTTGACGTGATAGCCATTACCTTATCAAGCCACTAACCAACTTCATTGATAACTCGTATCTTATTTGTCTTTTTCACTCTGACGTCAGTCCTGGTTTTGGCATGGAGATGGAGTTAGTGGCAGATATCTTCAGGACTGGCAGAAGCCAAAATTTCTATGTGAGAGACCTTAAAACTATCAGCAGCTTTCAACACTTGATCATTTGCTGTGGACATTCTTGCAGGAACTAGGAGAGAGTCAGGCACAGCTTGCTCCTTGCTCACTCTCAGAGATCACACTAGTGGTGACAGGAAACTCCTTCTCTTTCTTGGAGGTTTCTGCAGGTCTCAAACTGATCAGCTTATTTAATGTATAATTCAAGGCTGCTGATGTTATGTGATGATACAGGCTACAGTGCCATCAATATGATAACAATACTCCACATCTTGTTCCTCTAGCATGGACAGTGTGACCATCCTGCAGTCCAAAGACCTGGAGTAAATAAGGACTTACTCAGTCTCAGCTTTGATAAGAGCAGAAGATGGAAGTATCTAGAGGAAGTAGTAGGAAATTTCACTTCACCTCATATTACGGGTCTGCCCTGCAATTGTTAAGGTGGTCCAAATTGCAGAATCCTTATTATAGACTTGTAACAGGGTTCCCTCACCTGTCATGAGCGCCCCTTTGGCCAAGTGTGTGTGCCTGCACTCTGTTTGTCCCTGCTTCAGGATAGAGCAGTGCCCCAGGGCTCCCTACCTGGTGACAATATCTTCACCCTCTTGGGCTTTCTGGCTGCAACTCTCCAGCTGGACCACTGAAGTTCAGTTCATTCTCTGCCTCAATGTCCAGGCCACTTCCCCCTAGTGGCTAATGGGGGATGGAAGGTGGGGATCCAGGCCCATCCCCTATTCCAGGTCCCAGCCCAGGGACCCTGTAGATAGTAGCCATCTGCTGTGCCCCTTGAACTATGCCACATGGCTTCTCTAATTCCCTGAGCCACTTCCCCATGGCCCCCATCTTCTCCCTTACCTCAGGCCTTGTCCTAATGGAGTCCCAGCAACCAGCTGAGGACTCCTTCTCACTCTCCCTGCCTTCTGGTAGCACTCCCCGGGGTCTGAGGTTCTGCAGCTCCATCAGCCATCCACACTCCTCCAGCACCAGCAGGGAACTATACTCCCTCTGGTCCTGAAGCTCTTCTTATACTAAGCTGTTGGGCCCTGATTGGCTGTGTCCCACACAGCCACTCTCGGCAGCTTGGAGGACCTTTTTGGGGGGCAGGGTGTGGCAGGGGCATGAGGCCTCCAGCAGGGGGCCTCAGAGGGTCTGGTATACTCCATCACAGGAATCCATTACTGATGGATGCCCAAATAGCAGCAGTGGCCAGAAATATCTTTTGACTTCAGCTGGTCAGAAGACTTCTCTCTCTCTCTCTTTCTCAATTATAGATTTAGGCACAAATAGGAATGCTTCTCTCATATTAAGACTGACTTACTGCTGTACTCTGGGTGAGATTTGGGGCCCACTGAAATCAGTAGCAAAACTTCCATTGACCTAGGGTCAGGCTTTCTCTTACTATACCTTGACCTGAGCTAGACGACCACTAACAAACTACAGGTGGTTCAGCAACATGTCTAATAAGTGTTGTAACTAATGAAGGGAAAGAATTCTATGGCCTGTGTAAGGAAGGACAGACTGATCTCAGTTGTCTTTTCTGGATTTACAATCTAGGAATGCCACACTACATTGGCTACCCCTCCAATTCCCAATGCTGTTTAAGGACCTAGCAATAATCTTCAAAAGCCTATACAGACTAAAATCCAGTTATCTCAAAGAGATAAGATATCCTAGAGAGAGCTTTCTTCACAACAGCTGCATTCTCTAAGTCTGAATCAACATGTGGCAACAGGTTAAGCTTAAACTTAGTTTGACTGATTTATCAGTCATATTAAAGTAGTGATGTATTGTGATATAAACAAAAGGCCTCCCAAAAGGAAATGTATATCCAGTCAACACCTGTTAACTTCTGTAAGTAGGCTTGCAGGCATACTACCTGAATAGAATTGTTAGAACTCATGGTGCCAATAGTGCTCACAGTCACTGAACATTTTGCATAGAAAGTGTTTATGAAAGGCTACAAAATTCAGGGGAATTTTCAACTTCCATCAATGAATGTGTATGTAAAATTTGGGGCGGCATATATCAACCCGCACAAAATGCTATTTATGCTTCCTCATTGAACATTTGGCTCTAAATGTTGTTTTCTAAATGTATTCACAGATCAAGCTCAGCACATACTTTGCCAGCTTAAGGTTTTTCAAACTATGCCACCAAAAGTGTCCAAGTCTGTTAGAAGGTCTGGCCATCTCTAGGTGTCAGAGGAAAATTCAATCTCCATTCTCACTTCATGGAGAAATCACATCCCTCAAAGCCAGAGAAAATAAGTTTGATGTGGGGAAGAACTACCTGGGAGGTTGGGAATGAATCTTTCCCCTCTAGGGGGAGTAAGCACATGGAGAAGCCTTGCATCATCCAGCAGCTACTAACAGTGGTAGTAATGGCTGTGGCTTGCTATGTTCTCAGGTATGTGTCATTCAGTTTGTGGATGGAATCCACAGTTGATATCCCATCCCCAACTTGACTTCATAATATCCCTCCTTGTTGTTACAGCGAGAATTGCCTCAACAGAATCCCAAGGCGCAGAGGCAGGGTTTGTGGGACCCCTGGGCCACAGCAAGTGGGGGCCCCTCCCCACTCCTTCTACCTGCAGTCCCTGCTGGTGCTCCTGCTGTGGAAATGGGGTTGGGGCTTGGGGCCTTGCCCTGCTCTGCACACCCAGTACTCTTGCTGGGGAGCAGGGTTGGGGCATGGAGGTGCCCATTTTTCCAGGGGCCCCCCCAATTGTCCAGGGCCCCTGGGAACAGGCCATTGTCCCAATGGCTAATCCACCACTGCACACAGGTGCCAAATGGAGCTGGACCACAAATGGAATAAATTTATTGTCCATATTTTTTTGCCTAAAATGTGTGCCTTTTTTCAACCAGCTCTAGTGTCAGTGCCACCCCTGCAGAGCTTCTGTGCAACTTGCCATCCCATTTAGTGGGATCATGAAAGTTATGCTGCTTATTGGGTTTTCTGGAGGGGAACAGTTTGGCCTCATAGTGGGTTTTTTGTTTCTCTGCTGAAACTTCCCTAAAGGCTGTGGAAATTATGAATTAGATTCACATTCTGATCACCCTGAAACAAATCTGCAACCAAACCATCTGAATGCAATCAGGGTCACAGAAAGGACGGGAGGAGAGGTTTTGATCACCTGAATGGAATCACCCACAACTTCCCTGTCCTTGACCCTGTGGATTCCTTTCTGTGTAGTTTGGGAAGGGGCAGCATAGGGTCAGTAAAGGGATGACTGGGGGGTCATTAAAAATGGTTTCTTCCAAAATCCTGCAGAAGAGCCAGTGGAAAGTAAATGCATTCACCCTGTTGCAGCCCCTCCATGCTATGGAAGCCTATACAGTATTTAAAAGGTCCAATGGCACCATGCTATCAAGGAGAGCCACAGGGTGCCCTGTAACCAGCACAGAGTCTCAATACTGTGGGCACTGGCTTCCTGTGGATCCCAGAGGAGTTTGGGACAGAACTGCTGCCCCTCACCCTGATGGAAAGAGTCAAGGAAAATCTGCAAGGGGCTTCTTGTAGAATTTTCCAACTTTCAGACCCAAGGGACATTTCCAAGAAAGGGGCTGATTTGAGCCCTGATGAGCAATTAAGATGATTCTTATCCACTATTTAAACTATACACATTGTTACATTCTGTCCTTCGATTCACATCAATAAATCCCCAAATCTCAGAGGGACTTATATTTATATGAGCAAGCAGGATGTGCTCCATGGTTAACAGCAACTGCTTATTGTGCCAAATCTTAAAGGAAATTCAGCGCTATTGTTTATTCCCGCATCCACTCCCCAGGATCCAAGTTAAACTACTCATTTCTGCAATAGCCAATAAAAAGGTACAACAGAAACTGCCATTACATTCTTGTAATGGCCTATTTCACTAACATTGTTAATTATTATTTTTTAATTAACAGATTTAGTGTAATAAAGAAGAAACACATGTTTTGTAACTGAGGGTGAAATTCACCTCCCTCTTTAAAGAGACAAATCAAACCTGTCCAGGGAACTAAGCAAGGTTAACGGGGTTAAATTCACTTTCCAAATCTGTCGACAGGCCATGAGGCCATAACATCTGCTTCTGCATCTCTACAACCCCCCATAGGGAGTTTATAGGCAATGGGACCTACATTTCTTCCATCCATTTCCAACAGCTCTATTACACAGCCTGTTGAAATACCCTTTCATTTCACTGAAAGGGATGTGGAGAAAATTGGTATGGCTGTTGCTCCCTCCACCATCATGTAGTGAAAAGGGCCTGTCCCAACTCTCCATACTTGTTTGAATGTTTCCATAGTAATTTAAGTTAACCAGTAACTCCTGATTCCTATTAATTGCTAAGGATCTTTTCCCAATGAATCCTGGATAAAATAGACAATTCATGTTCGACAACCTGCTTGTTTTAAGAGATCACCCTGATAATCCTTACACATGCTATGGGCCTGATTTGCCACTCTGTTACACCAGCACAAAAATGGAATGGAATTCTGCTCCCCCTTTACTAGAAGACCATCTCTATTAATTAACAGGTTTTAGTCAGTACCTTGCATCTTAACAGGACCATTAATTAAAACAACAAAACCTAAGGTTATGAGGCTATAACTGTTCTCATAAAAATAAGAGATTTTTTTGTCAATGGATGAGTAATGCAATCTGAAACATTTCCAGAGACAAGGTTTCTTTGCCAGGGATTCTTAATATACAAGACCCAGTTAAAGTAACACCACATTTATATATCTTTCATCCCAGAGTATCTGATCACTGTAGAAAACTTAGAACAAGAAATGAACCTGAGCTCACCCAAAGGCCAGAGAGAAGAAGCCACTCTATTAGAAAATATATAAATAAATAAAGCAAACCGGGGGTGGGTGGGGGGGGGTGGGAATCCTTCCATTGATTCACAGGGAAAAATTTCACTGACTTCAGTGCAAGTTACATGAAAGGGAACAATGGTAAAAAAAGGTGTCAACTCCTGGCTGTGGCCAAGCACACAGTGCAAATCAGGAGCAAGGAAGCCATCCGCAGCTCCCACTAGCCGGGAACGGTGAACCGCGGCCACTGGGAGCTGCGGGCGGCTGTGCCTTCGGACAGTCAATGTAAACAAACTGTCTCGTGGCCTGCCAGCAGATTACCCTGACGGGCTGCAGGTTGCCCACCACTGTGCTAAGGTCTTTTCAAGCCACCTCAATATTTCATTAATGTAAATTATATCCATCACATACACACACCAAGTGAAACTCCTAAAACCACCATCTGATGGATATAAAGCTGTATCTTCAGTTCAGGATGACAGCATAAAGCATAGGCCCAAACCTTGAGTAGTTTTATAGGTCACCTATATAGCACCTAAAGATGAAAATCACACGCACAGGTATAAACAAAACACACACTCCAATCATGGAACCAGCTCCCCAACTATGGAGTGACCCTCTAGAGGCCAGATATGCTAGCTCTCTGGCCACAGCATACCAGCTGATCTTGCTAATAAATTGTAATGCCCTTCAGCAAAGTACATAAGCATGTGCCTAACTTTAAGCATATGAGCAGTCCCATTGATTTCAAAGGAATACTTCATATGCTTAAAGTTAGGCATGTTCATTAAATATGTTGTCTAATATTTTGCCGAACACTTTTACTCAAAATTTACAAAACTATCAATCTATTTTATACTACGATTAATAATACCATAGTCTGTCCTGCATTCCTTGTGCACCCACTGAAGTCAATGGTATATTGGGGCATACAAGAAATTGGGGATTGTGCCCTCATTTCTTTTGGGACTGATTCTGAAATCACTCCATATGAAACCCACAGGACTCCTGGGTCCTTTATTTGTATTTGTTCTAATTTTCCTCACTGTGCTCCTTATAAAATAGCATATCCAGGCACTGTAGACTATATTTTGCTACATTTAGGCTTTCAAAATCCTTTCTTAAAAGTATTCCAAGTTCTAAAGAACAAAGTCTGCCCTCAGATATGCATGAACAGCTTTCATTGAAATAAAGCTGTATGTTGGTAACTAAGGGCAGAATAGGAGAGAGAGAGTGTGTGTGTGTGTGTGTGTGTGAGAAAGAGACATTCCAGTGTAAAAATACAGTGTTCCCAAAGTCCTGTAATTTATAACATTGTACCAGGTATAGTAAAATCTATCTGAATTGATTCACAAATAAATATGCTCATTGATTTAAAATACATCCTCCTTTTCATTTTGGAATATCGGGTTGGTGTTCCAAGGGGTTTTGCAGATAAATCATAATCTTTCCATATGACATTTTTAATAGATAGAAGATCGGAAGTGTGAACTGGGTACAATGAAAAATAAGACGGTGTTATCCATCAAACTTCAAGTTAGAAAATGGGAAGGTTAATATATAAAGTACTTGAGATTCATCTTTATGACCTTAGGTGAACTTCAGCATAAGCCTTTTTTACTACAACTTTGAGAGCTCAGAAAAATCGTCTAGGCAAAGTACCTTATAAAAATAAATCCCACTGTCCCAACCTCCCTTTCTAATGGACTGCAGCATGTTGCCCTCTTGTATTTGTTCCCTCTCTACTGACTCTCAATTTTCTGAAAATAACTGGAGTCTCCCGGGCAGTTCAGATAGCTGCAAGCCATAGGAGAGTTTAATTAAATGTCTATTATACTGAATCAGAAATGGGGACATGTGTGACAAGATTTTAAAATATATAGCTCTCACTGTACTACCTATGCCTCCTGACACTTAATCCCATGATTATGTTCTTTTTCTTTTCTATAAACGGAGTTTTAGTGCCTGTGAAAAATCACTCAAGGACCAGATACTGGCAGATACCATTCAGTACGAGGTCTACCCTATGACTAGTCCCATTGAAGTCAATGGGAACAGTTGGTAAGTAAGGTATTACTCAGCAGTCATGGGTAAGGATGTCGGGATCTGGTCCTGAACTAACAGAATTGGAAATCGAAGTCTTTTGTTGATGCACAAAAGAGTTACTGCGTGGACAGCAATGGTCCAATGCTCTCTTTACTGTCCATCAGCCATGTTATGAAAGGATCTATTCTAGAGTTGAGGGTGTAGTTCAATCTTTTTGGGCAGTCAATCTTTCTATAGAAAATGTAGAAATACTGCCAATTAGGAGGCTATTTATGGGTTGTGGACCTTGTTCACTGGAAATTGTGTGGCAAAGAGGGTAGAATTATTATTACATTGTAGGTACAAATATTGGGCCAGTTTTTCAGATGATGTAAATGAGCACATCTACATTGCCATCAATGGAGCTATGATGATTTTTATCAGTTGAAGATTTAGCTACTAAAATAAAGTCCCTGCTCAGAGGATATTACAATCTAATATATATAGATAGATAATACTATGGACAAAACTATCATGAAGGCGCCATGTCTATCTAGTGTGGTAACAAGAGAGGGAGAAAGGTGATGAAAGAACTTTGTTTTGATTTTGCATGCTAATTTTGGATTCCAGTCCATTGAGGTGTCATATCACCTTAACTTCTGGAGTATCTGTGTGCTTTTTGGGCAGAAGGTTTAGGTGGGGTTTTCGTTCAATGAATAATCCTGCCATGTGGGGCAAGTGTCTGTTCTCCAGCTCCTCCCACCCCGGCTCCCTTCCCCAAAATCTCAGGAGAACTGTGTGGTCATCACTCTAGGATTATCTGCAGCCCAGGGGGGGAGTGTGTCCTGCTTCTGCCACTATGCATCTCAGTTGGATTTTCTGGCCAAATTTGCTTCCCCTGCACATCACATAGCAGAGGGGGTTGGATGACCCATCACACTCTTCCTTCTCCAGCACAGAATTCTGCCCTGATCCTTGTTTTCACTTGAGTTCATGAGAATTTATTCACTAAAAAGCAATTGCACTCCAGTGATTCTTCCAACTGGCTGCTGCTTTTGTCAGTTTTAGCTGACTGCTGCAGCATAAGGTGCTAAGAAGGATGTTAGCACCAGGCTCTGCCACACTTAGATAAAGCAATCAGATGAATTCAGTATGCAAGAGCAAGTCAGGCCAAACACAAGCTTAATACATAAACAGTGCACTCAGAAGACAGAGCTTGTATGCTTGGGGGAGTTTGTTCAGAAGTGTTCAAATCTCAGACAAACATCTCACAGCAACTTTCATATTATGCACCATTGAAGTAATCTTGGGAACAAGTTTAACCATCGAGTTAGAGGGACTTCCCATCGTGAACAGGAAACCTCAGGCTGATGTGCAGTCCGCCAATTTGGCAGGAAAATTCCACTTTTTGAAAACTAGCTGTTCAACCAACCATTATGACAAATGGGGAATTTTTTAGTAGAAGTTTGGAGTCCATTTCTGTGCCCCCTTATCTTAGTCCTCTGGCATGATACACACAGCTTGTGCATTGCTCTGGGTGAAATCCTGACCCAAACGATGTCAGTGGCAAAGCTCATTGACTTTGAGAAGATCAGGGTTTTATGCTGTGTCTGTAGAATAGCAAGAGTAGACAGACGTGCAGTGGTGGTGCACCTAGATAAGATGGGCCTCTAGTATCAGTAGAGCCGCACCAATAAAATTTTGAATTGCTCCCCTTAGCAGCAAGCAAGGCACTGTATTTGGTGAGAATTTCCAATAACTTTTTAAAAGACAGTGGACATGAGAGAGAGACAGATTCCGCTAGCCTGCCTTTGTCCCTTCCCCACTGGACCTAGCAGTATCTATTCCAAAGCACTGGGCTCAGTGACCTCTGCTCCATCCTCTACATGGTGAACAGCAAGAGAGAGAAGGAACTCCCTGGAAGTGGCCAGGAGAGTCTCCAGCTTCTCAGGGCTCCTTTGCCAACACAGATAGCACCTTAGCTCAGAGTACAAGGTGTAGGCCAAAATCTGTCAGTGATTGCATCCTCCAACTAGACCCGAGGGCTGGATCTAGGGAACAGAGACCAGAAGCTTCCCTCCAACCTCCACAGGTGAACTCTCCCCTTTTTTATGCCAACAATCCTTTCCTCTCTGTCACCTTAACCACACTCAACTCCCCCCCACCAGTATACCCTAAAATAATTTGTGTTAATATAAATAAAACAAATGTGAAAAAAGGAAACCAAAGACACAAAACTAATATGACATGCACCTGTCATCAGCCTGGTCTCTTCACTATCATTTGTATCTCATCACCCCCTTCCCCAACATGTCATCTGTTTTTTTTTTCCTTTCTTTTTTGATGGTAAGTTCTTTGGGACAGGAATTGTATCTACCCATATGTTTATACAGTGTCCAGCACAAGAGGGCCCAATCCTGTTTGAGTTCTATTGCAGTGTAAATAAATATATAAAAATAATGCAAGCAAAGCCATTTCAAAAACAGCTTCCAAGAGAACAAGGTATTAGGAATTCTACAGAAATGGTAAAAATTACGAAGGGAAATTGTACATGCAAATATGGAGGGAAAAGGGATATGGAGAAAAGGAAAGGAGGCAAAGGGCCTAATTCTGTAGTGCAACTTCACTGAACTTCAATGAGACTTTTGTCTAGACCATAGAACTGGATCTATAACAAGCCTTGGCCATGCCTCTCAAAAGTAATTGCTGTTTTTGGTTGCCCAGGCCAACCTCAAACAGATAGTGCCTGGTTTTCAGAAGAGATGAGCGCACCATTCTACCTGAAGTCAGTGGGAGCCGTGGATACTCAGCGCCCTGAAAAATTCAGGCCCAAAGTCTCTCATATCGGGCATCCAAATTAGATATTACTTACATTGTGTCTTAAGATTTTTGTAGACTGTTTGGTGATAATATGTGTTATTGAAGGCCACATAAAATGGAGGCTGTCTACAGAGTGTGGTTGTGCAAAGTATGGGAATATGTGCTTTTGGGGGCCTGTCATTTCTCAATTGTTTACCCTATTTTTGATTACCAGAGCTATTGGAAGCTTTCTGGGGTAATGAGAACTTTGTCAAGGCAACAGAAAAGTCCTGTAATTTACTTGAAAACAAACTGAATATAAATCAGTTCGTATTTCAATGAGAAAGATACATTCCAGGTCATAATTTCTTTAGGGAAATTTAATTATGTCGGATTAGTTCTCTTATGCAGAAAGTTAAGATGTAAAAAGTAACTTTACAATCAATTGTATGTATTAGAAGAGCTATACCCCTTTGTGTTAGTAGTCCAATTTCATGATTACACTTGGAACTTCTCATTCACTACATTGTAAAAAAATATTTTTTTAAAACAAAAATTAAATTCATAGGCCAAATTTAACAACCCCAGAATTAGGCTCCTAGTAACCTGATTTCAGGGGTGCTGACCACCTGCAACTCCCACTGGGAGCTGGCTTGTATTTGCTCACTTAAGCAGTGAGGCACTGCCTACAGTGCTATTTATACCTGTACTAGGGGGGCGTGCAGCATCTGTATTCTACACACCACCGTTTACGTGTAGACATACCCTAAGAGGTTACACCAGTTTAATTCTGGCACAGCCCGGGGTCAATATTCTGAAAGATATACTACTTTATTCCAGCAGAGGAACTTACCCCATTTCTCCACACAGCAGTCCCAATATAGTTGCACTGTCTCTCTGAAAGAATTTGACCAATCTGTGTGCTTGGGTATGCTGTCCATAAAATGTGGCTTACTCCTGCATATTTAACCCACTATTTCAGTGCATTATACATCCTCCTCAAGTGGCTAGTCCACAGAGGATAACAGCATTCTGCTGCCAGATAATGTCACAAAATGCTTTAGCGCCAGTGGAAGAGGTCTGCAGAGCAGTGCTGGAGATCTCTGGGTTCAAGCAGGCTGATGACCCATACAGCTGCACATGACAGAAGGTGTACTTTTTCTTTTTATAATAAACTAAGATGTTGCATACAAAAATATGTTAAGATTTTTGTAATAAAGTTGCAAATTCAACCATGGAAATGTTAAGTGCCAGAAATAAGATGGCTTATTCAACCCCTTTGTGCAAAGGGGTTAATATGCAGTCTTTAATTAAATGAAAACCTATGCATTTTTAATGTTTTTTGGTGGACAAGGCTAAGATATAACTGTTGTGATTCTAATCTCAGATATTAGAAATGCTTAATAATTTAGATGCTCTATGTTACTACTTTAAACTCTGTCACTATACTAAATGTTAATACCATAAACATTCAAACTCATTAAGCTAAAGTAACCCTAATGTATTCAGAATTTAATTCTTTGGGAAATTGATAGAGTGGTTGAATTGCCTTTTTGCCAGAGGCTGATGAGCAGAAAAATTAGAGATAATTTCTTCATAATCAGCATAGTGTTTGATTGACAAGAAGATACTGTCTTCATGCAAAAAGATACAAAAAAGTCATACTTTATAAAAAAAACTTTATAAAGTATATTTTGGGTGTCTGGCTACCAGGGCCTAAATGGTCACTTCCCAGTAACAAGCAGGTTGGCCTCAATAAATGACAACTGACTCTATTTAATATGACCAGGAATTATAGGACTAGATCCTCAGCAAGACCCCATAAACCTGGGAGGAGGTTTAAACTAATGAGAGGGGGAGTGCAGGGACAACCCTCTCCCTTTGGCTGGAAGCCTATAGAGGATGAGGAGGAGGAACCTACCCCTACATTCTTAGATATGCATTCTCCCTTTCTCCCTTTCTCCCGGGCTGTCTTTTCCACTACCAGTCCTAACAGTAGGCCCACCTGGTGGGAAAGGTAGAGGACGGGCATTTAGACCTTAGGTTGGCTTCACATTCATATTTTAGGTCACATAAGTCAATAGTTAGATTATATTAGTTGCTTTTTTTCCTAATCAAACAAGTCCCAGTAAGATGGATCAGAGGGCAGAGGGTGAGGTGATTAGAGGTCCAAGTTAATTTGTTTTATCAAATCACATGGATTTTATACAAACATGCTTCCTTTTTAATGTATTTGTACATCGGATGTGCAGAAACATTCTTCTGCTGGTTTTGCTGATATAATTGCCTGGTGAGCTACTCATTTATACTCTAGTTATTGAAAAAAAATTGTTTTGTCAAACCTGTAGACAGCTCTCATACATTTATAATTCAAGACCCTAGGGTATTGATTCAACATGTGACATAGCTCACCTGACTGGTCACACTTCTGAAGTGCTATCAGGTAGCAAAGACTTTTATACACTTTTGACTTGAACCATATTCAAACTGTTACATAAAAGCACACGTTTTTATATTCACATGCAAAGTCTGTGAGCCAGACAGTTACCACATACATTTCATAAATAAAAATCAGATTATTTCCCCCCTAAATCTCCTGTATTCCAAGGTTCATTATGATTACCAGGCATGCTATTAAATGTGAAATGTTGGAATACCTCAGGAAACTATGTCTTTGGGAAGGGAGCAGTATTTGAAATTTGAATCAAGGTCTTGTTCCATAACCCTCAAAAGCAATCATTGACCTAAACAGACATCTACTTCAGTCTCTACAGTCCAGAGAGATTTAATTTTTTTATTCAGAGAAGATGTCAGTAAGAAACTAAACAATTTGATTTTCTGTGCACATATACAGCCATAGGAAATATCCTGGATACTGTGGCCAGTTAATAAGTGTATGTGCTTAAATCCATCTATAGTCAGCAAAGCACTTTAGTACCTGCTTAAAATCAAGCTTGTGTTCCATCTTAAATTTGTATGATTTTGTGCCAGGACACTGGGATACTTTCTATATAAATCAACTCCACTAACATCATCTCCAGTCCTGCACTCTTCACTTGGACATTGGAATCAGTGGGACAGATTGAGAATCCTTTTCTCAGATTAGTGAGCAGCTACTCAAACAAGCCGTAGTGCTGAAGTCAATGGGATTGCTATTGGGAGTAACTGTTTGTCAGTGTGAATTAAGAGTTTGCAGTCTGGTCCAATATGAGCTTTACTTGAATAAGAGGTGGTTGAATAATAATAAAAAGGCCAGATTCTGACACTTACTCCTGTTGAATTTTACCCCATAAGTGATTGCACTAAGGTCAATGGGACCACTTATGGAGAATAGTGCTAAAGCATATGTAATGATATCAGAATTTGGCCCAGAATATACACATGCCAGAGAATTTTAAAATACTGCAATATTTGTCAAATAAATTAAGTATGATGACTATATTCTTCATTTATTAGCCCAGTTTTTAGAGGTGCAGTTAATTAAAAAAAACATTTGTCACAAAAATTTAAAAAAGATCAAAATTCACCATAAATTATTTGACCGACTGTAAAAAGGATTGTAGGAAAGAGCAAAACCACTTCTGTTAAACTTTGATGCCTTCTCTTCTTCGTGTGTATATGTTAACCTTCACTGATCATTTGTGGAAGATTTGATTTAGACAATTCTATGGATTTCACATTTTTCATTTTTTGCTTTCTTACTTTTTCCTTTAATAAAAACTTTGCTTTGGATTTGCAATCTCTATTGCTTACACTTTGCTCCTGTTGATTATTTCAAGTTTGGCTTAAGAATCTCGATAACAATATATTATGAAGTTACAATAGATCTGGCCTACATAGGTCAGATTTTCAAAGTGAGACACACTCACAGACATACATATATGTTTTGTGAGACAAAGTGATGTACACAAATATTCATTATGACTGCAGATGGCATTTTGAATCATATAATCATAGAAACGTGGGACCGGGAAGGGACCTCGACTGGCCATCTAGTCCAGTCCCCTGCACCAAGGCAGGACTAAGTATTATCTTTCTTACCAAGAATAGAGGCAAATGTTTGATTTGCACACTCACCAGATTTTTGTATGCACCAGTTTAAGTGAGTGTAAATATATGCAAACAAATACACACACCTAGCATGCATGCTCCTACTTAAAAAACAAAACAAACAACAACTGGCCCCTAAACAGTAGTAAGCAAGAATACTATCTGAATTCTGAAAGAAATTGGCTTTGCTCAAATGCCCTCATAAAAAAATGAGAAGTAAATAATACAAAAAATTATATAGAAGCAGACTTCTCTCTAAAAATATCTTTTTCAATTATCTTAGTGAAGTGTCAGTGGGTCTTTATTAGGAGTTGCATATATATTGAGAGGAACACAGACCTCAGGGCATGAGATCTTGATATTCCCTGTCCCCTGTTCAATATTAACCATAGTTTTCTAAATGAAAAAGTGACAAATTATGGTATCTGCATGAAGGCCATTGCATTAACTCCTGTTAGCACAGATGAGAACATATGCCATTGTTGTAATTATAGAAATCAAAACAGTGAATTCAACAGGTGAACTATTTTCATATATATTTATACCAGAGCAGTAAACATTACGTACACAACTTATTTTGTAAAAGGAAATCTGACAACAAAGTGTTAAACTAAGTTTGTATTTTATAGACTTGTGTATGAACCTCTTTTTAAAAAAAACATGATGTGCTACTATGAAGCCAGTGTGACATTGTGCAGTCTATATGTTTTTATAAAAACATCATAAAAAATAAATATAATGTAACTGAAATAGTTTTATAAAAATATAATAAGTGAATATAATGTAACGAATATGCTTTATGCAAAAGGTGTCTTGTAAGGTATTATTACAAAGCTTATAATTTACTGAGTGTGATTATTCTATTTGTATAAATGTACCACTTTTGTATTTAAAACTAGAAATATGAAATATAACTTTGAGGGCTTATTGTAATTATGCAAAGTGTGGGCTATTAATAGTGGTTTGGAATTTTAATGACTTCCATTAACCAGGACCATTGTTTTCAGATGGCTGTGTTTACCTGTTAGTTTTATGTGTGTGCTAGCAAGTGGGTAATAAAGTCTTGCAGTGACATGTGATCATGTCACCTGACCTGGAATCCATCTTTAACCTGGTGCTTTTCCAGTCCGGGGGAGGGGAGGGAGGGTGGAAACCCAGAGGGACAAAGGGTTTCCGCCTTATGCAAAAAATATATAAAGAGGTGAAAGAGAACAAGGGGGGAGAGGAGCCATTATGAAGAATCCGCTAGCTATCACCTGAGCTGCAACAAGAGCCGTACCAGGGGAAAGAATTGTGCCCAGGCCTGGAAGGTGTCCAGTCTGAGAAAAAGCTTACTGAAGCATCTTTGAGGGTGAGATTATTTGTGTTTAGTTTAATTAGACATAGATTTGCGCATTTTATTTTATTTTATTTGGTGACATACTTTGTTCTGTCTGTTACTACTTGGAACCACTTAAATCCTACTTTTTGTATTTAATAAAATTACTTTCTACTTAGTAATTAACTCAGAGTATGTATTAATACCTGGGGGAGCAAACAACAGTGCATATCTCTCTATTAGTGTTATAAAGGGCGAACAATTTATACGTTTACCCTGTATAAGCTTTATGCAGGGTAAAATGGATTTATTTGGGTTTAGCCCCCATTGGGAGTTGGGCAGCTGAGTGCTAAAGACAAACACACTTCTGTGAGCTGTTTTCAGGTAAACTTGCAGCTTTGGGGCAAGTTATTCAGACCCTGGGTCTGTGCTGGAGCAGACGGGAATGTCTGGCTCAGCAAGACAGGGTGCTGGCGTCCTGAGCTGGCAGGGAAAACAGAAACAGGGGTAGTCTTGGTACATCAGGTCACAGCTCCAAAGGGGGTTTCTGTGATCCAACCCCTCACAGCTGGATTATGTAATTTGTGACCACATAACTTTTCAAAATTAAATAAATGTAGAGTCATTAATGAAAATATGATGTATGATAGCAATTTAACAGGAACACAAAAGTGTGTGTTTGAGTATTTATGTGCTATCCCTTATTGCTTACTAGGAAGTGATTACACAGTGATCTCATTACTGGTGAATTTTTAAATTTATTTATAGGTTTTAAGACATCAGCTTTGCCAGGAAATACAGCGATTTTAATTAGCACTGCACAGCCATGGAGCTTCTCTGTCTTTAATCTCCCTAAAATTTGGAGGCCTCATTCTCTAATTTCAAACAGGCTCATGAGCCCAGCAATCCCAATTTCTTCTTACAGGACATCTGCAATGAAAGCTAACCCCTGACAGCCTGTTTGTAGCTTTCTGGCCACACTGCTGTTCTCTCTCCCAGTTGACTGCCTGTTGTAAACCCCCTTTCAAGATTAGTTCTTATCCAACTAGAACTAACTGTACTGGGGTTTATGCCAAGAATCTATGATTCCACTATTCCAAGTGCCTGTTCTTCTTGCACGCGGAGCGAATTAAGGGCCACCTGCCGCCGAAATGCCACCAAAGATCTGGACTGCCGCCGGGTGAGTACAAGCGCCGCAGCTCCCCCGCTTTGCCCCAGGCCCCCTGAATCCTCTGGGCGGCCCTGCTCCTGGATGCACAAGGGAGGAGACCATTAGGTGTCTTTTTGTTCTGTGTTTGTACAGCACCTAGCACAGTGGGATCCTGGTCCATGACTAGTGCTCTGAGGCCCAATGGTAATACAAATAATAAACAACAGACACTAGGATAATCAAACACTGCCAAGGTAAACTTGGAGGTTTTGTTTTTATTTTTCTCTTTTCAAAGTTCATGTCATTCCTTATGCACATGAATTAAATTTGTCAAAAAATAATAAACGTCCTTGATCACTTTTCCTGAGGGAAGATTCAGTGTGATTTGCCTAATGCTCAGACAGGGTTTCATCCTACAAGATGCTGAGCCTGGATAAGAGTGCAGAGCACCCTCAATTCTCCCTAAAGCCAGTGGTAGTGGAGAGAACCCATCAACTCACAGGGGGAGTTGCTCAGCACTTTGAAGGATTGTCCTGATAACCAATATAATACAACCATGTCGTGTGTTTTAATAATAGAAATAAGAGTGGAGTGGTGTCAGGGCCAGGGCATAGGCAGCCTGACCCAGTTATTAGGAATCAGGAGCCAATTACGAGGAATCAGGCCAAACTGGAATGCCAGGAGATCAGACTCAAGAAACAAACCAGAAGGCAGTTATCGGCAATCGGTTATGGAATCAGACCATGTCAGGATACCAGGAGATCAGCATTAGGCAACAGAACCAGAGGACAGGAACCAGGTACCAACAGTCAGACTAAGTCAGATTACCTGGAGATCACAATCAGAAGACAACAGGTAAGCAGTCCATGGTAGGTAGAGCCCAATTCTATTTCCTGTTCCCTCCTCTGGCTTAAATAAATAGGGGCTGTGACCCAATCAGGAGCCTTTGAATTCTCCCTATCAGAGCATAGAGGTGCTCCCTATCAGAGCATAAAGGGCTTGTGCTCCTTTTGGGCATTGTGGACCTCAGTCTCAGCTGTTAGCTGCCAGGTGGAAGATTGGCGTGTGATGACTCCCAGACCTGGGCTCAAGACTTGTGGGGCCTATTGACTGTTGAGATACACACTGCCAAGAGGTACTATTTATAATAGTGAAAAAAGTATTTAATAATTAAAATATTCTTCTTTTAATATACTCCATTGAAGTGGGTGAAATCTTCTGTATCCCTCAAGTTAACATCAATGGATCACTTGGTTCAAAGAAAAGTGTATCTTCATCAGAGTTAAGAAGCTTCTTTTAAAAGCATTTTGTAAATACATCTGGCATCTTCAATCTGAGTGCTCACTCTCTTAACATCTATTAGCATGAAAAGCAGTCCAAAACACATACATGAAACAAACTCCTGTTAAAATATGTTAATAAAAACATTATTATTCCTAAAATCACTCAGAACATCCTATTTTTTTTTCAAACGGGCTATACAGAATTACCATAGAGGAGAGGGTTGAAGAGTATAAAGCTGATGGCAGCCCTTTTTTGTCCAGCACCCCCAAAGGCAAAGTAAATCAAATTCATCACTGAGTGCTTTATGGTAGCATCACCCCTTATCTCCAATGTGACATCACTTAACAGATTAGGTAATGTATGCTGGGTGAACCTCAAAAGATTTGAGCACTCTGTGTACTTTAAAAGACATACAAAGTCCCCAAAGCATATCCAAATCTCTCTGGTTTGGGCATCTCCCAAGATTGGGAATTTTCATTACGTTTCTGATTGTATCCAGTTTCAGCTGGACTGGAAATACCATGTAAATAGTTCCTCTGTCATAGTGCTGCTGCTGCCACTGCTGGAGAACCAAAGTTAACCAAATATTTTCAAATCTCTAAAGAGGCTTTTGACCTTTATGTTTAAAATTTTTGTTTTATTTTATCTGAGGCCATTTGTCTGTCATGACATACAGCAAATGTTATCAGATACTGCATTGTACCAGATTCTAATCTTATGTACAACACTGAAAACCAGTAGTAGAAGTCAACGGAATTACAGTAATATAAGTGAGATCACAGTCATGTCCATTGACTTTCAATAGGACTTCCAGACATGAAAATACAATAGGATTGTGATCAGGTTAGCAATATAATATCGTAGGGTTTCAAGTTTACCCCTCCCATTTTGCTCAGTCTTGTAGATGAGGTTTCTAAATGGAGGGGCAGGGGCATGGGGGAGGAAGTCTAAGAGGACAGAAATTCCTTCATAGACAGGCTCTCACTTAAAGAACAGCAGGCACAGGAGGACAATAAAAACTGTTCAAAGACAGCTCCCCCCATTTACATTCAAAGTCCAAAATTGTCCCCACAGAGAAATTACAAATATGCCAGTGAATACTGGAATTACCATATGTTGTGAATATACTACAAGTGCCTAGTGGCATTATTCAGTAATGAGTATCATTTTTAGAAGGCTTCATAAATATTTCTTTGAAACTACCATAAACACTTGCTCATATACAGGCAAGCAGAATTGAATATTTGTCCTGTCATGACTGAGTTACGTCAATGTCCTCCTAGTAAAGTTCTCATGCTAGCTGGATTAATATAATCACAATGTGATTAATACAGTATGTCCAGGTGGTGCCACAATCAGAATCACAATCAGAATCATTGTCTAAAATACAGGTTTTGCATTGTGCAGCAGAGACACACACCCATGCAACTACTTTTATGGAGTTTCACTCAAAATTTGAGTCCTTTCTGCATTATATTACTCAAGAATATTGAGAGATAAAATACAACAGCCTTAGGATAACAGATCTAGAAGACAGATGCACTTTGAAGTCTATTGAAAATGTTGCACCACGGTGGCACATATTCAAATTTCCCACTTAGTTAAATGAGAAACAGCACAAAGAAAATATGGAAACACTTTGTACTCACAGGTTTCAGAGTAGCAGCTGTGTTAGTCTGTATCTGCAAAAAGAACAGGAGTACTTGTGGCACCTTAGAGACTAACAAATTTATTAGAGCATAAGCTTTCGTGGACTACAGCCCACTTCTTCGGATGCATTGACAGGCATACGAGAGTCTAAGCCACTGGCTAATGTAATTTCATTCCAAATGGTTTCTGTGGATTTGTTCCTGCACCATTTATGTCAATGGATGTTTATCAACTGACTTGAATGGAAGCAGGATCAAGACTTTTAAGCAGACCTAGATCCAGGGGTAAAAAACATGACACAGGAAATTCGGGTCACTTCAAACATAAGTTTGAATGTGCATGTACAAATGCCTTGTCTGGCTTTTTGTAACTGACCTGACAACTTTTTTTTTGGATTTTGGTGTACCCTAGCATAATACTGAAATATTCAGGTCTTACTTTTGGGCCCGGGGAATCAAAAGGATGTTGGAAAAGTTCTTTGTCTTTAGAGCAGTGGTCCCCAAACTTGTTCCGCCACTTGTGCAGGGAAAGCCCCTGGCGGGCCGGGCCGGTTTGTTTACCTGCCACATCCGCAGGTTCGGCCGATCGCGGCTCCCAGTGGCCACAGTTCGCTGTTCCAGGCCAGTACGTCCCTCGGCCCACGCCACTTCCAGTAGCTCCCATTGGCCTGGAGCAGCAAACTGCGGCCACTGGGAACCGTGATTGGCTGAACCTGCGGACGCAGCAGGTAAACAAACCAGCCCGGTCTGCCTGGGGCTTTCCCTGCACAAGCGGCAGAACAAGTTTGGGAATCACTGCTTTAGAGGATATTTTTCAGCTGAAGAAGAATGCTATGTCCTTTCTGTGGTGGAGAAAATAAAGACAATAAATGTTATTACACACCAATTCTTGTTGTGTTAAGTATTATTGTTTGTAAATCCTGAGCATCATAGTGATGCAATATATCCAGAGAGATGGAGAGGTGCTAAATAGCATTCCTTAGTTTCCCCTTTGAAGTCTGGAATACCTAGAGAATGAGGCTTCTTATAGCTGAGAAAAATTGTGAACTTTGATCTTGGGTTTGTGGGAAATGTAGTGTAGAAACTAGTGCTTGTGATTTGTTAAGTTAAAGTGTGCTTTACTAGGGAAAACAGAGTATTACAGGGTGCTGCTAGGTTGTCTGTAGAAGGAAAGTAGCCTTAATCCCACACAAAAGAAGGGAAATCTTCTCTCTATTTTTAAAAGCAAACCATCCCACTCCATTGTTAATTCATTTGTGCTACAAACAGGCCAGACAACCTAGCACAAATAAGTTAACAATGGAGTGGGATGGTTTGCTTTTAAAAATAGAGAGAAGATTTCCCTTCTTTTGTGTGGGATTAAGGCTACTTTCCTTCTACAGTCTAAATTCCCTCTAAATTGCATGGCCGTGCAGCCACACAGCAAACTATCAAGGGCTGCGCAGGCATGCAGGGGGGAGAGGCGCTTCTCCCCCAGCCCTGGAGCTGCTGCAGCTAGGGAGAGGTGCCTCTCCCCTGGTCCCGGGCTGCTGTGGTGAGAGAGGGCTGGGGGGGGAGGGAAGGGAGTCCTCTCTCCCCACTGCAGCCTCGGGGCAGCCTGCAATCCAAACCCCTCATCCCCGTCCCAGAGCCTGCACCCCCAGCCAGAGCCCTCACCACCAGCCCCACACACCTCAAATCTCTGACCTAGCCCTGAGTGCCCTCCCACACTCCAAACCCCTCGGCACCACCCCCCAACCACACATCACCTCCATATTGTTGCACATATCAAAATTTATTCCGCGCATAGATGTAAAAAATTAGATGGAACATCATTGCCTACAGTCATCTGCAAGCTGTTTCTCTTCATTCTACTTAGCATGTGAAATGGTGCAGAGAGAGAAAGCAGCTCCTCCCCTTCCCTGGAGGAGGTGCAGCATTCATTCACCCCATCTTGCAGCTCCAGTACTGCTGGCCAGTTTGGGAGGAAGGGTCAGCAGTGGCCTGCACTTTTCTCTATGGCCACAGTTGTAGGGTTAGCAGTCCCCTTTCTGGTCTACCTGACAGCAACTGCCTCAGGTGCTCAACCTGTTGTCCCTAACCAGTCTTGGGGTAAAATCTCATGATTCTTCCACTCTTAGACTGAGTGAAATCACAAATCACATTGTTCTATTGAACACAGGTGATGATGGCATGAAAAAAAGATCACTACCAATGTCAAATGTGAGTCTGTCAAAGTAGGATTAAGAACCAGCCAAAAGAAAATGAGTCATGATAGTTGAAAGAGAAGTCAGTAATGAGAGTACATATGTGACTGATAGCAATGAGTGCAGCATAATTAACAGCTTTGAATGTCTTGGAAGCACAATCACTGTTCATGGACAACTCCATAATAGAGTGAAAGCAAGAATCGGAAAGTAAGTGGAGCTTTTTCAATACTGGTAAATAACTGGGAAAAATAAGGAGATCCTCACAAGAACAGGAAACTTAATTCCATCAGAGATATTTGAGGAGAATACTTGGTGTCTACTGGTGGCATAAAGTGACCAACACTGATGTGTAACAAAGGACTGGTCAAAAGACTGTGTAGACAATGATTCAAGAAAGAAGGCTGAAGGGTTTTGGACATGTTGTACAGATGTCAAAAATGTGTTCTTAGACAAGCCCTTGAATGGTTACCCACCTGGTGGAAGATGGAAAAGTGGAGGATAACAGATGACACATACGAAAACTATTGAGAACGATGCTGCTGTCACAGAAAGAGACTGTGATGGAGCAAGAAATGTGGCATTAGACAATCAGACGTGGAAACACTGGGTTTCCTCATGTGTCACAAGGCTTCTGATCTAATCATGAGAGTGGGCGAGAGCCATTAAGGCTACTCACTCTGCTATCACCTCTTAACCACCTTTAAGGGTAAGCTCTTAGACAACTATTAGAGAGGGGTTAGGATCTGCTACTCAGTCAGAGCCTAAGGTGAAATACCCACCATCATTTATGGTACAGACCACCACACAAGTGACAGATCCGGACACCGTATCAGTAATTATTAAAGAGCACCTGCAACATTGTCACAACTATGCTTTTATGTAATGCAGGTGATGGCACTAAGTTTACATCATCTAGGTTCAGGGAAACACAAAGACAGTGCTTGTGCCCAGCTCCACAAGAGGGGCACAATGAAGTAGGAAGACTCCTCAAACCCTCCTTGTACACAGGAGGAGCCAGTCTCGCCTTTCTAGTCTGCCCTAGAGCTACTATGTAAGTAAACAAACTAATGCATGCTTCTCAATTAGCCTTTGTAATGTACAGGCACTCTCAGCTCCTCAGGTGTTAGAAAAACATTTGACACAAGAGACACAGTTGTTAATTCACAAGCAGAGGCCAGGTCACTAATGCACAGGGGACATACATTTGAAATCTATCTTGTTTTTATATTGCTGTATCACAAGGTCACACCTAAATTACATATTGAAGATTCATCTGTAAGCTAGTGAGCACTCTAGATCTATTAAATCTGTTTGGGGCAGCTTTTCATATTCATTTTTAAGACCAGAACAGGAGTGGATTTTAATACAGCCCTAACTTATAACATTTGATAGACTACTGCAACAGTTCTTCAAAAACTTGTCAATTTGGTTGAGGGAATGAAAAGGTGCTGCCTCAGAGTTATTCACAGAACTAAGTACAGGAGCATTTTGGTAATATGAGTGCAGTGGTAACCTTATCTAATTGCAAGGCAGTACTGGAAGGTGTGAGGCCAAATCAGAATTTAACCACAATGCAATTCAAATTCTGATTTATCTAGTTTACTTACTGCACATTTTTCAAATGTAATGACCTAGAGTTAGGTACTTACATTGATATTTAGGAATCTCACTTTTGAGTTAAGTGATTAAAATAGATATTTAGGAGCATCAATATGGATTTAAGCTATTTTTAGGTGCCCAAGTTTGAAAATTAGTCCTGTTCCGATAATATGAAAAGTGTCCAGACTAGAACTAGTCAAACTACTCATTACCATGATAGTTCCTTTGATGGACAGTTAATCATTCCCAAACTGATCAGCTGTATTTGTTGTTCATAAAACCCTGAATAGTTTATGAGAACAATTTTTCAGATAGTAGGTTATCAAACCATAGTTCACTTTGTGTATTTGCTTCTGATCTTAATCACATTGTATTGTTTCTGCTTCCTGATTGGATGACTGAATATTTTTAAATAGAAAAATAAAAAAATAGTGAATAATGCACTTTCTGTTAAAAAACAAATTGAATAAACCATCCCAGCTATTGCAAATATTTTCCAAATACTTTGGAGCTGTCTGAACAGATGTGGCTAAAAATAAAATGACTATGAACTAGAATGAGCTGAAGTTAGCACTCTTATTCATGAAATAGTATTGGTTCAGAATTTTTTTATTATTAAATTATTTAACAGCTCTAATATAGCCAGATACCACAGATTTCTCGGTAGCAAAATCTTTCCTCTTCTCTTTAACACAGAGATTTATTTTCTATTGTACATATGGCTACTTGAGGTATTGTTGAACTCAAAAGCAAGCAAACAAAACTACAGCCTTGTTTTAGGACTTTAGATTTTTACTATATTTCATTCTTATAGAAAGAGCATTTTTACAACCCAAGTGCCACATGTTAACTCCTACTTGTGAAAGCAAAATTGCAATATGTATGGTAATATTTTATCTAGCAGTGACAAGGCCAGGCACTTTGCTGACTAATATAGTAGTGGGGTTTTTAGAGTTGATTATCCCAATTTATTTTCTGTGCAACAAGATGAAGAAAAACACTTTCCCCCCATGCAAAATACTTTTTTCTTTGCCTTTGCAGGGGCACCAATATTTCATCTGAATTCACCTTGCCATACCCAATAAGTATGAAACAATCTGCTGTTATCAAATATGAAATCTTGGGAAGGATTCACAATGGCAAATTATAACAATATTTTTTAAAAGTCAGACATGAGCTTAATAGTGTAAGACCAGGGGTAAATGCAGATTTTCCATGTGAGCTAATTCAAGCTGCTTGCTAATGAGAATATGTAGATCAACATCTGTCAAAGCTTTGGTGGGCTGACATGTTTGGTTCTATATTTATTTGCTATACACTTTCATTTACCCTAGCGATTCAGGGGACTCTGTGTGATATTTCTGGGATTCTCCCATTGATTGTATAGACCCACTCAGAAAGTTTTCTCTTCACGTGTGAAGTATGAAAGCACTAACAGTTTAGCTTTCCAGAGTGAAGTCCTGGCCCCATTGACGTCAATGGGAGTTTGCCAAGATCTGAGCAACAGAGTTCAACGTTAACATGTAAAAACCGTGAGCCAGATCCTCAGCTTCTCCATATTGTTGTAGCTTTATTGCCTTCACCGGAGATATGCCAATTTACACTCGCTGGAGATCTGGCCTGGTGTCTTAATTTATTTCAATCATTTGTGTCAAGATATGGCACAGCACATGTTGCAGTAATTTTATATGCTCATTTGCTGTCACTGCATGCCAAGTCAAAACTGGAGGAGTTCTACCTTACCAAAAATGTTCAAAAACATATTAAGAAAGGGAAAAATCTCAAGAAAGTATAATGAATATTAATAGTGTTTTTTCTATCCCTTTGCATCTAAGTACTGATCCTGCAACACTGAAGTCAGCGGGGATTTTGTTGTTGGTTTTAAAATGATGAGGATTAGGCCCATAAAAACTAGCAGTTTCTACATTTATCTATTATATGTGCAAATAAACTCACAAGACAGCTATAAAATTGTTCTTTATTATAAAATATTGTATAGACATAATATGATTTTAAAAACTGGCTTTCACAATTGCAAAAGAAAAAAAGGAACACATTCAGGAAAGATTTCTGAAGAAAAAAGGGTTCATTTCTATAAAGTATCTATATAAGTGTTTTCAGAAAGTCCTCTCAATTGTGTATAGTTAATAGACGATCAGAAATGGCCTTATTAAAGCTTGATTGTTAAGTTACTTAAAAGACTCCTTGAGTTATATATGGCACAAGCCAAAAATGTTTAGCAAGAGTTCATGTTTTGATTGTGTTAGGGCACTTAGTACAGCTCAAGCTGGGAAGAAAAAAAAAAACAATCCCAGAAAACTGAAGCATAACTCCTATTCTTTCCAGTGACTGGTCACAATTTTTCAGAGAGAAAACTTAAAGGGAAACTTTCAAGGCTGCTGGATTCAAAATGTTACTGTTTTGTCTTACTTTTATAAACTGCACAGAACTCAGAGGATGGGTCAGATCCTCAGCTACTGTTAACTGTCAAAGCTTCACTGATTTATGCAGAGTTATGCACCAGCTTAGGATCTGGTCCTGGGTATTTTTCCCAATGAAAATTTTTCACTGCTGATTTTATCAACTAAGGCCCCAAGTCAGTAAACCATCCTGATTCAACAAATCACTCCAGCACATGTTAAACTTAACCATGTGCTTAAATCCCATTGATTTTAGTGGGGTTTAAGAACATGTCTAATTTTAAGCAAGAGCTTAAGTCTTTTGCTGAACTGGGACCAGAAAAAAGCCAAGCTCACACAAGTAGTTTATGAGAGAGTTTAGAATAGAACTAGATCTCCTGACTCTCGGTCCTGAAGTTTCCACAAGAACATCCTTCTCCTCTAGTCACTAACAATGAACCTTATTTAGTATGTCTTTAGACACATCAAAATCTGTTATATTTGAGTCCAGGGTAAATGTTTTCCTAATGAAACTCAAAAATAGTTTCTTCAAATGGAAATTCCAACACACCTTTATTAAAAGCAGTACTGGCATGTAGCTAAAATTGCACACACATAGCATTGCATTCATTAGACACATCCACAATATTGGGTTATAAAAAATAAGCCTATTTGCAACAACAAAAAAAGAAATAAAATCAGAGACTCAAAGTGTATATGTTAGTTATTTCTCCATAGATAATAGCAATGGAAGAAAGATAAATTCCACACATATACAAATGAGAGCACTTGTGTGCTTCTTACTCACAGTTTTGACTCAGCAATACAACAAAGTGCTGAACTGCACACTTCATTGACTGCAACACTGCCAGATGACTTTTGGCCATGACCACCTGTCATAAATTATTGCATCATCACTTTGTTTAATCAATGATAAAACAGCTGAAGTGTGTTTTATTTTAAATCTTCTAAAGTGTATCACTTTATCTGTGGTGGCCAAGCAAAATCTCTGTGTAACTCAGCCGGTACCCTGAGCACCATTTAATGAATTTTTAAATATATTTGCAATCATAGTTTTTATTAAAATGTACACTAGAGTGCTTATAAGAAAATACCTGATTATCAGTGTTCATTTATGAAATGCCTATTAAAATGAGAATATCTTTTGACCAATAATTGCCTTCAAAAATGTCATTTAGCCACCTTGTATGTCTCTTCTGTGTCAAAGTTATAAAATATATCTATTAGAAATGGAAAAGGTACAGAAAAGGGCAACAAAAATGATTAAAAGCATGGAAATGCTTCCATATGAGGAGAGATTAAGAAGAAGGTGAAAGTGTTATTTAGCCCTTTACATAACACAAGAACCAGGGGGCAGATTTAATACAAATAAAAGAAAGTTCTGCTTCACATAACATACAGCCAACCTGGGGAACTTGTTGCCAGGGGATGTTGTGAAGGCCAAAATTTTATCCGGGTTCAAAAAAGAATTAGATATGTTCATGGAGGATAGATCCATCAATGGCTATTAGCCAACATGGTCAAGAATGCAACTCCATGGTCTGGGTTCCCCTAAGTCTCTGACTGCCAGATGCTGGGACTGGACAATAGGAGATGGATCACTTGATGATTGCCCTGCTCTATTCATTCCCTTTGAAGCATCTGACATTAGCCATTGTCAGAAGACAAGATACTGGACTAGATGGACCATTGTTCAGACCCAAAAATGCCATTCTTATATTTTGAAGGTAATTATCCTGTTACGATAGGCTGCTTTTCCAGTGTCTGAGCTTGGTGCTTGGATGAGAGCTAGATGCTGAAAACTCAGTCCAGAGAAGACAAAGATGTTGCTGGTGAACTAAAATTATATGTGCAGTTATAGTCAAAGAGGGATGCCCATTTTTTGTTACCATGATTCACAAAGTAATAGTCCTATTGATCGTCTCATCATCAACAATGACCAATGTTCTGGAAATCTTTGCTTGCCAAGTAGTTTGTGACCTTTCCTACTGGATGAGCTTCTCTCAATAGTTACCAATGAATCTGTCACTCACACATTGGATTCACTCTGTCACCAAGCAGAGAATACAGCTGCCTGCTTCAATCCGGCAAGCAGACACAACCATGCACAGATCCTCTTGCAGGATTGATATCTTAGAGGTGTTTCATGCTAATAAAGAACAAGGTCTGGCTGGAAAACAACAATCCTGCTTTGGAAAAAAAACAAAAAACGGCAATTATGAAAATCAATTTTGTTCTGATGCAGAATGAAAGTGAGACTCTTTGAAAATTTCCTAAAATAACTAGTGAGAAAGGCCCACCCACACCAGAAAAGTGGTGTGGGAGTCACAAGTTAGCCAGAATGGGCACTTGAACCTAGGCCTCAACTATCTGAGGTGGGTTTCTTAGCCAGTAGGCCGTTGGTTATTCTGGGTATATTTACTTCCTTCAGAAGCCTTTCTAAAGAAAGTTTAATCAAATGCCTTTTATGATTTGGCCCTGTGTACATTAGACACCACCTATCTCCTAGGAGCTAAGATCACCTGGGATGCTCAAGCTAACAATCCCGAGTACACAATGGGATCAGGAGAAGGTCTTGTCAGTGGAAGGCTCTCTGGAATTTGGTCATTCATGCCTCCGCTCAATAAACCCACAAATCTTATTTCACAACGTCTCTACAGTATTTATTCAGGCGTTTGCTGTGAAGGTTGGTTAAGTAGAGTGATTTTTTTTCTATTTTGTTTGTGGGTTATTAAATGTCATTTTTGATCATTGAACTAATGTATTTTTAAATGTTACTGTTAGTGTGCTTAATGAGGCTGTAATAGAGAAATAAAATATGTATATAATGCCTTCAGGAGGGTCCTATTTTCTTTAATAGTCATAAACCCCATACAATGAATGATGATGAAATGTCATATTTTTAAAACAGTCCCAGAAATCTAAGCTTCAGCCTGCCTTTTCCCAAGTTCCAGTTCTTTTATGGAAATATTGTTGTGAATATTTCTTTCAGAAATGACTGTAATTAAAGGGGCATCATGAAGTTAAAATTTTGTCTCAAATTTAGATATTGTTAAAAAATAAAATTTCACAAAACCTAAAGACCTAATGAAAAAGGTTTCCATCAATTTGTTAAATACAAAGGAAAAAAGGTGAAAAACTGAAATTAACTAGAAATTGACTAAGAAACAGAAGTGAAACTTGCTACTCTATTGTCATGTCAAGGATGAGAAAAATGCAAAATTAAAGAAACAGCATAAGCAGTGAAAAGTAAACTAGGCTTAATTTTTTCTTAAAATAAAGTACTGCAAATTTTTACTTTTATCAGAGTCTCTCTAGAATTGTTTATTAGTTCAGATTTGTGTCCTTTAGGCAAAATGCCTACAACATTTGTAGGCCTTCTACCTATTTCCTCATATCCCTGCAGTTTTCTGCACCTGTTCAGCCCAATTATACAGTTGACTTGCTACTGTGAGCCAGAAGACACTTGGAAGGTACTTTAGCAAGCAACTTGCAGGCGCACCCACCTCCCCATGTTTATTCATAAAAAAAACAATGCAATTCTGTCTAGCCTTGCAAGCAGAAAAGAATTTAAACACCAAAATATACTGTACCTTAAAAGAGGGCTCAACTCCATACATCTCAAGGGGGGCTCAGATTTAGGTAAGAATGAAAGGTTGCAATAAAAATAAATATATGATTGCATAAACTTTCGGCTCCACAGAACTGGAATTTGTTGTATCATGTACTAAATACAAAGAACAAAAACTTGTGTTTTCACTAATCTCCTATACCTCAAAAACCAATGAGGCCCTGTCTTTACCAGCACAAAAGGTGTGTATTTCAGTCATATTAGCTCAGCTGAGCTCGTGTAGCATGACTGAAAAGTCCTGTTAAAACACAGGCCTAGCCCTCTTGAACTGCTCCCTCCTAGGCTAAAACACAGATAGCAAACACCTTCAGACCTGTTAGCTGGGTTAACACTAGCACAGGCTAACATGATTTACAAAACATTTTTTTGCCTGTCCAAACAAGCCAGAGATCAGTAGGATGTGAAACAAACAAGCCCCTTTAGTATAATGGTGTAAATCTGCATTACCCTCATAGGTAAGAGTTTTCACTAATACACTCTTATTTATAATCAATCCATTTTCCCTCTCCAATGGGCTAAAAGGTGGTGTTCTGCAAATTGCACTCTGCCCATCTACACCCACAAAATTGGGCACTCAACCACACTGATCCTCATCTCTTCACTGTCTTTTCAGACTTCGTTATGGTACAACTAAAAAAAAATAAAAGATTACTTAAAGCAACATTAAGGACATGACCATCACAGAAGTAGGTGATTTCACATATCATATACAATGCCTCAATAATAATGATATATATGTTTATAATTGAACCATTCATTCAGAGGACCTGATTGAGAATCGCATGCCAGTCATAACTCTGAATTTCTTTGCACTTACGGATATGTACCAGATTTTTAGTGTACACCCACTGCTGCTATTGTCAAGTGAAACTTTATTTCTGATCCCACATGCACCAGCCTGAAAATGCGTCCCTTAACACTGTATTAACCATAGAATCATAGGACTGGAAGGGACCTCGAAAGATCATCTAGTCCAATCCCCTGCATTCATGGCAGGACTACGTATTATGTAGACCATCCCTGACAGGTCATCTAACCTGCTCTTAAAAATCTCCAATGATGGAGATTCCACAAACTCCCTATGCAATTTAGTCCAGTGTTTAACCACCCTGACAGTTACGAAGTTTTTCCTAATGTCCAACCTAAACCTCCCTCGCCACAATTTAAGCCCGTTGCTTCTTTTCCTATCCTCAGAGGTTAAGAAAAACATTTTTTTTTCCTCCTCCTTGTAACAACCTTTTATGTGCTTGAACTGTTATCATGTCCCTTCTCGGTCTTTTCTTTTCCGGACTAAACAAACTCATTTTTTTTCAGTCTTCCCTCATAGGTCCTGTTTTCTAGACCTTTAATCATTTTTGTTGCTCTTTCTGGAATTTCTCCAATTGGCCTAATCAGCACGGAGTAGAGCGGAAGAATTACTTCTCATGTCTTGCTTACAACACTCCTGCTAATACATCCCAGAATGATGTTTGCTTTTTTTTGCAACAGTGTTACACTGTTGACTCATATTTAGCTTGTGATCCACTATGACCCCCAGATCCCTTTCCACAGTACTCCTTCCTAGGCAGTCATTTCCCATTTTGTATGTGTGCAACTAATTATTCCTTCCTAAATGGAGTACTTTGCATTTGTCCTTATTGAATTTCATCTTATTTACTTCAGACCATTTCTCCAATTTGTCCAGATCATTTTGAGTTTTAATCCTATCATCCAAAGCACTTGCAACCCCTCCCAGCTTGGTATCATCTGCTAACTTTATAAGTGGGCTCTCTATGCCATTATCTAAATTATCGATGAAGATATTGAACAGAACCAGGCCCAGAACGGATCCCTGTGGGACCCCACTCGTTATGCCCTTCCAGCATGACTGTGAACCACTGATAACTATTCTCTGGGACCGGTTTTCCAACCAGTTATGCACCCACCTTATAGTAGCTCCATCTAGGTTGTATCTAGTTTGTGTATGAGAAGGTCATGCGAGACTGTATCGAAAGCTTTACTAAAGTCAAGATATACCACGTCTACTGTTCCCCCCCCATCCACAAGGCTTGTTACCCTGTCAAAGAAAGCTATCAGGTTGGTTTGACATGATTTGATCTTGACCAGTGGTTCTCAAACTTTTGTACTGGTGACCCCTTTCACATAACAAGCCTCTGAGTGCGACCGCCCCTCCCCTTATACATTAAAAACATTGAATATATTTAACACCATTATAAATGCTGGAGGCAAAGCAGGGTTTGGGGTGGAGGCTGACAGCACATGACCCCCCATGTAATAACCTCACAACCCCCTGATGGGTCCTGACCCCAGTTCAAGAACTCCTGATCTTGACAAATCCACGCTGTTACTTATCACCTTATTATCTTCTAGATGTTTGCAAATTAATTGCTCAATTATTTGCTCCATCACCTTTCTAGGTATAGAAATTAAGCTGACTTCTCTGTAATTCCCTGGGTTGTCCTTATTTCCCTTTTTATAGATTGGCACTATATTTGCCCTTTTCTAGTGTGACGATGCGGTTCTGGCAGGACCCAACTGAGAGTGCCAATTCAGGACAAATTGCTTCAACAGGGCAGTTACAGCCCAAGGCTGGGGTTTTTCCACCTCTAAGGCAAACCAAACCAGCCAGACTAAGAGGACTTCAGTCTCACCCCACTGGCTAACCACAAGCCTCACAAGCAATTTCCTAGACACTCCAGTTTCCCAGTATCACCACCAGTGCCATTTGTTATGGGGACAAATGGTTATGAAAACCAATAGCCCAGTAAAAGAAAAAAGGTTCTCCTGATCACAAAGGACCAAGCTTCAGATCCAGGTCAATATACAAATTAGCTCTTACCCACAAATCACGCTGTTGCCAATCCTTTAGAATCTAAAATCTAAGGGTTTATTCATAAAAGGGAAAAAGATATAGATGAGAGCTAGAATTGGTTACATGGAATCAATTACATACAGTAATGGCAAAGTTCTTGGTTCAGGCTTGTAGCAGAGACAGAATAAACTGCAGGTTCAAATCAAGTCTCTGGAACATCCCCAGCTGGGATGGGTCATCAGTCCTTTGTTTAGAGCTTCATTGTAACAAAATCCCTCCAGAGGTAAGAAGCAGGATTTAAGACAAAATGGAGATGAGACATCAGCCTTATATAGTCTTTTCCAGGTGTAAGAACACCTCTTTGTTCTTACTGTGGAAAATTACAGCAAAATGGAGTGTGGAGTCACATGGGCCAGTTCCTGCATACTTTGCTGAGTCTCAAGGCATATTTGCCTTCTCTCAATGGGTCCATTGTATAGCTGATGGTCCTTAATGGGCCATCAAGCAGGCTAAGCAGAGCTAACACCAGCTTGTCTGGGATGTCACCCAGAAGCACAGCATAAGTTTGAAATACAGACAGTATAGAGCCAATATTCATAACTTCAACTACAAAATTGATACACACATCTAGACAGCATAATCATAACCAGCAAACCATAACCTTGTCTTAGACACCGCATTTGACCCCCTTTATACAAGATTTGGGTGCCACTACAGGACCTTGGTTGCAACAATGATCTATATGGGCCCAGATTATATCAATAACGTCACATCTAGTCTTCTTGAATCTCTCTGGTCTTCCATGACTTTCCAAAGATAATAACTAATGGCTCAGATATCTCCTCAGTCAGCTTCTGGAGGATTCTAGGATGCATTTCATCAGGCCCTGGAGACTTGAAGACATCTAATTTGTCTAAGTAATTCTTAACTTGTTTTTTCCCTATTTTAGCCTCTGATCCTACCTCATTTTCACTGGCATTCACTATGATAGACGTCCAATCACCTTGATGAAAACCAAAAGTCATTAAGCACCTCTGCCATTTCCACATTTTCTGTTATTGTTCCCTCCACCCGCTCATTGAGTAACGGGCCTACCCTGTCCTTGCTCTTCCTCTTGCTTCTAATGTATTTGTAGAATTTTTTCTTGTTACCTTTTATGTCTCTAGCTAGTTTAGGATTACCATATTTCAGCAAGCAAAAAAGAGGACGGGAGGAGCCCCGCCCCCGTCCTGCCCTAGCCCCGCCCCTGCCCCTCCCACTTCCCACCCCCCTCAGAACCCCCAACCCTCCCCCCATTCCTTGTCCCCTGACTGCCCCCTCCTGGGACCCCTGCCCCTAACTGCCCCCCAGGACTCCACCCCTTACCTAAGCCTCCCTGCCTCTTGTCCCCTGACTGCCTCCTCCTGAGACCCTCCCCCCATCCTAACTGGCCCCCTAGAACCCTACCTGTACCCTGATTGCCCCAACCCTTATCCACACCCCCACCCCCAGACAGACCCCTGGGACTCCCACGCCCCATCCAACCACTCCCCACCCCCTGACAGCCCCCCCCCAGAACTCCTGACCCATCTAAACCCCTCTGCTCCCTGTCCCCTGACTGCTCCGATCCCTCTCCCCACCCCTGCCCCCTGACAGCACCCCCCAGAACTCCCAACCCCCCCCGCTCCTTGTCCCCTGACTGCCCCCTCCTGGGACCCCTGCTCCTAACTGCCCTCCAGAACCCCACCCCCTACCTAAGCCTCCCTGTTCCTTGTCCCCTAACTGCCCCCTCCTAAGACCCCCCCCAAACTGCCCCCCAGGACCCTACCCCCTACCTGTACCCTGACTGCCCAAAACCTTCTCCACCCCCCCCAAAAGCCCCCCCCGAACTCCCGACCCCCCCCCGTCTCTTGACTGCCCCCTCCAAAATCTCCCTGCCCCTTCTCCTGCCCCCTGGCCCCCTTACCCTGCCGCTCAGAACATGGTGTTGGGCTCTGTGCGGAGCCGGACACGTGGCTGCACTCCCCAGCACTACACACAACCCGGTCCCTGCCCCTGCACAGTGCTGCCGGAGCGGGGCGCTGGGCTGCAGGGGAGGAGGAGCTGCCGAGCCCCGATGCAAATGGCCCAGCAGGCCGGCCGGCTCAGAATGCAGGGAGGGAGGGGTGGGGGGAGGAGGAGCTCTACAGCTGCTCCGGAGTTCAGCCCGGCAAGCTGCGAGGGAAGGGCTCTGGCTGCCAGAGCCCCATGCGAGCGGCTGACTTTCCTGCAGCCCTCCCAGCCGCGCCTTGCTCTGCATGGGGGGGAAATCCCGGACATTTTTAGTGATTTACAAGTTCCCCCCCCCGGACGCTATTTTTAACACAAAAAGGAGGACATGTCCGGGTAAATCCGGACGAATGGTAACCCTAAGCTAGTTTGATTTCGTTTTGTGCTTTGGCCTTTCTAATTTTGTCCCTACATACTTGTGTTATTTGTTCATATTCATCCTTTGTAATTTGACCTAGTTTCCACTTTTTGTAGGACTCTTTTTTTCTATTTTTAGATCATTGAAGATCTCCTGGTTAAGCCAGGGTGGTCTCTTGCCATACTTACTATCTTTCCTATGCAGTGGGTTAGTTTGCTCTTGTGCCCTTAATAATGTCTCTTTGAAAAACTGCCAAATGTCTTCAATTGTTTTTCCCCTTAGACTTTCTTCCCATGGGATCTTACCTACCAACTCCCAGAGTTTGCTAAAGTCTGCCTTCTTGAAATCCATTGTCTCTGTTTTGTTGTTCTCCCTCCTATCACTCTTTAGAATCATAAACTTTACCATGTCTTGATCACTTTCACCCAAGCTGCCTTCCACTTTCAAATTCTCAACCAGTTCCTCCTTATTTGTCAAAATCAAATCTAGAACAGCTTCTCCCCTAGTAGCTTTCTGACAAAATAAATGTCTCCAATACATTCCAAGAACTTGTTGGATAATCTGTGCCCTGCTGTGTTATTTTCCTAACAGATGTATGTGTAGTTGAAGTCCCTCATCACCACCAAGTCCTGTGCTTTGGATGATTTTGTCAGTTGTTTAAAGAAAGCCCCATCCACCTCTTCTTCCGGGTTAGGTGGTCTGTAGTAGACCCCTACCATGACATCACCCTTGTTTTGTATCCCTTTTATCCTTACCCAGAGACGTTCAACAAGTCTGTCCTCTATTTCCAACTCAACCTCAGTCCAAGTGTATACATTTTTAATATATAAGGCAACACCTCCTCCCTTTTTTCCCTGCCTGTCCTTCCTGAGCAAGCTGTACCCTTCTATACCAATATTCCAGTCATGCATATTATCCCACCAAGAGTCTGTGATATCAACTATGTCATAGTTGTGTTTGTTTATTAGCATTTCGAGTTCTTCCTGCTTATTCCCCATATTCCTCGCATTAGCATACAGATATCTAAGATGCGGATTTGATTCCCCATTCCCAATTCGGTCTTCTCTCTCCTTTATCCCTGCTATAACAGCCCATGCTCCCCCCAAATTCCAACCCTTCTCCCTGGTCTCCATGTTTTTGACTTACCTGTGGGCTTTGATCACCTGCCTCCTTCAAACCTAGTTTAAAGCCCTCCTCACTAGATTAGCCAGTCTGTATCCAAATATGCTTTTCCCCTTCCTTGATAGGTGGACCCCATCTCTGTTTAGCAGTCCTTATTCCTGGATCAGCATCCTGTGGTCAAGGAAACTGAAGCCCTCCTGGCAACACCATCTTCGCAGCCAGGCATTCATCTCCAGGAGGCATCTGTCTCTGCCTGGGCCCCTGCCCTTGACCAGAACAATCGAAGAGAACACCACCTGCGCTCCCAACTCCTTCACCATTACTCCCAGAGCTCTATAGTCACTTCTGATCTGCTGAGGATCATACCTTACAGTATCATTAGTGCCCACATAGATGAGTAGCATAGGGTAGTAGTCAGAGGGCGGATGATCCTCGACAATCCCTCCATAACGTTTCAGTTACAGGCCCCTGGTAGACAGCATACCTCCCAGGATTGCATGTCAGGGCGACAGATGGGTGCCTCCAACCCCCTCAGAAGAGAATCACCAATCACCACTACCCTACGTTTCCTCCGGGGAGTGGTGGCTGTGATCCTCCCAGCTTTGGGGGTACATGGCTTCTCCTCTTCCACCTTTGGGGGTGACTGCTCATCACTCGTTGCCAGGGCAGCATATCGGTTTTCCATCACCAGGGTGGGTGGGTTGGGAGTAGAGATGGAGCACTGCCTGCTGTCAGAAGTAAACAGCAGCCAATGTCCTCCCTGTGACAGAGCCATATCCTCCTCCCCCGGTGGTGTGACAGCAGTCTTCTGTAGCTGGATAGCTTCCTCAGCTTTGGATGTCTCCATATCAGAGATGGGCAAACTACAGCCTGAGGGCCACACCGGCCTGTGGGACCATTCTGCCCAGCCCCTGAGCTCCCGGCCAGGAAGGCTAGCCCCCGGCCCCTCCCCTGCAGTCCCCCCTTCCCTGCAGCCTCACCTCACCGTGCCGCCAACGCTCTGGTCCATCACTCCTGCCGGGCAGTGCAGGACTGCGAGCTCCTGGTGCTCTGAGTGCCATGGTAAGGGGGTGGAGAGTGGGAGGGGGGTTGGATAAGGGGCAGAGGGTCACGGGGGACAGAGGTTTTGGAGGGGAGCAAACAGGGGACAGGGAACAGGCTGGGGTTGGATAGGCATGGGAGTCCCAGGGGGCCTGTCCAGGGACGGGGGTGTGGAAAGGGATTGGGGCAGTCAGGGGACAGGGAGCGGGGTTAGATCAGGAGTGGGGTCCTGGGGGGGGTGGTTAGGGACGGGGGGGTCCTGGGAGGGGGTGGTCAGGGGACAAGGCGCTGGTGGGGAGGGTTGGATGGGTCAGGGGTTCTGAGGGGGGTGAGAAATATGAGGGGGCAAATAGGGGGTGGGGGCCAGGCTGTTTGGGCAGGTCTACACTTAAAAAGCCGCAGTGAATATTTAGCAAAGATGCTACTACATGGATGGGAGAATTTCTCTTGTCAATGTAATTAATCCACTTCTGCGAGAGGGGGACAATTTGTGATGTTTACACCAAGGGTCAGTTTGGTATAACTACGCCACTCAAGAGTATGCATTTTTTCACACCCCTGAGCAATGTAGTTACACCAATTGTGACAAAATTCCTCCTCAATCTTGGTGGGTCCTCCGCTTATTGGCGGATTTTCCTGCCTCAGAGATTCACCATGTGGGTTGGGGAACAGCCCAGAGACCTTCCCCTCTGGAAGAACCCACAGTCCAGATCAATTGGGAGGTTTGGGGGGAATCCCGGCCCGCCCTCTACTCCGGGTTCCAGCCCAGGGCCCTGTGGACTGCAGGTGTCTATAGTGCCTCCTGTAACTGCTGCATGACAGCTACAACTCCCTGGTCTACTTCCCCATGGCCTCCTCCAAACACCTTCCTTATTCTCACCACAGGACCTTCCTCCTGGTGTCTGATAACACTTGTGCTCCTCAGTCCTCCAGCAGCACACCCTCTCACTTTCAGCTTCTTGCGCCTCTTGCTCCCAGCTCCTCACACTTGCCCCACAAACTGAAGTGAGCTCCTTTTAAAACCCAGGTGCCCTGATTAGCCTGCCTTAATTGATTCTAGCAGCTTCTTCTTAATTGGCTCCATGTGTCCTAATTAGTCTGCCAGCCTTAACTGGTTCTAGCAGGTTCCTGATTACTCTAGCGCAGCCCCTGCTCTGGTCACTCAGGGAACAGAAAGCTACTCATCCAGTGACCAGTATATTTGCCCCCTACCAGACTCCTGTACCCCACTGGTCTGGGTCTGTCACACAATGTAAGTTAGTAGTGTAGACCTGGCTTTTAAATTACAACTCTAGAAAACATCTCTTTATAGACAAGGTCAGATATAATACTTGTTCTTCAAGCCCTTAATGAAACTTCTTACAGAATTTAATATAAAACAATGGCCTTTTGTATAGATCTTTTTTCTTTTAAACCACCCAGGAGAATTTAATAGTGAATTATGTCTTTGCTGTAGAATCATATGGGATTTCTTTAAAATAAAAAGCCATAGAAAGTATATTATTCTCTATTAAATTGCATAGGATTATTCCATAATGGACAGCCCATGAGATTCTAAAATTTTGATACTTGACTCATATCAAAGTTGGCTTCATACAAATGTTTGAAGAATGCATAGAACAAGATAATTATCTTCTCAAATAAAAGGTTATAAACCCAGCTGGTAATGATAGTAACCCTTCAACCATTATTACAGGCTTAACAGAACATATCACTTCTCTCTCATGCTTTACCCTCTTTCCTGGAACCCATTTGTCTGTATCAAAAGGTGAAGACCATGTTCAAATACCAATTGTAATTTAAAAAAAAGATGGCATTATAGGAAAATGGGAGCACATATTAGAAAATTTGCCTCTGGAATCATGGTGCTATTAGATTCCGGGTCTCCCCCCCCCCACCACCATCCTCAAGAAAACCCCAAGGATTATTTATGTGAATATGAGTTTGAAGCAGAGTTGTCAAAAACAAAGAAATGATTCCAAAATTTTAAAAGTTGGTTCTATTTCCTGGGGTTTCAAATGGTTCTGATTTTTCATTACATTTTCTAATCCTTTGTTGTTGTTGTTAAAACCTGAGGGCAGATCCTCAGCTGGTGAGAATGGAGAATGATTCACCCAGCTGAGGCTCTGCCCCCAGGCTAAAATAAGATGTTGATAAAGTACTTCAAACATGTTTTTGATAACATTCTTGACAATGACGTCAAATATATTAAAGTGTCAGGGAAAAGGTGATTAGTTTTTCATGACTATCTGGTTAGAAAAAAAGGTCATTTTTCAATGGAAAAAAATAATGGAAAGGGTTTGGACCAGATCTAGTTTTGAAGACAAGGTATATAAGACCAGGCTGTCTCCTGGAAGTGGGATTTTCAAAAGGACTCAGTACTGCCCAAACACCAATCCCAAAATCAATAGTAAAACTTCTATTGACACCAATGGGAGAGTTAGGCCAATGCTGACTGCTTTTCAAAATTCCATCTTAAGTAACTGTATGTGGATGGCATCCTCTGCATACAGCTCTCCCCTTCTCCTTGAAAAGAGGGAGAAAGTGGCTACCTGTGAGTCAGCAGTTCTCCTAGATAGCATGAAGGGCTTTCTACAGGCTGCATGGATCCACAGCAGGAGAGAGGGTAGGCAGAGGGGACATGCAGAGTGTACCCTGCCAGGCATGCAGTGGAACAGCCATAGGAAAATTAACACAGAGGTTATATTAACTTTTCTGCATAGCTTCCTCCATACAGTAGGTCCCAAATGCAGGCACTAGTTGGGTAGTTCCTAGCAGAGTATTTCACTGACGCTCAGGAGCATAGCTGCAAGGAGTCTAGAGCCTTTATTACCCAGCTGTAGTCCCTACTGCTTCTGTTCACTAGCATATTTTTGGTTGTTAAAAATGTCTCAATTTTTGGAAGAGAAATGGACTATCAATGGGGAAGCAGCATTACTGTGCACAAACAAGGAGACTGGTCAGGTTGCTTCATTACTACTTTGCAAGAGGTGTCTGTAACTCACATCCTGGAAGCACAGAATCTCAGCACAGATTACTTTGTAAATTTGGAAGACCTTTGGGAATCCATGTGGTTTGTAGGCTTGACTATGGGTTGCTTCTCCTGAGAGAGCAAAAATCTACTCCTTGTGACCATAGAATGAAGAAACTCTGTGGGTGGAACATTACCATGTTTCCTTGCTGTGATACGGATGGGTATTTCTGCTGTGATCTGGTCCTTCAGGTAGTTTGTACAATGGCAAGGAAACTTAAATTTATCTATGACGTAGTACATGAAGGACACTGTGGACTCTTTTATAACCCTCTTCTGTTTATAGTAAAAGTGTTGGGCTTACACAAACCATACAAGCTTTCCAAGTAATAAATTCTACTACTACTTGAGATAAGAGAGCTTCTTCAGACTCTCTTTGCCCCTTTTCCATGCCAGTGAGTACTGTACAGGCCATCTTAACACGGTGATTGTTTCCCAGGGACTTTATGTTTTATAACCAAAGACCTTTATTACTCATGTTTTGATGACTCATTAAGAGTCAAATGTCGTTCCCAGAATGCTATCTTTATGTCCTAATAATTTTTCTAGAGGCCAAAAGCATAAACCAGGTCATTGTGAGCTAATTCAAATCAATGCCCAATGACTTTCTAATTTTTACTTCACACTTGATAGCCTTGCTTCGGGCAAGGGTTCTGTTTAAATATTCATTTATCAGAGATTCTTGGGATTTCCTCAAAAGAAAGAGCTTTTTCATCCCTTTGAAATGACATCTCATCACAGATGGCATCAGCATGAACATACACCATCCTTTTATGATCAAATTCCTGGCGGTTGGAATTCACTCTAATTTAAGCATCTCTGCTGTAAAAATTCTCTGTAGAAAAGTCACGCTGAAGAAATTTGGGAAAGGATACATTTCAGTAAGCAATAAGATTTAAGTTACATTTCATGTGGTGGTTTCCATCATATTTATTCACTGGGCCATTCTAAGAAACATCAATATTATTCATGGTAAAATGCACACCTTTATGTTATAATCTTTAGAAGTATGCCATACAATCCAGAAAACCACCATGGACAGAGAATCATGAAAGAAAAGGACCTTGTTCAGCATTAGACAAGAAAGCCTGGTCCTATGGTTATAACACTTGAATAGGAATCAGAAGAACAGAGTTTAGTTCCCACCTCTACCCCAAACTTCCTTTGTGAGATTGGACAAATCACTTGACCTCTGTGCCTCAATTCTTTATCTATAAAATTGGGACAATAATACTTCCCTACCCTGCAGGTGTTTTATGATAAGTGCAGCAATATCTGAGGTGCTTAAGTCCCACAGGAAAAAAAATATGTCTCTTTTCTTCAATTGTGACAAGTATAACCCTGTAACTGGATGGAATCTTCACCCAGCTCTCACAAACTACGCACTCATCATAAATAGTCAAAAGTCACCAACTCCTTGATTTTAATTTTATTAACAAAAGGTTAATTGAAAAATGATATTATACAAGCTCTAGCTTGACCATTCTATCTAGGTACCTTTCCCAGCCTAAACCTTCTCCCTAGGTTTGGGTGCCCCTAAGTTTGATTTCCTTTGACTGTGTCCCAGACCCATAGCCTCCTCTTCCCAAAGGGCTACCATCACCTCCCATATGTTAAAGGTGAAGTCTGATGAACCATAACTCCCACACTGCATTAGCAGTAATTATCCTCCTGTCTCCTTGAAGGGTTTCAACATCAGCTAACATGAATCCTGCCACCCTATTATAATATCCTACAATGAAAGTGAAGTTTAATAATTAAGTAAAGGCCACAAATGAACATTGGATTCAAAGGGTATATTAAGGCTTTGGGCCAGATTGGCAAACACCTACTCATGTGATTTCAATTAACTATTCAAAGCTACTCACATCCTTACGTGTTTTCAGGATTGGGCCCTCAGAAAGTACAGCCCCACTTCCATGTATTTGCTAAACATACTGCTTTACAGACAAGAGAAATTCTCATATAATTAGTGCTTATGCTGTAGTACATATGGAGAAATATTTGTAAAGGCACAACTGTGCACCACTGTGTAGATTCTTCTCATACAAGGGCTGAAGAGGGAGGTCAGCAAGACATGACTCATACTTTTTTCCACTGACAATCACAGCTGCAGAAGTTATAGCCACACATCCACTATTTTTCCTGGTGGTCAGAAATCCAGGAAGTGCACATTCTTTTGCAGTATGAGCTGCCTATCAGTCAGAACAGGGACATAGGCCCATAAAATTTTAAAGATCTGAATAAAAAACTTTTCCTTCTTACTTGCTCAGGTGCTTCGAGTCTCTTGTTTCTTGTGGTGAAATAAATCTGCTGGTTTTTCAGTCTTCCAAGGACTACCTCAGCAAAACCACAGAAAATGCAATATGGGGTTTCTAAAAGAAAAACAAACAGAAAAAATAAAACAAAAATACCAAACCAAGAAAATAAACAAATTAACCAATACACACACATCGGCCTTTTAATACATCATAATTAGTCTTTTTTTTTTAAAGGCACAGATATATTGTCCCTCATTAGCTGAGCTGGGTTTGAAAGAGATGCTGGGGGAAATGAAAAAAATTGAAACAAAAGTATATTTTGCAGCAGTAGAGTAGCCTGTTAATAGTTCTAGGGGAGGCAGGCAATGCTGTGTGTGGACTCTGGCTACATTAAAGTTCATTTAGGCAGTGTGGTCTCACCTGATTCCCTTAGAGACCCCTGGTGCTACAATACATTTTGACAAGTCATCTTTAAGGCAAACCAGCATGATTTGTTTTCATGAACTCTATTCTTACACTCCGGTATCCTAAGCTGTAATTATTCAGTGATAGTCTGTCACTGTTATTCTGTTTCAGACACATCCAATTAAAAATAGCGGCTTGGTTCATAGTTCTCTTGTGGGTTTTATTCCCCTCAAACAAAGTCCTTAATTTAGCTTCTGTTGGGCCTAGAACACATCATATTATTTGAACAGGGCAAATTCATGATTCAGAACATAATCAGATCCAAGCAGGCTGTTCATACTAATTTGATTAGTTCTGACAAGCATAACATGAATCAGTGTATGTCTGGCTAGTATTGTGCTCCTGTCTTTGTGTTCTTCTTGTTTAATAACTACACTGCTAAAACGTTTGGAAAATGCTTCTTTGGACTAAATCCACACTTCATCTGCACATACTTATCATTTCACTTTTATTTAAAGATTTCCCTGTCCTTTTCCAACTTCCTTCATCTTATATGCTTTAGTGGCATTTGTATTTTACTCCCTTTGCAGGAACTGTGGCTGGCTCTGCCTGATGTAGTATAGTTATTACAATACAAATATCTTGCTTAGCTAAATCTATCCTCTAAAATGGAAGGTAATAGGAGAATGGAGCCTAGGGAATTTCCTGCGTCTTTGCCTCTTCAGCTCTGGTCCTGTGGAATATCCTGTTTTCCAGTGTTTGCAACACTCCGAAGATGGACTTTGTTTAAAAAAGATAGATATGGATCAGATCTCTGTGCCACCTGGGGCATTTAACTGAAACATATTGAATAGATGTGTATTATGACTACAATATTACAACATATGGGTCATTTTTCTACCTACAAAATACATGGACAAAAGTTGACTTGTAAAACTTAACTTATTCTAAAGTCAGTTTATGAAACCTATGTTCAAGTAACATTAAGGTATGGACTACAGCTTTATAATTACTGATTAATTGTACTAATAGCCTCAGAGACATACAGCATAGAGAGGATGCACAATCTTAGCCACACAGGGCTCAAACTCAAACACATATAGACCCTGATAAATTCCAAACTCAAAATGCTGCAGTTTTTCCTTTTTAAAAATAAAATGTCCTTGTTCAACTGACCATTACTGAAAGCTTAATGGAAGGATTATGTTTTGAGAAAGGGATTTGAATGAAGAGGGAGTGATTATATTACAAACAAGATGGGCATAATGGATAGAATGGGAGAAGGCATGAAGATGAGAGTGGTAGAAGGATTCAAAAGAATAAATTAGGCTTGGGTGCAGCAAGCTGAAAAATCAGTGGGACCGTCAACGTGCTTAAAACTAAGCATATGCTTAAATGCATTACTGGACTGGGTCCTTGAAGAACAAAACAGATTTTGAATTAACTGGTTTATCTGACTTCACCCTTGCAACTTTCTGTGCCAGATTTTAGCCTCAAATATTTAACGTTTTATCTGTAAGGCCCTATGCCTATATGCACAGTAACTAATATTTGTTTTCGCACAGTGTTCAGACTTAAATTTTAAGGACAGAACATTTATCTAATTGAACTCCAGGGTATACAATTCTGATCCTCAGAAAAACACCTTGGGATGTATAAAGCCACTAAGCAAGAAAGCCTGTCTTGAAATCTTTTTTAGATTTCTTTCCAAAGAGTTATAACCAATAGGACAGTACAAAAAAATGTTACTGTAAAGGTACAATATACTTAAGTCAGTAGGAACCCAATGTTATTTTCAAACAAAGCTATGTTTTATAGATTTGCCCTTTTAAGATGCTGTTCTTGAGCACCATAGTCAATAAAGCTCTGTTCTTTAATTTATTAAACACCCTCAAAAATCTCTCAGGCAATCAAGGAAAAGTACTGTACTGTATTTCTCTGTGGATCCCTACAGAAGAGATAGTTGTTATGCTGTGCAATAGCTCTGCCTTTTGCAGTCTGTGTTAATTGCACATTTTTAAAACTAAACAGAAGGTTTCATCTCTAGGTCAATATTAGATTTCACTCCTGCAACGAGTTGATAGTTACTTTTCAGCACAAGAATGACAGGATTTTGGGCTGTGAAATACTTATTGTTGAATTATCTTTCCCTTTTAAAAGAAGGAGCTAAACACGTTAGAATTTCAAAAATGAGTTTGAGTGTTGGCAAGAATATACTCCGCACCTTATTACATTTTACAAAACTACTATCCATTTTAATGTCTGATACCATATATCAATGTCAATTTCCACTTTAATATATTAAGAAGCTAAGATGTGGTCTTACATTTTTAACAAAGGCTGGTAACAAATACCAATCTCAAGAGCCTAAATCACTCAGAAAATCATCTAACCATATACCAGATTTTACATTCTCAGAGAGCCTTTGCTGCCAATGTTTGGTACATAGCCAACAAAGCCAGGGTTGTTACCTTGTGCCACTGCGCCTTAGTGTGTCGCAGCTGAAGATGCTAGATTCAGGACAAACTTCTGAGAAATATGGTAGACTCACTGGTAGTTATTCGACCACAAGATATATCAAGCCAGTGACAAAACTAAACTTCTGTGTCACCACACTTGTTAACAAGAAGTTAAAAATACAGTCTCCTTAGACATTCTAGCACTTATTTCACCATCCAGATGCTAGACTTTATGGTGAGTGGTTACTGAAAACCAATTTAATCAAATAAAGGGATCTTCTGATCTCAAGAAATTAGCCTCATAGCCAGGTCATTATATAACTCACATCTTACCCAATAATCATGCTGCTTTATTAACTAAAATCTAAAGGTTTATTTAGAAGAGAAATGAAGAAGAGAGTTAAAATGGTTAATAGATCATGTACATACAATCATGATAATGTTCTTATACCAGGATTGTAGCAGTGATGTTATAGACTGCTGGCTTGTAAAGTCTCTGGTAACTTCCAAAAGATTGGAATGGACTCCATAGTTCAAATATGTTCCCTTTGTTGTTAATCACAGTCCAGAGAATCCAAGCAGGAAAGAGGCAACATGGAGATGTTTCAAGGGTCTTTTATGTCCTCTACCATGTGCTTGGAATTGTACTGACCCAAAACAAAGCTCACAGCACAGTTTGTGGAAAACAAGATGGAGTCCAGAGTCACATGAGCAAGTCACATGCCCTTACATGGCTTGCTGACTCACAGGGGCAGCCATTACCCATATTTTGACTGGGGCATCCACAAGAAGGCTCACCAGGTGGGACAGGTTTCTTCTTTGTCCCATGGTTAGAGTGAACTTTCTCTTAATGGGCCATCAAACTTGAATAGTCATTCACAATGTATGGCCAGAGCAGATGTAAATAATCTTGTGGGTGTTACCCCAGGAACAATACATTTAAGACATAGATTACATAGCCAATATTCATAACTTCAGATACAGTGATGATACATGGATTGAAACAAGATAACTATTTTTAGCAAATATTAACTTTTCTGTTGATACCTTACATGATATATTTTGTACAAGTTTGTCACAATTGTCTAACAGTGGTAATATTAATTATATACATGGTCATATTTCAATCATACAGTATCACACCTTGGCTTCTTAGGAAAGCCATTGGTGATATCCTAAGGAGAGATTTCATGGGGTGGGTAATTAACACAATTTGTGGGGGAAAGCGTCAACATGACTTTTGTAATGGGGAATCGTGCCTTACCAATCTATTAGAATTCTTTGAGTGGTGGTCAACAAACATGTGGACAAGGGTGATCCAGTAGATATAGTGTACCTGGACTTTCAGAAAGCCTTTGACAAGGTCTCCAAAGGCTCTTAAGCAAAGTAAGCAGTCATGGGATAAGAGGAAAGATCCTCTCATGGATCTGTAACTGGTTGAAAGATAGGAAATAAAGACTAGGAATAAATGGTCAATTTTCAGAATGGAGAAAGGTAAATAGTGGTGTCCCTCGGGGATCTGTACTGGGAGCAGTATGGTTTTACATATTCATAAATGATCTGGAAAAAAGGGGTAAAACAGTAAGGTGGCAAAATTTTCAGATGATGCAAAATTTCTCAAAATAGTTAAATCCAAAGCTGACTGCAAAGAGTTACAAAGGGTCTCACAAAACTGGGTGACTGTTGTGATGTTGTGCAGTCTCTATGGTTTTATAAAAACTTGATAATAAGTCAATATAATGTAACTGAGATAGTTTTAGAGAAAATACGGTAATAAGTGAATGTAACGTAACTGGGATATGCTTCATGCAAAAGGTCTCTTGTAAGATATCATTACAAAGCTTATAATCTACTGAGTATGATCATCTGATTTGTATAAATGTACCACTCTTGTATCTAAAACAAGAAATATAAAATGTAACTCTGAGGGCCTATTGTAATTGTGTAAAGTGTGGACCATTAATGATGGTTTGGAATCTTGATGACTCCCATTGTCTGCAGATGGCTGTATTTACCTGTGAGTCTTCCTGTATATGTGTGTGCTGGCAAGTGAGTAATGAAGTCTTGCAGTGACATGTGATCATGTCACCTGAACTGGAATCCATATTTAACCTGGTGCTTTTCCAGTGAGGGGGGGGTGGAAACCCAGAGGGACAAAGGGTTCCCGCTTTATGCAAAAGATATATAAAGGGGGGAAGAGAACAGAGAGGGAGAGGAGCCATCATGAAGAATCCCCTAGCTACCACCTGAGCTGCAACAAGAGCTGTACCAGGGGAAAGAATTGTGCCCAGGCCTGGAAGGTGTCCAGTCTGAGAAAAAACTTACTGAAGCATCTCTGAGGGTGAGATTATCTGTATTCAGTTTGATTAGGCATAGATTTGCGCATTTTATTTTATTTTGCTTGGTGACTTACTTTGTTCTGTCTGTTACTACTTTGAACCACTTAAATCCTACTGTCTGTATTTAATAAAATCACTTTCAATTTAGTAATTCACTCAGAGTATGTATTAATACCTGGGGGAGCAAACAACTGTGCATATCTCTCTGCCAGTGTTATAGAGGGCGAACAATTTATGAGTTTGCCCTGCATAAGCTTTATGCAGGGTAAAACAGATTTATCTGGGTTTAGACCCCATTGGGAGTTGGGCATCTGAGTGCTAAAGACAAGCGCACTACTGTGAGCTGTTTTCAGGTAAACTTGCAGCTTTGGGACAAGTGATTCAGACCCTGGATCTGTGTCTGGAGCCAAACGGGAGTGTCTGGCTCAGCAAGACAGGGTGCTGGAGTCCTGAGCTGGCAGGGAAAACAGGAGCAGGGGTAGTCTTTGCACATCGGGTGGCAGCTCCCAAGGGGGTTTCTGTGATCCAACCCGTCACAACTGCATTTATCAACATTGAATTTCATCTGCCATTTTGTTGCCCAAAGCAAGACATAGTAGAAACAATAATCCTAACTATACATACAAAATGACAGGATCTAATTAGCTGTTACCACTCCAGAGAGAAATCTTGGAGTCATTGTAGTTAGTTCTCTGAAAACATCTGCTCAATATGCAGCAGCAATCAGAAAAGCTAACAGAATGTTAGGAACCATTAGACAAGGGATAGTTAATAAGACAGAAAATATAATGCCACTACATAAATCCATGATACGCTCACACCTTGAATACTGCGTTCAGTTCTGGTCACCCCCCATTTCAAAAAATAGATACATTAGAATTGTAAACGGTACAGAGAAGGGCAACAAAAATGATTAGGGGTATGGAACAGCTTCCTTATGAGGAGAGATTAAAAAGACTGGGACTTTTCATATTGGAAAAGGGATGACTAAGAGGGGCTTCTATAGAGAGCTATAAAGTAATGAATAGTGTGGAGAAAGTTAATAAAGTGTTATTCACTCCTTTGCATAGCAGAAGAACATGGGGTCACCCAATGAAATTAATATGCAGCAGGCTTAAAACAAATAAAAGGAAGTTCACACAACGTACAGTCAACTTGTTGAACTCATTGCTAGGGGATGTTGTAACGGGGTTCAAAAAAGAATTAGATATGTTCATTGAGGGCAGGTATATCAATGGCTATTAGCCAAGATGGTCAGGGATGCAACCCTGGGTGTCCTTAGCCTCTGACTGCCAGAAGCTGGGAGTGGATGACAGGGGATCATTCAATGACTTCCTGTCTGTTCATTCCCTCTGAAACACCTGCTATTGGTCACGTTTGGAAGACAGGATACTGGGCTAGATGGACCATTGATTTTACCATCTATGGCTTTTCTTATATTCATATTTGCTTAGGACTAGATTGTGCAGGACTGGCTCTAGGCAGTGATGAGCTGCCAAAAAACTTAACAACCAGTTCCCTCCTCCTCATCCCAGGAGAGGCTCGTGCCCCCCCTCCCACTCCCCAGGACTCCTGCCCCATTCAACCCCCCACGTTCCTTAACGCCCCCCCGGGACCCCTGCCCCATCCACCTCCCTTCCCTGTCCCCTGACTGCCCCTGGAACCCCTGCCCCTGAAACCCCTGCCCCCCACCGCCCCATCCAACCACTGCTCCTTCCTGACTGCCCCACCGGGACCCTTGCCCCCATTCAATCCCCCCGGTTCCCGACCCCTATCCACCCCCCCAAACTCCCCTGCCCTCTTCCAACACCCCCTCCCTGCTCCCTGCCCCCTTACCACGCTGGAGGCTGGGCCGGGTGCGTGGGCCGGGCTGGGCCCAGGCCGAAGCCACTTGGCCAGGGCCGGAGCCGGGGCCGGAGCCGCTCGTCCGGGCCCGGGCCAAATTCTCTTGGCCGGAGCTGGGGCGCTTGGCTGGGCCCGGGCTGGAGCCACAACTGGGGTGCTCGGCTGGAGCCGGGGCCAGGACGAAGTCATTCCGCTGGGGCCAGGGCGCTGGGCCAGAGCCGCTCAGCCGGAGCAGGACTGGGCCGCGCCTCCCTGGAGCCCTCCTCGTGCCGCCCCCCTCCCCTCCCCAGCTTACCTTGCGAAGCCGTGGCTTGTTTCTGAACCCTCCCAGGCTTCCCACATGAACATCTGATTCGCGGGAAGCAGGGGAGGGGGAGGAGAAGGAGGGCAGAGTGTTCAGGGGAGGAGCCAAGGAAGCAGAGGTGAGTTGGGGCCGGGGGCTAGAGCTTTACCAGTTGTTAAATTTAAAAGCCCTTTTAGAACCAGTTGTCCCGCGCAGGACAACCAGTTCTAAAGGGGCTTCTAAATTTAACAACCGGTTCCTGCAAACTGGTGCGAACCGGCTCCAGCTCACCACTGGCTCTAGGCACCAGCAAACCAAGCATGTGCTTGGCGTGGCACAATTCTAGGAGCGGCATTCTGGGAATTTTTTTTTCCTTCGGTAGTTGCGGTCTCAGAGGTTTTGGGGTTTTTTTTTTGCTTGGGGTGGCAAAAAACCTAGAGCCGGCCCTGAGATTGTCACATGAACTGTGTATCCACATAGGGGATTAAGAGAAAGTAAAATTCCCTCTAATGCTAAGTGGATTACAGAGACCATGGACTCATAATGCAGAAGTAAGCAGGGATATTCACTTACCAGTTGACCATTGGGGCATGTAAATAAAGACAACAGAGAATAGGAAAATAATATAAATATTTAAAAATGGCATTCGGTATCCAAGCATAAAATGAGAGTGAGCCAAGACAGTGCAACATTCAAGCATTATTCCTTTCTCCTATGCTGTTCTCTCTCATAAAGCCCTTCCTGAAAGTAGTGTTCTCTAAGTTCCTGTAAGGATGCTCTTTACTTTAGCAAATGGTGCCAGACATTTCTGAAAATCAGTGGGGGGAGAATCCCCCCTCCCACACACACACACCCTTTAAATCAATTATTTGATTCTGTAGTCCTTAGTCGGGCAAATCCACACTGATTTCAATGTGATTTGTGCCTGAACTGTCACTTTTTCAACAAGAAAAAAAGCTGCAGCACCCATCCAAGCCACAAAGCAAGGGAGGGTGGTTGCAATCCACCAGAAAAACTGTTCACAACCCCCACCTTGAGAATCCATGATGGAAAGGTCTGATCCAACGCCCACAGAAGTCAATGTGAAGACTCCTATTGATTTCAGTGAGCTTTGGATCAGGGCTAAAGATAGGACTAAACTATTGCAACCCAGATCTCAAAAGCCTAAACTAGACATGTTCTGCTGAAAAGGTTGTCACATTGCTCTCACCTCAATGAGATCAACCCTTCAGGCAGACTAGGAATCAATTTCATTGTGCTGAGACCTTTTCTCAACAGCAGGACTTGTCTGCTCCAGAAGCTGGTGGAATTAATATTGTATCTGTGAGGAAGATGATTAAAAAAAAAAGGACAGGGAAACTGGAACTTGACAGCTATCTCAAGAAATTTTTACCAAAGCTATTGTGAGAACAGCCATCATTTCCTTGTTAGTGGTTTCTATTTTTAGATCACAAATGGCTTCTTAAATAACTAGTGCACACATCTGTGAACAGGATCTAGCTAACCAGATTAACACAGTTATAAGGTAAAGTGAAAGAGGAGGGAAGTAGCTAGTTTTCAAAGCTTGTTGATGGGATGATTGTCTATATGGCTCAGGAAGATATGAAGAGATTTGTTTTGTTTTAAAGCTTTTCAAATCAAGCAGGTAGGTACCCTAACATTGATATTTGAATAGCTTTGTACTGTAAAATCAGGAGATTTTGTAGCCTGCTTATTGTGATGTTGTTCATAATTAACAATGGATGGACCTTAAAGGGTTAGTATAACCAAATTAATACTCTATGGGGCATGATCTTAAGGCAGGAAAAAACCCATTGATTTTAGTGGAATGTTGTGCTTTCTAGGAACTATGGGAAATGGCTCAAAACCACTGAGATTCATTAGAATTTTAGGGCATATTCAAAACACGCTACAGCCTCTGTCTGTTAGAATCCTCGAAGTAAGTGTTTCGTAGGCTCCTTTTCTTCCTAGCTGTGGTGCCAGATGGCTTTTGTTTACCCATTTTTGAAAAGTGTACTAATACCATGCCATTCAATACCTGCATTAGGCCCAGTCCTTCAAGATGAGTACCCTCAACACCTCTGAAGACAGTGGAAGTTGAGCGCGCCTAACCCCTCCATGTATCAGACCTAGCACCTTCCAGGAAGGGTTTTTCTTTTTTTATATATAAGTAACACTTCACTTTTCATTAAGTATAAAGGCATTTTTAATGGCAAGGCTTTTGTTTTATATGTTGCTTCATGCCATTTTTAAAAACATGGAAGTGAATTCATTTATAAGATACTGACCGTGTGTGTGTGTGTGTGTGTGTGTGTGTGTGTGATTAAACTATTGTCTAGCTAAGAGTTTTGACATATGGTGAGAAGTTTTTGCCACCAAACATTAGCTGAATGACAAAGATTGTCATTTCCATTTTTAAACCCTGCTTAAAGACAGTGACTGGGAGGTGGGGAACATTACCAGTTTATGGCTTTTCCTAAGATTATCAGGCCAAATTATCCCCACCCATGCTAAATCCTTTTTTTAATCACCGTGCTAGATTTGCCCCCCTGTGGAAAAGGCTGCAGGAGGTACTCCCAAGCCTGGTGGATTTCCAGGGATTTCCATGGGAGGCCAGTAACTCACACTAGCTCTGATACCCACTACCACCCTCCGTTCCCTCATCTCCCTGGCAATGTGACTTCACTGAAACTTTACTACAAGACTCCCCCTAGTGGCAGTGGGCCCTGCATGGATGCTCTCCCTGAATTTTTTTTCCTAAGGGCCAGAAGGAAGTACAATGTATATATCTCTGCCCCCTACCACAGCATGGGCATTAGACATAGAGAAGCATCTACTATATCCATGCACATTATTAAAACCACTTTTCCTCCTGGAATGGATGTACTGTACATTGTAACTTGCCTTTCCCATTGTTGCAGTAGATTTCTGCAGTTTTGTGCCCTCTGAGAACATTTTGCTACAAACAGAGGAAGCTGCTCAATCTCAGTTACATGTAACAGAATGAGGGAAGTTGAAAAGTAACCTCTTAGCTTCTGATGGTGTATGAAAAATTGGAACAGTTCCAGGAGAGCCTGACCCCACTCTCCGAATGAATTCTATGACAAAACTACTTTTGACTTTACTGGGAGTATAGCAGGCCTCAAGTTTGATTGTAAATAACCATGTTATAGTAATATAGAAAATAGTATATTTTAGTATATTATATAGTATAGAGTAAAATAGAAACCACGTTATATCGAACTTGCTTTGATCCACCAGAGTGCGCAGCCCAGCCCCCCCCGGAGCATTGCTTTACCGTGTTATATCTGACTTCATGTTATATTGGGTCACGTTATATCGGGGTAGAGGTGTATTGAAACCTCATTGCTACCAAGGAAAAGGCAAAATAGTTGACCATATCTCATATGGGGTGCACCTCTATTTCAGAGGTTACATATAGTACTTTGCTCAATGATTACTGCCTTTTCTGAACTGGAGAGTATAATGCAGCACATTTCCCTTTGCTGCTGTTACACTCTTTTGCTAGTGGTGTTATATCCGGGTAGAGGTGTATATTTAATTTTCTCTACGTGCAAGATTCAGATTCACCTCCAGAATTTTCAAAACAAGGGGCCATAGTGTGCTATTAGTTTTAAAGCACAACTTCTTGAAATCAATGGGGAGTTCTGCTTAAAATCTGATCATGTGGTATAGCTCAAGGGGAGAAATGTATCATTCAAGATTTGTAACTTTCTCCAAATCCAAAGACCTATAAAACACACCAATTCCTGTGAACAAAAGAAATGTAAAATTGTAATTCTCTGATCTCAGAGAGCTTTGCGCATAAGCTGAACCAATCATAATGATGTGTGAACTGAGGCTCACCTGTGTGTTTTATTTTATTAATCTCCATAATTTATTTATTGTTTATATATAGTGTGTATGTATATATATATATATATATACATACATATATATACACACACACACACACACACACACACACAGAGAGAGAGAGAGAGAGAGAGAGCGTGCTATAGCTTAAGAGGAGAAATATTATATATGAATGAAAGAAAGAAATACATAGAGCCTATTAGAAAAAAAATCTACAGGAAGATTAAAACACATCCTGCATCAGTGATAGTTTATTGAGAAGACAAATGAAGTGTTATCTGCACCATAGAAAAGGACACCCCAAAAAAGGGATTCTAAGAATAAACAACCTTTATAACCAATGATGTTATATAGCTTAGAGATTCATACAATTCTTATCACAACAATGTTGCACAGAAATCTACATCCAACATTCATAATATTTTCCATACTTGCCCAGGGGGATTAGGAACGGCAAATGCATTGAAACAGGGAAAACAGGCTTGTTATTTACAAACAAAAGAGTTTAACTTGTTCACCAGACTCAGTCATATAAGTTTTATTCAAATCATTTGAAATGGAGCCAATTTACATTATGGTTTCATTAATCCTGATCTCAAGTTTCAGATGCTTATAAAGGTTTTGCTTTAGGGACTTTTTTCCTAGTAATGAGAATATTTAAAAGGCTCAGAATTAGGGTTTGGTTCAGATAAACATTCAGAAGTACAGATTGTTATTCAAACTTCTTGAGTCTGCCAAACTGTGCTAGAAATCTCCCAAGAAAAAACAAATCTAGTGACATTTTTGGTGCACTTCCAGGCCCAGCTGGAAATGGGAAGGACATGTAGCAGGGCAGAAGAGGGTGAAGGGAAGGAGGTAAAAACATTTAGCTGAGTATTTCAAAACCTCAAAAAGAAGTTGAGTTTGGTTTTACAAATGGGGAAGTTTTTGGAGAAAATGGGGTCCTATTTTATATGAAATGTTTCACATATCCATGTTCATTTAAATGTTTTTCGTATTTAATATCTTAATATGCCAGACTTTGTGATACAGCATGAGCTCTAGGCAGCTGAAACACTGGACCGGGAAGTGCTGGGAATCAAATTAGTTTCTCTCTCTCTGTTAAAAACATTAAAACAACAATATGGGAATAAGACAAAAGAGGTGAAAGCAGCAGGAGTTGAACTAAGAGGAGGATGAGAACTGAGTGCCTTGTTGTAGGTGAAGAAGTGGGGATAAAGAAACTGGTACCCACCTATATTTGAAAGTATAGAACTTCACAGTTAAATAGTCAAAACTACCTTAATTCTCATTCCCATCCGTAGGAAGATGGGAGTCTGATATTGCTTTTCTTTGGAAATGTGTACCACTGACCATTGAATTTATATTTGATTTTTTTTAAAATCTGTCTCTCATTCTTGATGTGATGGTTTGCCATCACCATTCTGACTCTGTTCAAGCAAATTCTCTGATCTCACAGAGCTTTGCGCATAAGCTGAACCAATCATAATGATGTGTAAACACTGTGATTGGTCACAGTTTTGCATATCATATTGCTGCACTTGGGGCAGGAATGGCATGAGGGAAGGGTTCTGTTCACAGCATACACACAGAGAATTTCTATGGAAACAGACTCCCACTGAAGATTGCACCATAATACTACTACTTTATTTCTTAGTATTCAGAATAACACACACGAACCACAAAATAGAGCCAGAAAGCAGGTTGCTCCCTAAAACAGAGAGTCAAAACTCACCCCCCGTCCCCGACTTTACTCTACCTTGGCTTTCTGCATACTGACTCTGGATTGTGTGCTTCCTTACAGAGCAGGACAGCAAACTCCTTAAGTTTTAAAGTGATGGCTTGTAGTTTTTACAGTTTTCAATACAACACAGGAAACAAAAGGCCGGACCCAGCTGTAATTCAGAGCAGTCTCAAGGCTATTCTAATATATGCTCTGCTTCCCATGATTCCCTATGGGGCCTGGTAAGTAGAGAATAGCCCTGTCCTCTCCATCTACCTAACATTTATGTTAAACAGGTCCTTTATGCTGGAAGCAGAGCTTGTGTGCATTCCTTATATTGACTCTATGCCAAATGGGGAGACATTTCTACCCCTTTTTGTAACTGAGTAGTGGATACATTTTCTCTGTGTTTAATAGGGCTGAGATCGTTGGCTAGACATGGAATCACAGGGCTCAATCTGGTTAGCCTACCACTGTCTAGGGGCTGGAGGTAGTCAAAGAGAAATCAAAAACTTGGGCCTGGGGGGGAAATGATCCTGAAGGAAGTGGGGGAGGCTCCCAATTTTATAGGTTTGGTGGAAAGCAGGCATAATTTAGGTGTTTCAGATGAGTTTTCCAGATTTCACAACTCCCACTGAATCTCAGTGGGGTGACAGCACCTTAGATGCAAAATGGAAAAAAGATCCATACACATCTGTAGCTGCCAGTCTTAACAGCCCCAATCTGAACCCACTGAGGGAAGGTTCCATTATTTCATGTAGGAAACAAGTTTCACTTCATAATCGTTTCCAAATGCATTAAGCAGACTGTACATTTTACAAAAACCACCGAGAGAACTCAAGCAGATCAGCAGCACAGAACATATTTTAATTTGCTGCAGCCGAGAATAAAGGCTTGATAGTTGTAGGAGTAATCTGTTTTTCTTCTGAGTGAAGAGGAAAACGTGTGTACAAAGCAAGTTTATTCATACACTTTTTGTTAGTACAAGGGGGCATGCTTGTAGCGAAGTTTGAGAAATAAGATTTACTGATCTTTTATGCGGCATCAGCACAAGACAAACATATTACAGTTAAGACAAAGGCTGGTTTAAGTTGCTTACTTTTCGCATCTTTTTGGTGAGCCTTGAAAGTAGCCACTGTTTAAAAAACGTTGTTGTTTCTCAATACAAGCTCTGATCCTGAGATTGAATTTGAACAAATGGGCACCTGCAGAATCTCAGTGATTTCAATAGGCAAGAGGGACTGCCCATGTTATAGCTTTTATTGGAGAGAAAGCTGTAGTTCAGGTTACATTCTAACTTCCATTCTAAGCCCCTCTTTTGAATCTTTCACAGCTTTCTCAAAAATTGTCCTTTGAGGCAAAGGTTTCCATGCTTGGTCTCTCAGTCCAAAGGCAATGTCTTTTGTTTTGAAGTTAAAGTCTTAAGCTCTGTGTAGGTCAAAAGCTTGTCTCTTTCACCAACAAAAGTTGGTCTAATACACGATATTACCTCACCTACCTTGTCTCTAAGCATTTGTGTCATTAGTGAAGGGGAAAAAATTACCTTGTCCATTAAAAAGGGTGGCTCAGACATTTTTGCTTACCAATTATTCAAAATAATAATAGTGAATAATGCAGTCACCCCATCCTCCTGATGATACAGGCTTTATACCATATCATCATAGGGTGAAATCCTGATCCCATTGTAGTCCATAAGGGTTTTGCTATTGATGTCAGTGGGGCCAGGATTTCACTCAGAGTCTTTATATACCTTCTGATCTAAACCATGTATTGCCCATTATCTGGTTAAACTTCATTTATCTTGAATATAAAGTCTGATTATAAAAGTAAATACTTAACAACATGATAGGTCCAGCCCTGCTGCCACTGGAGTCAGTGGCAAATCTCCCATTGAGTTCAATGGTTTCAAGACTGGGCCTAATTTCATTTAAAATGTAAAGTTCAACTGGGAAATAAAATGCACAATGTAATTCTTTTTATCATTCCAGTGGCTTTGGAAAGTGCTGATTTTTATGCTTTGACAGGACAGTCACACATAAAATAATTTATCAGTCAGCTGTACTAACCATACATTTCTAATAAAGTGAAAAAATGAACCTTTGAAATGAATATTCTGCCACTCTACACTAGATATATTCATTTGACAAAGGTTTTCCTTGATGAGTAATTCATAAAAATCAATCCTTCATATGGACTATATTATGTATCAGACAGTGAGCTTGATGCTTCTTCTCTTGTCAACTGAGCTATTATCATGGGACTATTTATTTTTTGTACTGTGGTAGCACCGAGATGCTTCAGTCTCATTTTTCAAGGCACTATTTTAACACAACAAAAAGATAACCTCTGCCCAGAAGCACTTACAGTGAGTGGAGTTACACAGCTATAGAATTTAAACACTCATGTGTATGTGTTTACATTGCAACTCTATCCTATCCTGGCCATACTATCATTAGTGGTTGGAGGCCACCCAGTTGCAATCCTACCAGAGGAAATGCACAAGCTGTCAGAGGGGAGCCAGTAATGGACACGAATACATCTTTATCAATTTGCCAATCAAGATTTATACGTTAGTCAAAAGTTATGGAACTGTCAATGACAAATATCACATACCAACCCCAAATAAACTCTTAATAGCCCAGATCCGTAGCTCTAGTTGGCATGACTGGAGGGAGGAAATGCAAATCTGGAGGGAGGCCTACACCAGCTCCACATTGTCTTGGAGTCCCTCCTACCCTGTAGAGGAGTGGACTCACCCCTGTGGCGCCTCCTGCTGGTCGTCTCCGGGAATTACCTTATTTCAGCCCTGCAGGCCGGTGGTCCTCCTGTCCTCCGGCCCCTGTGTCCCTCCCACACCCCGGTGCCCTTTTATTTGGGGTGCTGCCCCCTGGCAGTACACCCCTCAGTACTAGGGTCTCCCCTCCCCAGGGAATCCCCACCCACTATCCCTACCTCACCTCAGAATAAGGCCACTGCCAGTCACCAACTAGCCCCCGCTCCCTGGGGCAGACTGCAGTATAGGCCACTCATCACAGGCAAGGTTGGGTTTGGACCTGCTGCCTTGGCCTACCCCTGGGCTGCCCTCTGCAACCCCCAGTACCCCTTGGCCTCCTACTAGGCTGCAGCCTGGGGCTTTCCAGGCTGGAGCTCCCCAGCTTGTCCCCAGCCCTGCTCCACTCAGGTACTCTGTCTCTAGCTTACTGCAGCCAGGCCATTCTCCCTCTGAAGGCAAAGAGAGACTGCTTGACCTCTGGCTCACAGCCTTTTTATATAAGGCCAGCTGAGGCCTGATTGGGGTGTGGCCCAGCTGCAGCTGCTTCCCAATCAGCCCAGCTTAGCAGGTCCCAGCCACAACCTTCCCCCAGGGCTGTTTTAAGCCCTTCAGGGCAGGAGCGGGGTAACCACCCCGCTACATACCCATTTAGGGAAGTTTTATAGCACTAAAAAAGGGGACAGAGCACTGGAGGAAATCTGGGCCAATGATTCTGCAATATTAGGTAGTTTCCTCATGGAGCTGAAAGCCATTGGTCCCTCATCTTCCCCCCTCATCATTATTTGTTAAAACTGTCTGCACGGTGAGCTCTCATTTTTTGTAGAGAGTTATTATAAAGTTGTGACACTGTGATAGGCGCCTCTCTCTTCAGACTGTTTACTTTTTTGCACTATTACAGAACCGATTGAATATTTATGAAATACATAGAAAGGAAAAAGAAGAAAGAATACTGTATGTAATTTGGCCCTGATTCAGCAAAGTACTTAAGCACCTTTCTAACTCTAAGCTAGTGAGTAGGCCCATTGATGCTTAAAGTTATGCAACATGCTAAATTGGGGCTAAATTACTATCATTGAATGCAAGTTACATGAGACTGCAACATATGGTGAAACTTGTCTTCAAGTGACCATCCAAAGGATGCAGAAAAAAATTGGCTGGCTGGTACAAGTAATCTAAAAGGCCTGATCTTGCACCCTTTAATCACTGAGAGCTTTGCCATTAATTCAATGGGTGCAGGGTTAAGTCCTAACTGAAGACCTAAAAAAGTTGTACTAGAAACCTTGGTGTAACAGCCAGGAAAGGTTTAAAAGGTTGCCCAGGCATGACTTCCTTCAGGACATTGAGAGAGGAAAAGCAGGAAAGGCCTCTTGGGACTGCCACCCGCTTTAGCCAGGGGAATTGTTTTGTTTTGTATTCCTTCATGAGTTTCTGAATAATAAATTGTGCCCCAAGGCAAAGGCCTAGAACAACCTGAGGCATAGCACCCCTTCTTTCCTGATGAAGCAGCCCGCCAGCTTCAAATGGGACACACTGAAGTGGCTACTTAAATAAGAGAACACCCTAATACAAAGGGTCCTTTTGTGCAAGCCTTGGTCTACGGCATCCGTTTTTCATTAACAAAATTGTGTACAGGGATCCATATATTAAGAAATATACTTATATCCTTATCCTTAGAAGTGCATACTCGCCAATTTCTAGGCCAAAAGACAGAAAAAAATGCAATATAACTGAGAAGTGGGGCTTCAGCTTTCTGCCCTGGGACCCCAGTGAGTCTAACACTGGTCCTGTTTGGCGGTCTCCCTGAAACCTGTTCACGGCCCCCCGCCCACAAGAGTCCCCAGACCCCTGGTTGAGAACCACTGCCTCGGGAATATTTCCATTATCCATTTATTAATTGAAAAGTCCGAGATCATCATCTTTCCAACAGGCTTGATCTCCAATTTCTGCTCCTACTTCAAACAAGTTTGATGTATTTCATTACATAGCACTATGGCTGGACAATTTGATTAGCAGAATAAATCAGTTGGTAGTTCTTTAATTTTACTTGTAAACATTACAGAAGGAAGCCGGATTAGTTTTGTTAGGGTTCATTAGTTTCATCATTTAAGATTTGTCTCAATATAATAACAGATTTTTCTAAAATGAAATAAAAATTATGAAATATTATAAGCTTTAAATACATTATCTTTTGACTACATTTCTTGTGTCCTAATGAATGGTTGTGGGGTATATAGTCTATTTATAAGAAGGCATTGTGTACGTTATCTTCATTTAAAAAGAGGACTTGATACATATGCAATAGGGGTTTAGTCAAAGATGAATTTTCATTCTGTACTTAAGAGTGACAATGTGAAAATCTTTTTGTCCAAAGGCAAACAATTGACAGTGTTGGCTAGCATCATGTAGTAATCAAACATTACCTGCCAGCACTTAGCTCTACTTTCATAGCAGCCACTAAAGACAAAGACAATAGGAAGAAGCCATATTGTACATAGTGGGCCAAATTCAGAGGTGAATCTGAGAGACTAAGGTAATCTAAGATGATGAAATTTACATTTTCTTCTGGCCCTTTAATATGTTTGTATTAAACCAACTTAGAACTACTTGTTTATAGTTAAGTATCAGAGGGGTAGCCGTGTTAGTCTGAATCTGTAAAAAGCAACAGAGGGTCCTGTGGCACCTTTAAGACTAACAGAAGTATTGGGAGCATAAGCTTTCGTGGGTAAGAACCTCACTTCTTCAGATGCAAGACTGACATCTGAAGAAGTGAGGTTCTTACCCATGAAAGCTTATGCTCCCAATACTTCTGTTAGTCTCAAAGGTGCCACAGGACACTCTGTTGTTTATAGTTGGTAAGTGGGTGCGAGTCTAAATGTACACCTGCTATTCTCATCACTTTTACATCTGAGTTTGGCCAATCATGTCCGAGTAGAAGAGAATCTAAATGAAGTGCCACAGAATCTATATTCTGAATATGGCTCATTAGATTTATCCCTGAAATATAACTTCTCATGTGTTGATCTTCTGGCACATTAGCATGACTGCTCTCTAACTGCATTAACCAACTTGCTGTACCTCTGAAAACACACACATACACACACTTACTTAAATAAGACGTATTTACTGATAAACACTTGTCTTTTATTTAACCTATATCCAGACTGAGTGATTTAGGACATGTTGTCACAGCTGTCATTGAATGGCCAATTTTTTTGGGGGGGAGGGGCAGGGACACTTTATGCATAGAAAAGTGATTTGGGGCCTGGATCCTCAAGCACTATAGAACTCCCATCCCATTGGTTTCACTGAGAGCTCTCTCTATGGAGACCTTGAAGAATTGGGCTCTTAATCTAAGTTTTTAAGAAGTGTATCCGCCACATAAATCAAAGGGTGCTTGTTTTTCCACTGTGCCCAACCTCTGGCAAGCTTGACACCTATTGCCCACGCTGCTGGGGAGCAGTTTGTGACTTCCTGATCATCAGCCACCTATCGCTGACATTAGTAAAAGCTGCTGGTGATTGATTTTATTTACATCACTGAGGAAATTTCCTTCAGGTATCTGACACCAGCCAGGAATTGAGCATACCAGAGCCTGGCTCCGCCAAGCCTCCGTTCTACCCTAACACCCCATGTGCCAACTGGTGGAATTGCGGTGCAGTAGGGTGGTGGAGTTCTGCTATGGAGCTGTTGCAGGAGGCAGCGGAGCTACTGCCACAGTTTTGATCCAGGGGAGATTCCTCATGCCCAGATTGGAGTCCTGCAATACACATCTCTGGCTGTGTGAATTCGCTTTGTGCCATATTAGCAGCATAAAGTGAACTTGGTGAACTGGAGAATCTGGCCCAGCATATTTCTTTAGTTTGGAAAGCAGATTCCAAATAAGTTAGGTTTCACCAAGAGAATCCAAAATAGGCCTGGTTGTTTATCCTGTTTCAAGAACACCTGAAAAAGTAAGTATGTTATATGTGTTTGAAACAAGGTTTGATGTTGGTATGTCAGATTGTTAAAACTGTGAATTCTACAAAAATAGTATATCCTGCAGCATGGAAGGCATATACAACTTCAGAAAAGAAAAAAGGTAGCCATACAGTAAAGTCATAGGCATTGAGATCAGTGATCTCTCACTCACAGATCTTGACTATGTTGATGACATTGTTCTCTTAGTACAGAGTCCTGACAGGTTTCGTGAGGCACTCCAGAACGGAGGAGGAGTCAGCTAAGATTGACCATGAAACATGGAGACCAAAAGACAAAACTGCAAAATCTTGGACCAGGTCTACCTGTGACTCCAATCTCTTTGAACAATAAAACTGTCGAATCAGTTTCCAACTTTTGCTATATGGGTTCTTTACTTACCAGTTCTCACATAGAGGTTCTCCATCGGATTGGCATCGCAGTATCTGCCATGGGCTGTTTACAATGGATATGGAATCAACATCATCTTAGTATGACAAGCAAGTTCAGGATTTATTCGAGCTGTAGCCTTCCCATACTGTTGTACGGCTGCGAAACATCAACACTACACAGCTCAGACTGGACAAAGCTGAAATGTCAACGTCATATATTGGACATAAAGTGGAATGACTTCATCTGTAAGGCAGATGTTGATGGTCGCTCGGGTCTACAGACTACTGGGACCATTGTCCGCAGGCAGTGCCTTACCCTTTTTGGATATGTTGCAAGGATGCCACAAGACGTTCCAGTGAACGCCATTCTCTGGGTGGCTTGTAACATCCGGGATAAAATTCCACCAACCAAGGGGTGGAGACCGCCCAGAGGAAACCCCCCTATTACCTGGGTTCATCAAGTCTGTTCCGATGTTGAACTCTCAGGCCATCAAGCCTTTGCGGTTGCGCAGGAACGGACCAAATGGCGAATGATTGCTAGGGCCAACTGTCCGGCTAACTGTTGAAGAAGATACAGTAAAGTCCCATAGCAACTCAGTAAAACATTAAAGAATCTTGTTCCTTGTCTTGCATTCTTCAGGGTCCCATTTGCAAAGAAATTAGGAGTCTTTTATATGCAGTAAACTGTTAAATACATGATGAAAATCATGTGGTAAAAGTTATATAGATTCAAAGGTGGTTTGATTGACTAAGTAAATTTTGCCAACATTTTGCATTTAAAAATGCACTCTTATTAGCAACTTCTAAAAGGAGCTATATTCATTGATAAATCATAGCAATTACATAATGCTTTACATCTTTAAAGTGCTATACAAAAAAATCATTAATAATTAGTTCTTCAAGGCCTCTGCAAAATCTGGTTCCTGACTCCCTCTCTAATCTAGCAACTTCTAGGTCCTCTGTTTTCCCCTTTGCTCTGCCCAAACCCCACAACTAATTGCCCCTTCATGTTCTTCTCCCATACTCATATCAATGCCTCCTTACATTCAGCCCTGATGTCAAAACCCCTCACTCCACAACCCTGCAATGACCCTTTCTCGCTTTCCATTCCCTTCAAATACACTCCTCCTAAAAGGTCTATAAATCTTAGCTTAGGCATGGTCTACACTTGAAACAGCTGGCATATTAATCAGTATGGTCCCTTTACACACCTACAAAATAGCCCATGCACCCACGTAAAAAAATGCTTTCAGCAGTACACAGGTGATCACAGAACTGTTACTCTTAGACTTGCTTTGAGCAAAGCTAACCACAGTGTGGTCCTCCACAGATGCAGTGCACTGTGAATAGGAATTGCTGGTGCAATGGTTTAAATTACCAACCCACAGTGCAATTCAGGAAATGCCAGAACTCAGCAGAGTTTCAGTCATGCCTCCTCCTATTCCTACCATGACCCTTATGTCAGGAGCCGCAAGTTAGTGTTGTAGGAAATTGTTCTTCTGGCTTGATGCCAGCTAGGAACTTCTGCATGTTGGGGGATTGAGATCTATCTGCTTTTGGCTTCTTTTTAAGCCACAAAGGAGTTCACAAAGGAACCTAAGTAGGTACAGTATTGAGTCCTGTGTATTCATCTGTGATAATAAATACCTGGTAGAAACTTTCAAAGACAGTAAGCTGCCGAGTACCTTCAGATATGACTGACTACCTATCTACCAGGGCAATGTTTCCAGTGTTCGCATATTTAAGTGTTAATAGGAAGCTTCATTATGATTGCACAACCCTGGACTCACAGGTTATATTCCACCACTTAAGTTCAAAATTACTTCATTATGGTGGTATACATGCCAAGAGACATATTAATTCCTAGTCCATAAATGAGAGACAGGATTAGAAGTAGTTTATAAAATGTTTTTACCCGTTTTATAAAAAGCTATAATCTTTGCCAGCATTGTGTAAGGGGAATTAGTCATATCAAAATTCAGAGAATTTTTAAATGCTCCAACTTTGCTTAGGGATGCTAGTAGATGTAGCAAGTTCATTGGTCAAATGTGTCATCTTTCATGACAGAAAACATTTCCATTTGCTGCAAATCTAAGCCAGAGCAGGTTATCACCTGGCAAGTGGTTGGGGTAACTTTCCTGAAACACTGAGAAAAAACTGACTATTCAAATAGTGTTGGAAATTGCTTAACTCCAATTTTAAAAATAATTATCCTTACTATAAATATTATTTATTGGAATTAAGGTCCATATTTTAAATGGATAGCCAGCACTAAAAAGAAAAAAAATCAAACTGCTTTGCAACTGAACCTTGTTTGCACTTCACAGCTGCTGGAGAAACAGCCCTCAGACTAGTATGGTATGCTATGAACAGGTCAGCTAGGTTAATAGGTGCAGGGGGAAAAAAGAGGATGCCAATATAGAAATTGAAGAGCAGAGCTTTTATCTGAGTTGGGGAGGAGGGAAGTTATCTTGGTAGTGACATTTTAAATGAACTGTAAGGCAAAGTAGATGTCGTCCATGAACAAGAGGTTGTAGTAGTCAAGAGAAATGTATGGCAAGGACATGGGGAGGACGTAACCATAATTTCTAAGTGAACAAGGAAAGAAGAGAGACCTTTAGATTTGTCTGGTAAAAAGTCATTAGCATCTTTGGTTTCAGAGGAGTAAGAAAGAACAATGCCAGATTGGGGATCTTAAGGGTGGAGTGGGTGGGGAGGATTTTTATGGCCAGGGAAATAGATCACATACTGAAAAAGTTTAGAATCAAAAGGGAGGAGGAAAATTGCCTGAAACAGAGAGAGTATCAAAAGAAGGGTCAGATTGGGAGAGAATTTTTGGGGCAACTATTTTAGGAGATCACACTTCATACCCCAGAAGGGGGAGGAAAACATACAGGCACTTCAAATAAAGGGATGGATTTCATACAGTTGCATGGAAAACTACAACACTGGAAGGAGAATCCCAGAAGACAAGGTCTATTTTGAAGGTTATTATAACCAGGATTTATTCTTTGCTAATCAGATTGTTTTACTATGAGCTGATTAGGTTTGGTTTCCGAACAGCACTATTTCAGCCTGGAACTCAGTGCTTTATAAGGTCTTGATGATGGTGGGGGCTTTTACTACTGCTCTACTGAAGTACTTCTTTTAGGTAAAAGATAATGAGACACTATATTGATGAGAGGGGATCGGTCAATAATAATGAGATTTTGTAGCTTCAGTTTGAAATAGACATGTTTCAGGGTCTGAAAGTGGTGCAGTTTATACTGACTTAAGTAGCACTTTCCTCTCTGACAGGAATTGGCCCTATGAGACTGTCTTATAAAGTAGGGTCAGTGGAGACAGGTTGCTGAGATTCTTTTCCTCCCCAAGCAATTTTGCTGTATGGCAAAATCTTTGTTGGAGCTATAAATGTTCATATTTCAAATTTACTCTCACAGGCACCTTGGTTCTGCCATCATGTGAGATTCAGTGTCTGTGTGAGTGAAGTATTTTTCACGAATGTTAGATTTTGGAAAACAAGTTGAGATCAAAGATTCTGACTGTGGATGATCCTCTATGCAGCATTTTTCCATTCCAGGAAAGCAAAGATCATGGAAACAGAGGGTCACTGAAGTTCAAGACCAGCTTTACGAATGAAGGGGTGAATGCATAGGCCTTTGAGACAAAAATGAATCAACCATAACTATTTGGCCAAGGTAAGAGGTGCTTCCAAGGGACTGAAGTAAACAAATTTAGCCTTAGAAATGGTTTACATTAACGTCCTTATGTCTGCTCCATTGCAAACTCATATCATGAGTATCCTGGAAACTAAAACATGAAGAGTGCAAATGAAATCATTTTTGGATAATTAAAGCATACATTCCTTAACTACTACCTATTCTCTGGTCGTATAAAAAGACATCACCTTTGACATACAGTATAATCAGTACAAGGTTAAATTTATGTAATATAGTAGTTATTTAGCATAGCTCAATACTACAGAAAAAAAATACATGTCCTACATCTGACTACAACTTGCATACAGTACCCTTGGGTTCCTCTAGGCTAAATAAGTGCCACAGTCGTAGTGCTTATGGAAAAGCTCAGATCTATAATCAGGTGGCCTAATGTGTGCTGAGGGGATGTATAACACAAAAGGAACCATAGTAAGTATACTGGAATTAATAAATAATATTTATAAATATCTATATCTGAAACTTTAAAAAATGAAGTTTTCTGAAGAAGAAAGACAGCCATAATTATAGGGTGGCCAAACTGCGGCGTTTTTTACAATTAAAGTGTGGCTTGTGTAGCCTATCATGCCCCACACCCATTCTCCACCTTCCAGACAGGTGGAAGGGGAGTTTGTGGCTTCTGCCCTGTGACGGGATGGTGGGGCTAGAGGCTTCTGCCCAGCAGAGAGGGCGCTCTAGGGACTTCATCCCTGCCAGTCCTGGGTTTACAATGGTGCCAGTGGCTCCCTGGAGCCAGGTCCATGCTCAGAGGGGACCCCGGCCTGCTCCGCTTGCACTGCGCCCTGAGACCCTGCTGGCTCCCCTGCCCACCACACACTGCTCTCAGCCCCCTGGCCCCACCCCTTGCTCCTCTCAGTCCCCTGGCCCCACACCCTGCTCCTCTCTGGCCCCTGGCCCCACACCAGTGCACCTCTGGCTCCGGGCAGTCTCTGCTTCCCACCACCTCTGGGGCCTGTCTGTCTCCCCGGAGCTGAGCCGCCTGGGACTGGTGCAGAAGCCTGGCCAGTTGGGGATGGGGGGCAGTGTGGGGGCCTTGGCTGGGCCCCTACAGGCAAGTGGGTCCTGAGGGAGGCTGGCCTGGCTGATCGCACGATTCCCCACCCCAGGACAGCCCTGGCTGCACTGCCGGCTCAGCCTGGCAGATACAATCACCTCCCAGCAGGGCCAGTGAGTGCAGCCGGGGGGGCAGGACATGGGGGAGGGAGTCTCTGGGGAGTGCTGGGGTGTGAGGGGGCGGGGAAGATCTGTGTGTGTTGGGGCACTAGGGAGTGGAGGTGCTGTGGGGGGTGCTGGGCAGAGGTGGTATTGTGCAGGGCACTGGGCATTGGGGGGGCACTGGGCATAGCGGGTCTGGGGGGCCCTAAATCTTCCCTTTATAGCATGGAATTGCCCTCACATGCAAACCTAGCCCCAAGTCCTATAAGCTGCTCCATGTGGGCCAGTCCCTGCAGAGTCTACGGGGAACAGCTTGTAGGATTGGAGGCCTCATGGCTACTAAACATATCTTGAAAAAAAATGAACATTTGTTTTGATTCCCTAATTAGTCTTTTCCTGAGGTTCAAGGTATTAGATTCTTAAGATCAACAAGTTCTTGGTTGTCTCAACTTTTTCCTCTAACATGCTTTTAATCGCTCAATTTTCCTTTGGTCACCCAAATGCTACAAAATCTTTCTGACATGTACTGATAAGAGCAGCACTGATTTGGAGGAAGAAGAGATCTCCCTACAGTTACATTAGTACTGAAGCAGGTTCAGAGTGTCGCAGATGTTTTGTCTTTCAAACCAATGAAACTTTATGGATAAAGTTTCTTCTTTGTTTCTTTCCCAAAAGCAAACACCTGCCTTAGTCCAGAAATACGCTACTTCAAATAGGCCAATGCAATCAAGAATATCATGGTTTATTCTTATGCTGGGATGTTTTGAAGAAGAAACGTAACTCAATTACAAGGAAATATGAACAGAGTAAGAACCATTTTATAATCAGAAATAAGAAACACAAAATATGCAACTATTTTATGCACATAGAGTCCCCATCTGAAATCAGGACTCCATTGTGCTAGGCACTGCACAAATATAGTAAGAGAAAGTCCCTGCCTAAAGAGTTTTCACCTTCAATAAACAAGACTTAAAAAGGTGGAAGGGGAAATAAAGGTACAGAGAGGTGAAGTGACTTGTCCAAGGTCACACAGCAAGTTAGAGGGAAAACCAGGAATGGAACCGACATGTTCTGACTCCCAGTCCAGTGACTTATTCGCTAGACCATACTGTTGTACTTCAGACAAATCTGCCTGGTTTCCAGTGATTACTGGAAACAAGTCCAATTGTATATATTAAGATTTATGTGCAATATTTTTTGTTTTTAAGATGGTTTCCTGGTCTTGTCTCTAGCTGTGAGTGAAACATCTTCCACTCCTAATTTTAATTAGTCCTAAACTGCATCAAGGTAGCATCTCCTTTAAATCTTTCAGCTAAATTCTGCCCTCAGTTACCCCTTGAACAACCTCACTCACTTCACAAAGGTGCAAGAGGCAGAATTTGACCTTTTGCAAGCAACTGCTGGCATCAGGAGAGCTAATTCATCTCAGTGAGAACCAGCATTCTAGTAGCCATGGCAGGGAAAGGTTAAACACAGGTTAGATTTAGGAAAGATGGAAGGGCGAAATATAAGGCACGGAAATGACAAGAGGTAAGAGCGCAGAAAGACAGAACAGTATTGAAAAGAGAATTAAGGAACAGAAGCAGCCTTCTCTAGATCACCTGCAAGCCTATGTGAAAGTCAGTCTATGCCTCCTGAAATAATGAATCAGTGGAAAGTTCTCAATTTCTGAGCAAGGGCCCCTCCAGCTAGCCTCACTGGGAGTACTTTCTGCAATGTCTTTTCACATCTCCAAAACTACTGCATGAGGCCATTTCTTCCAACAATTCCAAGGCTCCTGGATTTGTTCTTACATGCAGACAACTGGAAAAAGAAAACAAAAAGGTGGCAGAGCCCAAGGGCGGCTCTGTACAGGATTATAGGACCTGCTTCTCCAGGGAGGTGGAATAATATATGTCCTGTCTGGCTTAATACCAGAATCTGCCATCCTTGCTCACAGTGAAATGGAGAGCTTCAAACCACGTCAGAAGACTGCAAAATAGCTTAGTTTGCTTTAGTGCTAGGTATAGTCAGTGGATTGTACTCACAAACCTCTAGGGGACCCCAGGGTAGACAATGTTGCCTATAGAAATGGAAAGCACTTTTATGTAATGAATATGGTGTGTGTGCACAACACCAGCTGCAGATAATGCTATAGCCAGATTTCTCAGATCACATCTTGATTCCTATATGCTAAATAAGTCATCTCTGTCTGTACTGTTTCACAGTGGAGTCACCCTGACTGAGTAGAACCACCCTCTCCCCCCGCCACACACACACTCTATTCTATCAAAACCATTTAAAATGGAAGAACACATTCCTGTGAATTACCAGAAGGATATGCCCTCCAGTCACAATCAAGGAATAGATAGGCCTGGTTCTATTGCCTTTTGTTATGCTAAGTAGTACCTTATTATACTAGTAGTCCCACTGAAAATAAGTAAGGCTTTTAACATTCAGTGTTATTATTGATGGCCACAAGCCATAAGTAAGAGACAGCAAATAGTGACTGGTTCTGGGGTAGCACAAGTTCCTAGCTCCCCCTTGCTCCAAAGGAGAAATATCCTGTGTCTGCTCTACATCTGGTGCAAACTACTCCCCTCCATCCCCACAGGCTCAGATGCCCAGGCTTGAACTTTTGGGGAAGAATAGACAGAAGGATCTATCTACCCCTGGCCCTGCCATTCTTGTCCACCAGGAGAAGTGGCCCCTCAACAGCTGTTTTCCCCCGTTGGGCTGTGACCAGTAATACAGGTAGCTCGTACAGGCAAGTAAGCTAATGGTCTTTGATTTCTTATTGCCCTGATCTGGGTATGAAACATGGGTCACAACTGTGCCTACAGATAATTCACCTTTTAACACAAATACATTGTTTCAAAATCTTTCTGGTGCCCATTTCCATAGAATGCCAGCATAAAAAGCTTAAAAATAAAGCTCCCATGGAATTGTCTTGCAGGAATACAAAGACGATACAATATGAATGAACAGATAATCAGATACAGTACATTATATAAGAAATTAAAGCAAAAGAATCACAAAAGGAATTTCATCCAGGAATTCTTCTAAACTTTTGACTTAAAAAAAGCAAAGAACATACAATTCTATCTACAAATGTCTAAAGAATCCCAAAATGTACTTGTTCTATTAGAAAGGGATTCTTTCTAAGCCAAAGTTATGAACTCTGAAAACACGTAAGCTGGTTTTTGGCACTTTCCCCAAGTTTAAGAAAACCAAAATCTGATAATTTTGTAAAAAACATTACTAAGCATTACTCAGCTTCACAGCCTTGTTTTGAGATATTCCATCTGATTCGCTATTTGTTAAGGCAAGCAATCCAGATTGGAAATCAAGCATTTTTATTATAGCTGTTGCTGACCTTTCAAACAACTCTGGCTGCTCAACTAAGATTTGCAGAAGTGAGAAAGAGACCCAAAGAAGGAAGCCACAAGACAGCTAAATGAACCTTGTAAAAATCCTACTTCAGAGGAATTTTTTGTGAATAAAGAATCTTTGGGAGCAGTTTGGTGGTAAGGACTTATATCGAAACAAACACAAACATGTACCAAGGTCTTTCCAATAAGAGTCTAAGTCCTTACAACTGTATTAGACAGAAAGCGTCGTATTCTCCTCTCACTTACTCCAGTTGTTCACATTGCTTACTCCATTGACTTCAGTGACCCTGGATTTGTACACATGTGAGAGGATAATCAAGCCCAAAGACTATGTGCTAATTATGCATTCTATAATGCAGTAGGAGCCTTCTTCCTTTTATTGCAGCAGCAAACAATATATTCTCATGGCCTGTGACCCAATTTTCAAAGATCTGTTTCTGTCTCAAGGAAATCTTTGAAATTAAGAGTGCATTAGGAAATAAATCTGTTTCTGTAGTAGGCCATATATTTGTCTGTTCTTTGTCTGATATTAAAGATGTTACCCAAAAACCAAATCTTTATTCCTTTCTAGTTTATCATCTGTTGGTGGCATCCTAGCCATCTTCAAAAAATATTGGAAGTGAATTTTGTGCTGGGATAACATACAAGATTGACAATCTTACAACTGCCAAATGTAGTAAATGAGGGCAATGTAGTAAGTAAAGGCCTAATGAAGGCCCAGTATGAGGCCTGAACTAAAGTAATGGTCAAGACTTCGCTAATATGAAGCAAAGTTAAGCTGTGAGCAAGAGGCAGGCCCTGCTCACAGAAGCTGGCAAGGAAAGGGCTGATGTTGCATAAATATATATTCATTTAGCATAGTTACAGTATAAACATGGTACCAAGATACACTATACCGGAACATTCCACAGATAACAGGGAACAGGCCGACCCATCCCAATGACAGGGGCAAAAGGGTAAAATGATGGATAGAGTTGTTTTGATCGAACCAACATGTACAAGGTGAGAGGCGGCACCTTGCTACGTAGAGGGGTTGAACCTCAATACGTCAGGAGTGATGTGTAACTTGTTTGTATCTGTGTATAAGAATGCATCCCTGAGTGGATATCTTTGTCCGGCCACGGGGGCAGTGGAAAGTCCCGCCACTGAGTCGGGTCCTTGCCAAGAGGCATCTATTAGTAGTATGCCCAGTAGACTAAGTAATCTACGGGAAACTGCAATTGTGTCCGAGATCGCAATAAACCTGGCCGAGGTGCCTTTGTACCTTACTAGACTCTGTGGTCATTGGGGGTTCTCGTCGGGTTTGCTGTGTCAGCTATCTGCGCAGAGCTGGGGCAGCACACAGAGGGAACACACGCACGCAGCCGAGTGATATCAACAGGAGAAAGCAGAAGTACCACACCGGTAGCCTCTGACAACACTGGTGACCCCGACCGCTGATCTGGTGAGTAAGCAAAACTGCCGTGGTAAGAATTGCTATCTAACATGGCAGCAAACCTCGAGCTAGGGAACCCCCTTATTCCCTCCCTTATGATCCCCACGGAGTTTCATAAATCTTGGACCCGCTGCATTGCCAGTAAGGGGGGTCCATATGAATTTAAAAAAGAGAGTGGAGAAACATAGACTAGCTTGTGTAGAGCAATGGTAGAAACCGAGGCTCTGAGAAACAGTAATAAGAGTAAAAAAGCAAGAATTTTGCAACTCATGTCTCTGGCAGTGAGACAGCTCAGACAGCATGCTGAAATGCTGGCCAAACAAGTAACAGAAAAAACAGGAGAAGTAGAAGAAGTAACCCGGGCAGTCGAGCACTGGGAAGCCCAAGCTCTGTTAGCAGAGCAACAGGGGGTCCAAACTCATGATATGCTCGAGCAAGTGAAGCAGAAAAATAAAAGATTGGAAACAGCTGTAGAAAACCTGCAGAAGCAAAAAGTGCCGTCCCCTGTTATAAATATTAGTGGTAAACAGCAGGCTTCAGGTAGCTACCCTGTGCCTGAAGAATGGGGACAGAAGTAAAAAAAGTGGTCCTAGTAAAATTAAAAGATGAAACGGAGTCCACTGCATTGCAACCACCACCTTATGATAAAAGCCAGGTTCCAGTTAAACTTAAACTGAGACCTAGGCCTGGTCTACACTAGGCGTTTATGTTGAAGTTAGCGCCGTTACATCGAATTAACCCTGCACCCGTCCACACTGCGATGCTATTTAGTTCGACATAGAGGTCTCTTTAATTCGACTTCTGTACTCCTCCCCGACGAGGGGAGTAGCGCTAAATTCGACATGGCCATGTCGAATTCGGCTAGGTGTGGATGGAAATCGACGCTAATAGCTCCGGGAGCTATCCCACAGTGCACCACTCTGTTGACGCTCTGGACAGCAGTGCGAGCTCGGATGCTCTGACCAGCCACACAGGAAAAGCCCCGGGAAAATTTGAATTTGAATTCCTTTTCCTGTCTGGCCAGTTTGAATCTCATTTCCTGTCTGGACATCGTGGCGAGCACAGCAGCACTGGCAACGATGCAGAGCTCTCCAGCAGTGATGGCCGTGCAGTCTGTGAATAGAAAGAGAGCCCCAGCATGGACTGATCGTGAAGTCTTGGATCTCATCGCTGTGTGGGGCGATGAGTCCGTGCTTTCCGAGCTGCGATCCAAAAGAAGGAATGCAAAGATCTACGAGAAGATCTCTAAAGACATGGCAGAGAGAGGATACAGCCGGGATGCAACGCAGTGCCGCGTGAAAATCAAGGAGCTGAGACAAGGCTACCAGAAGACCAAAGAGGCAAACGGACGCTCCGGATCCCATCCCCAGACATCCCGTTTCTACGAGGCACTGCATTCCATCCTCGGTGCGGCCGCCACCACTACCCCACCAGTGACCGTGGACTCTGAGGATGGGATACTGTCCACGGCCGGTTCCTCGGACATGTTAGGGGACGGGGAAGATGAGGAAGGAGATGAGGAGGGCGAGGCAGTCGGCAGCTCTCACAACGCTGATTTCCCCGACAGCCAGGATCTCTTCATCACCCTTACAGAGATCCCCTACGAAGCGTCCCCAGCCATTACCCCGGACACAGAATCTGGTGAAGGATCAGCCAGTAAGTGTTGTAAACATCTAAACATTTATTTTTAACAAAACAGGAATATTAACAATTAAAAGAATGGGTTGTTCATGATTAGTGTGCCCTAGGCGCTTAACGGTTTAGTAATGGGCAGTGCAAGTTTTGAAAAGAAATCTAGCAATGTCCGGTTTTCAGTGATTGTCCTGCACAAGCCGCTCTACTGTTTATTCCCTGCTACTGCAGCTACAGTAAAATGCGGTCTATGTGTCCGGGGATAGAGCAGTAATCCTCCTGGGACATCTCGATGAAGCTCTCCTGGAGGTAATTTGAAAGCCGTTGCATGAGGTTCTTGGGGAGAGCGGCCTTATTGGGTCCTCCGAAGTACGACACGTTGCCGCGCCACGAGATTATCAAGTACTCCGGGATCATTGCTCTGCACAGCAGGGCGGCATACGGCCCTGGTCTTTGGAGGCTTTCCCGGAGCATTCTCTCTTTGTCGCTCTCGGAGATCCTCATCAGGGTGATGTCGGCCATGGTGACCTGCTTTTAATTAGGTAGGGGAATGTTAGTGTTGGGACTGCTTTCCCGTTCCTTTACAGAACTGTAACCGCTGGTTTGCAGCCACGCGGTGGAGGCGGGAGAGGGGCAGCCGAAAGGGATCGTTCCCGGGGACAGCCGCGAGGGGGTGGGACAGGGGCAGAGTTCCCGCTTGCCGGATTGCTGGCAGCAGGGACTGACATTGATTTTAATGTGAAATGAGGCCAGTGGTAATATAAAAGTTTTAAACTGCCACAAGTGTACGGCTTACCATGTCTGCCTGCAACAGAAATTCCGTTGTGCTGCCTCGCTTCTCAAATGTGCTGTTCAAGACCCCAGGCACTGAATGCGAAGGCCGAGAATTCGACCTTGTGCTGAGTGCGCATGTGAAAGGTGCTGTGCATGGTCTTGTTCACAGAGAAAGACTATGTTCTTTGTTCACAACTACATTTATCTTTCTTAGGAATTCACTCCCTTTTTCCCATTTCCACAGCCCCGTCTGCGACTGTCTCACAACCTAGCCTGGAATCACACTCCCAGAGGCTAGCGCGGATTAGGCGTAGGAAGAAGAGGACACGGGAGGACATGTTCTCTGAGCTTATGGCCTGTTCCCAAGCCCAGGTAGCACAGCAGACCCAGTGGCGGGAGAACTTGACCCGAATGCACCAAGCCAACATGGATCGGGAGGAGAGGTGGCGGCAGGAAGACCAGCAGGCGACTCAAACGCTGCTTGGACTACTGAGGGAGCAAACGGACACGCTCCGGCGCCTTGTGGATGTTCTGCAGGAACGGAGGCAGGAGGACAGAGCCCCGCTGCAGTCCATCTGTAACCGCCCTCCCCCGCCACCAAGTCCCATACCCACCTCACCCAAAGTGCAAAGAAGGAGAGGCGGCAGAGTCCCTGCTAAGTCTCACTCCACCCCTGCAGAGAGCTCTAGTAGCAGAAGGCTCTCATTTCCCAAAATTTGAAAAGTTCTTTCCTTCCCGCCTGACACAAGCCCCCGTCCAAGTTTCACCTCCCAATGCCATGTGTAGTTGATAATAAAAAATTCGTTTCTGTTAACTACTGTTTCAATCATGTTCTTTTGGAGGAGGAGGGGAAAGGGGGTTGGTAATTGGACAGGACAGTCTCCTTTGGCAGGGTACATAGTCGGGGGCAGGCACAGCAGCAGGGCACATACACAGTGCAGTGATGCAGTGACTAGTTACCCCGGTTAGTCTGGGAGGTTGTTTTGATGTAATGTTGGGGGGGGGGGTGGGTTGCTCTGTGACTTTGTGGCGGGGGAGGGCAGTTACAGATCTTAAGCGCCGGTCCTTACGCAGGATCACAGAGCCACACAGCATGGGATCTGTAACCGTCCTCCCCCTGCCACAAAGTCAAATAGACCCCCCATACACACAGTCCCGATCAGGAGGGTTGACAGGCTCCGTTGAAACAAGCATCCCACCGCAGCGGAGCCTGTCAATCCTTGAGTTTAGAAGCTGCATTCGCGTCACAACACTACACCCGCTCCGCACCACAGTCTGCGTCCCAGTTTTAAAAAATTCCCGCGAAAACAGTTTTAAAGAATACGGTGTGCTATAACAAAGTAGAACTATTTTTATTTCGACACGTGTGTTGGAGGGGGGGTGAAGGGGGTATGTAACTGGATAGGATAGTCAACATTACCTGGGTAAAGAAACGGGGGCAGGTTTAGCTTCTCAGTACACAAACTATAAAGTCACAGGTTACCCTGCTCACTCAGGAACTTTGCTTTCAAAGCCTCCCGGATGCACAGCGCTTCCCGCTGGTCTCTTCTAATCGCCCGGCTGTCTGGCTGTGAGTAATCACCAGCCAGGCTATTTTCCTCAACCTCCCACCCCGCCATAAAGGTCTCCCCCTTGCTCTCACAGAGATTGTGGAGCACACAGCAAGCTGCTATAACAATGGGGATATTGGTTTCGCTGAGATCACAGCGAGTCAGTAAGCTTCTCCATCTCCCCTTGAGACGGCCAAAAGCACACTCCACCACCATTCTGCACTTGCTCAGCCGGTAGTTGAAGAGTTCTTTTTCAGTGTCCAGGGCGCCAGTATAGGGCTTCATGAGCCAGGGCATTAGCGGGTAGGCTGGGTCCCCGAGGATGACTATAGGCATCTCCACATCCCCAACAGTTATTTTGTGGTCCGGGAAGTAAATACCTTGTTGCAGCCGTCTAAACAGACCAGAGTTCCTGAAAACACGAGCGTCATGAACCTTGCCTGGCCATCCCACGTAGATGTTGGTAAAACGTCCCCTGTGGTCCACCAGTGCTTGCAGCACCATGGAAAAGTAGCCCTTTCGGTTAATGTACTGAGTGGCCTGGTGGTCCGGTGCCAGGATAGGGATGTGAGTTTCATCTATGGCCCCACCGCAGTTTGGGAATCCCATCGCTGCGAAACCATCTATGATCGCCTCCACGTTTCCCAGGGTCACTACCTTTGGCAGCAGTACATCAACGATTGCCTTCGCTACTTGCATCACAACAACCCCCACGGTAGATTTGCCCACCCCAAACTGGTTCGCGACTGACCGGTAGCTGTCTGGCGTTGCAAGCTTCCAGAGGGCTATGGCCACTCGCTTCTGTACACTCAGTGCAGCTCGCAAGCGGGTGTCACTGCGCTTCAGGGCAGGGGACAGCAACTCACAAAGTTCCAGGAAAGTTCCCTTCCGCATGCGAAAGTTTCGCAGCCACTGGGATTCATCCCAGACCTGCAGCACTATGCGGTCCCACCACTCAGTGCTTGTTTCCCGTGCCCAGAATCGCCGTTCCACGGCATCAACATGACCCATTGCCACTGTGATGTCCTCGGCGCTGGGTCCCCTGCTTTCTGACAGGTCTGTGCTACTCTCAGACTTCAGGACATCACCGCGGTGCCGTAGCCTCCTCGCCTGACTTTTCTGCATCTGCCTCAGGGAAACCTTTATGATAAGCTGCGAGACGTTGAGAGCGGCCACAACTGCAGCGATGGTCGCAGCGGGCTCCATGCTCGGAGTACAGTGGCGTCCGCGCTGTCAATGACTGGAAAAGCGCGCGAACTGTTTTCCCGCCGGCGCTTTCAGGGAGGGAGGGCGGGAGTGATGGACGGATGACGACAGTTTCCCAAAAGCACCCTCGACTCATTTTGTTACCCAGAAGGCATTGCCGGCTACACCCAGAATTCCAATGGGCAGAGGGGACTGCGGGAACTGTGGGATAGCTGACCACAGTGCACCGCTTCGAATGTCGACGCTTTCTCCGTTAGTGTGGACGCACAAAGTCGAATTACTGTCCTTAGTGTGGACACACACGTTCGACTTTGCAATATCGATTACAAAAATTCGATGCAAGTAAAATCGAACTACTCTCGTAGTGTAGACAAGGCCCTAGACTGGTGCCTGTCAGAACAGGACAAGTAAGTGCACAGAAGGAAAGAGTAGCACATAATACTTTCACAGAATTGGTAAATCAAATGATGAAAAATATGGAACAGTTCACAGAGCACATTAGGAGACAAGAGCTGCGACTCGATCGCAGGGGAGTGAATAAAAAAGCATTTCAAAGTAAAAAACCAAAATTAAATGGGTTAACACCTAGAATTGATGCATTAACACATGACGTTGCCCCAAACCAGTTAACTGCAGCAAAAAAGGGCACTCCCGCCATCCATCTGGCATGCACACAAAAGCAACAGACATTGGGGGAACAAATTCAAGTTTTACAAGAGTAGGTAACTACCCCCATTCTCCTCTCAAAGCCAGGATAAAAAACAGGGGCGTGGTTCCTAACTGTGCAGGTTCCCAACTGCTTTGACCCACGGAACCACACTCCACGCTCATATCTTAAAATAGAACATTCTTTCTCAAATATTTTTACATACCGGTTAAGTTTTGTCCTTTATATGCTTTCTTAGTTTGCTAAACTTGCTGCTGCTGCCTGTACTTTCAAATATCTTGATAGAGTTAATCTCTCTTGGCTCAGGTCTCGCTACCTTCCTAGGTTGCTCTTCACCCCTCCCTTTCCCCCGCCTCTCCTCAATTCTGCTCGCTCTCTTTGTTTTAAAAGTTAAAAGTTATAGTTTTTACAGAAACCTCCAAAAAATACAGCAATTGAAAACAAAAAAAAAACAAAAAACAAAAAGAAAACAAGGTAAAAACTTTACTTTAAATAAATCCAGTAAATTAAGTATTTTAACCCTTCAAGAATGCAACAGCTAGAATTATTCCTAACTTTCTTGAAGATATGGTTGCCAAGCAACAGAAATGCACACTCTGCTTCTAATTCTAACCACTCACTAATATTTGAAACATGGGCGTTTTTTATTTCCATATAGCAGAGTTTTAAAATAATGTTAAATATAAAGTAATGCAAAATTCCTTGTTACCAAATTAATACAATACATTTAGCAAATAGTAATATATTTTTTACCAATTGATGTTACAAGTTTTAAATAAAGAAATAATTTTGTTATTCAAATGTTTAACCCTTTTTATTTTTTTTTTTTTTTTTTTTTTTTTGGCCTTATTTTGTATAGTTATAAATAGAATTCTGGCGCCATTTGTTTTTAATTTTAAGTTTGTCCTGTATGTCATGTGTGTTGTCTTGTGTTGTATGTTGTGTGTGTTATGTAACTATTTTTTATTATTTTTATTTTGTTGCAACAAAAGTCAATTTTATACCCTTTAAAAAATTTATGTATATGTGGTACCACACTATTTTAAGATCATAGTTGAGGTATAATCATAGTAGTATTAGCACCAATTTTTTGTGCAAAGTTCAAAAAGGTTTCAGTTACAAATAAATGTACATATAGTTCTGCCTCAACAAATAATGCAATTGCAAACAAAAAATATTGTCTTATCAATCACAATTTTGTTTTGTTTTTTAAGATTTTTTTTTTATTTTTTATTCAAACAAAAAATGTAAGGGGAAACCTCAACATTAAGGTAAAAGTAATATTAACAAAATGTTAATTTCTTTGTTGGGCTTTTTATAAACTTGTTTGCACGTTTAAATATAGTTATAAGAATGTCATAACCAAAATGTTTTAAAATAACAATGTATGCATAAAACTAACCAAACAATTTCAACAGGTTTCCATGTTTTCAACAGGTTTCCACCTTTGGCTCCCAAACATAACAAAGCATCATGAAAGTATACCCTCAAAGTACTGTATTTAAAATTTATTTTGGTTTAATTTTATAGTTGGTTTAATTTTTTATGCTTTTCTTTTGTTATGTTATGTTAATGGGAAGCAGTGGTTGTTAAAGTTGTGCTTCTAAACTGTTAACAAAAGTGAAATTAGTATCACAAGCAAATTAACCCTAAAAAGCTTGGTAAAAATTCTGTTAACTCCTTTGCTGAAACAAATTGTTCAGCAAGGGAAAGCAATACACCTTCTCATGGAAGATTGTGAGCATTTATTTTAGCCGTTAAACATTACATTTCGTATAAAAATATTAGTAATGCACTTAAAATGAATGTCTATACAACAATTACAAAAGTATAGCTTGTGTTATAAAAGGCTCGATCCCTATTACATTGTTCTTATTACATTGTAAACAAACTAAGTTAAACTGTGTATTAAGTTTGGGTTACTGAAAACAAAAACAAAAAAGAAACAAGCAAAAATCTTTTATTATGTTAACTAACTAGCTGTTTAAGTTGCACCCCACAGACCAAAGACACCAAAAAATATCACACCCTGAAGACACCAGATGATATCAGTATACAGTGAAGAAACCCCCAAGCATCAAGAACAGAAAAATGAAGTGCTTTATAAATAAGAGACTGGTTAAATACACTTCTATCTACCATACATGGACAATTAAGTTAACAATCAGCTAAAAACCACTAGTTGGACCAGGATAAGCCATCATTTAATTTCAACTTGGTTACTATGTAAAAACAACTCTATTATTGCTGTACTACTGTATTATTGTTGTACTGTTGTCTTATTGCTGAACTGTATTATTGCTGTACAACATTTACAATATGCATAACCTTGCTAAACTGTTTAACCAACACACAGGTAAAAAATCAACAAACAAATGGCAGCAAACAACGTGAAGGCAAAGAAAAAACAAAGTGGTAAACAAACAAAAAGTTACACAGTAACAACAAATTGGGTAAACAAATTGCCTGTTAGTACCAGTCATAATTTGGGTCAGTGACACTGCATCCTAACTGAGGCACATGTTATTCAAAACAATCTTGTTCAGTGTCTGGGTACCAATACTACATCCTAACACAGCACTATTTGATAAATTGGTTACTGTCCATTCAGTAGGTTATCTGGAAGACAGCATCCATAAGAAACAACTGGATCTATGTCAACTACTGGTGTATCGCAGAGCCGTGCAACCAATGGAACAGAGAAGCTAGCCACTTCTATTTCCTGCGCAGTGAAGCTAACCAGAGGGTGACAACTAGCCATAAGGGTAACCTATAACATGAATGGATAGTACTGGGTAGTAACTAATTACAATATATTTATATATAAAGGCCTCAGTAGTAGTGTCACTACTCCAAATTTCTGTTTTACTTCTTATATACATAGCACTGTGGGACACACTATCACAATCCCTATCCAGTATTTTAAAACAATCAGCCTACTACTAATGATGAGAAAGGTGATAACTGGAATTGCCCTAATAGGAGTGTGTTTCTATCGGTGTTACCAAAGTAAAAGGACCAAAGTACAACACCAAACTAGAAAAACATAGTTATGCTTGGATATAAGGTGGTGTCATATGTACACATATATACTATACATATACGCCCATACACACTATAAATATATAAGCCATATCCATATAATTCATATATATTAATTATTTGGGAGTGCCTCTAAGGCTCAATCATAATACTACATTCCTTAGTCATGGTCCCGGGCCTAACATTCCCAGGCTCACCATATAGGATTAAAAAAACTAATTGGATAATAAAAGCTGTCTGCCAGTCATACGAGGGAATGTGCAGACTAAACAGATGGATGGGGCATGAGTGTATAGATAGTAAAATAAGGTAACCACCTAACGGTGTTTAGCCCACTGGGTTATCTTTAGTCCATGCATTATGCTTTTCCGGGACGATGGGTAAACATCCTCCCCTTAAAAAGACAAAAAGTGGGGGAATGTAGTAAGTGAGGGCAATGTAGTAAGTAAAGGCCTAATGAAGGCCCAGTATGAGGCCTGAACTAAAGTAATGGTCAAGACTTCGCTAATATGAAGCAAAGTTAAGCTGTGAGCAAGAGGCAGGCCCTGCTCACAGAAGCTGGCAAGGAAAGGGCTGATGTTGCATAAATATATATTCATTTAGCATAGTTACAGTATAAACATGGTACCAAGATACACTATACCGGAACATTCCACAGATAACAGGGAACAGGCCGACCCATCCCAATGACAGGGGCAAAAGGGTAAAATGATGAATAGAGTTGTTTTGATCGAACCAACATGTACAAGGTGAGAGGCGGCACCTTGCTACGTAGAGGGGTTGAACCTCAATACGTCAGGAGTGATGTGTAACTTGTTTGTATCTGTGTATAAGAATGCATCCCTGAGTGGATATCTTTGTCCGGCCACGAGGGCAGTGGAAAGTCCCGCCACTGAGTCGGGTCCTTGCCAAGAGGCATCTATTAGTAGTATGCCCAGTAGACTAAGTAATCTACGGGGAACTGCAATTGTGTCCGAGATCGCAATAAACCTGGCCGAGGTGCCTTTGTACCTTACTAGACTCTGTGGTCATTGGGGGTTCTCGTCGGGTTTGCTGTGTCAGCTATCTGCGCAGAGCTAGGGCAGCACACAGAGGGAACACACGCACGCAGCCGAGTGATATCAACAGGAGAAAGCAAAAGTACCACACCGGTAGTCTCTGACAACACCAAACAGAGGCCAGTCAAAAGCCACGTTTAACCAATTACTCCTCTGTGTGCTTGTGCGTATGCATGTTCATTGAAGCCATTGCAGCATGTTCATTGCAGCCAAGATTCAAACTGGGATCCTTTGTCAGATCAGACATGAGAGGGCTTTTGCTTCTCTGGGTCGGTATTACTATTGATCTTGTCTCAGTGGGAGTCCTTTAGGGATGATTCTCAACCCCTTAAAAACTAGGGCATGTCAAGAGTAACTGCACTGTAAAGCAGTCACGTCAGTGTGAGGTCAGACTCAGGCCCCTTGTACCCACAATAGGTATAATATATTAAGTGAGAGCATGAGTGTCCCCATATTGTCACAGATCTCCACAGAACAAAGGGGGGAAGGATACATGTCGTAGACCTTCACTGGGAGTCTCAGCCAAGATTTGAATGAACACAAGGCCATCTATTTTTCACTGAAGTTCAGTCTCCATGCCCATTAAGTCCTCGCCTATTTGCTAAAATTACCAATAAGGGTACCATGTGGGATAGTTTTTGTAGGTTGTGTGGTGTCCACCAGGAGTTGAAGCAAGGCTTCTGCCAATGTACTACAGATATACTGCCTTTTAGAAAAAAGGAAACAAAAAAAACTTTAGATGGTAAGAATGTTCAGTTGTTACCAGCCTTGTCTAGGTTTCAAACAATGACCTACAGAGGAAAGATATCATGGACCTTACTTCTGCACTGGGTCATCCAGTTTCATAACCATTTCCACAGCAACCAGCTGCACAGTTAGGAACAGAGAACTATGGCTGGGTCTACACTACCCGCCTGAATCGGCGGGTAGAAATCGACCTCTCGGGGATAGATTTATCGTGTCCCGTCGGGACGCGACAATCGATCCCAGAATCGACGCTCTTACTCCACCAGCGGCGGTGGGAGTAAGCGCCGTCGACGGGAAGCCGCAGAGGTCGATTTTGCCGCCGTCCCTACAGCGGGGTAAGTCGGCTGTGATACATCGAATTCAGCTATGCTATTCGTGTAGCTGAATTTGCTTATCTTAAATCGACCCCCCCCCCCGTAGTGTAGATGTAGCCTATGACTCCATGTGGCAAACAAAAATAGAATGGCCTGTATACTAAAGACTGAAAAGTGGGGGAGGGGAAAATGCAGAAAATTTAGAAGCCAAATGTTATATCACTTGCCTGTATTAAAGGGTGTTATGCAGTTTTCAAATGCTGTTTAAAACTTCATGTTTTCCAGAAGATATATACAGTATATAGTAATATGATGTAAGCTCCCTTAAACTGCACTTGGAGTGAAACTGAGTGATGATGTACATGTAATACTTAAGATAAGTTTAAGGCTTAATCAAATTATATCTCCTTAATTTAGAGATGTAACCTTATGACTGTACATGGGGGACTTACATGAATAATGCCCATTAATGATAACGGAGTTATACTTATAAAAGCATACACAGAGAGATAGAAGTATGCAGGATCACTTAGGATCCTGAATTACTTTACTGGCTGCTCTTAGATTCTCTGAATAGCAGTCAGATGAAGAGCAGAAATGGTGCTGATAAGAAATCATTGAAACCACTTAAGAGATTTACCCCTGTGTAGTAGACATAATGGCAGTTTTAAAAAAAATCTGAAGTCAACTTGAGTGAAAGAAATAAATGGACCATGTTCAACAGCATGATATATTTAGAGTTGCTTGTTTTTCCTCACTTTTGACTTTTCTCTTTTTCCTCAATCTTTCATTTAAGAAAGAGTAGATATTTGTTCTGCCAACAAAAATAAAAAGCTTGGAAGAAAACACAAAGCAGATAGGGAGTAGTAGGAGTAATGAATAATCTACCAGTCATCCAAAATTCAGATTATATCCAGCTAAACTTTACATTTGTTTTGTAAATTTAAAAGGATATAACCATTTTAGATGGCTAAGGCTGCAGAGGTGACTGATCAATACTATATTTCTCAAGCGAAAAGAGGTTTTGGGATTGAAGCAATTGTTTTCTTACTTGAAAAGAAATTACATTATTGATGTCCTTCATGGACCTTTAAGGTTATCCTGACGAACTAAAATAGGGAACACGATTATTTTGTACTTGATTCATTATTGAATTTCAATTCATTTCACTACGGTTGAAAGCAGCTAATCCAGAGTTGTTTTCTGGAAAGGGCTATTGCCTTCTTTATAAAGGCATGCTTTTTGTTTGCTGAAGAATGAAGTGCCTTGATTTAAAGTTTAGCAGAGTAAAATGATCTCAATATATGGCTGGCTGAAAAAATATTCTGTAGAAATATTCAGAGGAAAAACTGTTTTCACTTAGAAAGAGGTTGTTGTAGAAAAAATTACCTTTTCAATTAAAAAAAGAATCTTTACAACTTTTTGTTTTTCAGTTTTTCTATTTAAAAAAAAATCAATTTTTCCCCAGAGGAAATTCATAAAAACTAACTTTTTTTGTCAACATTTACCACAAGGAAAAAATCCATTTTTCTAACAAGCTTTAATAGTATACATTAGTAAATATTTAAAACTCACTTCCTAAGCTGCAGTGCTTTTCATTGACAATTACAGGTGAACCTACCTTCATCTTTCTATCTCAAGGTCCTCATTTTCTTTTCTTGCATTGCTTTCTCTCCCATATCATGTTTCTTTGTTTTCTCTTTTTAACCCATCTCTTGTTTCTTCTATGGGAGGTGATTAAGGTGTGGCTTTTTAGTGTATACCTCTCAGATTTTTCTGATCATTAAGTTAGGCCTTCCTGTTATGTGAGTCAAATAAAAAAGTACATGGGTTTCAAAGCATTACATGAATTACATGGCAACAGCTATCATGAAAAGTAACACAAATTTTCTGGGGAAACTCCTGCAGAAGGGACATACCAGGTTGGCCTGCCTGCTTCAAAATCTCATGGTTCTCCACTATTGATGAGCAAAAAATATCCAATACCTCACAATAACCCCTGTTTCAAATTTTATCCCATTTTACCACTTGGATAAATGTAATGATTTCACTGACCTGAAAGAGGGAAGACTGATTAAGAATGAATCCTGACTCACATTGTTATATCACAGAACTGGACACTCAGAAACTTTGCCTGCTAATCAGATGCCTCTGTCAGTTATGCTGACTATACAAATAAAGCTCTCTCTGTGTGCATATGCATTTTGCTTTCAAGTTTAAAATGGCCCAGTGAGGTCAGTCACTCTGCTCCTTGTGTTATCCCAGCGGAGTGCTGACTTTGCCTCAGTCTCACAGCTGTACATATTTTTTTTTAAATGAGGAATTTATTTATTTTCACTGATATGCAAACACATGAAGCTCCTTGGGATTGGCTCTTTAGATTTTCTGAGGCATTCTAGCTGTGATCCAGGGGAAGACAACACCTTAAGGGATTTGTAGTGCTTTAGTATGAGGGAAAAGCATAAACCAAAATCTTAAAATGGTCATATTTGGTTGGGCCCTCAAGAAGATGCTCCCACTCAAAGAAGGCCCAACCATATAACCCCATTAAACACTAAGCAGCCCCAGTCCTGGGGCACTTTAAGCATTCGGTGAGTTGGTCTGCCAGATACTTTGAGTGAAATCCTGGCCACAATGAAATCAAAGGGAGTTATGCCACTGACTTCAATGGCACAAGGATTTCACTCTTATTCTATCATGACATACATTGTTGGGCAACCAGACTTCACATTATCAATGCACTGAGAAGCTGTGAGATGGTGCAGATCTTGTGCTAAACTAACTAATCATTCTATCTCTCTAACAGACCCAGTAACAATACTTTAAAATCCTGCCTACACATTATGCTTATGCTAAAAATAACTATTTGCTAATAAAATTGCAATTCTTACACTGGCTTGGGAGGAGAAGATTCTGAGACTGTCTAGTCCGTGGGAAAGAACTGAGGTGGCTAGAGTCTGTGAACATTTGGATCAGTAACGGGGAGCGCACCCAACTTTCTGGATGGCTCTAGGACTCATGGCAGCACAGTGTGTGCTCCCAAGAATAAGCACCTGCAGAGGCAGTTCTTGGCAAAGAAGAAAAGGTTTGCACACCGTCCTTGATTCACAGAGCTGGAGTTCAAAGTGGTGAAACATTTTGAAATTACGGTTGGTTCCTTCTGACACTTATTGTCTATTTTACTATGAAATCAGGTAAGAAATCAATGCTGCATGCATATGAAAGGCACAGCATCTGGAGTCAGAACTAGATAAAACGACAAGCTTCACTATAAGAAACTACAAGGAATGAACATTTAACTGTCCAAGCCGAATGATATGTAATGAGTTCAATAATTACAACTGAAGATAGAGTTGGAAACCAGGTTCATTACTTCATTTAAATGCCTCTCTCTCCAGTAGGAAATGGAGGAAGATTTTGAGTATATTGAATTGAGAAATAAGAGTTACATGAAAAAGGTGAAGAGGTGGTTATGGAGGAAATAATCTCATGTTTTTTAATTTTAAAATATGCATTTCATGGTCCAGTACAAATTGTTTGATCTCATTTTCTGTGCTGCCTATGTTTAGAAAGAAAGGCATGCATCTATTGAAATGTAATAAGGTTTAAAAATGATGATAGAGTTGCCGCGAAATTTATGCCATCTTTGCTGCTACGGTGCTATTATATAAGTGACATTGATAAAGTGACATGATAAAAGTTAGATAGTACAGCTGCTTTAGAGAAAATGTTTGCACTTTTTTATTTTAAATTATTAAGAATAAAATTGCTACTTTTCATGCCTGATTCATTGGCCATTAATCTTTGGAGGAAAAACTTGCAAAACTTTGAGTAGAGTTCATTTCATTTTTTTACTGAAGTAGATCCTGGATGTCTGCTATCGTGAACAAAAGTTTCATGGTAATTTAAGAAAATGCATTTATTTGCTTATTGCATTTCTAAGAACAAATCAGAAATATGCTCTCCTGAGATCTAGGAGCCCTCAATAGAGGCATCTAGCTAATGTGGAAGTTGGCTAACCATAAGATTTCAATAATCTTAATTGAAAAAGGTTAGGTATAGATTATAGCTAGTCACATTGTCAAGTGATGGCTTCTTAAAGGGAGGCCAAATCAATACTTCTTTAAGAGAAGTTAAAACTACTCTCCTTACGGGAGGTGTTGCCAATAACCCAGGCCGTCTCTTTAATCTGTGGACACTAACGGCCTCCACACAGGGAGTCACTATTTCAAATTTTCATCAGAAAGTTAGTTTGTCAAGTGGCTGTTGGGTACAAATTCCTGTTTGAACATTTTTAAAAAATAATGTAACGAATATATTTCCATTCAATGTTGATCTTTTCAATGCCATTTTCCCTTGTTCGGCTATGAATGATTTGCAGAGGAAGGATACACTTTGCAGATTTTTTGTTTAAAAGCCTGTTGTTAGTGATAAGGTTCAAACTAAGGAACCTGGATCCAAATAGGTGCTGAGCATGGTTTGGTCACAAAACTTACAGGTAAGGCTTAGTCCTCAGTTTCTGGAATGGTGCCAAACATAGTTCGTTCTTGTCTACACTTTCACCTTAAAATGTTCAGCTGCTCCTGTTGCTAAAATTCACGAATATTTTCATAGGGTGACAGTGACTAGTAAGCTAAAATAAAATGTAAGTTACTGTTTCAGTGTAAGAGCTTTGGGCCTTTATCAAGACCACTGTCTGGGCTAATTCAACTATTGCTTGCTGCTTCTGCTAATAAAAAAATCACTTTTTAAACTGAAGTCTCCATTTCACTATATTTATTAAGGCTGTAAGAAGTTCACACCAAGATATTTATTGTATTAATCTGATGGTGAAGAAGAACATAATCAATTTGCCTTTGACAACACCTTAAAGGAACTAAAATAAACATGAAAAGGCTTGCAAGACCTGGAAACAGTGGCAGATTAGCCACTGGACCAACGGGGCCTGTGCCCAGGGGTCCCGGCCAATTGGGGGCCCCTCGGAAAAATGGGCATCTTTGTGTCCTGGGGGCTTTTCCCCCTCTGACTGGCCGGCACTTCTGCTGTGGAGTGGGGTCAGGGCATGGAGCATATTGAATTTTTTGTAAATAACTTTTCCCCCCTAGAGTCATAGCTATATAAACAGGACTGAGAAGATGAATGAAAGTTTGTCTAACAAAAATATGCCTATTTGGTCAAGTATTTTATACAGCTGGTGTGGGGTAGGGGCCTAAATTACTGAGGGCTCCCACTCTCCTAGTCACAATCTTAATAAGGTTCTAGTCAGCATGTGAATTAGCTTCATTTATGGTTAAAGCTTTATTAGTGATAGGTGAGTGGGATCAATCAATATTTAAGGTAAATTAGACAAAGTACTAGCAAATAATAATAGTTTATTTTATAAGGCACAGAAAGATAATAGTTTTATTTAAAGGCACACTTAAGGTTGAGAAGCTCAAAACGCGATCTGATATACCATTTTACCATTAGGATCTTGAAGCACAAAGGAATATTTTCATTGGTCTCAGTGGGTTTTGGATCAAATAATGGTCCCAGTCCAATAAACTCTTGGGAAATGATTTTAAGAAGTACCAAGCACACATGACTAGAGCTGATCAATTTTTTTCCATTAAAGATGGTATTTGACAAAAATGGGTTTTTTAGTCAAAACTGAAATTCCAACAGGAAATGTTCATTTTCAGTTACTTTTTGTTTTTGATAAAATAACCCCCCCGCCCCAGAAAGCCCTAAACTAGATTTAAAAAGATACCAACCTCTCCCCCTACCAAAACAAACACCCCTCCAGAAAAATTACACCAACCGGATGAAAACTTTCAGTACAATCAAAAAGCATGTGTCCAACCAACTGAAATATTTTGGTTGCCAAGCCAGATGCATTTTGAAAATTTTTCAGCTCCCAAAATATTTTCAGTTTTCAAAAACATTTAGTAGAATTTTTTTTAAAAAAAAGATCTACATTTTAAATTTTTTGTTGAAATGATTCATGGCAGAAAATAAGAAACTAATTTCCTGATCAGCTCTACACATTACTCCATTGAAGTCAACGGGAACTCTGGGTTCTCAGCTTTTCTGAAAATTAGCTTTTATAATCCATAGGCCTACTCAAATGAGTAAAGTTACCCAAGTACTTAAGTGTTTGCAGGATTAGGGACTTATTGTTTTGTCTTTTTAGGGGGAAGGTTTTATTTTTAAGTCCTGAACTCCAATCTACAATAAATCAGTTTATATGAAAGTACAATGCAGGGGACAAAAATTAAGGCAAGACACAGATATCACTTTCAACGGGGTATTAAAGAAAGTGTTACAAATATTTTTAACATGATGAATAAAGTACATCGGTTGTGTCTTCTCAAAAAACAGCCTGGATTGAAAATAATATTAATATGCTGAACAAAATACTCAGGATTTGAATGTACACAAGGGTTCCAGTGGTATCGAAGCCAAGATTTAGTTGTGTGAAGCTCAATGTTTCTTCCATGTTTTGAAGGACAGAAAAGGTAAGATCCTTCTATAAATCGATTCTGAAGAGCAATTACTCCAAGTTGTTATTGAGGACAAAATAAAAAAATTCTCCTCCTAAATTCCCATGTTTGAAAATATGCAAACATTGCTGTTTTGCTTAAAAGAAGCAGATTTGCCTTTATAGCCTAGGATGCTTTGAAGTGCTGTCCATTCTGCTACTTTATACAGTACTTTAAATTGGGATAATATAAGAGCATCAGCAGACCAAACCAATTCACTGTTTCCAAAAACATTGTTAGCACTGTAACTGCCTCAGTTTAATAGCCAGGCTAGAGGAAGACAAGTTCAAAGCAGAGATGATAAACTTAGGATCCAGTAATATGCAGCACGTGCTGCACAGGCTACCAAAGTTACATTACACAGCTCCAAGGAGAACCATTTATATTCACTTCAAAACTCAAATACAGTGTGAACAACAAAGAGGTTGTAAAGGTCAAGGGGACTGATAAATATTTAGAACTGACCATTTCTTCCTGTGCTTATCAGAAATTTACCATAGCCTTTGGGCTGAAAGAAACAGGGCAATTTTTCAAATAAAACAAGGATCATTTGGATTAAGACCTCTATTCCAAGATAAATATTTACTCCTCCATGCAGTCTTAAAACAGCCAGTTTTAAAAAGAGTAAGCAAATGTACCTAATAACTGGGCAGATGCAAGATAATTGGAGACTTTAGGTTTCCCAGTTTGGGCCTGATTCAAAGCCCAGCGGAGTCAATGGGAGTCTTCCCTCTGATTTGAGTGGGCTTTGGATCAGACTCTTGATTTAAATGTTAATCCATCATCACTACTTACATCACCTAGAGGTCCCAGCTGAAATCAGGGTACCAGTTACTATATACCAAACAGATAGTAAGAGACAGCCTCTTCCCCCAAACCCTTGCAATCTAACTAGACAAAGTGTGAAAGAGGAAGTATGACCAGCCCTAATTTAGGGATGGAGGCAGAGATATTAAGTGACTTGCCAACAATCACACACCCTAATCCCTCTATTCTCAACCCCCTACCGCCTCAAAAATAGTTTCTTTTGACATTGAAATACATGCTAGCTGACATGGGAAATACCTGTGTGTAGTATAGTTGTAGGCATGTTAGGCCTTGGCTACACTTGCAAGTTACAGCGCTGTAAAGCCTCCCCCAGCACGGTAATTCACTCCCCATCCACACTGGCAGGGCACTTGCAGCGCTATATCTCCCTGGGTACACCGCTGCAGGTACTCCACATCTCCGAGAGGAATAACAGCTGCAGCGGAGTGGCTACGACTCACAGGTGTGAGTGTAAACACTTGCAGCGCTGTACTAATCACCTTGTCAAGTGGCCAATCCTCTCCATTGTTGTGACCGGCTGCAGGAATGCGGAAGTGCTGAAAAGCAAACAGTTTGCAGCTGGCTTTGAGTGAGTAAATGAATGAGCAGGGGGCCAGGAGTTCGGAACTTGCAAAATAGAGAGGTGACATGCTCCAAAAAGCACTCTCTCTCCCCACACACTCCCTGTCACAATCCACCCCACCTCCCAATTTTGAAAAGCACGTTACAGCCACATGAATGCTGGGATAGCTGCCCATAATGCACTGCTCCCAACACAGCTGCAAATGTTACAAGTGTGGCCACACCACTGCTCTGGCAGCTGTCAGTGTGGACAGACTGCAGCGTTTTTCCCTACTCAGCTGTACAAAGACAGGTTTATCTCACAGCGCTGTACAGCTGCAAGTGTAGCCAAGGCCTCAGTCTCAGGATATTAGAGAGACAAGGTGGGTGAGGTAAAATCTTCTATTGGACCAACTTGTGTTGGTGGGTGAGAGAGAGAAGTTTTTGAGCCACACAGAGCTCTTCTTCAGCTCTGTGTGGCTCAAAAACGTCTCTCTTTCTCTCTCCCCAATACAAGTTGGTCCAATAAAAGGTATTACCTCACCCACTTTATGGGAAATACCGAGTAGAGAGGGCAAGAAGCTCTGAGTTTCTTCTTAGTGTTTGCTGAAATTCTTCTTAGTGTTTGCGTCAGGGAGATAATTTACTCTCTTGATAAATTAGCAGGATTTTTGGCCAGGCCCTCTCACCCAAGAAAGGCTTTGAAACCCACCTCGTTCTCAAAGACACATGGAGTACTGCCTTGGGAATATGCTGTCTAGCTCCCTTCCTGTTGCAGTACCAGGCCTATTCTTCTTATAGCACTCACTTCCTCTCTTCCCCCAACACATTTCCTTCTTCACCGAATTTCAACTAGTGTTTGCAGGATCATCCTCCCCCTGGACCAGTACGAAGACTAAATCATTTATGCTCATCAACCTCTCCAAACTGACCTAATTAAGTCTAATTAGCTGATTCCCTGAGGTGGGACTTTAATATCCTAAAGGCAAAATCTTCTTTATTCCTAGTTTAGCCAAAGAAGTCAAACACTGCTCATACTAACAGGTTTCAGAGTAACAGCCGTGTTAGTCTGTATCCGCAAAAAGAACAGGAGTACTTGTGGCACCTTAGAGACTAACAAATTTATTAGAGCATAAGCTTTCGTGGACTACAGCCCACCACGAAAGCTTATGCTCTAATAAATTTGTTAGTCTCTAAGGTGCCACAAGTACTCCTGTTCTTTTTTGCTCATACTAACTTTGTCTCTCAGACACTGAATTTCTGCTATTAAAACAACCAGGGAAAGCAACTGCTAACAAGGCTGGTTCCTTGAGCCAAATATAAATTAAAACAAAAACAAAACAAAAAAATTAAAAAACCAAAAACCGTGATCTATTGCAGCCTTAAGACAAGACAAACCAAATATGTCACAACAACAAATAGTAAAGCCTGATCATTTTACTTGCTATGACACAAAAATGCATCAAAATCATGTGCTAACAATCTTTAAAACTGTTATTAATTACTCTGAAAATAAAAATAAGCTAACCAGAGCTTGTTAAAGGGGAAAACACACACGCGTATGTATTCTGGACTAGATGCTAAATTGATGCGAAGGGTCAATTTTTACACGGGTTATAAACCCATGAAATAGGGGTTTCTCTTAACACAGTTCTTAAACCTTTAACTACAATGGCACTTACAGTGTTGTTATGACATACATAATACATAGTTTCTAGACAGTTAACATTAGAGAGGGACCCAGTCCACAAACCCAGTTCCAATTATCCCTGAAGAACTCCAGAAAAAATTGAACCTGGAACTACATATATATTTTGTGGCGATCCCTTTATTATGGGTTCAACCAAAACCAAAACCTGAAGAAATTGATATAGAAGACCCTGCATCTTTGGATATTATTTACCTGTAAAATAAATATGCATGAGTTAAAAAAAAGCAAGCCAACAAATAAAAACAAAGCTTAAATTTCTTGCAGATGTTATATGCAGTGTAGTTGTAGCTGTGTCAGTCGCAGGATATTAGAGACACAAGGTGGGTGAGGTAGTATCTTTTATTGGACCACTTCTGTTGGTGAGAGAGACAAGCTTTCAAATAACACAGACCTCTTCTTCAGGGAGCTTAAATTCATTATTCTGCTAGACACTAAAAATCATGGACTGAACAGAGACACTGGCTTTATAGTTTATTACAACAATCTGTAACCCACTAACCCTCCTCTTTTTTGTCCTCTGACTGCAGAAGTCTTTAACAGACCACGCTATCTTGAATGGTCTCTGTGACGCTGTACCCCATAATGCTTTATATGACATAACTGGAATATGATCTACTGAATCGATCTATGCTACATATGCTATGTAACATATCTATATAAAGGTTATGATCTCCTGAATCTATTAATCCTATATGCATGCATGTATCATTTTTGTATTTGAAGTTATGAATATTGACTGTGTACTGGCTTGATTGCTAAATAACCTTAGTAGAGCATTTGGTCAGTTCCTGGAGAAAGGAATGTTGAAATTAAGTACCTAATCAAGAAACATTTAAGGACAATGGATCTTGGAATGCTCCAATCCACATAAGAAGTCTACTTGAGGACATTCAAGGTAGCATGTGACCCATGGCTGCTACCTGGTAAGAAACTGTGGGTCATGCATAGACACGTGATTTGCCCAGGTGACTCCAGAACTCTATCTTGGAGCTGGACTTTGCATATGAGAGAGGAGGGGGTCTCCACCCACAGGAGAAAGTCTATTTAAGACCATGGGAGACCTCTCCATTTTGTCTTCAGCTGACTAAAGAGAGAGCCTCTCCACCCCCCAGGATACTTGGAAGAAACTGGAACAAAGGGCAGTGACTACAAGTGGTGTGAGTGATTGCTGGACCCAGGCTAAAAGGAGATTAGTCTGTAAAAGGGAGCATTCTGGAATTGGTGAGGATCTAATATGTATTCAGTTTGATTAGACAGATTTGCACATTTTATTTTATTTTGCTTGGTGACTTAACTTTGTTCTGTCTGTTACTACTTGGAACCACTTATATCCTACTTCCTGTATTTAATAAAATCACTTTTTACTTATTAATTGACCCAGAGTATGTATTAATGCCTGGGGGAGCAAACAGCCATGCATATCTCTCTATCAGTGTTATAGAGGGTGAACAATTTATGAGTTTACCCTGCATAAGCTTTATACAGGGTAAAATGGATTTATTTGTGTTTAGACTCCATTGGGAGTTGGGCATCTGAGTGTTAAAGACAGGAACACTTCTGTGAGCTGTTTTCAGTGAAGCCTGCAGCTTTGGGGCAAGTAATTCAGACCCTAGGTTTTTGTTGGAGCAGACAGGCGTGTCTGGCTCAGCAAGACAGGGTGCTAGGGTCCCAAGCTGGCAGGGAAAGCAGGAGCAGAGGTAGTCTTGGCACATCGGGTGGCAGCTCCCAAGGGGGTTCTGTGATCCAACCCATCACAGTCCCATACAATATGTGTTAACTATTTAAGATAAGGAATCTGTTCCACTTTGCATTTTGCTGTGAGCAGGGAGTACCTTTCCCAGATGTCAAGAAGAGCTGTGTGTATCTTGAAAGCTGGTCTCTATCACCAGCAGAAGTTGGTCCAATAAAAGATATTACCTCATCCACCATGTCTCTCTTGCAGATATTATAGCAGAGTTCCAACATATCATGTAGTAATTATGATTACGTACATAGAATTTTTAACAAGTCACTATAAAACATTTGTCTGCCTTATACTACGAAGGCGGTGTTTAAAATATTACACATGATTTTCTGTGCTATGGCTGTATATATGTACCTGGACCATTTTACATAAGCTGTCCTGAATATTCATGCAAATACACATTTTGCATATACACAGTTCAATCACTGTGTAGTTAGCCCTGTGATATACAACCAAGGACTTGTGCACATGCATACAGTAGTGTATATACAAAATAACAGCAAAGATGCATACATAGACCCCAGAGCCGAAAATCAAGCTCTATTCATTCCAGTGGAGAAGGTTCAATGTCTAGTGTTAGATTTCTTCTATTTTTAAAAAAATATTTTTTAAAAATTAGATTTTCAATTAGTAGTTAGACTTATTGCATATTTATTCACTAACTTCAGCTGCTTTGTGTTCTGGATTTGTGCAGTGTTGTCTCAGTGGGAAAACAAAAAACAAAACAAAAACACAGGTTCCTGGAGAAAGGTAGGTTTTAACCCTGAGCAAGCCAATGTGACTCATTCTACGATCTTAGGCAACTTGCTTAAACTCCTTGTTACACATTCAACCCATCCGGAAAAATGGGGCTCAAAAGAATGACCTCAGTGAGAACCGGAGCTGGGATTTCCCAAGGACAGTTCTTGCAACTGTCTTGCACAGACAAAAGCAGCTACAGATTCTCTTTGACTTTTTATAATGGAATAATGTTTTTTAGCCTTTTAATAAACCTCTTCCACACTGATTCTGGGTGCCTTGAAGAGCGACATCATGCAAGTGGAAAGTTGTATTTGGAAATAGATTAAGTCTTCTAGCTGCTCTTCATTGTCCCAGTTATGATACTTACCCTGCTGATGAGTCATAGACATTTGAACTGAGAGAAGAACTTATGACCGCCTACGAGCTAGGAATCCATTAAGTATTGAACAAACTGACACTAGAGGACAGCCGTTGCTGTCTGTGGCTTTCAGAAACAACTCGATTAGCATATATATGTGTGACAACATCCTCTACACTTCTCCATGTAGTTTATATTTTCCTTTATGGGATTTTTTTCTTTTTAATTTATAGGACAAATATTTCCACTGCCACTATGTTCTAATTCTGGCTGCAGAAAGTTGTAAAACAAGGAATGAAATCCTGTCCCCACTTAAGTCAATGGTTGCTTTATTTCAGCCAAGGTTTCTTACATTCTTTTGGCTTATTCTGCAGAATTCTGGCCACCATTTGGAAACATATTTGGGCTCAGTTTCCAAGGGTTCAGAATCAGAGAAGGTGTGGGAATAACTTTTCTTCACCTCTGCAAAACACTATACACACCGTGTTACAATATATAAACACATTGGGCCAGATCTTCAGTGGATATAAACCACTGAAGACAGAATTAACCTGATTTATGCTGTCTACGGATCTTGCCCAGGGTATAAAAGTCTGTTCAGCTGCAAACAAGAGTTTTTATTACATACCTATGTTGTCCACGAGATAATATGTTCTGGATGGGCTGTTTTGACTTTTCTGGCTGTGCATCTTGCCCTTTACAATCTTGTGTACTCTCTTTTGGCTTTGTATTTACACACATCTGTTAGGATGATATGGTGCCAACTCTTAAGGCTATATGCCAGGTTTGCTAGGCCATAGTTACCAAGAAAACAAATATTCAACTTGATTGGTTTCAAAACATTCAACACTCATCTTGCAAAGAGTCCCTTCTGTGTAGTAGCTATGCCATTTACTCAGGCTGTAGTCAAACTGTTCTGTGCCTAGGGAGAGTAAGTAAAGAGGCCCTCAAAGGTTGATAAGGAGAGGAAATTAATTATAGCAGACTAAAAAGGACTCTTATAGACACCAAATTTGGTGATGCGGATCTTAATTAAAAAAAAGAATCTGACCCAAACTTTTGCTCATCCTTTGGAGTGAAGAGATTCCCTAACCTGGAACAACAACAACAACAACAATTGGTAAATTTTTAAGAGATGGTGGATGCTTCTCCACTTACTAGGGTTAGTAAAACACTGTGGGTTGGATTCAAAAGGGGGACATGAGAATCTAACTGCCACTTCAGGGGGCTAAGTCCAACATGAAGGTGCTGCTGGCATGCTCAACCCCCCTGCAGGCACCCACAATCAACATACACTTAAGTTTCTGCCACTAAAATCCCCAAGGGACCTACATTGGGCACGAGAGATCACAAATATGACTCTATAGCCCAGTGGTGAACACACTCACCTGGGCACTCAGACACCCACGTTCTACTCCTACAGATGTTCACCACACAGAGGAGGCAATTGAACCCAATTCTCCCACATCCTGGTTGGATGCTTTAACCACCTGGCTACAGAAAATAAGGTTGGTTTCATTAATCCCATACTTAGACACCTAACTCTCTCCAGGCATCGTATAAAGGAGCCTGGATAGCTAATTCAGGGTAGTGAATTCCACCAGGCAGCAGAGCAACTAAAAAACTCTGCAATGCTCACCCAACTGAGTGAAATTCACCTATGTTCAGAAGCCCAGCACAAGGCCTATTTTGAGGACTTAAATAGGATGTAAATAGCTCATAGAGTCTGCGGCCAGGTTTCAGTACAGGCATGGACTTCACCTTATGATAAAAGCTTTTCTAGTACTAACTTTTATCTGGAAGAAATCAAGAATTGAAGCCAGTCTTGTGTTCTCCATCCTGGTTCTGTGCTGTGTCTGGCAATAGCCTATCATTTCATATAACAAAAAGGGGGTGGGGTTGGAGGGAGAAGAGAGAGAGAGAATGGTTGCTCATTGTGTAACGCTAGTGAACATAAGAGCTACTTAAGTGGCCTGAAAAAGAAGACAGCCACAACAACATCAGAAAACAAGTGTGCATGTCTCAGTGCGTGAGTGAGTGCATGTCCTAAATGCTAGTGTTTGCACAAACAAGTAAACTCTGTTCACTGCAAAATGTAGGGTAGGGAATTTGACAATCTGTGCACCACAGCTATTGTGTCAAGTTTGCAATATATTTATACAGCATGAGGATCTGCTTCCTTGAATGGTATGCCTAACTCACTGCATAAGTGCAACAGACTGTAACAATACCTGGACCACCGTGTGGCCAACCGTGAAAGGAAGGTAAGCACAAGTAGTCTTACCTTTCTGCCCCACTGCACCACTGCCCTTGCCTCCCTGTACGTCTAAAGCCAGTGGCAGAGGTGTGGAGAAGTACAGTGTGTACACCACAGTGAAGTGAGGGGACATGATGGTGCAGCCCTGTCTTCATTCCTCTCCCACACTGGCCTAGGGAGCAGGGCTAGCATGGGGGAGTGCAGATCACTTCCTTTTATAGAGTTGTACAGCTTCTGCTTAGTATCAGAGGGGTAGCCGTGTTAGTCTGGATCTGTAAAAGCAGCAAAGAGTCCTGTGGCACCTTATAGACTAACAGACGTATTGGAGCATGAGCTTTCGTGGGTGAATACCCGCTTCTGCTTAGATATTCACTTTCCTTTGGAGGCATTCTTACTGTGTTAAAAGCCACCGGACAGCCCTGTATGCCCTCTGGAAGAACAGCCAGCATGCACAGCATCACAGCTGGTCTCAGTTCATCACCTCTAAAACACAGCTCAAAGGGATACTTTAGCTGAAATGTATTGGACACATTAAATGGATGAATGTCCCAACCCTAAATTATACAAGATGGTGACCAGACCACAACACAGAAGTAACAATTACAATTACCTTGCCTAATGAAAGTTTCAGGGTAAGCACAGGACCTTTATCATAAATCTGAGTTTATAGCTGTAGCGAGCGGCAGACAAGAAGAAAACTATGCTAATAAAGAAACCCTTAAGAGTTGACCTTCGGTATCAAGTTTGCTTTAAACAAAAAAATGACTAAAAAGGCAATTGTAATAATGCAAATAACAAGAAACAACTAGATATACTGCTTGTAGGTAGGACAGATTCAACTGATAAATATAAAGTCCAGAGTCTGTTTAATTACATTTATGCATTAGGTAGGTCAACTAGAACTCTGTCATTTACCTGAGCCTACATGTAAAAAAAGTCTCCTTCCTACATCTTGACCCACCCCACTGCATTGATGCTGAGGTACTGTTTTAACCATTCTCTCCCTCCTATAGTGAAGTTCATTCCATTGATTCCTTCAGTATTGTACAGAGATGATTGTGTTTCTGGTATTAAAATTAAACAAAGTCTATAGTGAGTCACAAGTCTCAGTTGAGTTATACGTTAGAACTTATTATCCCATTTGGTGGTTAGCATTACTGCTATTATTCATAGCTCAGCCATCTTTGTTGAGTAGTTCAGTTAACTTTTAAAATATTTCTGGATGAAAATAGAAGCTTATCTTGTCAATTGCACAACTTTTCACATAAACTTACGTAAATCAGAAAGCGAGGTCACTGGGGAATGTGCTTCTAGGCAGGTACTTCTATTTTCACAGCTATATGTGAACTGAGTACAAGTTCTGGCAGCACATTTTAAATATCAGTGAAGTTTTGGGGGTTAGCTTTTCTTTCGCAATAATGTAAGACGCAAATCTGAAATAGAAAAGCTGGAAATACCATCATCTTGTTAGATGTCCAGCCTGAGAGCTCAATCTTATAGAGAGATTATTACCTCTTGGTCAGGTCTGAGGTGGCTTAACTACATGTGATTTCAAGAGAGCTGGTGGCATTCATTACTTCCCAGGAGGTGATCAGCACCTTGAAGGCCTGGGACCTGATTTTATAGACTCAGGTTCAGATTATTTTGGAAGCTCATATGGCTATCAAAACTGAGGCAGTTCATTCAAACTAAATCCAAACTGCAATGCTTCTGAGGTTGGCTTGTCTCTAATGTAGACATGACAATGGAATGCAATACGAAACTTGTGAACAACGGAGAAGTCTATTTTGCAAAGAGAAAAAGGCAAAGCACATCACTTTCAAACTAAAAAGGTCATGATTCATTCTATTAATTGATAAATGCCTTGTAGTCAGTCCCATCATAATTAATTCCCCAAAGCTAATTTAATTTTAATTATTGAAATAGTCAATCATATAAAAATTAATTAACAATTGAAGCATAATAATCAGCTGCATGCATCTGGCTCACAATATTGTTCTATTGCTTAAAGTGACAATTGCCTTGAAAGCCATTCATCATAGTCAAAATGATTCTGACATCTCAGTAATAACCAAGCACCATACTTACAAGTCTCCACATTAGGGTGACCAGACATCCTGATTTTATTGGGACTGTCCCGATATTTACTTGTTTGTCCCGTGTCCTGACCAATGTTCGGTCAGGACGCGAATTGTCCCGATATTTTGCACTCCGGCGCACAGACAGAGGGGGCTCGCGCCCCTCCCCGGCCCAACTCCGCCACCTCCCTCCCCCATTGGATCCCTCCCCAAATTCCCACCCTTGCCCCGCCTCTTCCCCAAGCACGCCGCATTCCTCCTCCTCACCCCTCCTCCCAGGCTTGTGCTAATCAGCTGTATGGTGGTGCAAGCGCTGGAGGAAGGGGGAGAAGCAGAATGCAGCAGCCAGCTCAGGGGAGGTGGTGGCGGCGGAGCGGAGGTGAACTAGTGTGTGGGGATGGGGGACAGGGCGTGGAGCTGCCAGTGGGTGCTCAGCCCCCACCAATTTTTCCTATGCTCCAGCTTTTCTTTCTTTTTTTTTCCTCCGCCGCCGGCTCTTGGTTTTTTTTTTTTTTTTTTTTTTTGCTCTGCCGGCAACCCTGCGTCCCAATATTTCACATCTCTTATCTGGTCACCCTACTCCACATTCATCAAATCCATGTGAATGTGGATTCACTACACATTTTAAATGAAAATTGGTACATATGTTACCCAGATGATTTAAACACGCTAAAACATAGGGACCTCATAATTGAAGTGTCTGGTTATACCAGGGGTGGGCAAACTACGGCCCGGGGGCCGTATCCGGCCCTTCAGGCATTTTAATTCAGCCCTTGAGCTCCCGTCGGTGACTGGGGTTGGGGGCTTTCCCTGATCTGGCATTCCAGACAGGGAGCAGGGTCAGGGGCTTGCCCCACTCTGCGTGTGCTGTGGCTCTGCACAGCTCCTGGAAGCAGCGGCATGTCCCCCCTCTGGCTCCTATGCATATGGGCAGCAAGGATGCTCCGCGCAGTGCCCCTGCCACAAGCACTGCCCCCGCAGCTCCCATTGGCTGGGAACCACGGCCAGTGGGAGCTGCAGCAGTGGCGCCTGCATACGGGCAGCATGCAGAACTGCCTGGCTGTGCCTCCACGTAGGAGCTGGACAGGGGACATGCTGCTGCTTCTGGGAGCTGCTTGAGGTAAGCGCCACCTGGAGCCTGCACCCTGATCCCCTTCTGCACCCCAACCCCGATCCCCTTCCCACCTTCCTAACCCCTTGATCCCAGCCCAGAGCACCCTCCTGCACCCCCACCCCAGAGCCCGCAACCCCAGCCACAGCCCTTACTTCCCCCCCTGCACAGCAACCCCATCCCAGCCCAGAGCCCCCTCCCACACCCTGAACTCCTCATTTCTGGCCCCACCACAGAGCCCACATCCCAACCCCAATTTCATGAACATTCATGGCCTGCCATACAATTTCCAGATGTGGCCCTCGGGCCAAAAGGTTTGCCCACCCCTGGGTTATACCGAGGACTGCAAATCCAGATCAAGATATTTCCTACATTTAATATTAATTCCTTGCTAATTAATGCCTAATTCTGGTCTCTGTATCTGTATCCACGTGTCCTAAACTCAATCTATAAGTCCACATACATTAAATGCCATGTCCTCTACATTCCTCTAACCCAGTCATTTTTGGGGGTGTGGAATACAAGCCTGTACATATCCTGTGCAGCTGATACTCTGTGGCTGAAATTAGGTCATACAAATGGAACAAACATTAACAAATCTAATAGCCTTAAAGATGCAGTACATCTGATCATGATATTTGGTAAAGGTAGGTAGCTAAGTGGAGATGTCTGAAAGCTCAGTATTCTGGCTGGCGTTATGTTTAACCAGCTGGATACCAGCTATGTGGATGTTATCTGAGAATTGGCTCATTTCTAGGTTTATACAATAGCTTAATTGCAAAGCAAGAAAGAAAAGTAAATTAAGCAGAGATTTATGTACTGAATATCCCCACTAGATACATTGCACACAGGACTTTAAGGCCTAATCCAGCTGCATTAAAAAATGACTTACACTTACTCCCTTAATACAGAAATAAATTCTTGCTAGCCTCACTAGAACCCATTTCCCATCCCTCCTGTGAAATATCCTCCCATAAATTCTTGGTGTACAGAAGATGTCCCAGAATGGGATATCACAGGTACCAGAAACCTCATTACAAACACTGCAATTCAAGGTATGTATGATGTCACAGAATTTGCAATCACTCACTCAATTAGCTTGTGAACTATGTGAAACTTATGCACATAGATGGACATAAATGTGTGCTCAATGATAAAATAGAAAAAAAAATATGGTCAGTTCTGAAAGGGAAAGATCACTCAATTTCTACCAGTAGTCAACACTAGCTCTTTTTATACTTTTGGCTCAGGAAGTACAAAACCCAAAGATGTCAGTGATAAACACAGAATTAGCTAGAAAGATAAAAACATAGCAAAGAGTAAGTCCATGCATCGTGTAGAATAGTTCTGAAGACATATGAATTAATCAATGCAGCAAATTCAGCTCTACCATTTGGGTATCTTCCTAGGGTGACCAGATAGCAAGTGTGAAAAAACAGGACAGGAGGTGGGGGGGTGTAATAGGCACCTATATACGAAAAAGCCCCAAATATCAGGACTGTCCCTATAAAATTGGGACATCTGGTCATGCTATATCTTCCTGCTAAGGTCCCCATCCTGCTGCCCGTACTCATGTGGATAGTTTTGTACTCAGAGAATTTCAGGGAGACTACTAACAGGACCATTCCATTAACAAGTATTTGTCATTTATGGCCATGATACTAATGCCACATCAGAAGCAAAAGAAATAAAACAAGGTTCTCTATCAATAAAGTGCAATTAATTGTTGGCCTTAATTTTGGATCTCTAGCTAAGGGATGTAATAGCAGTGGACTTTATTTATTTGTTTAGTAAATGTTATAATACATGCAAAATGGCAGCAGTTCAATACTGAATTGCTATTGAAAAAATTGACAGTGCTTTTGCAAAGTGACTAAAGAGATTAGTGAAAGTGCCAAGTGTCTACTTAGCTCAGTTATTGCCAGAAAATGTGTTAGGGACTCCATGATTGATTTTTTTTTTATGTCCTTAAATGACTTGATAATGTATGGAATTGCCAACAGAACATATTTTCTGATGTGATATTTACAAAATTACAAATATATATTGCAACACAAAACTTAACTTTTTAGTATAAAGTTGCTAGACTGCCTATTTTGCCTCCCTCAAAGAAAATGGTAAAATGAAAGAATCGAAGTCATGAATTTCAAAAGTAACTAGTGATATGAGGTGTCTCAAATGTTGGGTGCCCAGCTTGACACACTTTATAAGGAACTGAAAATTAGTGTCAAAGCTAGCAGATCCCACCCCAGGCAAATAGATGGTGGCTGCCAACTAGAATGTGGTGATTATAAGAACTAGCAAATGCCAGTGGGAAAATAGCTTTTACAATGAAAAATGCCAAGTAAATGATGTACCCAAATGGCAGTGATGAAAATTGTTATGCAGGCTCAGAGCCTGTACAGCCAAAGAGTGACAGTAGGTCAGATTTTGCCACCTTCACTCATACTGAATAGTGCCTTATTCCACTTGTAGTCCTATTCCTTCCAGTGAGAATAATGAAGAAGTAAAAGTGCCACAGCTCAGGGCAATTGCATCTGTATTTCCCTTAAGTGGTTCAACAAGGGCACCCACTGGCTTCTGGCTCCCTTTCTTGGGTGGAGACTCACATCTTGGGTACTTCCCAAGTTGAACAGATCCCGGCCTTCCCTGTGTGCAGTCTGCCTAAGCAAGCCTGCCTCGCTTTTCCCTCTGGTACACAGTGTAATTGCCATCAGTTATAAGTTACCACATAATACTTTCTAAGGAAGCCTATTTTATTCTTAAGGTAAAAGCGTTACAGAAAAAAAAATATTAAAAATAAAAGAACCTGCAAGCATGCTAATAAGTTTACCCAGCTGTCTCCTTCAAACCCTTAAAGGAGTCTCTCTTTTGATCACAAGTTCATAACAGCCTTAGCTGAGAACTAGCACACATGAAAAGTTTGGTCCCTTCTTTAGACAATTTGGAGGTCTTTGAATGGGGGGTCTTCAGGAGAAAGTAATCAGTACACAATAGGTTTCTCTTCCCAGGGTGCATCTTCAAAATGATGGATTACAAGTGGATCATTTGAATTCCTCTCATCCCCAAGCATCTCCTATGAAATTAACTTCACACATATTGTCCCAAAATGTCCTTTGAAGTTCTTAATATCTCCCAAAGATTGCATTAATCCTATCTTCCTGCTAAAGAAATTCCATACAGTCCCACAATAGTACATAAACATTTGCATTTTCAATATTCTGAACTTCAAAGATGTCAAACTTAATTCAATAGGGTTTTACTTAATTCAGTAAGGTTTGTCTAGGATATTGCAGGATATTGTCATACCTGTCACATAAGGTATTTACTATTCTGCGTGGATAAATGTAGGAGACTCTAAACTGGTGCTACCAACAGATTACAAGATGACTAAGGATCACTGACAGTAGTAAACTGTTTTAAAACCAGAAGATTATTTAAAAAAGAAACTAAATCTGGTAATTATTTTTCTCCTTTGCAGATGAATATGCTGATATGCTGATATCCTAGAATACTCAAGGAGCTATTAGAGGAGGTATCTGAGCCTCTAGCTATTATCTTTGGAAAATCATGGGAGATGGGAGAGATTCCATAAGACTGGAAGAGGGCAAATATAGTGCCCATCTATAAGAAGGGAAATAAAAGCAACCCAGGAAACTACAGACCAGTTAGTTTAACTTCTGTGCCAGGGAAGATAATGGAGCAAGTAATTAAGGAAATCATCTGCAAACACTTGGAAGGTGGTAAGGTGATAGGGAATAGCCAGCAAGGATTTGTGAAGAACAAATCATGTCAAACCAATCTGATAGCTTTCTTTGAAAGGATAACGAGCCTTGTGGATAAGGGTGAAGCTGTGGATGTGGTATACCTAGACTTTAGTAAGGCATTCGATACGGTCTTGCATGATAGTCTTATCGATAAACTAGGCAAATACAATTTAGATGGGGCTACTATAAGGTGGGTGCATAACTGGCTGGATAACCGTACTCAGAGAGTTGTTATTAATGGTTCCCAATCCTGCTGGAAAGGCATAACGAGTGGGGTATCGCAGGGGTCTGTTTTGGGACCGGCTCTGTTCAATATCTTCATCAACGACTTAGATATTGGCATAGAAAGTACGCTTATTAAGTTTGCAGATGATACCAAACTGGGAGGGATTGCAACTGCTTTGGAGGACAGGATCATAATTCAAAATGATCTGGACAAATTGGAGAAATGGTCTGAGTTAAACAGGATGAAGTTTAACAAAGACAAATGCAAAGTGCTCCACTTAGGAAGAAAAAATCAGTTTCACACATACAGAATGGGAAGAGACTGTCTAGGAAGGAGTACGGCAGAAAGGGATCTAGGGGTTATAGTGGACCACAAGCTAAATATGAGTCAACAGTGTGATGCTGTTGCAAAAAAAGCAAACATGATTCTGGGATGTATTAACAGGTGTATTGCGAGTAAGACACGAGAAGTCATTCTTCCGCTCTACTCTGCTCTGGTTAGGCCTCAGCTGGAGAATTGTGTCCAGTTCTGGGCACCGCATTTTAAAAAATATGTGGAGAAATTGGAAAGGGTCCAGAGAAGAGCAACAAGAATGATTAAAGGTCTGAGAACATGACCTATGAAGGAAGGCTGAAAGAATTGGGTTTGTTTAGTTTGGAAAAGAGAAGACTGAGAGGGGACATGATAGCAGTTTTCAGGTATTTAAAAGGGTGTCATAAGGAGGAGGGAGAAAACTTGTTCACCTTAGCCTCTAAGGATAGAACAAGAAGCAATGGGTTTAAACTGCAGCAAGGGAGGTCTAGGTTGGACATTAGGAAAAAGTTCCTAACGGTCAGGGTGGCTAAACACTGGAATAAACTGCCTAGGGAGGTTGTGGAATCTCCATCTCTGGAGATATTTAAGAGTAGGTTAGATAAATGTCTATCAGGGATGGTCTAGACAGTATTTGGTCCTGCCATGCGGGCAGGGGACTGAACTCGATGACCTCTCGAGGTCCCTTCCAGTCCTAGAATCTATGAATCTACGCATCTATGAATCTATGAATAAGGAACCATTCTCTTGCTTACATGCTGGTAAAGGAGCTGCTCCAATTTTAAGGGTATTACACCATAATTAAATGTTATCTATGGGCATCTATTACAGCATTTTCCCTTACAGTCCCAGCTATATGTGGTGTTAATGGGTGGTACCAGACTGACAGTCCTGGAAACTCAAGTCTTCTGTTTACTCGCACAACCTGTACAGTAAAAAGTAGCAGAGCAAGTTTCTCCGCCTGACACCACCCTGCCAATGTGTTTCAGTGGTGATCTGATGTTTCCTCCACTAGGGATGAGAGTCTATTTCCATTCAAACCCTGGACACCTCACTAATACTGACAATATGAGTGTCAAATGATGCCAAGCGGTGATGGTGGTTTATGTGAACTTCATATCTGTAAGCAACACATTTCGCATAGGCCACCAGACCACTGTTATGTCACATTGAGCTGTCACTAAGAAGGAGAATATTTGAATCTGTGATGCCGAGGTCCAAAATTTAGCACCCCATTCCTTACTTCTATCCATCATAATTATTCTTTTTTGAAAAGTATGTTTGAAGGCGGCAGTCTGGTAAGAAAAAAAAAGCTTTAGGAAAAAGTTTGTCAATTGTTTATTTTGTTACAAAATGCATTTGTGTTTTCTCATTCAACCTGAATTGCAAGCCAACCAAATTATCTTGGGAACTATATATTTAGCATTTACCTTTCCACTGACATCTTCATTATAGCCAGATAACTCGATGGCACATCAGCTGTTCAATGCTAATTAATGTTAGAGTTATTTTACCTCATTACATTCTTACTGTTAACTCACTTTGCTAATGTCACGCATCTGAATTGAGATTCAGAGTCAGTGCATTTTTACCCCTTCCCTAAATAATACTTACAGAAGCAAAGTCAATAAAAACCCATGTACCAAAACCTTCTTGCCTAAGTTTCATGGTTGGTAAATATTTCATTAATGTATTTCCATGAACTGTAGCACTTTCATTGCTGCAATGACTACATAAATAAAGCTAGGCCCCAGCCCAAAAGATGAAATCCAGATCCAAATCTTCTGAAAGACCAACTGGTATATAGCTCCAAATTTTGCATTGGTTCATTATACATAAAGAAGCCAGCTGTGAGCTTTGTGTCTGGATCCAAAGTTCAGGGGTTTTCAAATGCAGGAGTTTTGATTAAGATCCATTTTTAAATCTAAATTAGGCAGCATGGTCCAAGCTATAGGGCAATGGACTTGAAGTCTAGAGAATCTGTTCTATTTCCAGCTCTAACAGGCAGCTCATCTATCTGTCTCTTATATTCTCCATCTGTAATTGAAGGGATTGATACTTACTGTCCATAGTAAAGGGCTTTGAGATCTATGGTTGAATTATTTTACTACACATCAGCTATATCCCCCTCCTAACTACAAAATGCCTGTTATTTAAGAGCTGGAGGGATACTATTATTGATGTAAATTCCTGTTAAACAGCATATTGCATACAGTGAAACTTGTCTTGATAAATCATCCAAAGGATTAACAAATACCAGTTGACTCTCAGATTTTTAACTCAAGGTCAAACAAAACTGACTGGAAATGTTGTGAATACTGTAGATTAGTCATTTAGATTAATTGTACCACACATTTCATTGTACTTATCCTACCAAAAAAAAAAAAAAAAAAGCCGTCATCATTATCTTTCCTTCATGCTGTTGGTCCATCTAAATGCTCTGATCCTACAATGGACAGGCAGAACTTGAGTGAAATCCTAGACTTACTCAGTAAAATTCCCATTGAATCCAATGAGATCAGAATTTCACCCTTCATGCCTGTGTGAATTCCCAGTAATTTCAGTGGAACTTCACATGGACATAAGGATTACTTTGCATGATTTAGGCTTAAATTATATGCAATTGTATAGTCTTTCCAGTGTATCAAAGTCCACAGATCACAACAATGTTTCAATGTGCACCACGCCTATCATTTGAAATGGAGTGTAAGTCTGTATAATTTTGAAAAGCTAATATGACTGGAAAAGATTCAGGAGTTGTACTGTGCGCCTGAATGCAGTACAGCTGAAGGTCAAAGTTTAATATTGGTTTGTGCGATGTTAATCTGATTGTTATTCATGTGATGTATTCATGCAATCCATATTTCATGACCCTAAATCAAAAGTAAAAAATGAATAAATTCAGCAATGCAGAAAAAATAAAGAATGAATGAGGCGGGTGAAGGAGGCATACCACCCAGGCCATCAGTGTTTCTTTAGAAAAAGAAAGTTGCTCTATGTGCGAGACCGGGAGGCTCTCTCCCGCGGCTTTGTTAATTCTGGGATTCTGCACTATGCAGTGATCAACAATGCAGAATGGTTTCTGGGGAACTCATTTATCTCAGTCCTTCAAACCCCCAAAAACCTGGCAAACATTTTTAAATAGCTGACTTGCTTGCATATCAAACTTTGAAAAGTTTTCAAGATTTTGTTTGGTTTTGCATCTAAACTGCAAACCCAACATTATTCCTTAAAATATTCAAGTATTACCAGAAACATTTTCTGATACCAATTTCAGTGTGTTGTTTGGTTGCTTGCTTGCTTTGTTTTCTTCTCCTTCATTAGCATTTATTACTACTTATTTAAATTCATTTATATTTTAAGGTCAGCAGGAACTGGTAAGTCAAATTGCTTTCCATCTTATACTGGGATACAGCACCATTACTTAATGGACCATAAATGTTGCTTATATTATCTCTTGATAATGATTTTATTGATTGGTTGACTAATGCTAGTGCCTTCAGCTAGCAGAGATTCATATAAAATGTATTGGGATTTGAACTACATTTTATTTAGAATTTTGAGAGTTTTATTTTGAATTTTAAGTTTTACTAAAACAAACTCAGTGTTAAACTGTTTGGTTTTGTGTTGAAAACTCATGTTTTAATTGATCTTGACAAACTGTCCAGGATTCACTTTGGATGGAACTAAAGGTCAACCAAAAGGATCACAAACCATTGCAAAGACAGAAAATCTGGACTGCATTTTGAGCTTGTACCTTGAACTGAGCAACATTTTTTTTGACAAATACACCTCTACCCCGATACAACGCTGTCCTCGGGAGCCAAAAAAATCTTACCGCGTTATAAGTGAAACCGTGTTATATCGAACTTGCTTTGATAGGCCGGAGTGCGCAGCCCCGCCCCCCCGGAGCAGTGCTTTATCATGTTATATCTGAATTCTTGTTATATCGGGTCGTGTTATATGGGGGTAGTGGTTTATTTGCCAAAAAAGGTAATTTTGGTCAACCCAAAACTATTTACAAATTTGTCACAAATTCACTAAATAGTTTCAGCCAAAAAATAAAAGGGGAGGGGAGCTAGAGTCAGAAAATGACTAGTGGAGGAGTGGTGTTGCCAACCATATAATGTTTAGAGGAGCTACCTTATAGCTTTTAGTCTAGTGGTTAGACCACTTACCTGGGATACCCAGATTCAATTTCCTCCCTGCTAATGGGGAGAAGGGATATTAATTTGAGTCTCCATCCTCTCAGGAGGTAGCCTTAATCACTGGGCTATGGGGTATTCTGATGTGGGACACTCAGTCTCTCCTATTGAAGCTGGTCCAGTGTGTATAAATAATAAATCATTGGAGCAGGGACTTGAACTGAGGTCTCCTCCACTCTCAAATGAATGTCCTAAGCACCAGGCTTGAGAGTATTCTTACTAACTTTCTCTGGCCCAATGACTAATCAAGCATTTTGTTACAATGTGGATGAGCTACAACAGGCAAGATGGAGAAAGCGCTACCCCAAATTTCTCCATAACCAAGTGGCTTAAGCATTCTCCTGAGGAATGGAGGATCCAAATTGAAATACCCTTTTCCATAGTAAACTCATGTCTCCCACATTTCACACATTAGTTCCCTAAAAGGTATAGATTTAGAATCATAGGACTGGAAGGGACCTCAAGACATCTTCTAGTGCAGTCTTCTCAACTCAAGGCAGGACTAAGTATTATCTAGACCATCCTTGAGAGGTGTTTCTCTAACCTGTTCTTAAAAATCTCTAGCAATGGAGATTCCACAACCTCCCTATGCAATTTATTCCAGTGCTTAACTACCCTGACAGTTAGGAAGTTTTTCCTAATGTCCACACTAAACCATCTTTGTTGTAATTTAAGCCCATTGCTTTTCGCCCTATCCTCAGGAGTTAAAGAAAACATTTTTCCTTCCTCCTCCTTGAAAACTGGTATGTCCCCACTCAGTCTTTTCTTCTCCAGACTAAACAAACCAATTTTTTTCAAATCTTCCCTCATAGGTCATGTCTTCTAGACCTTTAATAATTTTTGTTGCTCTTCTCTGGACTTTCTCCAATTTGTCCACATCTTTCCTGAAATGTGACACCCAGAACTGGACACATCACTACCACCTCTTTCTGCCGCTCCTCCTCTTTTGTTAATCTAGCCCTTTAAAAACACCAGACACAAAATGGTTTGGGTCAAACAACATGTTTTGTTAGACCCAAAATGGAGTTTTTCAATTTGCCAAAAGATTTCTGAATTTTTAGCTTCAGTTCAACCTGAACCAATTTAAAAATAAAAAAAAATAAGGAACTGCCACTGAAAATAAAAATCAGTTTTTCACCCTGTTCCACCCTTAACCACATATGCAACTGTGAGAACTTTGTACGTATTTCATAATAAAGGTATCACACAACTTTATTATGGATATCAAGACTCTTCAGTGTGGAAAAACAAAGCAGGTTTCTGAACAACTGAACTGAAGTGCACATTAAGTTCATTTATTAGGGAGGGGCGGGGGTGGAGGGGAAAGCACTACTAGCTAAAACTGTCATGCCACCTAAGACAATAAAAGGGTAATTTAACTCCATGCTTCAAAGCATAAACTAATCACCTGTGGGAATTTGGAAGATATTTCATAATTAGCATTGCACAATTATCTAGATACATAGTAGCATAAGATGGTCAGCTACTCAGAAGCATCAGATCATCACTTAACACTCCCCTCCCCACCAAGAACATGAAAAATCCACTGTATAAATAACAACGATCTCGTCCCCCAAAAAGACCTCCTAAAAGGACTAGAAACAGCAATATTAATAGAAATATAGAAATATAGGTCTGGAAGGGACCTTAAGAGGTTAGCTAGTCCAGTCCCTGTGCTGGGGCAGGACAAAGTACACCTAGACCAGATATACATCAGCTAAAACAGCTGTTTGTCTAACCTGTTCTTAAAAACATCCAATCACAAGAATTCCACAATCTCCCTCAGAAGCCTGTTCCAGTGCTTACCTATCCTTATATTAGGAAAAAGCAACAAAGAGTGCTGTGGCACCTTATAGACTAACAGATGTATTGGAGCATAAGCTTTCAGGGGTGAATACCCACTTCGTCAGATGCATGTGGTGGAAATTTTCAGAGAGAGGTATAAATATGCAGGCAAGAATCAGTCTAGAGATAACGAGGTTAGTTCAATCAGGGAGGATGAGGCCCTCTTCTAGCTGTTGATGTGTGAACACCAAGGGAGGAGAAACTGCTTTTGTAGTTGGCTAGCCATTCACAGTCTTTGTTTAATCCTGAGCAGATGGTGTCAAATTTGCAAATGAACTGAAGTTCAGCAGTTTCTCTTTGAAGTCTGGTCCTGAAGTTTTTTTGCTACAGGATGGCTACCTTTAAATCTGCTATTGTATGTCCAGGGAGGTTGAAGTGTTCTCCTACAGGTTTTTGTATATTGCCATTCCTAATATCTGACTTGTGTCCATTTATCCTTTTACGTAAGGATTGTCCAGTTTGGCCGATGTACATAGCAGAGGGGCATTGCTGGCACATGATGGCGTATATTACATTGATGGACGTGCAGGTGAATGAACTGGTGATGTTGTGGCTGAACTGGTTAGTTTAGTCATTACAGCATTCTGTCTCATGATATCTTATGATCTAGGGTGACTCCTGGTTAACTGGGACCTAACATCTTATTTAGCTAAGACTGAGGCCTGTAGGATCATTATTTTACTGCCTTAACTTATGCCTATGCCTTACCTAGGAAATACTTATAGGCTACAGGGACCTCACTCATCCTCCATGATTTCTCAGAGATATTTGCTAACAGTTTGGAATTGCTTCAGCTAGTTCCTTAAGTACCCTAAGATTAAATTAATCAGGTACTGATGATTTAAACATATGTAATTTATCTAAATATTATTTAACCTGTTCTTTCCTTGTTCTGGCTTGTGTTCATTCTCACTTGTTGTTAATATTGTGTTAAGTATCTAATCCCAACCAATCTTTTTTAGTGAAGGCTGAAGCAAAATAAGCATTAAACACCTGAGCTTTCTTGATGTCATCTGTTATTAGCTCTCCTACCCTGTAAAGTAGCGGACCTGCACTTTTCTTCACCTTTATCCTGCTCCTAATGCATTTTTAGAACCTCTTACTATTACCTTCTATGTCCCTCACTATGTGTGACTCATTTTCTGCCTTAGCCTTTCTGATTTTGTCACTACATGCTTGTACTATTCTTTTGTATTCAAAAGATTTTGTCCATGTTTCCACTATTTGTAGGATTCTTTCTCAATTTTTAGGCCTTTAAAAGAGCTCCTGCTGGGGCCATATTAGCTTCTCACTATTCTTCCCAACAAACACTAGATAGATTTGCTAGTTCCTTCAGAAAATGTTGAGCTATGGAGTCCCAAAGACTTGCATCCTACTGGAAAATTAACCCAATTAAAAATTCAGAATATCTAAAACTATACAACAAAATATTAAGATCCAGAATATATCCCACTTGAATACTCTACACAAAAAATTCACAGCTCTGAAACAAAAAATCTGAGATAGAAAAATTATCAAAATAACTTTAAAACATAACTTTAACAAAACACCTTAAACAGGTTTCATATCCCAAAATACCTCATTTCAGCCTTAACTAGCAAGCCATATGCTTAAATAGGTGTGTAGGTATTTTTCTGGAAAAAGGTTTTACAATCAAATCTCTAGGAAAAAATTAAATTACCCTGATATCAACAGCAATGTATATTAATAGAGATGGGTGTGAAAAGGTAATTCCAAAAAGTCTTTGACTAGGTCCCTTACAAAAGGTTCCTTAGCAAAGCAAATAGTCATGGGATAAGAGGGAAGGTTCTGTCATGAAAATTCCAAATTTCGCTCAGCTATATTGATCAGTACTGAAGGGTGAACAGCAGACAAGGTGGAACCAATGGTATAATTAAAAATGTAATAGAAGTACAGTATAAGCAAGCAACAGTTGTGGCTGGAGGTAAGGATTGTGAAGCTGAAGGAAGTAATTTCAGGTATTGAGACTTGCCAGTGTTGATATTTGTCAAGTATGTTTACAATTCCATTATAAACATTATACATTGAAAATCATTTACTGAACATCTTAGAACACTCTAGTCTTTTATTTATTTTTCTTGATATACAAGACAATTGTCAGAATTTATAGTCTATTGAGATTCAGTCACCAATCACTAGGGATATGAAAACAAGGCAATTTAACTGTGAGTTTAGACTGTTCCTTGTTCTTAGATCAAAGTGCAAGCAAGAATAAGCTGTTGGAGGCAGAGTGAAGGTAAAATTGGGAGGGCAGACATGATTTAACTTCAGTTACTGTAGCATGAATCACAGTTAATGGGTGTTTTCTGAGTGTGTGATATCAGTATTATGAGACAGGAAGTAATCAAAAACAAATAGATATCAAAATTGCCCTCAGATAAAAAAAAAAGAAGTAATTTTTCTTTCACAGGAGACATAGTTCTCAACCAAACAAGAATTTCATCATCTCTAATTCGTTGCACACATTGCACTGACCTAACAGGGTACTTGTTTTCTGGGATACACAACTGTCTGTTAAGAGACAATGTCTAGGATAATGACTTACATATACATTTCTCATTCCGTATGGAAGGATTGCTAAGATTTTATAAACTTTGCAAAATGTACAAGCTGATTTTCAAAATCACACATATTGGAATCATTTCATCTACCACATATGGGCCAGGCACTCAACTTTACTGAAGTCAATGCAGCCATATGACTTATGCCAGAGGAGAATCTGCAGGAGTGCGGCCAGCTTTTCTGCCACCCTACGTGGCGGAAGGTCCCGCCCCGAAAAGCTGCCCCCCACAGAGGCGGCAGAAGGTCCCGCCGCTGAAATACCGCCGCGGTCGCTGCCCCCCAAATTGTAGCGCCCTAGGCAACCGCCTAGGTCACCTAATGGGTTGCACCAGCCCTGAGAATCTGACCCATTATTTGTGTAACACTGATGGAATTTTACACGCAGGAAGAAAACAAGACTCTGATTCCACTCTCATTTAAATCAGTGAGAACAGAAAAACAGCCTTGACTTCAATCAAATTTAACATCTGTAAACGTTCCCTTCTGTGAAAAGCTCACATTTTATCTATGCAAATGAACTATGAAGTGGTATGGGACACACACTCTACCAATCTGTTTTAATTTCACTCCCTTCAGCCATCAGTATTACCTGTTCTGCTAGAGACAGAAAGCTAAGCATCAATTTGGAAAGAAGTCTGGTTAACACATACAGTATTGCTAATTAAAAGTAAACATTTGCCAGTTATTACCATGGATCAATCCTATTTCAAGTGCAGGGAAAACTGTCCTACTCTAGGATATCACTATGTACTGTTGGCAAATGCTGATTTTTTAAAAGGTGACCACTGAACAAATGGTCTTCGGGTAGCTTCCCCTTTTGGCACTGTACAAATGCCCATCTGGTCAATTCCCATGTGTCAGGCAAAGCAAAGAAAACAAGGCCAGCTGTAGTAACTGTTCTACACCACCAGCAGAGCCAGACAGTGATGATGAGGAGGTATGGGCATGGTTAGTGGGGGAAAGCTAGCAGGTGATAAAAATCAAAATTGTATAATAACCCTGAGGCAAACTCATGCCTAAGGTTCTAGCTGTAACTTGCTAACACTAATAAAGACACCTCTTTACCCAGTTTGAACTACAAGGAAAATATTACTCATTCTGCAATATGGGTAGGACACAGCAGAAAATTTCAACTCTATTCTTGCAAAGAGTTATATGGTTCTCTAATGACAGAGGTGGGTAGGTTATGAAGTACTCCATCAAATCATAAATTAGTTTTAATCGAGGCCTCTCCTGCTATCTGACTAAGAGGCTGGGACTACTGGTTAATTACTACACTCAGAAGAATACGAAAACCAAACCAGAAATTATTTTTTAGGAGGAAAAAGAAAGGTTAAGAAGACCTTTTACTTTCATTGACTGAGTAACTGATTTTCTGGTACTGTCAATCACTGATAACACCACATTATTCTTTAAAGTCGTATGACAAAACAGTACAGAGGAAAGGTGTGGCAAGTCAGCACAACAGTGTAGCAACCAACAGCAGCAGGTGTAGTAGCAATAGAGCACAATAGCCTTGTAACTTGCTAGGAGGCAGGTTAGGGAATACCTGGAACTAAACGAAGAGGTAGGTAATGCATCCTTTGTGGAGATTTCTGTATTTCTTCAGACAGTATTTCATTTTTAAAGCCATTATTAAAGTTTCATTGTTCATATCACTGTAGTCAACATTTTCCAAGCAATTCCATAAATCTTCAATCTTCTCCCTATACCATCTTTCGGAGGAAGGGGGACTATCTAGGGTGAAATTTGACAGAGTTTAACCCTGATCAGTTTCCTCATTTTTACGTAAGACAACTTCAAAAACAATGGTTAAGCAATTTTTGAGTTTCAGAAACATATTTAAAGTTCACTTATTTCAGGAACGGAGGAAGCAACAGGTTATTAATACAAAAAGACTAATTTTAAAAAAGGAAATCAAGTATATGATTAACACATGAAAAGGCTCAATCTTTTTGGGTGTTCTCAGTATGTATGCAATATATTTTGATCCACACATTTTCAGAAGGATTTTTACAATGTAACTTATGCTTCAGGCATATACAATTATGGCATTCAAGTCTATTACGTACATAACATGACTTTCAATACACGGCCTAATCATGGATTTATTCAATAGATCAAAAAAGCCATTTTGGTCTATCAGGTACACAATGAGGGTATAAGTTACTGCATGTGTTTATGTGATAGGTGTTCCTTTTTAGCCTATCACAAAAAAAGGGGAGCACTGTACAGGTTTGTTTTTATTATCTCAACCTAAACATAGTTTTATCATTTTTTCCTTTTTTGATAACAGAAAAGAGAAATGGGGGTTTTATTTAAATAATTTAAGTCTTTGACAAAAAGAAATGAGGGCCAGGAAATCCAAAATTATAGTGAGTTCTCTGGGCCTGACTAAATGGATTGACTCTTTAGCCTGCTTGGAGGTTTGTAAATTCATGGATCCGTGTCTAAGGAAGGCAAATTTATTCAACAGAATAAATAAAGCACCACTTCCCGCAGCTCCCATTGCCTGGGAACGGCGAACCGTGGCCACAGAGAGCTGAGGGGCTCCATGACTGCAGACGCTCCAAGTAAAAAACCGACAATGTATTAGATCAGAGATCTGTAACCTTTGGCATGCGGCACCCTGGTAAGCACCCTGGCGGGCTGGGACAGTTTGTTTACCTGTCGCGTCCACACGGTCAGCCAATCGCGGCTCCCACTGGCCACAGTTCACCGATCCAGGCCAATGGGGGCGTCGGGAAGTGGAGCGGGCCAAGGGATGTGCTGGCCGCCACTTCGCACTGTCCCTATTGGCCTGGAGCGGTGAACCACGGCCAGTGGGAGCCAGCCCGGCCTGGCGGGCCACGTGCCAAAGGTTGCCGATCCCTGTATTAGATATTCAATTCAATGATTCCATAGAGTTTAAAATCACCAAATTTTGGTGTAGACCCTTTTATAAGCTGACCCCCGCTCTTTGATGTGTAACTTTTTTACCAAAAATATTCGGCTTATGAATGAGAATATACGGTAATTTGCATTAAAAAGTGTGGTTTTACTTCTTTTGTATCTGCAGAACCAACACAAACTAACACAGAATGAGCTGGATTTTGTGCCTTTTTGTTCATCAACATAATTGTGTATTCAGTTCCTATCAGTTACACCTGTGCAAAGTCAAAGACAATGAGATTTCGCAGGTGTTGCTAAAAGTATGTTAGCCTGAAGAACTCATGCTATTGGAAATAATAGTCAAGAAAAAACAAACCCCGCTTGACATTGAGATTCCAGGTTTAGTTTGCAAGAAGGACAGTCTGGTACTTGTAAACTGTTCACATTTAACATGGAAATAGTTACATCATTGAGATGCAATAAACATGTAATTTCTACAAAGTCATTTTTTTAGATCAAAATTGCACTTCAAATAATGTATGGATCTATAGTAAGGCTGGTTGAAAATATTCCACCAAAACTGTTTTTGATGGAAAACTGGATTTAATGAAAAACCAAAATGTTTCATCCGAAGTGGGTGCAGAAAGCACTGTTATTCTTCAAAAAACTAAACGCCTATGAACTGAAATATTTCTGAGACGATATACTGCCACTGTGCCTCATGGGAACTGCAGCTTAGTTGGCTCTATAGGCCAGGCTCATGGCCTTCTCCATTACGACCCAGGCTCCCCAGCCAGATTTCATCTCCCATAAAAAAAGGATAATAGGGTAAAAAGTAATAGCCAGCACGGATTTATCAAGACCAGATCATGCCAAAGCAACTTCATTTCCCTTTTTATCAGGGTTACTGACCAAGTGGATGTGGGAGAAGCTATACACATGATACATCTTGATTTCAGTAAAGGTTTTGATGCAGTCACGTGACATTCTCAGACAAACTAGGGAAATGGGGGATCTAGATGAAATTACTATAAGGTAGATACACAACTGTTTGAAAAACTGTATTCAAAGAATAGTTATCAATGGTTCACTGTCAACTGGGAAAATATATCTTGTGCAGTCCTTCGGGGTCTGGCCAAGGTCCAGTACTCTTCTATATTTTCATTAACAAGTTGGATAGTGGAGTGGAGAACGTGCTTATAAAGTTTTCAGATGACACTGTGCTGAAGGGGGGGCCAGCATTTTGGAGGACAAGATTAGAATTCAAAATGACCTTAACCAAGTGGAGAATTGGTCTGAAATCAACAAGATGAAATTCAGTAAAGACAAGTACAAAGTAGTTCAAAGGAAAAAAATCAAAATGCACAACTACAACATGGGGAATAACTGAAAGGGGGTTATACTGGATCGCAAATTGAATATGAGCCACAATGTGATGCAGTTGCAAAACAGGCTAATATCATTCTGGGGTGTATTAACAGGAGTGTTGTATGCAAGACATGTGAAGTAATTGTCCCATCCTATTCCATACTGGTGAGGCCTCAGCTGGAGTAACTGTGTCCCATTCTGGACACCAAACTTTGGGAAACATATGGACAAATCGGAGAGAGTCCAGAGGAGGGCAAGCAAAATAATAAAAAAGTTTGGAAAACCTAACCTAAAAATTGGGCATGTTTGAGAAAAGAAGAGGGGAGACTTGACTATTGTCTTCAAACATGTTAAGGGCTGTTACAAAGAGGATGGTGATTAATTGTTCTCCATGTCCACTAAAGGCAGCACAACAAATAAGGGGCTTAATCTGCAGCAAGGGAGATTTAGATTAGATATTAGGAAAAATATCCTCACTAGGAGGATACTTAAGCACTGAAAAAGGCTTTCAAAGGAGGTTGTAGAATCCTAGTCATTAGAAGTTTTTAAGAACAGATTAGACAAACATCTGTCAGGGATGGTTTAAGTTCTGCCTCCGTTCAGGGCTGGATTAGATGACTTCTCAAGGTACTTTCGAGTCCCATATTTCTATAATTCTATAAAGAAAAATGGTAGAATGAGGCACCTGAACTACAAGTTGCATGAGGTGCCTTGGCAACATTTCTGAATCAAAATTTCAGTTTGCTGCCAAAATATTCAGTTTTTAATTTTTTTGGCCAAAAAGTTAAAAAAAGAAGCCTTTTTTCTGACCATGTTAGTCCATAACTTCCTGACCCACATGTTTAGAGACTGATAGCTGGAAAACATTGTTGGTAGGCCCTTCCTGCTACACAAAGGATTGTTCCCAAAATCTGTTCTCTAGTGCTTTATACAGATCCATATGAAGTGACTAGTGCAATGGCTATTTCACAAAGTTATGTTATCATTTTTGATGTGCCACCTATCTACTGGAGCATGGAGAACACTCATAGAAAGCATATTTCATCAATGAAACGAGCCCTCCCACATCTTTAAAAAGGCCTGATTTTACATGGTACAATTTATACATCCTAGAAGTTCCATGTCTAACCATGGATGTGCATTGTGCCGTGTAACCACATAGGACTGAAATGCAGGTAAGTGCAGTTTTGTATTTTATAAAGAGTCATAGCCTACAACACCCAGTTGCTAAGATGAGACTTTCAGCTTAAAGAGAGCTGGAAAAACAAGAAAATAGATAGTGGTTTTTAAGAGTTATAAACAAGCACAAAGTGAATGGAACTTCCTTGATGTAGTAGAGATCAGACCTAATATATTTTCTTTATTAAAAGAAATAAAAGACCAGAGATTGATTTAGTTTTCTTTATTGATAGATCAATGCATGGGTAATAGGATAAAAAGCCTTTTATCTCTATGCCATTATTTCAGCTTCAGCCTAGGTCAGTAGCAGCTAAATGCTATAATCGTCACAGGTGAGTATTCGATAGCCTCTGTGAGGTAGGCTTGATGCTCTCAGTCTAGACACAAACAATAGGAATGTGTGTGCACATCACAGAAACCATCACTGTGTGTGGAATTAATTGGATATTCCTCCTTGCTGGCAGTCTGAGCAGAGAGAAGGAACGCTGAATGGGCATAGAGAGTGCCCTCTCATGTGGACTTTAGAAATGTTCCTTGCAGCTTAGGGTTGAAGCACATTTGTGCAGGGAGAGGGGCTGCTTTTAGGGCCATTGGCTGTGCTGGATCTGTTTTATTGGGCTTGTCTATGTAGCGCCAGCAAAGTCTGCCAGAAGAGTGTGATTTGTAGAGTGTTCCAACATGTTGCACTCTAACTGTCGCAGATAGACACTGGTGGCATGCTCTAAAAAGGTATCTAACTTTGTGTTAACGTTTCAAACTTGACTACGTTAACACAAACTAGGGACTTTCTGGAACAAGCCAGTAGAGTCCACAGGGGGAAGTTAGAGAGCAATACATTAGAACACTCTACAAATCATGCTATTCTGGTGCACTTTGCCACACCACATAGACAACTCCATTGATGAATTTGGCACTTTAATCTCTAGTGCGGTCACGCGGCATACCTTTCAGAGCAATGGCGGATTAGCCACTGGGCCAACGGGGCCCATGCACAGGGTCCCTGGCCAAAGGCCCCCCTCCACCAGAAAAATGGGCGCCTCTGACTCCTGACCTGCTCTGCCCACCTGGCACTCCTTCGGAAGCCCCCCGCACCCCAAAGTGCTGGGGATGGGGGGGGATTGAAGGTGGAAAGGGTGGGGTGGGGCGCCCACTTGCTTTTGCCCAGGACCCCACTAACCCCTAATCCACTTCTGTTTCATAGGCACTATATTTTAACATATTGAGTTGCAGCAAGTACACCTCTACCTCGATATAACGCTGTCCTCGGGAGCCAAAAAAAATCTGACCACGTTATAGGTGAAACCACATTATATCCAACTTGCTTTGATCCACCGGAGTGCGCAGCCCCACTCCCCCGGAGCACTGCCTTACCGCATTATATCCGAATTCGTGTTATATCGGGTCGCGTTATATCGGGGTAGAGGTGTAGTAGGGACTAGATTCCTATTGCATCAACATTTTAACACAACCTCTGAAAGCAGAAAACAAGCTACAGTGTTTGGTGAGTCCAGTTCAAGCACACACATTTTACAGTCTTTTACTCCTCTTAAAGGAAATGAATGCCTACAACTCCAACAGACTTCAATGGGAGTTCCTCGTGCACCTATACAACAGGTTCATTTTATTTCTTACTGTTCCACATGCATCATGGTACAGCAGGAATATCTAATATGTATTGAATATTGCTGTAGGATTTTGCAATATATAATTATTTATCAAGCAAATCAATGTTAATTTGATTTTAGCAGGCATCTGTTAGTGCCTGAAGGCCTCTGTCACTCTTTGCATTTCAGAGTGTAGATGCTTACACCAGCCAACAAAAGAAAGACGTTATCTGCATCAAATTTGTCCAGTGGCATTGAGGATGTAGCACAAAATATTCGACTTCCTCAAGCAGCATCCTGATTCAGCAATATTCTTTTAGGTGCACCAATGCTACTTCAGACCTATTGCATGGAAATATATCTTCTAAACATTTACTCATTCTCCAGAGTACTATTAAATACTATTCAGTCACACGCAAGTCACCCATATCATATAATATTCCCTCAGGACTTGCATTAAAAATTGAACATATTGTGCAAAATAAGATAAAAACCAGGCAGATATTGTTAGTGACTTATGAGGGACTATAAGCTAAATAAGGCTTCTTGGGCTTTTATGAAACAAAAAGGTAGCTCATAGTAATGAAGACCGTAATCATGTCAGAGGTGTTTTCTATTTTGTTGAAATTTCATCTTCATATAAATATTTCATAGAGCATGAATGAAAATGTGTTCATTACAGAATCCTAATCAAGATCTGTAAGCCAAATACAAAATGATATTAAGAGAATAAAAGAAGGAAAAAAACTACTGAGCTTCCACTGAATGTGTCATGAGGAAGGCAAACTGGTAATAACTTATTTCTATGTTGTAAATATTGCATTAGATGCAGATTTATGAGTTAGATGCAATTTCATAACTGTGTTGAATGGGGAGTTGTAGGCTGCCAGAAAATAGTCTTTTACCTTATTTGCAATTTGCTCCTTGTAGGCACTAATGGTTTATGGCTAACGATAAACATATCATTAAAAGAGTAAGTCAATTAGGGAATCTTAGCCATTGCAAGAAGACCACTTGGACACTAGGTATGATTTTTCTGCCCAAATACTAGTTCAAACTTACAGAAATGGCTAATAGGATAACAATTTGATTGTTAAGAGGTACAAAGGCCTTGGGTGGGGCCTATGCCAAAGGGTGAACGTTACCCGAAATCAGTAATTTTAGTAGCTCTTTTCCTTTAATCAGTATTAAGGTGATTGAATTTTAACAACAATAGATATTGGAACTATAGTACAGTAGAACCTCAGAGTTGCGAACACCTTGGGAATGGAGGTTGTTCATAACTCTGAAATGTTTTTAACTCTGAACAAAACATTATGGTTGTTCTTTCAAAAGTTTACAACTGAATATTGACCTAATATATCTTTGAAACTTTACTATGCAGAAGAAAAATGCTGCTTTCCCTTTATTTATTTGGTAGTTTATGTTTAACACAGAACTGTACTGTATTTGCTTTATATTTATTTTTGTCTCTGCTGTTGCCTGATTGTGTATTTCCGGTTCCAAATGAGGTGTGTGATTGACTGGTCTGTTTGTAACTCTGGTGTTCATAACTCTGAGGTTGTACTGTAATAGTTTTCATTTAACACAAACAGCTTTCAACCGGAGAATTTGGGGAGGGAAGGCAGTGCGGGTCAGAAAACACTGATTCATTGAAACTGAAACTTTTCTGATAAATATATAGGTTTTGACTCAATTTTACTTGAGCAGGTTTCTCAGGTCCATGAAGGAATATCTAATCAAGACTGGAGAGACAGAAACATCCCACCATAGACAATAGTCTGGTGGTTAGGGCACCTGTCTAGGATGTAGTAGATCCAGGTTCAAGTCACGACTTTGCCTCAGGTTGAGCTAGGACTTGGATGTGGGTCTTCTACAACTCAGTTAAGTGCCCTAACATTGAGACTATTACTGTTCATCTGTCCCTTCCCCTCCCCTATTTTTACTAGGAGATTTCAAAAAGTCTTGGTTTTGGAACAATTTGGAACAAAAACAAGCTTCCAAACCTCACCAATTAATGCAGATTCAGGTTGACTGAAATGGTTCACAAATTCGGGTCTAATTGGCAAAAGTTTCAGCCAGAGTGTAAAAATCAAAAGCAGAAGAAACATTTTGTTTTTACATTTTTGAAATAAAATGTTTTAAAACGTTCATTTGAAATATCACTAGATTTTTTTTATGGGTTAAAAACATTCTAACAAAGCAATGTTTTGTTTGAAGTTGAACAAAAATATTTCATTCAACCTGAAACAATTTTTTTTTTATTTTGGCAAGAAAAAAAGTCAGCTTGTGTCGACTCAAAATAATTTTGTATTTTTTGGGGGGGAAGGGAGGTTGGTTTGACCTCCACACTGAAAAGTCAGTTATTTGCCCAGTTCTGATCTTTATATCAGTTGTGATGACAGTGTGTTGAGGACTTTTGAGAGCTTTGTATATCAGAAATGAACAAAAAAAGTCACTTTAAAAGCACAAAAAAATGCCACTTTAGATATAGAACATTTCATCAATGAAGCACTATTCAATGAGGCAAACATTCAGTATTGGACAATGAGAACTGTCACGCTAAAGGATAAACATGGCAAAAACATTGGGCTTTATTTACCACCCACCAAGGGGTAGATTGGTTTGGGTCACAGATCAGTGACAGAGTCAGAACTGTTGCTGGTAAAGAAACATTTAAAATATTTGTGTCTGAGCCATGAAATACTGATCAAAGGTAATAAAATTCTATGACTGAGCAACAGCAGGCTGGGAAAGTTTTTTTCTTCTCCTTTGATTTACAATACAATATCCTGTGATTTTGAGTCCTTAAGTGGTCCCACAGAACTAAAAGCATAAGACTTAAAAAAAACCCAAACACCTATAATTAGTCACTAACACTCATCTATTCACTTACCGTCTAGTCGTGGATGAAGTTGTATGTTGCTGGGGGTAACAAGAACAAATGATAACTCAGCTCTGCATTTTTTTTTAAATAAAAGGAAAGGAGGCCCTTTGATCCAGATGAACAATTTAATTTTCAGAAATTAATTCTCTCAGCAATTTATGGAATGCAAATAAAATGGGTCTCTTTGAGGGCACAAGAATTAGTATTTTTTAATTGCAAAGTAGCAGCAGAAGTAAATTAACCTCTGTACACAAAACCATGCTTTCCAATGCATCCCATTATTTTAACAGGTTTGCAGATCGTTTAATGTACTGTATGTCTGCGTGTCCATAAATGCTCCTTTGCTGAATATACAACTAGAGACAATGAAATCAGAATCAAAGCAGTCCTTTGAATTTCTGCCATATTTAACATGTGAATTCAATGCAAAGCTGTTATAGGTCCATTCAATACATAATGTTTTATTTTTCTTTCTTCTGAACTAGCTTACAGTTAATTCAGCTAGCCCTGGTTCCAGTTACTGTTTCTGACCCCAGCTCAAGGCTTTCCATGGATTTCAAGGACTTCTAGTATTTCCCCAAATCAGCCTGCATCTGGATCTAGAAAGCACAAGGAGCCCTCAGCAACCAGAGCTCAGGATAGGTGATGGGCAGGAGTTGCAGCAGAAAGTAACCTCAAGATACTGGTTGGAAGAAAAGGACAGGAATTAAACTGAGGCCACTTCTTTTAAGCAGGTTTCTGTTTAACATCCAGCCAAAGTGACAAAGGTAGACTATCATCTCTACTTTGGGTTTTCCTGGACCCTTCTCCTGGTGAGTTCTTTCAGAGACTCAGAGCCATTATCCTCCAAGGTCTTACAAGCCCTACATTGGTATCTACCATTTGCCACCTTGGGCTTTATCCTTAAATCTGTGTCTACAGTTGATAGGATGGAATCTTGGATAGTTGAGCACTTCAGTTTCTGGATGGTGAGTGAGTTGAAACACACTGGGTTAGAGATTTGGATAGTAATTGAAGAATGTGATACTTCAGAAAAGTTTTAACCAACATTTCTGAACTTTGAAACCTTTCCATTACTACAGTCACTTGTATCTTCTTTGGCACTAAAGGGAAAAGAATTACCAATATGTAAAGACTCATGCTAAAACTAGATACAGTAGATTTACAGAATTTAGGCACTTAGGCCATCTAGCTGATATAGGATATAATGAATTTCACCCTTCCCAACCATAAATTGTTGTCCAAAAGCACTCTATTTTGAAAGTTTAGCAAAAGTCATAAAAAGCACTGTTCACCCTTTGTGCATTGTGTGAAGGATATTTGAATAGGACAGGGAAAAAATAAACAAACATTTGCCAGCTACTGACAAGAGATGAGCTAAACCTACTATTATCTTCTACAGCTGACATGTTTACAAGCCCTTCAGAAAAATGGAAATCCAGAGCAACTGAAACAATTAGAAAGATTTCAGGAAAAATTTAAAGGTAGAAATTAGGAAAGTTAAGTGGGATTTTAAAGACCATTAAACTAAGGACAGAAAAACAAAGATTCTCTGTGCATGAGAAGCAGGAAGCCAGTGACAGAATTAGTGAATCTGATTGATTCTCAGGATGTAAAAAGGAGTAATTAAGGAGAAAATGGACACTGCATCAATCTTCATCCTCTCTGCAAAGATATCATTTAACACAGAGTCTATTAGACTGTACTTCAGCTTTGTGTCCAAAGCAGCACAAAGATATATTCAGCCGTACAAACAAAATTCGATTTAGAAAAGGGTACTCAATTTCTCTTTCTCAGCATGAAAACAATGCAACAATATTGGTGCAAAGAAACAAAATTTACTAGTTTTTCTTTGTATGACTTTTTTGCAAAGGTATGTCAGATCAATTGCAGAACAATACACAATAAGGTATAGTATCAATTCTGAAGTTGAGGCATGCACATTAAGAAGCCCCAGAACATGTTTAACTGTAACAAATATATAAAAAGGGTGTGCAGAACTGAGCAGATGTTTGACTCATAAATACACCGGTGGTGGGGCGAAGACTTACCGGTGTGGCGCCTCCTGCCGGTCATCCAGGGAATTAGCTCTTCCAGCGCGGAGCGCCTGCTGCAGGCCAGTGTCTCGCCTGCCGCTGGCCCCGTGTCCTTTCCAGACTCCGGTGCCCTTTGTCCAGGGGTTCTGCCCACTGCAGTACCTCCTCACTCTGGGTCTCCCCTCCCAGGGGAATCCCAAACCCTTCTATCCCCACCTTGCTTCAGTGGCTACTGCCAGTCTCCATTAGCCCCCGCTCCCTGGGGCCGACTGCAGTCTCTAAACCACTCATCATCGGCAAGGGGGGGTTGGACCAGCTGCCTCTGCCTATATCTGGGCTGCCCCTCTGCAGTCCTAGTATCCTTTTGTGGGCCCTTAACTCGGCCTGCAGCCTGGGGCTTTACTAGGCTGGAGCTCCCCAGCTCCCTCTGCCCTTCTCCAGCACTGCTCCACCTCAGGTACCCTGCTCCACTCCCAGGCAGCCAGATCCTTCTCTCTCTAAAGCTAGAGAGAGAGTGTCTGTCCCAGTCTCTGGCCCTCAGCCCTCTTAGCAGGGGCAGCTCTAGGTATTTTGCCGCCCCAAGCACAGCAGGCAGGCTGCCTTCAGCGGCTTGCCTGCGGGAGGTCCCCGGTTCTGCGGATTCGGTGGCACGCCTGCAGGAGGTCCGCCGAAGCTGCGGGACCAGCGGACCCTCCGCAGGCACGCCGCCGAAGGCAACCTGCCTGCCGCCCTCGCGGTGACCGGCAGAGTGCCCCCCGCGGCTTGCTGCCCCAGGCACACGCTTGGCGTGCTGGTGCCTGGAGCCGCCCCTGCCTCTTAGAGGGCCAGCTGTGGCCTGATTGGGGCATGGCCCCACCTGTGACTGCTTCCCCCAATCAGCCTAGCATTTCTCCACCACAGACCTCTCCAGGGCTGCTTTAACCCCCTCAGGGCAGGAGCGGGGTGACCATCCCGCTACAACACCATTTAGAATATCATAACATAGTTATATAAAAAACCTGGATGCTTTATATGGCACAGCTGGCTATTCATAAGGTTTCTGTAACTTCATCGAAGCATAGAATATCAGGGTTGGAAGGGACCTCAGAAGGTCATATAGTCCAATCCCCTGCTCAAAGCAGGACCAATCCCCAACTAAATCAACTTATCAGGCCACAGCACCTCTGTCTTTCCAACATTTCTTAGTTTTTCAAAACAGCCCATATTTTGAAACTGTCTTTACAAGGAACAAATAGTTTGCATGCTAAATACATAAAGGAGCCATTCTTCTATCAACATTCCCTATTTGTCTGAAATAAAAGACACCAACTACATTTCATCAAACTAGATGGAGTTGTCTCCAATGAAGTCTCAGGAAAGAAGCCTTCCAGGTGGATCTGTCTCCTGCCCACAATGCTGAGGATTCCTGAAGAATTAAATTAGTCAACGGCTCATATGGGGAATGACCAGGATATCATGTTTCACAGTTCAAAAATAACCATGGAGTCTACAAACCAATAAGGAAATAGGTGTGGTCTGATACCAGGAAAATTCCCCAGGCTCCATTTTGCATTCCTGACCTCCATATTGAATAAGCAAGAGTCACTATACCATTGGAAGCTTCAGGAAATATGTAGGGGAAAGGTCACTCCATCATTTCATGTAGGCTAAAGGTCACATAAAATAGGCAGGAGAAAGAAAGTGGTAAACAACAATTGACAGATCATAACACTGAGGTAAATAACAGTAAAGCTGACATCAGCCAATGGAATACTTGAAACGTTGGCACTGAACATGTGCAGTAAGGATAAGCATCTAGAAAATTCGGATAGGAAAGTATAAAAGGCACTGTGTCAGCAGGCAGAGGAGGGAGTTAGGAACTGGGGGTGGGGGGTTAGGAGCTGCTGCTGAGGAGAAGATGATTGGAAGAAAAGCAAAGTTGATCATAAGAATCAGGTTGGAGAGTTGACAGTGGATGAAAAGCAGCAGCAGCAACAGAGGAGGTCCTGCTGGAACACTGCAGCAGAGGGAGACAGAGAGTGTGCAGGCAAATAGTCAGCAAATAGAGTAAGCCCATCAGTTATAATTATAGTATAATATAGTGTCAAGGTGTATGGTTGGGGGTAATAAAGGTGTATGAGTGTGTGTTGGTTGTGGAGAGAATGTTTATATGTAAAATGTAAAATACATTGAAGAATTGCTGTCAGCGACCTGTGACAGAGTGATCACCTATAACAGGGCGCAGCCACTTAGAAACATCTCAACTGTATGTTACTGAGGTTCAGGTGCTCTTTAACTTATTATCAGGGAATTATGTTTTTAAATTAATACTGTATATGGGATTATTGTTTGCAACAATAAAAAGATGCCTTGTTTTGGAAAAAATGCTGCCTGTGTCAGTCATTTACTGGAAGGCTGTATCCATGTCCTCCAAGTATTTCCTTAGCTACCCTGGAAAGCATACCTGAGGGGGGGAAAAAGATTAAGGGGGTGATAGGTGGGCTATTCTAGGGGCACACCAAAACCTGTTTTTCAGGGAAACATGGTGCACAACTATTGATATTCCTTCCCTTGATATTTGTATTTTTGGCTATATTAAATGGTGTCCAACACAAGATACAATTAAATTTTAATTGTAGGTGTACTAGCCAATTATGGTAGCAAGGGGAACAGTTTAGGTTACTAGTAGCCTCAGAGGGATCATTGAAAGTGCAAGGGACAGCTGGCAAAAACTGAAGAAAGTGGAAACAGTCAGAAAACACAGAAGGCCACAAAGGTCCACTGAGCATCAGAGAGAGCTGGCAATGGCTGAAGTGAGTGTGAGAACAAGCTTTATGTCTGCACAAGCAGCAGACTGTGCCAGGAATGTCTGAAAGAGCCTTAGAGGGTACTACTGGCAATAACTATAAAGTATTGGAGGGGCCTTCAAATCTGGAAGGACTGAAGATTTTCAGTCTAATAGTTCTTTCCTTCAGAATTCAGTATGTCCTGCCACACTTAAAAGTATCTAAGCCTTACATTCTACATGGAGGGGGGGAAAAGATTGAACACTCATGTACTTACAGTTTAGTCTTGTTTGCAAAAAGTCATTATGAATGGCCAGATAAGTTATCTATGAAAGTACTTGTCTTGAGTTAACAAAATGAAATTCAACCCTTATCTTAGTCTGTGACACTAACTATATGGGACAAAATCAGTAAGCCATACATGCTGCTATTTTGGCTCAAGATTTTGAAAGGAATCAGGCTGATAAATCCCTTTAAACATTATACCGTATCTATAAACTAAGTTTATTAGAACTGTTTGTATTAACAGTTCCTTTAGCACCAATCCTTCCTAAGTAAGGATATTTGAGTATCAGCCATACACCGGTATATTATATAGCTCAAACTGGATTAAGTGTTTGTTGCCTGATGTTCAAAGTTAACTAAGTTGTCTTAATGTTACTATGAGGATTATTTAACTGACTCTTCCCCTGCCCCCCCAACTCAACTAACACACACAATTGAAATCTTGTTTTAAGTAATGGCACTACATCAGTCATATTTTGTGATACTACTAATGAACTTTAAATATAGCATTGATTCTAATTAAATATAACAAAATGACTAGTATGTATGTGTATTACTGTCTTTGCCTGGATGGATTCAGAGTAACTTAACCGTGTTATAAGTAGAACCAGTCTAAACTTTCCAATTTTCCATCCAAATGTATCAGAATTTCTACAAAGAAAGTGGAATAAAATTGCCCATTTTCCCCCTTTTTATTGATCAGCTCTAACCATTAGCCCTAAAACATCCAGTTTTAACTGGGCATACAATTATTACATAACAAAATGCACGCTTAGCAGATTTGTAGACATGTCTGCATCAGACCAAAGGGTGGGATTCCCAGTTTTCTTTCAGCAAACTATAATTCTCTTTTCTTAAGCTGTAGCATGCCTATATTAGCCAGTACCAAGGGACAGTAAAATACTAAGCATCTGACTACAGCATTCCAACACCATTCTAACAGCATTCTATCACCACCCCTTCTGTTTACCCAAACAATCCATTTTTGTATTTTCTGAGGAATGTACAAATCTAGTTTGACTTATTTAAAATAAAAACTCAAAGCCTTTTAAAAGAAGAAGATTATTGCACAGTAAATTCTGCAGCATGCTCAAGTGCCCCTGGCTTCTGGATAATTCAGGTATGAAATATCCACTTCAATGGAACAGATATGAAAGAACATGAAAATGTTTACTTAATTACTAGCTGATTGCTACAATAGATTTATTCTATCATTACTAAAAATCAAATTATTCATATGCTAAGGTATTTAACTTCAGGTATCCATATCATAGGAATATAGTGTAGCATATGAAGTGTAAATTTAAAAGGGGTTATTTGTTTATGTCTTGCACTTGAAGGGTTTAACTTAGCTTAGAATTAATGATTTGCATCAAGCATGTCAAAGAGAAAGGATAAAAAATATAGCTGTGGAAGTTCATTAATTAGAATTATAAATTGAATAGTGTCTCGAGAGTTAATGTACCCAAACTATCTAGCTAATGCACAGTACATGTGAAGATGGACAAGTTGGTATTTCAAATCTAATTGGCTACAGAAAACTGAATTATGTACTAACACCTTGTATAGGCAGGATATAAAGGAAACTTTAATCTGTAAAAAGAACACAAAGTTTGTTTTTAAGTCAATTATTTCTCCTATGTATCCTAATAGAATTATTTTGACTGTATGGGAAGAGTGCAGGTTTTAAAATAAAATTTACAAGATGATTTATGATGGAATTAGACCAGCCCTTGGGGCTTTATGTTGTACCAGCTATACACCAGTGCTCGCATGGCTGGCATCTGATTTTACACAAATAGAAAATTACGTCCATCTCCTGGATAGGGAAAATGGGCCAAAACACTTCTAAGTAGTCCCACTGAGGTCAAGACTCACTGAGTTGAGCAGGATTTGGCCCAGGCCTTCACTTAAGAAAAACTTGCTTCCAGGAATTGGATGTTTATTTCAGATGTTGTCAATAGAAGTAGAGGATTTAACTTGGCCAGAGATGTAGCCATTTACTCTAGAATTTATAGCACAAGAAATTACAGAGGTTAAAAGAACTCCCCTATGGAGATCCAAAATGAAGGAGCCTTAGTTTTCCTATATGTATATAAAAACAATTTATTTTCATTACAATTGAGTGTTTTGATAGCATGGAAATGATCAGAGTAAGAAATATTAGGCCTGATTCGGATCTCATTTATACCAGTTTTACCACAGTTTAGTTCTATTGACTTCATTGGAATTACTTTTTATTTGTATCAATGTAACTGACAGCAGAATCGGGACCATTGGATTCAATCAGAACAAAAGCTATGGTGAAGTAATATGGTTAAAGAAAACCTGCAGAACAAGAACATCTTCATGAACATCCCATTCAGAACAAATAAATGGGAAAACTACAATAATATTTCTCTCTGTGCTCTCCAAAAAGCAATGAGACCTTTCTACAGTCTCATGTGTGTACTTCAGGTGGCCATTGAGCCTTGATGCTGGTGAAGGTGAGAGAGAGAGAATATTCATCCTTTCGGCACATCAACTCTATCAGAACAACATTTCTAATTGTTTACATAGCTGAAAATTCTTCACTGTGGCAATATGTTTTGCATTATGATTATGTCAAGTGCCAGCAGCATGCTGGGCTTAGTACTGAGCCAAGATGAGTCATGGGCTTACCTCGTAATTCTCCTTATGAAATCTTTGATGAGATGATTACCACAGTTGAGAGGAAACTATAATTTGAGTACTGGTACAATAATATTAATAACCATAAAAGCAAAATAAAGTTAGATTGAAAAAAAAGCTATTCTATTCATGCAGTGGCTAACTAATAAAAGTAATATACTAATGAAGTGCATTCAGGCACTTTGGAATTAGTTGCATATATTATCCATTTAATCATGGATATAGTCTTTACATATAAAACAGAATTACAAACTGTCTACTGCTTTCCCACAGAGGGCAAAATGAAAGGAGAAGAGGCCTATATTTATTTGTTACACTTAAGGGAGTATGATTTTTCCACATGAATAATTGGAAAGTTTCTTCTCTTATCAGTTTATTAGTTTGGAAAGTAATCTCTGTATGTGTGAGATAAACAACATGCAGGGAAACAGAACTACTTTTTGGATAGATATACTGACAGGGCAGGCAAAGGAAACTTGCAGCACACCACAGCCTGAGATAAACCTGTTCCACAGAGCAATAGAGAACTTCTGAGGAATTATAAACAAGGTTGTCTATGTAACCTTATTTCTGGCATTTCCTAACATAGTAGTACTTGACTTTGCAACGTTAATGCTCCCTTATACGTACACACACACAGAGACAAAACTACATCAAGCAGAAGTTAATGTTGAGAGTCTATAATACATATCAAAGGGAAAACAAATATGATAAAAGATCAAGTATCAGAAGGGTAGCTGTGTTAGTCTGAATCTGTAAAAAGCAACAGAGTCTTAAAAGGTGCCACAGGACCCTAACAGAAGTATTGGAGCATAAGCTTTCGTGAGTGAATGCCCACTTCATCAGACGCAAGATGCGTTTGATGAAGTGGGCATTCACCCACGAAAGCTTATGCTCCAATACTTCTGTTAGTCTTAAAGGTGCCACAGGACCCTCTTATTATAAATGATTTTACTTATTCCCAAAACAAGTATTATAAACCCAAATTCAAAGAAAATCAGTGTAGTGAAGGTAATTAACCATTAGAATGATTTACCTAGAGATGTGGTGGATTCTCCCAAATCCAGACTGGATGTCTTTCTATGAGATATTCTATAGCTCAAAGAGAAGTCATAGGCTAGAAGCAGAGATTTTTAGGTCAGGTTCTCAGGATTATTCAGGAGGTCTGACTCGGGGGTTCTCTACAGGAGGACATGCAAGAAAAGTAATCCAAATGAACTAAACCTGAAAATTGGAAGTAGATTAAACTATTAAATCCCTGTGTCAAACACCCTCATTAAAGTGGTCTTAATTTAATTTACCTTAAGTCACTTCTGTTCACACAGGGTTTCAATACAGTTTAACTAATCCATTTCAAATTCACACTATTAGTTAATTTGGATTAATTTTTCTGGATGTCACCATATAGACTAGCCCTAAATTTTCATAATGGTCGTTAAACGTATTTAGTCTTACTGAAGCGTATAGTAGAGACAGCAAAACAAACTTAACTTTGCACTGTAATGGTGCCACAAGGGGGAAAATAAAATGAAAATTAAATCTATCTTTAAAACCCCAGGACCATGGTCACTATAATGCATCAAACATAACTGTATTGTGTCACCGCATGGAAGAGATAAGGTTGTTGGGGGTGGGAGAGGTCTTAATGTGTGTTTCCAGACCTTAACGTGTTTAGATTTCTTAAGTTCAAAGTTAATTCTGAATTTCCTGGGTTTTTAGTGTCTGTTTTTCAAATAAATTATGGCAATCGCAATCATAATGTAATTAATTTTAATATCTTTGTAGGTGGGAAAAATGCCAAAGAAACCTGCCACAGTAGCACTTAACTTCAAAAAGGGTAATGACACAAAAATGAGGAGGGTAGCTAAAATGGAAATTAAAAGGAGCAGTCAAAGAGTGAAATGCCTGCAAACTGCTTGGAAACATATTACAATAATCATGAGAGGGGCTCAAACTATATGTATACAAAAAACAAAACAATAGGAGGACAAAAAAATGCCACCATGGCTACACAACAGAATAAAAGAGGTGGTTAGAGCCAAAAAGGCATCCTTTAAAAACTGGAAGTCAAATCCTATTGAGAAAAATAGAAAGGAGCACAAACTCTGGCAAGTCAGGTATAACTAGGGAGGCCAAAAAAAATGTGAGCAACTAGCAAAAGACAAGAACTAACAACAACATGTTTTTTAAATATATTAGAAGCATCAAGCCTGCCAAACAACCAGTGTGGCCACTGGACTAGTGAGGGGCTAAAGGAACCCTCAAAGAAGACAAGGCTATTGAGGAGCAGATAAATGAATTCTTTTCATTGGTCTATACCAGGGGTCGGCAACCTTTCAGAAGTGGTGTGCCAAGTCTTCATTTATTCACTCTAATTGAAGATTTCATGTGCCAGTAATACATTTTAAAGTTTTTATACGGTCTCTTTCTATAAGCCTATAATATACATCTCTACCCTGATATAACGCGACCCGATATAACACGAATTCGGATATAACGCGGTAAAGCAGCGCTCTGGGGGGGCGGGGCTGCGCACTCCAGTGGATCAAAGCAAGTTCGATATAACGCGGTTTCACCTATAATTTGGTAAGATTTTTTGGCTTCCGAGGACAGCGTTATATTGGGGTAGAGGTGTATAACTAAACTATTGTTGTATGTAAAGTAAATAAGGTTTTTAAAATGTTTAAGAAGCTTCATTTAAAATTAAATTAAAATGCAGAGCCCCCCAGACTGGTGGCAAGGACCCGGGCAGTGTGAGTGCCACTGAAAATCAGCTCATGTGCCGCCTATGGCACACGTGCCATAGGTTGCCTACCCCTGGTCTATACTACAGAGAATGTGAGAGAGATTCCCACATCTGAGTCTTATTTGGTGACAAATCTGAGGAACTCTCCCAGATTGAGAAGTCAGTAGAGGACATTTTGAAATAATTTTATACTGTTTAATTTAATACCCAGAATCAGATGGTGTTCACCCAAGATTTTTGAAGGAACTCAAATATGAAATTGCAGAACTACTAACTGTGGTACATAACCTATCATTTAAATCAGCCACTGTACCAGATGATGGATGCATAGCTAATGTAATAGCAAATTTTAAAAGAAGGCTCAGAGGCGAGCCTGGCAATTTAGGCCAGTAAGCCAAACTTCAGTACCAGACAAATTGGTTGAAACTATAGTAAAGAACAGAATTATTGGATTCAGATGAACATGATATGTTGGGAAAGAGTTAACAAGGCTTTTGTAGAGAGAAAACATCGCTCTCCAATCTACTAGAAATTCTCAAGGGTGACAAAAACATGGACAAGTGTGAGCCAGTGGATATAGAGTACTTTGACAAGATTCCTCACCAAAGGCCCTTAAGCAAAGTAAGCAGTCATAGGATAACAGAGAAGGTCCACTCATGAATCAATTATTGATTAAAGGACAGAAACAAAGAGTAGGAATTGATGTTCAATTTTCAAGGTCAACAAAGATAAATAGTGGGATCCGCCCAAGAATCTGTACTGGGACTAGTGCTGTTCAACATATTCATAGATGATCTGGAAAAAAAGTGAGGTGGCAAAATTTCTCAGGATAGTCAAGTCCAAAGCTGGCTGCAAAGAGTCACAAAGAAATCTCACTGGAGGACTGGGCAAGAAAATGGCAGATGAAATTCAATGTTGATAAATGCAAAGTAATGCATGTTAGAAAACATAATCCCAACTATACATACAAGATGATGGGATCTAAATTAGCTGTGTCATTCCCAAAGAGATCTTGGAGTCATTGTGGATTGTTCCCCTGAAAACATCTCAATATGCAGCAGCAGTCAAAAAAGCTAACAGAATGTTAGGAACCACGAGGAAAGGGATAGATAATGAAACAGAAAATATCATAATGCCACCATATAATGATGATACACCCACACCTTGAATATTGTGTGCAGTTGTGGTCAAAAGGGATACATTAGAATTGGAAAAAGTACAGAGAAGGGCAAAAAAGATTAAGGGTATGGAACAGCTTCCATACATGGAGAGATTAAAAAGACTGAAAAAAAGATGACTGACAGAGGATATGATAGAGATCTATAAAATTATGAATGGCGTGGAGTGAGTGAATAAGGAAGTGTTCTTTACCATTTCACATAACATAAACTGTGGGTCATCCAATTAAATTAATTGACAGCAGGTTTAAATCAAACAAAAGGAAGCACTTATTCACACAGTCAACCTGTGGCACTCATTGTCGGGGTGTTGTGAATACCCAAAGTTTAATTCTTTTTTTAACCCAGTTAGACAAGTTCAAGGAGGTTCGGTCCATGAATGGCTCTTACGCCAAGATGGTCAGGGACCTAAACCTCTGACTTCTAAAAACTGGGACTGGATGTCTCGATAAATTGCTCTCTTCTGTTCACTCCTTCTAAAGCCTCTGGCACTGGTTGCTGTTGGAAGATAGGGTATTGTGCTAGATGTACCATTGATCCGACCACTATGGCCATTCTTTTGTTCTTATTAATTACAACATTCTTTCATGTTTTGTTTATCCTTAATTTATTGATATGTAATCTGTCCCTAACTCCAAATTACATTAGTTTTAAAATGATTTAATCGCACTGACCTCAGTAGAGTTACCTTTGATTTACACCATGCGAGATCAATACCAGACCCAGTTTGGTGCCAGACTAAGAGTCCTTGAGATTGAAAGCATTGTTATTTTCAGAAAATGGACAGTTCAGGCAGCTGCAGTGCAAGCTTCAGCATAGTGTCCTATTATTATGCATATACCCTGACTCAAGAGGGAGTTAATCTAAAGACAGGAAGTGAAATCCTTGTCTCTTTGAAGTCAATGGGAGTTCCCATGCCCATTCAAACCCTGGAGACTCTGTGCAGTCAATAAACGTTCAACCAGTCCCAATTGTAGTTTTATTTCATCTGTCTACTAGAGAACTGGAGTGAAACCACAAACATTTCACAAAGAGCTTTCAGCCAGTACTAACTTGAGCTGAAATCAAACTAATGCCTAGATGTAAAAGGTGGTGTTATCCTATCAACTGAGTTGTTCAGCTTCTTATCAGTGTTATATCTTTTAACAGACATTTTAGAACTAGTAGCCTAATCATTAGCTATTTATAGCAGGCTTTACATTTTAAAATCCTGTAACTACCACAGGGCAAGAAAATAATTTGTATTCTGAGAGTATTATCAAATTAGCACTAGTCTTTTGAGTGGCATTGACATTCCTGGGTAAATGGCATAGTTACTTGCTGGCTTGTCTACAGTGTTCAAAATTATTAAATAGGATTGATTTGCATTTTCTCCTTCAAATATTTTCATTGGACCTATGCCAAAGCTACTACTACTATGGGATATCAGGACAAACAATACGAATGGAAAACCACACTGAAGTCTCCTTTTGCCTTTTCCATGTCCAAACCCTCAGGCCATGAAAATGAGAAATGGACAGAGCTACTAGCTAGTTGTACAAATTAAGGCTCCGATTACTAGCTTGCGGCCCAGATCTTCAAATAAACTGTGTGCAAGCTGTTCTGCTTGGCCAAATCTAGATGAATGAAATACAAAACTTAGAAATATTAGAGGTTATAAATTAATAAAAAAACATGGGATATGGCATAATAAATCAGATCTTGGAACCATCAGGAGCAATAAACTGAAGCAGGAATTAGTTTAATCACTCATGTTAAACCAACTTCCTAGTAGTATTTATCAGGAGGGGGGCAAACTCCATATAAAAACTTAAGGTTATAAAGATAGCCTTTTCCGACACTGGCCATCTAAATCAGTGGTGAGCAACCTGCGGGCCACACGTCAGGGTAATCCATTGGCAGGCAGCGAGACAGTTTGTTTATATTGACCGTCCATAGGCACGGCCGCCCTCTGCTCCCAGTGGCCACAGTTCGCTATTGCTGGCCAATGGGAACTGTGGGAAGCGGTGGCCAGCACATCCCTGTGACCCGCGCTGCTTCCTACAGGTCCCATTGCCCGGGAACCACAAACTACAGCCACTGGGAGTGGACAGTGGCCGTGCCTATGGACGGTCAATGTAAACAAACTGTCTTATGGCCCACCAGCGGAGTACCCTGACAGGCCACGTCTGGCCCGCGGGCCGCATGTTGCCCACCACTGATCTAAATTGCATCAACAAAATTTATTCACACAGTCCAAGGCCATAAGGGACTATTGTAATCATCGAGTCTGATGATTGTCTAGTCATTTAAGAGTATGACTTCTGTATATATGTAAGTGGGCATTTGTACGCATATATCCCAGCTTCGTTCAAGAAAATGGTGCACAGATAAATGTGGAATTTTAGGTAAGCCAGTTTAAGGTTGGACTGTATAGCTGTCTTATATCTGTGGCCTATCCACTCTCTAGAAAACCCCACTGAAAGCGATATTTGAAAACCCATGGTTTCCTTTTAGTAAATGGTGTCTGTACATTAAAGTTGTAGAATATTTGCTTCACTGCAGAACTAAGAATTCTGTGCAATAGTGTTTCATTCATTATGTTACACATCATCTTGCAGTATACGGGGATCACAAAAGAGACACTAACAAAACAGTCAGGATCTGGATGACATTGCAGCAGGTAGACAGTGCATCTTTTTCTCCAGATTAATTTAGCTCTATTCTTTTCACATTAAACAGGAAGTAAAAGTTATGACTTCAACCTTTACAGTGAATAGATGGTGCACAGAGTAATACTTCCTAGAATAAAAATTATTGGGAGCAGTCAGAGGCATACCGATAGGCAGTCACAGATAGGCAAAACTAGTAATGACTGGATACTCTGGAGTAGGGATCAGAGTTCATACACAGAATTGGATGGAACAGATTGCTCCAGCTACTGGCACACAAGCAACATACCAAGCAATTTACAAGAATTGGTCAATATGCTGTACCATACTTTGTGATACAAGATTTTGTCAATATCAACCTCCCTGAGACATTTATAAATATGGCAAAAAAAATCTTGCATTCAAATATAACATTAGAGTAGATAGCAGAAAAACTTCCCACCCCTGTCTTCCTAGAACTGCTGGAAGATAGCTACAAAACATGCCTGTAGTCGTGCAAGTGAGTTGCTTTAGCTCAGGACTGGACCAACACTTGAGTTTTTCAAATTTTAAGTCAGTGTCATGGCCTTTAAGAGAACTCATGTGCTCTGGTTGCCTCTACAACTCTGAAAGGCTTGATACCACATGAATCACAAATGAAGAACGTTTACACAGATTTTAAAACAAACAAACTAAAACAATACAAAAAAAAAACAACCCTCACACATTCTTTTGTTTTCCAGTAAACAAAGTGGCATGTATCTGGTGCAGTGGTCCTGTGTCATGTCTTTTTCCTTGTCCATTATTAAGGATGCTGCATGATAACAGATTCTCTATCTCCTCAGACTTCATCTGTTAGAAAAATGCTGATCAATTCCATTATTTTCTACATTGAATTTAGAACTCAGAAAGATGCAAGACTGACAGTGTTGTGTCTGCCCACTGCTTGACTAGACAAGGTGCAAGACTAGACAAGTACTGGCCCAACTTCTGTTGCTGAGAGAGAGAGACACTTGGTTTTAGTATCTAGAAAAGTTACTAACCCAGAAAAATGATAAAAGACAAAACATCATATAATCTGTGGGTGAATATGTTTTAGAAAGCAATCATTCTATATCTGACGTCTCAGTCCTCATCCTCAAAGGAAACCTGCACAACACTTTCAAAAGATGAGCCCAGGAGCTTAAATTCATAACTTTGTTGACACTGAAAAACCATTGACTAACTAGAGACACTGGATTCATGGCTTATTACAACAATGTATAAACCACTCAAATGTCTTCCCCTCCACCCAACCTTTGCCCCTGTGATTGGAGTAGTGTTAACAGGCCACTTCACCTTAAATGGTCCATTGAAATATGTTGTGAACTATGTAGGCTAAACAATCTATTCCACCTTGTATTTAGCTGTGATGCTTTGAGTACATTCCCAGCAGTCCAGAAGAAGAGCTCCATTTAAGCTGGAAAGCTTGTCTCTCTCTCCAACAGAAGTTGGTCCAGTAAAAGATATTACCTCACCCACCTTGTCTCTATAATGTGCTGGGACAAACACGACTACAACACTGCCTATAACTGCGAGACAGCATGGCTAGTGCTCCCACTGCATGTTATTGCAGATAAGCTCTCAAAATGTGGTCCTCTTGATTTCTAGGCAATAATTGTATCCACAAGCCAAAAGGCAAGTACTTCTTAGCTGAGCTAAAAGGAGACTTGCTAAACTTCCTTCAGCTTTCTTTGTACATTTTACCGTTGGCACTAGAAACTGAAGTCTCCACTTTGTCCATGAACAGGCCTACTGCAGGAAGTGGCCAAAAAACCTTCTGCAGAAGGTTGTCCCATTAGTCTCATTTCCAACCCATAGGGGCCACCTTTAGGGGTGAGAGGGTACTTATACTCCTACACTCATTCCATACTTATCCTATGTGCTGAGAATAGCTGTTTCTAGTTATGATGATGGTTTTTCTCTGATGCCAACCTGTCTACTGAAAACTAAACTGAGACCACCAGCTCATAAGGGTATTAACTTACTTTTGATTCCTACTGACCAGTAATAGAGCCAAATTAGTAACCTAGTAATGAAATATGGAAACTTTCATTTCCAATAGTCTAAGTCATGTTTTTGACTGAATATACAATATTTATCACATGTATTTTAATGTATTTAACAAAGACCAATCAAGCCAAACCGTTTTGCCTCATTAAGGACTTCAGACTGAACCTACAATGTTTTAAGTATTAATGAAAAATCATAAGACGCAAGGCAATGTTAACATTGTATTTCTGCTACCCTGCATGATGAATTTATAATAGAAATCAAAGTGCTAATGAAGTGATCTTGTCTAATGTGTAAAAATGGGAAAACATAGTTCCAGTAAATTGTGCATCCATTTACCATATGCTCAAAGAAAGATTTCAAGCAACAGTCATTAACTTTGACCACGTGTAAGTGGTGACTATGCTTTTGAAATAGATAACTAGGGAACAGAATTAAAGGGGAAAAAACCCATTTATTCCTGCATGGTACATGACTATAATATCTGGTTGCTATATTTAGTGGCTTACAAAACATTCTATAATACACTCTATAAACAGGAGTCATAATAATTCTAAAAGAAAAGCCATAATGTAGGAACAGACATCAAAATGTGCCTAATCATTAAGCCTAATGATTAAACCTGAATTAAGGCAATTTGTTTGTTTATTGTGTCGTCCTCAGACATCTTCAAATATCAAAAGTGAAAAGGGGGGTGGTGGAAATGAACAGAATGGTAAAATATAAGGGCAGATTTACACTGCTGTAACATATCAGAATTTGACTGGTACACTAAGAGAGATGACTCAAAGTACATCGTATCAATGTAGCACCATTTTCAAAGCCATCATAAATTCAGGCGACCAACTATTGTCAGAGCCACTAGTCACCATTAGAACTGAGTAAATAGTTCATAGTTAATATTTATTTGATGAATTTTCCCCTCACCCCTTCTTCCTTATAGACTTTAATACCAGAAGGAACCATCATGATCACCTAGTCTGATCTCCTGTACATTGCAGGCCACAGAATCTCTCCCACCCACTCCTGCAATAGACACCTAACCTCTGGCTGAGTTACTGAATTCCTCACATCATGATTTTTAAAGACTTCAAATTATAGTTTTCCTGTCTGAAAACTGTCTGCCCAAAAGGTCCCTCTGCAGGTCTTCCTATTTTCACCTCTGATATGGAGTAGCTTTTATAAAACTTCTCCATGGCCTAATGGTAGAATTTCCTTATTTGCCTACTATCTGAGCCAGGCAGTGGATGTTCCCTTTAGTTGTTGAGAAGGTAGTTCAACCTCTAAAGTAAAGGACTATGGACTATTATAAATGACCATGCAAACTGTATGTTTAGGTAAGGATGTCCATGCAAGTGTTATACTTTAATTTTAAGCAAAAACATGGAGATCCTGGAAATGCTCCATCTTGATTAATGCACATGCACATCTTTCCCCCTCCCACCCAGTGGTGCATTTGCCAGTAGGAAAGCCCACTTTGCCAGTTCTCTCTATTTACTAGCAAATCTCTCACTTCTAGACAAGGTCTTGGCATCACAAGCTGTTGAAGAAATCTTGCTTGACGGCCAGCCTAGCATAAAATTTGCTTCACAAGTCATTGGTAATATGATGTGACATAACAAAATATTATAAGATCTACTATTTGTTTTTTTTAAAGCTAGAGTACATGTACAATTTCAGGTATATTTTTTAAAGGGTCTGGGAGTATTCTATGTAGATTCAAAGAAAGCAAGAAAATATGCTTGCAGACCAACTACAGAATGGAAAAGGAGAAATCATAAAATTACAGACAAATCAGCACAAGGAGTGGAAAGAGAAAAGGGGGGGAGGCAAAGAGAATTAATATAAAAAAGAAAATTAAGGAAGAAAAGAGAAGAGAGGGGAGACCATAATTCAAAGAAAGACTTTTCAAAGAATTCAGAAGGTTAAGAGATCTCATGAAGGATTTAAAGGGACACAGAGAATCTGGATTTTGTTGAAACAGACTAACTTAAAATATCACAATTTCCGATAAAACACCCTTTAAGTGGTATGTTCTGAAGTTAGGTTGAAATTCCCTTTTAGAATATTTTACAAAGTCTCCCTTTCACAAGCTTGAAGTGTGACTCTTACCTTTTGGATTCTGCTATTTTGTCACTTGCCACATTCAAGCACCTTAAGTAACTGAGATGTCAATAAGCATCCTGCACTGCCTTGCTCATGGTATTGTCATTTACACCTGTGCAAAGTGGGTATAAAGCACTTTTGTTCTTACTTTGTAGCTTTTCACATCCACTTCACACAAATGTGAATAATTATGCAAGTTGCAAGGCTGTGCTTAATGAGTTTCTATGTGTTTAATGTTAGATACATTTAGCTACTGTATTTAAGAGTTTGGAGATTCCTTGCCTCATCCAAAAAAATAAAAAGGGAAAAAATTCTTAAATGGTTCAGACAGACTGTCACTTCTGTGAATACTTGCTTTATGCCACTTCTGGTTTTCCTGCTCTGTAACCAAAGGCAATAACATTCTATTCCTTTCATTTGCTCAAGAGAAAATTTAGTTCCAATTTCTGGTACTATCATCTCTAACTTCAGGGGTGCTAAAGTATTACCACAGATATGTGTCAAGGGGAAAAGGTTAATCTTGTCTTCATGTTTTTCTACAGTGCTTTATAAACTGTTTGTTTACTTTAAAAAGTTGTTTTTTAGCAACTTAACCAAGGATATTCTACTACTGATTCTCCCCCGCCCCCAGCAGGTGAAATGTGAATGCTTCGGCAACTGACAAGGAAGGATCCTAAACAAATTACTTCTTTTTTCATTGTAAGTTTGAAGTGTCTTGGAGAAACTCATATTTCTCAATATTACATTACAACTCATGGACTATGCTTTTGTTATTTAGGGGAAGATGAGCAGTCCTAAGCAAGGAGGATTATGATTGCTATGAGCTTCCCTCTACTTTCATGAACTATAACCAGGGCCGGCTCCAGGCACCAGCTTACCAAGCAGGTGCTTGGGGCGGCCACTTCGGAGAGGGACGGCACGTCCAGCTGTTCGGCGGCAATTCGGCGAATGGACCCTCACTCCTGCTCAGAGCGAAGGACCACCCGCCAAATTGCCGCCGCAGTTCATGATCGCGGCTTTTTTTGTTTGTTTGTTTGTTTTTGTTTTTTTGTTTGGCTGCTTGGGGCGGCCAAAACCCTGGAGCCGGCCCTGACTATAACAAGCCAGTCCCTTTCTTTAACCTGCTGTGCTTTCTGTGGTTTGTGCTCACTACCGCTGATCTCACATACTTGCTCTTCATCTCATATTTAATGTGCTCAAGCCTATAATTAAAAGATCTCAACTGAGAGTTCACAATAGGGCCACCAATTGCTGGGAAATTGTAGCTTTTTACATGTTTAAATACTCAACACAGCTCTGCTAAAAGGTAAGGTCAATCTGAAAATGAGGCAATTGCCTGCTGACCTTACCCTTGTACGTGTTTTGTTGTGGTTTTTGCAGCGTGTGTGTGTGTGTGTACACACACACACACACACACACACACACACACAATGGTGAAAAGCCTGGGGCCAGTGTCTGACAATTATCTTCAAGAGATTTTCAAAAGGAATAAAGAAATGTGTGGACTAAGGTCTGAAACAGAATATTTAGAGGCATTTCCTCTCCTGCTTTCAGAAGGATCCAAAGAAGACAGCGGGAGGGAGTGGGAGTAGAGACTGAAACCAGAACACCAAAGTGAGGCACCCTTTCTCCCCCTCCCCTTGTCAAAGGATTAGAGACTGAGAAGAGAGAGGGAGTTGGAATGCCTTTAATCAGTCTCACAAAAGAATCTGTTTAAAGGATGGCAGAATTCAACTCATGAGCACAGATTCAGGGGACAAGGTTGATGTTCACATTCAGAAAAGAATCTTATAATGGAAATACTGGGGAGAGAAATTTGAACTCTGATGGGCAGGGGACTGAGGGAAGCAGCAGCAGCTGCATCACAAAAGCAGGGAAACAAAGAAAAATAGATGAATGCATACATCTATTGATAGATACACACATCCCAGAGTCTGTTCTGAGTGTCTATATATTTCATGAGATTGTAAGCAAAGAGAAACCTACGAGGATGGAGAGATTCCCCAATAGGAGTAAATGGGAATTGTTACAAGATGGGAAGCAACAAATAAGCAGGCAGAGAAAGAGATTTCTCTTTTTTGTTGCTGCTTAATTATAAATTTCAGTCAAAGTGATACACACACTATCCCTTTCCCCCTCCATTATGCAGTCACAAGAGATTTAACAAGCATCACAGATATAAGTATAATAAGCTCCCAAGTAAGATGAGATGACTGTAGCAACTCTTACTTAAGGGCAGCCATCCACACTAACCATTCTGCTGGCCATGCGGCTGAGCACACAGACTCACCTCAGTATAGATGATGTTGGATTCATTTTATATTCCTGCCTACCCACTGATGTGGCTGCACTCCCTGACCCCTCCTTTACCTGCCCCTACAAACCTCTGCATTTGTACTGCACTAAGAACAGAGACGGAATCTCTCTCCCTTTGCCTGTCTCTCAAGAGGTAAATAAGCTGTAATTTTGCTGTGATGTTTTGTAATTGCTTTGTTGGGGAGGGGGTTCAGAAGAGTAGAAGTTTAACAGAGGTTTTTTTCCCCCTCTGACACTGACAACAGTGAGTTGCTTCCACTTCAATATCCAAAACTATTTCACATAAGTATTTATTTCACATCAGTCACCAGAGTTTCTAGGCACTGAAAAGAAACACAAGGAACAGCAAAACTATTACAGGATTAGTGCAAAATGGCTGAGTTACATAGGCAAATCCAGCCAGTGATTAAACAGAATGAAGGTACTGTGAAACTTTGAATTCTCTCTCTAACCCCTAACCCCAATTTGGGATATATACTCTCTAATGCTCACCTTGCTAGCTGGGATACAGCTTTGATGGGGCTGGGAGCAGTAAAGACACCTCCTAGGTCCAGCAAGGAAAGATCTTAATTAGCAGCAGCTGAAGCAGTATTCCTTTTGTTCTCTTTCCTTTCTCTCCTCCCCACTTTGATTTCAGCAGGTGGAGGGTGCTTCTTCCCTCTTTTTGCTTTGTGCTCAGAGCAAGGGGAGAGGGATATATCACATGCTGCATTGAGGAACTAAGTTCCAGGACCTGTCTCACCCACTGATACTGCCATTGGGTGGTGAGATGGTTCTGGGGGCCAGGTGATTGGCTGCTTTTTGATGGTGGTAGAGCAGGAGCAGGGCTGATACAGTTTGCTGTCTAGGGGTTAGCCCCAACGGATTCCCTGTTTCAGCCCCACCCTTCTCACCCATTTTAGTAGTTGGATCTCTGGGGCTGGGTTAATTGTCGGTTTGGGGGTTTAGAAGGGATTTTTTTTCCATATGCAAAAATTGGCAAACTGCCCTGTGGGATTTTTTACCTTCTACCTGGTGTCTAGCAGGTCTAAATTTGGGGTTTAAGTTAGAATTGTCATAATTCTGGGAGGGTTAAACTGCAGCTTATGTCTTAGAAAAGGGTCCAATTGAGGTCCCTCTGACCCTCGGACTGCCTTGGGACTGAAACTCATGGTGAAGTGATGTGGCTCTATGGTTACATCTACACTCCAAGCTAGGGGTTTGATTCCCATGTCATGTACACATACTCACTCTAGTTCGATCAAAGCTAATGCAACTATAAATAGCAGTGCACCTATTGAGGCACTGGGGAGAGGCAGGTGTGACCTTGCCCATTACTAAAGGTCCGGCCCCCTCATTATAAGGGGAGGAGCTACAAACCCAGGCATCAACCAAACCTGGAGGACAACAAATGAAAAAAAACAGGGATGGGAATGAAGGTTACAGGGATAAAATCAGGGATCTAGAGGGGGACACAAACAGAGGACCTCAGATGGAGCCCCCTGCTCCTCAAAGGCATCCAGGGATTGAGGGAGGCAGCAAACACTGCCCAGAGGAACTCTGCTTGGATACCTAAATTAAGGAGAAATTGGAAGTAGACCTCAAAGTAGCGAAGTCCTGCTCCTGTCCAGATTCCTCTTCCTGGTAGGGTGGATGGTCACATTGGCCAGTGCCTGGAGGAGGCTGACAAGGAGGTCTCATGACTGTATGGGGCCACGGATATGGGGGACATACAACTACCAGATTCTTGGAGTGTATGTTTTCCAGGAGTGTTTGGCTTGCTCAATAGAGTTAATATTCATGCTGTCTGGTAAATTTATTATTTGATGCCACCCATCCTTGCTAATTAGCACTTTGAAGTGATTACTTTTTTTCAGCTGACTATAGATAAGTGGGTTTCTCCTCTTTGGGAATTAACTTCAGATATGTGCTTGACTTCATTTGTTTCTGTTGCTACACTGCAATTTTACGTGTTTCTATAAACAATGAATCAGACTGATCTTCTAGGTTAACAGGGGCTTATGCTGATTTATTGCTCTGTTATGATGGGACAACTTCAGCCTGATGAGACACTTCAGCTCAAGGCCAGCTTATGTGAGGAAAAGAATTGTCAACATTCAGTTTTAATTGACAGACTCTATTGACAGATTGTTCAGCTACAGAAATAACAACTATCCATGCTCAATGCTAAGCCTACTGATAAAGGCACAGTAAAGAGTCATATCTTCTAACAGGCATAGGGAAAGGAACGGAACTTTGATTCTCAAAATGTCCCAAATATTGGGAGATCTGCGAACAAAACTAGACCCCTCGATAAAACTACTCAGCGGTTCAGGCAGGATCTTCAAAAAGTCTGTTGGATCATTCCAAGTAATCATGGCATGCAGTCACGGAACTGCAACTAAGAACATTGATTGGCACTCTATTAGCTCTTCCTGGTCTTAGCTCTTCCCTAACTCTTCCAGCACTAATCACTTCTGATTCAAATTTCTCTTGAATTACAAGTTTTGGGACAGATGGACATCCCTCCTAAAGTAAATAGGGATAATAGAGTGGAGGAAGAAGTTATTTGTTGACATGATTCCTATTTTATAGTGTGAAAACTTGTATTTGAATTAGTGGACCGCTGTCTATGAAAATCTCTCTTGTAACTAAGTTGGCACACTTATATCCTAAGGGATGATTGTGGGTTCAGTTGCAGAACTCCTGCTTCACTGTATTACTACCAAAATATCATGGCACAAGTGCACTGGAGAATAATCATTCAGAGGCTACAGTACTTTGGGTAATTAAATATGATTAATCCCAGGGAGAAATATAATTACATTTAAAGAGCTTCTCTCCTTCTCTCTGTCTCCCACTCCCCCAGCTGTACAACATCATAAGACGAGACAAAATGACAACACGAAATAATTATTATTCCACCTAGACCAGTCACACTTCCCAAACTTAAAAAATGGCTGCAAGGAAATTGCTCATTTACTTTAAAAAACAAAAGAAAAGCTCACGTAAGAAAAGGTTAAGCATGAAAAATGTCACCTAAAAGTGAATGCTTTAGAGAGTTAAGAATACATGAAAAGTCAGCTTGTGAAACAATTTGGCATCCCTCACTATAATAGATGTTAATAAGTATTGGCTATACTACTTCTGCATATCAGAAAGGGATCTTCCTTTCCCTTTCTTTGCTCCTCAACAGCAGCTTCTAATATGTGTTTGCTTCCTGATTTGTGAAAGAGTTTTCCAATCTTTGCTCCTAGACAGTTTCAATTATTTGTTTTCAGTCAAAAATAAAAAATCATTTTTCTGCCAATTCCTTTCCTCCCTGGTTTTTGCCTCTTCCATTTATCTTCCTTCAGCCACTTTGCTCAGTACATAGCTAGTTTATATGGGTTGGAAATCTCATAAAAGACCATCTTAAAATAATAAGCACAATACAGCTTTATTTTCTTAAAGTGGGATAGATGTTAAGGGATCTGTAGGTTCCACAGCCCAAGCCTGATGAAGACTAAAGCTGGTCAAAAAAATTTCAATAGAAAATGTTGATTCACTGAAACAGGAGGATTAGGAGTCGGGGGGGGGGGGTCTCTTCCCCCGCCCCAGGAATGTATTTGTTTTGATTACATTTTTGTCAGGAAGCTTTGTCAGATCCAGGATGGCATTTGAGTTGGGAAATGGACACACCAGAATAGTCAATAGCTCGATCGTTATGACAGTCACCTGAGATGTGGGAGACCCAGGTTAAAGTTCCTCAAATCAAGTAGAGCAGGAATTTGAACTAGGGTCTCAGTTTCGTCCTGATATATAATGGGAAAATGTCTCTCATTTCAAAGATTTATCATAGGATGGAAAAACAGTTTCCTGTACAGCTCTACTGATGACTGCTTGCTGTCCCATGACAAGATGATGAGGCATCTATATAGTAGGTCAAGTCTGAACACAGCCCTCAGGACAAGGCTTTAGGAGAAAAGTGTATGTTGTGTCTACACAGAGAGAGAGTTGTTTCATTGGCTACTGACACAGGTGAGACTGAGAAATTTCAGGTGAGCATGTATCATTTGGGAGGGGATGCTTTGTTCTCCTATGTAGTCCAGTAAGGATTTATGTATTAGAGAGAGTTTATCTCTTTGAGAATATATATTTTTTAAAATTGAACAGTAGTTATGGATTCTCCAAAAAAAAATCAATAAAACTATTAATTTTGAATCAAATCAGTAAACTTTAATAGTCGGCATTAGTCTTTACTTCAACCTACTTTGCATATTTAATTTTTTAAAATATTTCTAGCTTCTGCTGAATTTAATGAAACATCAGGACTCAAGTGCATTTCATTTACTACAAATCCTCCATGAATGGAATTTTGCTTGACAAATTAATCTTTGCCTCCTCCTCTTGCACAGGTAATCTGTGATTAATTGCAGTGATTGTGTAGAACATAATATGCAAGAAAGCCTTAGAGCTCTTGAAGGGTGGCATTAAAGTATACCAAGAAAAATAATTTTCTGCCCACCAAAAATCCTGATGTTATGCACTTCACAGTAATTTACTATGCTTAATTTGAATAGGGATGGCCAAAACTGGAACCTCCAATCTGAATCCCTTTAAACTTCAGAGGTGGTGGTTCTGATCTGAACTGTTGCTTCTGAATCTGCTTCTACAGTTTTAGTTCCAAGTTGAACCCCAAACCAGAAATTGCATCCCCCTCACACACACTTTGGATGTGGCCAAAACCTCATGAGAATGTCCATTCTCATGAGAGTCAATCCAAAATCAGTAACATTTCTTGAACCACAGATCTGATAAGATTTTTAGAATGGGGAGGGGAAGGGGGGATCTCATTAAACAGGCTCACAAGATGTTGATCCCATTGGTCTCACCCTAACTCTGATTCAGCCCTCAAACCATTGCCTAAACTTAATCCAGACCCAGATCCAAACACTTCCTCTCTTCAGCCCATGACTAATTTTGAGAGGAAGCAGTTATGTCATATCCATTAGGTGTTCTGCATTATCACCTGCTAATGAGTTTCTTTATCAATGAAGTGGAAATGTTACTTTAATTATGAATTTATTTGTTGCTTGGCCATTTTCCTTTAATTAGCAAATATCTGAAGCTATTAGTTCTTCCAGATTTTCTCAGTTGCTATGAGTCATGAGCTTCTTTTGGGAATTTAGCAATTGCATAATTTAGTTTATATTTGGCATTACACACACCACCTCGATGTTAAATTACTAGAAACCTTTCTGTGCCTATAAATAATGCAAGTTCCTGGTGCTGCTCTAATTATGACATGTTCATAATGTATTGCTTCCTAAAATTGATGGAAATCCTTCTTTGCCACAAAATGCATGCATTCTCATGGTAAGGGTGATTTTGAGGAAAATTGATATAAAGAGATCACATCCTGCTTTTCTTAATTAATTGAATCTAGGATTTAATGGGAGTTTAGATTGAGGTCTGGTCTACACTACAGACCTATATCAGTAGAACTACGTTGCTCAGGGGTGTGAAAAATCCACCCCCCTGAGCAACATAGTTATACCAACCTAACCCCCCGTGTAGACAGTGCTATGTTGGCAGGAGAGCTTCTCCTATTGACATAGCTACCACCTCTAGGGAAGGTGGATTAACTGAACCGACGGGAGAGCTCTCTCCTGTCGGCTTAGAGAGTCTTCATTAAAGTGCTGCATCAGTGCAGCGTTTTAAGTGTAGACGTGCCATGAATATAGGACTTAGAGCCAGATTTTTAAGTGATTTATGCACTTAAAGATGCATTGATTTCAGTGATAGCGAGGCTCCTCAGTGCTTTTGAAAATGCCACTTGGCACCTCTCTGCATGTTTAGGCACCTAAATCATTCTAACCCTTTAATCCTATTTTGTCTTGTAGAAGTGCGTTTGCTGTCACGAGGGAAGGTTTTTAAAAGGCACAACTAGCCAGTATGTGCTTAATTCCCATGGCTTTTCAATGATGGTTCAGTGCTGAAGTGACATTTCTGCTTTTGAAAACCTCTCCAACGGTGATTTCTGTTGTCTTATTTATAATGCTAGTAGCAATAAGGAAGTGCCTAAGATGACTTAGAACAAACGTGAATGGCTTCAGTTAATATGCTTTCAGGGAGCAGGATGCTTTAAATCCCTACAGATAAGAAAGTGGCTGACTTGTTATATCTATATCTTAGCTTCACTGCACAGAGCATTCCATTAGTCAGCCATCAAAAATGTAGGTGCATATTGCTTTAGGGAATAGATTGGTAGAAATGCATAGAAGACCTGGAATGTGAAATGTGGTTAAGAGGATTCATTCAGAAGCACAAATTAATGTAATAGACCCTTTTCTCTACTGCACTCAGTGGTATTTGAATGCATTACAAAGAAAGAAATGTAAAGTAGACAAGCAGGCCAAGATTTTCAATAGTGAGTGGTGATGGGTGCCTGAGTTTTTGAATGCCTATCTTGAGGCATCTGAAAGAGAACAGATTTTTTAGAGGATGTGTGTTCAGCACTTCCTGAAAATCCAGTCCTTTTCAGCTATCTCACACTGAGCACCCAAAAACCAAAGCACAAAAAAAGAAAAAAACCACTGCTCATTATTGAAAAAAACTTGGCTACAAGCTATTGCTTCTCTCCCTTTCACTAGTATGTCTCACAGGTTCTTTGTTTTTGTTTTGTTTTTAATTTCATTTATTGGGAGTAGGGTGGGTGAATTGTTATTACAAATATTTTTGAGCACAGCTAAGTTAATAAGGTGGCTATACATAAGAATAACCATACTGGGTCAGGCCAAAGGTCCATATAGCCCAGTATGCCAGGTGCTCTGGAGGGAATGAACAGAACAGGTAATCATCAAGTGATCCATTCCCTGTCACCCATTCCCAGCTTGGCAAACAGAGGCTAGGGACACCATCTCTACCCATAATAGGCATTGATGGTAATAGGCATTGATGGACCTATCCTCCATGAATTTATCAAGTTCTTTTTTGAACCCTGTTACATGTGATCTGTTGCCATCCCCAACTCTTGTGGAAGTGATCCTACACCCTTGGATGGGAAAAAGCTCTGTATGCTACCAGCTTCATATCCTACTTGTTAGAGTAATTGTCTCTGCACATAGCCATAGCTTAGTTTTAAGTTTATGTAACAATTTCCTCTTAATTTATTTTTCCAAGGGAAAGTGTGTTCTAAGGATACAGAAATTATGCTGTCTGAAATCCTTCTAATGTTTAAGTGCCACCTCATGTGAGCACTGTAGCAAACAAGGAGTGTGAACATTTAACTTGGTTTGTTATACAATTTATAATTTTTTTCAGTTTATAAACTCAGTGAATATTCAGTTCGTGTGCAGCTCAAAACAATACACACATGCTTTATATTCCATACACATTAGACATCTCAACTAGGAAATGGCTGTTCAGCCTCATGGTACCATCACAACCGTCTAGCCTATGAAAAGTCACTATAGAGAACAAGATAGATATTCATAACACGTAGTGTTAGACAGTTAACGGGAGGGAGAGGGGACGACACCTAGAATCCATTAGAAATTCTGTATATGTTTTCATAAAAATGTGTAGTGTTCTGGATAGATTCAAGGAACTAAAATCTTCTAGTCCACTATACGGAAATCGAACAGTAGAAAAATGATATTACAATACTTGTAAATCTGCAACATTTTGACATGAACTTATGCGTTTCTTTACCCAACAGTGACAGATCACGACACATACATAGCTGGAGATTTGAAATTTGTAATAAGCAGGTGCAGCTTTATAAACACACAAGCTCCTGAACAAACCAGAAATACCTTTTTGTAAACAGCTTTTCAACTGTAACTCGCTGACAGGTTCTTTGAGCATATGTTTTGTTTCAGAAAATGTCATTACTATTGAGTTTCTGCTGCAGCAAAATTGTAATGAGACATTCTTTTCCCTTCAAATTATTTTAGGGTTTTTTTGGAAACACAGTAGTGTGTCAAATTTGTTAAGAACTTTCTTCAACAAGATACCTTTTTTTAAAAAAATGGGTAAGGGAGATGAACTAGAGGGCATTACCCAGGCTTTTTAAACAGATTATCCTTGTCTTTAAAAGACATCATGCTAATTCTCAAGAGATAAATCATTATTTTAAATTGCATGACTTGCTTAAATACAGATGACTTCAATGCAGATAATAATTCAATGCATTTGAATAGCTGTTTATATCTCCGTAGTATTTTCATTAAGATTGTTGGATATATTAACCTCTTATTTTTCAGTAATAAAAGATATGAATGATTAAAACAGTCATTATTTTGAGGGAGTACAAATCAGGCTCACCTAGGAAACATAAGCATCACCTCTGAACAGGCAAAATTTAAGGTAGTGTTTAAAGTGACACTACTCATGTCTGTAAATTACCTGAATGGAATGGCAGTCAGCATCTAAATAATAAGTGAGAGAGTGTATCTTCGATACTGACCTCCACTGGATAGAATGACACAAGGTGGGTTAGGTAATATCTTTTATTGGACCAGATTCTGTTGGTGAGAGAAACAATCTTTCCAGCTTATACAGAGCTCTTCATCTGGACTGGGAAAGGTACTCAGAGTGTCATAGCTATATACAAGGTGGAACAGATTGTTTAGCATAAGTAGTTAACACATATTTCAAAGGACCATTCAAGGTGAAGTGGTCCATTAACACCCCTCCAATAATAAGGGTGAAAGGACGGGGCATTCTTCGTGGGTTATATATTGTTGTATAACAATTGGAATTGGCCCTGTCAGCACTGGTTCTCCACTTGCGAAGTAACTCCCTTCTCTCCATGTGTCAGTATATAATGCCTGCATCTGTAACTTTCACTCTATGTATCTGAAGAAGTGAGGTTTTTACCCACGAAAGCTTATGCCCAAATAAATCTGTTAGCCTTTAAGGTGCCACCAGACTCCTTGTTGTTTTTATATATTGTTGTAGTAAGCCAAAATTCAGTGTCTGGATTCATGAACTAGGGGTCACCAAATGAAATAAATAGGCATCAGGTTTAAAACAATAAAAGGAAGTATTTTTTCACACAATGCACACTCAACCTGTGGAACTCCTTGCCAGAGGATGTTTTTAAGGCCAAGACTAGAACAGGGTTCAAAAAAGAACTAGATAAGTTCATGGAGGATAGGTCCATCAATGGTTATTAGCCACGATGGACAGGGATGGTATCCCTAGCCTCTGTTTGCCAGAAGCTGGGAATGGGCGACGGGATGGATCACTCGATGACTACCTGTTCTGTTCATTCCCTCTAGCGCACTTGCCATTGGCCACTGTCGGAAGACAGGATACTGGACTAGATGGACCTTTGGTATGACCCAGTATGGCCATTCCTATGTCTCTATTGAGTCCATGATTTTTATGGTCTTGCAAAGTTATGAATTTAAGCTCCCAGGCTTGTTTTTTGTAAGTGTTGTGCAAGTTTATTTTGAGGATGAAGACTGAGAGGTCAGCTGTAGAGTGATCGCTTTGAGAAAAGTGTTCATTCAGAGGTGATATGGTGTTTCTATATTATTTTCCTATGGAAGTTCATTTGAGGGTGTAGTGATTGTCTGGTTTCACCAGTTGCAATAGAGACATTTAAGTGCACTGGATGAGGTACACTACATGTTGTGATAGACATGTATCGGGCTCATGAATCTTGAAAGGTGTGTCGTGGGGGGTGTTAATCAGTGTAGCATTGGAGATATATCTGCCGGTATCACATCTGTTGTTCTGGCAGGATCTGGTTCCGCTTTGAGTTGGTGGGTCCTGGTCTGTGGGGAGCTTTCTTCTCCCGATGAGCTTGGGGATTGTTAGAAAGCCAGAAGAGGGGATTCAAGACAGAAAACATGACTGAAGATTAGCAAATATAAAAAATCTTTAATCCTCAGACTCCAGTAAAGTCACGATTCAGTAGGTTTCTTTTCCGACAGTACAGTTACAACATAATTATCCACGTGCTATGTTTAAAAATGGGTCAAATCAGCTGTAAATCCACAAACTCATTTTGTATTAATGTTAAAATTAAATTAATGCACCATTCATTTATGGCTCATAAATTCAAAGACCTCTACATAACCTTGATAGAGGAACTTTAAAGATGACCCTGTTTAAATTCTAAAATACTTCCACAGAAAATTTTAGAAGTAATAGCATAGCTCAATGCACAATCCATTAAGTCACTGTTTAACACTGCGTAAGATTAAAGTGATTCAGCACATCATAACCCTTTCTACAGGCCCTTTTATACACAAGGATGTCAGAACTAATTTATTATTTATATTAGTTAACACACACACACATTCTGTTATATACCCCAGACCATACAACTTTACCCTGTCCTCCCAGGCTGCCACCCTTCCATCACTCCCTTAATACACCCTTTACCAAACTACCCTCTCCTAACACAATCAGCTACTACAAACATCCACAACTACGTGTGTGTGTGTGTGTGTGTATGTATATATATATATATACACAATGTATGTATTTGAGGTGGAATCTGAAGCTTATTGATTGTTGTAAGATTCCTTCATTGTAATTCAGCTAGATTCTACATATCCATTTCTTTTCATCTTTCCTCAGAAGCAATTCCTCCTGCCCTTTCTAGATCCTTTAATCACTGATGGGAAGTGCAATGCAATTGAGGCATACTGTACCAGTGACTCAAGTCCCCAGCATTTAGACTTAAGTTTCACAGCTCTGTTGTTGTTGTTTTTTTAACTATATAAGATTGGTGGGAACATCAAAATTTCTTGGCATTGGTCTAACTGTTCCCATTGATGTCAATAGGATTTTTAAACATTGTTTTCAAAAGGAAAAGGGCAGGCCAGTAGTGATCACATTTGAATGAACACTTATAACCCCCTTTTTGATACTTAGGGTGGGATTCTTTTTTCAAAATCTTTGTATAGAAACCTTCAGACTCATGACCTATTTGAGTGCATATTTTTAAAACACTTGGATTTGCTCCAAACTGTTCCAAATAATCTCCAGAAAGTAATTCTATAAACATTTGTTCTTCCCAGTGCTATTTACAACTTGTTCATTGAAATTAGGGATTCTGAAATAATAAATTGCTTTAGACAACACATCATTTCTCCATTATGATTTATACCAGGAAAACCAATCAAGTGAAAAACATTAAATTATTTGTGAATGTCTTTAATAAAGTGTGTGTGTGTGTGTATATATATATATATATATATATACACTAAAATTTTACAGCAATATTAAATCTAATTAAATGTCTCATAAAGCAAAATGTTAAGTAGATGTCAAGCAAAATTGACAAGTCATTCTTCTGCCTTCACTGTCATGAATCCCTGTTTTTGTTCGCAAATGGTTATTTGGCCCATGTGATGGGATGTGCTCTTGAATGTTTGGGAAGGTTAAATGAAAACTGCAAAATCCTCTCCATTTATGATTTAGTGTAGATGAATTCAGAGTCCTGTTTGACATAATCCCCAACTCAGAGATAGTCAGACATTTCCCATGACTCAGTTGGAGCTGCCCCCATCCCTGCACAAGCACAGTTTTGTCTGTATTTTAGAATCACTTTGCCATTTATTGAGAACATTTACAAGTATTAAGTTCCATTCAGAAGAAATCAGAAGCAACAATTAGTAACTGAATTGATAGCTAGCCTGATAAAAGATCTTTTCTAAAGTATTGTCTGGAGCAGCATTTGGCCAGTTTCTGGAGATGAATATTATTTAAAATATCCTGCCAGACATATACCATTAAATGCCCACTGAAGTCAGTTGGAATATTTCTACTCACTTCAATGGGCTTTGGCTCAGTCTCAGTGATACCATACCAAGCCAGATATTACACAGATAGCTGTAGGATCACATGGAAAATATGGGTTTGCTCCTTATCAGGCAAATCAGAGGAGCTTGCAATGTGACTTGAGAACTGACTAGGCAGTGTGGTTTTTGGCAGCATTCAGGACACAAAGGCCAGACTGCATCACTTTATGATGCAGAAAGATAATTGTCCTTTGCACTTATGTGTCTGGCAAAACTGTACCTAGTATGGTGCTTTCAGCTCTGACCATTTCATTCCAAATCTTTCTGGTACACACTGGAGTGAGGTCAGAGAAGAGCAATGAAAATTATGGGGAGGCTAATTAATGAGGTCATTAAAAGCCTTGCTTGGCGAGGTAACAAGTAAAGGGTGACAGATATCTACAAATGTGTGAAAAATCAAGGAGGGAGAGGAACTGTTTAGCATGGTTTCAGAAGGGTATAATTAGAAGCAATGGAATGAAGTTAGGAAATGGGAATCAGAAAACCAGCTCCCTCATAGTGCTATATAGTCTTTAAGGAAACCGGTTCACTCTCCAGTGCTACAATGGACAGCACACTTGAAAGAATCCTACACTTGCAATGGGAAGATTAGTTGACCTATTGGTTCTTCTTTATTTCTAGTTTGATTCTTATGCCATAGAGTAATAATGATGATCCATCAGTTAGATTAGCATCTGGCTTACTTTATTCATTTTAAAATGTGCCTCCTGTCACTCTGTGTGTCCAGTATCCACTGCCATTCAAACAGGACCCCAAGAAACTAATTCTTCCAAAGAGTACAGTTTCTGCCTTGGGAACTAGAAAATGTGTTTCTCGATGCTGATTATGTTATCAAGTAAACCACGTCAATATGAGCCCGTCTTCAGAATAATGATTGTCCTGAGAAGAACAGTGAGGCTTTACAAGCCTGTCACTTAAAAACATCCCCATTCTATTTTGGCATTGATTTGGAGCAGCATCGAAGATAGAGAAAGAAAGCTATGCAAAGCAGCATCAACACAGAAATCAGCAAATCTTAAGAGATGCTGGAATTTCTAAACAGAATTCCTGTGTTTTGTATCAATGATTCTCAGCCTGGCACATGGGTACACCAATGGATAGCTTTGATGGGGTCAGGAGCAATGGAGACACCATCTGGGACCAGGGAGGAGAAATCGCAACTGGGAGCAGCTAAGACAATGTTTCACATGCCCTTCCTTCCCTTTGATCTCAGTGTGTGCATGGGGGGGGGGGGGGAGGAAGGGGCAGTTTCTTTTCTCTTCCCAGCCTTCTTCCTTGTGCTCAATATATTGGGAGGGGTCACATGCTGATCTGGGACTAGGGTTCCAGAGCCTGTCCTACCCAGTGTTGCTGTCACTGGGTGGTGGGTGTGCTGCTGAGTTCAGGTGATCAACTCCCATTTGGTGGTGGAGTGGGTGTATGTGTGCAGGGATTGATACAATTTGATGACTAGACAGGAGAGTCATTCAGGCTTCCTGTGTTAGCCCCTCTATCTAGTTGCCAGATCTCTGATGATGTCAGGAGCTGAGCTGATTGCCAGTTTGGGGGCTAGAAGGGATTTTTACCATATGCCAACACTGACAAATTGCTGTGGTGATTTTTTTCACCTTGCATCCAGGAGTTCTGGTTTGGAGGGGGAGACGTAAATAGGCTTGTTCCAGTGCAGTTGCTGAGTTAGAAAGTATCCAACTGAGGTCCCTGTAACTCAGCATTGGTCATAGGCACAGCAATGCCTCTGTGTCTCGCACAGCTTGAGGCTCACCTCCTCTTAGCTCTCCGACCTCCCACGAGGAGGTGGTTGGGACTCTAGCTTCCAAACAGGATCCTTTGGCAGAACTGAGGATATAGAGGGAGCATGGCCTTCTTGCTCACCCTCAGGTTTATAATTTAGAACAGCGCTGGAAAACACTAGCAGGCAGGTTTGAGGTGGTTACCCGAGTTTGCTAATCATCTAAAAATATAACGGAAGTATCTGAATTTAACTATATTATCATGTCTGTCTCAGTGTTTTCATGTCCACATAAATGGTTCAATTTGCAATATCTTGAATGCATTAAACTGTTTGCAGGTAATATCCATAGGAAGATTATTACCCCAAATAATAATTACCCCTAAGGTTTCTACTAAAAATCTCCTCCATGTACTGTAGCGCTCAGATGGGTGCATATTCAGACAATTTGGGGTTATGTTGCTAAACAAAGGTCATTGAGGTTTTTCTATTTATATATCTACATACATGAGTTTGTTTATATTTAAATATACATATTAAAATTAGTTCAACCAAAAAAACCTTAGTGATTCAAACGTTACAGCCACAAAGCACTTTTGAGATTCAAAGAATTTGATCTTTGTATGCTGTACGGAATAGAAAAAAGTAAATACTGCCTGGAGGTATAAAACATTGATTATTATCCTTCTTTTAAAATGCAGCTGTATTATTTCTATGCACGACTATCCAACCTGATAAAATTCAGGAAGATTAGAGTTTAAAAAGTTAATACATCATCAGAAAATCTATAATATCTTCAATATAACTTCAATATAAAAGCCCTTTGACCTGATGCAAGGACCACTGGAACAAGTGAAAAGAACCCCATTGATTTCAATGGGCTATGGAACAGAACCATTATGAACAAAAGGATGCAAGGATGGGGGATGGCAATAAATAAGGGGTATAGAAGTGACACTGTAGTCACACTTTCAAATATGGCCTTTAAAAACTACACCTATGCATGCTTGTGTGTGCTCACCAACTAGTTGGGTGGTCACTCTGTGTATACAGTTTGCACATGCAGATAGATTTTCAGAGGAACCTAAAGGACTCAAGCACCCAACTCCCAGTGAAATTCAGTTGGAGTTGGGCTTCTGACTCCCTTGGACTTCTTTCAAAAATCTCAGCCATAATCCATTGCACAGGCAGCACTGAGGACACCAGTGTCAGAATCTGGGTTGAGATCACTTTGGGGAATTTAATCCAAGAGACTCAGCAACAGTGAGTCTCAACATACTTTCCCAAATGCAAAAGGTAGTCTCTGAAAACAAATGTTAAGCACCTAACAGAAGGAGCTTGGGGGTGTTAGCTAGAATGCCTCTTCTAACACATATCTATTTACATAAAGCCAAATAATGTCTCAAACTCCCCTTTTGTTTGTGAGTCTGGAGTAAAGGTGGGACAAGTGATTTTGAGTACAGTACTTCCAAAAATTAGGGTGAAGCAAGGGTTACATGTCAGCACATTGTAAAGCACTGTATCAGAAATCCAGAGTCTGTCCTCATTCCCACCGAATAGGCACTGTTCGCCAGTTTAGCTAAGGGCATTGGCAACAGTTTGATATACGTCTCAAGGGCAAATGCAGCACTGGCCATTACTCCTACCCCTGGCAGACAGAAAGGATTCTTTCATAAAGCAGCCGCGCTGGAAGTCTATCATCATCTTCCTCTTACCTCATTTCCCAAACCACATACCACAAGCACCAATAGACAACAAATCTTACTGAGTGTGCACTAGTCCAGAGAGATAGAGAGCTTTCAGGAGAACTTCCATTCTCTCTTTTTAATGAATTCAAGAACTTAGTTTAAAACAAATTATTTATATATAAGAAACAAAACCTTCCATCTAACCTTTCTAGCTGGTTCAAAACCTTTGGTACAAGGCTTTTAATCATGTCCCTGCTGAGGCTTTCCAGCAGACTTGTTACCCACACTGCAAACTTCCTAGCCACAGCCAGTTTCCTGAAGGCTTGCACTTCCTAGGCTCTCTGCCAGCTAAGGAGACTGTCTCTCTGAGTTTAAGCTGTCCTTCATAATTCCTTCATAAGGAGGCCTGGTTCCAAACCACATGCTCCCATCATGTGACCAGACTCATTTCCTTCCCCTGGAGAAGTGGACTACATCAGGCACAGGTGAGACTGAGCCTTTCTCCTAAAGAGCCAGCTTACAATTTGACAACTCCTGTTTTACGCCTGTGTAACTTTACTGAAGTCACTCACTCCCTGGTATTTCTGCTTTGAAATCAATGGAGAAATGGATATAAAACTGAAGTAGTACAGTGGTGAATTGGGCCTTTATTTAGTCACGCTGGCCATTGCTACAGTCAGTCCCTCATTTTTATGAGAACAAACATTCACACCTCTTGTCAAAAATATTAAAAGGGAACAAAAGGAATGCGGTATCCTCCTAAAAATTAATTAATCCTGCAACTTTGTTTCTTTCCTCCTCCTATCTTTAGACACATGGAAATGAAGGGAGCGCTGTCATACTGCACTGCTCCAGATGGTAGAATTTTGAAAACATGCCACAGGCTGATTGAATTGGCTTGTGGCACTAATAAACTTTAAACCTTGAAATTCCTGTCTAATTTCAAAGTCTTTCAAAATAAACAGCTATAAAGATAAAAGGGTAATTTGAAGCCACAATTTGTCAGGAACATTCTGTAGGTACATTATAACATTCCATTGAGCATTCTTGTTAGCTAGTGAGTTTCCTCTGGTTAATTTGATAACAATATGGGAAGATTATAACATTTGAACATCCATTTGCCTGGGGACATGGCTTAGGCTACATAGACTAAACTTAGGAATGCTGGAGGTATTTTTTTTTTTCTTGGATAAAAATTTAGTAAATTCAGGGTCTTATTGTTTAACTTATATTGTGCACTCCAAAGGAGAGGGAAAATGTTGGTTATAATAAATTAATGGAGATATCCCATCTCCTAGAACAGGAAGGGACCTTGAAAGGTCATCAAGTCCAGCCCCCTGCCTTCACTAGCAGGACCAAGTACTGATTTTTGCCCCAGATCCCTAAGTGGTCCCCTCAAGGATTGAACTCACAACCCTGGGTTTAGCAGGCCAATGCTCAAACCACTGAGCTATCCCTCCCCCCATATATCCCCCCTATAGTTCCTGAGAATCCTGCTAGCTGTGGATTTTTCATGGCATTCATGATTTTCAAATGCTAAAGGTATATTTACATACAGGAGATTCTCAGCACCTTGCAGGATTGGACCCTGTACATGTGAGCAGTGACCATATCATAGCAATAGCCTGATTTTAGGATACTCTTACCTATATTTTTACAGAGTAGCACCAAGGAAACAAACAAATGGGTGGTAAATGCTAAATTGCTTATTCGCATGCCATTAAATATCCCATGTTAGTACTCCAATCTTTTAATCCTTATTCATATCTGACTATGCAAGTCTCAACCAGGCTCTTCAAAACTTTGCCACACAGAATAGTATTAAATATAATATCTAAGAATGAAAAGATGACATTGATTTATCTCATAATCACTATCTGATCATGGAAAAATCTTCCAGATTCAGGATGAAACTGCCTTGACTTTGACATATCTGCTAGGATATATCAACTTGAGGGAAAGAATGCACAAAAGTGGAAGCTTGCATTAAGTAAATGGTAACTGTTAGCTGCATGCATTTTTAGTGGTTGCCACAACACTGTTCAGTATTATGTTATGGAAAGTTCTCTGAAGACGGTGGTGTTTGTTTTTTAATCATTATGATCATTTGGGAGGCAGTGGGTGAATCCCAGTGAGAAACTCTACTATGGTGCATAACTAAAGGCTTCTGGGAATCCTGGCTTACTTGACAGCTGGAAAATGATTCACTGGGTCTTGTGGATATTTCACATCTGTAGAAGAGGTCATTGGCATATAATGAAGTGTGAAATAGAAAATGTTAATCTCATTTTACCTAGTGTTTCACTCAGGAAATTTTCTGTCCTTGGGCAATTGATAGTGCCAAACACATATGGATGAGTCACGATGAAGAAGGTCAGTTGCTGAATGCTTCTTTCTGAAAGAAATGCTCATTTCCTATCTCTTGTGTGCAACATAGAAAAGTTTGGTTTGCGGGGGCTGGATTCCAAGAAACAGAGGATCTGACTGCAATTTGAATAGAAAGGCAATCTTTATATTTGCACTTTTTTGTCCCAAACATATCCACACATGTGCCTTGACAAAGTATGCTGAATAGGAGCATCATTAAATGTTAATAGCCCCAGTGCTAGAGTTAATATCAGTCGTGTGATGTCTTGAATTAATTGGTGAAAGCACTTGTTAAGAAAAATATCCTAGATTAGCTCTTAATTCTGCCCTTAACATACTGCAGTAATGTGCACTGAAGGGTGGGGGGATTTCTAAAACGTAGTGATGTGTTGTGCAGTAACTGGCCCAAATAGACCCTGCTGATGCAAACTGAACACTAACACTGTGTTAATGTGCACTAGGGAACTTTTAGTTTGCGTCAGCAGGGTCTTCATGTGCCAATTATTGCACAACACATCAGTACGCTTTAGAAATCACACCCCCTCCCCCAATGCACATTGCTGTAGTGTGTATACAAGCCCTCACACTTTTTATTAGGAACTTTGCCCATGTTACAAACCAAATATTTGTTCTTCATTTTCCAACATTCCAAAGCACTTTTATCTTGCAAAGTATCATCACATTCTGGCCTGTGATCCTAAAAAGTTAAGATCACTGACTGGCAGTTAGTGTAATAAAGAATCATTATATATAAAAAAATGTAGACTGCAAAATGATGACTGGAGCTTGCCAGAAAATTTTGACATTCAGCATTTCTCATTTAAAAAGGGTCAGTTTTTTTCATGAATATTTTTGTGAAACATTTTATCTTCTTCCTATTCCCCAAAATTAGATCTATTCGTAACAATGGTTCCCGATTCTATCTTCTTAAAGATGTTCATTGGTTATCTTCATATTGAACCAAAACCTGAAGTTATTCAGATTATTCCGATTAGAGATCAACCTATTTTGTCAAGACACATTTTAATTGTGCTTTTCAATGGGAGCTAAGCCTGAGTAAGGACTTCAGGATTTGACTCATAGCATTTAAAACACAATAAAATAAAAGCGCTAAATTCCTAATGAATTAATACAAGTGACTGTACTGGGGGATCTTTTCAGGAAATGTATTTACGTATTCATACTATAAAAAGTGTCAGAACAGCTCCTGATCTGCTAGCCTAGAAAAAAAAGACAATGCTCTCTTATGATCTACATTCCCCTTCCTATTGTTTGCTGTCATTGATCTCTTTTCCACCCCATACCTTTCCTCTCCATCCTGGTCTTGTTATCTCTCTTCAGACATAAATATCACATAAGAGACACCAATTTACATTAAAGTGTCATACTAATGGAACAAAAAGCAGTAAATAAGCAATAATGAACCACTCAGTTTTGCCTCAGTTATCTTCTTTAGAGCAAATGTCTCAGGAGATGATTACTTAATGTATTTATTGTGCCATGTGATCTAGAGCTCTTGTATATGTATTCTTTTTCCAAACTGTGGTAAATATCTTTTCAAATGTGATCTGATTTATTAACATACTTCAGATTTTTATTGTAATTCTGTTTACATTTAAAATACCAGTAAAATGTATTTATTTTAACAGCATTACAAATGCCATACCAGCATGTTAACCGAGAATCAACACTACACAACAGAGATTGACAGTGGGATGTCCCTATACTTGTCCTCCATTGGTTGGATAAAACTCAGACAAGATACCAGTTGGAAGCCAATCTCAGTGCTCCTGCTGTTACTACCACCAGAGGGGCTGCAACAATGATAGTAAGGGTGGGATTTTTTGGGTGTGTGTGGGAGGGGTGCAGGGGGGAGAGATGCTAGTGTAGACAAAGAGCATAAAAGAGTAGATGGAAGAATCATTTAATAGTTAGATCTAATACCCTTACTCACAGAGAGCAGTATTTACTTCACAGATAGTTTCATATGCTTCAGTGGCAGTATTTGAGAAGTAATGTACTATGCAATATGAGTAAGAGTATCAAAATCTGGCTCCTAATAAGAAAGCAGATTTTTAATCCAAGTAAAAACACAAAGGATTAAATAATAATAGTGATTTAACAGCAACCATTGGGAAAGAAACATATTGCAATTCTCTGCTACCTACTGTAAAACAGTAAACAGTTGTTGAGACAATGTAATCTTTTAATTTGTCCACCCATTAAACAAGACACAAAAGATAAAAAAGCAACCTTTGTCACAAAAGATTTCGATATTAAAAATCCCCAACTCATTTCAAAACACACCCTTCAGCCAACTCACATGAGGGGGGGAGGGATAGCTCAGTGGTTTGAGCATTGGCCTGCTAAACTCAGAGTTGTGAGTTTAATCCTTGAGGGGGCCATTTAGGGAACTGGGGTAAAAATCTGTCTGGGGATTGGTCCTACTTTGAGCAGGGGGTTAGACTAAATGACCTCCTGAGGTCCCTTCCAACTCTGATATTCTATGATTAGTTAATAGTTTAGCCTAACGGGATATGCCTTCTTCAAACTGGTCATTAAACATCACTCTAACTAGCATCTATTAGTTATGCAACACATTATAGCTAAGAACATAAGAACGGCCATACTGGGTCAGACCAATGATCCATCTAGCCCAGTATCCTGTCTTTTGACAGTGGCCAATGCCAGGTGCCCCAGAGGGAATGAACAGAACAGGTAATCATCAAGTGATGCATCCCTTGTCACCCATTCCCAGCTACTGGCAATCGGAGGCTAGGGACACATCCCTGCCCATTCTGGTTAATAGCCATTGATGGACCTATCCTCCAATCCAATATATATTGGATTAGAGATATTGGTGGTAAAGTGAAAAACTAGCTGTCAACCTCACACTAACCTGATTTCTGAGATTGCTCAGAATGAAGGACAGAAGATGACAATGATCTGGGAGTCATTAATGTGTTTCAAAATTCCTAAAAACCTCAGTTGTAGGATTCCCCATTTCTAATATTAATCTTATAATGACAATACCAGGCTGAAATCCTGGTCCCACTGATATCCGTGGCAAGATTTTCATGGACTTTAGTGGGGCCAGGATTTTACCTTGGGGAGCTGGGGGAGGAGGCCATACGCAAAGATAAATTTATATCTAATTTGAGTGACCTCCCTCGGTTTGGTGTTCACTTGCAGATTTTTCCTGTATAATTGTACTGCACTTATGTTGAGAGCTCTGGCTTTCACCTGGAATTGTGAAAGTACTTTGCAGTCTCTAACCTTCTGCATGATTTTACAAATCCTGTAAATTCATCTTTAATGGACAATTAAAGACAGCTCATCTCACAGCCCTCGCTTCACTGCTGAATTAGCAGCTTTGGAAACCTCCCATCCATCAGGTGAAAGATGCTGAAATGCTTACCTAGCTCTGAAGGATGCAGGGGCCTGTCAGAGAAGAGAGTGGGGGCAGGAGGAGAAGTGAGAGAGAGAATGCAAAACAGTGGGGAAGGACGCCAGGGCTAGAGCAGGTGGGAGGAGGAAAGGAATCCATTAAATCATGTCAGGTGTTTATGAATTTCAACCTGTTTCTCACTGTGTGGTTCCTTTGGAAGTATTAAGCGTCTGAGAAGCTACATATTTATATTAAAGCATACACTGTTCGGGCATGAAAAGACTTATTTGAATTTAATAGCTATCCTCCACAGAAATGGCATCCATTCTGCAAATCCTTGGGGGGCAAATCCAAATCTTTTAATTGCAAATCAATCAGAACAAGCTAGTTTGTGTACATTCATGTGTGATGCCCTGAACTACAGCTGACCAGCAAATAATTTTAGTTTCAGCTGCATATTAGTCTGCATTAAAACAGCCAAGTGGCTAAATAACTACCAGTACTACCAAAATACCAGCAAATAACTGGTTAAGCTATACCACGCTGTTTTCCAAAATAAGTTAAAAATGGGATAGAACATACTCCAATGTCCAAAATATGAGTGCATCAGATAATGTCCAGAATTTCCAATGCTAGGAGACACAATATAGAAATATGAGAAGATGAGTTGTAAAGGACCATGTTAGTTTCTTAATTGAACTAAGAAGTTAGAAAAGGACCATGGCATGATTTTTTCCCATTTGTGACAACACTGAAGCTGAAGGAGTGTTTTTACAATGCCTCTCCTAAAATAATCTCATTTTGTAAATTGTTTTTTGGTTTGGTTTGCAAACAAGAACATAGTCATGGTCTGATTTTTATAGGTGCTGAGTCCTGCCACTCTAATTGACTTAAAGAGGTCACTTCTAAAAAAAATCAGCTCAATCCAGTTGGCATGATTCTCAATTGCATGAAGACCTTCTTATGCTGCTTTGTAAAGGTGACAGAAAGTGGGTGCATATAGCTCCCTGAGAATACCCCTTGTGCAGCAAGCTTCCCTGTCTGGCATACAAGTGTCATGAGGGCTCAGGACCAGCCCTGTTTTCAGACTTCAGCGTAGAGGATAGTTTGTGGGTATGTCTGGGCCTGTACAGAGTGTTACGGGGGGTATTACTTGCTTCCTGGGGCTAACAGGGGCTAGAGCAGGGGTGGGAAAATTTTTGGCCCGAGGGTCACATCTGGGTATGGAAATTGTATGGCGGGCCATGAATGCTCACAAAATTGGGGGTTGGGGTGCGGGCCCCGGCTGGGGGTGTAGCCTCTGGGGTGTGGCCAGAAATGAGGAGTTCAGGGTGTGGGAGGGGGCTCTGGCCTGGGGCAGGAGGTTGGGATGTGGGGGGAGAGGGAGATGAGGGCTCCAGCTTGAGGTGCTTGCTCTGGGGTGGGACTGGGGATGAGGGGTTTTGGGTGCAGGAGGGTGCTGCGGGCTGAGACCGAGGGGTTCGGAGGGGGATCACGTCTGGGGCAGGGGGTTGAGGCGCAGGAGGGGGTCAGGGGTGCACGTTCTGAGTGCTGCTTACCTAATAAGATCTGTGTATAGTTTATAAGTTTTATGGGGAGGGGAGGAAGGAAAGGATAAAATAAAGAGGTCAAGCATTTCTTCAAGCCCATCTTTTACATCAATAAAATAAAATCATTCCAAAAAAAAAATCACTCTAGCTAACCTGAAAGTGTTTTATGTTTGAGTTTTTGAGAGAGAAAATAAAAACATAACAAAAACAAACACACGCCCCATACACCTGACTGATGATATCTCAAGGATTATAGCGTTTGGTTTAACTAAATTAAAAATAAAATAATTATTTCAATGTTTAAACTAAAGAGCTTCTGGTCATATTTTATAATAAAGTTCCATTTATATATAGGTTATAAAGTGCTAATAATTGATTACTACCTTCTTTATTATATGGTTGGGGGCATGGATCAGCATTTCCATATCACTCCCATCAGCACCCACCCCAAGCCAGGGAAGCTGTTGATCCAACCAGCAGACACAATTCAGTGATGAATCTTAGTCACATACCACCTAAGGCATGTTGTGCATGCATGAAGAAGAATACAGGTGTCACGGGGCCAGTACACCCTGTCCCCCTTTCGGGCAGGGCAAAGGCGTCACGGCCCCATGGTTAAGTCCATCTGCCTGCCCTTCATCTCAGGGCAATATGGCCCAATGGCCAGATACAGTGTGATTGCCCTTGTCATCAGGACAGTATGGCCTAATAGCCAGAGTCAATCTAGTCGCTCTTGACATCAGGGTGGTGCAGCCTAATTGCCAGAGTCAGTACGGCTGCCCTTGCTGTCAGGGCAGTACAGCCTAATGGTTAAAATCAATACAATCACCCTCTCACTCTGGCTGTATGGCCTGGCGGCCACAGTCAGTATGGCTGACCTCTTCAGCCTGGTTGTGCGGTCTAATGGCCAGAATCAATACAATCACCCTCTCACTTGGGCTGTATGGCCTAGTGACCGGAGGCAATAAGGTTGCCCTCCTTAGCAGGATTATGCGGCTTAATGGTCAGAGTTGGGGAAGTGGGCCACCCCCTCGGGGAGGTGGGTGGATGGGTTAGGGGGGACCCGCGCTCTCCCTCTCCACCAGATCCCAGCCCAGGGCCCAGGTAGTGGCAAGTGTGTGTGCCACTGAGTTAGCAGGGATCTGGCAGAAACACGCCAACACAAAACCTGGTTCACTAACCAGTCCACTCCCTACTTTCCCTGGGCTTCTTCCTACCGTACCCCCTGATGCTGTGACCTCAACATATTCAGGTTCCTCATGCTGTGCTATCCCCAGCGACTCCGGCCTCCACAGGGCATCCACAGGTATCAGGGTGTCTGCCTGGGTCTTGGCATCTCTTGCTCCCCCCAGTCTGAGGTTTTGGCTGCTCCCAGGCTGGAGCCAGTAGCGTTTAATCTTCCTCTCCAGCAGTCAACCTAGGGAATTCTGCAGTGGTCTGCTTTTTCTCATGACTTGGCCCTCAGGTCTCATCACGTTCATTTCCCCCTCTGCTGACGGGACAGACAGTCCCATACACAATTGTCTAAAACCTTATTCCAGGCTTTTAACCCGGACTCTGGGACCAGTCATCCTCACATACCTTTGCCCTTGTGTCAGGAGGGGTTTAACACCATCTTCCTTGGTGGCCAGTACAGGAACCCAGGCTGTCCCTTTACTACGAGTTCCAGCCAAGGCACCCTGTGGCAAGCAGCTAAGGTCTGCTTCTCCAGAGTCTCTGCTGCCTCCCTGGACTACTTCCTGGCAGTAGCCTGTCTCTTTTAGGCCCTTTTCTGGGCTCTGCAGAGTTCTTTTCAGCTTCTTGTACAAAGGAACACCTCCCAGGGCTTTCTTCCTGGAGATTCAGCTTCACCCGTATTGTGAGGAATCACCATAAAATCAAATCTATACCGAAAACCCACCGACCTCTATGCCTACCTTCATGCCTCCAGCTTCCATCCCAAACACACCACACGATCCATCGTCTACAGCCAAGCGCTGAGGTACAACTGCATTTGCTCCAACCCCTCAGACAGAGACCAACACCTACAAGATCTTCACCAAGCATTCTCAAAACTACGATACCGCATGAGGAAATAAGGAAACAAATCAACAGAGCCAGAAGTGTACCCAGAAGCCTCCTGCTGCAAGACAAGCCCAACAGAACTCTACTGGCCATCACCTACAGTTCTCAGCTAAAACCTCTCCAACGCATCATCAGTGATCTACAACCCATCCTGGACAATGATCCCTTGCTTTCACAGGCCTTGGGAGGCAGGCCAGTCCTCGCCCACAGACAACCCGCCAACCGTGAGCAAATTCTCACCAGCAACCACACACCACACCATAGTAACTCTAACTCAGAAACCAATCCATGCAACAAACCTCGATGCCAACTCTGCCCACATATCTACACCAGCGACACCATCACAGGACCTAACCAGAACAGCTACATCATCACCAGTTCATTCACCCGCACGTCCACCAATGTAATATACGCCATCATGTGCCAGCAATGCCCCTCTGCTATGTACATGGGCCAAACTGGACAGTCCCTACGTAAAAGGATAAATGGACACAAGTCAGATATTAGGAATGGCAATATACAAAAACCTGTAGGAGAACACTTCAACAGCCCTGGACACACAATAGCAGATTTAAAGGTAGCCATCCTGATGCAAAAAAACTTCAGGACCAGACTTCAAAGAGAAACTGCTGAGCTTCAGTTCATTTGCAAATTTGATACCATCTGCTCAGGATTAAACAAAGACTGTGAATGGCTAGCCAACTACAAAAGCAGTTTCCCCTCCCTTGGTGTTCACACCTCAACTGCTAGCAGAGGGCCTCATAACTCCCTGATTGAACCAACCTCGTTATCTCTAGACTGATTCTTGCCTGCATATTTATACCTGCCTCTGGAAATTTCCACTGCATGCATCTGACAAAGCTTATGCTCCAATACGTCTGTTAGTCTATAAGGTGCCACAAGACTCTGTTGCTTATTACAGAGCCAGACTAACACAGCTACCCCTCTGATCATAGAATCATAGAATAATCATAGAAGATTAGGGTTGGAAGAGACCTCAAGAGGTCTAGTCCAACCCCCCACTCAAAGCAGGACACCACTGTGGTTACATCACCCTTGGGTTTCCCAGTATCTCTCTTGATCCTTCTCCAGTGCTCCCCGAAGGCTCTCTCCTCCTCCTCCCCCCCCCACCTTTTGTGTGTGTGTTAATTAGCCCCATCCATCACAGCTAGGACTCATTCTTAATTGTCCTGGCCCACCTTCCAGGTGCAATCAAGTGAACTAATTGCTCTCTGTTTCCAGTTAACCCTTTCACTGCCACTCTGGGGTACACACCCATCACCACTTTCTTTTAAGCATTTTCCAGAAAACAATACAAAAATGCTACCTCTTCCTTACTCAAACAAATTCCACCTACTTCAGATGACTTCAGTGGAACTTTAGCATAAGTAAGGTGAACAGGATTTGATATTTTCTAATATATAAGAGGCTATATATTCTGATATTTGTTTTCAGCATAGTAAATGTGGAAAATAAGTAAAATCTGAGCACAACAGAGTTTAATAGAAAAGTTTTTGTCTGGGGGAAAAAATGATCAAGAATGATAATTAATTTTGAGTAGTAAATTAATTAGGTACTACATTCTCTCCACTTTTCATCCTCATTACCAATCTATACAAGTGAATCATACTAATGATACTGCTTGAAATTCCTCTGACATTGTTGATTTATTAAAGCATGGAAGATGGATGCAGAATATCTATGTCAGCACTGTGGTTGGCAGATCTTATGTTTCACTCAAGATGCTGTCAACATAAAATAAAAAAGCACAGATGTTACAGTCTCAGCAATATACTCTGTACTTCTTTGTATAGTTACTACAAAGCTTGTAAATTTGCATTAAATAAGGATGAGATCTTCAAGAGCTAACCATCATATATATATGGTACATTATGTTCAATATTTAGACTTTGTGCACTGGTCAGCCCTCACTGGTTGTTGCATGTTCACTAAAATTAAGGCTCTTTTTAGCTATATTCTAAGGATTTTAAAGGAAATATGTAAAGAAACATTTCTGAGTAGTTGAAAGACTTCACAGTAAGTGCTAGATGAAAGAAAACTGCAGATGCTGCACAAGTAGTTCATACCATTCAAAGTCCAGTCGCAGAACCTTTCCTTCTTTTGGCCTTGGGTATTAAGCATGTATCTATTTCTGTTAACATCATTATACCCTACTGGCAATTTAAATTCATCTCAGTCAAATTTTAAATGGGTTTTGGAATGCAATTATATTTCTCATGATTATTCATGGATAACTTTTGAGTTGGTCCCAACAAGAGAGAAGAATTTAGCAAATATTCTGAGTTTATCCTATATCTACCTTTTGGACTTTACATCTAGGTATCATTAAAATTCAAAATGTGCTTCAAATTACAAACAAAGAAAGCCCCCTAAAAATAAGGGGATTCTCAAAATGGTAAAAATGTGGTTAAGAAAGTATTCAAATAACTCTCATGTGCAGTGCCCACATCTTTCCACGTTTCAGCTTAAAATTTCAGTTAAACTGTTTAACCTATTGTCTCAAAGGCTGAAGATCTTTTGTAATAGGTTAATGTGGTTCCCTTTTTGTTAGCCAAACAACCCCAAATAGATTGAGGCTGACTAAGGGCTTGTCTACATAGGGAAATTGACCAGTTATTCTGCTGCAGCTATCCTGGTATAACTCCCCGTGACTTTATTCCCGAATAATTATTCTACTGTAGCTATGTCAGTCAATTTCCCTGTGCAGACAAGCCCTGAAAAGGAGGGGGGGATGGACTTATTTGCATATCTCACAGGACCACATAACCAAGCCAATATGAGTTTTGAAAGATGGGCAAATCACATGTTCTTACAAAAAGGACATTAATGTGTTTGGGCTGGAGATAAGACACCAGCACATCAGCCGAAAGCACTGCCTGGAAGTAGGAAAGAAGATCTGAAACCCAGGCACTCTCTCTGCATATGCTTTGATGCTGCTTTTCCTGCTAATCCATTTTTGTTGTTGGCAACTTCAAAAAATATTTTCCATTATATAAGTCATTTGTACACTCTAACCTTCCATTCTGTTTTCAGATCTGGCAACCTTATCTTAAAACAAGTTATAGAAGAGTTCAGAAATGGGTAACAAAAATGAGTAGAGTCCTGGAAAGACTTCATATGAGGAGGGACTGAAAAGATAGAGACTGTTGAGAAGAAAAATAAGACAGGACATGATAGAGGTATACAAAATGATGAATGGCGAGTAAACTCAATCGGTAGCTTTAGCAAACAACATTAGAGGAGCAATCAGCAGATGCTAAGATGCAGGATATGTGAATCAAGTTTGTGAGCTGTGAGATTATGAAGGCACAAAGGGAATTCTTCCAGACTTCTGGGATGTCTTGTGGTGCAGGGGGATTTTGACACAAAGCCCAAATGGAGTGTCTCTGGCCTGCAATTAAAGCTTGTAACCCTGATGGTATTGCACTGGGTGAGAGGGGCTTTTAAAGCCAAAGGCCAGCTTGGACCAGTTCTTTGTTCAAGCCAGTACTTTTCCCTGGTGGCTACAATCTCTTTCCAAAACCTAAACTTTTGCATAAAAAAAATATTAAGGCCAACATTTTAAATCTGGATGCTTAAAGTTAGGCTCCCAAATCCATTTTTAGGCAAGTAAATATTATAGTATAGGTTTCTAGCGTTACTTGAGTGCTCTGAATCTACAATCAATACTGCAATACTGAGACTGGATAGGAAGATTCCAGATATATCAATCTGAATAATCATATTTACCTGAAAAGGCTCAAATTGTGCTTCTTTCCTTCCCCTCCCTTCCCCAGCAGCAATTCCTGTTCATAGACAGCTAAGGGCCATAAGATCCCTCAACGTATCAGTAATGCTTGATATTCATTGGAATATGTTCTAGTACTCACCCCCAAATCATTTTGAAATTAACCTTATTTATTAGTTGTGCTGTGTGGTTTATAAATAAAGTAAGGGTTAGATGGATCCACAGATTTGGACGTTCTAAATGTAATATAATTTGGAGGCTTAGGGTAATAATATACTTACATTGAGGTACCCCTCTATTTTATAGACCTGCATGAATATATATATTTTACTTTAGACTACAACTTTTGCTGTACTGGGGACTGCATCGACAACATGGCAGGAGCCCAAAGGCTACACCTAAACTGCATCTACATTTACACAGAATTTTAATGAAAAATAAATACAGTTATTTTATTAATATAGAGTGCTGTACTGTAAGTGCATGCAGCACTTCACAAAATGCAGACACAATATGCTTTGAAGATTTCAAGGTCCATGAAAAGACTAAAGTCAAATTCCTGAGATCCAGCTGTATCTTAGAGGTGGCCATGTGCTCTTCAGAATGCAAGTCCAAGTCTATTAGTTGATCATGGGGATATGTTCAAATTAACTGCCTTCTCCTATAACTCTAGCAAGCATTTATGGAAATCCAAAGGGTTTACTTCACAAAATGGGTATTAAAGCATTGTAAGTCAAGCTCTAGAGAACTTTGGTTTTAGCTTCAAGGTGATCTAAAAATGGACCTGCAAACAACCAACATTTTGAACGCATTAAGGGAACAAAGTTTGAAGCTAATATAATCAGCAGTAAAATAGTTCACATTCCATTTAGATGAATAAGGACTGTACATACCACCTCAGATCTATTATTTCAGGCCATCAGCCTCCCAGATTAAAACTGTGCTACAATGGCTCACGTTCACATTCTTTTTGGTAAGGGCCAGAAGCTTACCTTTTAAAAAAATAAAGTATATGTTCTGCAGAAACTGACTTGCGATTCTGATGGGCTGAAATTTGTGGAGCCCAGTTCCAGAGATATTTATGTATATAACAATTTATTCCTAATGGACAATAAAAGTTAATCAGGAAAATAAGCCTAACAAAGCATGTTAATTGTAAGTACAAATGGAAAGCATAATAAATAAGGATGAACAAATTAATTAGGGCAAATAAAAGCAAAATCCAATCCTGAGCCAAACCAACATTATTCAGATCCAGACAGGTTTGGATATTCTCCCCCCATCTAGAACATAGTTCCTAAATGTGGTTGCTCTTTGTACATTACCTGCAGATTTCCCTTTTTTCTTATTTTCCAAATTTCTATTGTTCTAGCAACATGCAAATTATTACTGTAGATTTGTGGGTAATTTGACATCCAGTTCCCTTGTGGATACATCCTTATAGATATCCAGATATCTGTGAGCTTAATTCCTGGGCAGTGCCCAGTGGGGTGATGGGTGTGGTTTCTGCTATTATTATACTATCAATGACATTGGCATTATTTTGTTAACAGGAATGAAATCCCACCCTTACCCCCGTGCTTTCTGGAGCATCTCAGACTTCACTCAGAATGACTTAACAACCACCCAATCAGCCGGCCAGCCAGCAATGGGAGCATGACTGTCCCCAACCCTGCCGCTGACAAACTGGAGGGCAGGCAAGATCATGCCCCACGTCAGAGAGTGTGGATTTGCCAACTCTTCCACCCAAAGACTGAAGATAGGGGTGTCCCGGCTCAGCTATCTACCCTCCCAAGATTCTGGGATGAGAGGATAAAGGCTCTGCGGAAGACAAAGTATGAAGTGGAGAGACAGGGGCTTATTGGGGTAAGTTAGGGAACTGGAGAGGAATGAAGATTCTATGGGGAAGAGATTGGGTGCAGGGATGGCTATATAAATTCTTAGAAAAGAGATCGGAGCTGCAAACGAGCACTTATATTTGCATTAGCTAGTAAATTTAATATTTGACATGCCCATTCCATGTGTGAGCCCCATTCCTTTTGTGAAACTTGAACACAAGCTATGTATTTACAAAATACCACTGCACTCCACCAAATCACACAAACTCCCCCCAACCGCAGGGATCCAACAGTTTTAGCTAAGGGTACTGTACAGAGAGTATTGGAGGCTTTGTGAAGTCTCTTTGCCCTTCTTTATCCCTCACACTAATTCATTCCAATGAAAGCTTTGTGTTTCATAAGCTTAACATGAATATCGGGCTGTAAAACTGGCTCATGGATCCCATGCTTAGAGGTTTCTAAACTGGTTCAAGCTATCTTCATAGCCAATACAATTTCAGAAACCTCAGTTCCATTATGGGAGCATGATACTAATGTGAATATTGATTAAGCCTCTTGGGAGTCAGAGAGTGAACATATGTTGCCTGGAAGAATATGGCAGCTGAATCCTTAAAAACAAACAAACAAACAAAAACGTTCACAGTTGTAAAAATCTCCAAATAGGGAGCTAAAACTCATTAACAGAATGAAAGTGGAATCCAATGTAAGCTGAAAACAATTGCTAAAGCTTTCAGAGAAATTGCATACACAAGTTATGTTATGTATACATGTAAGAAACGTGGAGTGTTAAAAAGCTTCCAAGGAAAAGTGCTTCTTTTGCTATTGGCTATCTGGTTGCTTTTGGTATGAACTGTTGCTGAGGAGAGTTTTCAGTTCCAGCAGAGCACTTGCATATTTGAGACTAGGATACTCACAAAGCATAAAGATATGCAGGCCCATGTGTAAGTCTTTGAAGAACTGGGGCCTAAAATTGCCTCCTGATGAGTGAAATGTAACCCAAAGAAACAAGGGTAAATAAAATATATAAATAAATAAATAATAAATAAAGCACATTTCTAAAACATACAATCCTTACATAATCTTCAGCATGCATACTACTTAATGCATATGCACAGATTGATTATTAAGCTATCAGGAGATGCTAATGTTTACCGCACAGGGGCATCTGAGAAACCACAATATTTTCCTAGACTTAGAATACCAAATAACTAAACTGTCTCTGATGCCACTATGCTAAATGTAGTATATGTTGACTTGTTATAGGACAACCTGTGTGTGCATATAATTCTGCCTTTGTATATTGTGTGTAACTTGCCTTTTTTACTGACTGTGTTTAGTAGAATTTTAAGTTAATGCATAAAGTTAGGCACCTTCATCGTCTTTGCAGGACCAGGGCGTTAGTTTGTCATTTTTCTTTGCTAAGTGACCATCAGAGTTTTCCTAAGTCAAATAAACTCCACCAAATCCTTGGCTCGTGTAGGCTGACCAGATAGCAAGTGTCAAAAATCAGGACAGGAGGTGGGGGGTAATAGGTGAGAAAAAGACCCCAAAATCGGGATTGTCCCTATAAAATCAGGACATCTGGTCACCCTAGGCTCGTGTAATTGGCATAGTTCCTCTGAAGTTAATGGAGCCACACTATGCTACATGTGCTGAGGATCTGTACCACTATGTCCTATGTTAAATAAATTGTAATACTGATGATAAAGCACAGTCCTAACTGGGAGCCACTTCCTATTGGAGTTTTGCCATTCATTGAGTGAAAGGTGGATAAAGCCCTAAAGCTGGAGAGAGATGTGAAAGAACCAGTATTTGCAGGTCTGGCACTGCACTTTTTCTGTAAGCTGTAAGCTTCAGTGCACTACCATGTGGTAATGTGGTCAAACTAATATGATCATTTCACCTTTGCTCTACTTTTAATGTGTCCTACCTACAGAGCTGCAATAGGCTGTGTGACCTGTTCCAACACATCTATGTTAAAAATCTACCACAGTGTATTTTTATATTTGTTTCTTTGCCAGGTCATGGCCATTGATACTTCCCAAGTTGATTTAATAAAGCAACTGGGAGTTTGTTTGCTTCTTTTTGGTGATATCTCTGTGCTACATGAAACATACATATCTGTTGATAATGAGACTACTAGCAGGGGAGTAGTCAGGATTTTCTATATTTACTACCTTGTAAATTCAGGCAGGATTCTGCATATTGCCAGAATAAGTGCTCACTCGGAATTTGTGTTCTATCTTTTCATTCCCTCACCCTGGATTCCTTCCTGCAAACTGTCTTTACACACACCAGTGGCAAGTTCAACACCATGGGCTTTATTTACAACATGCTTTACAAGTGTTTGTTCCACAAGCTTTTACTTACTACCAAGGCACAGGACAGGAGGGGGCGACAGATTAGATTTTGGGCTCCTTTGCTCTTCCTTCCAGCCTTCCCTCCCATCCCCTTTCAACCATCCTCAGCTGAGGAGTTGAATCCTCTTGTTGCTTGTTTAATCACCTGTTACTTAACCAATTATCTCATCTCTTTGGCTCAGGTAGGGTATGCTTATCAAGTACAAAAGTGGTGAGTTATCCTTAAGCTACTTACACTGTGTCATGCCATTACAAGCAGTGCTGGAATTACTGCCAACATTCTGCTGAAACCAGAAAGAGCAGAGAAATGTAAAAATAGAGGAAGAGACAATAAAAATTTACCTAAACTATTCTGAACCTCAAAAAAATTGGGTTTGATCTGAACTTTCTCCAAAACTTCAGATCAGTTCTTTTTCATCTGAACCAGTGCACATATCAATGCATTCCCAGCTCTTGTAAGATTCCAGCACTTATAAACAGGTGGTTAATGATTATAGAGTATAATGGTCATAGGAGCAGTTCTAAAATCTTCTTTGTCGTTCCTGTAAGTTCTTGTAACAAATAGAAGTGCTACTATGACTACTATCTGTTTTCAAACTAGCACCATTTTCTAATTATCTTTGTAAATATTTTCCAAAAATACCATCATTATGGAAATGAGATAATTTCAAATGAATTCCCATGACAATAGATATGGAAAGGTTTGGTTAAGCAATCTTTCCCTTGGTGAGTCTATATATGGCATATCTGTGAAGATATGTATACATATATTTATGAGTTTATACAAGAAAGGATGTCAAATTTATATCCTTCTAGATGTTTCAAAACTGACCCCACTTATGGTTATGAACATATTTTCCATTCCTTAAGGGACAGAATGAGATCAATCTAATCTAATAGGTTTATTTTTCTTTTTGCAATATTCTTGCTATTCAAACTGCCTATCGGGTACTCTGATTACACAAGCTTACAATATAAAATAATATAGTCACTGCATGATGAGCTAAGGATGGAGTAAGCCCTGAAATGGTGAGAATATCATAAAGAATATAGAAGAAATTGATACAAAAGGCTAAGGCGATTCATGGTAGAAATTATGTAAAACAAAATTGGCACCATATGACTCTATACACAGAGTAATATTTATATATTAGACAAGTAGGGATAGATGAACTGCAGGTCACATGTACAGGAAAGTACATGGTGAATCCAGAAAGAGTAAGTGTAGGAATAGAAAAATAGTAGCATTAGTCAGAGGGGGAAAGCAGACATTGGGCCAAGTTCTCTGATGGCACAGTTCCTTTGGCTTCAGTGAAGATACACCAGCATAGAATTTGACTCTGTGTATCATGCTTGCAGTTAAAATCATCATCAATAATTTAGAAGACCAGAGTGTTCAAAAAGCAAGTATATTTACAGTAAAGGCATTAACTTTAGGGTTAGGAACATTGCCCGAAAAACACCCAATACTGGCCTTTCCACAGTAACTTTGGGTTCTCTTTCCTGATAGCTCAGCTAGCAAATAAACAGTAGATATTGACTGCAGTTGAATTTAATATAATCATTTATTGATCAAAGTAGTACATATTGAGCAAAGCCTTCAGAAATGTCAGTATTTAATGTGAGCAACAATAAATCTTCTGGTTGAAGAAAACTAGAAGTCAATATATGTATTGCTACATATACTGTATTTTAAAAAGTAGTCCTGACATGGATATTGATCTAATTTTATGTAAACTCTTAGGGCTTTTTAAGTCAACATTAGAAGGCAATATTGCCATGCTGTAAGTAATACATTCCATTTTCTTACACTCATTATCAGAGTGGTGCCCTACTGGAAAAAAAGATCTTTGGACAGCAAAGCTGAATAGTGCTTTCTATTAAAGATGCACAAAAACTGAAGAAGAAATGTGTGAGCATTCACTCTATTTTAAAAATTATTTGCTCCAGCAACAATTACATAGCTATTCATGAACATAAGTGATCCAGTTATCATGAATGTATACAGATAGTGAATTTTAAACTCACATATACAAGAATTCACACTAGAAACTGAATATTTTATATGATACAGTATGCTATATGGCACAATAGGAGGAGAGAGGGCCCAAACTTCTTTACAAGGCATTTGAGATAGAAACAATTAAATAGGAAAGATATAAATTGTACCCCACTGTTAGCAACTAGAACGCCACATACAGAATATTGCTATTTCTAGGAGTTTAAAAATCATGAGCTAGGCCTCAAAAAAATCCCATAAGATTGCCTGAAAGTAATGAAAAAAATAAATGCATTTTAGGTTCTCTATATTCATCTTCTGTTTTCTGAGCCTTTAGGGTTGATGTTTTCAAGCTCTTCTCTTCAAACTTTCTTCCTGTGAATGAAAGCTGAGAGTCTCATTTAATCACATGACTCCAGTAGCTGTAGCTTTAAGAAAACACACCAAATATCTCAAGACTTGTGGTAAAATCTCAAACTACCCTATCACAAACTGGAGGTGCCTCCCTGAGCTGCAAGTCACAAAGGGAGAGAGTGGCCCCAGTGAGTTTATCTTCACTAAACTGCTGCACCAATGCAGCTGCACTACTGTAGTGCTTTAGTGAAGATGCTACTATGCCAATGGGAGAGCTTCTCCCATCACCATAGTTCATTCACCTCCCCGAGCGGCAGTAGCTGTGTTAATGGGAGAAGCTCTCCCGTTGACATAGCGCTGTGTGAATATAACTGTATTGCTCAGGTGTGTGCATTTTTCTCAGCCCTGAGCAATGTAGTTATACTAATATAGGTTTATAGTGTAGACCTGGCCTGTGTCACCTTTTGCGAGAGTGCACTATACAGTTCCAACCACGATTAATTAAAGGTGCTCAGTTCTTCTAAATGAAAGTGACCTGATTTTTCAGGTGTCTAAATATAAAGTTAAAAACCTGATATTAGGCATCCAAGTTTGAAAACTATGGCCTTAACCTCTTTGTGCTGCAGTTTATCCATTTATAAAATGGGTATAAATCAATGGGAATTGTTTAATGTGAGCCAGACTCTGGAAAATTGGCATTGCTCAACCCCCTCTTCTTCCCCCCAACCAACAGTTGCCCTTGTTTTTAGTAAACAAAAATATCACTGAAGCCCCCCCACATTGAATCCTCCATGTTCCACCCCTCTCAACCCCGCTCCCCATCTCCACTCTCCTCAAGAGGGTTGTGTGAGGTGTGCAGTCCCTGTTCTCTCAGCATCTGAAGCTACTAATTCTGGGAGAGCTAATGAAATTATGCGGGAGAAGGAGTCCTTTCTCCTCTATGTGCCATCATTAGATCTAACCCACAAGCCAGCCCACAGTGATTGCTACAGCTCAAAGTAGAATCCAAGATTTCTCTGACTCATGCCCCTGGCTCTAATGGCCAGACCTCTAGGCCTCCAATCACTCCCAAGCAAATCCCCTTGCTCTATTTCTCACTGTAATTCTCACATGCCACAGTGGGAGATATACCCCATCTCCTAGATCATTAAGTCCCTGTGGCGCTAACTTTTTACAGTTCTAGTTTTAAATTCTCCTCTGCTTTTAAGTAAACTAGCCTTAAGATTGTCAGACTGGTAGGAATTGTTATTTTTTTTTAAAAAAGTAAAGATGGGTGAGTTGTCCTGCTAGGTCTGTTTTCCCAAACTCAGATGCCTTCCATTGCTCTTTGTTCCAGATTTCATCCTCATGTGCATATCAGGTGATGTCCAAGGTGAAATGGAGTCAGCCTGCTGACTTTGATTGATGAAAATACACCCATATTACAAATGCACAGTTGTCTGTTACCTGATGGTAGGCAGCCTGATAGATCTATTGTTTTGAGACTGATACAAAGTCAATAAAATCACATACCACTGAAGAAGTCACATGCTCCACTGGCACTGCAGGTCAAAACCCAAACCCAGTCTTACATTCTAAGGCTTACTTGTCTCAATTGCATTGCAGTAAAATGAAGAATTGAAAATGGCAAAGCTTACAGAGATACTTGACTGTGCTGCCTTGCAGCTAAACTCATATTTCAAGCTCCTACTCTCTACCCCATTAAGATGTTGGGTTTGTTTGGACATGGAATTTTGATTAGAGATAACGAGCTTTGCCAGAATTTCACCCCAGATATTTACTGTAGATTAAAATTAGGCTCTAATGGAGTTAAGTTTCACTTACGTTCCACATGAGAAGTTGTGGAAGAAAGTCATGCTCTCGATGTCAGAACTTTGTGCTATTTAACAATTAATATTAGATTGCTGTATTCATATGACTTAAAGCTATGATATTGCAAGGTAAGGAGGTAGAGCTCTGAAATACTGGATGTATGTCAAGAGCGGGCAAGAACTGTGAAAGATCAGTATAAAGGTGTTTTTCTTTTCTTTTTTTAATGTTTGTCATTGGGATGGCCTGCATCAGACAACCAAAATGGATGAATTAATGAAAGGACAGTCATACTCCATGATTTAGTTCTAGCAAAGGGATTGGTGACCCCCAAATGAATGCAATTCATATAAAGATACTGTGCCTCTAGGGATCAGGGCTAGAATAATTTCACTGAACCATTTCCCCAACAATAGTATGTTAAATTCAGGTTGCTAATCTAAGGAATTTGATCATGTATCATTTCATTCAAATTTTGGCTCAGGATATGTCTGATTTTGTGGTTTTAGACTTGGCTGAAAGAAATGTTTTTTTAAAAAAATCGCAGAATACTAGATCCATAGCTGTGGAAATTAGCATAACTCCATTGACTTCAATTGATTTACACTAGCTAAGGCTCTAGCCCTTGAAGTGTAATATAAAATTGCTTGATACTGTAAAGATTAAAAATAAATTATCAATAATAGAGGTGCTACATATACTTGTACATTACAGCAGACTGATCTTCAGAAAAAGGTATAAAATTAAGAATTAGTCTAATTTTAAGAGCCAAATTCAACCTTTGTTGAGGGATGAATTTGGCCTATAAATTCTATAATTTATTATGTGTTGTCATGTGGTAAAATCTGAATACTGTGCAACAAATGCTCTTTCCTTGAATGTATCGTATGCCATAACATTGTTAACTCAAGAGGAGTTGATCTGAAACGTAATTGATTAGAATGTCTTCACATTTCTGGTGTTGATACTGGGATTTTGTGGCGTCTCTGTGAAGGAATATAATAAATTATATGTTGTGGGAAATGTAGCAGGAACTCTGCTCCTACTGTAGAGTTATTTCTGAATTTAATCAAATATTTTCTTTGAATTCTAAGACTGCACTTTTATGTGCTGTAATGTACTGATTCTCTTCAGAAGTAGCTGGTGAGGGAGCAGCTAAGAGGCAATAATATCTAGCAATATCCTCTCCAGAAACCTCTTCATGTTAATTTAGACAATTGATTAGGTTGCTGGGAAGATTATTTCTTTGGAGTTTTTCACTTTTCTACCAGTTTTCATCACTGCTTTTCTAGGTAAAGTGAAGAACTTAGCTCACAGAGGCAGAAGCTAATCCTTTCAGTAATTTATAATTGGTGAGAGACTTGAACATTTTTCCTATCAAAGCATTATATTTAATCTTAAAATACGAGGTAAACAAACCCAAACGAGAGCTTGCAGTCAACGTCAATGAGCGTTATGTCTGAATATGGACTGCAGGATGGCCTAATCCGCTTTGAATTTTCTGAGAAATTAATTCCAGACAGCTAGTAGACCAAATACTGCTCCCCTAATTTACATGGCTAGCAGCATGTAAGTTAATGGAACTGTTAATACGTGTAAGGCAAGCAGGATTTGGCTTAATCTATTAATTTGGTTTAATACTAGGAGGAAGCTCCTAGTATTTTGATCTGAAAAATCATAAAATTGCTATTCCTCACAAAATCACAGTCGAAAACAGCACAGAAAACCTCTATGCATGTCATTTGAGAGAGTGGGAATGAGAAGAACATACAATGGATTACCTGTTTCCCGGGGAACTGTTTTTTCTTATATTTGGTCTTCTGCTTTGGTGTGGCATATTTGACAGGGGTCCAGATATCACATTTTAGTGAGGGGTGGGTGGGTGGGATGATTTTGAAAAATGATATAATTGTAAATTTACAAGCAATTTTCCTGGCTGCTGGAGAAGACAGGAATGATGGTCTTATGGCTCAAAACTTTTGGGTTCTAATTTCAGCTGTGTCACAGATGTCCTGCATGACACTGAGAAAGTCACATGCAGGGGAATCTTCAAAGGGGATAGTTTGGGCGAATGACAGGGGACTGGAGAATTTGAGTCTGTAAAGTATGTAATAAATAATAGAGGAGTAACATATACTTTTATTACAGCTAATTTGATCTGCAACTAAAGTTACAAGGTGCTCTGGAAATGGTAAGCATTTTCTAAGCTTAAGGGAATCAGTGTTGGAGTTCTGAAAACACTCTACATGAACGAACATGAATGGAGCCCAATGGAGCATGCAACAGGCTACCTATGGCAGTGCAGGCTTTTCAAAATGTTGGTGTTAATCTGTGTGGGTGAAATCCTGATCCTACGGAAGTCAATGAGAGTTCTGCCATTTACTTCACTGGGGCAAGGATTTCACCCTCTGCAACTCAATTTCACATCTCTAAAACAGGAGGAATAATAATCCTTCCTTACGTCTCAGGGGTATTGTGAAAACGAATTATTATTGGTAGAGAGACTCTTAAATACCACAGTGGCAGCATCATAGCAGAGGATGTATATAAATAAAAGTTCTGTGTCATGGTAGTAAAAATGATTTGTATAACAATAAAATAAATTTATTTTGTAATAGGTTTTATATAGCGCTATTTTTTTCCCCCACTGGTATAAATTGATACAGAACTTCTGTACTTTTAATGAATCCATGCTGACTGGTAACAACTTGGAAACATGAAATGATACTAAGAGCTGCAGGGTATTGGTATTGAACACGTTGCCACAAGAAGATTATTTCTGGAAAAAAACGGTAGTAGCCAAGATATTTGAAAGAATAAGCATTTTCAACCTTCTGACCAATCCAGTTGCTTTTTTCTGCTGAGTCAATTGAATAGATACACTTCTCCACACTACCATTTTAATCAGTGAAAGGTGGTTATGTGTAGGGATCTGGGGTTCTCTTCCTTTCAGTCCCAACTACAATATCAAAAGTACTTGTAATGTATCATACAAGCTTACAGGGATCTTCATTTGTAATTGCCCATATAATTATTTCTTTATTACATTAATTCTCCCTTTAATTTATATTACAGCTAATCCATATGAAGTGGCCAGAACAAAAAGAAAAATAGTTCTATTAATTCAGTTTGACATGCGGCTCTTTAGTATGACAGCAGGCCAGGGAGATGGAGGAGCTTTTTGACAACATATTAGGAAATGAAAATTGGTTCTTTCGTGATACAGGCAACTCATTCCTCCAAACTTGCCATGATGTCAGTTGTGATTGTGCCACACTAACAACAACATACCTTGCCTCTTGTTCCTTCTTCGCTCCCTTAAAGGAGAGGCTGACAAATTAAAAATAATTAATTATGAATTTAGGGAGCAGATACACTTGTAATTATCTCAGACATGCAGTGATTATGATAAGATCCCCTGAGGGGGATCAGCTGGAGTGACTTCAGACTCCATGGTAATCGTTGAAAGGGCAACTATATTACCTCCTGTCCCTGTGCCAGCATAGAGCTTGAAATGTACTGCCACAATAATTGTGTCCGAGCATTGAACATGACTAGAAGCTGAGCAGGTATTTTATTTAAGGGAGGTTGATTCATGAGCGTTGGAAAGCCTTGGAGGCTGCAGAAGGGGGAACAGACAATCTTCAGTTACTGTAAAAAGACCTAAGATGAATGTAAACCATTAAAAAAAAAAAAGTGGGATTTGAGTGTATTGCTACTGCTCCTTGCAGTGTATTTAACAATTAGATTTATTTGACTTGCTAATTAGATCTGCCAAAGCATAATGGAGGGAATTTTTAATCCAGTGTTACAGTTACTACAGAGTACTCTGTGATCATCCACAATCAAGTTCTATAACACATGACAACACCTACACACAGGAATCTATGGAATGGGTAACAAAAGGTCAGGTCTTAATCCCATTTGCCCTGCCACTTGCTTCTTAAAACTTCTTTCAAATTATGGCCTTACTTCTTCCACTGTTATTTCACACATTCTGAGCAGTAGGATTACAGTGACAGAAAAAATCTGAATGAATTTTGTTTTAAAAGAAAAGAATATCACAGCATTACAATAACCCATAGACTATAAGTGAATGTTCACAAACCTAGCTTACCAGCACTGTTTTGCATGGAAGCATGGTGAATGTGGTTTAGTTACTCTGTTTAATTCTGAATGTAGTTTAGTTTCATATGCTTGTTTTGTAGGTTTATATTATAGTGCCGCCTGCAGTGATTTGAGCATGAATACCAAACTTGAGGCAGACTGTTGGGACCCATGGCACAAACCCAAAATTGGTTGTGAACTCTATACTTAGTCAGGTTTCAGAGTAGCAGCCGTGTTAGTCTGTATCCGCAAAAAGAACAGGAGTACTTGTGGCACCTTAGAGACTAACAAATTTATTAGAGCATAAGCACAAAAGCTTATGCTCTAATAAATTTGTTAGTCTCTGAGGTGCCACAAGTACTCCTGTTCTCTATACTTAGAGTTCACCAACCAAGTGTAACATCCTCAGGCATTATAAGAGCCGAAATATGGAGTCACAGACAGTCTCCTTGGGTACTCTAATCTATCTTGCCACACAGGTGGGCATATCTTTGTGATAGATGATCCTTTACACCAAGAATCTATCATGTTATAAACAATCAGGTTGTTATCAGTCCCAAAGGACCAGCCACTTACCCCAGGACAATTGCACCTTAGATCTCACACCAAAGACAATGCTTGTAGCCAATCCTATAATAAACAATATAAGGTTTATTAAATAGGAAAAGAAAACAAGAAAGTTATTTACAAGGTTCTAGCAGGTAATACATGCACAAATGAGTTACAATCTTCACTTTCAAAAGATAATAGAAACTTCTATAAGAAACAAGCTCTGTTGAAACTTTAGGGCTAGCCTTGGCTAAGCAGCTGGGGATCGCTTACATATGCCTAAAAAACCTCTCTCCCTCTCCCCCGCCACCCACCCCGGTCCAAGCAGCATAGAGATACAGTTCCTTCTTCTTAGGGATTTTATCCCCTTTCCCCCTTGTGCTCTAAACTGTAAACTCAGCCACTTGCATGACTCATCTTCTGGGGGAGAGGGCAGCATAACACATGTATTTTGTCCTCTTTAACGCCCCACAATAGTCTGTCTGGTGTTGATGGACCTTTCCTGTTGGGCAGGATCAGGGGCCTTTGGCGGCACGCCTGCGAGCGGTCCGCGGTCATGCGGATTTGGCGGCGTTTCTGTGGGTGATCTTGCGGTCCCACGGCTTCGGCGTACCCGCCGCCGAATTGCCGCCGAAATTGCGGGACCAGCAGACCTCCCGCAGACACTCCGCCAAAGGCCGCCTGACTGCCACCCTCAACGCGATTGGCACGTCGACCCCCGCGGCTTGCTGCCCCAGGCACGCACTTGTTGCGCTGGTGCCTGGAGCCACCCCTGGGCAGGGTGTAACCCTTTCTGTTGGAGATTAGCAGCATTTGACACATGCTAATGTATCTCTCCTGCCTGGTGATTTACACAGTCATAGAGGCTCACAATACAACTGCACAAATGTTACCTTACAATACGGGAAACAGATGGTATAAGTGAGGTTGCTGCATGCAGCAACTCACAAGCATTCAATAAATTTTAAACACTAAACCCATTCTTATAATTTTAATACTTACTTTAACAATACTAACACACAGGTGAGCCAAACTGATTCCAACTATGTATTTGTCAGTATTCAGTTGAGACCTGGAGACCATGGCATGAGCTGGCACTTGGTCTGCCAGCATCACAATAATTGCGGGAGGATTTATGAAGATTTATTAAGGTAATTTAAAACATAATGGCTCTCTTTTTCATGTACTTCCTCTTTTATTGACCTCTGGCACCTTCCACTGAGGCAGTGAAGTAGTTTGCATTGGCTTTCAAGCCGCACAAATTCACCTACCATAGTGTTTTCATGACATTTTGCATCTTCTGATCACTGGAAAACTCTGCAATTTCCTCTAAGATCCCTGACTCTCTTGTAGAAGTATTTTTGTATTCTTATGCTGGGGTGTTTTAACCTTCTAGAAGAGAAGCTCATTGTTTTATCTTAACTATTGGTCCCTGGCAGTAAACTGACCCAATTTCTCACTTGGCAACTCTGGACTGATATTGTTTATGCTAATATCTTTAGAGCTGGTTGCATGTCTGTCCCGTACAAAGAAAGGAGATAGCAGAAAGTGTGGCTGCCACTATTATCATATTCATTTAAATTAAAAGCAGTGTTAGTAAGATTAATATTCCAATCTTCCTGCAAGATTTAGGGTCATATGTGAACATGAATATAGTGAAACACATAATTGAGTGAAAGAACATAACTGGCTTATTTATATTGTGATTGCTAGAAAAATGTATCTGCGTATGGCTGAACTTCATTTTTATTACTTAGCTTGTTTTAACATACAATCTGTTTTGGATCAGACACAGCACAATCCTATGAAGAGACTTCTAAACACTGCTTCTCTGCTGCTCAACTCACTTTAATATCTGCCTCAAAAGGCATAACCCTGGGCATGCTTGGCAGTGCAATTAAGGGGCAAAGTCAACATACTGCTATGAATCAGCTCTGCCATCATACAGCCTGATTCTGCCATTGAAGTCAACAGCACAGGGATTTATTAAATACTCTATGGTTTAGACGTCTGGGAACAGAACAACATTTATTGGTTAACTAGATCAGTTACCTAGAGTCAAACTGCAGCACTGAATACAAACCTTCTAGTGAGTCACCGTGTCCTAATGGCTTATAGGAAGACCAGCTCCATTGATACTGATGCATGAAAGTAATAAAGTCTATAATTAATTTTTTCCCCTTGGCTATAAATCTTTCCCTGTTTTTGGCTGATGAAATTCTTTTCTGTTAAGTGCAGTGCTGTTTTACAGAACCAAGGGTTTAAAAGAGCATAAAGGAGCTGGACAAATGCTGAATATATTTACATCATCTGGAAACATAACATTCAGGGAAGCAAAAATTTAGACATTATTTACATATCATGTTTGCTAATGTTTACTTTTTTGTTTTTTAAACACATTCAACTGCAGAGGAAATTACTGTAATGAAGCATTTAATGGCATTTGTCCAAAACTGTCCTGCAGGCAATATTGAGTTGTACATAATTTCTTTTAAAATTCTGCTTCACACACATTAGAGAGTATAATACATCATTTATATTATTCTCATGGGTGTCCTTAGACTGTCTGAGCTGTCATAAACCAAATTAAAATTAAAATAAAAACTACAAAAAAAAATCTGCTAGTTTAGTAGATCCATGGTAGAACTTTAAATTTCTTCTTATTTTATTTCATTATGCTGTACCTTTTGGGACTTATTAATCTTCTGTACTTGTAGTGCAACTTTGCTGGTAAGGTATTTATGACCATGTCTGTTTAGTATTTTATCCCTCTGGGGCCCACCACTATTTGAATCTGTTCTCAAAATATCAGTGACACAACATAAATTCAGTCAAGGACCAAAGGTTTCCTTTTTCCCTAGGTCCTTCCTTGACAGCATCCAAAAGGACCAAAAAGGTGTTGCATGCTCACACTTGCATTTAAGAGAACATTGCCTAAATATATTTTGGCCCTGATCTTACAAACACTTACGCATGTGTGTAATGAAATAACTTGATACATGTGAGTAGCCCCATGGATCTGAAAGAGACTACTCAATCATATGAAAAGGTATGGAGATTCTTAAGTTGTTTGTAGGATCAGGGCCATCAATGGTAGTAAATAAACATTAGAAATCAGTTAGCCTTTTCTGAGAAACAAACGCCTAACAATATGTATTATTAAAACCTTAGTGAGAGTACAGTTGTGGAAATCTGTCTAACTTTCTGGGTTAAGTAGCTAAATCGGTTTAGTCTGTGCAAAATTAATAATTTTGTTTTATTACATTTTGCAAAGATTTAAGGCATATCATGTTTCATGATTTACCATCCCCCAAATTCTGCCTTGATCACAGCTTCTATAAATTGACTATTTTTACATTCAAAGTGTATAAAAACAGAACTGATCTGGCAAAAGCCACCTCTACTTGGAAACAAGTAACAGATTTTAGCAGCTGTTTCTGTGCAAAAGGGCCAATTTGAGGATTTAAAATGAAGTTCTGAAAACTGAATTTTGGGCAGTCTTGCATTTTCGCACTGAAATAATATTAGAATATAGTGTAAACAGATTGCTTCAGCTGACACAGGAAAAACACTTTTTAAAAGTACATTTGTCTTCCATTGTCAATGAAGCACATTCATCCTTTGGAGTTTATGTGCTTTCATAGATTTAGAATGAGTTGCAGGACAAACTCATCTCTGTTACATGGGTGTAACTTCATTGTAGTCAATAAAGTTACAAGGGGTAAAAACAGAACTTAATTTGGAAGCAAAAAAGTGATTCTGTTTATGTTGCAAACCAGTCATTCTGGTTTTAGTAGAATGGTCATGGGATATGTCCAACATATACTTTATAAAACACTTCATTAAAGAACTGTTCTAAGGGCCTCAGAAATAGTGGTATGACTGTGCCCTCATACAGTTTAGATCAATTACAATTGATTCTATTACAAGTTGAAATCATATATTGGAGGGGGGGAAAATGTGCACAGTGTTCTCCCCACACTGAGCAAGTTTAAAAATATGTGAGGTGTGTTCAGCATGATTTTTCCCTTGTTAAAAAAAAAATGATTTTTTTGTCCAAGAGAATTACCATTATCTGATGTTCATTAATAGTGATTGCAGATGAATATCGGGTCAGTTTATAGAACTAGAAGAATGTCATCTTGAAACAATATTTTTTTGGTTTGGTTTTGCCTTTTTTCCTAATTTTCTCTAACACAATGTTAGTGATAATATTTTGGCTAAATTTAAGAAAAATCAGAGAGGTCTTGAGTCCTGTATCAGCCATTCCATTCTTTTCCCTGGGATCGATATCAGGTTGACAGGGCTGAAGATTTCCATGCTCTCTCTCAACTCAGACATGAATTCTTTTAGAAACTTTAAATCCAATCAATTCAGTTAGTTTTCCACTTGTGGTAAAGGAGAAACATTCCCACCACCCCTTTTAAGTAAATTTTAAGATGCTATTAAATCAGTAGTTCTCAAACTTTTGTACTGGTGACCCCCTTTCAGAAAGGAAGCCTGAGTGAGACCCCACCTTATAAATTAAAAACACTTTTAAATATATTTAATACTATTATAAATGCTGGAGGCAAAGCAGGGTTTGGGGTGGAGACTGACAGCTTGCGACCTCCCATGTAATAAGCTTGTGACCCCCTGAGGGGTCCAACCCCCAGTTTGAGAACTCCTGTTTTAAATGGAAATTGTTTGAATTTTACAAATGGAAATTTTCAGGTTGTCTAGTGCTCCCATACCCTACAGCACTTTCGTTGTTAGCAAAATAAATAAGTATCATAACTGAAGGTCACTATTCTGGTCAGTCATGCCCAAGCAATTTCCAGTAAGTCCAGAGGAAATCACCCCAGAGAGTATGTGTGAATAGATTTGGGCCCTAATGGAGTCTCATATTAAAAATATAATTCAGCTGGTTTTATTAGTAGTTTTTATTAGGAAAGAAGGATATGCCGGCTTGCAGTGAAGCTGATCTATCGCTTTGGCCATGGATTCTGCAAAGCATGTGAAAACATTCATCAATAAACAAAAATGAAAATCAGAAGCTTGGAAAGATCTGCACCTTATTTTTAGGCTGAATTTGTCTATCTTCCACTTCCAGACATTAGAGAGTGCTATACCTTTCTCTATTACATGTAAGAGCCCATTTTCAAATATTTGTTCCCCATATAGGTACTTACAGAATCTGATCAACCGTCTCTTTGTTAAAGTAAACAGATTGCGCTCCCTGAGTCTTTCACTACAAAGCATATTTTCCAATCCTTTAATCATGTTCATGGCCCTTCCATGTTTGTTGTGTTTTCTTTTAGTTCCTTAATTAAGATGTCATGAAGTACACCTCTACCCCGATATAACGCGACCCGATATAACACGAATTCGGATATAATGCGGTAAAGCAGTGCTCCAGGGGGGGCGGAGCTGCGCACTCCGGCAGATCAAAGCAAGTTCGATATAATGCGGTTTCACCTATAACTCAGTAAGATTTTTTTTTGGCTCCCAAGGACAGCATTATATCAAGATAGAGGTGTATCTAGGCAAATGCCTTACAGAAGACTATATATATTACAGCATCACTTTATCAACCAAACTTGTAATCTCATCAAAAAGTGATACCAGGTTAGTTTGACAAGATCTTTTTCCATGTTGGCATTAATTATATTATCTTCCTTTAATTCTTTATTGAGTCCCATATCAGGCATGCCATTTCTTTTGCCTGGGATTGAGATCATGCAGACAGGCCTATAATTAGAAGGCGTCATCCCATTTACCCCTTTTTACTGTGTCAAAATGGCCGATGTTGGTATGGTGGGACCCAGGCTTTTTTTGGTGGGGGGCTAAGATGCCACCCCTTGCCCCTGCTCTTGGGGCACCAAGGGTCCCGCTAGAGGTCCAGGAAAGTAGTAGGGGGGTTTGCTCCTCACTCTGAGCCCCTCTCAACTCCTGCGGGTGTCTTACCCTCTTTCCCCTTGGGTAGGGTTACCCTCAGTCCTTGATGCTGGGAGAGGGAGTCTCCCTGCCCTGCTGGGGCAGGGTCTCCCTTCTTTCAATTCTCTGGTCTTTCATGTTTCAGAGGCACACCTCAAACTCCAGTCCTTCCTCTCACACACTGACTGCTTGAAGCAGGGGGATTTTATTAGATTGGGCCTTAATTGACTACAGGTGCGCCAATTAACCTGTAGCAACCCTCCCTAGTCTACAGGGAACCACGCCTTAATTAGCCTAAGGCTTATATATTTTCCCTCTCCCACTGTTCCTTTGTCCTGCTGTATCACATTACATATTGATACAGTATTAGCGTTCCTCTAGTTGTCTAAAACATCTGTAGTGTTCCAAAACATATTGAAAATCAACATTACCATCCAGGGAGCTCTTTGGCTATTCTTTAAAATCTCTTGGATGCAAGTTATCTGGACCTGCTGATTTTAAATACCTAACTTTAGTAGCTGTTGTTTAACATCCTCCTTAAATACTGAGGATCTCTGTGTTTATTCTAGATAAATAAATGAGTGACTTTTCCCACGATAGGGTCAACCAGGTGCCACAAACCTAAAGCATATCAAGCAGAGGACACTCATGTATCTTTCATATTTGGGAGAGGCTTCAGGCAGTAAATATTGTATAACACAACTTAATATACATCTCTAGCTAGAATTAATAGCAATGTTTGAGACCAACACATCATTTCCTCATGATAATATCAGCTAAATAGAGCCCCAAATCTTTCACTCATTGGTTTCTAGCCCTATTTTTTCTTGTTAGGTGACATGTAAACATAGTTTAATATAAAATAGTCCTTGAACTAAAAGATTCCATTGTGATATGAGTCCTCAAAATTTGCTATTGTAAAATGAAGGTTTGTTCCCCCTCTTTGCATGTTTAATAGCTCTCCAGATAGCATGGAGAAGGGGTCAATGAAGAGGGCCTCTCTTTCTGTAAAAATAATAAAACTAATTCCCTTATAAAGCTTTAAGACTTCTGGATTTTCAGTTTTGCATTTCTGGAAGATAATCTTAAAGTCATTGGGAGTTGTTAGAAATAGCCAGACAGATTTTTGCTTATCCAATCCACATTTGAGCCAAATATTAGTGATATATTTTGTCTAATTATACATCTTATCTTGGATATTATACTTTTAGAGCAGAATTCAATAGTAGCTAGACCACTATCCACAGTTACTGCTTTATATAATAATATAGCAAAGCATTAATGTAACAAAACAAAAAAAAAGCACAACAAACTGAGTTTTTGCTGCCAACTACATGATTGGGTGAGACCACTCTAACATGAGGGGAGTAATAAAATAAAATGACCAACTCTGGCTCACACAGTTGCCAAAATGACAAAGAAAAATACATTTTAATGTAGCTTGCTTTGCTCCCACTCCCTCTGTGAAATACTTAGTGAGGTTCTTTGGAACATCAATTTGGGATATAATTACTATTAATTTACTAGGTAAAGATAGAGGCAAGTCTGCCACCAAGAAAATTCCTGTTGTGCTTTATGTGAGTGTGGATAACTTGTCTGCAAGTATCTTATTTTTGTCCCTGTGAGTCACCGCTATTTGTTAGTTAATATTGCCTGTAAATTTAATCAAAGAGCTATGCTAACTACAGTAGGGAGTAGAGAATTAATTTTAGTTGAGCCTACTTAATGGAAAGACTCAATATTTGTTTACGTTATTGCATACCTGTGATGGATAAAGTAGGATTCTTTGAGTAAATCTGTATATTTGCATGATCTGATGTAGACTTCCCAACAATGTCATGGGAATCTTGTTATGCAGTTCCTATATTAGTTTTACAGGCTCTGGAAGTCCAGGTAGTTCAGGTAAATATACAACTTTGAGATACTTATGTAACCCACTAAAGTTTGACTACACAAGTACCCACATAATTCCATTTTACTGCAGGAATAGTGAGTGGGTTCCATCTGTTTTGACAGTGGAGCTCCCATTTGTGGATATTAACAAAAGATAAATATGCAAATTTGGATAGTTGTGGATGCCCATATGGTGAGTTGCTCTAGTCTGGAACAAAGACACCAGAACATAATAAAGTTGCTCAGACTAAAAAACAAAACCAAACCAAAAAAAATTATCAACGTTTGTAAGAAGACAATGAGGGTTAACTACAAGTCCTCATAAATCTAAATGCAATTTTATCATTTAGATAAATGATAAAATGATAAATACTATGCAAGAAAAATAGCAAACATACAGATTTCTTCAGTACCAAAAGATACACAGGACAAATCTTATGCCTTTAAAACATGCAGAAAACTTGTTCTTTGAATAGACTGGTATCTTTCCTTGTGATTATCTTCTTGCTTCAATTAATAAAACAGGCCTGTGAGCCCTCAGGGTAGAGATCTTCAGTTCCCCTCCCATATGGCTTCTCTCTCTGGGTCTGGCTCAACTAACATGAAATTTGGTGCCTTTTTTTAAATACTACAGAGTGGAATTTGCCCCCACCCTTGCAGACGCCTACTGAGCATGCTCTAAGGGCTCATGATTTTTTTTTCCTGCTAGTCTCAGACTTGCTGGAGTCTGTGGACAGCTGCTCCAATCTTCTGGCAAAAACCCCTGACTGCTATTGTTTAAAGGAACAGCAATACGAGCATGGGTTATACTTACACAACCAAAACCAGCCTCTTCAAGTATGGAAGTTCACCCATAACATTATGTGGACTTTGGGCTCACTCCTACAAGGTGCTAGGCCACTCCAGGCAAAGTACACAACTCCAGAGAACTCCAATGGGAGCTGAAGGTGCTTTATCCCTTGCATGATCAATAATACATACAATGAGAACCGTCAGAGGACATAAAAGTCTTGTACTTTGAGATATAGCTTGGTAAATAAGATGTAAGTAGTGAACTCATAACATAGAATCTTTTCTCTCAAATTGCATTTTAGGCTTCAAAGTGTAGATTCCAGAATTTTAAATGGGCAGCCTTGCTCTCCAGCCATAGCTTTGTGCTACCAGTGCCTGAATCTCTGTTACAGTCATTTGGAAGCATTGGTACCAGCTTTCCCTTAATTATAGATATTTGCATATTTTTGGCCAAATCCAAACATGTTTTCCTATATAAGCTAACTTATGTACTCAGATTGCAAATACACATTAAGTGTCTAAAGGGTAATTGCTTTGAATCTTGTATCCTACAAAAAGGAACGCAATAGATCACAAGTTAGCAAATGTGTTAGACATTATTCCATGTCCTAACAGATGACATTTAAATGATCCCACTACTGTCAAATGCATTCAGCTGGATGAATATCTTGGACTTAAATCTGAACTGGGTCATAAGCTCGCTGGGCAGGGACTGTTTCTTTCTTTGGGTCTTAAAAATAGCTGAGCACACTGTTTATACTTAATAGTACATAATTGCTCGCTATTCAAATTGAAGTCAAACCAAACCACTTTGAAGACTGGAAAAGATTTGGTAAGGCCCCCACCCCTTTCCCTACCTGTGCCCAGGCAACATCTCAAAGGTTTATCTGCCCATCTCACCTTCAAGCGATTGAAAGGCAGATTGCACCTACTGTGTCAGGTCTTTGCTTTGCTTTGCTTTGCTGTCTGGCATTGAAGGTAGGATGGGGGAGGGAAGTTCAGATACTTTACTCATCACACCCATTACCCCTTAATTCTTCACTCCCCACCCTTCTAATTTAACAATCAACATCTTGCCTCTTACTGCTTTGGGGGCCTCTGGATGAATCGAGGACAAACCAAAGAGCAAAAGAAAGGGCTACACTTGGAAAGTTTTATTTACACTGCCCCTCTGCTTGGCCTAGAGGACAATGGGCATGTGAACGTTCCAAGCTGTAAGATGTCTCATTTAACTCACTTGCAGTCCCAGTAGGGGCAGAATGAGAAATTGCTGCACTGATTCTGTTGCAGCTAAACCTAGACCCTCCCTTCACAAATAGTCTTATCTTACTAATTTAACATTTAAAAAGGTTCTTTAAGGCTTAGCTAATACATAGTCTCCCCATAGACTTCCCAGAACCACTTTTCCTCCTTCAATCCCTCCCATCATTGAATATCTCACAGCTTCATAAGTATCCCTTGTCCGCTGATTTTTTCTGCATTCAAATCTGATGAGCTCAGAGACTTTCCTGACATGTTATTCAGCAGACTGTGCATTATCTGCATCTGAAGTAAGTTATAGAGGAATATATTTCCATGAACTGCTAATCGGCTGCCAACAAATGTTCAAAGGTTTGAGTTGGTGCTACAGAGAAAGAGAGGAAAGGGAGAATGAGGGATGTGGAGGAGAGGAGAGAAACTGAGGAATATCTAGGCATCAGGAGCCAGCAAACCTGCATGCTGGGTTAGAGTGTCTAGAAGAGGAGGTGTCTGAGAAAACATGTTGGGTGTTGCAAAGATAGAAGAAATCGGTGAAATAGGAAAATGCAATTGGAAAGTGAGAAAGAAGGATAGGGTCAGAAAAGTAAAGAAAGGAGAGGGGAATGGATGAAGCTACAAAAGGTTCAGATACCCTTCATGTAAGGACCTAAGCAGACATCACTAGCTTTTAAATACCTTCTTACCTTATGTCATTTCCATGACAAAAAGACCACTAGAAGGTTAATGTCATTATAAAGTGCGTAATAATATATTCCATGTCTAGACAGAAGGCCTGGTCTTAGGGCACTTGTGTTGATTAACTGATACCTATAATTGCAACTGAGTGTCACTATTCTTCAATTAGTTCCAATAAAATAGGTAAAGGAAAACTGCAGGCAATTGAACTGATTAATAATTCAATCGTATCTGATCCTAGGCAATCCTGGCTGCATAATTTTTCAGTTCTCTTTTCTATTACTTATGTAAATTAAACAAGTAAACGACAAGGTTATTTAGAAGATATATATCATTAAAACAAAAAAGTTTGGAAATGGGAATAAGTAAAGTTTTACTCATTCAGGGCCTTACTGAACATTCATTCCTCACCCACACAACCCTCCCATTAGCTTCAATAGCAGTTTTGGCTGATCAAAGAGTTCTGCATAGGGCCTGTAGGAAGAGCAACTGATGAGCAACAAACAATGAAGAAATGTACTCAAATAGCACACCCACTCTCACACAAAGCAAAGACATAATCTATTTCCAAATCAAACTGTTTCTACAGGATGAGAAGGAAGAAATAAATTGTTATTCCTATTTTTAAATAATTGGAAAGCACAAAGGAAACTTTGCTGATGGGAGCCATTTAAGTACACAGGTTAGACAGATGACTGCCTTTAAAGTAGTCCACATAAGTCTTCACTACACTATGAAAAATATCCATTGGTGACAGAACCTGATAGGGGTTTAACCATCATTACTAGGCACTGAGCAAAGTTTGTCTGTCTGCGAATCCAGCTAAGCCGTATTTGACCCTGTATCAGCTGCACCTATTGTCAGCAATGGGCAATTTTGACAGTGTGTCACTTATGAAAAGTGTTTCCATTATTGACTGCAAGGTGAAAGGCATTTTAGACTGTGTGGAAGTGGAAATTGCAGGTGATGAAAAATAAGGTTAGCCTTTACATTTTGGAATTATTCACTCACTACAGAGGATGACAAGCTCTCCCCAGCATTACATAAATAACAAATTCACCTTGACAACATAGACAGCAGTAATCCAGTGGTCTGCAGGTTTCTTTATAGATGGCATGGGGGCAAAGTAAATGGGTTGCCTTGCTGTAGTGCCCTAGAACAGAGCAATAGGGGAAGACAACAGAAAACTGTTACAATGCATTTCTTTTCACCAGAATCACCTGTGGTAACAGGAGCCTCTCATAGCCTGCTAACAGGTAGCAGCATCTATGAGGTTACAATTTCACTTTGACATTCTGACAATATTTCAAACTCTGCATAAAGATGATTTGAGACGGGGTCTCTAATGGAAGTTCAAGGTCAAGCTTCAATGTAACCTTGTGATAATACATGATTTCAAGCCTGAGAATCATCCCCTGCACAGGCTACTGCTCCTTACTCCTGCTGCCCTCTTCTCAACCCTTCACTGTTCTTCACCCACGGCCAAAAACACTGAGCTCTCTCTCTATTCACCACTAATGTGGCTTTTTCAGCATCTCTCTCAGTTCTGCCATAACAGCACTCACTTTGGCACTACTAATTAAATTTCATCATTTAAAGATGTAATTAAACTTCTAAATTATAAGTTTTTTTGGTTGTGTTTTGTTTTTATCGTGATCTTCAGTCTGTTTAACATGCGGTAGGCCATAGTTTATAGTATGTCTTGTGAAAATGGATAGTGTAGCAACAGCTTTAGAAAACATTCTATTTAGTCTTAAAATATATGAGAGAGGGCAGAGTAAAGAGGAAGATAAATGGTTCCTAATGTAAATCAGAGAAGTAGTGCAGAATAAAAGATCTATGTCAGCTTGTCATGGTGCTTTTTGACAAAGAAGAAAAAATGTAGCAAGCTGATAGATAAAAAGAAAGATATCAGTCTTAGAAATAACAATTGGGCTAAGGATTAGGTACTGTCAAAATCCAAAAGACACATCTGGTTTTCTTTTCAAAAACACTAACCCAGGAACCTATCCTTGCAACAAAGCCCGTTGCCAACTCTGTCCACATATCTATTCAGGGGACAACCATCATAGGACCTAATCACATCAGCCACACTATCAGAGGCTCGTTCACCTGCACATCTACCAATGTGCCAGCAATGCCCCTCTGCCATGTACACTGGCCAAACCGGACAGTCTCTACACAAAAGAATAAATGGACACAAATCAGACATCAAGAATTATAACATTCAAAAACCAGTCGGAGAACACTTCAACCTCCCTGGTCACTCAATTACAGATCTAAAAGTCGCAATTATTCCACAAAAAAACTTCAAAAACAGACTCCAATGAGAAACTGCAGAACTGGAATTAATTTGCAAAATGGACACCATTAAATTAGGCTTGAATAAAGACTGGAAGTGGATGAGTCATTACACAAACTAAAAACTATTTCCCCATGCTAATTTCCCCCCTACTGTTACTCACACCTTCTTGTCAACTGTTTGAAATAGGCCATCCTGATTATCACTACACAAGTTTTTTTTCTCCTGCTGATAATAGCCCATCTTAATCGATGAGTCTCATTAGAGTTGGTATGGCAACCCCCATTTTTTCATGTTCTGTCTGTCTGTGTGTGTGTGTATATATATTCCTATTGTATTTTCCACTGCATGCATCTGATGAAGTGGGCTTCACCCCATGAAAGCTTATGCTCAAACAAATTTGTTAGTCTCTAAGGTGCCACAAGTACTCCTCGTTCTTTTTGCTGATGCAGACTAACACTGCTACCACTCTGAAAAGAAAAACAAACTAACCTAAGCAAATATATATTAATATCCTCAATGTTAGATTTATCTTTATGTAGGAGTTTCAGACACATTAAAGCTATGTAAGACTAAATTGGTGCCGTTATATATTAAGTCTTACAATTATACATCAATAAGTATTAGACAATAATTGATGTTTACTAATGAAAGGCAATGGGGAAAATACGGGATACAATTCAGCAACTGCTTTAAAAGCATGTGAGCTTTTCTATTCATTTTAATAAACTCAAAACAGGTAATTAACTAAATGACAGGTTTAGGGAAGATTTTTATTTCACAATATTACTAACAATTCTAAAAGAACTGAAGAAACGTATCCATTACTGACACATATGATGCAAATATTGAAGGAAGTTAGCTAGAAGGCATAATGTTTTAGCACACTAGCCTTTTTCCTATAATCACCTCTGTTGAAATGCTGGCTTAGGGTCACCAGGGAGAACACATTTAGGAATGTCATTTTAGTCTCCTTATACACTTAACAAAACTTACACACAGTCTGATGATTGGCACTACCACACATTATATAACCATTCTGATGTAAGTGTGAATTAAATTTGGGGTTAAAGGACCAGATGCTTTCCTTTAAGTCAGGGGTGGTCAACCTGAGCCTGAGAAGGAGCCAGAATTTACCAATGTACATTGTCAAAGAACCACAGTAACACGTCAGAAGCCCCCCATCAGCTCCTCCTGCTCCCAGCGCATCTCACCCACCAGCAGCCCTGCCAGTCAGCGCCTCTCCCTCCTCCCAATCAGCTGTTCCGTGGTGTGCAGGAGGCTCCGGGAGTGAGGTGAGGAGGAGCAAGGGCCTGAGAGGGGATGGGAAGGGATGAAGTGGGGGCAGGGCCTGTGGCAGAGCTAGGGACTGAGCAGTGAGCACCCCTCAGGACATTGGAAAGTTGGCACCTGTAGCTCCAGCCCTGGAATCGGTGCCTATACAAGGAGCTGCATATTAACTTCTGAAGAGCTGCATGTGGCTCCAGAACCACAAGGTTGGTCACTCCTGATCTAATTGTTGTCCCCTTGCAGAGCCTAGATAAATAGTGGAACGGGTCAAAAAGTGCCTAGGATTTTCTATGGAAAACTTTCAATTTTCAACAGAAATTCTAAAACCAAAATATTTTGGCCCATTTCAGTTTGGAAATGTTGCCATGGTGCCTCATAGGAGTTGTAGTTTGGGAGCCTCAAATTCCCATTTTCCTCTATAGGCCAGGTTCCCCGGTCAGACTATATTTATCATGGAGCACCATGGTCTTCCCTCTTGGAGAGGTTATGGGAATCCCCTGGCCATGGTGCATTAGAAGTGATGTAGTCCAGCCAGGGAGCCTGGCCAATAAGGGAGAACGGGGACATGAGACAACAGAAGTACATCTCCCATTAGGCACAGTGGCAGCATTTCCAAATTGAAATAATTCAGTTTGGGGGCATTCCGTTTGTTGATGAAAATTCGAAATTGTCTGCAGAAAGCAGGCTCTTTTTAAAAAAAATGATTTAACTGAAACCCCAATTTTCTGTAGAAAAATAGTTATGATAGAAAATATTTGACTAGGCCTAGTAAAGAGGCTTTACAGAAACTGAAGGCACCTAATAAGGGTTTGTGGGGGAAGGGAGATTACTAGCTTAGTGACTGGGAGATTACTCTCACTCCTTTTGGTCCTCTCACTGTTTCCCTGGGTCCAGTCATCCAGTGTAGAGACTCCAGTAGGTAAGCCACTCTATTGTTCCCATGGTTTCAGCCCTCTCTGGCCCTCAGCTTTAGCTCTCCAGTTTAGAGCCAGCAGACAACTCCCTCTTCTGCTGCTCCCCCCCTCACCACTATCACCACCAGAAGTCCTGATGTGATAATTTTGCCTACAAATGTACTGTAATTGTGACCTCAACTCTAAAAAGTAAGTTGAAGTTCATAAGATGTCACAATAACCTATAACAAAAAATGTGGATAGAGAAAGGGGCAAAAAGGAGATAGACTATGTTAGTCTAAACAAAAAGGCCTGCTGATATAATTCAAGGACTGTGTCAATATCATGTTTGGTAAGCAACACAATGAGGGTCCAAATATTAATAAACCAAAATTTAGTGAGACAAATATTAGGCTTAATTGGTGGACAAAATAATGAGTGGATGGGCTATTCCATCCACCACTTCATTTTTGGGTCCTTAACGACTTTGGCGGGAGGGGAGGGGGCAATATGGAAGAAAAGATGGAGGCTACTGGAGCAAGATTCACCATCATGGCTGCCACTACCACCACCATTTCCTGGGACTCCCAGGACTTCATCACCCTGATCCTGAAAGATGTCCTACCGAGACTGGCCAGAGAGAGGGATCTAGATGACATTGCCACCACTACAAGCTCCAGCTAAATCTCAATCACCCCCGAGAAGAAAGAGGCTCAGACTTTAACAGCAGCAGCAACAGTTCCATCCTATCTCAACTAACTTTTTCTTTTCCCCACAACAACACTTATTACCATCTCTGATACCATCTAAGAGACTTAGAAACAGCATTTAATTTCCCCTTCTAAAACTTTTTTTTTTTTGCTAACGAGAAAAGGAACAAAATATGTTGTTAAAATGAAACTCTTACTTAATACTTTACATTTAAAATCCTTTAACTGTTTTTCCATCTTTTCTTTATCTTTAATAAAAGGTTCAAAGGATTTTAATGGTGTATTTGCCATGGTACTAAAGCAGGCTAAGGTCTCTGTATAACAAACCCTGATCCTTGTTTAACGCTATTTAATGTTGGACAGTGACTGCATTACATTAACACTTTTGGCCCATTATTCCATCTAAATTAATACAATTGCCCTCTCCAGCCCTAACTCTCTGGCTTGAGGACATCATCGAGCAAATCCCTCTTGCTGCTCTCCTTGCCTTCAGCCTTCCTCCAGGAAACACTTTCTGGACTCTGGCAGCTCTCACCTGCTCCTCTTTTCCTTACTCTTACTCAGGCAGCTTGGATTCACCAGGGCCATCCTCATGAGGTCTCCCCCAATCCCTTATAACCCCAGGTGCTGCCCTACCCTCTTAGTTGGCCAAACTGGGGGCACCTGCTCTGGCACAGGAAAGCTGCACCTGCTTCATTTACAGGGGCCAGGCACCGTGTGTCAGTTTCCCACTGCCCAAGATCTCATGGATCCCTTTTGTGTCTCTTGGAAGACAGAGCTAGAGAAGGAAATGTAGGGAAACTGGGGATCTGACTTTCCTCTCAGCAAGTGCAGGCAGATTCATGAGCTAAAATTCACCCAAATGCTTCTGCTGCTTAAACCCACATTATCTGTGCCTTCTCAGCTGCAATTTCCACCAGAGAGCTTTGGTGCTGGGACTAGCAAAAACTGAATGGTAAAGTGGCTGTGTGGAGGGGGGACTGGGCTGGCATGTGAATAAAGCTGCTGCTGAATATGTGAGATGATCTTTGGAACATCCACAAGTTCAGGATGCTGGCCAGTTCCTCATTCCTTAGCAGGTAGGGGGAGGAAAGAACTCTGCAGAGGAAACGCCGGGGGTCAACATTGGAATCTTTTGTCCTTTATCTGCGTTTTTCCTGCATAGTATGTGACCCCTCATCCCTTTTCATCTTCTTTCCCACTCAACCCCTCCTGAAAAGAGAGGAAATGAAACTTGATGAGAAAGGACCACATAGTAATAAATGCAATTATGAAGACGTTTAACAAGTTTTAAAGCCTGCATTTGATATTGTGCTTTCTCAGTACAGTAGTATCATTTTAATCTGAAGTTTTCACAAGGTTAACAAGGGGACTGGTTTTCTTTCTCTGTGGAAAGGCCTGTCCAAAAGTTAAATGATACAGTAGGCTTGGTTACCTCTGATGCTCTAAACGTGGATCGATTGCCTTTGATTTAGGAATGCTTTTTTCTAAAATGGATTTTATCAAGGTACAAATACTACAACATTTTCCATGTATTTAGCAATGGTAATTGCTTTATTACTGTAAAATGAGTTGAATCAAAGATATGATATGAAATTTATTGAGCTGGTATTTCTTCAGCTTCATGGCTGAGTTCAAGTCTATTAAGTTGGAGAAAACAGATAATAGATTAAATATTATATGGAAAAAGATTTTCAATTTTGAGTTTAATAGCACTTGATTGAATTTTTGTTTGGCTTCCTGCTCACTTGGGGCTTGGTAGGAAAGAACTAGTTAATAGCACCAGAAATATTAGTCAGCAAGTGGAAAATAACTTTTTAGTTGTTGGAGATGGAGTGTGTCCTATATTCACAGCGATGTTTAGGATGAGCTGCTGAAGAGCTAAAGTGTAAAGACTGGAAATACTTTAACATAATTGTCACAAAAAATGAAATTCAGTTTAAGAGTGCTGCAATACAGAATGTAGGTACCAGTTACTGAGCTCTGTGCACTTGATGTATAAAACTGAACACAAGCTAAAAGATCAGAAAGTGGCATTTACTGTAAGGCAGTACATAGCAGGAAACAGTAACAGCTTCTTTATTAAACCTTGCACACACAGTGGTGGCTCACATTAGCATTACTATATTGCTTAACCAAAGCCTATTCTCCCAGTTCAGTGAGGAGTTCTCTTCCAAGCTGAATTATTTCTAATGGAAACTACAGTATGTTTTCTGAAAACTGTGGCTGGCTGGCTGACACTGGTCTTCTAAAAAAATACATCACAATTGGCACTAACTGGCACACTTTTGCAGTCTCCACATTGAGCCTCAACAGAGACTGGATCATATTCTCACCCTCTCAGAGGCCATATCAGATTTGAGAAATGCCAATGAGCTAGATATGCTAATCTAAGACATTTAAAAGCACTATATTGACTTCATTTTTTAAAAGGAAACATATCAATGATCCTGGCCTTTTTGCTTGTTTTTTTGCCATGTGCTTAGCAATTAAAGTTTAATCACCTCTTGATTTAAGGTTGTCATTTTTAAGCAATCAGCACTTAAACTTGTTTAGTGCTAAGCACATAACTGTATTTCAAAAGCACCAGGAGCTGCAGGGAGTGGAGCTAGGTGGGTCAGGTGAGGGTCGTGTTTAACAGTTAACAGGCCATCTGAGGGTTTGATAGAAGACAGTCCTGCTCTGTTGGACCCTATTGATGTCTGTGACTTAAGCAAAAGGGAAAGCACCAGACTGGGGGATAACAAAGGAACCAGAATGCATGAGTGAGATCTGAGTTGTAGCTGTAACTCCTCACTTAATGTCCTCCCGCTTAACGTTGTTTGGTGGTGCTTAGGACTTTTGGGGGGTGGGAAGGAAGGAGCGGGGATGCGGCGTGCTCCAGAGGGAAGGTGGAGTGGGGGTGGGAAGAGGTGGGCCAGGAGTGAGCGGGGACGGGAAGAGGCGGACCTGGAGCATCCCCCGGCAAAGTCGGCACCTGTTCTTCTTCGGGGAAGCTGCCACTGCGAAGGTGCTTCCTAGCGTCCTTGCTTGCAGCGGACTGTGTGTGTGTGGGATAAGCCAGGGGCACTTCCCAACCACAGTACAGTACTGTACAGTATATAATGCCTTTTGTCTGCCCCCAAAAAATTTCCTTAGAAGTTAACCCCCGCCTTTCCATTACATCTTATGTGAAAATTGGATTCGTTTAACATTGTTTCACTTAAAGTTGCATTTTTCAGGAACATAACTACAACATTAAGTGAGGAGTTACTGTATTGTGCCATGGAGCAGGGCTCTGAAAGGGTTGCCGCTGCTTCTTTTCTGGGAGAAAAGAAGCAAGGTGGGAGACCACTTATGTGGCTGGAAATCTCAGGCAGGATGTTGGTAAAACAATCTGAAAACTGCTCTCCTTGCATAAAAATCTCAATGCTCAAGCTTTCTCTGGACAGCATGCAGGGTTTTCCCATGAGAAGCAGCAGAAGCCTAATATTATTGTCAAATCTCAGATTTACAAAAGGACAAAAGAAATTCTAACAAAAATAACTTGTTATATTTAAGATTGCTAAATGCAATTCATCAGCAGACATATCATTAAACACATCTGTACAAAACCCAAACATCAACTGGAAATTCCTAGCTAAGTTTACATATCAACCTGAATGTTGCGTTCACTTGCACAGGCCTTTAACAAAAAAGGTCTCTTCATGATATAGTTTATCAATTCTTGATGATAAAAGAAAGTGTCTCTCTGTGCACATCACTGTCAGAAAATTTTTTGTGACAGTGTTGGTTCGGGAGATTAAGAGATGTAGGTTTGATTCCTTTGGCAGTTTCAGTTCAAGTCAAATTTTAGGATTACATAAAGCAGGTTGACTGTACTGAGATGATATATGACAAGAGACATTCTCCTTCAACGAATCACAGGAATCACAGCTTGCTTACCTAGTCTATAAAAACAAGGTGAGGTGAAGTCATCATCAGAAGTCAGGACATGCTTTAACTTGATTATGTCTTTGCCATTTAGTTTCTGCATATTTGGACTGTATATAAAGAGCAGTTAGATGCTGCAACCTTTTTCTAATATTGACTATTCTTTGAACTTCTTACACTTTTGGAGTTATAATGCATCACAAGGCTCAAAGGATTGCGCTAATAACATATCCACAGAAACTTTTAAAGAATTCTAAAGAAGTAAGTAGATTTCTGAACCTCTAGGGGATTTTTTGTTTAAATATTTATGATTTCTTTTAAGAAATCTTCTGGCTCCTTACTCTTCCCTCAGATGACCCCAGGAATCCCAAGAAAAGTAAAAAGATATTTGGTCAGAGAGCCCAGTGTGTGTAGATAAGAGAATCTCCTTTAAGTCAGTGGATCTACGCTGATTTACACCAGCTGAGGATTGGGCCCCCGTTGGTAATGCTCAGATATCAGCATTAATAAGAATGCTTTTGTGACGTTTGGTTTGATAGTAGCAGGGTTGTTGTTTCTTCTAGGTATATCTTTTTTCTTCACAAATGATTCAACCATACCCTAAAGCTGTCTGCTCAAATACTAATGCAGTTATCTCACTGACAGTGTAAGTCATATATTAGCTTACTGTCTTCCAGCTGCCTATAATAATGAGCTTAAGATCCATGATAGTAAGAGTCCAGAATTTAAGTATTCCCACAAATGAAATTGAATATTTAACTAACCATATTTGCAATCATTCTAGTTAGGGTTAAATGCTCCAAGGGTAAGTTAATTCCTCCATTTAAAAGTAACCATATCTGTCGGTATTTCACCTTAAAAGGAGTAAGATGTTTCTTCCACATTCATATAAACTGTACAATGAGCTATCATAATTGGCCTAACTGAGGAGAAAAGGCATATTTGTTAACCAGGGGATCCTAATTAACCTCTGCTGGGTTTAGAGATTCAATAGGGAAAACAAGATTTCCATTTTGTCACACCCGTCCTTAGTATGAAATTAAGGAAGTTTTTTTATGTTTAGTAAATATATACTTGCTATCAGTGCAACCAGACACAGATATTTACTATTCAGAATTAGCCATGTGGCAGTGTACTTACAAAATATAAATTCAGATTTAAAAAAAAAAAAAAAAGAGGTAGACCAAAGCTAGATTTTTCACCTTTCCAATACATGTTAGGATCTAGTCTGAGTTAGTTTACCCAATTTTCAAAATATTAAAATTAAGCCTAATATTGGCTGATCGCATAGCCAGCCATTCAGCCAAGTCCACCTCTACCCCGGTATAATGCGACCCGATATAACACGAATTCAGATATAACGCGGTAAAGCAGTGCTCCGGGGCTGCGCACTCTGGCAGATCAAAGCAAGTTCGATATAACGCAGTTTCACCTATAACATGATACAATTTTGTGGCTCCCGAGGACAGCATTGTATTGGGGTAGCGGTGTACATAATACTATCATACAAGGGAATTCATGAAGCATACATGGAATTCATCCATTTCTCTACTAAAAGTTTGAAAAACAGTGGCTGAAAGTTTCTTTGAAAGTTTTTATGACATTACAGGTTACTGACTGCTGCTAGTTTGCTGGGGCTGTGCATAAATATAACCTATGTCCTGACTAGGGGACCACTATACACCAAACATCTGACATAAAGCCCACTGAAGTCAATAGAAAGACTCCCATTGATTTCATTGGGCTTTGGACCAGGCCACTAATGTTTTGGGTCACATCCTCTGTTTTCTCTCTTATGCAATCTTCCACTAAAATTTGAGCTAGTCACTGACAATTTCTAAGTACCTGTCAATCTCTCCCCAGTGGTTCTTAAATGACAGTGGATGCAATGCAGGGGCACCTTATAACCTTTACCACTGTGGTCTTTTACTTCCAGTCTTATCACTTAGATCTCTACAACTATTACCATCAAATATCTGACAACATAACAGATACAGCTACATTTTATTGGACTGTGTGTCACCAGTGCTGTGCCATCTATACCTTGAACCAGGAGAATGGGAGTAAGGGTACAGACTCACCCCTGCGGCGCCCCCTACTAGTTACTCCGGGGAATCAGCTCGTCCAGCATCTGGAGTGCCCTCTGCAGGCCAGTGATCAGCCTTGTCCCTACTTTTGGCCCCTGTGTCCCTCCCAGGACCCCTGGTGCCCCTTGCTCTGGGTCACTGCCCCCTGGCAGTACCCCACAGATCTGGGTCTCCCCCCCCAGGGAACCCCCACCCACTAGCCCCACCTTGCCTCAGCACTAGGCCACTGCCAGTCACCAACTAGCCCCCGCTCCCTGGGGCAGACTGCAGTATAGGCCACTCATCACTGGCAAGGGGGATTTGGACCTGCTGCCTTGGCCTAGCCCTGGGCTGCCCACTGCAACCCCCAGTACCCCTTGGCCTACTACCAGGCCACAGCCTGGGGCTATCCAGGCTGGAGCTCCCCAGCTCCTCAGCCTTTCCCCAGCCCTGCTCTACTACAGGTATCCTGTCTAGCTCCCTGCAGCCAGGCCCTTCTCTCTCTGAAGGCAGAGAGGGACTCTGGCCTGAGCTCCTGGCTCCCAGGCTTTATAGGGCCTGCTGAGGCTGTTTGGGGCATGGCCCCAGCTGCAGCCACTTCCCCTAATCAGCTCAGCCTTCACACTGCCTACTCCCTGGGCTATCTCAGGCCCTTCCAGGCAGGAGCAGGTGTCCACCCTGCTACAATGGGACAAAAATAAGGCTGGCTAAGGAGGGTGAATAGAGAACACAAAGGTCCTGCATGTTATAGAGCTGTTTCATCCACAGACATCTGAATCAGCTTCAATTATTTCAGTGTCAGTGCAGAAAGTGAATGCAACAACTAAGTATCAGATTTGCTAAATTTAAGTTTTCTCTTTCTAATCAGTTGACTTTCAACAAAGTGTCTGAGCTACCACTTTTTGGATGGCAAAAAGGACACATCAGAAGTAATCTTACCTTCTTAACTTTCATACACATCATGAAATTCAGTTCACTAACATTTACTAAAAGACGTGTGAATGAGTTATGAAAAAAACAAGAGCTAGCCCAAACCTTTTCTTCCATCGCTGATAATTCAAGTAAGGGCAAAATGAATGTCTCAATGTTCCTCTTCCCTCAGCACACCACGTTCCTGAGACTTCCTTTTCACAAGCCTTCAATTGCTTCTGCATGACTAAGGCTAAGATTTTGTCACAGGACTTTTAGTAAAAGTCACAGGTAGGTCTCAAGAATAAACAATAAAGCATGAAAGTCCGAGCCCCACCGCTCAGGGCTGAAGTCATGGAGTTCCCCTAAAATCACGAATCCATGACCTCCTCGTAGCCTTATGCATGACATTCTTAAATCAGGCTAGACTGAATACCAGAATAACACTACTTTAGCACTTCTCTATTAGGCAGCATGAAGGGAAAAAGCCTATCTGTGCATTGTAATCACTATTATTGCTTGAAATTGTAGTAATTCCCCCACAAGCTTCTCCCTGCAGCAATTTGGGCAGAAGTCATACAGTTCTTTTGTGTGCTAATTAGTACACCTGGCAGGCCTGATCACAAACTGTAATGTTGATTGTAACTATTAGAGATTGTGCAGAAGATTCAGAATTAAAATTGTCCTTTAATAGGGACACACTGGTGCCCTGCAGCATGCTGAGGATTTCAAACACCACAAAATGTTTCAACATTTCCAAGATGAAATGTTTCATTTTGGCTTGGTTTGACATTGAACTGTGTTCACCTAAACTACCACAGTTCCTCCTGTAACTTATAGTTAGGGTACCTCATGCCATCGTTCTCCTCTATGGATTGGGTTCAGTGGCTGGAATACCTCTCTTGATGCACCACAGTCATGGACTTCCCATAATACATCAGGGAAGTTCAATCAGAAGGGAGAGCTCGGTGCATCTTGAGAGATGTATTCTGGACAAGAAGTCCAGTCCACGGATAGAATAGTGCCAGGAGAAACCTAAGTACAGCTCCCAGGAAGTACTGTGGCAGTTCACGTGGTCATAGTTAATGTCAAACTGAGCCAAAACAAGAACCTTTTGATTTAGTTTGGCAAACTGAAATATTTTGAGTCAGGTCAGCCTGACCCATCACAAATTACTTTGTTTTAATTTTCCCAGAGGAAAAAAAATGAACAAAGTTTAGCTAATCAAAATTTTCCTTAGAAAATTTTAATTTTGCAGGAACTACATTTTCACAGGAAATTCCTGACCAGTTGTATTCATAAGTATGCCCCTCGCTATTTAAGGAGGCAAAGCTAAAACAACATAAGCCTAAGATTTAAACCTATATCAGGAGTTCACACACACACTATTGCTCATGTTTAACTAAAAGTCCCTTAAACATCACATTTTTAGTTAAATTGGGACAACATGTGTATCTAGATAACTTTCTTGGAATATTACTGTACTTCCAAATGTGACCCGTGCAAAACAAACACACAAACCTGTTACTCCCTCAGTTATTACTGTAAATGATTTGTGGCAAAATAGTTGATTCAGGAAAATGATGTTAGAATGTTTAATTTATGTAAAAGTTAACTCTACATCATTTTTGGCTTCCACAGTTCTGCTTTCTACTTCTGGATAATTTCCCATGTTTAGATTGGCCATTCTCTACCTGACTTGAGAGACAAATACTATATGGCCCCAAATGGTATACTTTCAACCAGAATGTGTTTTAACCATTCAGCTTCCATTAATGTAAATTGCAGCTACTTGGCTAACATCCTTCAGCTCAACCTACTAGATTTCTTCCAGTGACAGGAGGTAGCAATGTTCTTACCGCAATACAAAATAAGTTTTTACATGAAAAGTTATTTCAAAATGAAATATAAAATATAAAAAGTGTCAAAGGGGGGCATTTCAACATTGTCAGAACTTTTTTCTCTTCTGAAATGGAATTCCAATGAAGCCAACTTGATGATATGAAACATTCCAGTGGAACTACATATTCCGAGATGAAACATGGTTCTATCTACAGTTCTTTGATTGGCTCTACACCTACCCTTCTGTATTGTACCTTCGCATTCCAAACTTCTTGGTTTTTAATATGCTGCCATTTACTCCAGGACCTCCCTTTCACCCCCACTTCCTTATGTGAAGCCTTTGACAATCCACCGTATTTCTTTATTTATTAAACTGCACCACTTTGTGATGGATACGTTTTCTGGTAATCTATTTCTGACTGCATATGTACTGCATGGTTTGTTTACTTAGACTGGAACTGGGGCCATGTTATTCACACAGTTGAGCACACTGTTAGCATACAATAAATATTCCTCTTTGGTATCAGCTGCGAACAGGAATATCAGCAATACCATTTAGTCCCCCTACTTTCCACCCTACAGATTAGAACTGTCATGCTCTGGCTTCCCAGGAAGAGAAGAAATGAGAAACAGAACCAACAAAATAATGTAAATCATTTTGAATGAGGCTGACATATTGCAAAATCCTATCTCCCTCCCTCCTCCACAAAAAAGGTTTTGGTGTAAGAGCCTTAAAATTCTTAGGGGTCAGTCCAAATGAATACAAAGCAATCACCTCTCCAGATATGAAAGTAAAGAAAATTCACCAGAAACATTTACTTCAGGACAGCTATGGGAAATACACTCCTGGGACCAATCAAACTGGCCACTGGATGTCACTGGAGATCTTGCACCACAGAAACACAGCTGCTAGCATATTAATCTGGCTGGAAATCATATTTTGGAGCATAACTGCAAGTATCAGTTGTTTATATTACATCCCTTATACTCCCGTTTTGTTTGTTTTATTGCTACAATTTGTAGGGGGGTTTCTGAATAGGGGGAAACAGTGTGTTCATTAAACAACCGATATACGAAGTTATCTGCCTTTTTTTGACAATAACTGAATGTAACCATTCATGTGGATCAGTAAGGCCACTAAGAAACGGTTAAAAATGGGTGCACACAACAAAAATGCTCTTTGCAGAATCAGTATATTGCAAGCAAACAGCTCACCCCACCAGTGACCAACCTGAAATTCACACCTGTCTCTGGAAACTATTAATCCACATTAAAGCCATTTTACATAAATAAGTCCTAGAAGCGAATAGTACAGTTTCTCCACACTTGAATAGGTTTTTTTTTTTTTTACTGATTACCTTTGAACCTTTCAGGATTTACTTTCTTTAGAAATCATCATTACAGCTCTCTCAGGAGACAGCAGCATTCGTATTTCAGTCAGAGGAACAACTTTAACCATGCAGAGCAAATGGGTTGAATTCAGATTGAGCCAAGTAAACTTTTTTATCCTTTCATAGGACAGAAATTACTACACAAGGAGGCTCTGATAATTTCTTTTTAACTTTTGCTTTATATGTTAGTGTATTGCAGTCTTACTAGTGTTTGTACAAAGCATTGATAACTATGCAGCCATAACAAGCAAGCAAAAGATTTTTGTACGTAATGTAGCAACAAACACCCACGGAGCTAGCAATTTTCAGCCTTCAACCAGTATTCTAAACACAAACGAGCAGATGGAAACTCTTTCAGAGTAATAGGGTTCCACAATACATGCTTTTCCAATTAAAAAGCATTTGACAGACAGAGGGACTCAAACAACAAAGTATATCCTAGAGAGAAATAAATTGTTTGGACTCTAGTTCTCTGATCTAGTCTAGAATCTCTGGTAATGTTTAAAATCAACATTTAAAGTCTGTACATGGAACATATGGAGAACACCTATTGAAAGTTAAGGGCTGGATTGTGGCTTTAAGCCAATGGCCATGTTGGGGCAGCTGGGAGACCATACAGCAGGTGCCCCCTCCCCTTGAGAATTCTGGCCAGCTCCTGATTTCCATGGTCATGAAGTGGGCCAGATGTCCCGGTTTATGAAACATGCAATAGAAATCCAATCCCATGGTATCAATTTGAATCACCTCATTTGAGCTCATCAGCAGGCACACAATATAAATTCCATAATAGGTGCAACATATTGCACGTATATTTTCTGAATTGGCAATAGCCTGCATAACAGCTTTTCTATCACAGATATGAGTGTTACAGAACTTTTGCTGGAGCATATCTTAGCGACATTGTGTTGCATTTGCAGGAGTCATGGAGTCTCTGTGGTTTTCTAACGATCATGCATGTTTGTCTTAACACATCATTGTTGGTTCTGTGGGAAACTAATATTCAGTATATTTTCTCCATTTTAAAAGTGTAAAGGGAAAACACTAAGCACTTCAAAGCATCTTACCAATATGAATTAATCCTCACAACACCGCTGTGACTTAGGTGTGTGTTATCCCATTTTATGGTGAAACTGAGACAGAGAGCTTAAGTGACTTGCCTAATATCACCATTGTCAGAATTGGATTAGAATTAGCGCTTCTGGCTCTTATTCTTATGCTCATGCTACACTAAATTATGCTTCTGCTAGAAAAAGAAGAAATGGCTTGAATGTATTGAAATGATTGAAGAACAGTTCTTGGGGGCGAAAAAATCTAACCCCTGACACTGAAAAAATACACAGAAAAAAACAGGCAGTGTCTTCATACACAACAATGTAAATAAATACACCTTTGCAAAGAAATACTTTAAAGAAAATGAAATGTCAGGACATCAGTTTAAGTGGTGGTAGCCACCAGTATGGAGATATTACGTTAGACCAGTGGCTCTCAACCTTTCCAGACTACAATACCCCTTTCAGGGGGTTGATTTGTCTTGCTTAACCCCAGTTTCAGCTCACTTAAAAACTACTTGCTTACAAAATCAGACATAAAAATACATAAGTGTCACAGCACACTAGCACTGAAAAATTGCTTGCTTTCTCATTTTTACTGTATCATTATAAAATAAATCGATCGGAATATAAATATTGTACTTACATTTCAGCATATAGTATATAGAGCAGTATAAACAAGTCATTGTCTGTATGAAATTTTACTTTGTACTGACTTTGCTGGTGCTTTTTATGTAGCCTGTTGTAAAACTAGGCAAATATCTAGATGAGTTGATGTATCCCCTGGAAGACCTCTGCGTACCCCCGAGGTACACATACCCCTGGTTCAGAACACTGCATTAGACTATTCAGTCTATAGATACATATGTAAGAATTCATGAACACTCGCAGTTGCAAACTAATTCATGGTGATTTCAGTGTGCTCAAAACCAACAAGGGCGTGAGCATATATACAAGGCATACATTTTTGCTAGTGAGGGTAATTAACCACTGGAACAATTTACTGAGGGTTGTGGGGGTTAATCCATCACTGATGATTTTTAAAAATCAAGATTGAATGTTTTTCTAAAAGAGGTGCTCTAGGAATTATTTGGGGGAAGTTCTATGGCCTGTATATATAGGAAGTGGACTAGAAGATGACAATGGTCCCTTCTGACCTTGGAATACATGAATCAATATCTACATTTTTAATTTAAAAAAGAGCAAGAACCCAGATAGGACTTTTTCAGTTCCAAAGTGAAATTGCAGCCAAATATTTCTCCATGTCCTCTGCCTAAGTTATTGGTCAGCAATAACTGTTGGTCATTGAAGCTAGCCAAAAAACCCTAGCATGTAAATACCCTTAGGAGGGTACTACGCACCAGAAAATATTGAACTATTTAAAAAACAAAAACTGAGGTTGAAAGTTTCAGAATCAACGAGGAGATGGAGAGTTAATGTAAAGGAGCTCCCTGCCTCCCATGACTCATAACATCTTAATGTTAGAACGGTTATGAACTGCACCTGCTCTAGCAAAAGTATGGGATAAGCCACCATTTTTAGCCAAACTACCTCCTGCTTCACAGTCATAACCTGTAAACTGTGCCATTATACAGCACATACCTCTATTTTAAAATTAACCTTTTATCAACACTAAGCAATTCACTACTAACAAATTAATCGTCACTGAGCTCTTGTGAAGCGTGTTTTACAGTCTGAGAAATGGAGCCAAAGAAGGATTTACTTGCCCAAAAATACATAGCAAGTCAGTGGCACAGCTGGCTTGAGAACTCAAGAATGATTGAGGATTCAATGCTCCACTGCAATCCAGCAGAGTTCAGGCACAATGGGGAAAGGAACCAGGCTTCACCCTCCACCTCTCCTTGCCAACACACCTCCCCTCATCATGCTCATCCCCTGCCTTCCCACTTCACTACCAGAGCCCCTCCTATGATACAGGCACAGCATGAAAAGTGGGTGACAGAAATTGGGTGAGAAGTGGTGGAGCTGCCTCCACCACCTTTAACCTGGGGGAGGGAGAGAATTCTCCAGGGGAAATCTCAGTGTAAGTTCACTTTGCACATGGAGAATCCAGACTTGAACCTTTTGCATGATCACTAGGACTGCATTGCTGTTTCAGAGGCACCTCTACCCAACAGATTTGGGCCACCATTTTGGGAATGCTTTCTGTGTTGCTGTAGTCTTCTGTCAGGTTCGCTCTTTCTGATTGGAGTGTTACTCCTTCTTCCTCCATGTACGCTTTAAGCAAAATAGGGGTAGTACCCCAAAAGGATTAAACAGCATTAACAGTATTCTCAATGCCACTGGCAGAATCCAGAGGGAGCAAGGCACTTCTTAACATATTATTTTACTGTTAGTCGTGAGACAGGAGAGGGGAACACAGGAGAGAGAAGCCAAGTAAGGAAAAGAAAAGGATACAAGAATACAGAGAAAGAAGGACTAGATGTGTGAAGGAAGTTGGAAAGAAAAGTAAGGGGAAACGGAAGAGAGAAAGGAAAAGGATGAGATGATGCATGTCAATTTCCCACCATTCATATCTTGGCTTGATGTCTGAGGTAGAGCCGGTCAAACTTTTTTCACCAATAAAATTTTACACAAATATTTTGCCATTTTTGTCTCACTTCCCCCTCAACTATTTTGGTTTTTCATCAAAACTGAGGGAAATTGAGATGTTTTTCTAAATGTTTTGTTTATTAAAAAACAGCCTTTTTTATTGAAAGGGTCTAACAGCTCTATTCTGAAGTCCTCGTTACTGCTTAACCTAGCATTTCTGTCCTGCAGACTGCAGGGGAGAGGAACTGAGGACAGCAGCACCTTACACTTCAAATGGGATTTTTTAAAATATACATAATCAATCAATAAAAAGAACCACAAGTGAGATGACATTGATTAAAGCCCCTGAATCTTTACTTCCCACTTTTCCTGTTATAAGGGAGAAAGAGGCTAATGACTGACATTAAATGGCATTTCCTAGGTGCCTCAGGAACAAGTCTATCAGCCAGTGAAGAACTGTGCAGTAAACTCAGGGCCATGACAACAAGTCAGAGCAACCTTTCTGGTTGCTTCAAACTCTGAGCAGACCCTGAGCATATTCATTGATGTCTCCTGAAGTAATCCACAACAGTCTCTGTGGTCATCATATCTAGCAAGCGGACCAAGAGTTATGAGAGATTCAGCTTGGTAGAAGAAGAATGAAAGACCTGCTGAGGATTTGCATGGACATTATTAAAGAGACGGGATTTTCTTCCTCAAAATGAAAACAGCTTTTGCTCCTTGCAGAGTGGAGAGCTTCCATGGACAAGATGTCCCATAGACTATTTTCAGCTGGACTGCACTCTTGCTCTAAAACCAAGCCATTTGAAGTTTCTCTTCAGAAAATAACTTTCTGAGCTTAGATTCATTGTAAAGCCAGATCCAAGTAACTGATATGCTGTACGGGTGTTTTGAGTCAATGGATGAGTCAGCTCAGAGGGACTTATTAGACACTAGTTTTGTATTAAAGGATCATGGCCAAATTTTATGAGAAAGGCACCTGCCAAGACTTTATATGGCACAGAAACTGTGGGCTTATATCCCTGTACTTACACATTCAGTTAGAGAAGTCATCAAGCATTAGCTCCTTGTCTATCAAGTACAATTCTCCCTAAAAACAGGATAGCGTTTGGTTCTTCAATTAATTTTTATTCTGCTGTTCTTTCTCCTTTTCCAATGCTAAAAACACTCTCACTGGAACCAGCAATATGAAAGCAGGCAAACTGCAGAACATCTCACTTGTGAATTAATTATACGAGCATGGATCAATAAAGCAAGAACGTTATTTAATTGAAATGAATAAGAGCAACAAAACTACTTAATGAGAAAATGCTGAAGCCACTACAGAGACTAAACTAAAGATCATTTCACAATACTCTTTCCTTTCCTGATTCTCATTTTAGGTAAAGAATGAGGAACATGAAAAAACGGTTACCCACCTTTTTTGTAACTGTTGTTCTTTGAGATGTGTTGTTCATGTCCATTCCAAGCAGGTGTGTGCTCGCCGCGTGCACACCAGCTGGAAGATTTTTCCCCTAGCAGCGTCCGTAGGGTCGGCCTCAGTGCCCCCTGGAGTGGTGCCTTCATGGTGCACTATATAGGGGACTGCCGACCCTCCACCCCCTCAGTTCCTTCTTGCCGGCCCTCCAACAGAGGGGCAGGAGGGTGGGTATTGGAATGGACATTAACAACATATCTCGAAGAACAACAGTTACAAAAAGGTGGGTAACTGTTTTTTCTTCTTCGAGTGATTGTTCATGTCCATTCCAAGTAGGTGACTCACAAGCCTGAACCTAGGCGGTGGGGCTGGAGTTCACTGCAGACTGGAGTACTGCACGGCCGAAGGCTGCATCATCTCTCGCCTGGTGTGTGATGGCATAGTGTGACGTAAAAGTGTGGACTGAGGACTACGTGGCCGCTCTGCAAATTGCCTGCGTTGGGACCTGGGCCAGCCACACAGTGGAGGAGGCCTGCGTTCTCGTGGAGTGGGCCGTGATCGACGGGGCCGGTATGTTAGCTTGACGGCAGCATTCTCGGATGCAAGTCGTAATCCACGAGGAGATCCGCTGTGACGAGACCGGGAGCCCCCTCATCCTGTTGGCCACGGCAACGAAAAGTCGGGTTGATTTCCTGAACGGTTTCGTCCTCTCAATGTAGAATGCCAGGGCTCTGCGTATGTCCAGGGAATGTAGCCTACGCTCCTTAGCGGAGGAGTGTGGCTTCGGATAGAACACCGGGAGAAAGATGTCTTGACCCATGTGAAATTGGGAGACCACCTTAGGAAGGAACGTTGGGTGTGGCCTGAGTTGGACCTTGTCTTTGTGGAAGACAGTGTATGGAGGCTCAGATGTCAGTGCCCTGAGCTCTGACACTCTCCTGGCTGATGTGATAGCCACTAGGAACACGACCTTAGATGAGAGATATAACAGAGAGCACGAAGCCAGCAGCTCAAAGGGGGGCCCTGTGAGGGCGGACAGGCCCAAACTGAGGTCCCACGATGGGACTGGTTGACGAGTATGCGGGAACAGTCTGTCTAGGCCCTTGAGGAAGCGACCAACCAACGGGGTTGCAAAAACTGTACCACCTTCCTCTCCTGGGTGGAATGCTGAGATGGCCGCCAAGTGGACCCGAACCAAAGAGAGGGAAAGTCCCAGCTGTTTCAAATGGAGCAAGTAGTCCAGTATAAGAGGGATCGGGGCGAGCAATGGAGCCTGTCCCTGCTGTTCGGCCCAGATGGAGAAGCGTCTCAACTTGGCCACGTATGTGGTCCTGGTGGAGGGTTTTCTGCTACCGAGAAGGACCTGCCTGACCTGCTGAGAGCATTGCATCTCCACAGGGTTTAACCATGGAGCATCCAGGCTGTAAGATGGAGCGACTCCAGGTTCGGGTGACGTGGGTGACCCCGATCCTGCGTGATCAAGTCTGGGAGCAGGGGCAGCGTGAGAGGCGCTCGTGTGGACAGGTGCAGGAGCGACATGTACCAGTGTTGGCGCAGCCACGCCGGCGCTATCATGATGACGCACGCGTGATCCCTGCGGATCTTGAGGATTACCCTGTGAACCATGGGAATCGGGGGGAAGGCATAAAGCAGGCCGTCTTCCCAGGAGAGGAGGAAGGCATCTGTCAGAGACCCCGGACTGCGTCCGAGGAGGGAGCAGAATTGCTGACACTTCCTGTTTTCTCTTGAGGCAAACAGGTCTATCTGGGGATAGCCTCAGAGGCGGAAAACTGAGCATAGTACACTCGGCGAATAGTACACTCGTACATGTCCATTCCAATAGTACACTCGTTCATGTCCATTCCAATAGTACACTCGTACTACACTTGTAACCCTGGAATGAGCGTCTGAGAGCATCTGCCAGACCGTTCTGCTTCCCCGGGAGGTAGGATGCTATCAGGTGAATTGCGTTCCCTACGCAAAAGTCCCATAACGTGAGGGCTTCCCAGCTCAGGGGAGAGGAGCGTGCACCACCCTGTTTGTGGATATAGAACATCACTGGTGTATTGTCCGTAAGGACTGAAACGCACCTGCCTTCCAGCTGGGATTTGAAGGTCAGGCAGGCCAGACGCACCGCTCGTAGTTCTCTGACGTTGATGTGTAAGGAAAAGGTCCTCCGGTGACCAAAGGCCCTGGGTTCTGAGGTTCCCCAGATGCGCTCCCCACCCCAGATCTGACGTGTGTGTTATCAAGGATAGAGAGGGCTGGGGGCTGAGGAAGGACACTCCCGCATAGACCTCCCATGGGTCGAGCCACCACTGGAGGGAATCCAGCACCGGTCGGGGAGCATCACTACAGAGTCTAGGGAGTTCCTGGCCGGCCGGTACATGGTCTCCAACCAGGACTGGAGTGGCCGCAGTCTGAGCCTGGCGCGGTACACCACATAGGTCCACACAGCCATGTGACCCACTAACTTGAAGCAATTTCTTGCTGTGGTGGTCGGGTAACATTGGAGAGCAAGAATAATGTCGGACATAGTCCGGAATCTGGCCTCTGGTAGGTAGACTCTGGCGTGTGTCGAGTCCAGGACCACCCCTATAAATTCTATTCTTTGGGTGGACTTGGCCTCGTTCAGCAGGAGGCCAAGCTCGAGGAAGATCCTTCTGATGAAGGCCACCTGAGCCTCCACCTGTTCCTTGGCACGGCCCTTGATGAGCCAATCGTCCAGGTAGGGAAACACCTGAATCCCCTGCTTGCGCAGGAAGGATGCCACGACTGCCATGCACTTTGTGAAGACCCTTGGGGCTGCTGACAGTCCAAAGGGCAGAACTGTAAATTGAAGATGGGCGTTGCCTATGACGAATCTGAGGTAACACCTGTGCTGAGGGATCATTGTAATATGAAAGTACGCGTCCTTTAAGTCGAGGACGGCATACCAGGCATAGTCCCCTGGATCCAAGGAAGGAATGATAGAGGATAGGGAGATCATGCGGAACTTGAGCTTTTTTACAAACCTGTTTAGATACTGCAAATCCAGAATAGGTCTGAGGCCCCCTTTCACTTTCGGTATTAGGAAATAGCGGGAGTAGAAGCCCCTGCCCCTGAGCTCCTGAGGAACTTCCTCCACTGCCCCTGCTGCAAGGAGGGACTACACTTCCTGAATTAGAAGTTGCTCGTGAGAGGGGTCCCTGAAGAGGGACGGGGAGAGGGGCTGGTGGGGCGGGAGGGAGGAGAACTGGATAGAATATCCCCTCTCTACTGTGCAAAGCACCCAACTGTCCGATGTGATTTGGGCCCATGCATGATAGAAGGGGGACAGACGTGACAAAAAGGTGGGATTGGAAGGATCCAGAGTCCTGACTGGTAGGTCGTCCCCGACTGTGCCCTCAAAACGGGGGTCTGGGACCTGGTGGTAGCCTTGGTTGGCCAGATGACTGGCCGGAGGACTGTTGTTGTTGCCTCCTTCTGCCAGTCCTGCCTCGCCTGTGCAAGGCGTCTGTGCGGTTTTGAGGCTGGTAAGGCCGCAGGGCGTGTGGTGGCCTGAACTGCCTATGTTGGGTGGCTGGGGCGTGTAAGCCCAGCGATCGGAGGGTAGCCCTTGAGTCTTTTAGGCTATGCAGCCTCTTGTCCATCTTTTAAGAGAAGAGCATGGGCCCTTCAAAGGGGAGGTCCTGGATGGTCTGTTGGACCTCATGTGGAAGGCCCGAAACCTGAAGCCAGCCTCCCCACCTCATAAACAGCCCAGTCGCCAGTGTGCGTGAGGCTGCATCAGCCGCATCCAGGGCTGCCTGGAGGGACGCTCGGGTGATTAACTTCTCTTCTTCAACCAGGGCTGAGAACTCTGTTCGCGATTCCTGGGGAAAGAGTTCAGTGAACTTAGACAATGCCGAGCATGTATTGTGTCCATACCGGCTCACTATCGCCTGTTGGTTGGCGATACGCAACTGCAGCCCCCCTGCTGAATACACCTTTCTCCCAAACAGGTCCAACTTTTTGGCCTCCCTGTTTTTAGGTCTAGACCCTTGGAACCCCTGACGCGCCCTTTGGTTGGCCGCGTCCACCACTAGAGAGTCCGCAGGAGGGTGGGCATATAGATGTTCATGGCCCTTGTAGGGGACAAAATATCGCCTCTCTGTCCTTTTGGCCGGGGGGGCCAATGAAGCTGGTGTCTGCCACAAAGTGCAGGATGTGTCCACAATTGTTTTTATCAATGGTAGGGCCACCCTGGATGGGCCCGAGAGGGCCAGGATGTCCACCACCGGATCCACATCCACTTCAATCTCCTCAGCTTGAATCGTCAACCTCTGGGCTACACGCGAAAGCAGCTGCTGGAGGATCCTGTTGTCCTCTAGGGCCAGTGCCGCTGAAGTACCGGCGACTGCCTCATCTGGGGAGGAAGAGGAAGAAATAACCTTGAGCGAGACTTCCTCCGCACCCTCGGTCTCCGCCGGGACCGTCGGCACACGGTACTGTGGTTGCGTGGCCGGTGCGGATGCGGGATGCGGCACCGCAGTCGGTACCGTGGTCGACACCAAACGACGAGACGTGCTGGGCAGTGCCTGCGGCGTCGGAACGAAGGTCCCCGCCGGTGCCGGTGTATGGCTAAGGGGTGCTGGGCTTTGATGCGGCACACCCCTTTTGGACGGCGGTGCCGATGGTGGAGGCATTTGCGCCGGAGCCACCGATGTCAATGAGACCTATGTGGACTTGGAGCGAGGGCCGTATGCCTGTCCCACGGACTGATGGTAAGCCCAGGGAGTCCAGAACGGCCACTGGAAGGGCGGTTGCCACTGCTGCTGCCACTGCTGCTGCCACTGCGGCGGGTAAGGTTGTTGGCTCGCCTGCGAGGCCGACCACCTGCTCCTCGATCTACTGGAGTGGTAGGACTCTACCTCCGAGTCCGAGGTCTCCGAATAGAAAGACTGAGGGGGAGCAGTACTCACTGTCGCGGGGGAGCGGTGCCATTGGGCCAGAGAGTGCTCTCTGTGCTCCGGTGCCGCTGGTGTGGCGCAGTGTGGGGACCGAGGCGACAACATAGCTGGCTTGCCCCGTGATTGTATCGGGGGTCGGGCCATGGCCGGAGGCTCTTTCCACCGGCGTGGCGATGCCGGCACCAGGAGGCTTAGTAAGTCCAAGGCCGCCTTGAACACCTCCGGCGTCGATGGGAGGCGCACTTCCTCAGTGAGGTCCAGGGATCTCGACCTGTCCGGACTCGAGCACACTCTCTCCGGAGCGTGACTCAACGGAGCAACGGGAGGAAGAGTTTGCGGCACGGCCTGTGCCGCAGCACTCGTGGATGGCACCGGTCCTTTAGGGTCCTGGTGGGGTGATCGGCCTCTTCTATTTAGCGCGCACCGGGGATGGTGAACGGTGCCTTACAGAGGCCAACTTCGTATGTGTCGACTATCTCCATTGTCGGGGCTTGGAGGTCTTGGCCTCCAGTCTTATTATTGGTGCCGGGGTGCTGCTCACCGAAGATGAAGTGCTGGGCGCCATGTCGGCCGGCCCAGGGTCCGAATGTGGCCTCAGGGCTGCCTCCATTAGGAGCACCTTGAGTCTCTGCTCTCTATCTTTAAGAGTCCTGGGGCGGAATGTCCTGCATATGCTGTCTTTTTAGTGGCACTCTCCGAGGTACCTTAAGCAGGAAGAGTGCAGATCACTCTTTGGCATAAACTTCCCGCAGTCCTTGCAGAGTTTAAACCCTGGGGACCCAGACATGCCCCGGTGGGGCGACGAGTACGTTGGGGAAACCCCCCCAACAACTATCTAACTAAACTATCTACAATGAAGAAACGGGACACTGCAAAGGTTGCTTAAGAGCAAGCAAAGCTCCAGCTAGCCATCACCGGCGGTAAGAAGGAACTAGGGGGTGGAGGGTCGGCAGGCCCCTATATAGTGCACCATGAAGGCGCCACTCCAGGGGGCGCCGAGCCGACCCTATGGACGCTGCTAGGGGGAAATCTTCCGGCTGGTGTGCACGCGGCGCGCACACACCTGCTTGGAATGGACATGAACAATCACTCGAAGAAGAATATGAATGTACTATCAAGTTACTAAATTAAAAGCAAATACTAGGGATGGATCAAACAATTTGGCTAAATTGACACCCTCCCCTAATTTTCACCCCACCCTCAAAATTAAACCAAAACAATTAGACATGCAGTAAGTGTTTAGATGTAGGGTGATATGTTGTCCTTACAGGCTCTTCAAGATAAATGAAACTGCCCGATAACCTTAGTAATTTGAGGTGGAGGGCAGAGGAGGGTTGTGGGGGGAGAGAGGGGAAGCAAAGATTCCACAAATGCATATCTGGCAAAACTACCTCTGCCATTAATGTCTAATGTGCTGCTCTATTCTAAAAAGGACTCTATAATTAGGGCAGCATGAATTTCCATGTTTTCTGGAACTCCATGACATCCACATCACATATGCTCAGTGTACCAGTAAAGATGGAGTTTTCCAACTGGTAGCTCTTCAGATTCAGCCAGGATACTGTACAGATCTCTCAACTCTATGGATTTTCAGACCCTCCTGAAAGTCTGGGAGACAGCCAGTGCTGCTGCAAGTGATGCGGGGCAGTCTGGTCCTCTTGCATGTGCAGGGGGAAGACTTCTTCCCCTCCTTCTTCCCCCTTTCACCCCGAAAACAGATGCTCATGCCTTCTACGCTGAAAGCAAACTCAGCAGCAGCTGCTCACTGCTAGCTCTGAAGCATCTCCTGCCTATTCTCTGGTTTCTCTAGGCCTGAAGATCCTCTGCTACTGCTTCCCCCACTGGACTGGGAGACTGTTAAGATCTCTCCTACATAGTCCAATAGTGCTCCCTGGGAAGGAAAAGCAAGGAATAAGGCCCTGAAGAAAGGAAGGGTGGGTAGCCAGGCAAAGTATCTAAAACATAGGAGCATAGAATCAATTGGGTGGGATTAGAGAGCATGATAAACTGTAATGGTATGTAGGGATATTTGTGTGGAGTCAGAATCAATTGTGCAAGAGACTCGGGGGGAGGGGAGTAAGAGGATGGTGGGCAGGACAAAAATCAAGTGTGCTTAGAGGTGTAGAGTCCAGAGTACTTATCTTTTACTGATAATATTCAATTCCACACTAAATAGATTATATTCCACTCAGGGCCGGCTCCAGGGTTTTGGCCGCCCCAAGCAGCCAACAAAAAAACCCTGTGATCGCGATCTGCGGTGACAATTCAGTGGGAGGTCCTTCGCTCCGAGCGGGAGTGAGGGACCGTCCGCCAAATTGCCGCCGAATGGCTGGACCTGCCGCCCCTCTCCAAAGTGGCCGCCCCAAGCACCTGCTTGCCAAGCTGGTGGCTGGAGCCGGCCCTGATTCCACTAATATTTTACCAAAGCATTCAGAATGCAAGCTTTTGGGGGCAGGAATCTCTCTTCTGTATCTTGAGCTGTCATAGCCATATACAGCTGTGGATGCTGCAACATAATAAGAGCAAAAATATCTTTGTAAGTTTTAGATCCACAAAAAGTCTTATGGGTAAGAGAAGAATGGTATTCAAATTTAAAAAATCTTTTTATTTCCAACTTTCACTTATGCAAATGGAAGAGAAATGTCAACATTCTTTCTCCCTCTCCCCCAATTTCTATGTTCAGTATTGCATTAGCCAAGAAATAAATGCTGAACTATAGTTCCCTTCCCATAGGAGTTAGTGATGTTCCATCAGCAAACAATTCATTATTTTGGTGTACTCATTAATTATAGTTAGTGTGCTTTCCTCTCTGATTTTTACTGTGTATAGACAGAAAATGTGACAGTGTTGAGTTTTGACATTTCTGCGGAACCCCCTGGGAAGCCAATATTAGCATGTCAGTTCTATATAGTTTTATTAATTTATTATCATCATCATCTTATTATAATGAAAGATAGCTTCAACAACCAGTAAAATAAGTTGCCTGGGAAAGGCAGTCTTTGAAGAATAAACAAAATTGCACTGAAAATCTTGTGGATGCTTAAAAATGGCAGCTTGTCTTAGGTATAAGGAAAACTGAATTATACGTTTACCTATCTGCACTCCTTCACACTTTCACATCTGTCAGTGAGCGTTGCCATTTCCCATTGATCATGATATGGTCAATCTGGTTCTTATCTCTGCAATTTGGAGAACACCATGTCAGCTTCTGTATTTCACGATGTTCAAATAGGGTTCTGCCAATGACTAGGTCACTCATACTAAAGAAATCAACAAGCCTTTTTCCATTTTCATTCATAGTGCCACACCCATGTCTTCCCATTATTCTGTCATTGTTTGTGTTGTCCTTACCGACCTTGGCATTTGGGTCTCCCATGACGATAGTTAGGTCGTGATGTGGTACTTTCTCTAATTCCGCCTGTAGTGTAAGGCAGAATTTGTCCTTTACATCTTCATCAGTCATTTGTCAGAGCATAACACTGAATCAGGGTGATATTATTATGTTTCCCTTTCAATCTGGCTCTCATAAATCTGCTGCTCATGGATTTCCATTCAAGCTGGGAGTGTTCCACTCCCTTCTTCAAAAGGATGGCAACACCCTCATGGTGTTGTCCATCATCCCGTCCAGAAAATAGCAAAGTTTCTCCCAAGGCAGTTGTTAATCTTCTGGATCCCATCCATCTGCTCTCACTGACTCCCAGGATGTGTAAGCTGTAGCGTTTCATCTCTGCAGTGACCTAGCTAGCTTTCAGAAAGGACAGGAGGGGAGAAAAGATGGAGGAGTTGCAATGTATGTAAGAGAGCAGTATTATTGCTCAGAGCTCCAGTATGAAACTGGAGAAATGCCTGTTGTGAGTCTTTGGGTTAAGTTTAGAGGCGAGAGCAACAAGAGTGATGTCGTGGCAGGCGTCTGCTATAGATCACCAGACTAGGAGGATAAGGTAGATGAGACTTTCTTCGGACATCTAACAGAAGTTTCCACATCACAGGCCCTGGTTCTCATGGTGGACTTCAATCACCCTGACATCTGCTGGGAGAGCAATACAGCAGTGCACAGACAATCCAGGAAGTTTGTGGAGAGTGTTGAGGACAACTTCCTGGTGCAAGTGCTGGAGGAACCAACTAGGGGGCATGCTCCTCTTGACCTGCTGCTTACAAACAGGGAAGAATTGGTAGGGGAAGTAGAAGTGGGTGGCAACCTGGGCAGCAATGACCATGAGATGGTGGAGTTCAGGATCCTGACAAAAGGAAGAAAAGAGAGCAGCAGAATTCGGACCCTGGATTTCAGAAAAGCAGACTTTGACTCCCTCAGAGAACTGATGGGCAGGATCCCCTGGGAGGCCAATATGAGGGGGAAAGGAGTCCAGGAGAGCTGCCTGTATTTTAAAGAGGCCTTATTGAGGGCGCAGGAACAAACCATACTGATGTGCAGAAAAAATAGCAAATATGGCAGGCAACCAGCTTGGCTTAACAGAGAAATCTTCGGTGAGCTTAAACACAAAAAGGAAGCTTACAAAAAGTGGAAACTTGGACAGATGACTAGGGAGGAGTATAGAAATATTGCTCGAGCACGCAGGGGTGTAATCAGGAAAGCCAAAACACAACTGGAGTTGGAGTTAGCAAGAGATGTGAAGGCTAACAAGAAGAGTTTCTACAGGTAGGTTAGCAACAAAAAGAGGGTTAGGGAAAGTGTGGGACCCTTACTGAATGGGGGAGGCAGCCTAGTGACAAACGATGTGGAAAAAGCTGAAGTACTCAATGCTTTTTTTGCCTCAGTCTTCACAAACAATGTCAGCTCTCAGACTGCTGCACTGGGCAGAATAGTGTGGGGAAGAGGTGAGTAGCCCTCAGGGGTGAAAGAACAGGCTAAGGACTATTTTAAAAAGCTAGACATGCACAAGTCCATGGGGCCAGATGCAATGCATCCAAGGGTGCAGAGACAGTTAGCTGATGTGATTGCAGAGCCATTGGCCATTATCTTTTAAAACTCGTGGCAATCGGGGGAGTCCCAGACTATTAGAAAAAGGCAAATATAGTACCCATCTTTTAAAAAGAGAAGAAGGAAAATCCGTGGAACTACAGACTGGTCAGCCTCACCTCAGTCCCAGGAAAAATCATGGAGCAGGTCCTCAAGAAATCCATTTTGAAGCACTTGGAGGAGAGGAAGGTGATCAGGAACAGGTCAACATGGATTCACTAAGGGCAAGTCATGCCTGACCAACCTGATGCCTTCTATGATACTTTGATTTTAGCAATGCTTTTGATATGGTCTCCCACAGTATTCTTGCCAGCAAGTTAAAGAAGTATGGATTAGATGCATAGAGTATAAGGTGCATACAAAGCTGGCTAGATCGTCAGGCTCAACGGGTAGTGATTAACAGCTCGATATCTAGTTGTCAGCCAGTATCAAGCAGAGTGCCCCAGGGGTCGGTCCTAGGGCCGATTTTGTTCAGCATCTTCATTAATGATCTGGATGATGGGATAGATTGCACCCTCAGCAAGTTTGCAGATGACACTAAGCTGGGGGGAGAGGTAGATACACTGGAGGGTAGGGATCGGGTCCAGAGTGACCTAGACAAATTGGATAATTGGGCCAAAAGAAATCTGATGAGGTTCAACAAGGACAAGTGCAGAGTCCTGCACTTAAGACAGAAGAATCCCATGCACTGCTGCAGGTTGGGGACTGACTGGCTAAGTGGTGGCTCTGCAGAAAAGGACCTGGGCATTACAGTGGACGAGAAGCTGGATATGATTCAACAGTGTGCCCTTGTTTCCAAGAAGGCTAATGGCATATTAGATGGCTAATGCATTAGTAGGAGCATTGCCAGCAGATCGAGGGAAGTGATTATTCTCCTCTATTCGGCACTGGTGAGGCCACATCTGGAGTATTGCATCCAGTTTTGGGCCCCACACTACAGAAAGGATGTGGACAGATTGGAGTCCAGCAGAGGGCAATGAAAATGATTAGGGGACTGGGGCACATGACTTTTGAGGAGAGGCTGAGGGAACTTGGTTTATTTAGTCTGCAGAAAAGAAGAGTGAGGGGGGATTTGATAACAGCCTTCAATTACCTGAAGGGGGGTTCCAAAGAGGATGGAGCTCAGCTGTTCTCAGTGGTGGCAGATGACTGAACAAGGAGCAATGGCTCAAGTTGTAGTGGAGGAGATCTAGGTTGGATATTAGGAAAAACTATTTCATTAGGAGGGTGGTGAAGCACTGGAATGGGTTACCTAGGGAGGTGGTGGAATCTCCATCCTTAGAGGTTTTTAAGGCCCAGCTTGACAAAGCCCTGGCTGGAATGATTTAGTTGGGATTGGTCCTGTTTTGAGCAGGGGGTTGGACTAGATGACCTCCTGAGGTCCCTTCCAACCCTAATCTTCTATGATTCTATGATATAGCCCTATAGCCAGGCCAGGGAATCTGGCCCATATCTCTTATGATGCACCTGCTGTTATTTAACTCCTATGATGCACTATGGCACTTAGAAGAAAGACTGTGTTGCACCATGGGATATGTAGTCCAACCAGGAAGTCCAGGCCATAGGAGAGAATAGGGGCAATCAGGCTGGTGAACTTCAACTCTCAAAAGGCAATGATCCATTGCAGGGAAATGCAGCTTAAAGTTAAAGTTAAACAGTCTAGAAAGAAAACATTTTGGGTCAGATAAACAATTTGGGTCATCCACTGTAATCCCCAGGTCCTTTTCTTTTTCAATTTGAATTGAACAAATTTGAAACTAAATATTTTGTTTTTGTTTTCCCAATGGGAAAAAAAATGAAGTTTCACCAAAATCCTACAGAAAAAAAAATCCACTTTGTTGAGACTGCATTTTTCATTAAAAAAAAAGTCACTCTGAAAGAAGATTTCCAACCAGATCTATTTAAAAATGTCCTTGTTTCAAATTTTGTTTCGGAGCCCTCTCTTCTTTGAATATCAGCATTTGAAGTATCCCAGGTCAGTTATTAGTTATCCTTCCAAGAGCAGTCAAAACTTTTACCTATTCCAATGTACTAAACACATAGTGTGGCAGCTTGGGATACTCAGTTGTTATTTTTTACAGTTTCTATGTGTGACGTTGTGCAGTCTATATGGTTTTATAAAAACATAATAAGAAGTGAATATAATGTAACTGGAATAGTTTTATGAAAATATAAGTGAATATAATGTAACTGGAATATGCTTCATGGAAAAGGTGTCTTGTAAGGTATCATTACAAAGCTTATAATCTACTGAGTGTGATCATCCCATTTGTATAAATGTACCACTCTTGTATCTAAAACTAGAAATATTAAATATAACTCTGAGGGCCTATTGTAATTATGTAAAGTGTGGGCCATTAATGATGGCTTGGAATCTTGACTCCCATTAACAAGGACCATTGTCTGCAGATGGCTGTGTTTACCTATTAGTCTTCCTGTATATGTGTGTCCTGGCAAGTGGGCAATGAAGTCTTGCAGTGACATGTGATCATGTCACCTGAACTGGAATCCATCTTTTACCTGGTACTTTTCCAGTGGGGGGGGGGTGGAAACCCAGAGGGACAAAGGGTTCCCGCCTTATGCAAAAGATATATAAAGGGGGGGAAGAGAACAGAGGGGAGAGAGGAGCCATCATGAAGAATCCCCTAGCTATCACCTGAGCTGGAACAAGAGCTGTACCAGGGGAAAGAATTGTGCCCAGGCCTGGAAGATGTCCAGTCTGAGAAAAACTTACTGAAGCATCTCTGAGGGTGAGATTATCTGTATTTAGTTTGATTAGATATAGATTTGTGCATTTTATTTTATTTTGCTTGGTGACTTACTTTGTTCTGTTACTACTTGGAACCACTTAAATCCTATTTTCTGTATTTAATAAAATCACTTTTTATTTAGTAACTTACTCAGAGTATGTATTAATACCTGGGGGAGCAAACAACCATGCATATCTCTCTATCAGTGTTATAGAGGGTGAACAATTTATGAGTTTGCCCTGCATAAGCTTTATGCAGGATAAAACGGATTTATCTGGGTTTAGACCCCATTGGGAGTTGGGCATCTGAGTGCTAAAGACAAGCACACTTCTGTGAGCTGTTTTCAGGTAAACTTGCAGCTTTGGGGCAAGTGATTCAGACCCTGGGTCTGTGTTGGAGCAGACGGGAGTGTCTGGCTCAGCAAGACAGGGTGCTGGCGTCCTGAGCTGGCAGGGAAAACAGGAGCAGGGGTAGTCTTGGCACATTGGGTGGCAACTCCCAGGGGGGTTTCTGTGATCCAACCCATCACATTATGCTATTAGCAAGTATTTCTATTTAGTACGTGTTCTGACTGCTATCAATCAGTTTGACTGACAGCAGTAAAGAATCTTCCTCACCAGACCAATCTTAATTCCTTATTGACAGAGATGAAATATATCAAAACCAATGCATTTCTAACATCATAAATGTAATGCCTTATGTTGCTCTAAGGAAAGAAGGGAAGGTTTATGAAATGTGGGGAAATTCAGATTGATTTGCTGATCACTGTCTCCATAAAATGGAAATCAACATCAAACATGAAAAAGAACGCTGCTATTATTGCTATTTTATCTTGCATGTCTCCCTGAAGGGATATGTGCTCAAGCAAAAGCAGCAACAAAAAACTCTTCCTTTTGGAAATTACTTTGAAAATTGGAGTTAAATAAATCATTTAGATCTTCCTTTTATCTCATCATCCCCATCTTTTAACTGCCTATATTGCTTTCATACTACATAACAAATGATGTTGCAGCCAGAGTCAAGTGGAGCATTTCTGTACATCTGTAATCCTCTCTCTGCTTGGTCATTCTGATCCTAACTCTATCTCAAAACTACACAAAATCCAAGTCTCATCACTTTCATGATTTCATGAGTTTCCTATTAAGTCTGTCAAATTTCTCCTGGTTTTATGCATAAATCAGGAAATCTATACAAGTTTTGCAGCAAAACAAAAATCAGACCAAGTTCACACAAAAATGTAACTGGCTGTAAATTTGTCAAACTCTCTGCTTGCTCCCACCTCAGAAACAACTGAGTTTCCTGAACAAGAGTGCCTGACAAAGAGACGGTGAAGAGAAAAAAGAAATCATGACAGGACAACAAACATACAATGCTGGTATTGAATTCAGGAGTTTCCCAGGCTGCAGTCACATGTCTTGAATACAAGCTCCAGGTGCATAATATCGTGAATGGGTGGAAAATATTAGGTATGCAATAACAATTCTTAATTTATTCCAGATTCTTCTTGTGCAAGGTTAGTTTTTTTCATAATGATAGCTTTAGATGTATTTAAGTAGCAAATATCCATGCCTAAAAGACCTTGGGCTCTACAACATTTTCTTTGTTTTGCTGAAGACTCACCTCCACTAAAAAACCTTGCCTTTCAGCCATTATAACAGATAGTAGGTTATCCCACTAGTCTGATTACTCAAGGCCATTGATGTTGCATGCATTTATCCTGTCACTTACAGCTGAGTCACACACTTTTCAGTGCCTTTTCTACTCTCATTTTACCTATACCTTCACTCCCATTGGTGAGCCTAATTCTGTTCCAGACCAAATGAAACAGCTATGTTATTTACTGATGATCATAGATGAAAGGATTACTATGCAAGGCATGCTCCTAGGAGGGAAGCTATGAATCTATACCTGTGATGTAGCCAAAAATTTGTCATGTAGCACCTGTAATTTCTTCGACTGCTTCCACCGCTAGTTTTACTTATGTTAATGAGCAGCCTGCATATGGTAATTGTACAGGAGCTCAGTACCAAATTTATTGAAATCCAGTGAGGTGAATAAATCCCTATGCTGCTTTCTGCTCAGTAGAATGAATGCAAAGTTCTAAAGTGAGTTGTATATTCTTCTGTGAAAACATTTAATCAAAAAGTGTTAAAAAAGAAATAGCATAAATAATTGAAGCAGTTTGATGGAAATATTAGACTAGTCTTTGATCTGAGAGAGACTCTCCATGAAAATACAGTGTTACTTTTGTGTTAGTGGCTTCTTTCATTTAATACTGAAGTTTATATGGAATGTAATATTTCCCCTTATAGTACTTCTCAGCTTCAAACAATTAAAAAAAATCTTCCAGGCCTTAAGGAAAAATCCTTGAAATAATAAAATGCTCAGTGAAATGAATGGGGCTGGTCTAAGTTTTGCTTGTGAGAAAAGCAAAGAAAAGAAGTCAGACTTATGAAAGTGAGAAAAATGTTGACCATAACAGGTCAAATGAGAGCTGGGAGGGTTGCCTAAAGTACAATAATTACAGTACCTACACTTCAGTGAAACCATTCTCCAAGAGTTAGTGAGGGTTCTACTGATTCCTATCTCAGTGTTTAGCACAAAAGACAGATGGATGTGAGTGGTTCCCTATGGGGTCTCTATTTCCAAGGGCCAAATACACATGCCATTTTGCTAGAGTAATAGGAGCTCTGTGTTCTGAATGGATTCAGATATGAAACTGCAGAACTACTAACTGTGGCACGTATCAGCCTTCGTATCAGATGACTACAGGGCAGCTGATTTTTTAAAAAAGCCCAGAGGTGATCCTGGCAATTACAGGCTGATAAGCCTAACTTGAGTACCAGACAACTTAGGTGAAACTATAGTAAGGAACAAAATTATCAGACACATAGATAAACACGATTTATTGAGGGAAGAGTCAACATGGCTTTCGTAAAGGGAAATCATGCCTCATGAATCTATTAGAATTTTCTCAGGGTATGGACAAGCAAGTGGACAAGAGTGATCCAGTCAACAGTGCACTTGGACTTTCAGAAAGCCTACGACAAGCTCCCTCACCAAAGGCTCTTAAGCAAAGTAAGCGGTCATGGGATAAGAAAGAAGGTCTTCTCACAGATAAGTAACTGGTTCAAAAGATAGGAATAAATGGGTAGTTTTCACAATGGAGAGAGGTACTATAACATGTGGTGTTCAACCTATTCATAGATTATCTGAATAAAAAAATTGCAGATGATACAAAATTACTCAAGATAGCATTCGGCTTTGGTTTATCGATGGCTATTAGCCAAGATTGTCAGGGCCACAAACCCATTCTCTGGGTGTCCTTTAATCTCTGATGGCCAAATGCTGGGACTGGATCAGAACGGGCAGGGAGATTTAGGACAGATATTAGGAAAAACTTTCTAACTCTACAGGTAGTTAAGCATCACATCATGCTTCCAAGGGAGGCTGTGGAATCCCTGTCATTAAAGACCCTCCCTCTCCACCAGGTCCTTGTGGAAAGCAACTGCAGGGAGTACCCTGCTGGTACAAGTTCACTTCCCTGGGCTACTTCCTACCAATAGATCCCTGCAGTTTGGGGCATGGCCTCTGTAGTCCAAACAGTCTTGCGCGCTCTCTCTCACACACACACAGAAAAAAAAAAAAGAGCCCAAAGGAGCACAGCCCTGCAGGTTGTCAAAGAGGGTGGGGTTGGAGAAGGCACTGCCTTTGGGCCTTACCCACTCAGTGGTCTTCTCTTAGGCTCAACCTTCTGTCGGACTTTTTGGAAAGATTTCTCTTTCCTGGAGCCTCTCCATTCCCTTTGCCTGGGCTTCTAAGATCCTTTTTAACCTGCTCTTCCATGCTCAGAGGTCTGTAGGGGTGGGGCTACATAGGCCCAGTATTGTCTTCTAACCCCTTTGGGACTAGTGTGGGTGGACACCTCATCACCAGATCCAAAGGGGACCCATGGCCGGACAGTAATGGGCAAGATGCTTTCCATACTTACCAGATGGGAAGGTCTGGCTGGAATGATACTCTGAGGGGCAGGAACAGAAACCATAAAACCAATAATCTTCAGAGGGAAATGGTTTGAGGAAACACCAGTCAGCAGGTCCTTGCTTTTGGAAACAACTGTTGCACCCAGCAAGAGACTGAAGAAACATGAGAGTCGGAGAAATACATGTTTTGATTTGATATTTGAACTGGTTTATTATTGTGTTTGCAGGGCTGTCCATAGGCATACACAGCATACAGGGCTGTGTATGGCACTTGAAAATTTGGGGCACCATTGGGTCTTAGTGTCCACCCTCCCAACTCTTCCTATCCCTGTTCTGACTCTTCCTGCAGGCTCCCACAGCTACTGCTGCAGCCTGGTGACTCTTACTCTGGAGGGGATCTAGTAACTTAAAAGTGAAAAAGCCTCCAGCCTGCCAGACTTATTAGCACAACATTGAAACTGTTACAGAGCCATTCAAGTGGTAATGAAGCCATTAAACAGACATTTGCCAACCCCCAGGTATATACTGTCAGTTTCTGAATTTACTGACAAGAACAGTTGTGCATGACTGTAATATTTACTCAGAACATGTTAGTCTACAGGACCAGGGCCGGCTCTAGCTTTTTTGCTGCCCCAAGCAGCAAAAAAAAGCACCGCCCCCCAGACCCCCTGCCGGGCCGTGCTGCCCCCCCCAGCCGAGCGCCGCGCCCTGCGACGGCCCCCGCCGCCGGAACCCCCCTCCAGCTCCGTGCCCCTGCCGCACCCCCCCCCCGAGCGCCGAGCCCCGCACTGCCCCCCGGCGCCGAGCCCCCGCTGCCGGAGCAGGCCCCCGCCCCCCGCTGAGCGCTGCCGGAACCCCCTTCCAGCGCCGCGCCCGCGCCGCCCCCTCGCCGAGCCCCGCACAACCGGAGCCCGCCCCCCCAGCGCCGCGCCGCGCCGCCGGAGCGCCCCCCCCGCGGAATGCCACGCCGCGCTCCCCCCACCGCCCCTTACCAGGTGCCGCCCCAAGCATGTGCTTGGGTGCCTGGTGCCTAGAGCCGGCCCTGTACAGGACCTTAGTTTAAAATTTGCTTTAAAATATTTCATTAGTGAGTTGGTGAAGATTATAAAATCACATCTCTAAAAAATCCTTGCATAGATTTTTAGATGCTCAATCATCTTTAGCCTTAAATGCCTGGATCTTCAGACATATAGTTTTTTAATAAATCCTTCAAAAGACCACCCTTATCTAAAATACACATTTTAATTTTAATTACTATAGTGAAAAAAAAAATGCTTCCAAAGTCTTCCTGTCCTTTCAGTCCATCCTTTTCTCCTTTCTTCCTCCCCCCACCCCCATTGAAGAGGGCCCTTAAAGGGACAACACCCCTTTCCTTCCAGATAGCTGGACAAAGTTTCCCTTTCTTTACTTCTGACTATCTGATGAACTAGTTTCAGGGCCAGTGCTACCATTAAGGCAAACTAGGTGGTTGCCTAGGGTGCCAAGATTTGGGGGCACCAAAAAGCGGTGCCCCCAATTTTTTTTTTTTTACAGTGTTCCTATGCCCCCTCCCCGAGTGCGCGGTTGCCGCTCCACTTCTCCCACCTCTCAGGCTTGCAGCGCCAATCAGCTGTTTGGCGCCGCAAGCCTGGGAGGGGAGGAGAATTAGAGCGGAGGTGGCGTGCTGGGGAGGAGGCGGAACAGAGGTGAGCTGGGGTGGGGAGCTGCTGCACAGCTCCCCGGGCAGGGAGGGTGGGGAGCTGCCGCAGGGGTGCCTCAGGGCAGGGGGCGGAGCTGCCGCAGGGCTCCCCACCCCAGCTCACCTCTGCTACACCCCCTCCCCGAGCACACCGTCGCTGCTCCACTTCTCCCACCTCCCAAGCTTGCGGCGCCAATCAGCTGTTTGGCACCACATGCCTGGGAGAGAAGGAGAATTAGAGAGGGGGCGGCGTGCTCAGGGAGGAGGTGGAGCAGAGGTGAGCAGGGGTGGGGAGCTGCCGCACGGCTCCCGGGGGGGGGGGGGGGAGATGCCGCAGGGCTGGGAGGGGGGTGCAAGATGGAAGTTTTGCATAGGGCACGAAACTTCCTTGCACCAGCCCTGACTAGTTTTAAGAGAATCCTCCAGCAAAATCAGTACCTAGTAGGATATAAAATTCTTTGTTATGCCTAAAATCTTTGGAAACACATTTTTTAAAGTTGGTGAAATTTCATAAACATGTCTATTGTTACGGAGATCACACAGAGTAAATTAGTGTTCCCTTTTTCTAAAAGCAATGAACATTGTTATGAACACACTAAACCTCTGTGACTATTAATTTAAAATAATGTCTTTGTTTCAGTGAGTTAAATATGTAGTAATTTAGAATGATTACTTTATAAAGGCTTAAGAGTACATTTAAAATATAAAATCAGCTTAGAAATACTGATTAAGAAAATGTAAAACAGAGAAGAGCTGCATCATGTATTCCATAATATTTAATGTTGTATTCAGCAAGACAGCTGACTCGCCCTTACTACAAAGTTTTTGCAAATAAATTTCTGACAAACTTCAGGCCATATCAAAAAACCTGTGACTGACATTTTTTATTCCCAAGTTTAGTGCTTTTAATTAGGTACCTTCTGCATGTCCAGTCTTCACCATCTGGCACGAAGTGGAAAACATCTCCCATTTTCTTTAGAAAGAAATTGCAGAAGAGTGTTTTTTTTCAAATGTCATTTGCTTCATTTGGGTTCAGGGATTTGGCTGGAAAGGGATGAGTAGGGTGGGGGAGGTAAGAGAGGAGGAAGACGGGGGGAGGTGGGGCCTGGGCGGAGTGGGGCAGGGCCTGGGGCGGAGCAGGGGTGAAGTATGGGCGGGGCCACAGGCAGAAGAGGTGGGCTGGGGAGCTAGCCTCCCCAAGCGGCAGCTTCATCCACTGCCCATGACAGCAGGTAAGAGCGGGTTGGCTTCCATACACCCGGCATGCCCTGCAGTGTCCTTAGGCAGGGGCCGTATTCACAGAGCCGAATGCGCCAGCGCCGTGCATTCTGCGTGAGGGAGAGGGTACGAGGGTCTCTGTGGGGAGCCGTGAGGTGGGCCTGGCATCTCGGTATCCTTTGCTGCCTCCCCCATCCCCGGGCTGCCATTGGGTAGGGCTACCATATCTAATAAATAAAAAAAGAGGACCCTCTACAGGCCCTGGCCCCGCCCATTTCCCCACCCCTAACCCTGCCCCAACTCCGCCCCTTCCCCGCCCTAACTCCGCCCCTCCTCCCTCCCACTTCCAGCCAGGGGGAAAGGGCTGCCCCAGCGCTACCGGCTTCAGGGTTTGCCAGGCAGCCCCCAGACCCTGCGCCCCCAGCCGGCGCTTCCCCAGTGCAGCTGGAGCCCGGGAGGGGAAGCGCCCAGCCAGGGGCACAGGGTCTGGAGGCTGCCCGGCAAACCATGAAGCCAGTAGCGCTCGGGCTTTGGGCAGTCCCTATGCCTCCAGACCCTGCGCCCCCGGCCGGGCACTTCCCCGCCCGGGCTCTGGCGGCGCAGGGTCCGGAGGCACGGGGGCTGCCCCAAGCCGGTAGCGCTCGGGCAGCCCGGCTCTTAAACAGAGCCGAAGAGGAGCAGAGCCTCCAGCCGCGGCGGCTCTGCTCCTCCCCGACTCTTCGGCTCTGTTTAAGAGCCGGGCTGCCCGAGCGCTACCGGCTTCGGGCAGCCCCCGTGCCTCCGGACCCTGCGCCGCCGGAGCCCGGGCGGGGAAGTGCCCGGCTGGGGGCGCGGGGTCCGGAGGCACGGGGGCTGCCCGAAGCCGGTAGCGCTCGGGCAGCCTGTCTCTTAAACTGAGCCGAAGAGTTGGGGATGAGCAGAGCCGCCATTTTCCCGGACATGTTCGGCTTTTTGGCAATTCCCCCCGGACGGGGGTTTGACTGCCGAAAAGCCGGACATGTCCGGGAAAAAGAGGACGTATGAATCATAGAATCATAGAATCATAGAATATCAGAGTTGGAAGGGACCTCAAGAGGTCATCTAGTCCAACCCCCTGCTCAAAGCAGGACCAATTCCCAGCTAAATCATCCCAGCCAGGGCTTTGTCAAGCCGGGCCTTAAAAACCTCCAAGGAAGGAGACTCCACCACCTCCCTAGGTAACGCATTCCAGTGTTTCACCACCCTCCTAGTGAAATAGTTTTTCCTGATATCCAACCTGGACCTCCCCCACTGCAACTTGAGACCATTGCTCCTTGTTCTGTCGTCTGCCACCACTGAGAACAGCCGAGCTCCATCCTCTTTGGAACCCCCCTTCAGGTAGTTGAAGGCTGCTATCAAATCCTCCCTCATTCTTCTCTTCTGGAGACTAAACAATCCCAGTTCCCTCAGCCTCTCCTCATAAGTCATGTGCTCCAGACCCCTAATCATTTTTGTTGCCCTCCGCTGGACTCTTTCCAATTTTTCCACATCCTTCTTGTAGTGTGGGGCCCAAAACTGGACACAGTATTCCAGATGAGGCCTCACCAATGTCGAATAAAGGGGAACGATCACGTCCCTCGATCTGCTGGCAATGCCCCTACTTATACAGCCCAAAATGTTAGCCTTCTTGGCAACAAGAGCACACTGTTGACTCATATCCAGCTTCTCGTCCACTGTGACCCCTAGGTTAGGGTTACCATATTTAGTGCCTCCGAAAGGAGGACACTTTAAAGGGGCCCCAACCCCGCCCCCAGCCCCGCCCCGAGCCCCGCCCCTGCCCCCGCCCCAACCCCGCCCCTCCCCAAAGTCTCCGCCCCCTCCCCTGCTTCCCGCGAACATTTGAGTCGCGGGAAGCCTGAAGCAGGTAAGGGAGGGTGTGGGGGGAGGAGGCGCGGCCCACCCCCGGCACCGCAGGTCCCCAGCCCGTCCCCCGAACCCCCGGCCCGGCACCGCCTGCCGAGTCCCCGACCCGGCACCCGAGTCCCCGGCCTGGCATGGCACTGGGCCCCCTGAGCACCGCCGGCACCCGGCCCGGCACCCGAGCCGCCAGCCGAGCCCCCCGGCCTGGCCCGGCACCGGGCCCCCCCCGAGCACCGCCGGCACCCGGCACCCGAGCCGCCAGCCGAGCCCCCCGGCCTGGCCCGGCACCGGGCCCCCCCGAGCACCGCCGGCACCCGGTCCGGCACCCGGCACCCGAGCCGCCAGCCGAGCCCCCCGGCCTGGCCCGGCACCGGGCCCCCCCGAGCACCGCCGGCCGAGCCCCCGGCCCGGCCCAGCACCCGCCCCCCCCGAGCACCGCCGGCACCCGGCCCGGCACCCCCGAGCACCGCCGGCACCCGGCACCCGAGCCGCCAGCCGAGCCCCCCGGCCCGGCCCCTCCGAGCACCGCCGGCCGAGCCCCCGGCCCAGCACCCGGCCCGGCACCCGAGCCGCCGGCCGAGCCCCCCGGCCCCGGGCCCCTCCGAGCACCGCCGGCCGAGCCCCCGGCCCGGCACCGCCGGCCAGGCCCCCCGAGCCCCCGGCCCGGCACCGGGCCCCCCCGAGCACCACCGGCGGAGCCCCCGAGCCCCCGGCCCGGCACCCGAGCCGCCGACCGCATGTCCGATTTTCCCGGACATGTCCGGCTTTTTGGGATTTCCCCCCGGACGGGGATTTGGAGCCCAAAAAGCCGGACATGTCCGGGAAAATCCGGACGTATGGTAACCCTACCCTAGGTCCTTTTCTGCAGAACTGCTACCTAGCCATTCGGTCCCTAGTCTGTAGCAGTGCATGGGATTCTTCCGTCCTAAGTGCAGGACTCTGCACTTGTCCTTGTTGAACCTCATCAGGTTTTTTTCGGCCCAATCTTCTAATTTGTCTAGGTCCCTCTGTATCCGATCCCTACCCTCTAGTGTATCTACCACGCCTCCTAGTTTAGTGTCATCTGCAAACTTGCTGAGAGTGCAGTCCACACCATCCTCCAGATCATTAATAAAGATATTAAACAAAACCGGCCCCAGGACCGACCCTTGGGGCACTCCACTTGAAACCGGCTGCCAACTAGACATGGAGCCATTGATCACTACCCGTTGAGCCCGACGATCTAGCCAGCTTTCTATCCACGATCTAGCCAGCTTTCTATCTAGGGTATGGTAACCCTACCATTGGGCATAGGGGCACCAGTTTAATAATACTGCGTAGGGCCTCATAAATTCTAAGGATGTCCCTCTGTGTTTGTTTTTGTTAATAAACTACCATATAAGGGGGTATTATTTGATTTACACAAGAGTCTGGGTTCAGTTAGTGGGAACCCCAAGAAGGGGGAAAAGGCGGTGGTCAGGTTCAATGCCAGTTTGGGTAAGACTCAGTTGCAGTCAGTTTAGGACTATTTCATTGCCCCAAACCAGCAAGGAAAATCCCCTAAGGTGAACCCTTTAGACTAGATACATCTGTAAAGCATCATATTAGTACACTCACAAATTACAGTCCATTAACTCAGTGGTCAGATTATTTTATATTTAATATACTTTAGAATACACAATTCATTTGTTTTCAAATAAGTCTTCATTATCGGATATTTTATGCATAGCTCTCTCAAGAGATGCAATCCAAGTAAGGTTAGTCATTCATTCTGCTTCAGTGTGGGGAGCACTGTCTTCCCAAAGATTTAAAATCATTCACTTTGCCATTAATCCAATCTTCATTTTTAGGTGAATATTTCTGTCAAAAATACTCTGTACTTTTAAATTGTCCCTTCATTGTTTTAGAATTAAGTAACCACTTTACTTTCCCCTTCTCTCAACTTCCACTTAAGTTTAAATTTTAGTATTAAGCATAGTGGAGTCATGCCAAGGGCATGGCTGGCCCCAGGATCAGGAGGGATTGCCACTTGGTCATATCTGAGGATCAGATCCAGATATCCTACTAGTGCAAATAAGCTCTGCAGGGCTATGATCCTCAGAATCACATAGATGGAGTCAGACAGAAGAGAAAGTCTGCCTGACTTGCCTCATAGAAGCTGTCCCCTGCAAGCCCAGCTCACACTCTAAGTTTGCTACAAGCAGCAGTCTCAAAAAGCTGGAGGGTTGCCAGATAAAGTTTAAAAAAGGATCTACTGAACATTTCAAGGGATAGTTAGGACAAAATTTTCAAATAAACTAGATGGATCTTGAATGCAGTACAAACTCAAACCAAGGCTGTTTGTGTTGTATACTTCTGTGGTGTGAATGAAGTATTTCAGATGATACCAAATGTTCTAAATGGAACCAAGCCATCTCACATAGTCATAATTAAAGTATGGCAAGATCATTGGGTCCTTCTGGCATTTACAAAGTCTGCAGAAAGGCCGAGTTATAATAGTATAATTCATGCATCATTCCATATACACTTGGATCTTTGTGTGGCCCAATCTGATTACCTGATTTGTCAATCTGATTTTTTACACTCACATCATCCATCTCCACTCTCTGAACTCAGTTGATGTTGATTTTTAATAAATCTTTGCATTCTGGAACTTACCCAGACAACTGGAAAAAAGCTAAAATTGTGCCAATATTTAAAAAGGATAAATGAGACAATCCACATAACTATAGGCCAGTTAGCCCAACTTTGTGACTTTGACCCTGGGGAAAATAATGTAGTGGCTGATACTAGACTCAATCCAAAAATAACAAAGGATGGTAACATAGTTATGCCAATCAACATGCTTTTATGAAAAACAGATCTTGCCACTTCACTTCTCAACTCCCTGTTCCCATTTGCCCAGGATTGGAGATGTCCACAATTCTTTGCCAGTCCTTCAAGTCCATGGCATAGACTCATAGGTCTAGGAGATCCCATCCTTTTCTTTTCAAATTTCTCTTGACAGAGTCTTTCATTGAATCCTTTGTCTTCCACATGCTTTCTAGCTGTCCTCCTCTCTGGATGGTCATTCTTCATCCATTCTTATCACATGCCCACTTCAAACATGTGCTCTCCATCCTATCACTGAGAGTACCAACTTCATCTTCCTCTTAATTTCTTCCACGAACACTCTGTCTACCCTCTGCTTGCCTACCATGCTCCTCAGTATATTATATTCTACTACCTGAATCTTGTTTTCTTCCATCTCCATAAGACCCATCATAGAGCAGGTAGAGACAAACACATGCAACATATGCTTTTCCTTTCAGTCTGTTACTTAATTGTTGGTCATACAGTACTCCTGCCACCTTTTTCATTGCCACCCATGCACATTGGGTTTTTCTTTTCAGTTGTCCAGATCTCTCTCTGATGGCACTATGTGACTTCTCATGTATACAAATTCAAGTTTCTGATTCATCTTCTTTCCTGAAATTTCAAACAAAAACTCTTCTTCCACCTTCCTTATTTGTATAACTTAGTTTTCTTCATGTTTACCTTCAAACCATGGTCTTCAAACACAGATGCCAACTCCGATATTATATTTACCAATTCCTCTTTGCTGTCAAACAAAAGGGCCAACTCATCAGCATACATTAATTTTCACTGTCTCCCCACAGACTTGGTTCTCCTACTAATCAACCCCATAACTAGAATGAAGCTTGATGTCTCAACCCCACATCAAAACTCTCTGCATTGTAACCACCTTAGCTCTTGACCTTGAAAATAAATCTTGTCAGATTAAGTAAAAAATAGATTTCAAAATGTAATTGTTAATAGAATATCATCACTGAATAGCAGTGATGTCCAGTAGGGTGCCTCAGGGTCTGTAATTGGACCGGTGCTATTCTTTATCAATGATACAAAAATAAATAAATAATCATTGCTGATAAAGTCTGAATGAAGATGGCACAAAGATTGGTGGAGTAGTAAATAACAATAAGGACAGGTCACTCATACAGAGTATGTATCCCCTATGGGCATCCAGTATGGGAGGCACAGCAGAGTGGTATGGAGAAATTTACAGAGCAAAGGAGTTTGTGTGTTTATCTGCCAAGAAAATAAGTGCAATGTCTGTACTGTGAGTTGGTGTCATGTATTGGATCCAGATGCTCAGGCAGCTTTGACTTTTTCCTCGTCGTACTAGCTGATTTCAACACCACAGAGAGGTGTTGTTTATGCCACCAGCCCTCCCTTGACTTCAACAAGAAAGGGCAGCTTTATTTTATGGCCTGTGCTCTATAGAAGTTGTACCATTAGCAGTTCCTCAGAGAGATATTAGCACATCCACCAGCCACACTAACACACTGTGCAGTTTGAGGGCCACTTTGACCTTTTGCAGGTCTGCAAAATGAAATAAGTTTATGTCCACTTTGCAATAATGCAACCTTCCCAACCCTGACACGTCTCCCCTCCCCATTGGACTGCCTCCATAGGAATTTACACTTGAGGAAGAGAACATTGACCATAAGCTGAATTTAGCACTATGAATAGAGGTCATAGCAAAAGGATTGTGAAATCACATCACTTACAAGGTTATAAGGGTTCTAATTTGCCTAGAGCCTTGATTTGATTTTGTATAAGTAGGTCCTAAAAGCAGAATGTAAAACTGTACAGGACTTTGCATACACAAAGGGATATAAAATGCAATTTGAGCAATGTTGTGTTCTGTTTTCTAAAGTGCATGCAACATAGATACTTTGATATTGTTTGCAAAAGTTCGATCAAATATGACAATTAAAGTTATTGTTTAAATTGTAAAAGCCCTGGATTTTTTTTTTAAGATAAACTCAAGAAGTTTAAATCTGACTTTCATTTCAGGACTAAGCAGTGGCTTTGATCTCCAAATCAGGTCAATAAACCTGAAAGAGCCTCACCTGTGTTCATATTAATATAAGTGGGTTTACATTAATATAAATGCAATCTCAGTCTGCTTAAATGGACATTATGGAACTGGCCTATCAAGAGGTTTCGGAGGGAAGATCACTTAAACAGTTAATGTTATAATATTTGACTATGAAACAGGCTAGAGTTTACAATCCAAATGAAAGCATTTCAAAAGAATACCCAACTGTTTTATAAATCACAAAATGCATTATGAATAGGAAATGTTTGACTAAAATGAATCCACCAGAGTTCATTTTTGTCTGGTCATTCATAAGAAAGCTCAGTTTATATTGTATTAGGTTTTAGCTAAATGTGTAAAATTGCCAAAACACTCTCTTTTTTCCTTCTTTCCAAATCAATGCCCCTTCCCGTTTATATCCCAACCTTGACAATGGAATATTAGAATCTATAACCTTATGCTTGAAACAAAATACAAACTTTCCAGTTTCTACTGGGATTTAACTTGCCGAGCCTCCTCTGGCTAAAGCTACTGCTTCTACAATTTAGTAGTAATACACTTGGTGTACCAGTTCTCTTGAAGAAACATGGAAATCTATTTCCTGTTCCTATCTTCAGTAGTTTTAAAACATTCTAAATATTTGTAAATAGTATAAAAACCTTACACTTATTTTTTATTTAGCTGATTCCAAGGCCATGCCTGATGCTCTTGTGGAATAGCTGGGAGGCCAGAGTGGTTTTCTTTGTGAATTTTTGGATGTATTTCCTAGAAATTCCTGAATCTGATCAGAGGCAAAATAGAGCACTTTATCAGCAAAGCCAACTTTCTGATGCAAAACATGGCAAATTTCACCTTGTACCAAACTATGAAATCAGAAGCAGTGAAAATATTATTTTGAGCAAATTATTAATCTTTTCAAGTGCAATTCTGTCCCATGCTTCCCAATGCAGGTTCCTCTAGCAAGGTGGCTCAACATGTATTGATTTTTCCTGTAAAGAGGTTTTACTAAAGTACTCTAGCTAGATTTCTACAGTGCCCTCCTGAGCTGGCCATACTACAAATCTCTTGTCTATCTTGGGCCTTTTGGAGGAAAACAATGGCTGCTATTACCAAAAAAAGATTAATATGAGACCTTTACGCTAAGTATTCTTGCTTCCTCATTTGCCCTACTAAACTGCACATTCATAATCACAGTAGCCTTATGGTGGAAAGACATGTGAGCTCGGAGTAAATCTGTTATTTTCAACTACATAACTGTAGTGAAACAGACAAGAAATATAATGAAACAGCAAAATCATCATGACTTAAATAATTTCATACGTTTTTGTTTCTTCTTTTAACAGCTGGTAGGTCTGATTAAAATCATCTGTTCCTTGTAATTTTTTTTAAGTGGTCAGCTTTAAATTCCTTAGATTTAAAACATTTGTCCCAGTGTTCAGAAATTAAAAGCAATATTTATTGTACTCTATTATATGTATATGACATGGCTGGGGGGGGAAAATTCTGTTAATAATAGTGACTTTTATGGAATTTTCTAAAATTAATTAATCCTTCAAAAGTGCCTTTTCTCAGAAATATCATTAAATAGGCATCAGACACATTATTTTAGTTAAATGACTTATAAATAATAAAAAGGGTATCTTGACTATCTTCATATTAACAGGATTGAGCTGAGAGCCAGGTTAATGATCAAACATTCATCCAAAAAAGCAGCAGACAGATAAGAATTTATAATCAGGAAATGAAAACAGTAGCAGTCTGTTTAGTTACAGCATTGTGGGTTTAATGTATTTAATGGGCTTGTATTTGTAAAGTGTGCTCAACAACTCAATAATAACTTGAATTGTTCATGGATGAAGTTTACTTGAAAACAGTACAAGACATTTACTCTTTGCTGTAATACTTTTAAATATTAGCATTTCATTCAATATGGTTACATATACTTTTCATTTATGGAATGCCGTTAGTCCATATTAAAATACTTTATAAATGTTAATGAAGCCTGGGAGGTTTAAGTATAAGTATATTGGTATTTCAGTTAACAACCTGAGGCAGAGATCAGATTGCAAGCACCAGTCTGTAGCAGAATCAGGACTAGAACTCTAGAGTCATGACTTCCAGTACCCTGATCTAATCATTAGACCGCTCTGTGAAATTGTGGCCCTATTGAACCCAGTGTGAGTTTTGCCATTTACTTGAACAGAGCCAGGAACTCACCCCTTCTTTCTACATATAAGATAAATTCTTATGTGATACTATATACACTTTAAAAAAATCATATTGCTTGGTTTAATTTCTTGCCTACATAGATGTTATATTGTCCATGAGGGTTATGATAAAATGGGAATATAAAAGGTGTTTATGACAAGAACACAGGCCGAGAGCCTGATCCAAAGCCTATTGAAGTCAATTCGTACCATTGACTTCAATAGGCTAAAGATAATTTTCATAAAAATCAGCCTTCAAATTCATTTAAGTAAGGCAAAGAGAATAGCTTTAGAGTTGTTTAACAAAAATATGTATGTTTGAACATAAAGAAAGTAATTACTTATTGGTACAGCAGAGATTCTAATAGATGTAACTAATTATCAACCATGGTTTTTTCCACATTTTCTATTCTCTTATAAAGTAGTAGTTTTTGTGGAACCTGTCTGTTTTCTGCAAAATTCTTAAAGGTCAGATACAGTGTGCATGCTGATTCAGGAAATCAGATGCCCAGTTGGTGACTTCTTTGGTCAGTTGGACTGTTGAAACTACATACACAGTAGTAAGAGAAAAATATAATCTATGGGAGTTGTAAAGAATCAGACTTTAGCTCTCTATTCCCATTTCCTTCTGTAAGAGAAGTACTTCCAGTTAAAAACCAATCTCATGCCGTGCTGAGGAACAGGAAAATGAACAAAAATAAGGTTAGCAGTAAGGATAAAAGAAAATTTTTATAAGTCAGGAAGTTTTTTTTGTATAATAGGAAGCAGAAAACTGAAAAGTGAATTTTTAATTAAATGTGTGTGTTTAGTAAACGCTAAAATTTTCCATTTTGCCTCATTATTATAGTTCAAATAGGAACCCCACTAGAGATTTCTGCATAAAGACCAATACTTGTGAAATCTTATAAATATACTGAGAGGTACTTTTTTCCTGATACAATTTAACCTTTTTCCTTTTAAACAAATAATCTCCTCATCTACTTTCCTTTTAGATTACAGAGATTGAAACCTGGCCGGGTTGAGTTTAACGCTGGCTACAACAATCAGTATTCTTGGCTTTGAGCATTTGTGAAATGGATGTAATTGATTTTTTTCCCCTCTACAGTGCTTTCAAAGTGAAATGCAGCATAGACTGAATGGCCAAGCACCTGCTGATTTCTTAAGAGCTGGAAGACTGGTGATACTTTTAAAAATAATGTCTATGTACAATATTATGGAACTTCTCTTTTTCTCCTGATGTCTCATGAAAGGGATGCAAGGTTACAGGGATGGAAGTTCAGGTTTGAAAGTTTCTTTCCAGTACATTAAAAAAAAAAATCTGTCGTCATGGCACTCAGAAAAGGAACTGATTCAGCAAAGCTAAGGAGAACGTGTTTTCAAAATCAATAACCAGGACACTTTGGGGATGATATGTTTAGGGTCAAAAGTACATTTTTCTCATTAAAGTGTGCTAATGTCACTGGTCAGTGTTACAGATCTCCCTCTGTGTTCAATCTACAGAGTCTATTATAGTTCTAACTAAGCTGTAGCAGCTCATGCTTTCAGCTTCTATTTCTATCCCAAGTGTGTCAGGCCAAGATGGCAGCTGCTGTCACACTAATGTCACTCCCAGCAGCTTCTGACTCAATAACAACATATGCATATTTCTCAGAGTGGAGGATTTTTTTCCCAGAAACAGTGTTCCAGATTAGTTTATTATGATGCACTCAACATATGTCCTTAACATTCACTTTGAGTAAAAGAACAATTTTGAGTGTCCATGGTCATTCTGTTTTTCTATTTACACCAGACTTGTTCATCCTACTGAATATTCATTCCCTTTAACTGTTTATTTTTTCTTAGTAAATGGAGCAAGTTTCCCTTGGTGCAGTAATATGTCTTGAACAAACAATTTGTACTTGTAAATCCAGGTATTCTAAGGGAAGTTCCTGGGAAGTCATGTTAGAAATTGGAACTGAACCAATAAAATTAGGACATATTGTCACACTAAGCAAAGCACTTGGTAGCTATTGTGAAGTCAATGAGACTACTCAAGTGGTAGTTAGGCACATGAGTAAGTGCTTTGCTGGACCATGGACATTAATTAGATGCGACAAAGAGTCCTTAGTCGCTTTTTACAGATCCAGACTAACATGGCTACCCCTCTGATTAATTAGATGGTGTTTTATTCATCTATGTGTTTTCTCTGCTTTGAAGTTATAGTCTTAATTCTTAATGTATGATTTTGAAACTACTTTTTGGTTTTCAGTTGCATCATTTTCTCAAAATAATGGTCAACATATAATAGGTTAACTTCACCAGAGGTGGTGCAAGGAGTTGAATCAAACACTTCCCATGCTAGGGGGCCGTCACATCCAGTGGCAATTAATCCCAAAGGAAGGCAGTTGTTGTTGCTGATGACAGTTTTCTCAAGCAGTTTTCAATAGGTGGACCAAGGGTAAGATATGGTTGTGGCTCCATAGACACTCCACGAGCAGAGGCTACTCAGGGCATATGCTGAAGAAATACATTTCCTGTTCATACCTCCTCTTGCTCCACACTATCCACCACGATTTGGGCTGTGCCCACTTGTGGACAGAAGCTCGAGGCTGCTTTTTGATGCTACTACTTCTCCTTCCACAACACTTTCTACAATAAGGGCTCTGTCTTTGGGTCTGCACTGGGCAAATTTGGCATAATTCTAGGAACAAATTGGGGACAATATGTCTCCCTCAGAAAGAATACATCTTAGAAAGTGCATTTTGTTCTGTTTACTATTCAAGAATTTAATACTATGATCAAATTCAGATAAAAGTTCACCATATGAACAAACTGTGTTAATAATGTGAACAAAAGGAAATGAGCAATGAATCTGGGTCCTTCTTTCCCCTTAATCTTCCTTAGCTTTACCATTAAGCTTGGCAGAGTGTTCAAACAGAGTGTGTATCTTTGATTATTTGTATCTAGCTGTGGTGAATGTCTGCACAGAGTTTAAGTGACTTCTCCTCAAGAAGTTGAAATATGCAGCAAATAAGATAAAGAGATTTGTTGTAGTTGTCTGGAAAAAATAAATTAAAGGGCCAGAGAAGATTTAAAAAACAATTGTAACTAAAGGGATAGAAAAGTTTTCATTTTGTTTTCATCAATAAAATGTACATCATCATTGATTTGGGAAGATTTGCCCATTTCCTCTAAGCAAAGTCAGCAGCCAATTTGAAGTTGTCAGCATGATATATTGTTAGCATTAGTACCAATCTGAATCTGTATGCAATGCTCTCTGTTCATCTAGAAATTAGTGTTTCCTATTAATTAAAATGGGTGACCATTCTTACCCTGAGCATTTTGTTGGTATAGCTAGGAGTACAGGTAGGAGCAAGGATTCTCTCATAAGGCCAAATTCTGTTTGTCTTATTCACACAAGTAGCTCCAAGTAAGGCAAGCAGGATTTGGCCCATGGCAATATTTCCTAAGTTTTCAAAAGATTCTTGGTCACTGGCATCTTACAATAAGATATGACTAGTAAAAAGTTAAAAATGCTTTCTCCATCATAAAGAAGCATAAGATATTTGTTTGTTACAATGCCATCACTGATGAAAAAATTAGGTTTATGTTAAGTGTTAGAAACATACAGCTGGTAATTAGTATCACAGTAATTAGAATCCCTGCTTTAACCAATGAATTTTCAATTTCCATATGTTCGAAAAAACATTTTTCCCCTTCTACTACGGATTCTAATTCTATTCAGATAATAAAATACTATCATCAGCTTTTTTTCGCTTTACTTTCCTCAACTTTTAGACTACCAAAACTGACACATAGCATCACTCTCTGGCTAATCATAATCATTGCTTGATTGAATCATCTCTAATTTGTTTCAAGGTGTAAACATATTCATAAATGTAAAACTTTGAAATGGTTCTACTTAAATCAATTAGCCTTTATTTTCATTAGCCATTTGTGCTGCCATTCAAAAATATTAGTTTTTTAAAGGTTTTCACATGCTTCATCCATGACTGGGAGAGACAGGCTTTAGCAATGGACTGGCCTTTCAGACTTTATCGTCACCCAAATGCTGGTCTTTGACAATGCAGGCAGGGAATTGTGCAACCTGATAAAACCCTGGTCAGGGGAGAGAGAGAGATGTAGGTTTCCACTCAAGCATGGTGATGGCTGAGGAGCCAGGAGTCTGGAATTGATGCACTTGCTGTACCATGCAGGGATAATACTGATTCAGTTGCCTTGTGACAGATACAAAATATGAGGGTAACAAGAGGCTCAGAAACAAAATGGTATAAGCTAATGCTTAAAAAAACAACACCAGGAATTGCAAGACTTTAGGAAAAAACAGAATGTGGATAATTAATGTGTGGAATGAACCACCAAAGGCAGGCCTTGCTTTCTGCTCAAGAACATATTTTTAAAGAGAATAAGTTATATATGCAGTTGTAGAACAGAACCATTAGGGGGTACAAATCCAGAATAGATTGGTGAAAAGACCGAGGTGAGCCACCAAGGGTCCCTGTAACACTATCACTACTTTAATGACTGAGCTAGTGTGTATATCTACTGCATGAAATCAGGATTATTCAAGCAAATTACATGCTGTCAAAAAGAATTTTAATGCAGGGTCTCCTACAGTCTCTCTCATAGCCTGTTTCAAGCCTGATATATCAGGGATGTACATATGCAGCAGGAAAGTAATTTTATCCCCACTATTTTTATTCAGAGTAGCAATGATGTGCAGCACGGGAGGATATGAAATAATTGTTGCTTATCAGTATATTCTCAGGTTACAATGGGAGAAAATAGCTAATGGTTACTGTGATTTTTTTTTTTTTAATTGGTGAATAGGATTTCATTCTGGACTTTACAGTATATTTACTTAGATGCTGTGTTTTTGGAGCAACTTTAAATTGGGCATAACAACATGTAAAGCAGTGGTAAAATAGATGTTCTAATTGACAGACACTGTGTCACAGATTGAATCCATGCTGGTATCTGACCTAATACTTTTGAGGGGCAATGAGAAATTCCCTGGGAATTAGAAAATGGTGGTTCTTGTTTGGAGTCCCAGAAATTACCCACTGGGATTGTTTGGTTGTTTTGTGACATCACTATGATACATTAAAACACATACTTCAGTCTTTATCACTTAGCTTGTATTTTTAGCAACTAACCAGTTAGTTTAATTCCTCCTTGTGGAGTTTCAGACTATGTTCTCTATGTTGGTCAGAGAGGAAAAACAGAAGTATCTGATGAGTGAACATACTATAGAGAGGTTACCATTGGACTAAAAAAGTCTATAATTTGTTTTATTTTGTGATGAAAGAAATCCAGTAAAAATAGTTCAGGGTTCAAGGCTCATTGACACACCATCGTAGTGTATATTGGGGATTGAGAACAAGGAGAGCAACAAGTGCTTCCTAAATGTGTTACATTATAATTTTAAAAGTCATAAAATTAGTATACTTTGGACTGTTTCATAAATATAACGGGATTGATGCTGTTCCTATGCAAGTCAGTGACAAAGCTCCCATTTAATTTGATTATGCAGGAACAAACCTAAAGAGAAATTCAGCTTTCTGTTCATGCAGGATCAGCACTAATCAGAGCTCCAATTTTCTGCTCAGACAAATAAAAGGCTGCAAAACTAATTTCTGAAATTCTATTTGTTTCACTACCACTGAATCTGATTTTCTCTGGCCTGTAAAAATCTATAATTTCAGACATTCTCAGAATGCCTTTCTGGGAGTAGATATATTTTAAAACTATTGATTGTAAAAAAAAAAAAAAAAAAAAAAAAAAAATCACACTGCTTATTCATTTCAGTTAATGTGGTAGCTATATAGTGGACCTATAATCACATTCAATTTGATCTGAAAATCCTTTACGTTTCTAGCCCTCTTAAAGAAAATCCTTTTGGTGCATTTTCCTGCACAAAACTGATTACATATAAAAACATGCAATTGTAATTTTTTCTCATTTTGACCAATATATCAGCTATGGAGCAGATGTTTATGACTGTCATAAATCTCACATTGGTTATTTATTGCCTGGCTGCCATAAGATTTTAAAACATGGACTGAGCTTTTTCTATTGCTGACTGAACAGAATTTTGTTTAATCATTTTTAAATGAAATTAAAAATCAATGTGCAAAGCTTAATGGGTTGAATTTTTGAAATGGGAAGTTTAATATGATCATTTTTTTACCTTACAATTGCATTCAGATGTAAAAAAAGCCATCAATGTAATGTTCAGAATTCAGAAAATAGAATTTTCCTGAAAGTGTTTCTTGAAATTAAATAAAAAGGTGTTTTTAGAAAACTCTGAAAATACTAAGTTGTAACCTAATACTTTCAAAAGTATATATTTTAAAAAGAGTCCATTCACATTGAAGATGCTTTCATGGGAGCACTGCTTTAATTGACCAGTAGTCCACTCAGAATGATTTCACTTGTAAAAATGCATGCAGAGGATGTTGGAAGGCCATTTTAAATATTGCTATAAATGCGAGTGTACTGGGTGATTGTAAATTCAGGTCTGACAATGCAGCACCAAAAATCTTGCAGCCATTTACAAAACATCTTTGAAGGATACAAAATAGCAGTTTATGATGCTAGTAACTTACATCACTGGGGTATTTTACTGGCCGTGTGACCCTTAGACTAAAGTAAGATATAGCTACCTAGAGGGAAACTATGGATTTCAAACTATATTTTGCTACTGTCAGACTCTGAAAAGAAGAAAGTACTTCACACCAACTCTTCCCCAGAAAATGGGAAGAACTGTAGAATAGAAAAACCCATGAAATATTGATGTGGTGTATTAGGCAGTTTTATGTATGACATCACTGCCTTGAAACAAAATAGACTAATTTACAGACCAGTAATAACAGTTTTCATTACAATATATAGTATAGTATTGCAATATAATATCTTTTAAGCTCTAAAAATCATAGTGTTTAAGGTAAAGGGGGGAGGGATAGCTCAGTGATTTGAGCATTGGCCTGCTAAACCCAGGGTTGTGAGTTCCCTCCTTGAGAGTTGCATCCGAAGAAGTGGGTTGTAGTCCACGAAAGCTTATGCTCTAATAAATTTGTTAGTCTCTAAGGTGCCACAAGTACTCCTGTTCTTTTTGCGGATACAGACTAACACGGCTGCTACTCTGAAACCTCTCCTTGAGAGAGCCATTTGGGAATTTAGTTGGGGATTGGTCCTGCTTTGAGCAGGGGATTGGACTAGATGACCTCCTGAGGTACTTTTTAAACCCGATATTCTATGACCATTAGATCATCTGGTCTGACCTCAGGTATATCATAGGCCCCCAACACCACTCAGAAACCACACAGCAACTGAAAGTAATTCATTTATTTATTTGTTCCAACTAAAACTATCATTCCCATAATGAATAATTTATTGTGCCATTACTTCCTGGAGAGTTGGACATGAAGGATTACATTTATAGATGAAATTGTAATTTATTTGTAATTCACCACCTAAATATTTTTTCCTCTCAAGTATGAAAAGTTTACCTTTTAGTTTAAGTATTTTACTAGCTATAAAGCCTGTTCTCTGCTGCCATTTACAACATTATGGATTTTAACTGAATCATTGTGGTTGTGATAAGTGAACAACTCAATTGTAATATTATCATGCGGTTGGACTCCCGTAGTTAGGTAGCAGAAGAAACACATGATCCAGCCGGGAGCTGAACCCAGTCCATCTGCCTAATAACCAGCAACTGTATATTTTTAGGCCCACTGACTAGCTTGTATTTCCATGTCAATATGTTTTTTCTGAAAGCCTGAATGTTTTCCTCCTTCAGATGGAGTGTACTCCAAGAGTCCTTGTTCAGACAGAACCGCTTCTGCTGTGAAATACTATGAACATGAACTGCAGTCTAGGCAACCTTTTTCCTTTGATGTTTAATTATGATGATACACTACACTGAATTTTGTGCACAGTAAATCCATGCCATGTTTCACTTTGAATGATATAATGTTTGGTATTTATACTTCTGGGATGGAATCTTATTATACACAACTTTCAGACTGAGGACCTGATCCTTCAAACCCCTACTCATGTGTAGAAGCCCATCTTGAAGTCAAGGGCATATAGGTTCACAGGATAGGGTCCTCACTGTCCAAGGCTAGATTGATACAGCTCTTGTTCAGTCATGCAGCCGAGTAAGGGGGAATAAATCTTTCCACCCCTTCACTTTTCTGCTCAGCCTCTGCTCAAAAGGTGACACCAGTTGTTGTGGGAAGAGTAAGGGCTGTTTGAACAACATTCACCCTGAGAATAAATGAGTGGAGAGAGGTCAGAGAAGCCGGAGGAACCCTGGATCCACCCTTCTACCCTGCCATTTGCTAGTCAGAGTAGGTGGCTGGGTGTACAATGGTGAAGTAACCTACTCCTCTTCCAGATAAGGGGAGGAATTGTGACTCTTTGATCTGCTCCTAAAGTAACTCAATAAAGTGCTGCCCCTTCCTCAGATCAAGTTACAAGCTAGTCATAAATTTACTGATGACTCTGAGTAGTATTGACTAGTAAACACAAAGGAGTATGAAAGATGTTACCACAGTAAGAGGGAAAAGAACGCATAATTTACAACAAACATTCCAATACTGCTTTGCTGTGACTTCATAAGAGTTTTTCATGTGCAAGGACTGCAGGATTGGACTAGAAGTTTTTCATCCAGGTAAAATTTTCATAAAGGAATATTAGATCCCATAGTGGCAAAATGTAAGAGGATTTATAATAGAAAATATAGATTACCATTGCTTCGCCGAGTCACTCTGGGTAAGGTTGCAAAAGGTCTCAGTTTTAACCCCCTGTCATTTTTTATGAACTTCAGAAATCAGCTATTGAAGTCATTTTGCAATATTTCACCCTAGCCCCAAAATAAATTATTTTGGAAAATCTGGTTCAGACACATTTGCATTTGCCAAGGGTCAAAAATACACATTAAAAAAATTTCTAACCATACTTTTAAGATCTGGCTGCAGGAAAAAGAACTGAAATTTGAACTTTGCATGTGAACAGTCCATAATTAGTACTGAATTTGCAACTAGAGCTGCAGACTAATAATGAATCACTTCTAAGCATGCTCATTATCACTGCTAAGATTTTAGGAGAGTTTAGTGAAGCCTGGTTTCTTTGTGACATCACTGAATATTTTCCCTACCCAGCATGAGAGGAGCAGGGGCTGCAATTGGGATAATTTGCATGAGCAAGACTACATTTGTCTTATTAAATAAAACACTCCAAAAAATTAGGTTACATTTGTCATCTCACCTCAGCTGGGGGAGGTCCAGGTTGGATATTAGGAAACACTATTTCACTAGGAGGGTGGTGAAACACTGGAATGCGTTACCTAGGGAGGTGGTGGAGTCTCCTTCCTTGGAGGTTTTTAAGGCCCGGCTTGACAAAGCCCTGGCTGGGATGATTTAGTTGGGAATTGGTCCTGCTTTGAACAGGGGGTTGGACTAGATGACCTCTTGAGGTCCCTTCCAACCCTGATATTCTATGATTCTATGAAGCAACCTCAGATAGAACATAACAAAAAGGGCTTTAGAGATCAATATTCACATTGTGAGTTTCAAATTGCACTCAGCTGGCAATAGGAAGCAAGTGAACCATTGCAAAATTGCTGTAAAACTGCAGCAATCTATTTAGTAGGTCATGCACCAGGAGCCCATAGTACTATCAGAACTACATTTTGCCACTTTTGTGCCAGCTGTTGCCACCAATCTTCACCAAAAAACATGTGAAATAAATGGCTTTTGCAGCATGTCTGAAAAGGCATCACATTTGGGCTATTTCAAACTAAGGGGTCCTAGCTAGCTTGTTGTTTTATATTGGGCTTTGGTCTTAGCTAGTGAAGAAAGGTATGAAGGCTGAGGTCAATGAGATGAGGATCTATAAATCCCTTCTATGCCTCAATTGGGCCTATGGAGAAGAATATTAACCTGTATGAGTAAGAGCTCCATGGAAAAGAAGGGGGATGTTTTGCATTCTGATGTCGCATACCTCTAACATTTTTATTGACAAGATATGCTGGGTCAGTGGTTCTCAACCAGGGGTACGTGGACCCCTGGAAGTAGGCAGAGGTCTTCCAGGGGATACTTCAACTCATCTAGATATTTGGCTGGTTTTACAACAGGCTACATAAAAAGCACTAGTAAAGTCAGTACAAAGTAAAATTTCGTACAGACAATGACTAATGACTTATTTATACTGCTCTATATAATATACACTGAAATGTAAGTACAATATTTATATTCCAATCAATTTATTTTAGAATATGGTAAAAATGAGAACATGAGCAATTTTTCAGTAATAGTGCGCTGTGACACGTTTATATTTTTATGTCTAATTTTGTTAGCAAGTAATTTTTAAGTGAGGTGAAACTTGGGGGTAAGCAAGACAAAAATCAGACTCCTGAGAGGGGTATAGTAGTCGAAAAGGTTGAGAGCCACTGTCCTAGGTGACCAGATACTTGGTGCTGATCCTGCAACATCTTTTAAGAGTTAAAGATTATTCTGTATGTTTGTTTGTGTCTGTTAAAAATCTTTGCACATACTGAGCAATTGTGTGGTATTCTCTCTTGGAATGCAACAGAGAGCTACTAATTAAACTTAAAGTTCAAGATTTAAATACAACAGCTCTACATTTGATTTGTGTGCAATGATTTCTGTTAAGTCCAGAAAAGATAGAACTTAGCCCTGTGCTTTGGCAAAGAGCAAGGCTGATGTGAAAGAAGCAGAGTGAAATAATAATGAGGCACAATTTGTCCTAATATCTTGGTTATCTCTATGAATATAAAGTACCCATTGAAGTCAATGGGGTTTTACCAGAGTAGAAGGGACTGCCATATTTGGTCCTCGGTCAGAACAGACAAAATAGTAAGTTAAATAGAAAGATTTTTCAGTATGTTTTCCTATCAGTCTATTTCATCTTACATTTGAAATACTACTTTCCTGGTAATACAGGAGGATTCAAAAAATTGTTGCTGCTCTTTCTATGCTGGATTCTTTAATGGCTCTGTCTGTGGGGTAGATGTGCCATTTATATCATGGTCCTTATTAGGGTAGGGTTGCCAGGCATCCGGTTTTCAACCAGAATGCCTGGTCAAAAAGGGACCCTGGCGGCTCCGGTCAGCATCGCTGACTGGGCCGTTAAGTCTGGTCAGCGGCGCAACTCCCAGAAGCAGCGGCGTGTCCCCCCTCTGGCTCCTAGGCATAGGGGCAGCCAGGAGGCTCTGCGTGCTGCCCCCTGCCCCAAGCAGCTCCCATTGGCCTGGAACCATGGCCAGTGGGAGCTGCAGGGGTGGTGCCTGGCCGCACCTCCGTGCGGTAGGAGCTGGAGGGGGGACATGCCACTGCTTCCAGGAACCACCTGAGATAAGCACTGCCCGGAGCCTGCATCCCTCACCCCCTCCCGCCCCAACACCCTGCCCCAGTCCAAAGCCCCCTCCTGCCCTCTGAACCCCTCAGCCCCAGCCTGGAGCCCCCTCCTGCATCCCAAATCCCTCATCCCCAGCTCCACCCCAGAGCTCGCACCTCCAGCTGGAGCCCTCATCTCTGACCCGCACCTCAACCCCTGCCCCAGTCCAGAGCCCCCTCCTGCCCTCTGAACCCCTCAGCCACAACCCAACTCCCCCTCCTGCATCCCAAATCCCTCATCCCCAGCCCCACACCAGAGTCCGCATCCCCAGCTACAGCCCTCACACCCCCTGCACCCCAACCCCCTGCCTCAGTCCAGAGCCCCTTCCCAAACTCCGAATCCCTCAGCTCAACCCCCCAGCCCAGAGCGCCCTCCAGCACACCAAACCCCTTATTCCAGCCCCACTTCAAAGCCCGCACCCCCAGTCAGAACCATCACCCCCTCATGCATTCCAACCCACTGCTTCAGCCCGAAGCCCCAGCCCGCACACTGAACTCCTCATTTCTGGCCCCACCCCAGAGCCCGCACCCCCAGCTGGAGCTCTCACTTCCTCCCACACCCCAACCCTCTGAGCCAGCCCGGTGAAAATGAGCAAGTGAGTGGGGGGGGGGGGAGAGTGAGTGACAGAGAGAGGGAGGAATGGAGTGAGTGGGGGCAGGGCCTCAGAGAAGGGGCGGAGCCTCAGATGAGGGGTGGTGCAGGGGGCAGGGCAAGGGTGTTCAGTTTTGTGAGAGTAGAAAGTTGGCAACCCTAGATTAGGGGAGTGCAGAGTCACACTGCTCCAGAAGGCACACTCAGCAATTCCGGCTGCCTGAGACATCATCTTCCCCAATGGAGTTCTATTGCACTGGTAATCTCCTCACTCTGTTCAATCCATGCAGATTGCTCCTGGGGGTATGCCAGCCCCACTCTGCAGGGCACTGCAGAGGATATTGAAGTAAACATGGGGATTTAGTTAATGTGCAGTCCACTACATAAAGATGTATTTTTCAATGTCCAAAAGCATTGTTATTTTATAGATGAATAATAAACCAGCTGTGCGCTCAGACTTAAAGGACCTGAGGGGAAAAAAGGCAAGACACCTGCACAGAGGTTTTGCTTGCGTTTGTGCATACATTTACATATGCAAGTATCATAAATGTGCATGCCAGTTTGATATCTGTGCATGTTAATGGCTGCCTGGGAACTGAAGTAACCATTTATATGAGAAAATACCTGATTTACATATTCTATTGCGGTAATTGCACACAAAAACGTAGGTGTACAAGTGGGCCTCTAGCTTCTTGGCCTTAAATCTTTCTTCATTTGGTAATACTTTAATGCATTACACGATATCTTGAAAATTCACACTGCTACTCCTTTGTCTGTCATCTCAGTTGTTGGTGATTCCACCCATCCTTTGATGGATGACTGCTGTGTGGGACAAGTACTGAACCATGTCTCCTGAATTGCAGATTCTTGGAAAAGGACTGGATTTCAACCTGGCTACAGAAGAAGTGGGCACAGTACAGGAGAAAATGAACTGTGATTCAAAGAAATCACAGCGGAGGGTGACTGAGCAGATTATTACATGTATAAAAGGCACAAGTGCCTCACACAGGGTGGCACACTGACAATCCTAATCAAGCTCTGAGAACAATTAGTAACAGCTCAGACTTGGAAGATCTTTTATTTTTATAAAGGAATGTGTTGTATTGAAAACTGTGTTAAAATTATAAACCATCAGTCAGGATCAAAGCCAGCACTGATCGAGTCTCCAGGCAATCTAACAAGTGCAGCTGGCCTGTAGTAGGCTGCCTGATTGGTTACACCATCTGAAGCCCACCAAACTACTGCTGCTGCTGGCTACTCAAAGCATTTGCCCATGGTTGTGATAGTTCCTTTGGCTGCTTATTGCCAGCTTTGCCCCTGCCTTGTTCCACTCCTGATGCTGCCTTGCCTCACCCCACCCCAGGTAGACCAGCTCTGACCGTTGGCTCCAATTCCTCACTCCAGTTCTGACCCTTGGCTCTGGCATCTGACATCTAGCCTCGACTCAGACGCTCCTGCTCCACCCTCTGGCCTCACTCCTGCTCCCACCACTGGGCATGACTGCCCACGTCCCAATCTCTGACAATATCACATTAAATAGGAAGGGGGTTCCAGGTCAGCCGGCTTTGAACGAAGTGTGATCTTGGGCCCTTTTTCTAACTTCGGTGTGTTTAGATGCTGCCACCATAATAAAGAACAAACAAATGTAACAATCCTTCCATTGCTCTTCATGCTAGTAACATGGCTACCAACTTGAAAAAACCCACATGTATATTACATACTCTGCAGAATAAAGCTTGCCGTGCATGTATTGTAATAATAAAAATGAGACGGTAAAGGCATATGAAGTGGACTATTTGGACTTATTGCTTAAACAAGGCATCTTTTATGTGGTTAACTTGCCAGATAAAATTCTATTTCTTAACCAGTGATTCTCACACTGTTAAACACTAGATGCCTGTCTCTGAAAAATGAGAAAGTAAATCTTTGTTTTGCACATGCTCTCCAAATTGCAGTTTGAAAGCTGGAAAAAACAAAGCCCCTGGAGAGAAAGGCCATATCTGAGGAGGTTATAGAACGAAGGGAAGATTCAGCCCCCAGTTAATATTTAACAAGCCATATTCTGTATTGTTTAAGCTAACACTCTTTCCATCTTCATGAACAGTCAATATATTCAAGCAATTTTTATGGGGTCATCAGAAGCTTCTCAAACTCTCATATTGATTTATGTACCTACTTTTTCATCATGATACAGTCCTTTGAAAACAAAGGTAATATACCATCTCAGGTTATAAATCCTGTTAAACTTCATTCAGGGATTCAGAAATACTCTGATTTTTCATTATGTTAACCTATACTTAACATCTGATACTGATGTGTACACTCAGATCACTTTAACTCCCACTAAAAGATTATTCTTTTCTGTAGAGCTTTTATAAATGTTTGAGGCTTAAGCTTCTAATCTTCACATTGAAGTTACACCACTGTATCTTTAGCACATAACTTCAGCAAAGTTATTCTGAATTTACACCAGGGTAACAGAGCAGAATGTAGCAGACAGAGGTTTGTGAAGCTACACAATTGCTACTTGCTGTTTTTTTTTTTTTTTTAAATATATGTATATTATATCTGCCACAGAAACCAATGAGTGTTGCATTCATATAACAACTGTGGGATCGGGCTTATAGTTAATAAAGGGAGTTTATATACATTTCACCTGTCTGGAAGCATTATTTTTGTGCCTGATTTCTATTTTTTTTCTCTGCAACTGGATACAAATTTGCTTAGGTCGCAATATTATTCTTATTTTATTCCTGTTAGTGGTCCCCAATCAGGGTCAGAACCCCATTGTGCCTAATGTTGTACAGAGAGAGTAAAAATAAAGTCTCAAGCCAGAAAACTTCACATGGATTCATTTCTTCAGACGAGATTTACATTCCGAACATTCTAAATAGTATGAAAAATTTTAAAGCATCAGTGGAAAAAATATGCTGGTTTGAAAAATGATTTGTTCAGCTCAAAAATTTAGTTTTAGTGCTTTCATTCTAACTTTGCTAAAAAGATACCGACTTCTTGATTTTTTTTTGTATAAACTTATTAGACAGTAAATTTATACTCTACCTTTTTTGATTCCATAGCCACTTAAAACCTAACAATGCAATAAATTACAGACTGGGTAGCTAATCCAAAATATTTTTTTTTCCTCTCTAATACTTGCCATGTTGAGTTACAGAATGTGTGGAATGTTATAATGCCACTCATCTCTGCTTTCTACAGAGCAACATGCCATTGGAGCATAGATTATTTTGATAGATTTTTTTCTTTTATTGTGTATATCTGGGGTGATGTGACAATATGATGCTGCACACTAACTCAAAATGTGAAACATCAGGAAAAAAAAAAAGCAGTCAGCTGTCCCTGTTAGTTCCAGTTTCAAGGCTAAATTAATGCAGCAACTGGCACAAGTAAAGGATGATTGACATAATAATTAATTCTAGAGATTGTTAAAAAATGTACTCTTCCATTTCAGGGACATGATTCCTATTTTCAAATAGACTCTAGACAAGGGTTATTTCCTTATAGGTGGATTTAGATAGACTTACTCACATTTACAGATGGTTGAAAATTTTCAGACAGAAGGTTTTGCTGTCAGAAAATACCATTTTTTCAAAATTGAAACTTTCTAATGGAATGTGTTGATTCTGACAAAATTTCGTTTAAAAGAAATCCAAACAAGGCATTTTGTTAAGGTTGAAACAGAACAGAGAATTTCAATCTTTTGTTTTGTAATGACTTTGTTTTAGAAATTTATTTTATAATATGTTATAACAAAGTAAAATGAAAAGTCAAAATCTAAATGAAACATTTGATTTTATCCAACTGGAATGTTTGACCCAAAACATTTTTTCCCCCCAAAATTGCATTTCACAGGAAATTTTAAATTGTTTTCAGTACAGCTTAGAACTAAAACAAATTTCAAAATTGCAAAGTGTCTTACCACAAGGTCTCACCTCTGATGTAAATGTGGTAACAATTGTCAAAAGCCTCATCCTTACTGGATACTTGTAGGGATTATAGCACCAGTTCAGGCACCTGAAATTTCTTCTATACCTAATGTTTCCATGCAAAGTGCTAATCATAAGGTACAAGCTTTTTATGTCCTGGTACAACTGTAGTTCTGAGCAAGGCTGAACTGTTGCCGTGCTAAATGTAGATAGGAGGTACAGTTAAACGGGCTCAATTGGTCTTTCAAGCACAATCTCATAATCCTGTGAGACACTCAGCACTCTCCACTGCCACTGGCTTCAGTGTTGTGACTCAACACTTCACAGGGTCATTCCTCTCTACACAAACAGGGAAGGTGCCCCCCCCCCTCCCCCACTCTTCTAGTATTATATATTTAATGACTCCATTAACAGAGAGTTTTCAGCTGTAAGTAAGTTTAACAGTATGGAAACATTTGGGGACGTTCTAACCCAGAACTGAGAGCACTGAAGAGTTCTAACAGCCCTACAAAGATGTTCAAATAATGACTAATGACAGACTCTCTACCCAGCATTTCTAAAAGAAAAATTTAAAAACCCTGCTGCTTCCATTAAAATAAGGGGTGGGAGTGGGCCAATCTATTACAATGGACTGTTGTGTGTGACGGGGGTACACCAGGGTAGGAAGCAGTCAAACAATGGGAATCAGCAGCAATTTAAAAGCTCCACAGAAGCCCTTGGATGTTAAAGCTCTGCAGGATGGATCCTATGGGCTGCTGTGATTTAGATATTTACTTTTATACATGTTATAACACATCCAAATCAAGAGAAATGAAAAAAAATGTTTAGAAGAGTTTTTAACTTATTTTTATGAGAAGTAATTATTTTTCAACACCCAAAATGTACTAGGTCCCTCACAAAACAAGTAAAGACACAGACCCAATCCCAAAGAGCAAACAATAAAGATTTGAGACAACACAGCAAGTGAAGGTCATAACCATCCCCTCTGTTGGATCTTTACGTGAACCTTCTGTTGCCTCTTCAGATGGAGCAACATTCAGTTCAGTTTTATTTTACCGGGAAAGTATACTTTTTGAACAAACAGTGTTTGCCCCTAGGTGTTGGGAGAACACTACTAATGGGAGATTTAGAGCATTTGAAAACACTATTCTCATTGGGCTTGTCCATAACTAGAGCAGAAAGTGGGTCCACTCAGCCTGAAAAATTCCAGAAACAAAGCTGCACTAAACATACTAGTGTAAAAGATTCTCAACCCATAGACCCTGCAGTTGTGTTTAACGGAGGTTCTTTGTATTTAGTGCTGTATTCCAGAGGAAAGGGAGGGGAAGCCATAAGACCATTACCCAAAGCTTGTGGGGATTTCGAAAGTGGAGAGGGGTCAGGTTTTCTGAATTCTAAGGAGTTTCATATTGGATGACTTACATATTTTGAAAGGTAACATCATTTATTTTTAAATATATGTAGTGAAGTAGAAAAATCACTACATCCAAGCCAGCCCACATATCATGCATCCTATAGTATTAATGGAATTCACTGAACTTAGTGAGCCATTGAGATTTTTGAAAAATCATTGTCAAGAAAAGCACCAGTAGAGGGGAACAAAATGCTGTACTGATGTTCAAAGTAAAGTGAAAAAGGCGATACTGATAGTCACCTTCCCACCAGTTTAATTTCTCTCTCTACTAAACTCTTCAAACAAACATTAAGAGAAAAAATTAAAAATATATAGGGGGAAAAACAGACCATACAAGATTGATGATGAGGATTCAACAAGAATACAACACTAACACTTTGAGAGTTCAGAGAAATCACAAAAATGCTGAAGGGGCTGACTTAAGAAAGATTAAAAGAACTAAAGAGAGCTAAGAGACCATTATATTTTGGGGATATAGTCTACAGATGTTGTAAAAGCTATGAATGCCCAGGGTGAAATCTTGGCCCCATTAAAGAAAATGGAAGTTTTACATTGGACTTCATTGGAGCCTGAAGCCTTGATTTTCACCCCAAGAAAGTAGAGGATTTTGTGATGTGGTACAAGTAGGAATAAAAGAAGGAAATTTTAAAAGGTGATATTTGTACTGAATGGGAGAAAAGTCTTGTAGTAAGATTTTTGAGGCTATGGAAAAGCATAGGTAGGTACCCTGACTTTTGGGTCTCTAAAAGCTTGATGTATAGAACACTAAAAGATATGCAAGATAGAGAAAAATCCTGCATGGGCAAAGAGACAAAATGGATGATGTGCTTAGTCATTTCCATCTCTCACTTGTTCGAGCTTTTAGAGTTTTCTCTGGCATCAATTGTTAGAGTATTGCTTTCCACTTTAAGAGTTGCTTTAAGAGTAAGTGTGGTGAATTGTTTCTTTGTAAGTCAGGCACTCCCAGCTTTTCTGCTGCTTTTCAACCCAGGCACTTTCAGTACCTCATTGTTCAAGTTCTGAACTTCTACTAAGATGACTGATAACTGAATTATAATGTGGAAAAATGCTCATTATAAAACCAACTAGGGAACTATTTTCATCAATAACCTCTCAACTTGCAGGTATGATTTATGCATATACACTTTTGTGGGTGCAAGCCAGATAATTAGGAGCCAGATATCCAATTTGGGGATCTAAATGTGGATTTTCAGCAGGCAATATTTAGGGACTCAACTAAAGTTAACTGAAAACATGACCCCATCTTGAAACCACTTAAATTTTTATTTGGGACCTCTATCATATTTGAACTCAAGTATGAAAATATAATGTATTCGCCCAGGGGTGGCCAACCTGAGAAGGAGACGGGATTTACCAATCTACATTGCCAAAGAGCCACAGTAATACATCAGCAGTCCCGTCCCTCCCCCTCCACCCCCCCACCCCCCATCAGCTCTCCCCCCCAGCCTCCTGCCCACTGGCAGCCCGGCCGATCAGTGCCTCCCGATCAGCTGTTTTGTGGCATGCAGGAGGCTCGTGGGGGGGGGCGGAGGGGCAGGAGCGAGGGCACTGCAGGCTAGGGGGGGGGGCAGAGCCAGGGGTTGAGCAGTGAGCACCCCCCAGCACGTTGGAAAGTTGGCACCTATAGCTCCAGCACCGGAGTCGGTGCCTATACAAGGAGCCTCATATTAACTTCTGAAGAGCCACATGCGGCTCCGGAGCCACAGGTTGGCCACCCCTGTATTAGCCAATTACCTTTGCTGAACTTGAACAAAGGCCCATTTGGTACTCTATTAATTTGAGTCCATATGGGTTGTCAGCATAAAATAAATTAGGGAAGAAGGGGTTTGAAGAACTCATTGAGCATCTGGGGAAAAGGAGCAGGAGGATTATTGTAAAAGCCTCAACTTCTTCAATGGAAATTAGTGTTTAGTAATTTTCCCTGAAGAGGATATGAAGCTGCAAACTGAAATAGTGTGCTTAGAATAAATTTTAGTTAGTGGTTTAAGATAGTTTACGTGTTAACCCTTAGACTGCAAGCACATTCTAGACTGCAAACCAAATAAATACTTAAGCAGAAAGCATGTAAAAGGCTCTCTTTTAAGGTCTTTTTCAATCTTCATTACTTTGTTTTCATTGCTTTGGGGAAGTAAACACCCACATAGGTACAAATATCAAATATTTAGGGAGTAAGCTGTCTGCTGCTCTATCTCTGCATACTATGTAACAATTTGAAGTCTGCCAAGGAAAGTAGCAGCACTCTGGAACAAGTCTTGAAATGTGTAACAGCAAAGAATTTCTCGAGGAGCACCAATTTTGAGCCAAAAGCAAGCAGTGCATTACAAAGGTGATAATAGGAACAAAAGGAGAAGATCCAAGTTTTAGAAAAGGATAAATTATTTAATGTGTTTTTAAGCTATTCTGTACACTATGTGGAGTTTCCTTTCAGTAGGAGCATCTCATCCACTTTTCTGTCTTTCTAAACCTTTTTCTCTTTTTAGATATTTATCTTCCTATTGTAACCCCACTTTCATTCTGGCCCTTTGAGCGTAGGCAGCAAAAAGTTCTTATTGTTACGGACAATGATGGATTTAAGACAGATCCCTGTACACTGGGATCCAAGCCCAATGCTTCAAATGTGCTTCAAAGCTGAACTTTCTGCATCAGAAGGGGTTTGGTGCATGGCTCTGCCTAAAGGATGTATAGAAGAAATCCCCCCAACCTTCTGTTTGCGGGGTTGACGCTAAGAGGTGATAGCTAGGAGGAAAAAGTAAGCAGCTTTTCATACACGGCAAAGCAATCCTCACCTGGGTTGAAAAGTCATTAAGCATGAAATCAAAAGGGCGAGGTGCCTGAACACTACTGAAAATCCTATTAGGGAACTATATGCATCTGTAATTGCTTAAGTGCCTTTTAAAACATCTGCCCTCAGATACTACAGGGATGGGAGCTAGATATTTAACATGATCTAGTTATGTACTTATAAGCTTTTCACAGTATTTTGTGTTTTTTTTCCCCCTGTTTTGCATGGGCTAATTAAGTACCCAGCAGCTGATTGTGTTCCTCCTAAATAGACACGTCTATGAAAACAGAAAACAATACACACTTGTGCAACTAATGTTCTAACTTGCCTTTGTGCTCAAATTAATTAGTCTGGTGACAAAGCTGTGAAGATGGGGAGAGGGAAGCATTTTAGAAGTTAGTGAAACTGGGGGAAGTTTTTATCTCTAGTTCCTTGGAATTTCTGTCTAAGTTCCTGATGCAGCATCATTTAAATGCATGTCTGTGTTTTAATTTCAAACAGCTAGTTTATTTAGGTGTTTAAATATATTTTACCAAATGAAAGACACATTAGGAGAACAACCTTGACTTCAAGCTATGCATGCATGATGCATATTTACAATCCATTTTCTTCACAATAAACTTGAACTATTATTCAAAAAAGTAGGGCAAGACATATTGGATCATATTCATCCCTGGCACAACGTCAGTAGGCTTGCACCAGGGATGAATTTCTGTCATTGTGCGGACATCAGCTGTGACACAAGAAAATATCAGGAACTCTGCTGAAGTGATGGGACACAAAATAAAGAAAGGCAATGATTTGATCGTTTGAAGCATGAGATTTTTGGAAAGGAAGATTAAGGGGATAGCAACTAATCATGTAATATAATTTTCCCAAAAGGAACATGAACTAGGAACTTAAAATTAGCTTAAAGTAATTGTGTTAGCATTGATTTAGCAATTCTTTCCTCCTTCAACAATATTAAGAGCAAACACTTGGATTTTTGAAGTAAGTATACAATTGCAGGAAATAGAGGGTGGTTTCAAGATTTAGTTGAAGGTTGAGAGATTTTCAGAGTCACCTAATGGATTTCAACACTCAATTAATGCGAATTACAGTTAACGGGAATTGGGCATTCAGACCTTTTAGGCAACTTCAAAACACACACACACACACACACACCTGAGCCTAAGAATAATGGAGACTATTATAAATAGTGAAGTTCCTGGAGAGACCAGTAAGGTTGTAAAAAAGTAATCAATGGAGTTACAAAAGGAACAATTCTGCTCAACATGTGTACACCTAGCTAATACCAGGATGAGTGGGCTCCCTGATCACATTAAAATGGTAATACAGGAGTGGACTGAGGATGTATAGTGTATTTCCATATGCATCTCTTTCTCACCTCCCATTATAAATACTATACACTTCGAAGCACTGGCACATTTTAAAGAATTATATTACCCTGAACAAATTAAGCCTCAGTGTACCTACTCTACTCAACACATTTTTTCCCCTTGTTTTCAGAAGTGGCCTGGTGCAAGATGGGGCTCATTACAGTTTGTACTATGGCAAGCCAATAAAAAGTAGCAGATGGCACATTAGAAACTGGTAATTAGGTTGGTATCCAAATTACATAAAGCTACAACTCCCATTTTGATCTGCTCATCAATCAGGTGCTGAGGCACTGAAAGCAAGAAAAGGATTTAAACACAAAAAATGCCTCATCGACACAAAAGACTTTATGCACTGAAATGTGCACTGAGATATTTAATGTCATAACATGCATATTACTGTGTTAAATGCAATGAAATCCATGTAGAAAAAATAATTCGCTAGAATTAGGTCAATCTTATGAAAGGTCCTACTACTAATTTAAATTCTATAACCCTTGACATGGTTATAACATGTAAACAAGACTTAACTGAGTTCCTTTATCTCAGCTAAAGGCCTTGAGTTTTAAGCCAGTAACTGAGACAACATATACTACAAACTGTGTTGCAACTGTGTCAGCAGATAACAGTAGAAATTGGTTCCCTTACCCCCATAGTTGTATATATAGGGCTTACCATCTGTCCATCACAAGAAGCTATGTAGCTATTCAGAGACCTCTGCAAATTGGAAATTCCAGCTTCTTGACAATGTATCTATAAAGGAGTTGCACACCCAGGTCGACACTAACTGTTGCTGCACTTAAGACTTCTGGTTCTGGGCTCTGGAAAATATACAGTCTAGTGCTGAATTATCTTTCCCAGAGAATATTGAAAAGGCTGCAGTTGGGATTGTGTGTCCCCATCCATATTGGCCTATTCCTTCCACCTCTGCTCACCCAGTCTTCACTCCTACCCCCTTCACAGACCTCGGACCTATAATGTGCATTGTTGGGGTCCAGCAGGAGGGAAGAATGGTTATCATGCAGGGTCATCCATGCACAGAGGGGACCCTTCATGTGCAGATCTAGAAGATCTGCAGCAATGTGTGGCAAGAGGAGGTTGGACTAGATCAGTGGTCCCCAACCTTTTTCGTCTGGATGATGCTGCTTGTCGGCGGCCTTTTGGCGGATGCTCGTCCGCCGGCCAGTACGTGGGCACATTTAGATGCCCCAGCGGGCGCCATTGCGCCCACGGGCACCGCGTTGGGGACCCCTGGACTAGATGATCTCCTGAGGTCTCTTCCAACCTTAATCTTCTATGATTCTAAGAGGCAGTGGAAAATATAGCAAAATAGCTGCTGATGAAGTACAAAAATTTTAATTGAAAAGACTGTTGTGCTATTCAGAGCTGACTTAACTCTTCTAATCTCCACAGTTGGGGGTTCCAAGGATGGTATCTTAGGCAAACAATGACCTTGGCAGAATTACAGCGTCTGTTTTACATTAGGAGAAAGTGTCCATGCAAAAATCTCACCATTTTGCAATTCACTGACCTTTTACATTGTAGCAGACTATTACAATACCAGATGTAGGGTTGGATCCTATGAGGCACTGAGCACCCTGCAGCACACACTTGATTTTCAGGATGAAGCCCATAATTCCTTATTCCAAACAATGAAAATCAAAATTAATTCCATGATTCTGATGCTGTACTATTGAATAACATGACTGAGTTATCACTTGGTAAGTTATCTACCTCCATAGTAGTAATTCTATATTTTGTATAACAGTGTTCTCACAGCAATCATTTACTCACTCTCTTTGTACTTAAACACTCTAGTTTCCTGGAATAACTCCAGTTTATATATGTATTATCTTTATTAATCACAGAAGAACCTAGTAGAACTGTGGTAGAACCAAATGCAATATCTTAACAGATAGACAGGTGTGACCTTAAACAGTTTGAAAAATGCATTTTTCAGCTAAAAATCTAAAATTACACAGCCACCTGATTTGTTTAAACAATATATCTTGAAAATTGCCACACACTGATGTTACCAGCCATGTAGCTAATATAAGTAATGTATTTAACTGCTAAGGACAATGCAATACCTTGCTGCAATACCTTTATGGACTATTTAGAAAGAACCTCTAAGAAAAGGCAGTTCAGCCCTAACACTGTAGAATAAGGGCCAGAACCATAGATAGTATTTGTCAATATAGATTCATTGAGGATTAGTCTTTAGTTAGGATTGCCAACTTTCTACTTACACAAAACTGAACACCCTAGCCCTGCCCCTTCCCCAAGGCCACGTCACCTACCCTGCTCCTTCCCCAAGACACTGCCCTCCACTAACTACATTCCCCTCCCTCAGTGGCTCACTCTTCCCCAACCTCACTGACTTTCACTGGGCTGGGGCAGGGGATTGGGGTGTGGGAGGGGGTGAGGGCTCTAACTGGGGATGTGGGCTCTGGAGTGGGGCCAGAAATGAGCGGTTCAGGGTGTGGGAGGGGTCTCCTGGGTGGGGCAGGGGGTTGGGATGTGCGAGGGGGTGCTGGCTCTGGGCTGCGGGATCTGGGGTGGGGCAGGGGATGAGGGGTTTTGGGGTGCAGGAGGGGGCTCCAGGTTGTGGGGGTGGGGCCGAGGGATTCAGAGTGCGGAAGGGGGCTGCGGGTTGCAGCAGGGGGTTGTGGTGCGGGGAGGTGAGGGCTCCGGGTGGGGGTGCAGGCTCTGGGGTGGGGCCAGGCATGAGAGGTTTGGGGTGCAGGAGGGGGCATGGGGTTACCTCGGGCGGCTCCCAGTCAGTGGCGCAGTGGGGCTAAGGCAGGCTAGTCCCTACCTGTCCTGGCTCTGTGCTTTGCCCCAGAGTCTGCCGACAGGTCTGGCTCCTAGGCAGGGGGCCTAGGAGGCTCTGCTTGCTGTTCTTGCTCACACGCACCACCCCCACTGCTCCCATTGGCCACCGCCAATGGGAGTGTGGAGCCGGTGCTTGGGGCAGGGCAGTGCATGGAGATACTTGCGCCCTCTTCCCCTCCCCCGCCCCCGCCTAGGAGCCGGACCTGCTGGCCACTTCCAGGGTAAAGTGCGGAGCCAGGACAGGTAGGGACTAGCCTACCTTAGCCTGGCAGCACCGCTGACCAGATTTTTAACGGCCTGGTCGACGGTGCTGACCGGAGCCGCCAGGTTCCCTTTTCAACCGGGCGTTCTGGTCGAAAACTGAATGCCTGGCAACCCTACTTTAGAGGTCTTGTTCTGGATGAACAGGAATGCAGCTTCAGAAGTAGCTAGTAGTTACTCTAGTACAAGCTATTAACTAAGGAACTTCTACAATAAAACTAAGGAACTTCTACAATGTGCTACTCCAAGTAGGCTGCAGGTGCCAATACACTAAACTATGTATCCCACTAGCCAAGTCTGGTTTATCAATTAGTATAGACAGGCTACTTTTACAACATGATAGATTCTCTACTGATTTATACCCCACTCAGTCCCACTGAAATCAATGGTCCATCCATAATCTAATTACTCCAAATCCTTCTTGTAATCTTCCTCTGGAAGTCCCAGACTCCTCCCAGGTGCACACATCTCTCTTTCCGTGTGAGTGATCCCAACCCTCCCGTCTACCCATTGGAGCCTCAATCTTCCACCCTTGTATTTACACAAAGGAGCCGAGTACAACATGGCTCTCAATCCTTTGGGTCAGAGTCTAGACCAGGCCAAATCCCTTCTTTGAAGAACCATCTAAGTTGTTCAAAACACGATTACAAGAAAAACTAAAGAATCACTATCATTTTTACATTTATTATTTTATAGCATTTTGAATACTGTGAATAGGTAGAAACTGAAGCATTTATGTTTCGTTTCTTGAACACTGGTGAATTTTTGATATAATGATGGCACAAACATTAATGAAACATGTGGGCCCCAAGGATACTTGCATGCTTATTCACTGGTTGTAACAAAATAGAAGCGGTCCTCAGATTTCATAATTACAGCAGACAGTAGTTAAAATAAGCATCCAGAAGAGCAAAAACAAAACACCCCAGCCTCTATCCATTTTAGGGGAAAAAATAGTGTCGTTAAGAAATGATCAGGCATTATACAAATGTAAGAATGAGAGGAAAATGTTTCCTCTTGCTTTTTCAATCGTTGCTCAAACAATTTTGTCAGCATTTCTTACCTCATCAATCACATCCATGTCATTTAACAATCCTTCCTTTTTGGCCCCAGTGCATATAGCATAAGATAGGAGCAAAGAGGAATGTGTCCGACCATTTACAGTCTCTCTTTCTGCACTTTTCATTTTCCTAATGGCAGTCTCTGTAAAGTCTCTATTTTCCTTCCCTTCTATCATTAGTATGTAGTGTCTTGTCTGTAAATCCCTGCTTATGCTTAGCTTATTGCATGTGATTCATCACTTCTATATTACTTGTGCAATTGATTAATTAAAACTGAACGTGAAAGCATATAATCATGGTTAATTATTCTATTCATTAAGGGAGCCATAGTGATCCACAGAGACATTGGGAATTAGGACATCTCACCACACTTGAGATAATGACACGAGACAACAGCACTGCACTTGTGGAATGCAGTACAGCCCAGTTGTATGTGCAGGAAGAAAGGGGGGTGGGGGGGAGGGAGCCACACAAGTCATATTATCCATTGGAAAAAATATTCTGTCCAGTATGGCAATGAAAAAAATACTGAAAGAACAGTAGTAGTTTATATTGATTTTACCCACCTATTACTTGAAGGCAGAAAAAACCTCTCTTACTCCAAAAGCTAAAGTTCTGTAGGTCTTACCTGAGAAGGGGCCTAAACTATAAAACATTAGTTACACTGGTAAACACTTATATGAGTAGTCCCACTGACAGAAGAAACCTTCTTAAAGGTAACTGGACTTCTCAGATACAAAGTGCTCAACTTGTGCATTATAACCCAGGAGTATAGCTTACCATACATTTTGAGCAAGATCTTCAGCTGCTGTAAACCGGCACAGCTCTATTGATTTCAATGGAAATACTCCAGTTTACAACAGCTGAGCATCTCATCTACATTTTATTAGATATTGTAAGTTGTTCCACATGTGTCAATAAGAACATGTGGTTCTGGTCCTGGACAACTATTGTGCATAATTAGTGCCATGGATCCTTTCAAAAGTGGTTAATTTTTGCACTTAATTCATGGCAAACAACCTTTACATGTCCCTTACTTTCAACCAAGGATATTAAAAAAAGCACATGCAAATTAAAATAGGCAAAAAAAACCCACATAAACTTGAAGCAAAAAAGTCTATATATTATACATGTGTCTTTGACCATAAATGTGTTGTATATTTCTAATGTACATCAAAAATTAAGACTTACTAAACATGGATCTGCTGTTAGAATCTTTTCATCTACACAAACAAAATTTCTACAACAGATTGTCCTTATATAAATATAATCATCATATGAACGGTATTATATAAGTACTTTTACTGTAGCCAATAAATGTGAAGTTACTTTTAACTGGAAAAATATATGACTGTTTACTAATGTTTATTAATAAAATATTCATCAGTCATAAAATATTAATAATCCATAAATGATCACTGAAGTCTGTATCCTGCAGTTGACTCAGTGCAGGTGGACCCCATGTCCCTATGCAATGGAGCACTGTGTGGGGTCTGTCTTTGCACAAGAAGTTGTAGAATCACAGGCTAATATGCTGAAAAAGTTATCCTGACCATTTGCAAGTAAATTCAAGTACCATGAAATTTATAAGTGAATTTATTTTAATGGGTGACCAGGGAGATAGTAGCAAAACAGAGTAAGAGAATAATTTAGAACCAATAAAGAGTAAGCCATTAAATGTAATGTTAACATTAGATGCTACAGTAGAGAGTAATACACCCAGTTAGTGCGACACAAGAATATTCACACAAGAATATCCTCACACAAGATATTGTTAATATTTTGAGAGATTAGAAATCAGTTTTTAAAATCCATTCAGATTCTTACTGACCAAACCCAGCATGTGTATTGTATACAAATTAATGTATAATGTAACTGGAAAAAGGCAAATATAGTGACCATCTTTAAAAAAGGGAAGGAGAACTCTGGGAACGACAGATTGGTCAACCTCACCTCAGTCCCTGGAAAAATCATGGAGCAGGTCCTCAAGGAAACCATTTTGAAGCACTTGGAGGAGAGGAAGGTGATCAGGTCAACATGGATTCACCAAGGGCAAATCATGCCTGACCAACCTCACTGCCTTCTATGATGAGATACCTGGCTCTGTGGATATGGGGAAAGTGGTGGACGTGATATATCTTGACTTTACCAAAGCTCTTGATACGGTCTCCCACAGTATTCTTGCCAGCAAGTTAAAAAAAAGTATGGATTGGATGAATGGACTATAAGGTGGATAGAAAGTTGGCTAGATTGTCGCCTCAACGTGTTGTGATCAATGGCTCGATGTCTAGTTGGCAGCCAGTATCAAACTGAGTGCCCCAGGGGTTGGTCCTGGGGCCGGTTTTGTTCAACATCTTTATTAATGATATGGATAATGGGATAGATTGCACCCTCAGCAAGTTTGCGGATGACACTAAGCTGGGAGGAGAGATGGATATGCTGGAGGGTAGGGCTAGGGTCCAGAGTGACCTAGACAAATTGGAGGATTGGGCCAAAAGAAATCTGATGAGGTTCAACAAGGACAAGTGCAGAGTCCTGCACTTAGGATGGAAGAATCCCATGCAGAAAAGGACCTGTGGATTACAGTGGATGAGAAGCTAGATGTGAGTCAGCAGGGTGCCCTGGTTGCCAAGAAGGCTAACAGCATATTGGGTTGCATTAGTACGAGCATTGCCAGCAGATCGAGGGAAGTGATTATTCCCCTCTATTCCGCACTGGTGAGGCCACATCTGGAGTATTGCGTCCAGTTTTGCCCCTCCCTCCCCACTACAGAAAGGATGTGGACAGATTGGACAGAGTCCAGCGGAGTGCAATGAAAGGAGCGGCTGAGGGAACTGGGCTTGTTTAGTCTGCAGAAGAGAAGAGTGAGGGAAGATTTGATAGCAGCCTTCAACTACCCGAAGGGGGGTTCCAAAGAGGATGGAGCTCAGCTGTTCTCAGTGGTTGCAGATGACACAACAAGGAGCAATGGTCTCAAGTTGCAGTGGAGGAGGTCTAGGTTGGATATTAGGAAACACTATTTCACTAGTAGGGTGGTGAAGCACTGCAATGGGTTACCTAGAGAGATGGTGGAATCTCCATCCTTAGAGGTGTTTAAGGCCCGGATTGACAAAGCCCTGGCTAGGATGATTTAGTTGGTGTTGGTCCTGCTTTGAGCAGCGGGTTGGACTAGATGACCTCTTGAGGTCTCCTCCAACCCTAATCTTCTATGAACTGTTCTGTCTCTCTCCTTCATCCTAGCCTCCAGTCCCAGGCTCCCTTTCACCCCAACTTCTAGTCCCAATTTCCCTCTCTTCCCACCCCTACCAGTCTTCAGTCCCAATTACTCCCCACCCCGCAACAGACATCCACTGCTTTGGCACTTATCCCCTATACAGTCATCTCCAGCAGTTTCCTCCTAGGCTCAGCAAGGGGAAACAGCACAAGAGATACAGGGTCCCTGTTCTCATATAAGAGACCCCAGGCTAGAGCATGCCCAGAATGAATCAAATATTCTAGAAATTTAACTGCTAAAATCTAACATGTCTCTACTGACCACGTGCATGGTGCCACTTTTCCAAGGTTTGTAGCTTGGTCAACTTTGTGCAGATTTGCACAAGGAACAGCAAGAGACACATCCCTGACAGAGATCATACCTCAGCCAAATTTCAAAGCACAAGGGTGTTAGAGCTTTTCAAGAGGAGATGGCAATAATTTAACATGAGGAAAAACTGCATATTTTTCCTTAGTCTCATTCTCAGAAGAGGTGGAACCGCTTTGGCTGAATATTTTTTTTTTTTATTTAAATCAGAGAAAATCCAGACACCTGACATGAGAAATTTAAAACAAAATGGTTAACTTTGGAAAAGTTATAAGCAACCTAATCCAAGATTTTATAATAGGAAATGTTAGGAAACCTTAATAATAGACTCAGATCTAGTAGATATTAAATGTCTTCAGATCACAGACTACCAAGCACAGAAAATGTCTTGCATTAATGGTGGTAACGGTGTGCCTTCCAAATGCTCATAATGCTATGCAATTCAGCAATTATGTAGATAAACATTTAGGATAACAACCTTTTTCTTGGCTATGGAATAGTAAATGTATTAACTTGGGAAATGCCAAGGCAAACAAAAGCATTTATCCAAAACTCCAATCACAACCATTTTCCTACTTTAATAATTGTAGCAATTATTTGATTATAGCCCCCTTTTAATATACATAAAATATTTTTATTATCCAAGAGCCTAGCTTAATTACATCTAGGGCTTTGGCCCTACAGTTAATGCAGTATTATTTCTTGTTGTGGAAACTCTGCCAAGTGACTAAATAGACTGCTGAAGACCATTTGAGCAAGGCTTTGGGAGGGGCAGGAGAGGAAGCTTTACAAATATGCAGATGAAAAAAAAAAAGGTTGCAGTGTTAGGGATGCAACAAGTGTCAATAGCCACAGAATTCCTGGCTGAGGGTGCAACATACTAAGAATAGATTGCAGGCAAAATGTCCTATCAGAAGAAGCTATTTATAAATATTACTTAAATCTCGTAAGTTTATCTTAGCAGTAAACAATCTTTTCCACATGTAGGACTGATCACTAACTTTGATGGTGTCATGAGTCAGGATCCCTCCATATCCCATCCTCCTTACGTTTCCAACATTAACTTGCAACCCAATTTCACTGAGCATTGACAAGTAATATTAATAATGATTTAATAATTTCTTAATTTTTATAGGGAGAAGTTTAACGAGGCATAATGTAAACTCCCAACTTGGAATTTGGCCAGGATAGTAGCGTTAATGTTCTAACTCTCTGAAAAAGTACCATGGGTCCTCTAGTTACTACAAACTGCCTAAATTTTACATCTCTCCAGAAGAAGACATCAGCATTAGCATAGTGACCTTAAACACCATGCAGGGATATTAGTTCCATAATGACTTGTCTTAGGAAGACTGATACCAACCAATGTATCAACACCTATTCCTTCACCACATAAATATTCCTTTACATTTAGAAGTCTCCCATTGAAGTACTGATACCAAGCTGAACACTTGCTTACCTTGTGAGACATAACAGGAGTATGATGCAAAGTAGGATAGCTGAAGGCACCTTCCACATTCAAGTTGATCTCCCACCATTAGGGATTTTTCACTGACAGAAGGCATGCATTTTCTTTATTTATTTCAACTCAGGAGTTCTAGTTGTATCTGCTTGTACCAACCTGAACAAGTAGCAAAGTATTTCTTATCCCTATTTTTGTAGGTGTCCATTTGGTTTGTTCTCTTTCACTAATTTCTCATTTGTAGTGATAAATAATGACAACTTGATCTCTTTGGGGAGAGAGAGGCTTGCAAACAAAATTTATGTATAATGTTGGATTCATTGCCTTCCATGGATCCTTAGTGAAATAGTCCAGAATATGACTTTTAAGTGGGAGACTTGGAGAATGGGGGGGGGGGGGTAAGAAAAATCCATTTTAGAAAACCCTACATGAACAGAACATTGTAGCTTGCACTGTTAAACAGACAACTGACTGGAATGCCAACATTTAGTGGCATGTGCAACAGTAACTCATGTAAGTATGCACAGAGTCCATAAGTAGATGATCACATACTATTTCTCAAGTAATAACATGCAATGTTTTTTTACAAGCCTAGAAACATGTGTGTAACAGTACTATGCAATCTGCTGTCTATGCCAGACAAACAACCCAGGAAAAATACATTGCACGTCAGCAGTGCTGTGTGATGAACAAAACAACACGGATTCTTGGAGTACAGGTTTTACCCCAAGATTTCAAATATGCCAAAATCATAACAATCTACAAGCGTAAAGGGGACAGACAACTGTGGCAATTATGGCATTTCGTTCCCCTCCATCACTGGAAAGATCCTTGGTAAGCTGTTGCTGAAAAGGCCTCAGGTTATTGCAGATGATGTACTCCCTGCATCCCAGTGTAGTTTTCATTCATCACGCAGCACTGCTGATATGATATTTACATTGCATACTATTCTTATACTTTCACCATTCTACAGATTAATTGAAACAAAATCAAGTAATAGTGAAAAATTGCTGACATGTATAGGCCATCTGGGTTTGCAGCTAAGTTATGTTCATAGTTAACTGCCCCGTGCTCTGCATTATATCTGAGGAATGTTTTTGACACTAAATGAAAAGAAAGTATAAAATACAGGAGGGCTGGAAAAGTTTACACATATGTATCCAACTTAGTCACAGTATTATCAAATTCTCAACTCCATTTTATCAAGAAATTCAGAGCGCCCACAATGGGCTAGAACTCTGAGGGGATACGTATAAGCAACTGGGGGCTTGGGAGTTCTGAGGCATTGGTTTTAGGGTTTCAGGTAGCTGGGCTGCATAGCCCCTCATCCCAAGGAAGGGTGGCAGACATGAGGTCTGCCCCTGGGAGTGCACCTTAGAGATCCAGAGCTAGGAACAGCGACCCTGCTCTGCACAGACACAGTTGGCTTAAGGGCACATGGGATCCAGTGGCTGGATTCTATCACAACAGACTAGTGTCCTTCCAGGGTGGGGAGGAGTGGGAGAGGGCTGAGCCAGGTTATGACACATACCTATGTCTTAGAAGGAAAATAACTTCTTAGAATTTTTGTTATGACAGCTGTATTTTCAAAATGGCATCTAATTTTGGTCACTTAATTTCAGATATGCTGAGCACCAACAAATGCAAGGAAAGTCAATGGGAGCTTCAAGGCCAGCGTTCTTAAGAGTGACTATGTTTTAGAGTGCCCAATATGAAACACTGTAAAGGGGTCTGATTTCTATAACTGTGTTTAATTCTATGAATCTCATCCTTCCACGTGTTTCTAAGAATCTACTCCATTTCCAATGCATTAGGCATAATGTTTTAATGGATCAAGGCCTTCTCAATCGTATTGCTGTGATGTAAACTGCATAGCTTGTTTCATACTGCTGGAATCTCTCTAGGGGAAAAGGGTGGGAAGAGAGAGAAAGGAAAGAACCATACCTTGAGCAGTCTAAGTGAGGAGCAAGCTTTTTGTTATCCTTCTCATTAGGAGACTGGCTCCTCAAGATTTAATAGAGAATTAAAGTTGATAGAACCCCCCACCAGAAAAATAAACTTATGAGGTAATGACTGCTTCTTTCTTAGTTACGGCTGCCCTGATAATGAACCACAGCAGGAGCTCTGTCCATACAGACCATTGGAATATTTGAAGAAGAAATAGCTGTTACAGACTTCTGTTGCTAGTTGATGCTGCATCCTGCATAGTTAGAAATTTTGCTGCTATAGTTCTGTGTTCCAGTCTCAAAAAAAATCAATCAGAAAATAGCATCAATTGCTTTTCTAACATCTAACCAGATGCCCACACTCACCAGACCTGACATAGTTTTTCCGAACTCAATTTGCTTTTTAGGAAAACTCCTCCCCCCTTATTTAAAAGTCACTGGGATTCAGCATAATTAATACCTAATTAAGAAAAGAGTCTTAGATATGCTGGATCATTGACTTAAATATTGATTTTGAGGTAGTTTCAAAGCTGCCCACCAAAGATCAGGGGCAGGGCCGGCTCCAGGCACCAGCTTAACAGGTGCCTGGGGTAGCCAAGGGAGAGGGGCGGCACCTGTGGCAATTCGGGGGCGGCAGGTCCCTCACTCCGTCTAGGAGTGAAGGACCTGCCGCTGCCAATCGCAGCTCCCCGCCCCCCCCCCCCCCCCAATTGCCGCCGATCACGGCTTTTTTTTTTTTTGCTTGGGGCGGCAGAAATGCTGGAGCCGGCCCTGATCAGGGGCCCATTGTGTTAGGAGCTGTACAAACATAATGCCAGTCACAAAGACTTACAGAGACAAGATACAATGAGTATTATGAACAAGGGAGAGAACTAATTATATTGAGCTAGCACATAAGCTAATTAAAATGCTCAGCTGTTTAACACTGATTTGATAAATTCCTTTCTTTGAGGTGTTGAAGATCTATAGGGCCAGTTTGCCTCTTCCATGGCAAAAACAGGAGGGTAAGGCCAGAGAAGAAAAGAAAAAACACCTCCAGATGGTTGATGTAACAGAATTTCCTGTGAAGGATCCCTCCCCCTGTGTTGATCTACTGGCCTCTCTCTTCATTCCAACAGAGAGGCCATGCAGCTGCTGTCAGCATCCCCTCTTCCCCCATACACATATACCATCCTGCTTGTGCTTATACTGTGGAATTCAAAGGGAGGACCCCAAAAAACCGTTAAAGATCCAAACCGTATTAATTATCACTTGAACTTCTGCATAAAATATGGCAAGTCTGTGAGAAATGGGTTACTGCCAACAGTCCCTCTGTTCCAGCACCCCTGCTTCTTGACCACACAACACCATAATCTCACAGCTGCTGGGTTTGTCCAAGAAGGCAGGAATCCTTCCCTCCCAACTCAGAGAGCCACCGGAGTTCACTTGCTTCTGCATCCATAAGCAGAGAGGATGATCTGGCTGATTATTAAGACTTGTATCTTGTTACCTTACCAATGCGGGGAATCTACAAGGACACTCAGTTCTGGGGTTTACTCATGGGTTAATGACTTACTATGAGGAATAGAAGATGTATAGTACTCACACTACTTTTAATATAAAAATTTTTTTGCTCATGGTCTCTACTAAGTTAGAACGTACTTGTATTTTCTTTGTACCACAGCAAAGTTCCTTCCCCTTTTCCCCCCATCCCCCTTGTCTTTTCTTGTTTCTTTCCCCCCTTTTTGGCATTCTTCTTTCCCTCTGACTTGAGTATCTATGGCCAGTAGGTTCTGCACCAGGTTGCTGTGACTTCATTACTTTTTTACATGGTTTGTATTTATTTCTTAAATTTAATTTTAATTGGTCTCAAGCAGCTGGATGAATGTCAATCCTCAGCTAGTAATAGCTTTGTTTCTTCATCATTTCCTTTGCTTTCTGAGGAAAATACAAAACATATATAATCATCCAAAGGATTTTTCCTGGAGTGCTTTGGGCAATATGTCACTTTGAATTATTCTCCTCTCTAATAAATATTTGGACCTAAGGACAATTGTTGGAGCTCAGATAGACAGTTCAAAAGTAATAGATCCTTGGGGAAAAGTAAGAGAATAATAGCCTGATAAAATAAATAATTAGAACCTTAGATAAGGGAATTTAAAGACAGGGCCATTCTAGAGGCTCGTGCTATGAGAATTTACAGTTTGGCTGTAAGAGCTATAAGTATTAATAAGAGGATTGGTGATTTCTTCTCATATTTTATAGGGATTCAGTAACAATCCTCAAATTTTGCTTTCCAGTTGAAATTATATCATAACTGCACAAGCTTTGCTGGACTTCCCCTAGAACATGGCAGGAGGGAAATTGTGATTTAAAGTCACGATCTCCTTCCTGGTTCCTTTGCTGCTCTGAGGAAGGAGTAAAAGGCACCAGGTCCCTGTTTGGGGCAGCATTGGTGCAGTATACCACCAAGTGCATGGGGGGACTGGAGCTGATCTGGGAAAGATGCTGCCAACTTGAAAATAAGCCTGTCCAGAAAATAAAATAAATAAATATGGATATAGGAGAAATCAAAGCAGCACACTTACTTTTTCCAAAGAATACCCTGTGTGATGGAAAAATATGACCAATGCTTTTTAGAATAATGGATTGACGTTGTGCAATTTTCTGTTTTTCATTACATTGGTTGCTACAAGATGGAGAAATACTACAAGCATAGCTCACTGTTTAATATTGTAATTATGATAAAAGTCAATATAGCCAATATCTATATAGTAGACTGAAATGGTATTTTAGTAACATAGAATTATATAGAAATACATACACATTTCACCATTTTCCTCTCTTAATTGTGCTTTATCTGTTCACATGAGTAACAGCAAGGGGCATTATCTCTTGGGGTGTGTCTGCACTGCAATGTAAGCCCCGAGTTAGTGGGAGTCAAATCAACTGACCCATGTTAGAGAACCCTGGGCTGATTCTTAACCCCATGTTAAGACTTTTCTAACCCAGGCTTGAACCGCAGGCTTTGGCATCTACACTGCAACATGCTCATCCAAGCCAAACCAATCATACCTCAGAGTCCCTAGTGCCCTCCCAAAATGTGGCTGTGCTAGGCCTTTGAACCTGATGCACTGTGGAAAAACTTTACTGCCCACCCTGCACATTACAGGAAATGTAAACAGCCCACCGACAGCACCTGCCAGGGAGTCATTTTGAAGACCTACTCTTGCATGAGCTTTCACTCTGCTGTCAGGAAAAAGACAAAACTTCAGTGACGTGTTGGTGGACATTTTGGTGGTGTTTTCTGACCCACCCAAGATACCTACTGTTACATTCAGCCAGAAAGGGCACCTACCACAGCTGGGTCTTGGTACATGTAGAGGAGCGGACTCAACCCTGCGGCACCTCCTGCTGGTGACTTCTGGAAATTAGCTCTTCCAGCATCCTGGACCACTCTCTGCAGGCCAGTAGTCCGCCTGTCCTTTGGCCCCCTGTGTCCCTCCCGGACCTCGGTGCCCTTTTATCTGGGGTGTTGCCCCCTGACAGTACACCTCTCAGTACTAGGGTCTCCCCTTCCCAGGGAACCCCCACCCACTATCCCTACCTCACCTCAGAATAAGGCCACTGCCAGTCACCAACTAACCCCTGCTCCCTGGGGCAGACTGCAGTATAGGCCACTCATCACAGGTAAGGTTGGGTTTGGACCTGCTGCCTTGGCCTAGCCCTAGGCTGCCCTCTGCAACCCCCAGTACCCCTTGGCCTCCTACTAGGCCACAGCCTGGGGCTTTCCAGCCTGGAGCTCCCCAGCCCTACTCCACTCAGGTAGTCTAGCTCACTCCACTTAGGCCCTTCTCCTTCTGAAGGCAGAGAGAGACTCTTTGGGTTCCTGGCTCCCAGCCTTCTTATACAGGCCAGCTGTGGCCTGATTGGGACGTGGCCCAGCTGCAGCCACTTCCCCCAATCAGCCAGGATTTTACCTTATCCAGCCCTAGCCCTCTGCAGGGCTTTTCTAACCCCTCCAGGGCCAGAGCGGGTGTTCACCCTGCTACAGTACACCTTGGCAATAGAAGTTAGAGATGCTTTGTGTGCTCATATTATAGACTTGCATGGCCCAATGGAAGAGGAGAAATAGTACCTATAAGAATGTGTCATTAGACTTGAGGAGGGGGGAGAGGGGAAAAGGGTCAGAGCTTGGGAGGGGTGTGGGCTTGACTGCCTTGCAATTAACATATGAATGACATGATAAATAATGAATGGGAGGTGGGCTGAATCACAGTATAGGCTCATACAAGGAAGTTACTGAAGTGTGAACTGCTATACCTAACTGCATAGAGAACTATTGTTTGCTTAGTAATGTATAATTGCTCCTGATCATGTTTTTAGCTTTGTTATCTCAAATCGTGATGGTATGATGTGATGCAGTGATAGCAATCAACTTTCGTGATGACATAAAAGGCTTTATTTGTAAATATGTTAAAACAATACAACAGTCGCTCATTGCCAGGCAGGCCACCTGCCATTATGACATCCCAAAACAAGAAACTGAAGAACATTTCCAAAACAAAAACTAAAAAAATAAAAGTGCAGGACACAGTGCAAACAAGACATAAACCCCCTACTGCTTCATGTCTGTCCCCTGGCCCTACATTCTCCTTTCCTTTCTTTCTGCACACTTGGCACCAATGGAGGGGGTGGAGGTATCCACAAGGGAGAGATTCAAGAAGGAAGGCTGCAATGGGACCAAGACATTCATGGTGCTTGAATGCATGGAGTTGTCTAAGATACTTCTGGGCTGAGGATATGTTGCAGGGGGATCAGGCATTGGTGTGGAAGAGGCAGCTAGAGCCTGTGTTCTTCCAGCCATGATGGGGATGAGTCACCAAACAGTTCGCGCTGTTGACCTTGGTCCTCCTCCCTCAGCCACCATTTCTGTTCCAGAAACTGTTCCCTAGCTAAAACCCTGTCCTCCAGCTGTGCAGTGAGTTTTAGCCTTTCCTCCTGCCTCTTAGCCTGCCGTTTTTCCAGTCTTACACCCCCCAGCTGCTGGTATTGGGCCTGCTTGTCAGCCCTCTCAAGAACTTCAACCAGAACTTCATTATGGAAACACTTCTGCTTGGAATAGTCCTTGAAGGTAAATTGGGCCAGAGGTCAAGTTCTGGACATACAGCAGCCAGTGGAGGTCAAGGGGCCTGAAATAGGATAAGAAACAGATGGTTATTGTTTAAAGTAGTTCAGTGGAAAAGCAGAGAACTAAGTACTGTGGCATCTCAAGGACATAAAATGTTATATTTCAAAACTGATCCAAAATATATTGTAAAACAGATGCTTCATTCCACAGAATCTTTCTGAACACAGCCTGGGTAATTGCAGTTACAGAAGTGCAGAGACAATGGTAAGTTTTTTAAAAAAATAAGCTTTTTCTGTTTTATAAAAATTACATAACTACTTGGTTGTGGATGGGGCGGAAAGTAGCCTTGCAACAAAAGGCTTTTTCTATTGTTTCAGGCCTTTCACATTTTGGAGGATAACTGTTCTTGTGGTGCTCTATTGGCCAAAGGAGATGTTATTCCAAAGTGCTAGTGGGAAACCTGCAGCGTATGCAGCCAGAGTATTGAAACATACAGTGACTGAACAGCACATCTCTGAGTGGGGTGGGTTGATCTGCTCGACTGAGGTGGTTCTGGAAATATGCCCTTCCCCACAATGTGACTACCTATCCAAAGTTCCTGCTTCAGGAACAGTTTGCAGCTTATCAGCAACCAGGATTGGGTCAGAATCCATGAGGGAATTAACAGGATGCTGCATCAGTTTACACATGGCTTACCCTGTTATGGCATCACGCAAACTTGCAGCTTTCCTATTCCCCACCCATGGCACATTTCTGAATGAAAACTGATACCCCATTCGTGCTTGAGAGAAATGATTTTGTCACTGGTGACTGCGTGGACTTTCTCTAATTGAAATGGATTGAATTTTAAAATAGAACACAGTTTCATACTTTCCAGGGGACTCCATAGACTAAAGAGCAGCAAACTTAAAGCCATTATTACTTGAAGGAAAACATGAATGACCCAGGGAAGCATCTGTGTAAAAATACTCTTTACAACTGTTCTTTATTGTTTGCAATTCCCGGTCGCCATTTTGAACTCCACATGGTGGAAGGGACGGGGGGATGCCAAAGTGGTCAGATATAATCTGCCATCAGCAGATACATGCTAGTAGCCAGGGCTTATCATAACTTTTGCATTGGTTCTTAGAGCAGAAATCCCTCCCATTACTGAGGTAATCAACTTTAGAGTCAGAAACTTACCAAAAAGAACAGGAGTACTTGTGGCACCTTAGAGACTAACAAATTTATTAGAGCATAAGCTTTCGTGGGCTACAGCCCACTCGAAAGCTTATGCTCTAATAAATTTGTTAGTCTCTAAGGTGCCACAAGTACTCCTGTTCTTTTTGCGGATACAGACTAACACGGCTGCTACTCAGAAACTTACCAGGCTCACAGAAGGCTTCTGCCTGCACTGGGTTTGCTGCAGGCTCAGCAGTGGTGCGTTGCTCAGAGGGGGTCCATCAAACAGCTCTTCGGAGTATGGATCCAGAATTTGCTGTTGATCCTGTCCCACAGCACTGGTTTCAGAAATAGAGTCACTTCATGCTTCTGACTCAGCCTGCTGCTGACTCGCATCAGTTCCCATGCTGGATTCAGGGGACAGGCTGACCAGGATGTCATGCATCACAATTGGCTCCATGCTAGTGCACAGTTAAATTCCTCATAGAATGGACGTGAGTTTGGCAAGTTGCCCGAGGTTCAGTTCTGGTCCCTGGTTCTTCTGCTACTCACTCTTGAGCCACTTATTCTGCTTCCTGCACTGGTCACCAATCTGGGAAATTTGCAAAGCTGCCAGCTTTTTTAGCTATCTGCTGGTACGCGTGGTCATTCCTAGTACTTTTGTTAAAGTCCACAGTTTTACTGGCCTCACACTAGAGAGTCACCAAAATCTGGTTGTGTTCCTGTGACCATGAAGCAGCACACTTTGCAAATGGCTTGATCTGTTCAGGCTCGATTGCAAACACAGAAGGCTTTCCACTTGTGTTTGCAGCTCAGTGATCAGAAGACAATGGAAGAGTTAATGCTGACTCACTGTGTTGCTGCTAAGTATCAGAGGGGTAGTGGTGTTAGTCTGAATCTGTAAAAAGCAATAGAGATCCTGTGGCACCTTTAAGACTAACAGAAGTATTGGAGCATAAGCTTTCGTGGGTGAATGCCCACTTCATCTGATGCAAGTTTTGTGTTGCTGCTGTACACCAAGAGTGGGCGTCTTCTGTTTTCAATTGAGTCAATTGGAGATTGTTGGGATAAAGAGGATTAAGGAAGTTAGCCCACGGGATTGTGTGATACTTCTGGTGGACTTCCAGGACATGAGTCAAGCAGGGCTGTATCTACTCCACAAAGCAATAGGGTTTGAACCCTGGATCCTGGCTTGACTCGGGCTCGTACTGCAGGCTGGTAGGTTCTGGGACCAAGCTCTGAGTTAGCACAATTTGTGTATACATGGAAGAGGGTTAGGCGTGACCCGGAGTCAGAGCCTGGGTTTACATGGGAGTGTAGACACATTCTTGGAGGTTAGAGTGTTTGTAGAACCTGGGATCAATGTGAAAGATGTATAGCAAAGTATCATCAGCATACTGAAGCCCAGACTGTCTCTTAACCTCCCTTAGTGTTCTCACATACACAGAGTTGACAGCATGGAATCCTGTAGCATGAGCAGCTGTTGAGCATGACTTATTGGAACCACTCTAGAAGAAAGAGTGAACTCCATGAGGGCTAGTCTGTCCACTTACCAGATGGCACAATGAGCCAACAAGTCATGGTGATCAATAGAAAAAACTGCTAATATACCTAAAGTGGGTTATCAGAGACACTTATTGCCAAAAAATAGATACATGTAATCAACCAGTTTTACTGACAGCATCTCAGGTATATAGCATGGTTTGAGGTAAGGGTAAAATAAAGGTGGAGTTGCTCCAAGACCACCTTCTCAATAACCTTCCCCCAAAAGAGAAGTAGTTCAAGGCAACATAATAATATATAAGATATTTAATATCGAGAGGATTTATTGGTCCAAGGTCTACCTGCCAACTTTTCAAGTGTGGATGGCAATGTCACCTCCATACAGAAAGTGTTATCAATCTTAATCAACAATAGAACCAATGTTTCTCCACTAGTCTTAACACTGTGATACTTGTAAAGTTATGTTGTCATGGGTAAATGTTGTGTTACCTGTTTTTGGTCCATACTTGTAATGAGGCATGTTTAGGCAAATATGATCTAGGACAATCCACTGTAGTTTAATGTTTGGGACTATATGTGGAGAACATGGTCTAAGCATCTTGTTGTTATTTATTAGTATCCCTGTAGCACCTAGAAGTCAGTCATAGTCATGGATCAGGATCCCAAAGCATAAACAAGTATTTCAGATAATGCTATTCCCATATTAAAATAAAAAAATCCATTATCTATATTCTTGGAGTAGAGTATTACTAGAAAGTTTTTCCTTTCATCTTTTTAAGATAGAGTGGATCACACTGAATAAAAGAACACTGCAATCTAGCCCCAGATATTAGGTGCAGCCAATGCTTAATCCTATGAGTTTCTGAAATGAAGATTCATAAATTCCTCAAAAGGCAGATCCACAAATGGATCTCTGAAAATGAAAGGGAAATATTTGCACCTTAAACTGTTTCTCCCCAAAGCAACTGGTTTAATTCAATTTCTTGCAGACTTACATTTGTGGGACAAGATGGATTTACTAAGTAAACACATTAGCATGAGATAAAAATGCCCTCCACCAAATCTTTGTTATCAGCAGAACTTATTGTGAGTTGGCAGCTGCCCATACTGTCTTTCTACCTTCTGAGACCTGGTCAAAATAAAATTAAAAAAAAAAAAACTCTCTTTGCTTTCTGCCCAGGCTGTGGCAAATCAGTTTTCCATGCTCACACATGCTGGGTTTTGTTTTTTTTTAATACAGAGTTCAAAAACTGTACATCAAAAAGGTACCACATTTGCCTTAATAAAAGGAATAAGAAAGGTTTTTTAAAAGTGCATCAGTGCGTTAAAGGGGAAAATGAATAGACTCCATGCAAAGAGATCTCAAAGGTATAGAAATATGAAAGAGTGTGTTAAAAAAAAAAAAGACAGGAGTATCATCAAATTCTCATTCCTGCTATGTCTTGTGCTCCAATATTAATTGAAAATGAACCAGAAGTTTGTTGCACAAAAGTACTTTAAGTACAGTAAGTATGATGGAAGTGATTACCATTGTACAAAAATGCATTGTATGTAAAAGAAGTCTATTGTCTTTATTTATATTAGCCAACTCCTTATGCAGATATAACTTTATCATTTTAATGTGACAGTTGGTCGCACTTCTGATACCTGTCCCTCCATTCTAGCCAATAAAATAAGATCTTGGGAGAACATCCTTGAATAGCAGTGAACATGGGTCACACATTCTTACTAGCAAAGAAATTGAGGTACTCCCCATTTTTACCTTCTTCTCTTTCATATCAGTCCTCCAGACTCAGTTCTGCTGTGATGTCTACAAAGAAATCAGCCAATTTGGAAAATGTTGGATAGCAAATAGGAAGAGTTATAATTGTCTAATATATAAAACAAAATTTCAATTGGATTTGGAACCATGAGATTAGGCACATTGAGTTTGGTCTCTAAGCCCATCTGAAGTAAAAGGGTATTGGGTCAAGCTCATCATTAGTCCATTTCATTATGTTATTTTATTACTGTTCTCTCTTTCTCTCCTGTTGTTGATTAGACTCACTTGTTGCATCATGTCTCAAATTAGAAGGTGATCTCTCTGAGGCTGGGACTGTCTTCCAAAGTGTTAGGTAGCAGTTAACATAGTTAACACAATGACTCAAAAACAAAACAGTTTTCAGATCAACTGTATATATTAACTATAAGGATGATCCCATCATTGCATGAAATAACCAAAATTGCTGATTCTGGAATTTTATAACTAATGCACCTCACAATCTAGTTCCTTGAATTTAAAATCCTTCTCTCAAATTAACTTCAAAGGTGCATTAAGTAATAATGTCTTGGGTCATTAACTTTAGCACCATCAACATGTTCTCACTCTCACATTTACTTTAATTAATGTAATGCTAGTAATTAATGGAACACTTTACACAAAGGATTGCCTGAGCACATTGTCAACTTCTGACAAATAGATCAATTCTCAAATGCTTAGAGCAAGACAGAGAAGTTGTTGAAGGTGGAAAAAAATGCACAGGACAAAAGGTCATCTGATTTTTATCTTGATTTAGATTTAACAGAGGTTTAATTGTCATGGTAAAAAAAAATTCTACATTTAACATATTTCTTTTCAAATTTCATAGTAGTAAATTGATTAATAAATCAATAGAGAAATCTCTAAAATAGTATTAATGAAAAGTTATTTTAAATATTAGTGATGATGAAAAGACCAAATGAGAAAAGGTAGCTGAGAAAAATGTTAACATTCTTATTATACTATAATTTTATTTATCAAAGAACTCATAAAATACTGATAGATTATCATAGTTGTAGCTCCAATAACAACTATTCTTGCTCAAGTGTTTCCCTCATAAGTTTCTGAATCTTTCAACTTTCACTCAGAAATTTCCACAAGATTGATCTTTGCCCAAGGGTGAACATTTTTTTTTTTTTTTTACACACACACTGCTTGGCTCAAACTTTCAAATGTTTTTGAGAACAAGGAAAGTAGCAGGAGTGCATGTGAATCTCCCACAATAACAAAACAAATTCAGCAATGCAAGCTGGGGTAGAAAGTTAAATATTTTAATTACTCAGCTTGAGGAAACTATGTGGAATTGTCTTATGAAGCAAACTTGGAAACATTTTCTTCTTACATATGAATCATATTGCAGTCTGTCAAACTCATGGAAAAGTACTCTTTTCATATCTCTCCTATGTGCAACTGTAGCTAGAGCTCCTTGAAAGTTGGGGGTGGGGGCTGGAAAGATGGGAGGGAAGGAAAATCACTTTTGTGCAGTGGCTATATTGATATAGTCTGGAATCAAAAGTGGCCCAGTGGCACAAGGTAGAATTTGAATTCAGGATCAAGCATTAAGCCTGGTCCTTGGGCAGACCAGCATTTAGCCTGGATTGTCATCAAAATGGCATATACAGCCCATCTCTCTTGAGCCTCCTGTGTGGGAACTAGGCCCAGGAATGGTGTTGATATTTCATTTAGGGTTTTTTTTTTTAAACATATTTTGGTTCACTGTTACATGTAGTGTCACTTTCAGAGAATAAGAGATGAAGCATCTAAGAAGAGCAGAAAATTAGTCCAGACATCAGACTTTATATACATAGCTCTTCTAACGGGTGGCTCAGAAGCCTGATGTCTGGCAATATTATTTATAACTGACTTTGAGAGCCATCCATGGAAGAGACAACTGTAGCTGGAAGTTTGGCAAGAGGCATATTTTTCTTTTAATAATTCATCAGTTCACTTTTTCCACTGAGAGTAATAAAGCTTCCATTAGTTTGTGCATACTCACTTGGAATTATGCTCACCTACCTTTTCTCTAGCGTAGTTTTAGTAACATACTAATTAGACTATAGCTACAGTAGGGCATGCACTAATAGATCTCACTAGCAGTTTATTCATTTTGCTTACTTGGTCTTGTAGTTGAACACACATACTGCCCATATAAATTTTGTGTTATTTGTTCAAAGTCTTTTGGTCTTTCTCCATCATTTTATTTATATACGGCAACATCCTGGTTTCCTTATCCCCTTTTTCATAGAACCCTATGAACTGCTCTCTGTGAGGAGGCAATGCAGGGGGAGGGGAGGACATGGACTTAAGGGGCAGGAGTAGGAAATGGGCAAACCTGCTTTGGGTGGGCCCTTCAGCACTTCTGAGATTCTTTGGAGTAGCAATAAAGTTGGAGATGCATTAGTTCTTCCATGAATCCCTCCCTTCAGTGGGTGGTAGGGGAGGGGAAATCAATCCTTTCAGGGAGCAGTCTTTTGGTCAGTTGCAGCCAGGGGGAAAATCCCCATTAGTGCAATTTCATTAGTCTCTGCACAGATGCTCATGATCTTTAGTAGATGCATGGGGATTTGCCAGGTTTGTGGGCAGGCTCAGTGGATTATGCCAAAAGATAAACACTTCTCCTCATTCCCTGCATGTCATGATTGGTAATGGACTCAGATACAAGTCTCAGGCAGACTTCCTACATATTCTGGACTTTTACCATGAGTGCAGGAAGATGAACTGTAAACAGTGTATTTTAAAGTGTGGCCTGGATTACTGAACATTCAGAGAGCTAGCAATTTAATGTACAATACCATGAGCTACAGTTTCCAGCTACAAATACTGCAAACATTAGTGAAAATATACAAATAACACAAAGGACCTAGAGATCTTACAAAAATGGTCAGCAAACAGCAAAGTAACAATGTGAAATTCAGCTTGGATGAATACAAGCTAACACATATGGGAAAAATGGTCCAAAATAAAGAAATTTCCTGCAATATCTTTGGGAGATTTTACTATATTCAATGTATATATCGTTGTGGGCCAGGGACTGTATGTGGTCACCCTCCCCCATGGAATTACAGCTCCTTCAGTGGGAGGAGTAGGCAAATTTACTCCGGTTGTAACACTTCCAGAGAGGTGCCAGCACTTGGAGATGCTTGCATATATTAGTTCAAACTTGATTCTCCAGAGACCAACAGACAAAGAAAGGACTTCTGGATAAATAGCCTAAGTTTACACTGTGACGGGTTGGATCACAGAAACCCCCTTGAGAGCTGCCACCCGATGTGCAAAGACTACCCCTGCTTCTGTTTTCCCTGCCAGCTCAGGACTCCAGCACCCTGTCTTGCTGAGCCAGACACTCCCATCTGGCTCCAGACACAGATCCAGGGTCAGAATCTCCTGTCCCAAAGCTGCAAGTTTACCTGAAAACAGCTCGCAGTAGTGTGCTTGTCTTTAGCACTCAGATGCCCAACTCCCAATGGGGTCTAAACCCAGATAAATCCGTTTTACCCTGCATAAAGTTTATGCAGGGCAAACTCATAAATTGTTCACCCTCTATAACACTGATAGAGAGATATGCACAGTTGTTTGCTCCCCCAGGTATTAATACATACTCTGAGTGAATTACTAAATAGAAAGCGATTTTATTAAATACAGACAGTAGGATTTAAGTGGTTCCAAGTAGTAACAGACAGAACAAAGTAAGTCACCAAGCAAAATAAAATAAAATGCGCAAATCTATACCTAATCAAACTGAATACAGATAATCTCACCCTCAGAGATGCTTCAGTAAGTTTTTCTCAGACTGGACTTCTTCCAGGCCTGGGCACAATTCTTTCCCCTGGTACAGCTCTTGTTGCAGCTCAGGTGGTAGCTAGGGGATTCTTCATGATGGCTCCTCCCCTCACTGTTCTCTTCCCCCCCTTTATATATCTTTTGCATAAGGCGGGAACTCTTTGTCTCTCTGGGTTTCCACCCCCCCTCACTGGAAAAGCACCAGGTTAAAGATGGATTCCAGTTTAGGTGACATGATCACATGTCACTGCAAGACTTCATTACTCACTTGCCAGCACATATACAGGAAGACTCACAGGTAAATACAGCCATCTGCAGACAATGGGAGTCATCAAGATTCCAAACCATCATTAATGGTCCACACTTTACACAATTACAATAGGCCTTCAGAGTTACATTTTATATTTCTAGTTTTAGATACAAGAGTGGTACATTTATACAAATCAGATGATCATACTCAGTAGATTATAAGCTTTGTAATGATACCTTACAAGAGACCTTTTGCATGAGGCATATCCCAGTTACTTACATTCACTTATTACCGTATTTTCTCTAAAACTATCTCAGTTACATTATATTGACTTATTATCAAGTTTTTATAAAACCATATAGACTGCACAACGTAACATACACTACCTCAGGGCCCTTTTTTCTGATCCAGCAAACTGACAGAACTGTCTGTCCAAGAGGGGGCCCCAATCCTTCTTGGGAGAGGTTGGAAGGATTTTGGACCACTGTGTACCCATAAGACTAGTGGGTGACCTCTGGTAAGCTTTTACTATGTATATAGGAACTTTTATTGTTTATATGTTTTCTCTGTAATGCGCTTATTTTAAGAATAAATGAGCTTGCTTAGAATGGTCTGTGGGGTAACTTATAACTGCTAGAAATTACACTGGTCATAAGCCTTTGAAGAAAAAGCAAAGAACAGACACTGGCCTGTTTAGACAGTCTGGCTTGCCGGGGATATCACAATGGAGGCGAGGAATTGTACAGCCTGCAAAGGGCCCGTCCGGAAGAAGAGAAGTGCAGCTCTCTGCCAAAGAGAGCTGACAGCTGAGGAGCTAGGATCCTACAGTAGGTGCCCTCAAACTACCATGGATGGAAATAAAGGTGCAGTTGCCCTGATCTGTGACACTTCTCAAAATTCACACTCCAATAAAGCCAAGGCACTCATTCTACAAGTCTACACCACAATATAGCTATTCAGTTTTCTTGCCTGGTTTTGATCATAATGAAACCTGAATCTCAGATATATTAGATATATATTGGACATTTTCTCCAATACTAGGACAACAAGGTTTCCTAATCAACACTAGGAAACATTGTATTTGATGGTATATGCATAATTTAAATATGCTCTGTGGTCTAGTGATATTTAGTGCTAATCAGACAGGAACTTACTACTGCTGCTGTCATCCTTGACAACCTTACTATTCATGAGTTTTTACTTTAGATGCACTGTAAAGTGAGCAGCATAATTGCATTCAATTTTGGTTAAAACTGTGGATGGGGCTGCTCCATGAATTGTGGCTCTTACCCCAACTTCCACAAAAGTCAAAGGGGTTCAAAATCAGGCCCATTTCTAGTTTCAAAAAGGTTGGATGAAAAGGACATTACAGTTGGGAGACCAGGCTCATTCCAATAAGGGCTCCCACTCTAGTATCAAAATATGACCACTGCAGTTCTTTACATAACAAGCAATGTTCTGTCTGAAGTGAAGACTATATTTCTAAAGGGGATCCTAGATATTAGGACATGCAAAATACTGGTAAGAAAAGTTCCCATCAGACATAGTGGGCTTGACCCAACTCCTATTGAAGCCAATTGAAAGACATCCCTTGACTTTAATGGTAGTTGGATCTAACCCACTGTTAGCTACAAGTGTTAATCCAGGAATACAGAACGCATTGGTATTGCATCGTACATAATACTGACAACGTGGACAAGTACCACTCCTCACTAAACTCAGACCTCCTCAAATTCCAAACTTCTTCTCAGACTCAGGGTGCACAGGTCTCAAAATGAATTAAAAAGTTAGATCACATCCATGTTAACATGATATCACTGGCTGCTAACTATCATACAATTTTGTCCTCTCATTCATTTATGCACAGGAGGAATGATCTAGAGATTCTTTGGGAACTTCTTGAATGTTGAAAGAAAGCCACAAAGCATTCTACGTATGCAGATGGACTTCAAGAAATAAGTTGCAAGTGGATTACAGAGTTCATAAAGGAAAAAAAATATGCAAAGTACTTATCTTTTCTGTGACTTGGGAGATTGTTAAGTTTTAAATAAATATTTTGGTCTATTCATTTTCAAAGGTCCCAGTGCTAAGTTACGAGAAGAAGAATAACACTATAATCAGGGCCCAGTGGCTCCAACATTCACACCCCTCCCTCAATCAACATAGCCAGGACAAGCATAAGGGGAGCTTCTGGGGCATCCAATGAAAGGCTCCCACCCTTTGGGAAGACCTCTGTGGCAACCCCAGGAGTCACAGTTCTAGACCCTGAGCCTTCTGAGGTCAAAATAGAGGGTTGCCTCTATATTCTTTTTTGCAGTAGAAATAGCCACTCCAATTGTATGGATGACCCTCTCGCTGCCCTCCCACTCTGCTCCCACTTAACGTCTCCTTCGTCCACTATTTTCTCCTCTCACACTCCATCCAACTCATCCCTTCCTGCCCTTTTCTGTTAGAATATACAAGACATTTGCCAACCTTCACCGTAATTGCTTGCTCTGATACTGTAACCCTTTCCTCCACAATCTCAGTTTTGTTTCTTTGAAACACGGACTGTATTTTGTTATATGTGATAGGACTGTAGAGCACCAAGCATAATGGGACTCCAGTTGAGTCAGTAGTAGCATTTCTAGCAAAAAGAGGTTTGCCCCTGAAGTTTGTAATCATGTCTGAAGGTTACAAGCTGTTTTCTGTGTTTTGCTAAAAGGGGAGGTGAGAGTGTATAGGAGCTGGTATTTCCCTTAGCTTGGGTAGCGGGGGAAGCTCAGAATCCCTGGAAGCACCTTTCCTACACAATTCATAATATGAGTTTCCCCAGAATCTACCAGTACAGAAGACCATATTGCTCCAGCGTGGGATATTGGTCAAGATAGGTTGGATTTTATTTGACTATTGTAGATAAAGTATTGGATAAAACTTTAGATCACGTTTTCAAAATATCTCAGCACCCAGCAGTACCCATTGTTCTGAGTGGAAGCTGTTGAGAACAGAGCACTTTTGAAAATCTGGCCTTCTTCATGGATGCTGAGATTTAAAAAAAAAAAAAAATGGAATTTAAGGTTCAGGTTTAGGAGGGATGTAGACCAGTAGTCTGAACAGGATAGACCATCTCCAGCATTCTTGGAGATGACTGTAAATTAAGGCAACTTTTGAATACCTTTGGAGGTTACAAGTTTTTTAAAATCTCCTGAATCGCTAGCTGGGATACAAGGATGAGCCAGTGACTAAACATTTTGTGGAACTCCCATCCAGGCCTGGAAATCTGCCAGAGAGCATGAATTTACTAGTTGTTTGGATTTCTTCTTCCGAGAATTCTTGATCAAGGAGTTGCTTTTGATCTGGATCCAGCTTGGGGATGAGACAAGATGTTGTGTTTAAAGTGTGATTCAGTGATAAATGCCCCAAATTGTTTCCAAGAAAAGTAAACAATGTTTCACAGAATATAAATAGGTGAACTACATGTAAAGTGTACATTTCCTCAGGGATACATATACATAATGTTAACTATCCAAACAATACAACCACAGAATATTTAAACAGACAAGCTTTGGAAACAAACATATTCCTGAGAAAGTGAAGGCTTACAACATGATTGAGAATGACAGGCATACTTGTCATACAATCATCTTATGCTGACCAAAACAGGAAGCAGAGAAATCAACTTGTTTGCTCTCACCATTCAGAAGTAAAATTTAAACAACCCTGATAGCAAAAAAAATCTACAATTATAAGGAAGTTATGATGCAAAGACTGATCTAAACAAAGTTTTTTTAATCAGCATGTTCTGACAATTCAGGAAGAAATAAACTAAATATACAGTACTCAATAAGCCAGAATCTAAGCCATGCTAGGAACTATACCAATGTACCTATAGTTACTTTTCTTGAGGAAGAAAATTAGATAGGTCACAAGGGAGAACAATGGGTCTGTGTATTTTCCTAAAGGCTAATTGGTGGGGCATCTCATTGTAACCAATTTTATTTGCCAAGTTTTCAACTGGTCATACTCATGATAATGATCTAGTTGGCAGTCTCATTACTGTTCCTAATAAACAGTGGCCAACATCAAAAGAACTGGCATCAAAATTACTAGTTTGCAGTTAAAGTGAAAAGGCTAACAGCCTGAGTACTTAATATGCGAGTAGGACATTCTTGCAACAGGGTATGAAGGCCTCAATTACAGATCAGGAAACTCTTCGTTCTAGTCACATGCACAGTGCCTGGCACCAAGACAAAGCCTGACACAGGGACCTCACCATCTAGGATTAGGTCAAGATTCAACAAGGGAATAAACAGAGAAACAGGAGCTGGGTACAGGACAAAACAGCAGAAAATACTGATATATTTCCAGAAGTAGTCCCAGTGTTAAACTAGTCAATAAATCTGCCAACCTAGCTAATGCCAGATGGTTAGAATTTAGAGCAGTCACAGCAAAGGTACGTTTTAAAGAGGGATTTAAAAGAAGGTGGTGGCTTTATTAATTCTGACAGGAAGATAAGGGGCTGGGTGGGAGCAAACCTGCATCTATGGCAGAGTGAAAGCAGGGATCATTCTAGAAACTCATTTCCCTTCTCTCTCTCTCAGGATGGAGTTTCATTGGCAAGCTAACAGAATTCTGTCTTTCAAGTTCTGTGAGCTACTCTCACTACTCAGGCTTTTGCAAGAGGTTCATGTGTTCTGGAAAACTAGTTTCAGACTCTTTGGCTTCTGGGCTTGCACACAAACAGTTTTCGTTCAATATATTTATTTAAAAAGTTTGACTCTTTGAGGTTTTTTTTTCCCTTTTGTAATTTCCTGTACATTTTAATGAAGAAAGAACAGATTATTTAAGCAGTTGTAATCCACACCTGAAATTTTAAAGGATAGGTGAGCACAGCTAGTTTTTTATTGCAAGACTTCAGCATATCCTGAGAAACCCTTTCCACAGGACAAATTGCCCCAGGCTTGCTAGTAATTTAAATGCTATTTTTTCCCTTAAAGAATAAAAACCTCATGTTTTGAAGTCCTAACATACCTATTTCCAAAGAAGCTGGTTCCATATTTGCTGGACTGGGAGAAATGTCTGTAGAAATTAAGAAGGTAAGAGAAAGGAAAAGGAAAAGGACTGTTCTACATGCCATAAGAAGTAGAAACTTCTGTCTTTACTACACAGAAACCACGTTAAGGGCCCACTTCTGCATGACATCTGCACACATGACATTATATGTGTATTACAGTAGAGCTTACAAACTCCACCATGCTAGACACTACACAGACACAAAGTAAGAGACAGCTCCTGCCCTGAAGAGCTTACGATCTAAATAAACAAGAGAAGGTGAGAGAAAGGAGGCATTATTATCCCCATTGTTCAGATGGGAAACAGAGGTTCAGAGAAACTGTTATTTGCCCAAGCCCACACAGAGGATTGAACCCACGTAGGTCTTCTGAATTGCCAGATGCTGGCTTAACCATAAGATCATCCTTCTTTTCAATTAAGCGTAAGAGTTTTGGATACACCAGGAATACCTGAAAATAATATAGGCTGGATGCCTTTGCAGTGTGTCATGGCTTCTGTACATATAGGCTAAGATGCAAAATTGACACCAATAATAGGATATGAATGGCATAGGTACCAGTGAAGCAATGCTGTTGGATCTCTCAGAATAGCCTTCTGACAAGGAAGTACTGCATTATGTACGTTTCATATAGGATACAAGCAGTTCCTGGCTGTTATTTTGCAAGCACAGTTATCTAGTTCAATTTGTGTTTTCACATGCATTGATAGATATAGCTATTGTTGCAGTTTCATCATTAATCAAAAAACATGAGCAAACCCTTTTTGCTTCCAATAGTCCTGATAGTTCCCTTTGTGTAACTGATAACAATAAATATAGGTATTTTCTTCATTTAAATTCTAGCCACTTTCATCCTTGAGGTTTACTTTTGGTGGACAGGTTGACAGTTAGGATTGATATAGAACTCAAGGATTCATATAGCTTTTCACATTGTTCTTTCATAATTAGCATCCCCTATTTCAGCCATTTCAAGGTCATCTACTTTAAACTGGTCAGATAATCCAGGATGGAAACAACAAGTTACAATCCCTTTCAGTCAAGCATTTACTACCAAAATTGTTTGGTAGTAAATAGTTAACACTGATTTTTGCAACCAAAATAAAAGTGATCTCTTAAGCGCCCCTAAATCTGTTGTAACAAACCTTTATTCAGTCCATAAATAATTTAATAATTCCATTCTGAATTCAAAGCCAAGCTAACAGAGTCAGAAAGTCATTTGAAAATGAGAATTCTTTACAGATACTTATGGGCAAGTTAGATTAAAAGACAATAGCCTGAGGGCTTCATACAGCCAAATTTTATATCAAAAAGGGAGAGCAGGATTTTTTTTTATTATAGCAAAGGCAATTGAATTATTAGTCTTCTTGAAAGGAGTTTCTTTAAGAAGCTCAACAAGCCATGACTGTGAGGATACAGATTAGGACCGATCATTTCACTTAATCAATATCAAACATCAAAGACGGCTTTTCCAACAGCCAGTAGTTTAGATGAGAAAATTAAAATATAGAGCAATGGTCCCCAAACTTTTTATGGTCCTACCCCCTTTACCCCAGTCCATGCCTCCCTGGGGGGCCATGGGTCTGGATGGGGAGGCACGGACAGGGGAAGGGGGACGAGGTTGTGACCGCAGCTGGGGGCAGGTCTGGGGCTGGAAATGGAGATGCAGCTGGGGTCCGAGGCTGGGAGCGGAGCTGAGGCTGGGCCACAGTTGGGGGCTGAGGCTGGGGCCAGGAGCGGAGCCACAGCTGGGACTGTGGCTAGGACCTGAGCCAGTCTGGAGCAAAGCTGAGGGCAGAGCAGGGCTGGGTGGTGCTCCCTCCCCATCCCCCATGAGGGCTGGCCCGGGCCCCACTGCACCCCTTCCCAATGTTCCTCTGCACCCCCCAAGGGCGCCATGCCCCCCAGTTTGGGGACCTCTGATATAGAGACTGATCCAATTAGATCATTTAAGTCAATGAAAAGGCTCCCATTGACTTCATTGAGCTATGGATCTGGCCCAAATTGCTCGGAGAAAGAATTAGAAACTGAGTTCCCTGGCACTTTGTGAGCCAAACCAGGCTGGAAAGAGCAGTCAGGTAACAAGGTCCTAAATGGACAAAGAGATTAACTTATGGGTAGATCTGGATCGACTAGTCACAGCAAAACAATTTATTGATCAAATTTAGCACTCTCTTCAGTTTGTCGATTGTTTGTCAACTGAATAGAGTCCACTCTTTCCACAAATCTGTTTGACATATTTTATAGACATATTTCTGTTTGCTGAGATAATGTAATTGTTTTGGATCAAATGAAATGCTGTTTGATCAAAACATTTTATTTGGGTTTTTGTTTTATTTTTTAATCAGATGGATATCAGCGTAGTGTTCCTATAGGGACATTACAGAGGCACATCCAATCTCAGTGAAATGAGTAATAAAGAGGTTGTTAATGAAACTTTTTCAACCCCTAAAATACAAAATGCAGTAACGAATATATCAACATGTTATAGCCAAGCATTTGAAGACTATGTAAAAAGATCTTCCTTATGAGTGTTCATTGTTAGCACGAAAGCCAGGAATGAGGCTTTTTGTATTGCTAAGGCTATTAATACCATAACAATTAGCATTCTTCAGCAAGGGCTATATAATAAATGCAGGGGAACAGTGTGCAAGCCCAACAATCAGAGAAGAGAAAAATGGGAGCATATGTCAAGAGGAAAGACTGTCAATACAGATACATGAACAAAACAAATTTGAGGAGGGGAGAAGGCAGGGAGAATCAAGTGCTCATATTGAAGCAGCCCTAGGTAAACCAAGCAGCACTCAAGTGGTCAAACAAAACCAAAAGGTGTCACTGAATATGTCAGCATTTTCTGGCATAAGTCAACTATTTGGAACAATTCCTCTAAAGAATTAATAATTAACAAGGTTACCTTCAACACAGGTTCACATGGGTTTTTTGCTCTATAAAAGCAGATCCAATGTTTATCCTCCTTTGGTGAATCTATTGTTATTCTACCTTTGTAGCTCATGTTTCTATAGCCCTCAGAATATTCCAGTTATTTAAAGAGTACAGATTTACATTCCATACTGACTGGGGGATTTATTACCTTCAAGATTTCAGCCATGAAGCAACTGGCAAGCGTGTACTCACCTATTGAACTTTCACAAGAAAGTTGTTTTGGGAATTCTCCTTTACTTGTCATGTGAACAGTTATAGATGGAGTAAATTCCATTGCCAAGAATTCCAGCAACAAGGGATGGGAAGGTTCCAGCTTTTCTAGCCTCAGAGGTGTCAGCACTAAGTGTCTCAGCAGCAAGAGTGCTGAGAAGACAGACAGCACACTCTCTACCCGTATCTAAGGGCAAGTTCCATGGACTTCAGTGTCAGACACAAATGAACCTCCAAGGGCAAGGTTTGGTCCAATGCTAAGAATCCATCCAGGCCCGGTGGAATTTGGGATCCATATTTTATATTTTCAGCACTGGAGATACTAGATTTACCCTTGATATTAATGCTGACTGCTATAATTTGACCCTATATTGTAACTTTTTCAAGCTGTATGTTGCTCCAACTTCTTTTTTGGGTAAAAATAATATGAAGTTCTCAACTTGTGCATTGCCCATAGGGACAAGAGAAACTTCAGTGAGTATGAGGTAGGAAGGTTTGTTATTAGAGGTGAACAATTTGCAAGGAAAAATTGGTCAAATGTAGGCTGTCTCCTGCCCCCAATTATTTCAGTTTATTGATTTTTCTAACTTCTTTGCCCAGGGTATTTGATATTCATAACATAAATTGAGCTTTGACTAGACAGATAGGTCACATCGTGTGCTGCTGGTCAGAATTTTAGGCAAAAGAGGTCATACATTTCCCTCCCCTTTGTTTTTCAATCAGTTCTAGTCACATGATACAGTTTCTGACTCCTGTCTGACTGAAGTAAAATTAGAATCAGGTTTCCAATATAAATAACTGGGATTGTGAATTCAGTGTTTGCTTTTCCATAAGAACTCTGTAACACCTGCTTAAGACTAGTTGGTGTGGCAAACATTCCTGCCAGTAGAATTGTTGGCTTAGGTATTCAAGGAAATCAAATGCAAAAGTTGAGTGAACATAATCGAAGCAAAGCATTAAAAACAAAAAACCAATGAACTAGTGTTTGCTAATACTGTCACAATATTTGGTCAGATCTAGATACTAACTGCTTGTTGGTTTAACAATACATTTACAAATCTGCTTCATACACATACGTACTTATTAATCCTTCTGAAACCAGAAAATAAATACAAGCTTAGCAGAGCCATATCAAAAATAACCTAGCCTCACTTCTGGAGAGAAAGAAAGTCAATACAAATCAGAAGTTATGCTACTTCTGTTTCTCCCTGATATCAATTTATCCTTCTAGGAATCATTATATTTCAGGGGAAACAAGGAATATGATCGCCATTATAGAATCTGAGTGCTTAAGGTGAGAAAAGATTACACAAAATAAATAAGTGTTATGCATATTGAAAAAGATCCCCATGTTATCTACAGTCATCTTAAAAAAAAATCATATACCCCTGTTTAGCTACCCATTAGCTTGCAAAATCTACACAAGCGCACAAATTAGAGCACAGTAGTATGGCTCCATGATTACCTTAAGTGTTTACAGAATGGCCTTCAATAGGTAACATACACACAAAAAGTTACTGAAGTTAAAAAAAAAATTAAAAAAAGAAGGATTTCTAAGGCAAGTGAAGTTGCTAGGGACTCATCTAAATTTTGCTCTAGTTTTCAAGTTTGTTTGGATCTGCAGTTTGATGGACAACAGGAATGTTTAGAGAACTGGGCTTAAAGACAATGGATGTTTGGGAGGGGGAGGATACAATAACATTGTCTTATTTGATTCTAGTAATAGAATCATAGAATATCAGGATTAGAAGGGACCTCAGGAGGTCATCTAGTCCAACCCCCTGTTCAAAGCAGGACCAATCCCCAACTAAATCATTCTATCCCAGCCTATTGATACCTTTTAATATTTACTTAGCCTTGCTAGTTTCTTTACAGAGATTTTGATTGCCCATTTTGAGGTATACATTTTAATGTCACCCTTTTGGGGGGGTGGGGGGAGAGATAGGATGGTGCCCACTGAGCCTTTTCCAAAGTCCACTGAAGTCAATGCCTTTAACCTCACCTACATTCTAATATTATTTTGTGACTGCATTATTAACCCTGCCTGGTTATTCTTGTTTTTGTTTTTTGCATTTTAAATAATCTAGTTTCTTGTAAGTTTTACAGTTCAAAACTCTCACACTTGTCTTCTTAGGCACTATGTGTTAACTTCAGAAGACTTTTCATTGGCATTTAAAACATATACAATTACTTATCACAGTTTGACTATATGAACTATTTGATTACTAGAAAACTATTAGTCATATACATATGCAAACCTTGTTAAAATACCTTGTTGCATGCTTGGTAAGATCATTCAACTATAGTTACACCCAAAGAGTTCTCTTACATTTGGACTCTACTCTTCTTCTTTTCCCTTCAATAGTGTTCGACTATTTCATTTGATTCTCTTATTTGCCTTTTTTGAGTTGAAAGTTCACTGTCACTCTGACCACTCAGACCAGCATGGAATTCTGGTTGCCTATTTAGTTCTCTCGGAAATGCTTAACAAAGCAGACTTTTAGGAACACGGACAGTTTCCCCAAGCAGATTTCAGTTTATAAAATTCAGTAAGGATCATTTATTTTTTAGAATGAAGAACACACAAACTTTTTTCTCCTTTTGTTGCTACTGCAAGAAAACCAGCCTAATAGCTTAATTTACAATTAACATCCAAATGAGGCCAAAAATAAATAAATCAATAATAGCCTATCAATCTAGCATGATTTCAGGACGGAAATTGATATGAAAGTAGGATAAATAGCTTGCACTACTAGTTAATGTGTGTGTGTGTGTGCAGGGGGAGGAAATCAATTATTTCCTTCAGTGGCAGAGCCACAGTGAGGAAGATATAGCAACCCCTCTTTCCCACATAAGAGTCATACGTATCTGCAAAATCTAAGCTTTACATCTGAAGAAATGAAAAACCTCCCTGCATTCTGTGAACAATACCTTCCAAACATGAACAGGGTGCAAACAGACACTGTGCTGAGTCTACTGCAGACAGAAAGCTGGATAATACTTGAGACAGAGGTATAAATTAGAACTGGGGGAAATTTCTCAGTCAAAACTTTTTTTCACCAAAAATGCATATTCTGATTGACTGAAACACTTTGCAAAATCATCTCAAGTTCGCCATATTGATTTATTAGAAAAATAAAACCAGTTCTCAAAGTGTGGAAACATTTCATTGACATTTGTGAAACATTTCAATTCTAAATAAAAAGTAGTAAAACCCCTCAGGCTAAAGGAAATATTTCATTTTGGGTCAAATGAAACATGTCATTTGACTCAAAATGTATTTTCATATATTGATTTTTACTTTTTCATTTTGCAAAAAAAAAATTTAAAATGGTTTGGGTTAACCTGAAGCAATTATCTTTTTTATAGAAATTTTGGTTCAGCCAGCAATTGGGTGTCACCATATAACTCTAGTGATCAGTAGATCTACTGAAAGTCCTGCAATTCATAATTGCTGGGGGTGGAACTGCATGGGACATTCATCATTAGCTCAGCTAAAAAAGCGGGACACGGGACACCGACTGGAACATACTGTCATATAGGGTGACTAGATGTCCCAATTTTATAGGGACAGTCCCGATATTTGGGCCTTTTTCTTATATAGGCTCCTATTTCCCCCCACCCCCGTCCCTATTTTTCACACTTGCTGTCTGGTCATCCTACTGTCAGAGTACTTCTGAGGACATAAAATGTTCTGCATATTTACTGGCACATAATGGTTTGATTGACATGACAGTGTAATTTCCATGCATTGTATCCAAAGATGATCCGCTGTAAAAGGCAGGAAAGAAATGTCTCAATAGAGTATTGCATGATTGGCTAGGTGTACTTATTCTTCTCCACTTCCCTCTGAAGGATTAAGTACTTGACACTGTCAGATGCCAGACAGTAGCTGGAACAACTGTCTAATCAGATGCGGCAATTCCTATGTCATAAGAAATTTCACATCACTTTTGTAACTTTTCCTTCATTTTGGTTTTAAGGTATTTTTAAACTCCATTTTATTTGGCTAAGGATGACTCAAAAGAAAATGGAGTTTACAAAAAATAATAAATTTTCCTCTTTTTTTTTTTAAACTGGGAATTAATGGCAAGTACATTTGAAAGTCACTTGTGTGTGTTTGAGTTAGACAGCTCAAAAAGTAAAGGATGCTGTCTTCCTTTACTTTTGCACTAGAAACATACAGCTAAGGAAATCTCTTGTTTATTACACACTGTCCCCTCCTCCTCTACAGTATCCTTATACTCCATCTTCAGAGCTGATTGAAAATCTGTGGTTTCAAAGGCAACATTTTCTGGAAAATGTTGCTTTTGAGGAGATTTTTCCCGTTTTTTCCCCATGGAAAAATCTAAAACAAAATTTTATTTTGATTTGTGTAGAAATTTCTCATGGAAAGCTAAAAATATTGACTGGGAAAATTAGAAATAGTATCCATTCAATTCTGAGTTAAAGGAAAAAATAGTAAGATTCTAAAGAATATTAGCAGAAGATAAAAAGGTACATAGACCTAAATCCTCTCTCTTGAACATCATTCAGGTAAATAGGCTTTGCACAGGGATACATGTCACCAAAACTCAACAGAGTCAGGTTTTTCAGGAGAGAGGGCAGATTTAAAAATAATAATTTAATTGATTTAAAACTCAGGATTCTGGCGGCATCTAGGCCCAGATCCACAAATGTCAGTGGAAGTTAGGAGCCTAAATAGCTTAATGCATACAGAAGTATAGTCACATATATATATACTCCATCCCATTTTCATAGTCACTCCCCTACTAGCAACTAGATACATATCCTTACAGACCAGAGCGCAATAGTAAGGCCATTTCATAATATCTGTATATTATTTCATGAGCTACTTTGGCTAATGAAGCCACATACTCATGGATTTCCTAGAGTTTTCCCCCACCTTCTCCAAATCAGATGCACTGTGAATATGGTCCAGTGGCTATCCCACAGGACTGAAACCCATGAGAATTTGGTTCTAGCCTCAAACTAGGAGATATTTTTGAAGTACCCTTACATCTAAAGATGGTAAGTACTAAGTATTTATTATCAGTAAGGGCTGCACCATATGTACACACTCTGGAACTATTTCAGTTCTGCAGTACTCTGGACCTTCCTTAAGCACTGATTCAGCAAGGTACTTTAAGCATATGCCTCACTTTAAGCATACAAGTTATCTCATAAGTCTGTGGGACTAAAGGATGTCTTTAACTTCCAGTATGTGAGTAGCTCCATATATTTCACAGCTTAGCGTTAAGCACATGCTTAAAACCTTTACTGAATTGGAGCCATCTGATGTACTTGTGTTATATTAAGAACGATAATATTTACCTCAAATCATGTTACTATAGTAATATTTGGATTCATTATCTCAGCATATATTAACAGAACAGTCCCTCAACTTTTCCCTTATTTATCCACTTGCAGAGTCAAATATCATCAGGCAATATACTCTTGCATCACTTTTATAAGCCATAATTGGAATTATGGAAGCTCTAGGAGAGGGAAATGATGTTTTATAACATTGGTACTGAGAGACAGCTATATCCCTGTAGTGAATCATCTTTCAGCTATCCTGCGGCATGATAAATCATCAACAGTTCAAAAGGATATTTTTTGCCATTCTATTTTATTGTTAAATGCAATAAATACAACTGGGGAATGCAGACTTTTCTCAACTTGCAGTTTTATAAGGCTGTGCTGCTTGGGAGCAATGATTAAGCAGGGTTGTGGGCGTGTTATGAAATATTTTAGGACCGTGTGGAAACAATCTAAAACCACTAACTAGGCTTTCAGACACACCATATTACCAGTCTCCTACAAGAGGTCAGAAGACCATTTCCTTTGAAAGCTTCAGACATTCCACTTTCCGAAGTACAACATAGTCATCACCTTTAATCTTCCTGAAGACATTAGCCTTTTAATATAAGATAGCACATGTTTAAAAAAAGGTTAGAAGATATGTTAAAAAAATATAGGAATATGCTTACTGTGAATAAACTTAGGGTGAGATTTTCTTAACACTGACTTCAGTGGGAACAGTTAGGCCAATGCTAAGCACTTTCAAAGACCACACCATAGCATATAGGTGCAGTTTACCACACTGATACCTCCAGTACAGTTGTGTCTCAGTTTCCCCACTGTGACTCAGGGTCTCTTCTTCTAGAGATAGTCTTCAACAGGTTAGTTTTGTGATTTGGCCTTCTGCCAAAAGCAAGAGTCCTGCTTTTCCAGAAAACGACAAACTCCAAACATAAAATACATAGGCCTTCCACAAATAACCCCTTCAGACCTCATTTGCAGGACCTCACTAGTCTCCTGCATTTTGTAATAGGAGTCAAGTGATCCTCCACCTTTTGTCTGTAAGGGTGTTGACTCACTGTGTAAGAGGCCCAGCTGAGATGAAGGAAAATCACTACCTTTCTCCACTACAGACTCCAGCCTTAATACCCTAACTAATTTAGTAGCCATACACTCCACTCTTCCCTCAAAGGTACTTCCTACCCTATTTGGCTTGCTTGCCTCTTAAGCCTTCACCCTTGCCCATCCACAGGCAATTACATTTAAGGAAAAACAAAACAGACAAAGATTCTTAAACCAGCAGCAGAGTCTTCTAGGAAGACTGTAGTACACTTTTTTCAGGATTTCTAGGCTACAGCTTTCTCATTCCTGGGAACTTCTCAGCTTTCTCTCTCATGGTTGGGAATAGGACACGTCCTGTTTCCCCTGGGTCAAAGAAGCAGTTTTCTTTCAGACTCAAGTGGAAACCTTTGCCTTAAGTAGCAGGGAAATCATGTTTTGTGGAGGAAGAGTAGGGTTCAGCATCTTTTGGGCTCCCCTTTTCTGCCTGATCCAGTATGGGCCCCCTTCACACTTAAGTATTAAAAGGAAGAAATCCTAATTATGATTTCACCTTCAGAATCCTTTGCCATGTCTGATAATCTCTTACAGACTGAGTTTTCCCTTTTCTTGGTTGTTCCCTTTAGGAAATGTGTCTCTTTCTGTCTCTGTGTCCCCATTCATTTAAAGAAAAACGCTTGTTAACTTCCTAAAGGTTACAGGAGGAGGTGGAAGGGGGCAGGTGTGTGCATTGGGAAGAAGATGTGTGGAAATTGGATTTTTTTTAAAAGTTACAATGTAAGCTACAAAAAGAAAAGTAGTATCTTTAGATAAGGAGAAAGAAACAACTGTGCAGCAGAACAATAATCTACGGTTGAAGAAACTATTTGGGTAAAGAAAATGTGGGCTCTCACTGCAGGAAGCTATCTTAAATAGTATAAGAAAAGTACCACTGGATTCAAAATTATTTGGAAAGAAGGTAAAAAGCATTTTTTTTCTCCAGAATGTCTTTTCGCATTTGAATATTAATGACACTAAATGCACTGACTGATTTAGACTAAGTTGAAAGACTTTTATCCTAAGCCTGTAGCATTTTTTTTTTATTTTCATGGTGTGGCAGAGTTGAGCCAGCACTCTGATCACTACAACTCCACTTAGTTGCCCTGGCATATAGCTGACGACCAGAACTGTGCCCACTTGATAGATTGGGATGGGCTGTAGGAAGTTAAAAGGCTAATTAGGTCATTAGTCCAGATGGTACAAAAGGTGCAAAAAGGAAGGCTGGAGGAGGATGAGGAAAGCCTGAGTCAGAGGAGAGTGTGGGGGGTCTGTCTTTGCCTGAGGAGCCGAAGGCATAAGACTACATAGTCTCTAAATGTGGTGGAAAAGAACACTGTAAATAAACTGTCTGAAGTATTTTACTTGACGAAGGTGTCTGAGGGCTGGAAAGTAAGTAGGAGTGAGTCTACTCTACCATGCATAGACAGGACTACTCCATCTGTTAATATAATGTACTGTGTCTGCAATACTAGTGATTTAAGTATTAATAAAGATAGTGGGAACTTTAAACCTATCTTAAACTGCTCCTGTTTCACATAAGTATCATTTACCTTTGATGTTCAGGCTAATTCTTTATTCACTGCACTCCATGCAGTACTTATTGACCTTCTAGATTAGTCTTTTGTGGGGTACTATATGAACACTTTGCTGTAGTTAAGTTGAATTATATTCTGAGATTCTCTATCAATTCCATTTGTTTCAAATTTGTGAGGTATAATTTTCCTTTTTGTGAGCCCTTGCTGACTATTCTCAATAAAATCATAGTTTTTCAAGAGCTCTCCAATTTTGTTCCTAATTAATGTTCAGCAGAGATGGATGAACTAGTTCAGATAAAATAATAATTGAACTGACCCTTTCCTAAATGAAACACTAGACAGACCTGCTTTTGAAAGTCTTCATTTGTGAGCATTGAAATAAAAATTTTATTTCATGTTATCTCTGACAATAGTGTACACTTTCCATGTATGATTAAAGATCCACCAGTCCCCTTCATGGACACCTTGTTCCTGTTATTTCTTCAAGATACATTTACTATTTTAACACTTGTGCAATCTTTTTATTCTTTGCCTTTCAATTTCTGACTTTTTTACTCATTGATTTTAATGATGTCCTCTTCTGGACAGGGACCTTGATCTTGCAAAGACTTATTTATGCACATGCTTAACTTTATGCCTTCTGACCAGTCCCATTGACTTAAGCATGCATTTAACTTTATGCACACTGAATTGCTAATTCAGGCCTGATCAGGATAGCCCTATTACTGGCACCAAATTCTTTTCAGAAATGACAAATTATAAAACAAATACACATAAAACAACAGGTTTCAGAGTAGCAGCCGTGTTAGTCTGTATCCACAAAAAGAAGAACAGGAGTACTTGTGGCACCTTAGAGACTAACAAATTTATTAGAGCATAAGCTTTCATGGACTACAGCCCACTTCTTCGGATGCATAAAACAACGTTGGTGAGAATTTGTCCTACATTCTTTGCATACCCAGAATTACTGAACAAAAAATAATGATTGGGCCTAATTAGATTTTTTGACTACTTTCTTCTTGTTTTGTCTTGGTTTTAATCCATAAAATTGTACATCTCAGTGAGCTGTCACATGTGTATAGGTTTATGTGTTGGCCATAAAACATACTTTAATGGATAAATAAAATATTTTGTACAGTGCCTAAATTGTCAATGATTAATCATAAAAGGGCCCTTCAGAGTTAAACTTTTTTCCTTTTCCATTCACATCTGAGTCTTTTTTTCTTTAATGAAATAAACCAAGAGAAATTAAATTGAAAGAACATTTACAAAGATAATATGTGACTAAAAAGACATCTTCCCACTCCAGTTGCTTTCCTAAGGCCCCAATGCTGCACAAACACTTGCACATGTACTTAATTTTACTAACAGGACTAGTTCCATTGAAATCAATAAACTACTCACACCAGTAAAATTAGGCAGAGGCATAAGTGTTTGTTAGATCAGGGCTTGACATTACCATTTCTACTAGTGGAGAAATGCTAAGATAGATATAGATATATATAAACACCAAATTTCTTTTCCTTTTTTTACCAAAAACGCCTTAAAATTAAAGGTTTAGATTTTCAAGATGCAGAAAATGAAGGAATTTCAAACCCTTATTTTTCACTAAAACCCCAGATCTAAACTCCTCCAGATTCTTGAGAAATTCTGATCCAGAGCACAATCCACACTTCATGACTAGTCCCTAGCTCAAGAGTGGCAAATCTAAACACATTCTCAATTTAGGAATGTTTAATTACAGCTCCATTTTTAAAAATCCCCTCCCTTATTGAGTTTTTTCCCATTGTTTCATGTTCCTCAGATCAGACAATGAGATCAGATTATATCATTTTTTTAATGCAGATGTTTCTAATCCATTCCCCTTTCCAGTTCTCAAACTAGCACAATAACAAAACCTTGGATATTTAACCACTGCAAAGCAATATTTATTTTTTAAATTGTTTCAATTGACATCAGTCTTGTAATCTTTCCTTTTGGGTGTAGGTTTGGTAAAGACAAGATCTTCAGAATTTGGGCCAGGTTTTACATGCCAATATCCCTTTAAGAAATACACTCTGTTTTCTCACTGCTGCTTTCAACTAAGATGATTGCCTGTCAAAATATCTCATGTGTAGGCTTTTGATTTTTCTAAACTGTTCAGTACGAGGAAGTTGATCAAGGTTTCTATTTCTAATTGCTCAATAAGCTGATCTCATACTCTGTTAGCTATGTGAAATATAGTACTATGTTTCACGCAAGTCAAATATATCTATAAGCTTGATGTCCTTGCATTAACTTTAATGGGAATAGGATTGGACATTTATACCCCAATCTGCAAACACTTTATATGTAGAGTCATAGACTTTAAGGCCAGAAGGGACCATCATGATCATCTAGTCTGATCTGCTCATTTAATGATTTAAAGACTTCAAGTTACAGTCAATCCACCATTTACACTAGTTTAAACCTACAAGTGACCCAGGCTCCATGCTGCAGAGGAAGGCAAAAAGCAAAACAAACAAAAAACAAAAACAACCAACACCAAAAACTGGGGTCTCTGCCAATCTGACCCAGTGGAAAATTCCTTCCCAACCCCAAATATGGTGATCAGTTGGACCCTGAACATTTTGGCAAGACTCAACAGCCAGACACTTTCTTTGTAGTAACTCCAAGCTCTCTCCATCTAGTGTCCCATCATCGGCCATTGGAGATATTTGCTACTAGCAGTCGCAGATCTGCATAACTATTCAATGGAGTAGTTCCATGAAAATTAATGAGACCATTAATGCATTTGCCAGACTGGGGGCCTTAAGTTGTAATCTTTCAGGGGGTTGGAATATACCTGATTCTGAAAAGCATTCCCTGTATAAATTATTTAAGTGATTTTAATTATACAGAAATGTGTGGCTATATACATATGCCCATATGTAGGCTCACTTTAATTACTTCATGGAGGAGCCACCCTACCTTACATTACTGGCAAAAGAAAGAGTGTGCCATTGCCGTTCTTCACACAGACAATGTAAACGCAGCCAACCAGTCTGTCTCCAAATACACAAATCAATATCCACTGTAGCACAGCCACTTGAATTCAACAGTTCACAGCTGTTTGATTGGCTGTCCTGTGTGTATTCTCATGTAATCTATAAATCCTCTTTCTGCATGCACAGAAACAGCACCTACTATAATCCAACCAAGGCTAATAATTCAATGTGCCACAGATTTTTTATAATTATAGACATTGATAAATCTTGAATAAGCAGAGTTTATGTGGCTCGGGCAGTTCAGGGCTCATAGCTAGAGATAGGTACAATTGTAATAGCAGAAGCAAAATGTGTTTCTAATATATGAAAAAAAAGTAAAACTTATGGATGATACGAGACCTCTTAAAATCTGTAGGGACAGCACTATTAACACCAAGTCAATCTACTTTAGTAATAGGAAAAGACCAACTACCTGATGATAAATCCATAATGCAAGGGAAGACCTTTCATTTAGAGTGGAGAGAGCTAAGACAGGCAAAACATGTTGTTCTATACCAGAGCAGGCCCACTATCGATCACTTACTCTGAAAGTATATTTAAATGGCGAAAGTGGTGGTGTTCACTGTTTGCTGCAGATAATATGAATTCTCTGGATGTTTGCAACGTTAACTATTACTAAGTGAATTTCAGTATTTATTAACACATCTTTACTTTTCACTTATGAGATGACAGTGGAGAGGAGGACTACACAAAGAGATTTCAACTCTGCATGAGCTTCTGGTGTTCTAAATCTTGTGACTTGTTGAATTGACACAGCAAATTAAAGTTGCTTCTCTCTGTGCTGACTGATCTCCAAGACATGCCAGCTACTTTAGATGTGGTAAGATCAGGAAATTCTTAATTATGTTCAAGTTGAGTTAGCTGGGCAAATCAACAAACAAATTTTCTTTTCTGACTGATCTCTTCTTAGCTCCTCTCCACAGCATGTTTTGAAGGGAGAAGAGGGAAAGAAACTTCAACAGTTGTACATGCAGTTTCTGGAATACTAGATAAATATATTACAGCAGCCACACTTTACAGATCATAAGCAAGCTTGGGGTGGATGGGAAATGTGTTGTGGTTTTTTGTCACAGCTGTGAGATTTAAGAGACATGTATGGTATCACAGTCTTACTTACCTATCTAAAATATGGTCATTTGAATATTAATAATGCTGTAGAAATTTAAAACTGATACCTTTTCAAAATGAATTAGTCTTGCTTCATTTAAACAGCTTTTCTTTTGTTTCATTGTGTTTGTGTGTTGTGGGGGGGAGTTGGCAACTTTTTCTTTAAAAAAAAGAGGCTAAATTGCTAACATCTTGGTACTTTGGATACAACATGGGCACATACTACTTTGGAAGCATGAGTGCACACTTCTCTTTGCTCTGCAATGGGGAACAGTAAAACTAACAAAGTTTACTACAGGTGTATGACTTTGGAGTTTATGTACTTAGTAGGGGAAGAGATGGTGACTGTGCAATTACAAAGAGCAGGAATCTGCGTGCAACACTTGCAATCCATGATACATTCTGAGACATCTTCAACAAAGCAGGAATACCAGGAGTACACCGTGGGGAAGGAAATGCAGGTCCAGACAGTTAAAGTTTCCAATTGCAGCAACTACCTTTGTCGAGATCGTAACTGGAATACTCCTCCCTTACAGAAGGCCTTTCTGCATGGCTGCAGATTCCTTAACCCAATCCTGTCCCTGAACCCCAAAATAAATGTTTAGTGTTTCCCTAGTGGGGTACATAGGCACTGGGTACATGCACTTCAGTGCCATTTGAAGAGTGTTTTGGTCATTCAAAACTCTGCCATGGTTAGAGGAATGCTGGTCTTGTGTTTAAGGCACTAGCTTGAGAGTCAGCATATTCCTGGCTTTGCCTGGGAGTCAATTCAGTTCCTTGTTTTGCCATTACCTCTTGTTTGATCTTGAACAATTCACTTAAGCCAGAATTCTGAAAACAGTTCCCCATCCACAATTTAGACTGGATTTCGAAAGAGCTCTTTCGAATTTGGCCTCACAGTATGATCCAAAGGCATTTGAAATCAAATGGAAAGACTCCTAATAACTTCAGTTTTGGATCAGGTCCTGAATCTCTCAGTGCCTCAGTTGCCCTGTAAAATGAGATTTCCTTTCTCCTACCTTTTGTCTGTCTTGCCTATTGAGGCTTCTGTGAAATTTATGTAGGCATCCCCCTGCATTCATGTGAAGCCTGACTTCAATAGGTCTACCTGCACTCATCTTATTTCAGAATCAGGCCTTGATCAAGTGGTTAGTTTCTTTGGGCAGGAGCTGTCTTTTTCCATGTGTATGTACAGCACCTAGTACAATGGTCCCCAATCTCAGTTGAGGTCCCTAGGCACTATTGTAATAATAATTAATGGTAATATCCTGTGACATTACCTATGGTATAGTCTGGACTGTTGAATAGCTGTGTCCCCTCAGTTCTCCAATCTGGGGTGCCTTTTACACTGCTTTACTGTAAGAACATCCACTCCTAGCCAGTTCACACACAGCCTCTAACATGTAAAATCACTCCTAGCTGCACAGTATTGAGGACCACTAGCTAAGCACTCATGCATTAAACTGCAGGGCAACACCAGCAAGCTCTCAAGTCCCAGGCTTTCCCCCCAAAATGTGTGTCTTATACTGCTCATATACCTTTCTGAACAATACAAGCTCATAGAAAGTCCATCATTTTATCAAAGGAAAATGGTAATGCCTTGTTATCCCAAATGGGGATAATCCAAACACAGTGGTTAAGATACAACAATAAGATAAATTTATTAAAAGTCAGTATTACAAAAGAAATAAAAGATAAACTGCACGCTAATGGCTAACTTAACAAACTAACAGAATTCAAAGCAGAGGTTTTCTTCACTACACTGGTGTAAATTTCACAGGCTGGGGTTCCTTTCAGCCTGGGACCCCTCCCCCTTAGTTCAGTGTCCTTCAGGTATTCATTGATGTCATGAGCAGAGAGATGGGAGGAGGAGTACAATCAAGTGTTTTCCTCTCCTCTCTATAATTCAATTTTTTGGGCTAGAAACATCCTTGCTGACTCATGGTGACATACAGTCTGTTATGGATGTGAAGTTTGAACTGTCCCTGTGATGGAATGTAAATTTCTTGTTTACACGTTTCCCCCTGCTAGAGAATGGCTGCTTAAGCAGGTGATAGCCCTTTAACTCCTGAGAAAGTGATTTGGGCCTGCTTTTCTTAAACGTGGAGCATGTTACAGCAATGATACATAGCAGAAACTTATAACTTCATATACAATGTTGATATACATATATTACCAGGACAATAATGTTCAGCAGATTATGACATTTCTAATGATACCTCACAAGACATACTTTGTACAAAATTTATCATAGTCGTGTAAAAGTGGTGAACATAATAGTATAGACCATCACATATATCAAGTCATGCTGCTCTAGCTTATCTGAATGAAAACTGAGAGAAGAATGGAAGATTTTGCTCTATATGTTTTTTAGTTAAAATAGAAAACAAGCCTACACTACTTGACTATTGTTTTTTAATGTCTATGTAAGAAATCAAGTCATGTATCCTGCAAAATGGTGCTTTGTTTTCTAGGTATCTAGCTTCGAGGGCTTTGAAAGTCTGGGAGTCCCTTTAACTACCTGTCAATGGAAATAGATTAGTTGGATTTATTTTTATTTTTTCTTAACTACTCTAAATTATCTTTGAATGAATCAGGCTTCTGGGAAGAAGATTGCAACTCAGTCAGTCTTGGCAAAAAAAGATAAGATCACTTGAGTATACTCATAATTTGTCTAGATTTGTATTTAGTCTAAATTACTTCCTTGTAATTAGTTTTAAACTGTCTGTACCTTCTTATTATAGGATGTTAGGACTGCAACAGACTTTTGTGATGCATGTAGCTAGTGAAGTGTTCCAGCAACCTATTACAGAGGAAGTACTATTCTCTCATTTATTATATATAAACACACACATGGAATGTACTGTTGTATGTGTCTCTCACCCCTAAAGACACACAGAATTGTTACTGTGTTGGTTTGGGAAATCTGTCTATTTAGAGCTTATGAACTGTTTAATATTGGGAGCACTTTATGTATATTTGTGTCAGACAGCTGATTCCATTGTTGATGTGGTTCTCTGTTGTCCTTTTACCTCCCTTTTGGACTGGAATTCCAAGGTGGAGCAGAACAGGGTTGTTAATAAAGGGTCACTAAACTCAGATGGCCCTCAGAAGCAATTTAGACTGAAAGCTCACTCCTGCCCAGGAGAACAGGTTTGTCAGAGGAGAGATTGCCTGATAATGAAATCAACTGGTAGGAGACTGGGGTCACCTGTTGCTGCTGATCAAGAGGTCACATGACTGAGGAGGCTGGAAAGTAGGGTGACCAGATGTCCTGATTTCATAGGGACAGTCCCGATTTTTGGATCTTTTTCTTATATAGGCTCCTATTACCCCTCACCCCCATTCTGATTTTTCACACTTGCTGTCTGGTCACCCTACTGGAAAGTAATTGTTTTACTGTAGCTCTTTGGCCATTTTCATCAGCTCAAGCTGAGGGGAGTTGTTGCAGGAGCCTGATAAGGCAGAAGTGACTTCTACCTACTGGAACACAGATGAATACCCCTCCCCCATCCCAAGGACTCCCAAATGGAAGGGTGAGCTGGAGTGGGGGGCATTAGGTTCAGGGTGTTTGTTTTCTAAATGATGCATACTCTCTTCTGCTTTATCTTGCAAAAGTAAATGGTGTTTAGAATCCTGTACAAAGTCCATGTGTCTGTTTGCTTTCACTGTCATGTGCCTCTGAAGAGGTGAACTATGAACCAGAAGGCTCACACCTTTGGTGGGGTTCAGGGGCATATGCCAGAGCTGCTCATGAAGCAGAACTACAGTCTCAGTCTGAGGGTTCGCAGTGCCCATAGTGGTATTGGACACAAGGGCTGCACATAGAGTTCTTGCCCAAAGCCAGGGACAGTACCTAAACTCTGCCTGGCCCCAGAAAGCTGAGCATGCAGGATTCAGCAGTTGGATCCCCTCACAGAAATCTGGTGAGTGTACAGCATAGGGAGCTTGACTAGATCTGTTGCAGTTAGCTACAATGAACTTGGGCTGCCTGGATTCATTCTGGTCTCTGGTGGCATGGAGCTCCCTGTTTGAAGGGACCCTTAGCTATGAAGGCCAGCCACTATCTCTTCATGGTTTAATCCTAGATATTGATAGCCACTGTGAACTTTAAGGCTGTTAATGGGCTAATCCTGTGCCCATTCCTCAGCAACTTCCTCTCCCAATCTGGCATGCTGTAGGATTCATAGTCTGATTAATATTAATACATAAATCTTTCATGTGAAGCAGTTAGGGTTGCTACACACACGTTTGCTTTATGCAAACCCACAACAAGGAAATGGAAAGATGAGCTGCTTAACAGTACTTACCTCTGCTTCTCCATCCACAAACACCATCTTACCATTAACACAACTACCACATACCACTATGCACTGTGGCTGTAAGCCTGCATCCCTTTCATGCTTCTGTGAAGCCTTCTATACCAAATTATTATCTTTCAAGGTGCATACACCCAAGAGTTAGAGTATTTTATGTTTGTATCTTTCTGGAAGGCTGCAAAATAATACTACTCTGATTCTTAGAATTTAGAACCCCAAAATGGGGAGAAAGAAAGCAGTCTGCTTCCTGAAGCACAACTTTGTCTCAGATTGCATATTTCTTTAGAGGCCTGTGAGCAGAACTAATAACCCCCTGGAAAAATAAGAACATAAGAACGGCCGTACCGGGTCAGACCAAAGGTCCATCTAGCCCAGTATCCTGTCTACCGACAGTGGCCAATGCCAGGTGCCCCAGAGGGAGTGGACCAACAGGCAATGATCAAGTGATCTCTCTCCTGCCATCCACCTCCATCCTCTGACAAACAGAGGCTAGGGACACCATTCCTTACCCATCCTGGCTAATAGCCATTAATGGACTTGACCACCATGAATTTATCCAGTTCTCTTTTAAATGCTGTTATTGTCCTAGCCTTCCCAACTTCCTCAGGTAATGATAGCTTATAGTTCTAACACAGTCTTCCATATACTCCACCCAGCAATAGTAGTTGTGGATGTTTTGTGCAGTATTTGGTTGTTCAAAAGGATATTTAGAGGGGGTAATGGAAGGCTGGCATCCCTCATGTGACAGACATAAGAATAGAACAGTATAGCTTCTGCCAGAAAAGTTTTTATGTGCACCCAACCCCCATCAGCTAATCAGGTTTGTGTGCTCAGTATATGCAGTCTGTTATAAAGTGACCAGTAGCTTAAAATGAACATAAACGCAACTTTGAAAACAAAACAGAGTACCCAGGGAAAACGTCATCAGAGTCCAAACTCAAAGACTTCCTATTAGAGAAGCTAAACAAAAACTAAATGTATAGTTCCTAAAAATTGTACTTGATTGAAGTTTCACTAGGAGGTGGCGGCCAGTTCATGAGGAAACAGGAATTTGTCTCATTTTTAAGACCACTTTAATATGCAGGCTAACTAGTCAAAATGGGTAACTCCAATACATAAAATCATAGCCACTGCAAAATGGTGTGGGGGGAAATGTTCAGATTGCACAAGTGCAGTCCACTAATAACCTTAAACGTCAGGGCTAGTACCTTGAAAATGAATCCAGTAATGAAGAGGAAGTCAGTGGACATGGTGAAGAACTTGCACTATCGGCCCTGTTAAACATGTTCTGCTTTGGAGGGAGGTACCAAGTGATAGACTAATTATAGCTTCCACCTACCCTGCACCTTCATCCTCAGGTAGAGTGAGTTACAGTAGACTACCAGCACTGAGATAGGACATGCGTGGATTTCTATGGCTAGGTCTGTCCCTGAGGGAAAAGCATGAAAGGGTTTTTAGTAAGTTTTGTTATTTTGGTGTCCAGCATCAATGTGCCTCGTAGAACAGAAGGCCACTTGATCACTTGTGGATATATGCCTCGAACTGAGAGTGAAGGCATACTATTTTTAAATACAACTTTTTAAAATGCTCCCCACTTCTAATCGCCATCACGTCAGTCTTTCCTGGATCAATTATGGACCAGCTGTCTCTATTCAGCTTCCAGTTTGCTGGGTATACTGAGATAGCTGTGAGATACTTCATGCAGATGTTACTAATGATACACAGAACTCTTTGTCAGTGTATTCCTGACAGTGTAGGTCATGGATTCTCACAGTCTCCACTAGCAGTTTCAAATCAGTGTTGAATAGGAGAGGTGGGAAGATATGGCCTGGTAGGACTACACAAATTAGGGCCTGCATGCAGGAGTAACTGTCCATCAACACTGTCTAGGATCTGCCAGGGAATGACAAGCATAGCCAGGCTGAAGTAACCCTGGCTACCACTGCCAGGTTTTACAAGTGGGTCAGCAATACTTTATGGTGGATGGCAGCTTGAGAATGAGTAGTGTCAGCAAAGACATTCACGGTGATAAGGATGTTCTCTACCAGGGTAGCTACAGCTGTTTCTGTGCCATGACTCAAGCTGAAGTCCTGTGGGGGAGGATCTAGAATATTAGTGGTGAGCAGATGTTCCTGGGGCCTGCTTGTTAACTACTCAGGTCTTGCTGAGGAATGAGAAAGTGGCAACCAAGTGTTAGGGGGTTGGTTCGTGTGAGTGATTTTTTTTATAGTAGGCCAGACTATTGCACATTTCAAAGTAGTGGAAATAATGTCTTCCCTAAGGAAAGTATTGATTGTCTCCCTCAGCAGAGGGATAAGGTGTGCATTACTGGCTTTTGCTAGCCAGCAGGAGCACGGGTCCATTTCACCAAGATTTTTCAATGGGGCTTCAGCAACTCTCTCTGGGTGAATTAGATGAAATTTGTCAAAAATGATGGGATAATTGTTGCCTGCTGCATTGATATATTTCCCTCGTGATTTGAGAGGCTGTCACACATTTGATTAATGTTCCTCTGTGAAAGAAGAGAAGAGCTTCTGAAAGCAGGTGGTACTTGGCTCTTTGGTTGGTGGAGGGGGGAGACAGGCTGCCTTTATATATGTGGAGGATGGAACTATATTTGGGCCTCACTGTCTGTAAGGTACTTTAGACCCAAGCATGCAGAGTGCCAGTAGAAAGGCTAGAGTCAGGAAAATGCAAGGTTCATGTTTACACACATGTGACACTATGCAAATAGGGGTTTATTTTTGGGATTCTGGTTTGACCCTGACACTAGTTTGGGAAATATCTGTAGCTGCATCTCCTTTCACATATAGCTTTAAAAGCGGTAAATAATAAAGCATACAGGGTAGTTCCAATGTTTCCCTAGGGTTTCTGAGTGTAACACTCCATTTCTAAAGTGTTGAGCTTAAATAGTCTGTTTCACCTAATTAGCTCACAATCCAGAAGTGTCTCTGAGCTATTTCTGAAACTTGTCTAGGAATTAACCCTGGAAAGCTTAAGCTGTTTTCTGGCTTGGTGGATGCTCCTAAGGCAGGGTGCTTCATGACTTCCCCTCAAAGACATGTACAACCTGTCAGTGTTTATACAGCAAATTATAAAACAATCAATTTGTAAGTACCTACAGGATAACAGTGTTATAAGGAATTTGTCAAGAACAAATCATGCCAAATCAATTTCATTTTCTCCTTTGACAGGGTTCTGGCCTAGTAGATTGGGGTGGGAAAAGGGGAAGCTGTACACAAGATATATCTTGATTTCAGTAAGGTTTTTGACAGTCCTACATGACCACATTTCCCTAGTTTGCTTATGAGACACTCTAGATGAAATTACTATAACACCTGCACAACTGTTGAAAGGCCCTACCCAAAAAATAATTATCAATGGTTTGCTGTCAAACAGGGAGGACAATTTAAGTATGGCCCTGCAGGGGTCTGTCTTTGGTCTCGTACTCGTCAATATTTTCATTAATGACTTGTATACTGCAGTAGAGAGTATACGTATAAAATTTGCAGATGAACTTAAGACGGGAGGGGTTAAAGTCACTTTGGAGGACAGGATTAGAATTCTAAACAACCTTGACAAATTGGAGAATTGGTCTGAAATCAACAAGATGAAATTCATTAAAGATAAGTACAAAGGACATGACTAAAGAAAAAAAATCAAATATTCAACTACATGATGGAAAATAACTGGTTAAGTGGAAGTACTGCTGAAAAGGGATTATAGTGGATCACAAATTGAATAAGAGTCAACAATGTGATGCAGTTTCAAAAAGGGCTAATATCATTCTGGGGTGTATTCGTAGGAGTGTCATAGGTAAGACACAGCAGGTAATTCTCCTGCTCTACATGGCACTAGTGATGCCTCAGCTGGAGTATTTTGTCCAGTTCTGGGCACCACACTTCAGGACAGATGTAGACAAATGTGAGAGTATGGCAAATTCCCCTCTATCCCCAAATTTATCTGCTGGCCAAGCAAGCAAATAGCAGTGATAAAACCCAGTTTTGTAGGATTCAAAAAATTAGACATTTATATGGATAATGAGAATATCCAAAGGTTTATATTAGATGGAATATTAAATGTAAGGAATATAAACACACATGTTCATGATATAAACTGTATGTGTGCTGCTGCTGTGCACATCTATGTTCAGAGACAGAAGGGCCAGCATAAGCCACCCATGTTATACAATGCAACCCTCTGCATTTTGTAGGTCTATATTACTTAACGTGCACTAATATTGTACTAATCTACTTTGAGATGGGCTAGTGTCAAGGATCGCTAAAGAAAAACTCTGTGGCATAATTAAGACACATTGTTTTCTTTTCTGTGCTCTTATTTTTTTAATAGCTCCTTTTCACTCAAGCTGTTGCTTCAGAATTAGATGTTGCTGGAGTTTCTGGCATGAACAATGATGAGTGGTGCATAATCTCAGTTAAAGATGAGAGCCTACTGCACAATGGGAAGAAGTCTTCCCAGTATAAATCTGGTACTTTAAAAGCCAAAGCTTCCACAACTGGGAGATAAAGAATAACTCATAGTCCAAGCATGACATTCATTTACTTCCAAAGAGGTTTTAAAAAAATATTTATTTCTTTGTTTTTCTCTTTAAATACGCTGAAGTTTTAATGAAAACTCCGCAAATAGACGATGGGCCAATTGATCTCCCTATTCTCATTAAGCAGTACTTCATTCTGCAGTTAGTCCCCATGAAATCAAAGGTTTTTTGTTTAGGAATTATTATTACAATTGTATGTCAAAGGTAGGATGTGTTGTAAAAACTACAAGTGCTAAGAAAGATGTTGTTAAATACGCCACTCAATTTCTCTCTCTTTATCTCTCTCTCTCATATTAAATATGATCCACCTAGGCCTTGACCTGGCATGATAGACCTATTTCTTTTGATCCAAGAGTTAATGATTCTAATCAGAGGGGCTGAAGGCTGGATCCCTGTGGTGAGGGGGAGGAAATGGATTCTTCATGAGAACCCTCTCACAACGATTTCTCTACATTTTTCCACTGTTGGGGTGGGGTTTTCCTCCTATGCTAGACTGTGGGATCTGCCTCCAAACCCTGGGGCATATAAGGAACACCCACAATGGGAGTGGAAGCTCCATACCATTGCTGGAGCTCTGTGCCCCCAGAAGAAGGAGATTCTAGCCATAAAACAGCTCAATGGAAAAGATAGCACAGGGCCAGGATTTATTATTTTTTCTTAATAAAATCCAAGGAATAATGGGTGCTGCTCACACCCTCCCATTCCTCCCTGATATGCCAAATGCCTGCTTCCACCCATTCCATGGCATGGGTAAACAGACCATCAGAGAAGACTCTGTGGGATGTAGGAAAAGGGAGTGTTAGGGAGACAGATGAGTCCCACCTAGGAGCAAGAGGAAAAGAGAGAGAGGGAGACAGATGAGTCCCACCTAGGAGCAAGAGGAAAAGAGAGAGAGATCTGCATACAGAGTCCCCTTTTGTGCACAGGCTTGATCTCTGCTTAGATTTCTGACATTAGCCCTATGTAAATGGAGACACACATAGACCTCAAGTACTGGTGCTGTCTGTCCCTAGAATTCACTGGGAGAGAAGTCAAAATAATTTATATCCTTCCTCCTCCTATCCTCCACTGCCCACCCAGGTTAATGGCTTGACATCTGTAAACCAGGTCAGCAGCCTTGAGGAAATAGCTGAAGGAAATTTAGAAGATTGATCATGTGTCGTTGTGTGATGAGGATGAGGAATCAGTGTTTTTATATAGCATCAAAGTGGACTGGATTTAACTGTGTAAAAGAGGGAGAATTTAAATCTAGATCCAGATCATGGCTACCTAAGGTGTAAGGAAGAGTAAAATTAACGAAAGAGAGAGAAAGGAGTCTATCTTTCCTGGTTGAGTTGCCCTTTACAGGAATAATTGAATTTGTGTTTGTCTCTTTTATGAGAGGTAACTTTTGTCAGAAATAAATAAATTTTAAAAATGCTTTGATCATTACTCTGCAGAAGGACATTATAGAATTAATTTTTATAATGCCAGCTACATCATAAAGGAATTTTGAAATGGCTAAAGCCACTTCAGCAAAGCATACTCCGAAAATAAGGGCATTCCAGTTAATCCAGTAAGATTATGGCAATTACCTTACCTGTCCATACACATGGTCCTCTTTAGGGGTGTGTGGAGGTGGTGGGGGTGGTTTTTTTTGACTCGTTAGTTGGCTTTGTTTGTAAGGGGACAAGGAAGGATAGGTATGGATTCATTCCTGAAGCAAAAGGTCATCCCTTGATGAGCTTTTAAAAGGTGATATGGTGAAGGGGGAGCCAAGGAGTTAGTTACATATTTTGTGCACTATATTATTAGAATGACCTTGGCACCTAATATAGCCAGCTGTTTGAGGAGGAGGGGAAGGAAAATACAAACTGAAAAAGCAAGTTCCCTTTACAACAATATTTATAGGAATATGACTTAGCATTATCATGGGGGCACAGTTATTGAAAAGTTAATGTCTCCTGAACAAGACAACTTCCCCTCAATTATATATATATATATATATATATATATATATTGGAGGAACAAAACCACCTTTTCCTTGCCTACAAAGGTCCCCTTTTCCTTGGCAATGTATGAAATACTTGGTTCCTGCACAGTGAGTCTTTTGCAGTTGCTCCCCTGCACCATCACTTTTCTGCTTAGATTTAGGTTATAAGCATTTTTTTAGAATTCATGGATGAACTGTTCAATCTGAGATTTTAAAATAGTTTTCAGACAGCCTGGCAGATTTTGGAGGCATTCAATTGCTTGTGAGAAGTTTGTCTGACTCTACTTTTCTAAACAGGATAAAAAAAGTTGTTAATATTTTCAGAAATGTATGCCATTAAAACTCTCACTTTGGGACAAATCCTGACCCCAGCATGAGTAACTGGGCTGTGCATTGAGGAGTTAGGCAGTGAATTGGGAAGGAAGGAAGGAATCCTCTGTGCCAGATGCTCCATGGCTGCAGCAACCTTTGCAATCATTCAACACACTCATATATACATAGAATCATGAGGCTGGAAGGGACCTTGAGAGGTCATCTAGTCCTGTCACCTGCACTCAAAGCAGGACTAAGTATTATCTAGACCATCCTTGAGACATGTTTCTCTAACCTGCTCTTAAAAATCTCCAGTGATGGAGATTCCACAATCTCCCTAGCCAATTTATTCCCATGCTTAACCACCCTGACAGTTTGGAAATTTACATGGAGAGCAATAGCCAATGAAGTCATGTAAGGCCAGAATTTCATCTTAGTTGCATCACTGCAAATCTGGAGTACCTCCACTGACCTTCAATGGAGTCGATCTGGATTTGCATTGGTGTAACCAAAAGCAGAACATAGCTCATAGTCACAGATCCATTGACACTGACTCTTCCCCTGTGTTTCCAAACCTATCCAGCCCACTGAAGAGCAGGAAGCCACAACAGAGTGCAGTTCCACAGCACATAAATGCCACATGTGCGCTCCAAATCTCCTCACATTTGGGGCTCTTTGAGTCTGTTGGGGGGCAGGATTTATTTCCCTAATGCACAGAATCTAATCTTATTGGATGAGAAATCTTGTTCACCTGGTTAATTTAGTTTTACAGCTAGCCAGCAACAGCCTCACTAAAAGAATCTCTTGCTGCAAGTTATTCTTTTTTCCTCTGAGAAAGAGTGATGTTTATTGTGTTTTGCTTGGGGCCATCTTTGTCTGTTGATCCCCAATCACCAGGTCTATGTTGTTATCAGGGCCGGCTCCAGGCACCAGCTTAACCAGCAGGTGCTTGGGGTAGCCAAGGGAGAGGGGCGGCACCTGCGGCAATTCGGGGGCAGCAGGTCCCTCACTCCTTCTAGGAGTGAAGGACCTGCCGCCGCCGATCGCGGCTTTTTTTTTGCTTGGGGCGGCAGAAATGCTGGAGCCGGCTCTGGTTGTTATTGTCAAAGTTTTCAGATCCTCTGTTACTACTTTAATTCTGCTTTACACATGTAAATTTACTTCAAACATTTACTAGAAGCTTTTAAAAAATAACCGGTCTGATTCTCCATTTCACTCCCCCAGTGTACATCAGTACAGAACAGGTGGAAATCAGAATGGTATAATTTTGCCCTCACTTTGCACAGATGTAAATGATCATCCTTGGGTCAAGAGAACCATGCTGTGACACTAAGCACCCTGTATTTCCCCCCACATGCTACTGTAACAATCTTTGTACAATATATGCTTTGTAAAGTAGCACATTAAAACTAATAACTCTCTGATCATTTAGCTTCTTATATGATGTATGCAAGAAGGTGTACAAAAAGTTATAAATATATGCTGGAATTATGACTAAAGTGTGTTTTTAAACTAGGCATGTTAGGGGGAGTTAGTTAGACAAAGGAATGTGTATTTGATTCTCTGACCAGCCTGATGCTCCAACAAAGACAATGAAGGTCCATATTTACATAGAAACAGTAAACAAGACTACCAAGACAGCAGGGAGAGGAGATAACAGGAAATGGAACAATTTGCATTTCAGCAAAAAAGAAAGAGAAAAAGTATGGACCTTCCTTCACCACCAGACTCCGTCACTTTCCTCAAAGCTTGAATAAACTTTACTTTTGAAGGTACAGGCGGCGAGTTATATGGGCCCATGGTGCCTGTGCTCCACCAATATTTAGGAACGTGGGCCCGGCTCCGCCAAAGTTTGGGCTCACTGTGCTTTGTGGGGCCCAACACTTCAGAGGGATGCGGGGTCTAGGGAGGCCTGGGAGGTTAGCAGGGCAGCAGCAAGCAACATGGGCCCAGCTCTCCCCTCTCCACCCTCCGGCACCTGGCATCACTTGGGGGAGGGGGCGGAAGCTGGAAAGAGGTGGGGTGGGGGGGTTGGGGAAGGGGTGGAATGGGGGAGGGAGGGGGCGGAGCAGGGGCAAGCTGGGGCTGGGTTGCTCACTGCTGCCGGCACCAGGTCCCCCACTAGCCCCCCAGGTTTCTCTGAACCCCGTGTCCTCCTGAAGTGTGGGGCCTCCCCAAAGCATGGGGCCCTGGGTAGTTGCCCCAGTCCGTCCTATGGACGGGACGGCTCTGGGTCCAGGGCGGCCTGGGAGGTTAGCAGGTGGGTCTGGTGCCAGCAGCAGTAAGCAACCCGGCCCCAGCCTGCCCCCTCCCTACCCCCATTCCACCCCTTCCCCCAAACCCCCACCCCACCTCTTTCTGGCTTCCTCCCCCTCCACCGAGCGATGCCAGGAACTGGCAGGGTGGAGCGGAACAGGGCAGGCTGGGGCCCGGTCGCTCTCTGCTGCTGGTGCCAGGCTCCCTGCTAGCCCCCCAGACCTCCCTGGACCCTGCGTCCCCCTGAAGCACGGGCTCCCCAAAGTGCAGGGCCCAGGGCGGTTGCCCGGGTGGCTGTGCTTGGACCCGTTCTGGGCACCACCAAAAATTATACAAACCTGGTGCCCATATAAGAGATAATACAACCATTTCAAAGGTTTACTGGTCTATAAAGATTGGGGCCTGAATCTCAGATGATACGCAAATGAATTAATTGATTGTATGTACTATTACTGTATTACAAGAGTGTATAGCGTGTGGTCTTTTCTGAAAGCACACTGGTGATTAATATCATTGTGACATGTACGTATTAACACTATGAGGAAATATGGATACCTAATGTTGTTATGTTTTAATCTGTGGCCAAACATGGAAAAACAGGTTCCCTTCCAGACTGGATAGAAAGCAACTATTGACCTGTCTCCTATGTAAATTAAGCATGGTAGAATTGAAACAATGGAAGCCCTATTTACATGAGTGGGATGGAAAGCCCAGGGGAAGGGAAGAACAGCATAAGGTCATCCTGCTTCTTGAAACAACATAACTTTGGAAGATATAACCAAGATCAGAGACCCATCTTTGGCATCCATCACAAGAGGGCAGAACTCTTGCAAGCTGAGAAAGGGGGATGGAAGTCTCTGGTATCTCAATATAGGGGAAAGAAACCATCCTGAAAAAAGCCTGTACCTTGCTATATTAAGATTTAGATTTTTAGATGGGTATTTTCTCTTTTATTTCCTTATTACCCTTTCAAATTTTATCCCTTATACTTAAAATCCTATTTTATTTTGTTTTGACTATTAGTCTAAACCACCAGTACTGTGTTTGAAATAAAGTGAATGTTAATTCAGATAAAATAGCAAGCTAGTGGGTTTTGTGTCTTTAGAGGAACAAACAAATCTTATTATTTCTCTGAACTGTCCAGGAGAGGGCTGGGCACTATATGGTTTTGGGAAAATTTTGGGACTGGGAGTGTGTTGGGGTTACCCTGCAAGTAGTAATCCAGGTTGGTGGAAGCCAGAGTGGGACTGTGGGGTTATAAACTGGCTGCTGGGGTCAGAGGTGCTGAATGAGAGCCATGTAGCATGCAGATACTCAGGGTGTGACCTGCACACTTGTAGCCTGGTTGTGAGTATCCCAGGCTAGGAGCTAGAGCAGCAGAGCACTGTTAGGCACCCAGGGTTGCTGGGAAAGTGGTGACACAACCCCTCACTGGTCTGGTTTTCTTCCCTCCCCGCAAACCCCATCTGACAGGCCCAGTGCTTTCTAATTTCTGGTAATGCAGCACATTTGGGGGCTGAAAAAAGCCCACTAAAATCAAGACTTCAATGGGCCTTGGATACCTGCCCATGATCTCCTACTCGGGTCTCAGAGCAGTAGTGTGGTTTTGCATACAAAATGTTCTATAATTCTTGGACACAAAGGAGACCATTAAGGATGCTCAGATTGCCTTAGTTAAATATTTTCCATCATTCCATCTGTAGCCCATAGGGCTAGCTTGCCTTTATTATATTCACTGTCTTGCCTTCATTATATTCTGCCTTTATTAAATTCAGCAGTGATGCAAGGAACCTACAGGCCTGTACCCTCTAAGATATTCGTTTCAGCAGTTAGCATAAGACTTGAGGCCTATGAACTTTGGCACAGATAAATGGCCCAACAGTAATTCCCAAGTTTTAGGGAACTGAAAATAGAGTGTGAAAGGGGAATTTTGTCGGAATTTACCATAACGACACCACCCAACCACAGGAACATGAGCTAACATCCGCAGATATGTCCACAAGAGTGCTGTGGCAATGAATTGACGTATAGGATATTAAGTTCAGATAATTAATGTAGTAACCTATAGGAGAAGGGTACCTTAACATTAGTAGGATGAGGAAATACAAATAAGGAAGAGGGGAGAAACTCCTGCTGAATATGCATGAGACATAGTGGTGTCAGCGTAACATATTATAAAAGTTGTATCCTAGCCTGGGTGCAGAAGGAGAGAGAGAGCGAGATAGTCCTTGGGAGGTGCCAGAATGATGGCCACTGGAGATGAGGAGGAAGATGATGGGGAAGATAATGTCTAACATTTCAGGGTGTTCTGCAAGGGATAGTGTGAGGTATGGATGTGCAGATTTACATTCTGTATTATTTCTATCTACCTTACTGAGTTAGGCCTGGTCTACACTAGGCGTTTATGTCGAAGTTAGCGCCGTTACATCGAATTAACCCTGCACCCGTCCACACCAGGAAGCTATTTAGTTTGACATAGAGGTCTTTTAAATTCGACTTCTGTACTCCTCCCCAACGAGGGGAATAGCGCTAAATTCGACATGGCCATGTCGAATTAGGCTAGGTGTGGATGGAAATCGACGCTAATAGCTCCGGGAGCTATCCCACAGTGCACCACTCTGTTGACGCTCTGGACAGCAGTCCGAGCTCGGATGTTCTGACCAGCCACGCAGGAAAAGCCCCGGGAAAATTTGAATTCCTTTTTCTGTCTAGCCAGTTTGAATCTCATTTCCTGTTTGGACATCGTGGCGAGCTCAGCAGCACTGGCAACGATGCAGAGCTCTCCAGCAGAGATGGCCGTGCAATCTCAGAATAGAAAAAGGGCCCCAGCATGGACTGATCGGGAAGTCTTGGATCTGATCGCTGTGTGGGGCGATGAGTCCGTGCTTTCCGAGCTGCGCTCCAAAAGACGGAATGCAAAGATCTACGAGAAGATCTCTAAAGCCATGGCAGAGAGAGGATACAGGCGGGATGCAACGCAGTGCCGCGTGAAAATCAAGGAGCTGAGACAAGGCTACCAGAAGACCAAAGAGGCAAACGGACACTCTGGATCCCATCCCCAGACATCCGTTTCTATGAGGCACTGCATTCCATCCTAGGTGCGGCCGCCACCACTACCCCACCACTGACCGTGGACTCTGAGGATGGGATATTGTCCACGGCCGGTTCCTCGGACATGTTAGCGGACGGGGAAGATGAGGAAGGAGATGAGGAGGACGAGGCAGTCGACAGCGCTTACAACGCCGATTTCCCCGACAGCCAGGATCTCTTCATCACCCTTACAGAGATCCCCTACCAACCGTCCCCAGCCGTTAACCCGGACACAGAATCCGGGGAAGGATCAGCCAGTAAGTGTTTTAAACATCTAAACATTTATTTTTAACAGAACAGGAATATTAAGAATAACAACAATGGGTTTCTCATGATTAGTTTGCCCTAGGCGCTTAACGTTTCAGTCCTGGGCAGTGCAACTATTGACAAAAAATCTAACAATGTCCGGTTTAGCATGATTGTTCTGCCCAAGCCGCTCTACTGTTTAGTCCCTGCCAGTGCAGCTACAGTAAAATGCGGTCTATATGTCCGGGGATAGAGCAGAAATCCTCCTGGGACATCTCGAGGAAGCTCTCCTGGAGGTAATTGGAAAGCCTTTGCATCAGGTTCCTGGGGAGAGCGGCCTTATTGGGTCCTCCGTGGTATGAAACGTTTCCGCGCCAGGAGACAATCAAGTACTCCGGGATCATTGCCCTGCAGAGCATGGCGGCATACGGCCCTGGTCTTTGCAGGCTTTCCCGAAGCATTCTTTCTTTATCCGTGTCTGAGATCCTCATCAGGGTGATGTCGCTCATGGTGACCTGCTTTGAATTAGGTAGGGGAATGTTAGTGTTGGGACTGCTTGCCCGTTCCTTTACAGAACTGTAACCGCTGGTTTGCAGCCACGCGGTGGAGGCGGGACAGGGGCAGCATACAGGGATCTTTCCCTGGGACAGCTGCGAGGGGGTGGGACAGGGGCAGAGTTCCTACTTGCCGGATTGCTGGCAGCAGGGACTGGCATTGCTTTCAATGTGAAAGGAGGCCAGTGCTACTATTAAAGTTTTAAGCAGCCACAAGTCTATGGCTTACCATGTCTGCCTGCTACACAAATTCCGGTGTCCTGTCCCGCTTCTCAGATCTGCAGTGCAAGACCCCAGGCACTGAATGCGAAGGCCGAGAATTCGACCTTGTGCTGAGTGCGCATGTGATAGGTGCTGTGCATGGTCTTGTTCACAGAGAAAGACTATGTTCTTTGTTCACAACTACATTTATCTTTCTGAGGAATTCACTCCCTTTTTCCCATTCCCACAGCCACATCTGCGACTGTCTCACAACCTAGCCTGGCATCACACTCCCAGAGGCTAGCGCAGATTAGGCGTAGGAAGAAGAGGACACGGGAGGACATGTTCTCTGAACTTATGGGCTGCTCCTGAGCCCAGGCAGCACAGCAGACCCAGTGGAGGGAGAACTTGTCCCAAATGCACCGATCACACATGGAACGGGAGGAGAGGTGGCAGCAGGAAGACCAGCAGGCGACTCAAACGCTGCTTGGACTAATGAGGGAGCAAACGGACACGCTCCGGCGCCTTGTGGATGTTCTGCAGGAACGGAGGCAGGAGGACAGAGCCCCGCTGCAGTCTATCTGTAACCGCCCTCCCCCGCCACCAAGTCCCATACCCCCCTCACCCAAAGTCCAAAGAAGGAGGGGCGGCAGAGTCCGTGCAAACTCTCACTCCACCCCTGCAGACTGCTCTAGTAGTAGAAGGCTCTCATTCCCCAAAATTTGACAAGTCCTTTCCTTCCCGCCTCACGCAAGCCCCCGTCCAAGTTTCACCCCCCAGTTTCATGTGTAGTTGCTAATAAAAAATATGTTTCTCTTAATTACTGTTTCCATCATGTTCTTTTGGAGTATAGTCTGTCTGAAGGGGGGGAAGGGGGTTGGTAATTGGACAGGACAGTCACCTTTAGCAGGGTCTATAGGCGGGGGCAGGTCCAGCAGCAGGGCACATACACAGTGCAGTCACTAGTTACCCTGGTCAGTCTGGGAGGTGGTTTTCATGTTCTGTGGTGGGGGGTGGGTTGCTCTGTGACTTTGTGGTGGGGGAGGGCAGTTACAGATCTTATGCAGCGGTCCTTATCCTGGATCACAGAGCCACGCAGCAGGGGATCTGTAACCGTCCTCCCCCCTGCCACAAAGTCACATAGCCCCCACATACACACAGTCCCGATCAGGAGGGGTGACAGGCTCCGTTGAAACAACCAGTCCACCACTGTGGAGCCTGTCATTCCTGGAGTTTAGAAGCATCATTTGCATCACTACACTACACCCGCTCCCCACCACAGTCTGCGTCCCAGGTTTAAAACATTCCCACGAAAACAGTAATAAAGAAAACGGTGTTCATTTACAAAGTAGAAGTGATTTTATTTCTAAACGTGTGTTGGAAGGGGGGAAGGGGGTATGTAACTGGAGAGGATAGTCAACATTAACTGGGTAAAGAAACGGGGGCAGGTTCAGCTTCTCTGTACACAAACTTAAAACACAGGTTACCCTGCTCCTCAGGAACCTAGCTTTCAAAGCCTCCCGGATGCACAGCGCGTCCCGCTGGGCTCTTCTAATCACCCGGCTGTCTGGCTGGGCGTAATCAGAAGCCAGGCTATTTGCCTCAACCTCCCACCCCGCCATAAAGGTCTCCCCCTTGCTCTCACAGAGATTGTGGAGCACACAGCAAGCTGCTATAACAATGGGGATATTGGTTTTGCTGAGATCACAGCGAGTCAGTAAGCTTCTCCATCTCCCCTTGAGACGGCCAAAAGCACACTCCACCACCATTCTGCACTTGCTCAGCCGGTAGTTGAAGAGTTCTTTTTCAGTGTCCAGGGCGCCAGTATAGGGCTTCATGAGCCAGGGCATTAGTGGGTAGGCTGGGTCCCCGAGGATGACTATAGGCATCTCCACATCCCCAAGAGTTATTTTGTGGTCCGGGAAGTAAATACCTTCCTGCAGCCGTCTAAACAGGCCAGAGTTCCTGAAAACGCAAGCGTCATGAACCTTGCCCGGCCATCCGACGTTGATGTTTGTAAAACGTCCCCTATGGTCCACCAGTGCTTGCAGCACCATTGAAAAGTAGCCCTTTCGGTTGATGTACTGGCTGGCCTGGTGGTCCGGTGCCAGGATAGGGATGTGAGTTCCATCTATAGCCCCACCGCAGTTTGGGAATCCCATCGCGGCGAAGCCATCTATGATCACCTCCACGTTTCCCAGGGTCACTACCTTTGACAGCAGTACATCAACGATTGCCTTGGCTACTTGCATCACAGCAACCCCCACGGTAGATTTGCCCACCCAAAGTGGTTCGCGAATGACCGGTAGCTGTCTGGCGTTGCAAGCTTCCAGGGGGCTATGGCCACTCGCTTCTGGACAGTCAGGGCTGCTCGCATCCGGGTGTCATTGCGCTTCAGGGCAGGGGACAGCAACTCACAAAGTTCAAGGAAAGTCCCCTTCCGCATGCGAAAGTTTCGCAGCCACTGGGATTCATCCCAGACCTGCAGCACTATGCGGTCCCACCAGTCCGTGCTTGTTTCCCGGGCCCAGAATCACCGTTCCACAACATCCACATGACCCATTGCCACCGTGATGTCCTCGGCGCTGGGTCCCGTGCTTTCTGACAGGTCTGTGCTACTCTCAGACTTCAGGCCCTCACCGCGGTGCCGTAGCCTCCTCGCCTGATTTATCTGCATCTGCCTCTGGGAAAGGTGGATGATAAGCTGCGAGGCGTTGACAACGGCCACAACTGCAGCGATGGTCGCAGCGGGCTCCATGCTCGCAGTGCTGTGGCATCCGCGCTGTCACTGACTAGAAAAGTGCGCGAATTGATTTCTCGCCGGCGCTTTCAGGGAGGGAGGGCGGGAGTGATGGACGGATGACGACAGTTACCCAAAAGCACCCTCGACACATTTTTTTTACCCAGAAGGCATTGGCGGCTCGACCTAGAATTCCAATGGGCAGCGGGGACTGCGGGAACTGTGGGATAGCTGCCCACAGTGCACCGCTTCCAATGTCGACGCTTTCCCCGTTAGTGTGGACTCACAAAGTCGAATTACTGTCCTTAGTTTGGACACACACGTTCGACTTTGCAATATCGATTCCAAAAATTCGATTTAAGTAAAATCGAACTACTCTCGTAGTGTAGACATACCCTTAGAGTATTTGTGACTTTGCTAAATGGATTACTAAACTAGTGTAAATATAGAAGGATTTCTATAGTGTGAGTGTTGCAACTGTGCACATCAGGGTTTCTAATGGCTCAGTAGTTTTAATAATACTAGGGCTTATCTTGGGACAAGAACCTATCAACCCTCAAAGTGATAACTGGGAATTCTTAAGTAACTAATATAATTAATACATAATCTATGGATCAGGCTACACATCAAGGATGATGCTGATACCTTTCTATTCATTTTAATGGGAATCTACAACAGAACAAGATTTATGTAAATTAATTTACTCAGACAATAACAGAGGAGAAGACATTTTTTTTCTAACAACCCACAGCCTAAGAAAGACTACGCAAGAAGCAGGACTGACCCAAGACGCCAAGATTCCTTTTTTTCCCCAAGTACACATTTTATTTGCTTTTAAAGATGTGGAAGTTCCATAGGCATCGTTTTGAGTGACACTGTGTTTAGTTGCTTTCATTCCCAATACTTTGCCTAATTCTACCTACTAAATGTAAGAGGCTGTGATATAGAAGAACCAGGGAAGAATCACATTAAAAAATTCTCATTCATTTAAAAAAGTAGGAGAAGATAAGGCAGACGAAAATACAAAAGTATAGGCTTACCACTGCTTTTAGGAAATAACCTGCTAATTTACAGCACAAATGAGCATTAAAACTCTTGGCCTACATCAGCGTTTCTCAAACTGGGGTCCATGGACCCCTGGGGATCTGTGAGGGTACTCCAGGGAGTCCATTGGCCCGCTGATCAACTCCTCCCACTCCCTCCCCGCACCTCCTGCACACTGGGGAACAGCTGTTCAGTGGCATGCAGGAGGTGCTGGAAGGGAGGGGAGGGATGTGGGGAGGGGGCACGCTTGGTGGAGGGGGGCAGAATCATGTTCGGGGCCACAGGCCCTGCTAATCAACTCCTCCCCCTCCCTCCCAGTGCCTCCTGCATGCCAGGGAACAGCTGTTCAGTAGTGTGAGGGAGGTGGAAGGAATGGGGAAGGGGGTGTGCTCAGGGGATGGGGCAGAAAGAGGTGCAGAAGAGAAGGAGCAGGAGTGGAGCGGGAAGAAATGGGGTGGGGCCTTGGGGGGAGGGGGAGAGTGGGGGCAGGGCCTGGGGCTGAGCAGGGGGACTAGGGATCCAGGAAAAAATTTAAATAAAAATGGGGGTCCTTGGGTTGCTAAAGTTTGAGAACTGCTGGCCTAGATTTTATGGTTAAACCCAGGCTTCTTTGTGCTCCTACCAGTACCAAAAGGTATCCTGTAAATCAAAATATCTCCACAGCATCAGCAGAGACCTTCCTTATAAATAGGAGCCCTAAGTAGTTCCCCCTGTATTGCTTAGTAGTTACCACTCCTATATCATCATCTACTCCCAACATGCCATGGAGTAGAGGGAGACTCCTCTTATTCTTATTTAAAGCCTCAATGTTTTCAGTCAATTCGTGGTACCTATAGCCTAAATCACTATCAGAGCATACAATAATGATCATAGAAACCTGTTTAGTTCCAGAATCATGAATTCTTCCTTTACAAATTATCAAGCATGTTAAAATATTTTTGTCTGATTAAGCCTTGTAATACAAATATGCAGGATGTCATTTAGAGTGGTGAAAGAACAGCTGTGAAATTTTGATCTGCATTTCATTGTTACCTGACATAACTGAAAATGTAAAAGAATCAAGACAAGAATACACCAGTGCAGACTGTACGATTTATGACCGCTATAGAGCAGTCAGTCTGTTGAATGGAATGGATAGTAAGAGACTGAAGATGAAAAAAGATGTTGGGCTTGCAACATTCATTATTTTACAAGATTTCACCTCAGTGAAGTAGAACATCTTGTTTTTGTGATTTGTAATGTGTCTAAATGTTATGGATATTAAGATTGAGATTCACAAGTAAATGTTTGATGAGATGGGGAAAACAGTTGGACAGTCAAGATAGCAGGGCCATACCCTGGCCTTCATTTTAGTGGTACAAGCTGCTGGAAACCTGGTGGATCTGACTCTTACTATTTTACATTGTGTGTGGTTATACTTGGGTAATGGCTCCTAATCTACCTACCTCCCAGCCCCAGTATGGGAGGCATGTCTAGGAGAAAAATTGGCATAGCCAGCCGCATCTATAAGTCACAATGACCCAGAGGATGAAACAGCTCTTAAAGGCAGTCAGCAGGTAATGCAAAGTAGAGCATCTAAGGACACAGTGTGGATTGTTTCAGCAGTCTGCTAACCTCACCACTGAGAGTTGTTTGAGGGAGACTGTTCTGAGCATGTCTAGGCATGCTGTCATGTACCAAACCCATACCCCAATAAAGTGACACTAATAGGGTTTGTAGAGTCCCATAACATTTCACTTCCTAAACATACAATATATAAATGCCTGACTAACTTGAACTAAAATGGCCTCAACATATACTTTTTCATTCTATTTCCCCACTGAAATGACTGGAGCAGTGGGGGAGTCTTCTGTGCACCTTCCAAAGTCTGTTTTGCTGGCAATACAGGTAACCACACTTAATATGAAAGATGTAAACAGCCTTGTTTACACAGGAAGCATAATACTGCTAAACAAAAATAGAAGCAGGAAAACACAACCCAAAATCAATAGAATGCCCTGATTTTAATGTGTGTTCAGTTTGGTCATATTAGGAAGAAGCTGTTCAGAAGAAAAAGATTATCAGAAAAATGGAAAGGCTGCAATATGAAGAGAATTTTTTTTTAAAAAAAGGACTAATTAGTTTAGAGAGGATGCAATTGACAGGGGCCCTCATAGTTATATAAAATAATAAATGGCATGGGGAAGGTGAGTCAGGCTCTCTTGCTCATCTTATTTGTCATAATACACGAACAAAGAGAGATTCTATTAAACAGAAAGGCAATACATTTAAAATTGATACCATTTTTTTACATACAACACAATTAACCTATTGAACTCATTGCCACAAGATATTACAATCTGAGAGCTTTGCCATAGTAGTTGAGAGAGAGGGAAAAAAAATCTACTGGCTCCAATTCTCCTTTGCAGCAGACCGGTAGATCCAGTGCTTAACTCGGAAAAACAAATGTATTTTAACTCACTATTTGTTTTCTAGGATGCAGACCAGTAGTACAAACCTGTGGATGAATCCTCCTTGTCTAATAGGTAGTAGCCAATCTGGATGCAGAGTTTTTCACATCCAGTCTTTCCTCCACCCAATGTGCAGCCAGGCTTCTCCGGTTAAAAACATCCAGAAGCAGAGAAAAAATTATGTTGACCCAAGTCTGGTTGCCCACTGCCATGTCACATGTGGGTGTCCTAGTTGGTTTTGCAGTTGTCATATCATATTGAGGTAAGATATGTGCTGTGGCAGTTCCTTCCATCTGCAGGGAACTAAGAAGCTGTTATGAAGATAACAGAACTAGCAGTCAATGTGGACTGGCAATTGTTTGAGTTTGCCTGAAAATTTGCAATGAAATCTTTTATCAAATTCCAGTGAAAGGTAAAGAATTATATATAAGATAGTTGGCAGGTGTATATGTGGGGAAAGGGATAGTGATTCCATAATGTGGCAGTAACCTATATGAACAAATGGGTAAATCCTCTTCTCAACTATCAGTCAGATGGGTGACAACCTTCTGCATGTGGAGTTTTCATGTCTTCCACACCACATCCACACCTACATGCAGACATGTTTCCCCAGCTGCTCTTCTACATGGCTGGAATCAGCTGCAGCTGGTACCTCTCTGCTGAAGAACCACCATTTTTCAGGCCTCAGCAGAGCTCCAGTGTGACATGTAGCAGGAGTCCTCCCTGAAAAAAGCTGGCGAAGAAGGGCCGAAAACGTTATTCTTGTGCCTGCATTTGTGGAAGAAGGTGCATTCTTCCTGTTCTTCCCTCCCTCTTCCACTTCAGCCTCCTGTAGAACTGCCTCTGGACCAAGTGACTGTGCTCAACTTCAGAAGAATTAGTGATTTGTGGTGGCTCCAGGTAGTGGAAGAAGAGAGTGATGTAGCTTCTGTCCAGGGGATCAAAAGAAGTCACTTCAGCCATGCTTCTGCTTGATCGCTATGGACTTGAATAGGCGTTTGCCTGAGACAGGCAGCCAGGATTAGACATGGTGGGTAAAATTTTCAAAAGTGCCTAAATCCCATATTAAAAATGACTGTCATTAGGACTTAGGCTTCTAGGACTTAGGTGCTTTTGAAAATTTTACCCAGTGACTTTAAACTTTTCTTCATCTTGTCGTTCATGTTAGAGAATTCTTGATCTATTGTACTATAAACATCCACAGTCTAAAGCTCTGGAATGGAGTGAGGCATCCAATAACTTAACACAAGACATGCACAGATGGTGGTCTACAGGGTCGGATATAGGGGCAGGAGACTCAGGGGACCACCTGGGGTGCCAGGCTTGGGGTGCTGTTTTTGTTGTTAGGCACATTTCAGTTATTCTTAACATTAGAAAGGTTCTATAAGCTTAGAGGAAACCATTTTTTGTTTTTGTATATGACATGAATATATACAGATTTACAGATCCTAGCATGCAAATGTATTGCCTTATATGACAGGGATAAATCATGCATGCAAATCATTCATCAAAGTCATGAAATGGGCTACAAATGCAATAAAAATAAGGCATTCAAAAGTTTAACAAATGGAGGAGGGAGGGCACTGAAGACTCTCCTTGCCTGGGGCGCCATTTGGTCAACGACTGGCCCTGGTCCTCTACTTCCCTATTTCTAGATCTCTGATACTGTGCTGATATTGCATTTAGTGAAGGCAATTTTGGTGGCAGAAGGATTTAATTCTGTTTTAGGAGTCTAGAATAGATGTTTCATCATTTGAATGCTCTATCCTAGTTTGCTATTCCCTTCTTTTTTCACCTTAGCAAAGATTTATTTGAACAATGTGAGCAGTGATATAAAGTTAATATAGTGCTTATCACAGTACCAGTGCACTTAGTTGTGTGACATTTAATATGTTGACAAAACAGAGACAGATGTTCAACAATACTTGATGGCAAAAGTGACTGTATTTGTGCAACTGAACTTCCTATGCATAGTTTTGTTCTGGATTTTGGAAGGAGACAGGAGGTGAACACACTGAGAATTCTAAAAGTGAAACCTAGGGCCAGATGGTGTCATTTAATCGCTTGCCTGCATCCAGCACCATGTGAAGACATACCACCCTAGAATGAGCTATAGGAGCCAGGCCGGGATTGTGCCTTTGTGTAGCTTGTTCTTTTGGCTTGCTTCAAAGAACAGTAGGGGAGGAGGGCAGGGTCATGACCTCACTCTTGCTTCCTGCACTTGGAGGTACTCCTGGTGGGGCTAGGAGGAAGCATACCCTATCCTCCATTAAAAACATTAACTTTGATTGTCCCTAATCCGGTGGTGGCTTGCAAGAATGGGAAGGCTTTTTGTGCCCTCCCTTGATGAAAGGTCCAGGATAATCTAACCCTGAGTATATCTCCTTACGGCGAGTTCCTAACTGAATCTCAGTCTAATAAAAAGCTTTTTTAAAAATCCCACTTGTTACGTCCCTTTTGACAGCTAGGAAACTCCAGTGTAGTTACATAAAGAGAGAGCGAGTTATTTTTCAGTAATCTTTAGCTAAATATGAAATACTCTTATGTGACCAATTTAGTCAAAAGAACACTGTAGTAATATTTATTTTTAATAAGAAGGATTTTTTTTTTTGTTCTTTACCTATTTCTGGAGGCAGAGAAGAAAGTGCTTTTGGAGGCTCTCCTTGTTCTATAGAACAACAGAGCTTTCATACAGACCTGTTTTTTTTCTAGTTTATATTTGGTTAGCTATTAAAATTAGGGAAACAAATTTTCATTCTTTATTTCCTCTGTGTTTCTCCTAATCAGCATTAAGAGTTTGAATATAGCTTCATCAGTTTCACTTTTGTTTCCAGGCAACTTCACTTTTAAGGGTTCAGTCTTGCTGCCAATGAAGTCAATGGCCCAAAGTTCTCGTTCTCTCTCTCCCTCTTTTTTTTTTAATTAGTTCAGTGCTGCAACATTTGGATTGCAAGTGCCACATGTGAATACCTACTTGCAATAAAAAATATTTCTTATGGAATTTTAAAAAGCAATTGTAGAAACAATTTCCATTAGTCTCTGGTTTTGTAAAAATAAAAATTTTATTCCACAAGTAATATAGTTTCCAGTGAAATAATTAGGATTTCTGTTGTATTCTTTTTCCTCTGAGTAGTACTAATAAGTCAAATAGAAAAGGATGCTGCGCTACTTGAAGTTGTATATAACTCTTGTTCAGGGAGCAGAAAAATTGCCAGACACTTTTGGTATATCTGTTGCTATTAAGCTTTAATTAAAGTACAGTACTTAAAGTACAGTGTCTGCAGACTTCTAATTTTAGTTGTGTTCTCATTTTAGTATCCTGTGGACAAATGTCGACATCATTAAATGGCCACATAATTTGGCACAGCTGTGTATGACTGGCAGTCACTGATCATTCTTCAAAATAAGCAGTGGGCAGTGCTATGTTAGGAACACATGTCTAGCCAGAGTATTTTAGTCTCATTTTCCTGATCACTATCAGATGCTAGGCATATGGGAGCAAATATAATACTCTAACATAGTTCATTCACTTTTTTTATATTTGTGGTGGTTTTAAAAACAGATTTGAGGTTTTAAAGATCAGCTTCCTATGTAAAGAGTTGAATCAACAGCTAACTTCTCAATTTTTCATAGATAATTACTGTTACAATGAAATTAATGGGAGTCTTCCCATTGACTTTGGTCAGGTTCTATACTAGAAAGTTGGATATTCTGTAACAGTAGGTGAAATGAGTAGTTTTACTACTTTTTCCTGTTAGTGCTCTGAAGTCAGATGAGCAGCATAATTTTCTTCTTACCTTTCAGGTGGGCATATTCGTGTTCAAAGAAGTAAAAAAATATGCCACATATTCTGGCACATTTCTTATTATACCTAATGCAAAGATGATGCCAACAGTATTAAACGAGAAACAATAAAATAAAGTCATCCTTCAAAGAAACAACACTATGTGTATTGAGGAGAAATCATTTGGAAAGAATCTTAGCAAAACAAAACAAACCACCCAGTACAACGGGGGAGTTTTATTTTCAAAACCATGTTTCTGCCAGAGGGCCTACATTCATTAGCCGAAAGCCTCCTCTCACTCCTGCATCCGAGTCCCATTCAATGCTTATGACTTGACTATTGTATTTTGTTTGTACTAATTATGATATGGGCCATTTTGGAAGAATTATCGTGAACATGGAGAACAATAAAGGCTATTTACTTACTCCTAGTGGTTTTCTGTTTTGTTTGAAGTTTCCAAACAAGGACATAGGATAGCTTCGATCAAAACTCCTGACTTGAAACTATGGTTGCAAATTATTCTGAAAGTGGTTGTAAATTTATTCTGGAATTTTTACTTGAGTTTTAAAAAAATAGTTTTGCGGCAAAGCAAATCTATACTTTCTAAAAAACAGCTGTTTACCCGAAGAGCTATAGGTTTACTTTGTGTCTGTTTTGCTGTACTCTAGTTAGATGTTACAGTTTCTCTTGGAAACAAATATACAGACCTAAGCAGTATTTTTTTACTAATGTTATTGTTAGCTTTCCCCTTGCTTGGAAATTTTGAAATCACTCTTAGAAGTTTCTTTTTTATTCCCCTTTGTCCTGTTATAATTTTTTACAATGTTTTTTTTCCCCCTTTGCCATAAGAAAAAATATACTTCCTACAGCATGGTCTCTGTTTTGCTGCTCAAAAGCTGAACACATACAGTTTTTATGCATTTTGACTGGATCATAAATTCCAGCTGGTGTTGATTTCAGCAAGAGGGTATTAATCAAGAATTCTTATTTTAAATAACATTACTCAAGAAGACTCCCAAATGTATCAACACTGAAGACATCTCCAAAACAATGGCACTGTAATAACACTACAAAAAAAGATGTGCCTTTATGAATATTTATTAAAATGCATACAAACTTTTAACAATTGAATGTTGCTTGGTATTGTAGTTTATTTAGATTCAGTCTGCAGAGCCAGATATAGTGGTATGTGCTGCAAGCTGATACATTTTGCTCACAGATAAAACTGCAATAGCGCTCAAAATAAGATTTAGCTTCAGATTTATTGAATATATAGCATCATTTTTCTTGTAGATACCATGTTAATTTAAAACATTTCTTTTCTTGTTTCTTTACTAAGGTAGTTTCAACATTTAAAACCAGATTACATAAAGCACAAGGAACCAAACTTTAGGAAACAACCCTGCATTGGTAGTGGATGGGCAAATAATCTTGTAGGTCTTTTTGGTCACTAACTAATTTTACTCTATTAAATATAACTGTGAGGCTTATAATAATTATCTTCAGTTATTCAGTTTTAACTTAGCAAAGACCTGCTGCTGCTCACTGAAGTCAATGGAAGTTTTACCACAGACTTTTATAGGAGCAAGATGGGGCACCAAACATGCATAGGAAAGGCAAAAGTTTGGAGGAAGACTAGTAGGGAGAATTTTAACATTAAAAAAAAGACAAAACAAAGACTCAGGCAGAATAGCCAGCTGATCCTAAGCAAATTTCTGTCCCCTCAGTACATTTTATTTCATCCCTTTATTATCAAAAAAAGATTAATAAACAACCCTTTAAAAGTATTTATTGCACAATCTTGCATCTATCTTTCTAGTAAGTGAAAACATTAAAAAATCTACCAAGGCTCCCTGGAGTTTTTTCTTTCCTTTTCCCTTTTCATTCTATTTTTAATTCTTCTACCAGGTATTTTATTTTCTTCTTTGATTTCAGCAAAAGAGCAGTTTTGTTAGTCTACACTCATTTGACTCCACTCCAAACAATGGGTGTCATACTGAACACTCATTCGACTACACTATTTGTTCTTAGTAAGCAATTTGGTATAGCAATACTTGCTTCTCCTGTACAGACATATATTATACAGTAATAAAAATGTTTTGATGAAATAAAAAACTTGGACCATTTCAGGAGTCCTGCAATGGGGGAGGGAGGGCACCAGGATATCGATTTTAAAACAGTCATTTTATTAGGACACTGTGTAAGTTTTATTCACAGACAGCAAGATTAGTATATAGAAAATCATTAACAATTTCAGAGATATACCACAAATGCAGTTAGTGTTCTTATGTCAAATAGGATTTTAATGGTACTGGATACTGATTGCCAGAACAATAAGAATAAAGAATGACCAGAACAATAAATCCTATTTGTTGAGAGACTTCATGAAATACAGGCAACCAGTACAAGTTGGGAATAATTGTACCACAAAAAACTTAGTGTAATTAAAAACTTGCCTCGTTTTTTAGCCACTTGGGCCTACATTCTTCGTGGATGATCTGTGAATGCATAATCTGTGAGAGTTAATCCACTCTTTGATCTATGCATATTATTTTAACTTTCCTCCTCAAACTACTTCCTTTGAAACTCAAAATAACTGATTTTCAGAGGCCTGGATGAGTTTCTAGTAAATCACTATTTGTGGTTTTGTAGATCCATAAAGTGATGTATCTGACGCAAAACTTTTATTTTATTTTTTTAAATATATAAAAATCAGTCAACTTCACATGTATTACTGACCGGTTTTACAATATTTCAAGTCACTTCCTTTGATTTCATGATTATGAGCCCAGTCCTTTCCTCCTTACTTAAGCAATGCTTCCATTGACATCACTGGTAGTTTTACCCAGGGAAGGAGTTCAGGACTTAGGCCCTAAACCTGCAAATACTTGTATGTTTATCTTTACATAGGTGAATAGTCCCTTTGAAGTCAATGTAAGTGTTTGCTGGATCTTTTTGCTTAAGAGACAAGAACATTCAAATTCTTTTTAAAAATAAAATGTATGGACACTATTCAAATTTTAAACTGTTTAATCTTGTTCATGAAGGTAATTATTTTGGGGAGAAATATGGAAAAACAATAATTAGGGGATGGGGGTGGAGTTTGTGTGCCTGGAAAGGGCAAAGAAAATTCTGTTGTAGGACAAGCAATAGCAAAATTTGAAGTATTTAAGATTCTGAGCCTACAAGTGTTCACACATTACAGAACACTCAATTGCACATCTACAAAATGGGAAATTACAGCCTAGGAAGGAATACTGTAGAAAGGGATCTGCAGGTTATAGTTAAGGCTAAGATTTTTGTCACTATTTTTAGTAAAAGTCAGACAGGTCATGGGCAACAAACAAAAATGCACGGACCCCGTGACTTTTACTAAAAATAACTGTACAAGCTGGGGCAGAGGTGCACGGCCCCTGCTGCAAGCCACGGAGCAGGGGCACACGCTGCAGGGCTATGTGGGGTACACGGCCCCGGAGGTGGCCCCTGACACGGCTCCGGCTCCAGCTCCTGCTACGACTCCAGCCACGGCTTCAGCCACTGACAGCTGAAGAAGTCACAGAGGTCCAGTAAAGTCACAGCATCCGTGACTGCTGCTGTGACCTCGGTGACTAAATTGTAGCCTTAAGTTATAGTGGATTGTAAGCTAAATGAGTCAACTGTTGCAAAACAAGCAAACATCATTCTGGAATGTATAACCAGGAATGCTGTAAGCAAGACATGAGAACTAAGTCTTCTGCTATACTCTACACCAAGGGTTCTCAAACTGGGGGTCGTGAGCTGTCAGCCTCCAACCCAACCCCCCCTTTGCCCCCAGCATTTATAATGGTGTTAAATATATAAAAAAAGTGATTTTAATTTATAAGGGGGCTCACACTCAGAGGCTTGCTATGTGAAAGGGGTCACCAGTACAAAAGTTTGAGAACCACTGCTCTACACTGATTAGGCCTCAACTGGAGTATTGTGTCAGGTTCTGGATACACATTTCAGGAAAGATGTGGACAAATTAGAGACAGTCCAGAGAAGAACAACACAAATGATTAAAGGTCTAGAAAACATCACCTATGGGGAAAGATTGAAAACACTGGGTTTGTTTAGTCTGGACAAGAGAAGACTGAGGGGGGACATAACCATTTTCTAGTAGGTAAAAGGTTATTACAAGGAGTAGGGAGAAAAATTGTTCTCATTAACCTTTGAGGATAGGACAAGAAGAAACAGGTTTAAATCTCAGCAACAGAGATTTAGGTTGGATATTAGGAAAAACTTCCTGTCAGGAACAAATTGCCTAGGGAGGTTGTGGAATCTCCATCAGTGAAGGTTTTTAAGAACAGGTTAGATAAACACCTGTCAAGACTGGTGTAGTTATTACATAGTCCTACCTCGAGTGCAGGGGACTGGACTAGATGAACTCTTGAGGTCCCTTCCAGTCTTACACATCTATGATTACACATGAGTAGTTTCATCCTATTGTGTTGAATGGCACTATTCACTGGCATCAGTGCTTGAAAGGATAATTGTACCACAAAAAACTTAGGCTGAAGAAAATATTAGGAAAAAAAAATATTTGCTTTTTCAAGTAGAGAAACCAATCCTGTGTTTCTTATGTATCCACTGAATAGAGAATCACATCCTAAGAGAGGTTGTTCTGTCTTATGAAAAAGAGGCAAACATCTCAATTATTTTCTTGGTTCACTTGTTTTTTAAATTATGTATGAAAGCTTTTATTTGGGGAATTATTTTCCATATTTCCTTTCAGTTGTAACAACAGTATGCCAAAACATTATTCATGTACTATAGTTAATAGATAAGTACACCTCAGTGTTATTTACTATAACAAATCTCAAGTGTGCAATAGTTCTAGTTAATGAGCTATATAGAGTAAGTACAGGTTTGTTTGTTGAAACCATAAATTTGAAGATCATTTCATAACAAGGATTTTCAATGTTTAATCTGTACTGTATTTTTACTTCTAAGTATGTTTACTAAGTATTTGTAATATTTATGTACTGCAGATTAAATATGAAAAAGGCTCTACATTTTGTCCTTGATGTGCACATGTATTCCCCATTGATAGAACTGATCAGTGTTCCACATATAAACTGATGGTACAAGATGGCTTAATGGTCCCAGATATAATCAAGGGAAGTTTGAAAGGGGGATACTAAGATTAACACTCTCCCCTTCCAGTTCTTCCATCTCTAAATTCTGCAGAAGATTCTGATCCATCTGTGTGGTGTTGCTCTGATTTCATTACATAGAGCATGTAACAGAATCTCTTGTGGGTATGATTAGCGATTGCATTATCAGCAAACTGAGAAGTGCATGGATTGGTCTGTGCTTCAGCTAAGGAGTAGGTGGCTACAGAATGCAGACTGCGGTCAACTACTTTTCCCCTACAGCTGGCTGTGTGCGTGAGATGGCTTGATACAGCCACCTCCTCCATCCAGCTGTTAGTGTTGCACATTTCCAGCATGGTTTTCTCTGAGTCCTTGAAAGCACTGATGGTGGGATACGGACTGATTATAGAAGTGCACAATATAGCCAGCAATGTATATGCTGGGGAAGAAGGCCAGGATCAAAGGGCCAAAAGGAAAGGGGAAATGAGCAGAGCTGGGTGCAGTAAGGAACAAGAGAGCAAAGGAAGAAGAAATGATAAAGGTGTTGAAACAAATGGGAGAGATACATAAGAACTAGGAAGGAATGAAATAAAGGATGAGAAGCAGAGGAGGTTTATTTTGGGAGAAAAAAAGAATGAGGACACATTTTGGAACAAGAGAATAGTGTTTGATTTCTGTTTAATGAAGAAACAAGAGTTAAAAAGATGATGTAGAAGATGTCATAGGGTGATCCCCTCAGAGTCTTTTCGAGCCTCACAACTGACCCTCATAACTCCAGGTGTTCTTCACCACCACTTCACCACATCCCTTCAGCAGGCCACAGCCTGGAATGCTATTTACAGTCAGTAGGAAGCTTCCCCCACTTGCTTCTGGGAAAGGGTACAGTATTAGCCACCACTCCTGCCTTTGTTCAGGCTCCCTACTCTCATCACTAGGGCTTCCTTCCTGTCTGCTTATATAGTTCCAGCTACTGGGTTACTTCCACCCAATTAGCCCTTCAGTTATATCTCTGTTCAGTTAATTGGCACCTTGTGCTGACAGCCTGTCTTTCAGTCAGGTCCCAATTAATGTACCCTGGTAGGAATTTGAGTTCCTGATTGAGCACACCCTGTTACAGAAGGGAAATAGATGACATAGGAAGGGAGAGGGGGAGAATAGAGATAAAGAGAATTAAAGATGGAAATAGAAACAAAGAAGGAAATAAAGTAAATAAGAAAAAGAACATCAAGAAATGGCACACACAACTTTTAGGGGTTTGGAGTTTATTTTATTTACTGTTTTTTCTAGATTTTACAGCATTTCCCAGGCAGATGTCTCATAGCACCCACATGTTGGGGGAAGAGGTATTGAAGAATGATGGTAGAATGTGGTTCCTGTGGAGTTTGGAGTCTTATGGCTTTGGAGTGTTGTTGTTGGCCATATGTATCTATAAAATTACCTGCTGCATTGACAGGTAATTTTTTTTTTCTGCATGTCAAGGGCTGAACAACGATGAAAAGAAATTTTCAAACAGGATTTTCTCTAGTGTGGCCCAAGAAATTGACTCAAGAAACTGACATCCCAAGAACAGAAGAAATTAATATTTTTAGCAAAGAGAGCTGTATTTATTTTGTTTGGTATTAAGCCCACAGCAAAAGATTGGGATAGGGGATATAAAAGGTTTCAGGGAAAAGGAATATATAAGGGCAGAAACTGAATGCATGTGGTATCAGGGCTGGCCTTACCATGAGGCGAACTGAGGTGGCTGCCTCAGGTGCCAGAATGTGGGGGGCGCCACTAGGACCCAGAGTGTAGAAAATTGTCTGCTGCTGGAGCATATGTATTCTCTCTGCTCTAGATGCACAGAGATGGTGGAGTGCTGTGCTGGAGGAAGTAGGGCACAAGAGACATAACAGGCAGGCAGGAGAAAAGGTGAGAGGGAATAACAGAAAGCAGCAGGAGCTGCAGGGAGAGGAAGAAGGAGGAGCCTCTTATGTACCTCTCTAGCATCCCCAGGAGCCTGGACTGATTAACACCAGCGTCTCAGGGAGCTTCCTGTTTCCTGCTGCTTCCCTGAACCCACTTGAGGAGAACAGGCAGTCAACTGAAGTGGTAGGAGCCAGTTAGGCCTTTAAGATGCTGATGTCTTCCCTCACTTAGGCCCTGCTACCAGCCTGCTTATTTGTCCCCTTCAATTGAGTGTTGAGAGCCACTATAGCTGGCACAGAACAGCAGTCATGGGTGAAAGAAGAAAATGCCCCTTTGGGGCAGCATTCAGAAAAAGAAAGCAAAGGAAGCTTTTCTATCTAAGCAGGAAGGAGCTCTCCTGAGATACATAGACACAAATGTTCATGGTGAGCCTTCTGGCCCCAGTGAGGATGTGAGTGCTGAGGAGATGCCTGATCTTCCAGTTAGTCAGAGTGCAGGTGACCTGGCAGCTACTGCAGCATCCATATCTCCATCTCAAATGGATGTAACCATGCACATTCCTGAAGAAAAGTGTAGCTCAGAGAAGAGTGTGGTAGAGGCGCAAGAAACAGCTGCTGCTTAAGTTTTCCTTAAGTCTAGATGATCCAGGACTGTGGACCCACTTGAGCAGTAGCCTGAGGGACTTCCTTGTATTGCATGGGCCACAGCAAGTGAAAAAACTTCATGTTCCCCAAAGACAATGAAAATAGAAGTTTCCATCCAACACATTACTGGTGTGAAATCCCCAATGGTGACAAAGTGGAGAGGCCATGGCTTATGTATTCAAAAACCCAGAATGCTGCATACTGTTTTTGTTGCAAACTCTTCCAGTCTCATGTTCCAGCCACATTGGGTTCTACAGGAACAAAGGACTGGAAAAATCTGGCTAGAAATCTGGCATGCCATGAGAAGGCAGCAAATCACCAGAGAGCATTCCATAGGTAGAAAGAGCTTGAGATGAGACTAATGTTAAAGGCCACCATAAATGATCAGCATCAAGAGAAGAAAGATTGCGTCAGAGTCTCTTTACTGGCAAAATGTCCTGAAAAGGCTCATTGCCATTGTGAGAATGTTTGCTACCCAAAACCTAGCACTGTGTGGCACTTCAGATCAGCTGTATGTGCCAAACAATGGAAACGTCCTTAAAATTGTGGAGCTGATGGCTGAATTTGATGCTGTACTCCAGGAGCATCTAAGAAGAGTCACCACCCAATGTACACACACCACTACCTTGGAAAAACAATTCAAAATGAGATCATACAGTTACTGGCAACAACAGTCAAACAGAAGATTGTGGCAGATCTGAAGTCAGAAACATATTACTCTGTTATTCTGGACTGCACACCTGACATCAGCCATACGGAACAAATGACTTTAATGGTGTGTTTTGTAACAACAACAGAACCTAGTGAAAATGTTCCTGCAATGGTGACTGTTAGAGCATTTTCTAGAATTTATTGACATTGATGATACTACAGGAGCTGATATGACTAATGTGCTTCTTAAAAAGCTGGAAGATACGGGAATTGCGATAGCAGACATGAAAAGAACAGAGGAGTGCAGACACAGATCCGAGAGTTAAACCCTTGAGCTTTTTTTGTCCCATGCAGTTCTCATTCATTGAACTTGGTGGTCAGTGATGCAGCATCAGCTTCTATTGAGGCTGCTGAATTTTTTAATGTAATGAAAAGCATCTATGTATTTTTCTCCATCAACTCATCAATGGCAAATTTTGAAGCAACATCTGGGAACATCCTCTCTGACACTGAAACCACTGAGTGCCACACGATGGAAAAGTCGAGTGGAGGCGATAAAGCCTATCAAACACCAAATTGGGAAGATAGATGATGCCATAGTTGCCATTATGGAGGATAATGCTATGACAGGAACTGTTCGTGGGAGAACAGTGGTGGAGGGAAATAGAATCACCAGAAACATAGAGAACTTCAAATTTCTGTGTGGCTTAGTGTTGTGCCATGACATACTGTTCGAAAGAAATGTTGTAAGCAAGAGACTCCAAGGTGTTGACCTTGATATATCTGGAGCAATGGAACAACTGGACAAAGCAAAGTCATACCTACAGTCTTACTGGTCAGATGAGGGATTTCAAAACGTTCTGAAGAATGCACAGAAGTTGGCAGAGGAACTTCACGCTGAAGCTATTTTCCCACCCATTCAAGAATACAAGAGTTACCGAAGAAGAAGAAGAAGACGACATTTTGATTACAAGGCATGGGATCATCCCATAAGAGACCCCAAACAACAATTCAAAGTAACAGTTGCCAGTGGAGAACGCAGCTTCTCCAAGCTGAAGTTAATAAAAACACATCTACACTCCACAATGACACAGGAGAGGCTGATCGGACTTACAACCATCTCAGTAGAGCATGAGCTGGCCCAGACTGTGGACCTTCAGGAATCAGTTCAAATCTTTGCAACCAAGAAAGCACCACTTTGATTATTCAAACAGATAAAAATACTTGATAGTAAACACTGGCATCAGGGGGTAGCCATGTTAGTCTGTATCTACAAAAACAACAAGGAGTCTGGTGGCACCTTAAAGACTAAGAGATTTATTTGGGCATAAGCTTTCGTGGGTAAAAACCTCACTTCTGAGGTTTTTACCCACGAAAGCTTATGCCCAAATAAATCTCTTAGTCTTTAAGGTGCCACCAGACTCCTTGTTGTTTTAGTGTTTACTATGCAGACAAGAAAAGTTACATTTGCTGTTCAGGTGTTTGAAAGTTAATTGTTACTTAACATTTTTGAACAAGGCATTTTAAGTTGTTGGTTCTCCTTTATTGGGGTAGGTAGCAGAGCAGTACCATGAGAGGAATAGAACAGGAAGAAGGCAGAATTGAGACCTTTCAAAGTTTTGGCCCAAGCAAGTAGGTCTGGGGGTGTCATTAAAGCTCCCCGCCTCAGATGCCAAAATGTTGTGGGCCGGCCCTGTGTGGTAGCCACTTTCTAAGAGTTTGGTAAGCCTGGTTTCACAATAACTTTCAAAAAATGAAGGGTATACAGAGAAAACAAGAAAAGAGTCAGTGCTCAGCCTAAAAAGAGAGGAGAGCCTTACCCTTCAGTAGCCAAAGATAGAGAGAGAATGAGGGTAGTGAGAAATCCATCCAGAGATAGGGCTGAGACGTGACAAGGGAATGAAATCTCATGGAAAACAAAGAGGTGGGCAGCATGAAGATTTATATGGGGGGGAGGCTACAACAACTATTGTCTTTAGTTTATCTTTCCCAGAACAAGATGGTTATTTCCCTGCAAAATACTCATACATAGTGAATTAATACTTGTGAGATGATAAATCAAGTGATGGGCCAGGATCAGATCTCCTTCTCCTTCACTGAATTTTAAAAGAATTGGATCAATATCTAAATACAAACTTCTCAGTTCCAAACAATTGCTGAGTAAAATGGTGTACACAACACAAAGTACCATAGGGTCTCCATTAAAAGATTTATCAAAGCCAGGGTTTCTTACCATTCTGTATAGATACCCCAAAAAAACTGTCACACACAAAAAGACCTCTTTGTCCAGTGGTTATCCTGATGTAACTCCTGGCACTTTGGTACAGCTATATTGCATCATTATATCTTGATCAGTGATATACTGTGCCAGTCTTAGCCAATTGAATGAACTACAAGCTCCTATGTTAAGTATTTTGGTGCATAAGGCATCCCTTCCCTTCCTGAATGTTATGTGTGTAGTATTGCTCTCCACCCAAGATTTTTTATGAGACTAATATAATGTGGAAAGTACAGCAACCAGCACAAGTTAGAGCTCTTATTACTTCCTAAGGGATACTTAGGCTCCATTTTTTTAATGTTCTGAATGTTAAATGTTCTTTAATGGGTATGAAGTAATTTTGTTCTAAATAGAATTGAAGTTCATTTTTACTTCTTTTAATGTTAAGACGCATCTTGAACTTTCAGTGGGAAATCGTGCTGTATGTAACAGTAAATCTGTTAACAGCCTGCTGCTGGTATGAGTTTGCCAGGTCTTGGAATGGCTGATAAGACTATGTGGTGTGCCTGTGTTTTTCCAGCAGCGAGGTTGAAAATGAGAGTCAACACCAGAGACGGAGGCTGCATTTTCTCGTTGCTATTCTCTCTTCTCCCCTTTTGTGTTTGTCTTATTTGTTTTCTAGAAAAACAATAGCACCGACAGCTCCAGCCCATCTCAACTAACTTCTTCTCTTGTCTGCAAAGAACAGTTGTTACCATCTTCATTACCAAGAGAGTGTCAGACAAGGGTTTTTTCCTTTTAAATACTCTCTACAGAGTAAGGAATGCTGTTTAAATGAAAGCCTTACTTAATACTTTATATTTTAATTGCCTTAACCGTCTTTATTTTTTTCTGTATCTTTAATAAAAGGTTACAAAGATGTTTAATTGTGTTTGCCATAGTACTAAGCACACTGAGGTCTTTATACAAATCCCAAATCTTGTTTTCAGCAGTTTAAAGTTGGACAATGACAGGGTGTGATGAGGCATGTCCTTATCCTGTTAAGGAGGGAGCTAATGAGCTCTTCAGCTAATGCTATCCAGACACACCTGCAGGGCTTGCTCTGCCAGGAGGGAGGAAATTAAAAAGGGAAGAGGTGGTAACTAGGGGAAGACTGCTGTGCTACAGGGACAGCTGGTTACAGCAATTAGATCAGCGAAGAGGGAGAGAGCCATGGACCCTGCTGCCTGTGAGACAGCCTGGACTAGGCACAAAAAGCGAGAGGGGGAGTCTAAAGATGGATGCTAGCCCCAATCAGGACTCTAGGGCCCAGCTTAGTCTATATGCTTTTTAAAGAGGTGACCAAGTGACTACCCAAAAGCATGAGAGTCCTCCCTCACACACACCTCCCCCCCTTCTTTACTTTGATCCTGCCTTCCCCTTGTTGGTTGGTTGGTTCAGCTTGGTTGGAGACACTCTTCTATACCCTGAGCAGGGGAAGGATGCTGTGAGTGCTAGAGAAGGGAAGTAACCCAAACCCCAGTGAAGTGGGAACTCAAGGGATCCCCATTCACACACAGGGTCACTTAATGCCTTTGACTCTTTGCGCCCTTTCATTCTAAATCAATACTGCGGAGTGCATGTTCTCATGTTATCATTTTGCATTTGGTTGAACACCTAAACAAAGTTATTCTATGGAAGTTGAACATCAAAAACAAACTTCTCATGACTTCTGTGTTAAAGCAATGAAATAAAACAAGATGAATGTCCTAACCAATTACTTCATATACGACTACAACTGAAGAGAGTTTATTTCTTCAGAACACAACTCACCTAGATAATTACTCTACAAACTTAGTGTTCAAAAATACAGGGAAGCTGTAAACATGTATATTTTCTTTACCATACAGATCTCAATTGTATGGTTTATAGTTTTACTTTATTTCTTTTCTAATATTCAGTTCTTTCTGTTTCAATATTAATCGCTATATTGCACATTCATATCCGTGTTGTAGCTTTCCCCGGCCTGGCAAATTTCCTTTTTCTCTTGTCATTTTTCAGCTTTACATTATATGAAGAAAATATATCAACTGATACTAACATATTAAATGTATCACTTGTGTACAACCAAGGACATGATTTATGTCTCTAGGTTTACTGCATATAATGTGAAAAATTAAAACATTCTAAAATGCAGATAAATGTACATTTAATCCAGTGCATCTTGCATAAAATGTTACAAAGTATTCCATAAGGAGGAGAAGCAATAGAAAATAAATGACTGGTCTCAAAATATGCACCTAAAATATTCATTTGGCCTTGAGTAAAGGTCTCTAAGAGATTTTTTTGGCTTTTGCTGGGCCTTCCCTGAATTATTTTATTAAACACCTTTTGAAGATATTAGTTACTGATTTAACTGTTGATGAACTTGACATTGTTTATGGCAGGGGACTAGTTTTCTCAAAGCTCATAAACCCTTTTCTTTCTAACATGTTATGTCAGAAGCACATCAAAAACTTAGGCTACAATGATGCTTTTATATCGAAATGTCTGATTTCTGTATATATACAAGGAATTTGTAAATAATAGGGCCTCATCTATCACCCTTTGAATTCCATGGGAGTTGAATTGGAACTACAAAGTTTTCAGGGTTTTGTTGAATATAGGCTGTTTATTGAGGGAGTATTTAAAAATATAATTTCGTATACATTTTCAGTTCATGCTAAAAATAACAACTGTGTTTTGGCTTAGATATTTTGGACAAATATTTGTGATTGTATCACTAGCAAAGACTTGGCTTTGAAAACTGATGGCGTCCATATGTACAGTAGGTATGGTGGCCCAATTATTTCTAATGTTTCTCTGCCAATGTCTGTGTCGTAAAGGAACTAACTTCAGGGTTCGTGTCTGGGTCTTTCCACTAAGCATTGCTCTGAAATGTGTGGAAAGCACATTGGGGATTACACAGAGACACATTTTCAAACGTGGATGCCCGACTTGGGACATCCGAGGCCTCATTTTAGGAGGTGTTAAAGATCCATAGCTCCAACTAACATTCATGGGAACTGTGGATTCTCTGTACCTCTCATAATCAGGCCAGAGGTGTCTCAGATTAGGTACCTAAAACACTTAAGTGGCCATTCTTTGAAATTTTTTGACCTGAGTTGTTTGGGCCATAACACTTAATTTCTTAGTCATCATATACAGCAGTCATTTTTAGCATTCGGGGGGGAGGGGCCTTTCTGTACTGCATACTTTCACTCGGACCACTTGAAAGAAAACAATTCATATTACAAAAAAATTGATATTTAATACTGTACGCTTTTATTCTCTAAAAAGTGTCAACCTTTTTGTTTTCAATATAATTTTCACTTTCTTTTTACTTCTAGCAATAAATTAACCAGAATAACAGCCAAAAGTCTGAGTCTTCTCTTACTGAAAGTCCATTGACTTTGATGGGAGCGAGAGCAGGATCAAGACAAGTTATTAGCAGTCCAGTCTGTGGGCAGCTGTGCATGCGCAACTGCATGTCTATTTTGAATACATTTTGTAGTAACTTTGGATACCTTGCATACACACTACAAAACTCATCTAATTTTATATTTGCATATAACACATTAATGCATGCCTGATTAATGAAAATAAAGCCCTAACTATAAATTTAAAAACAATGATATATTTCTAATTGTCCAAGAAATGCATGTAAGAGCATTCATCAAATCTTTGTACACATATACAGAAATAGTTCTTTGCTTTTTCCTTTAATTGAATATGATCTTAATCACTTTTCACTAGAGCTGGTATGGGGGGAAAGCTCTCCATGAAAAGTTGACAAAAACAAAAATGTGTTTTTCTGAAAATTTGCTTTGCCCACTGGCCATCTGTAATAAGCCATAAAATCTCTTCCATTGTCTTATCATCCCCCACTTAATCTAGTTAGACTGGACAGTGGAGACAGGACCTTTGTTAGCAGCTCTGATGTTACAGACTTTTGACATGCGATTACAACATGCTGCTGTCAGCAAGAATCATTTAACCAATGGAATACAAAAGAGGTGGCATAATGAGAAAAAATCATTTGTGACTTCTACGTCACTAACCCTTCACACTTCGAAGCATGACTACATTCCCTCCTGAATCAAGTTAGATCATACTCCTTTGCCCAGCTGTTTTTTTCCCCCTCTAAGAAAGATCTTCTTAAATACTTCAGCTTCTGTAAATTGTCCTCAGTAAGCCTGACATAGAGGAGTTTTTGGTCAGTTGTAAAGAAATAATAGAAATTCAGATGTTATAACATGAAGTGATTGCCCTTTGCTCAACATTTGCCCTGACAATTTGGTTAACAATCATCCAATATTCCATTCTTGAGATTTTGGCAAAATAACTACTGTCTAGATGCCTCAGATCTGCTTCACCTTTGTCAATCTGGGTACAGAACAGCAACTGCACTGATGGCATTGATAAATGATCTAATTATTGATTTATAAGGCTTGATTCATACTAAATCAGCCTGGGGACCTGATTCTCAGTTACACTTAGGTCCCTTTACACCTCTGTGGCAGTGTAAGGGGCCTTAAAGCCCCTATTACACTGCCAGAGTATTGTAAAGGCGCCTGTCACATGTGAGCCTGGCTCCTTTAAAGAGTGATGGTTCAGCTCACCTTTGACTAATAAGCCAGTGCCCATCAGGTGTAATGATGGAAAACTAGCCCCTATAAAGATCAGTGGGGATGCTGAATAAAGACAAAATGAGGGGAAACTGCTAGAGGATGGAAAGGCTCTGGCAGGAGTCCAGAGTAGGCTGGGGAGAAGGAACTATAGGGGAAAGTGAAGGCTCCTGTAATGGTGCCCCAGAAGCAGGGTCAGAACAAGGATGAAAGAGTGATTGAGAATCCTGGATATCCCTATAGCAAGTGCATGGAAGGAGAAAGACTTTGTTTATTGTGAGGACATGGTATAAAACTTATGAAGCCTAGGTGAGGTAGAGAACATTCTGTATCTAATAACTCTGATGGAGAAAATTTCAAAAGACAAAGTCAGAAGGAGAGGGGCCTGGATCATACCTTGATTGGGCAGTGACCCTATGACATTGCCTAAGCATAAATGAGAATCAGCCCCAGCATGTTTACAGTGATATTCTTAGATCTATCACTTGCTTTTGTCATCACTGATCACAACATGGTGTTGACTCATCTGCAGACTGTGGCAGGAATGAAAGGGCTTCTCTTGGATTTCTGGTCTTTCCTTGTTGAACATTTCAGAGAGTGATGTTGGGCAATTCTCTTTAGACCCCTTGAGGGGGGAGGTACTACTAAACATAAGGATGGCATCTCTTGGACCCCATTATTGGTACAAATCTCATTCGTGTGCCTCCTTAATTTCATCCCTTGTATTAATGTGACTATGAATACCACACCCTCTATCTCTATAGATTTCTCCCCTGATTTATTTTGTTTGGCTGATTCTTCATTCATCCTCCCTGCTACATTCAAGACCCAGAGCTCCAATAAACCTAGTCCAGTTTTGCCCAGTGCAGGCTGGATTAACTTGCAGGGCTTTGGAGCTGTGCTCCGGCTCTGCTCCTGCTCCAGCTCCAGGCAAAAACCTGCAGCTCTACTGCTCCAGGCTCTGCTCCAAAGCCCAGGGATTAAGGCTTCAATGGACCTGTGAAACAGTTATTACCTTGACTCAGGATGTTCTTCCTTTTAAACATGTTCAGGCTTTTGCTGAATCATATATGCAAACAATTATGAAGAAGAAGGACAACTTCTGGACTTCTTGTCCCTCTACTCTACTTTCAGTCTCTTAAGCCTCATCCTATCCTACTGGTTGTCTTGGTGATGGGGGCAAAAAACTCTCTCAAGGAAGAAACAAATGATAAGAAGCCATGTATTATGACACTTCTCTCTTATTCCCTCCAAGGAATTGCATAAGATATAGTTGAAAATAGATTTATATTACATTCCTCTTAATTGTATACTAAAATAGAGATTCTCATAGGGAAAATATCCTACAGAAACAAGAAAACCAAAGATTCCCGTACACAGATTCCTTCCCTTCCCCCACATTTTTAAATAAAAGATCTACATTTTAATGGGAAACACAGTTGCCTATGGAATGAGCACTGACAATGTTTTGACTTGTATCAATGTTTAGAAAACTATTTTATTGTACTCAAAATGGTATTGTGTTATTAATAACAATTTTAGGACAAATTATACTCTGACCCCATTCAATATCACTGAGTGAAGTTGGGACAAAATCTTTTCATTTTCATTAAATCTGTCTCATTTTACTTGAAAACATCTCTGATGCTGAATGGTATTTGCATATAATGGCACAGTAACAGTATTTTTGAATACCCTTAAAATTTTCACTTCTTTTGTAAATAGCCTTGTAAAACCTATTTCCTTGCTAGAAATGTCTTCCATTCAGCCCTACATGCACTTTTGCTTTGCTGTTGAGATTGATGAGCTGTTGACCTTTATTTCTCTTAGCTTAAAAAAAAAACTACTGAAGTTTTATTTTATAAAACGTAAACAGGTAAAGATGTACATGACTTTGCAAAATAAGAAATAAGGTAGATCAAAACTTTGAACTTAAATTTCTTAACTTGAAAGTAATTGAGCTAGTATTATCAAAATAATATATATGTATTATACTTATTGAACAATTGTTTGTCTTAGGCAGCACGTCACAAGTCAGCTTGCACTGTTCATTTTGAAAAACTAAATATAAGACCATACCCTTTTGTTGAAATTGATGGTAGTTTTGCCTGAGTAGGGAGTGCAGGAGTTGGTTCTTTACCTCAGGAAACAATCACACTAATGGGAAAAAAAACAAAACAAACCCTAAATATGTAAAGCAATTAAAAAAACCCTTCAAAATATCATTGTATTAAAATAGTTCTGTGCCATCTATGAGGGAATTTTCTTTTTTCTGCAATCCTATATGGACTTCATAATCCCCTTCCCCCTCTGGACAGACATAAACAGAATAGGAGATATATGAAATGGGCTGTCAACTTAGACTGTTAACAAGACGTTGGTGCAGCCTGTGCCAGTAGTACTTCATGCACATGCAGGTGAGGGGCTGTCAGCAACAGCAACATAATACCCAACACTGCCTGTGTGATCCAGCAGGAGCGCTAGAGCTTATCAGTATTTTTGCCTCTCAAAAGAAGAATCAGCTGTGGATGAAATGAGAAATTTCAGTCATTCATTATGCATCCTTCCAACTTTCTATTATTGTAACAGGGCTGTTTTTTTTCCTAGACTTTTCATATAAATCCTTAAGGTGGGTGTAACTCCAGGATGCTAAAAAGTCATCATGCACAAAACTGCAGCAGTGAAAGTGATGCACGTTGGGAATCCAGACAGGCGTTCCATCCTCCCCCCATTTTCTTTCCCTTTTTCTATATTCATTTTGGTATGTTTCCCCTTTTGGGCTGGGATTTAGGCAGACTGATTGTTAACATTGTTAGGGACTTTGTACAAAATGGTGCTGTGCAACAGTCTCATGATTTACTTGCAAATTGCCCACAGTCAAAATTTACACATTTTGAAAATTTAAAATTATGCTGATGCTTGTTTGTTTTTCTTCTTTAGGAACATAATTCAAATTGAATTTTTCAGGAACTTGGTATTTGTATCCTGCAGTAGAGAACATTGTGAGAATTTGCTTCATTTCAGCATCCAAATTTTGGAGGCAATATTTTGTGGTTGCAAATCAATGGAAAAATTAATTACACTAATTAATCCAACTATCGTTTTCAGCCTCAGCCCTGTTTCCAGGTACTAGTGCAGATCAGTGATCATGTTTGTCTGATGTTACTAAGGTGCCACCGGATTCCTTGTTGTTTTTGTGGATTCAGACGAACACGGCTACCCCCAGATACTTGACACATTTGACTTGTATCTTCTGTTTTTTTGTCATGATCTCTGCATCATGACACAACCTCAATCTTTCTGAATAATCATGGGGGGGGGGGAGGGGGCTGAAAGTGACCTTGAGAGACGTCATCTAGGCAAGCCCCTGTTTGAGGCAGCACCAACCACAATGTCTCTTAACTTTGCTTAAAACAAACTTTGCTCTGATTTCAGTGACATGTCTTGCTCTGCTATCTAAATGGCCACTCTCAAGGTTTGTCTGTTGAGTAATGAAAAATGAAATGCTGCTATTATTCTGGTGCTCTGCTATGGAAAATCAGGAGTAGGAATGAGAGATGAGTTTCCTGTGTTTTTGAAGAGAGTGTATGTCCCCTTACTGACATCACCATGGCAGAATGACACAGGGAATAAATGGAACATGAAAGAGATGAGTTTCTTGTCCTTCCACAGGTAATACATGGTCTCTAACCTGCAGGCCCCATGACTTTCATTGAAAATACTTGAACTTAAAGCTTGTGTCCCCCTACAGCACACTTTAACAAGGAATATATATCCCCTAATTTGCATCTCCCAGTGCCAGAATAAGAGGGAATGTATGTCCCCTACCCAGAAGACTTCTATCCCTCATTGCAGACTTGCTCAAAAAATGTATTCTATACTGTGCTCATTACTGTAGTTCCTGAACACCTTCCAGTAGGGTATAAGATATGACTACACATCTGTCATGTGGTGTTTGTTCTCTCATTCTCTTTCCAGGCAGAGAAGTGTGTGCAGTGTCTTGTTTTGGTAGGGTTTTAGTTTGTGTGTAATATATACACATACATTATGTAGTTATTAGAGAAGGCACTGCCAAATAAATGTGCCCTGCACTTGGAGCAGAAGGTGGTGAGGTTTGCAAAGGTCCTGAATTCCTTGGGGAAGATCATTCCATGGTCTCAGATTGGTCCTGAGAAAGTTCTGGCTCTTATAATGATGGTCTTTACCCTTATTGTAGAGAGTTTAATTGTGCCCGAGGAGCAGAGTTGTTGACCACACACTTCATCCCAGAGCTTTAGGTAGGTTTTTTGATAGCCTGGATCCAGCCTATGGATTACTTTGAAGATAAGCTCTCAGATCTTGATTTTGTTTAGAAATTCTATGGGAAGCCATCATAAAGACCAGAGGCCAAGTTTGATATGCTTGTGGTAGCCTGTGGTGCTGAGAAGATATGGTGCAGTGTTCTGTACTATTTGGAGTTTCCTAAGTGCTAAAGGCACCATGCCCAGGTATATTGCATTGCGGTAGTCCAGCAAACAAGTGACAAAAGTGTGAATAACTGAAACCAGGACATTATCTGCTAAAATAGCCAACTGGAGATGAAAGCATTATCCATGAGTAATGTTTCTCTGTGAGAGCTCAGAGACAGCAAGGAATCCATCAGTACTCTTAAAGATCAAATTGACCAATTGTGCATGAGTACTTTCCAGTAGATGTGCTCCCTAAACACCACCTTTCCAGAGTAGGCATCTTCAATGAATGCATGCCCTACATCACGCAGCCCACTAGTAGACTGCCTCCGGAACTTTCTGTCCCTTAAACTGCTTCCTCTTCCCCTTTCTCACCTCCCTCTACCCCCAGAAGATTTTTCCCTAGGCAGAGCTGGATTAAGGCAATGTGAGACCATACACCTGTTCAATCAGGGGCTCCTATAGATCTGATCTCAATATGGCCTTGACCTTGCTTGATATGGTTGTACCACCCACACACAAGTCCTATTCTGGGATGACAGGGGCTCTGCTGTCATCCCTTCAGTGAGTCAGTGGTTCTCTCTCTCTTCCCTGATGTGCAACTAGTCTGCTGTTTCCCATCCACAGACAGGCTGGGTTCCATCTGGGAGGAGAGAGTCCCTTGCCAAGATAAGCAGCATGTCCTCTGTGAGCAGTTCTCCTCCTGCCAGTCCAGCAGGATTCTTGTGGGAGAAGACTTCCTGACACCCTAGCCTAGGGCTCTACACCTGGGTGGGGTTGTACCTGCTCTGGGAGGGTGGTTGCTTCTCACAGGACTCTCCATCACAGGCACACACCACCCTCACCTTCCATGGTAGTAGGTGCACCGTTCCAAGCAGGGATATGAGGGTAGCTGCCATCCCTCTTATATGCAGCCTTGTGGCAATGTCCTCTGCCAGGGCTCTCTGCTTGTTGAGTCTGAGTCTTGGCAGTCTCCAAAGACCCACCTGAGTAGTAGTGGCAACAGGTCACTGGAGACGGAAGGCATTTCATAAACTACCTAAGGTAGAAAGAAGCCTGCTGAGCCACCTCCTCTTCTCCCCAGCTGTATTTGTACAGGTGCTCTTTGATGACCCCTGCTCACATCACTTATGCCACCACATGACTTCATAGCTGGGGACCCCAATCAGGTGGGGGTTGTGCCTAGATACTCTTACCCCATCCCTGAGAATGCATCCCCCAGAATCTGCACCCTCCCCCCCCAGCAGATTTCTCCAAGACTGCAGCTCCCTGCCAGACCCTCTATGGTTGTTTAAGACAGTTTAGCTGCTTCTATTACCTCTGGCACGCGAAGCTACTGTGGGAAGGCGGCGGGGGGATCATTCCCCTTCTAAACCACCCCGGGGCAAAGTCCCAGTCGCCTGGCTGGGCGCTGAGCGAGCTAACGCGCGGGAGGGGGACGCACACGCGCTCAGACTGCCAATGAGCCAGGCCACCTCCCGCTGTAGCAAGACGGCGTGAGCCAGAGGGAGCCCGGGAGCACCGAAGCGCCAGCTCCGGCAGATCAATGGTGGGAGGGGAGGCGGGAGGAAGCCCAGCCTGACGTCAGGAAACTTTCTCGGTGGCTGAGCCGGGAGCTGAGGCTGAGCCGGGCGCTCGCGGAGCCGCTTCTTTCTCTGGGTATCTCACAAGGGCCGGCCCCGGCTGCCACCCTCCATCACTGCGCAAGGTACCCAGTGCTGCCTTCCTTCCTTCCTTCCTTTGGGCGGCTGCCTGCGGCGTGAGCGGGACTCAGTCCCGCGGTGCCCGCTCCCTCCAGCCAAACTCCCCGGCAAGTCTGCAGGAGTTTGACGCCCCAGCGAGGACTTTCGGCGTTGGCGGCGGCTCTTTCAGCCCTTTCCAGGGCCAGCCGCGACAGCCAGCGGGAGGCACCCCGCGGAGTGCGCGTCTCCAGGCAGGGGCCCGGGGCTCTTGCCAGGCGCAGGCCGGGAAGGGGGGCGCGTTGGGCTGTTCCCGGGGCTGCGGCGTCCGAGCGCGGGGCAGCCTATTGAGCGCAGCGGCTGGAGTGATGCTGGGACGCGGGGGCAGCGCGCGTGTCTGGGTGTCGCGAGCGGGCGCGGGGCAGTCTCGGCGTCCCGGGGAAACTTTTTTAGGTTGAGTGAGCGCGGGGCAGGCGGGCCGGGGGCCGGGCACCTAGCCACGAGCCCTGCAGCCTCCCCATAGCCGCTCGCGGCGCAGCTTTCAGCTCTCTTGTTTGCTTTGCGCTGCAGCCGCCGCTGCGTTATGTCCAAGATCGGAAACGCCTGGCATCCAATTATCCCTCTCTTCCTCCCTCCAAAACGTGAAACAGCTGTAGCGACCTAGGCACCTTTCCACTCTTGGGCGTCTCGCTTTTGAGGGTTTGCTAGTGTTAGCAATGGTTGGAAATCTTGCTATGTTTTAGGATGTATGTGGCCTTTTTTCCCCCCCAAGAGGGGGAGGTGGGGATTGGGGACATTGACATTTGTTGCACCAGATTTAGGAAACAGAAAAAGGATTGATGGAGCCTGGCAGGGATGTTTGGATCTTAGAGTAGTGAGTACAATACTTTGTGTGTGGAAGACTTTTCTAATAATATAGAGGAAATAACCCTTTGCTACATACTCACTTGGGTCAATACTGAATTGTATCACTAGAATTAATCATGCAATATTTCCCAGTGTGATGATTGCATAGAAAATAAAGTGGTGCTGGAATTAATTTTCTCTCAATAGGGCCTTCAGGAGATGCTGGGAAGTCCTCAGTCATTGTCAGTCTGCAATTTCTGAAATTTAGATCACCTTTGAAATTCAGTAATGATTATGGATTTTTAATCCTATATATCAATGAATACACCCAAAGAGAATCTGTCAGGTTTTTTCTAATATTTATTAGACTATACTTGCTTTAAAACTTAAGGTAAACACAGGCACAGCTTGTTTTTCTTCCCCAAATTTGAAATTATAGGGACTTTGTCAGGAATTTCAGACTCCAAATTTGACTTTGGATATGATAGGAAAACTTCCTCTGAATTCTAAATAACTGTTTTCAAAACAAACAAACACTCTATATTCTAGTGAGAAATGTAAAAAGTATAGTAAAGCCATTTTCTCTGTTTTTTGTTGGTCCTATAAAGTTTTGTTTTGCTTCTCCTGGCTTAGCCATAGCAATTATGTTTTGGAGATGAGCTGACATCACTGCTGATACTAATGAACACATTATTGTTTTGCAGAGGAAGATTTTTCTATCCATAACCAAACAAAAACAGAAAAGTTAATTTTAACCCCATAAAATAGGGCTTGTCAATTGGAAAGGAATGTGAAGATTATACTAATATTTGAGCATAAACTTCAAGCCCAGAATCACAGGGAGGGGGAGGGAGAAGGAGAGAAAATTAAATTTCTAAGGGGGTTTGAAACTTAGATGACCGTGACCTTTAATGACACTCTTCTAAAAGAATACTGTAAAATACAATATAATTTCTGTGCTGTTGCTTTAATCTCATTACCATGATTGGCATTAGTCAACTAAAGAACAAGAACATAAGTTTTTGGATATCGATGCAGATTTACTAATAAATGAGAATACCGAGGAGACATTTTTCTTATTTTTATCCAAGGGTAATGACAGTCAGTCAAAGGCCAGTAAAGGTTAATTGTAGTCTTGAATATGTGTCATAAAAGGAATTCAGTTACTTTGACTGTTCCTTAATATTTAAAAAATAACTCCACAATGCTGATACTTAAACTTGTTGCTGCTTTATTTTAAATCACTCAATTGTCTTAAACTATCACTATATTTTTATTTTAAATGGAAAATAGTACTTCTAGTTAGATTCCAGTATGTAAGCTTCTAAAAAAAAAAAGTCTTCTCTATATTGAAGTAACTGAGAACATGTTCAGAAGTCTAACTGACTCTGAAAGGAAGGCAGTAGTAGGCAGATGTGATGGTATACATGAAATTGACCTGAAATATGCTTTGAATGTACATAAATTTATATAAAAATACATATGCTTTACTCTCAGGATGGTATAAATGTAAATGACTATCAGCTGTCAACTCTCTTTATAGGAATAACTATGAAAACAATGGTGTCAAGTATCAGAGGGGTAGCCGTGTTAGTCTGAATCTGTAAAAAGCAACACAGGGTCCTGTGGCACCTTTAAGACTAACAGAAGTATTGGGAGCATAAGCTTTCGTGGGTAAGAACCTCACTTCTTCAGATGCCATCTTACCCACGAAAGCTTATGCTCCCAATACTTCTGTTAGTCTTAAAGGTGCCACAGGACCCTCTGTTGCTTTTTATGAAAACAATGCCTATAGAAAAGATTATCATATGATGTGGTGTGTCATTGCTCCTATTTTTTCTCTTCTCTAGGTTAAGCTAAACTATGTTATGATTTCATAGTAGCACCTGTCAAACAGGCTACTGATAGAATGATGCTTCACTACTATTAAGAGTTCACAATCTAAACATAGGAACATAGGAGGGGAACAATGAAAAGCAACATGAGTGGTGATGTTAAGTACACAATTTATTAGTTTTGTGCTTTTTGGTATGTGTCTTTTCTTTTTATGGGCATATGTTCATTAGTTAATGAGCTGTATGAGTTAGTGTTTATAGGCCTCCTTGAAGAATTGTGTTTTCAGAAGGGAGTTGGAGGATCAAAAGGTGGAGATGCATTATATCTGAGTCATGGATTAAGGTTTTAGGAATATGTAGCAGCATGGAAGAACTCAAGGGGGTAGTTACTTGTGTGCGTTCGACAGAGTAAGCTGGGGAAGGAAGACAGTGGAAAAAGATAGCTAGAGTCAGGTTGTGCAGCACTTTGGAAGTAAAGACAAGGGTCTTAATCTTGCTTTGGACAACAATTGGAAGCCTGCAGAGGGATTTGATGAGGGGTTATAATGGCAGGTGAGGTAGTTTGCTTTTACTGAAGCACTTCAAATAGTATTAATTAGGGTAAGGCGGATACTGGGAGATTAAAGAGGAGGAGGTTGATGCAGTAATCAACACTCAGATAAGGGTACTGGTGATAGGCTGTTTGCCAATTTTGATATAGTTATTTTAGAATAACTAAATACACAGGATGATACTGAATACTGTACAATTAAAAGCACATATGTTCTTAACCTATGGTAATATCGTACTCTTTCCCAGATGTTAAAGTTCCTTTGTGTACAGTACAGTTAAGTCAATTCTTCACCACAGGTCTACAAAATCCAGTCATCTATTGTGTAAATCCTTAGAATTTCTTTATTTTTTTTTAAATTCTTTCTATTTTTCTTCAAACTTCATTACATTTAAAAAATATAATGAAATATGAGAGGTAAATAGAGTGATATGCATTGCAGTGTAGGATAGGGCTGTATAATGTGTATTGAAGATAAGTGTATTTTGAAGCATACACTTCTAAATATAGAATATCAAAAGAATCATGTGAAAATGTTTAAGGTCATAATATTAATAGTACCAGTGTACTTTGATTACAGAACTAGTTTTTCCTCCCAAGAGATGATCCATGAATAGCATGTTGCATGATCAGGCTGTAAGGAAATAATCAGAACTACCAGATATGCTAATTAAAGAAAACTTGAAACTAGGAGTGTATTAAGTGCCTCTACCCTGATCTGGAGGGACCATTTAACTAGAGAGAGAGAGAGGCTAGTTCATCCTCTGTAACCTTTCAGTTGTTGGTTTTTCTACTATGACTTCCAACCAGGTTGCCAATTAGTGCCCATTTTGGTGATTTTTTCTGATGGATACCAGTCCACTGAGAACTGAAATCACCTGATTCATTTCACAAATGCTAGTAAACTCTCAGATGGAAACAATTTCCAGTCACTACAGAACTGAATTTAAATGATATGAATGACAGAGGTCAGAGGCTGTTTGTAATGACTAATCCCCTGAATTACAAAAGTTCTAAATTGATCTTTTAGAATAGAAATCATATAACTGCATAAATTATGTAATAATAAACCTTGCCCTCCTTTCTCTCAATAGTAATCTGATTTTTGAGTGGATAATTACAATGAGGGAATCAGATTATTGCCCAGGAAAGAACAGAGACTATATTATGGCTATTATGACACAAGCAGTGCCCCCACACAAACTGCTTAATAACATTCTCCATATATCTCTCACCTTAATGATTCACTACTTCCTCTAAGGATTTTAGAAATTGATGCATTCTCAGCAGGTCTTGAACTCTTGGGGTCCAATCCTGCTTATTTTACTCATGTGTATGTCACCGAACTTGTTGCCTGACAATTGCAATCCAATCTGCCCCGGTCCAAAGTAGGCCATAGTTTCAGAGGAGTTGAGCTGCGCTTGGGTGATAAGTAGTCAAAAGTTGTGTTTATCTTGGAAAAAAATATTTATTTTGCTTAAACTTAAACTTTTGATTTTTATGGACTGTCTTCTGTTCATATACTTATCTCCTATTGACAATAGTGGAATACTACAACAGATCTAATTCTGTAGAGGAGAAAAGTCACATGCAGGTGACTTTCCGCATTTCCTGAAGTTCTTTAAAGAGAAATTCTACTCTGAAAACAGGCACACGGGTTCCAAGTTTGTTTCTTTCTGTATCAAATCTTCTCCGTTTTTGTAAGTAGAAAAGATGTTTTTCTAACCACCAGCTTTGTACGTCAGCCTGGGTTCTGAGAATCAAACTGGGTTCTTTTCATTTCATACATCATCAAGGTTCAGTTACATCTGAGCAGCCCCACTGTCTTCAAATTATTATCACAGTGACACCTGTGCAACCCAGTTGCCTTCAATGAGTTTGCACAGGTGGAGCTGATTGGAACTTAGTAAACAATTCTGTTAATGATGCACAAGTTGGGAGAGACTCCACATGTCATTCCGTCTTAGCTCTGTTCTCTCTGCAGGCCTAACAGGAGTAGCAAACAATACAAATTTATTTTAGTCACGAAGATCTGCAGATATGACCCTAAATACATTCAAAGAGAATATGTGTTGAGTAAGAAGATGGAGTTTTTACATAGTCATTTTTCAGAGTAGCATTATAGACTTATGGAATTCTTTAGGCACTAAAACTGAGTCACAAACTTCAAGAATACTTTTTAATAGTTCAAAGGGCTAGTATTTTTATTTTCAATATTATTTCCTCTTCCAACTTTTCAAACATACTTGACTTAATGTATGTTCTTAATATTCCAAACAGATTGATATTTCCAGCATACGACTATTGATTTAAGTGTAATTGTTGTTTCTAGGTAATGGGAGCAACTTTAACTTTTCCCATACTATGCCTAGATGCACGAATTTAGTCTCTAGGGCTGTCAATTCAGCACTTTTCAAGAGCAATAAAATCACATGACGATTTAAAAAATGCACTCAAATTCCTGTGCAGTGTATTATTTTTAGATAAGGTGAAATAGCTCAGAGTGGACTGTGGGATTCTTAATAACTTTCTTCAAGGTCTCAGATTAGCATTTTCAGTTTGAATGAGGGCAGGCTTAGAGGAGCAAAAGATTAATACCATTCTTTGGTCAATCAGTAAAGATGGGTAGCATTATGTGTACCTTCTTGAATTCACCTATCATAAACTGAGATTGCCTGTTCCTTTTTTTTTTTAATGACCTTAACTAGTTGTGATTTCTTTTCTAAATGAGTTGCACGTTTGGCCAGCATATCCATTGGACTTTTGTGCTTACTTAACACAAATAATCATCTTACTTTCCTTTGAAAGTTACAATGAATACTACATCACTAATGAGTACTTCCTGCTTTTACATTATTTTAAATCAGTTTGCCAAACTAAATACCTCCTTGTGCCACTGACTTTTTAGTAGAAATCTGCACTGAAATAAATGGGAAGCTTTTTAAAAAATACAAAAAAAAAAAATCAGATACAAAATGGCTCTTGCTGTAGTGTACCCTAGAAATGGCTTCTATTACTTTTTAAAAGACGTTATTCCTGAAATGCTATAACAGTCTTCTGTGGACTCAGGCATGTGCATGCCAAACATGTTCGGATTCATAAACAAAGAGTTTGTATGTCCTCAATGTCATCTTTTTAATGTTTGCTAGGACTAGCCCTCCTAGTTTTTGCTACATTATGTCTCTTGCACTTCTTGTGTGTAGAATTGCCAGCCACAAGTGTTTGAAATCATGAGTCCGATCCCAAAAATCATGATTGGCTTAACAATTTTGTGTTTAAAGTCAAATAATAAATCTTGGATTTTTTAGTTGCCTTTTGGCCTTTCAGACTTTTGGGTGCCCTCAAGTCCCATTTGCAAGCTTTTCTTTGTAATCATGAGAGGCTAACACTTTTTTTTTTAATATAAAGACTGAGATTCTCACAGAAGCACAAGATTCCAGGCCCTGGGGCTCTAAGAAAAACAAATACTGTGAGATTAGCAATAAAATTACAAGGGGTGGTATCACTGTGGGTGAGCTTTTGCTGAAATAAGACTTAGTATTAAATGAGAAGATATTGTCAATGTATTTCACTTTCATCTATATTTCAATTCTGATTTGTGGTATATGTTGATTGTAGGATAGCTCTAACTAAATGGCAGTATACCTGTTGAATGTAGCGCGGAAATCAATTCAGATTCAATGGTAGATATAATGGTTTTCAGAAATAATGTAGCTACCTGCCTTTTCTTCCTCCCACTATGTGAGGTGAAATAGGGATAGAACCTTAGACCTTTAGCTGCAACGTACATTCCAGTAGACAGTCTAACCAACAGGTAAGTGTCAATTCACTGGTAATTTTACCAGTATTGTAAGGTCTCTTGGTGTTGCAAATCATACCCATTTTAAAATAAGCAAAGATTTGAAAATAACATTGAAGTGGATCATTAAAATTAAGCAATAAATGTATCAGGAGGTAAAGTACATATGTTTTTTCTGTAATACTGAATGCCTAACCAAGTCAGCATATGGGAGTAGTGGGATATATAGCTAACATAAAAGGTAGTTTGAGAGACCAAAACCCCCACAGCTGTGCCCCTTAATCTGTTTCATATGTGCAAGCTTTAGAGGTGAGTGTGCTGTGGCTTTGTAAACAAAAAGATCTTTAGCATCTGAGTTTAATCATGATCTCTCTCTTGAAGGGAGCAGACTACAAATTGCGATACCAATTTTGTATGCTTTACTGAAGTATTAATATCCAATTTATCATGTTGAGCAAATAAATTTAGGATGGGGGAAAGACTTTTTTTCAACAAATTTTGCAGCTGGAACTGATACTAATACTCTTATCTCTCAGTACCATACAGTAATTGCAGTTAATTGGTTGCTGGATAACTGCTTCTGCCATGTGTTGTGGTGTGAAAATGCAATATATCAACAGTACTAAATCACAACATTAGCATGTATAACGTTAGTGTTTTGAGAGAATTTCCAGATCAATCATCCAAATGGGTGAAACATTTCATGCAAAATTCCAGTATCATTGCATTCCCCACACTTCTGTAGCTAAAGTGCTTGTTGTTACTATTACTTAAATATTAATTTATTGGATATTATTTATTTGGGTAATTTATGCATTAACTTAAACCAGTAGTGTTTGCTGCTGGTAACATGAAAATCAAGATTAGTTGGGGATGTGGAACCAAAGGCCATAATTGGTATTATACTAGTGCCTTTGTTCACACAGTCATTTAGAAATGTTGGAGCCCCCATTAAATCACAACCTGCCTGCATTCTAATATAACCCCTCTGCAATTTCCCAGTTGTCTGAATCCTGCCAGGCTTTTCTTGTTCAGTTATGGGGGCTCATGTAAATACAGTCCCACTTGTAACTGTGACTCCATGACAAAAATTGCTCACAAAATTTGGAGATTGGAGCTCAACATTTGGCTCCAATTACAGTGGTAACAAAAGCGCATCTTTCAGAAAGCAACCTGGCTTAGAAAGGGGAGCTTTCCAATGCATCAGAAACAGACATTTCTCCAAGGCTGAATAGAAGCAGCACAGAAGTTTGAGAAAGGCAAATGGGAAGTTCCACACAGAACTGTGGGCTAAACTGGACTCTTTATCTTCTGCAAGCTTCAGGTCTTGCTGATGATACAGGGGCTATAAAACTCTACATTCTACCCGAGGACTGTGGGGAAAATACCAGTGCAGAAATTAGAGACCAGGTGAAAAGAGACCTTTATCATGATGGAGATTTGAACTCCAGTTGAAACTGCATTCATGACTTGCTCAGTTGCACCTAGCTATTAAAGGATATGCACTTATGTGTGTGCAGAAAGGGGTAATTGATAGGAGCTGTCTGTAATTTTTTGGTGTATCTTTGGCTTTTACTTGTCGCAAGTGCACACTATGATGCAGAAAAGTCAAAAGGAGAAAAGCTGATGTTATTGGATGACTAGTTTATGCAGGTAAAGAGACTTGAACTTAGAAGCAGTTTTGTGTGTGAATGCGCGCACATGTGCGGGGCACCTCTGAAAAACATATTGGATCATGGGTCATTGTGTTCCCATCCCTTGATTATTCAGAACTTCCCTTTGGCCAATAAAATCTCAAATGCTGTCACATTTTGTGAGCTTTAAGATAGTTATGTGTACAGAAACAAGAGAACATGTATCACTTGCTAACCAAAGCCCTGTATAGCTATCTTCTTTTAAAGAAGTATTACAACAAACATGGATGAACTTCTGCTGTGGCTTTGCTGTTATGTATGATGAAAAAATTTCTAGCGGGACTCCTTGTTCTGTACCTAGAAGCTAAAATGTGGCACACTGCAGGACACACACATTCAGCTGTAGACCACATATGGGTTAAGCACTAACCATGCTTCACAGAGTAAGGATATGTCCCTCTAACTGCCAGATATGTGCATGCAGATCCACAAGAGACAGAGGGAAAGAAGCTGATGTTATTGGAGGGAACATTAATTCCATAATTAGTAACCCTTCTGTTTAAAAAAATACCTAATGAACATGTATAAATGGAGTTTAACTTTTGTTTATAATCAATATGCAATATTAGTCAAACTGTACAAAGTTCTGCTAGCGTTTACTGTCTAGAATGGTCTGAAGAGAATAGTTAGCCCCTCTCATGTTGATGTGCAGAAAAAAGAGGCCTCTCTGTCTTCTTCCTTTGTGACTCATCCTGGATCGTAAAGCAACTTGCCAAGTGTCTAGGATTGGCTGGGGATTGGATATTGACTAGCTGGTTGATGTTTCATCCAGAAAAGACACAGATAAAGGGAAAGCAACCAGGAAAAATGGGGCTCGTCTCACACCCTTATTGAGAAGGTACCTACCACTTGCTAAATGGAGGATGGCTGTAGGAGCTTGCTAGAGGAAAGGTTGGGAAAAGAGGTATTCAGAAAAGATGTGGAAAATGAGGAGAAGTATTAACATATGTATTCTGTACTGTTGACAAATTGTTTATTTTGTTGTTTTATCTACTTCAGTTGTAAGAAAGATCTTTGGGATAGGTACTCTCTGCTATTGTGTGTGTGTGTGTGTGTACAGTGCCTAGTGCAATAGAGTTCAATCTCTGATTGGGGCCTCTTATCACTTATGATTTAGGCACTACCAGAATGTGATGGATTCTAAGGTTGCTGCTATTTAAGCGTGGAAAAGATTTATTGCTTTTTTTTATTTCAGATGTGAACATTGATGTGCTTACTAGTGCCTTTCCCACAGCCAGGCTGGACTTCTATTTTGTTCTGGAGAGGGCCTACACCTTAAGATCACCTGGAAAATTATATACAGTGGAGAATGTAGCTGCTGGTTCATTAAACAGGATTTTCTGTAGGAGTACTCTATCCCTGTACTCCATTATCTGCTCTGGCTACTGGTTTATACTGAGTGAAATTTCAAATGTTGTTGTTACCTTCTAAAGCCCTACATATTTAGGGAATTGCGTATCTTAGAGATCCCTTTCCCCCAGTGTGGCTCTGTGGCAGGCAGCTGAGGTACTGAATAGCAATAGGTTTAATGAAAACTGGCTTAAATGAGAATAGAAATAGCGTGTTCTTGGGGGAGGGTGAATGGCAGGATATCTGCAGCTATTTAATTTGTTAATGTGCCCTCTTATGCTAGAGCTCAGGTTTGATGAATGTTGGGGAACATTCCAAGGCCTATCTTTTTCCAGATTCTTTTGAGAGAAAGAGTTGGATGTTGAATGAAGTTTTGGAATTAATGCCTGGCAGCATCCTTTGTGGTATAATGCTAATTTGTGAAAGTATTTTTTTTCTAATGGTGTTTAAAGTATATTTAGAAAATACAAATAAAAACATGAATGCGTTAAAATAAACATGACCTTCTCGGATACCCAGGCCCAACCAGCAAGATTTTGTAAGTTGGTGACTCCCCAGTCGTGAGCTGTTATATTTTGATCATGGAAGTTGCCTAATAAGAGCCTATCTTGGTAAACTAGACCAGGCCTGTCTATTTTAAACAAAGGGTTGGTTGGTTGGTTGGTTTTTCCCCTTGTAGGTGAAGGAGTGTCACCTCAGGACCACTTTTGTGAGCTTCTGTTATCATAGGTCTTGCCCATTCTAGGAAAAAAAATGGTACCTGTTTTTCCCAGCAATGTGGCAGCTGTATTGTTACTGGGAAACAGCAACATTGCCTCAAAATGGATACAAAATCTCCTAGCATAAATATACCCTCAGGCCCTTACACTATATAGACCAGAGTTTTACTTGCAGTTCTAAAGAGTCTTAATGAGGTATGTTGTTGTTTCTCATCACAACAGCCCACCTTCATCATCTATGCCCATCCAAATAATAGTAATTTATCAAAAGCCCTGGGTATTTTATGTATCATTGTGGATAATGCCAGGGCTTTAACCTTTTTCTTATCTCCAGTTAATCATCAGTGCCGACTCTTCTCTGTTCAAGGACATACACCGGCAAACATGATGCTGGGGTAAACCATAATGGTATGTTAATGGCACTCCTTCTGCTTTTCTGGTGGGGGTAGAGGAGTTTGTTTCATCTTGCTGGTGGTTGCTCTGCACACTTGGACATGCTGATTTATGTTTTTATTTGTTCTTGTTCTACTTTCAGCCCCCATGAATTATCCCACTAGTTTTATTTTCTGCCACCCCACATCATGCTGCACTGTAGCACATGCTTAACAGGGTCTAATCTGATTCAAGATTAACCTCATTTAAACTTTCCTCTTATTACCATACTCTTAAGCTTCTGTACAATGGTTGTACTGTTCATAATTCAATCCATTCCTATACACCACCTTCCACTTAATTGGGACACACTTACATGGGATATCTTCCAGCGAACTGAATTAAACCCAATGACAATAGCAAGGACTGCTGCTTAACAAGGATGATAATTCTGTTTAATTAAGATACCTGCAGTTGATTAAGTGATACTTAAATAGGGATAAATAGTATTTGTGATGCTCTGGGTGATATTGATTTGTCTTCCTTTAAATGACCTTTACCAGTGCATTCTTCAAGTTCACTCCCATCAGGCTCACAGTATTGCACACTTGTCAGAAACTTCATGATGGTTTTTCTCTAGTTCAGTTGGGTTGCAGCTCACTGAGCTGTATTTTGGGGGGGTGTAACAGAGTTCACATCCCACCCCTCATCCTGGGACCCGCTTGCTGCCCCCAATAAGGCTCAGAGAGGCTTCAGGTTTGTGAAACACCCGTGTCTTTGTTTATATAAGATTCTCCCACCTCCAGTGTCAATCTATATACAAGTCTTGCAGGATTAGTCACCTCCTTTACAGGCAGAGGCAGCCTTTAGCTAGGAGGCCTCCAGTTCCCTCCCTGGCTGCCCCCCCACCTTCTGGCTCCCTCCCAGCCTTTATAGCTCTTGCCTTGTCAGGCCAGCAGGTGTTGCCAATCCTCAGGCCAGCATCAGCCCCAATCTGTTTCCTCTGATTGGAGCTGACTGGGCAGGGGCTAATTAGGTGCTTTTGCACCAGCACCCTGCTACAGGAGGGAAATAATGGGTGTACATGTGTTACTTTAATGAACCAGCAGGATTAATTTTAGTGAAGTAAAAAACTTGAGAACCTCTCGGATACCAAATGACTTGACTTCTCTTAAAGCCCATGATCCGCTCAGCATCTATATGGAGGGGAGACTGCACTCATGAAGGATGGAAGGGGACAGAGGAACTCACAGAGGTGCTCTCTGGGGCCAGTGGGAGCCAGGCAGCAGAGGAATCAAGGGGCATCTGTATGATCCTGAACAATGTGTTGGTTAAGGGAGTGGTTATTCCTGCACAGAAGACAATCAGGCCCAAGGCTAAGAACTTTGCTCCTTTGGGATGCTAGGCCATCCACTTGGGGTATGTTGAAAGTGAATCCATATGACTTCTATATAGTCCCAGACTCCCAGGTGCTACTGGTCAGATTTTGTATTTTGTTTGGCATTCTGAAAAATAATTAAACTATGAAAATATCCTTAACAACTGACAGTGCCTGGTTTATTACACATAATCATTAGAAAAAACAAGTTGCAAAACTGCAATAGAGCATTAACAAGCCCCTAAAAATGTGTTACTCCTTTCCCCCTAAACTTCTATGTAACACAAATTAATTTCACTCATGGTTTTGTATCTCATCTTTGCATGGCTTGCTGATACTTCTCATGTGTGAGTGTTATGAGCCCACCTTGAATTGAATTTATTGTATCTGTGAAAACTGCCTTTCATAAGATTCTATCAAGGGCAAAGTTTTGCTCTTGGCTATGCTGGTGTAAATCCACAATAACGCCATTGGAGTCAATGCTCACTTACACAGTAAGCTATTGCAGGCAGGAGCCTTCTTTTCCTTAAGTGGTTTAATGGGTGCTTACCACAGTGGGGTCCCTGGTTATTACCACAATACGAATAATGAACAGTGCTTATAATACTTGAGATTCACAGTGATACAACATGGTGGAATTTGACCTAGAGTGTTACACACATGAAAACATTGTGACCAGCAATGCCCTGAGCTGCACCTGTACATGTTGCAGGGCAGAAAAAGGCCTAAGAATCTAAATGGCTGTCGTGGCACAAATTTGTTGTAATGTACAGACTTATTAGCATTGCTTTCCATAAGTGACTTGTCCATTTATCTATCTGTCTGAATTACTTACAGCCCCCCATCACTGTACTATTTGAGCACCTCACAATCTTTAATATATTTTTATTTTTCAACTCTGCCTCCCTCCCCGACCCGTGAGGTAGGGTAGTGCTATTGTCCTCATTGTACAGATGGGGAACTGAGGCAGAGAGACTGGAGGCTAGATCCATAAAGGGAGTTAAGTACCCTAGTATTACTTTAGCTGGCCCAGAGATAGGTACCCCTTTGTGAGGCAAGGCTTAGGTTACGCCCATCTCCTCTGCATTTCCTGTTGCCTAGCTTAGGTGGCTCCCCCCTGAGCTTGCTGGCTTTTGTGAATCCTATTCTTAGGCACCTAACTAAATGTATAGGGAGCCTTAGTGCCAAATTCATGGCTATGGATTCCACTAGGTGATAGGGTGCCTTAACTCAGCATTGCCATGCGTCATGTGTAAGTAAGTCTCCTTTGCATATCTATTCCTAAATGATTTGCCCAAGGTCACATAGGAAGTCTGTGATTGAGTAGAGAACTGAACCTGGGTTTTCCAAGTCCTAAACTCGTGCTATGACTATGTATGCAGTGCCATAACAACTGGACCATGTAAATGTATATGCAGGAGACATTTGTGTATTTCTCTGAGCATTTAAATTGTTTCTCTGCATTTCCTGAGTACATGCAGCTAGTATACTGCTCTGTTATTAGCATGTTTAGATTTATGCTTCAATATCCAAAACAACTATGGAACTGCTCCTTTCTGACTAATAAAAGAATTTACTTTACTCCTATAATTGTTCAGACTTTTATCAAAATTATGCTTTATTTTCAAGTTGTATTTCATTTGACCACACTATTTATATTCACTGCAATATTATCAAAAATATGTCGCCATTGGTTCATTTGATCTCCATTTTACAATGCTATTTGTTCTATTTCTTCTGTGTAAATATTTCCACATGCACATATCTCTTGTCCTGGCTATGGAAACTTGAATTCTTTTCCTTCATACATCCATACAGACTGCATTCAGAATTTTGAACATAATGAATACTAATGTTATTGAGGCTGAATCATATTAACTAGCCTTGCAGTCATCTTATTAAAGGAGAATAAGCTATAGCAGTAGTATAAGCATATGAAAATAAGATCAATTGGCTGAGGTCAGTTAATCTCTGTTTTGGAGGTTCTAACTGGGGTGATTTAAGAAGTGTCATGGCCACAGAATTACAAGTTTGGAAAATCCAGGGATTGAGTTTAAAGCTCTATGAAAGCAGTGCTAGTCCAACAGATCTAAGTTTTGGTTTCCAACAGAGATTACTATAAGAGAAATTGTTGATAGGCCATTCTTTAGAGTCACATTGATGATGACTGTGTCCCCCAGTTGGGGGCAATTGCACCTTTATTTCCTCTCTGTGGTCCAGCAAGGGCACCCATTCTAGGCTCCTCGGCTGTTACCTCTTCTGGGCAGAGACCTGCACCTCTCTCCTTCCCCTTAGGAAGCATTGGGGCCCCCTCTAGTGCAGAAGTTTCTATCCATTTGCAAGATCAGAAAGAAGGCCCTGAGTCAGTTAAACTCAGATTATTTATCCCAAAATCCTTGCTTTGGCTGCTGGATCTCTGGAGAATCCAGTTTCAACTAGTACATGTGAGCCTCTCCAGGCAGTGATACCTTTCTGCAGGTGTCATAACCCAAGTGAATTTACCCAATCATCCCCCACTGTTTGTAGTTCCTGCAAAGCTGTGGTCACCCTCCCACATGGAATTATATATGCTAGAACCTCAGAATGGAACCTCAGAGAGCCACAAACTTCTCGGGAATGGAGGCTTTTCGTAACTCTGAACAAAACGTTATGGTGGTTCTTTCAGAAGTTTGCAACTGAACATTGACTTAATACAGCTTAGAAACTTTACTATGCAGAAGAAAAATGCTGCTTGTAACAATCTTAATTTAAATAAAATTAGCACAGAGACAGTTTCCTTACCTTGTCAAATCTTTTTTTAAACTTTCCCTTTATTTTTTCAATAGTTTACATTTAACACAGAACTGTACTGTATTTGCTTTTTGGGGGGTATGGGGGTCTCTGCTGTTGCCTGATTGTGTACTTCCAGTTCCAATTGAGGTGTATAGTTGACCAGTCAGTTCAGAACTCTGGTGTTCATAACTCTACGCTTCTGCTGTACAATCCCTGCCCTCAGTGATACATAAACTTAATACAGTAAAATCTCCCACAGATATTTCAGGAAATTGCCATATGTCACACTATGCTTTTGTATTGGCTGGCAGAGCAGGTGTGCTGTTAACTGATTAGTGACATTGTCTGTATGGATGGGATGGATGGATAAATGTATCAAAATAACAGTGTAGAATGTTACTTTTTAAAAAATAACTACATTAGTCCTGTAACATTGCACGTACTATGTGCCTGCTCTGCCAGTCCTGTGTTCGCTGGGGGGACAACAGTGCTGTCAACAGCTGCCATGCTGTTTTCAGACGACGGCATAAGTTGTCATACTGATTTTGTTTTGTTAACTGTAACCAGGATGCCATGGTAGCATGGAACGATATGGCTGTGTTTGTGTAATATATAGCATTAATCCTAAATGTAATATAAAGTACATATTATACAATAATTTCTCAGGGAGGAAAAATGGAGGCAATTGTATTTATATTGCCAGTCTCCAAAGGATTGAATAACTTACATGGTTAATAAAGGTTAAACAATTTTAGATTAGAAAAAGACTGAAGCACTTGTGTGAGCAATTTCAAAGGAACATTTTTAAGGCTACATTCCCCCTCCCCCCAGATTCTTATTTTCTCTTAGGATGTCCTGAATCCAATATTATTTTGTATACAAAAAATTTGCAAAATGTTTTCCATAACATGATTTCTACTCCCACTTATTCAGTTTGACTCTCCAATTTCATAAATAAGGTATCAGTATAATCTTCCCTTTTGGACCTTTAAGGGAAGAGAGAAATATAGGTACTAAAAAACTGGAGAAAGAGATACAACACTTGTCTAAATACATTTTATTCACAAGCAGATGGAGGAAGCGAGATAGGACTGATATAGATGAGAGGTATATGCATTGTGGGGGGAATGAACTCTGAAGTGTGACTAGAAGAAATTTTGAACTAGAATTTTAAAATGGACAGGCTGAATAAAACGACAGGGTACCTTATCAGTCCTCTGAATAGTGCATTCACTGAATCCTTGATAGGAGAGGCAGAGAAGATCATTTGTACCATCCTGTGTTATTCCTGCACTAGCAAGGCCCTCTGAAGCAGATGAGATAAGCCACTGTATCCAGAACCATGCTGGTCCTGGTTTCTGAGCCTATTCTCCACCCTAGTTCCATGACTGGCTTGGGGAGTAAGTGGTTGAGTACTTCATAGAAACATGAGCACAAGTGTGCTGCTGGCACAGTTCATGGATTCCCTCAGCACTTGCCTTTCTTGCAGTGAGACCCAGGTGCACAAATCTCTTCTGCCTACTACAGAACCTGCCTCCTTAGGTTTCAGCTGCACTTCCCCCACACCTTTTTATTTTTGGTGGCCCCAACAAGTCCAGAGGTTCTCTTCATGAACCTCCTCCCTGCATTGCTACTTATAAGTTGAGGAGCAGGAAGACTGGCCATGGGGAGTTTCTTTCTGACTGTAGGGCCATTTTCCTTGGCCCCACACATACACACATCAGTCCAGAATTCTTCTGGATGGTATTCATTGACTCTTGATGCCTTCTCAGAGAAATGGGTGTTACCTTTTGGAAGTGGTGTGCCAAGTCCTCATTTATTCACTCTAATTTAAGGTTTTGCGTGCCAGTAATAGACCTTCTAAAAAGTTAAAATGTATTACTCTTAGTCTATAATATATAAATAAACTATTGTTGTATGTAAAATAAATAAGGTATTTAAAAATTTTAAGAAGCTTCATTTAAAATGCAGAGTCCCCTGGACTGGTGGCCAGGACCCAGGCAGTGTGAGTGCCACTGAAAATCAGCTCACATGCCACCTTCAGCACTCGTGCCATAGGTTGCCTACCCCTGTGCTAGAGCATATCCAGCCGGAAGACATCCATTCCTTATATAAAGACATCCCCTAGACAAGCTGTTCTGGGGGTTAATTACTTCAGTGCTGAACCTGTGTGCTTTAATTCTAGCCTGAATTTGTCTTGTCTCAGCTTCCATCAATAGGATCTCATTACACCTTTTCTGCTATATTAGAGACCTACCCCGTGCAGCAGTTTCCACACAGGTCAAGGAGTGGAAGGAACATATCTTGGATCCAGTTCTTCCCTTCTTCTGTGTCCCCTCCTTCAGCTCTGCTTGCTGAAATGGAGATTCCCTCCCCTTCCACCCTCCCTGCCCAAAGTTAGTCAACACACTTCCTCTATGACAAGAGAACATCAGTCTGGATTTTTGTGACTATTTAAATGCACTCAGGAAGGGGTGAGGAGGAATACTTGCCAAGTTTCAGTAAAACACAGAACCAACCTTGAAACTAGTGATCCTCTAGGAATGCTACATAACACATGATATCCTTAAAATTCCTTATGGATTTCCTGAAATGCAGAACCTTTGCTTCCTTATGGCATGTAAAGAAGGCTCAGAAAAGTGAGTTTTTTCTTTTCCTCATCCTCCCAAAAATCTTTTCTTTTGTTTTTTATGTCTTAGAGTCAGCTCTGGTCTAGCCTAGAAGACTCTTGGTTGAGTGAAGAACTAGAAAGTGACTACCTCCCAAAAGCCAAGAGAGTGAAAGCTAAGCAACTGAGAGAAGGGATTTGTATTCTGACTACTTAAAACTCCTTCCCCTCCTGCACCTGTTCAACATCATTGACAAATTAACAGTGTGAAGAAAGGAGAAGCTGTATTAAAGATTTAGCATAAGTCTCCTGCCCCTTCAAATAAGATGTGAGAGCTAAAAATATACATCCTCAGACTTCAAGCAAAGTCAGCGAATACCAGAGCTGATATATCTAAGCCCCTCTCCCAACTCCTTTCCTACCACCACCACCAAAAAACCCATAGGGGGGAGTTTTGGTTTGTTGTTTAAAAAAAAGGGGGGGGGGGAGGAGAGGGAGGGTTTGATCTCTTTTAAACCAAAGTCACAAGCCCAATTTAAAAATCTTTTGCAGGTTGCCTTTAAGCAGGAATTTGTAACAGGTGATTAAACCCCTTGTAGAAATAAGGGAGCTTTAGAGACCACATGAATATTAAAACTTATGTTATTTTAAAACAATGAACCAAACCTTCATAGAACAGTTTTCAAAAAGTATATTTATTTAAACATTTGGATGAGCCCGAGAGCAAAGTCTCAGTCCTTTCAACCCTAAAGCACATGAGTAACTTTACTCACATGAGTAGTCCTATTGAGCTCTGTGGGACTATAGATGCTTAAGGCCATAACTGCTGTCTGAGAGCGTCCCAAAAATGGCTGTCCGACATTTAGGAAATACTTCAGCAACTGTAACATCTATTTTGATAAATCTGCAAAACAATTAAAGTGCATGCAGTCATGAAAACTGATGAAATATGTGCAGTACTGTGTGTTTTGTTTATTAGAATAATGACCCGCATTGAGACTGAGGAAAATAAAGACTGGAAAACAATTTTGGAATTCAGTGGAGACTGTCACAATTAAGCTTACAGACAAGGTGAGTAAGGTAATATCTTGTATTGGACCAACTTCTGTTGGTGAGAAAGTTGAGCTTTTGAGCCACAGAGACTTCTTCAACTTGGAACATCACAGCTGAATACTGCATGGTGTAACTTTCCCAGATCTGAAGAAGTCATCTCTGTGGCTCAAATGTTTGTCTCTCTCACCAGAACAAGTTGATCCAATACATGGTGTTCCCTCATCCGCCGGGTATCTCTAATATCCTGAGACTGACATGGCTAAACTACACTGCATACAACAATTAAGTTTGTCATTCATAGGAATCACATCAATTTACTCACACAATCGGTACACCACAAAATTTTGAATACATCTGTGACAGAAGAGACAAAACCAAATTGAAATTAAGAGTACACAGTGGTAAGAAATTACCAGTAATTGAGGTATTAGCTATATTGTGTATATAAAGTCAGAGGGCCTACTTCTCCACTGTCTTGTACCCAGTGTAGTCATTTACACCTGTGAAAGATAGGTGTAAATCACTTCCAGTCTGTTCTCGTGCATTCTGTCACAAAGGGTTGAGTTAGTACAGAATCAGGCCCTGGGAAATCAGATACTTTTATTTATTTTGGCTCTGAAACTCAGCACATGTTTAGGGATTAAAATGTGTGAAGACATACAACTGGAATATATTGTGGCGGTCTTGTGAGATCCAAATGAAAATATACTAGGAAAATACACAGACTGTTTGAAATCTATCATGCCAATGGCAAATTAAACTGTTTAAATGCTGAGATAGTCTCAATTATTTTTTCATCCCAGAAAATTCCATTTGCACTCAGGTTGAGTTTTGAAGGGAGCTACTTTAGGATGATAAAGTTATGAAGTCTCACAATCAACTGACTGGGCACATCCATTGGAAAGAAAAAAATCTTCTAGGTATGTCAGTGAATATACCTCGATACAAAGGAACATTATAAAGCTCTAACAGTCCCAATTGTGGAAAATGTCAGTAGTGGATTGGCTGGAGCAAAATGCTTTCCAGATTTTGGGTTCATCTGGTGGCTTTTGGCAAATATTTTGGGAGAAAAACATTCTGTGGAAACTACATTTAACCTGTCATTTATCACATTCTGTTTCTTGTGGTAGCTGTGAGTCATGTGTGCTTCAGGCTTCCTAGATACTACTTGATTATGATACCAAAATCCAATAATTGCCTTCATAGGGGTGTTTGTCAGCGATGAGGTGGAAAACACAAGTCATTGCTGGTATTTGTGTAAGGTAGAGTGGATAGAAATATAGATACAAATAATTACTTAAGGTGGCAAATAGTTTTGTTGTTTTTCGGTATATCCTGATTATGAAACTTGCATGTTTCAGAACCTGTGACAGGGAATATTTCAGTAGATAAGGAAGAGATGGGGGCCGTTTAACTAAGGAGAAGAAGAGCATCATTGCACACGGACTTGCCAGCCTACTGAGAACCAGGTTCAAAGGGGGCAGGTGACAAACACCCAGAGGTCACTTAAAAAAATCTTATCTTAACAAAGAGCTATTATTTTTATTGGGTGTGGGGAGAGAGGGAATGGAAAATTACAATAGGGTCATAGGCAACAAGAGGGATAACAATGGGGAAAATATGCTCAACATCTTAGATATCTATAAAAAAATGCAAGGAGTTTGGGGAATGAACAGGAAATGTTAGTACAGAAGCTAAATTATGACATAACTGGCATCACAGAGACTTGGTGGGATAAATATCCTGACTGGAATATTGGCATAGAGGGCTATGGCTTGTTCAGGAAGGGCAAGCAGGGGGAAAAGGGAAGAGTTGTTGCATTTTACATCAAGAATATCTATACTTGTTTTGGGGTCCACAAGGAGGTGAAAGGTAGACCAATTGCAGGTGTGTCTGGGTGAAGGTAAAAAACGGTGGCAATGTCATAGTAGCGGTCTGTTATAGACCATCAGATCAGAAGGGAGTGATGGATAGGGCAGGCATTTCTAGAACAAATAGAAATATCCAAGACCTGGTAGTAATGGGGCACTTTAACTACCCAGACACCTGTGTGGAAAATAATATGGTAAGACACAAAATGTTCAATAAGTTCTTGGAATGTACTGAGGACTACTTTTTGAATGTACTGAGGACTACTTAGAAGGTGGGACAGCCATTTTAGACTTGATTCTGACTAGGGAGGAATTGGTTGTGAAGGTTGAAGGTCATACAAAGAGGGTCTGATAAGAATGTCTTCTACAAATTGGGGCTCATCAGTTGAAAGCAACAAAAGAGGAGAGCGATCTGGGTATGCTGGTTAATCATAGGAGGACTATGAGCCACCAATATGATGTGAAAAAGGCTAACATGATCCTAGGATGTCAGATGAGGCATTTCCAGTAGAGAGAGAAGTATTAATACCATTGTAAAAGGCACTGGTAAGACCTCATTTGGGATACTGTGTACAGTGCTGGTCACCCATGTACAAGAAGGATTAAATTAACTTGAAACAGGTCAGAAAAAAGCTATTAGGATGATCAGGGGAAGGGAGGGCCTGTATTACAAGAGGAGACTGGAAGATGTTGGCTAATTTAGCGTAGCAAAGAGAAGGTTGATAGGAAATATGATTACTCTCTCTCTAAATATATCAAGGGGGTAAATACCAGGGAAGGAGAATAGCTATTTAAGCTAAAGAACAATGTTGGCACAAGAACAAATGGCTATAAACTGGCCATACACAAATTCAGGCTGGAAACTAGAAGGTTACTAATCACCAGAGGGGTATGATATTGGAACAGTCTCCCAGTAGAAATCATGTTTTAGTTAGTTTTAAAACAATTACTTTTAAGAGAGAATTGGACAAATTTATAAGTGCAATGGTATGGGATTGCTTGTGATGGGGGCAGGATTCAGCAGCCCTGGGAGTCATTCTTGATTTATATATTGTATTCCTAAAAGCTCATGCTTTAGGGCTTAAAGAGGTTACCTGCAAGGGTCAGGAAGGGATTTGCTCCCCTGTCCCATGTATTCCATTTTTGTTTTTGTTTTAAATTTGGTCACCTTCTTCTGAAGCATCAGAGATGGCCACGGCTAGAGAGAACACTAGACAGAAAGGGCTAGCGTTCTGAGGTAGCACCAAGCATTCTATGTCTCAGATGCTTGTGTGACAAAGTTCCTCCTCTATCGTGGTGGGTCCTCCGTGTATTGGCGGATTTTCTTGCCTCAGAGATTCACCGTGTGGGTTGGGGAACAGCCCAGAGACCTTCCCCTCTGGAAGAACCCACAGTCCAGGTCAATTGGGAGGTTTGGGGGGAACCCAGGCCTGGCCTGTACTCCGGGTTCCAGCCCAGGGCCCTGTGGACTGCAGCTGTCTATAGTGCCTCCGGTAACAGCTGCATGACAGCTACAACTCCCTGGGCTACTTCCCCATGGCCTCCTCCAAACACCTTCCTTATTCTCACCACAGGACCTTCCTCCTGGTGTCTGATAATGCTTGTGCTCCTCAGTCCTCCAGCAGCACAGCACAGCCTCTCCCTCTCAGCTCCTTGCACCTCTTGCTCCCAGCTCCTCACACTCACTCCACAAAGTGAAGTGAGCTCCTTTTAAAACCCAGGTGCCCTGATTAGCCTGCCTTAATTGATTCTAGCAGCTTCTTCTTAATTGGCTCCAGGTGTCCTAATTAGCCTGCCTGCCTTAACTGGTTCTAGCAGGTTCCTGATTACTCTAGTGCAGCCCCTGCTCTGGTCACTCAGGGAACAGAAAACTACTCATCCAGTGACCAGTATATTTGCCCTCTACCAGACTCCTGTACCCCACTGGTCTGGGTCTGTCACACTTGGCTCTCTGCTTCTTGCTCACATGCTCAGTTTCTAACTGATCGCCATATATGGGGTCAGGAAGGAATTTTCCTCCAGGTTAGACTGGCTGTGGTCTTGGGTTTATTCCCCTTCCTCTGAAGCATGGGGTGTGGGTCACTAGCTAGGATTATCTGGATATTTCTCACTTAGTCAATTTCCTGCTATTACAGGTACCTCAGGCACTAGTACACCTCAGTCCCTCCTATTCTGTGCCTGTGACACACAATAGTTTAGTCTTATGTGGGCTGTAATACCGTGATCTACTTTTGATTGTTGGATTAAGTGTATGGTGGGCTGGATGGTGTTGGTGGCCTCTGATATGCAGGAGATCAGACAAAATGATCTGGTGTTCCCTTCTGGCCTTACACTCCATGACAAAATAATAGGATAAGCGTGTAGGGGCAAATTCAGAAAGTCTAAGGCACAAAATGAGTTACATCTAGCAAGGGATATAAAAAGCAATAAGAAGAGGTTCTATAAATACATTAGGAGCAAGAAAACAACAAAGGAAAGTGTAGGCACTCTACTTAGCGGGGATGGAGAGCTAATAACAGAGCTCAGGGATGAGGTGTTTTTTTCACTAAAAAGGTAAATTGTGACCAGATACTTAACACAATATTCACAACAAGCAGAAAGGAACATAAGCAAAAATAGGGAAAACTACTTAAATAAGTTAGATGTATTTAAGTTGGCAAGGCCTGATGAAATTCACCCCAGGGTACTTAAGGTACTAGCTAGCAATCTCAGAACCATTAGTGATTATCTGTAAGAAGTCATGGAGAACAGATGAGGTCCCAGAGGACTGGAGAAGGGCACACACAGTACTGATCTTTACAAAGGGGAAGAAAGAGAATTATAGATTAGTCAGTCTAACTTTGATGTCTGGAAAGATACTGGAACAAATCATTAAACAATCAGTTTGTAAGTACTTAGAGTATAATAGGGTTATAAGAAATAGTCAACGTAGATTTGTCTAGAACAAATCATGCCAAACCAACCTAACTTCCTTCTTTGACAGGGTTATTGTCCCAGTGTATAAGGGTGAAGCTGTAGATGTGATAAATCTTGATTTTAGTAAGGCTTTTGACAGGAGTCCTACATGACATTCTCATAAGCGAAGTAGGAAGATATGGTGTAGATGAAATTACTATAAGGTGGGTGCAAAAGTGGTTGAAAGGACTGTACTTAATAGTTATCAGTGGTTTGCTGTTAAACTGGGGGTGTGAGTATCTAATGTCTAAGTCTGGTATTTGTCAATATTTTCATTAATGACTTGGATCATAGAATGAAGAGCATATTTATAAATTTGTGGATGCTATCAAGCTGGGTGGAGTTGCTAGTACTTTGAATTCTAATGCTGTCCTCCAAAACTACCTTGACAAATTGGTCTGAAATCAATGAGATGAAATTCAGTAAAGACAAGTGGAAAGTACTATACTTAGGAAGGAAAAATCAAATGCAAAACTACAAAATGGGGACTGGTCAGGCGGTAGTACTGCTGAAAAGGATCTGGTGGTTATAGTGCATCACAAATTGAATAAGAACCAACAGTATAATGGAGCTGCAAAAAAGACATATAATTTTGAGGTGCATTAACTGGAGGACAGGCAGGGCAGAAAAGGTAGGGGAGTTGCATTGTATGTAAGAGAACAGTATGACTGCTCAGAGCTCCAGTATGAAACTGCAGAAAAACCTGAGAATCTCTGGATTAAATTTAGATGTGTGAGCAACAAGGGTGTTGTCATGGTGGGAATCTGCTATAGACCACCAGACCAGGGGGATGAGGTGGACAAGGCTTTCTTCAGGCAACTAACAGAAGTACTAGATCACAGGCCCTGGTTCTCATGGGGGACTTCAATCACCCCAATATCTGCTGGGAGAGCAATACAGCAGTGCACAGACAATCCAGGAAATTCTTGGAAAGTGTAGGGCACAATTTCCTGGTGCAAGTGCTGAAGGAACCAATAAGGGGCAAAGCTCTTCTTGACTTGCTGGTCACAAACATGGAAGAATTAGTAGGGGAAGCAAAAGTGGATGGGAACCTGGAAGGTAGTGACCATGAGATGGTCGAGTTCAGGATCCTGACACAAGGAAGACAGTAGAGCAGCAGAATATGGACCCTGGACTTCAGAAAAGCAGATTGACTCCCTCAGGGAATTGATGGGCAGGATCCCCTGGAAGAATAACATGAGGGGGAAAGGAGTCCAGGAGAGCTAGCTGTATTTTAAAGAATCCTTATTGAGGTTGCAGGAACAAACCATCCCGATGTGTAGAAAGAATAGTAAATATGGCAGCAACCAGCTTGACTTAACAGTGAAATCCTTGCTGATCTTAAACACAAAGAAGAAGCTTACAAGAAGTGGAAGATTGGACAAATGATCAGGCCGGAGTATAAAAATGTTGCTCAGGCATGCAGAAGTGAAATCAGGAAGGCCAAATCACACTTGGAGTTGCAGCTAGCAAGGGATGTTAAGAGTAACAAGAGGGGTTTCTACAGGTATGTTAGCAACAAGAAGAAGGTCAAGGAAAGTGTGGGCCCCTTACTGAATGGAAGAGGCAGTCTAGTGAGAGAGGATGTGGAAAAAGGTAATGTACTTTAATGCTTTTTTTGCCTCTGTCTTCACGAACAAGGTCAGCTCCCAGACTGCTGGACTGGGCAGCATAGTATGGGGAGGAGGTGACCTGCCCTCTGTGGAGAAAGAAGTGGTTCAGGACTATTTAGAAAAGCTGGATGAGCACGAGTCCATGGGGCTGGATGCGCTGCATCCGAGGGTGCTAAAGGAATTGACGGATATGATTGAAGAGCTATTGGCTATTATCTTTGAAAACTCATGGTGTTTGGGGGAGGTTGCGGATGACTGGAAAAAGGCTAACGTAGTGCCCATCTTTAAAAAAAGGGAAGAAGGCAGATCCGGGGAACTACAAGCCAGTCAGCCTCACCTCGGTCCCTGGAAAAATCATGGAGCAGGTCCTCAAGGAATCAATTTTGAAGCACTTAAAGGAGAGGAAAGTGATCAGGAACAGTCAGCATGGATTCATCAAGGGCAAGTCATGCCTGACTAACCTAATTGCCATCTATGATGAGATAACTGGCTCTGTGGATGAGGGGAAAGCAGTGGATGTGTTATTCCTTGACTTTAGCAAAGTTTTTGATACCGTCTCCCACAGTATTCTTGCCAGCAAGTTAAAGAAGTATGGGCTGGATGAATGGACTATAAGATGGATAGAAAGTTGGCTAGATCATCGGGCTCAGTGGGTAGTGATCAATGGCTCCATGTCTAGTTGGCAGCCGGTATCAAGTGGAGTGTCCTGGGGCCGGTTTTGTTGAATACAGGCTTTGGAGCTGTGCTCCGGCTCCGCTCCAGCTCCAGGCAAAAACCTGCAGCTCCACGGCTCAGGAGCTGCTCCGTGCTCCAGCTCCGCTCTCCAGCTCCTGGCTCTGCTCCAAAGTCCTAGTTGAATATCTTCATTAATGATCTGGAGGATGGTGTGGATTGCACCCTCAGCAAGTTTGCAGATGACACTAACTGGGAGGAGTGGTAGATACGCTTGAAGGTAGGGATAGGATACAGAGGGACCTAGACAAATTAGGGGATTGGGCCAAAAGAAATCTGATAAGGTTCAACAAGGACAAGTGCAGAGTCCTGCACTTAGGATGGAAGAATCCCATGCACTGCTACAGACTAGGGACTGAGTGACTAGGCAGCAGTTCTACAGAAAAGGACCTAGGGGTAACAGAGGACGAGAAGCTGGATATGAGTCAACCGTGTGCCCTTGTTGCCAAGAAGGCTAACGGCATTTTGGGCTGTATAAGTAGGAGCATTGCCCTCTATTCGGCATTGGTGAGGCCTTATCTCGAGTACTGTGTCCAGTTTTGGACCCCACACCAAAAGAAGGATATGGAAAAATTGGAAAGAGGCAGGTGGAGGGCAACAAAATGATTAGGGGGCTGGAGCACATGACTTATGAGGAGAGGCTGAGGGAACTGGGCTTATTTAGTCTGCAGAAGAGAAGAATGAGGGGAGATTTGATAGCTGCTTTCAACTACCTGAAAGGGGGTTCCAAAGAGGATGGATCTAGACCGTTTTCAGTGGGTAGAGTTCCGAAGAAGTTGAGTTCCTGTGAGGAATAAAATATAGTTAAGAGGCTGATTGTGTGTAGTTAAAGTTATATTATGGATTTTTTTTTGTTGTGTGTGGGGGGATCTGCACTTTTCTAAACTGGCCTAGCATTGGGTTAGTCCAAGGCACTTTCCTCTAACTCCCCTAATCCCTGGGTATTAGGCCATGATATGTATAGACTAAAATTGTAGGTTGATCCTGTCATTAGCTTCTATCTACAGGCCCAAACTGAGTCTACTTGTGACTATGCACCAAGTCTGCTATTGGGCTTATCACTCAACTTAATAGGCAGCAGGTTTAAAACAAAGAAAAGGAAGTATCTCTTCACACAATGCACTGTCAACCAGTGGAACTCTTTGCCAGAGTATGTTGTGAAGGCCAAGACTATAACAGGGTTAAAAAAAAGAACTAGGTAAATTCATGGAGAATAGGTCCATCAATGGCTATTAGCCAGGATGGGCAGGGATGATGTCGCTAGCCTCTGTTTTCCAGAAGCTGGAAGGGAACAGGGGATGGATCACTTGATGATTACCTGTTCTGTTCATTCCCTCTGGGGCACCTGGCACTGGTCACTGTTGGAAGACAGAATACTGGTCTAGATGGACCTTTGGGCTGACCCAGTATGGCTTTTCTTATGTTCTTAACCCTGAGCCCAGGCTATGATTGGGGCCACTGTGTTTTTTTTTCTTTGTGATTTGAACACATTTGGTATGGATGTGCTGAAATGCAATAAACCCACAAAGTCCTTTTTAGGGTAACTTTTCAGAGTAGATTCATGTTAATATAGTGAGCCTTGGAATTTGATTCAGTGTACAGTTTTTTCTGTCTCTTTCAGTGGAAGTTTTGTCATTGTTTTCAGTGGGAGCAGAACATCTCCTTGCATATGTTCTCTGATTCTCCTAATGGCATACTCACTTTAACAAGTGTCGATAAACCAAATACTGGATCTTAAAGAACAGAAAGCTTGTTCTAACAAACTATATGCAGTTTACTAAGAACTGTCTCTGTACACTTCTGGGACATGGAATTGTATTAAGGTATATTTTTTCTCTCCTTGAACTCCGCCAAAATAATATAAAAGATTTTTTTTTATATCTCCTACCTCCTCCTCCAAGTGGTGAATGCACATTATGTTCTATTGTACTCATAATTTTGATTGACTACATCCTGTATCTTTTTTTCTTTCACACTTTGTAATCACAAGATTAAAGTCTTTAAATAAAAAACTCATTTTTGCTTTTATGCTTGTCTCATTTCAGGCTTCTCTGAGAAATCTTGGTAAAGCCATTAACAACAAAAAAGGAGGGTAGTTGCCAATTGACTTCAAACTTCTGATGTTTCTGATATATTACAGTCCACACACTGCTCATTTATTTTCCTCTAAGATCCATTGTTTTGAGTGGGTTTGCTTTTTCATTGGTAAAAATGAAAAGTATCTAAATCTCTTAAGGTCAAAATAGGTTAGACTGGATGACCCTTGCAGAGCCTTCAAACCCTATGATTCTAAAATAGAAAGAGCTGCAGGAGCATTTTACTTTCCATTTGCTTGTACCATAAGAGTTTCTATTGCATTAACAACCATTCTGTTTACTTTTTGTCACGAAAGCTCTTATGTATCTTAAACTTACTATACCATACAAAATTTAATCAGTAGTTCTAGGCCCCAATTAACCCGATGTATGCGATGCTTCATTGGGACTACTCACAGTATGTAAAGTTAAACACGTGCCTGAATGTGTGTAAAATTGGGGCCCTATATTCATGTAGGGTAGATTGTTTTATAGGAGATTAAATTAGGATGACAAAACTGGTTTATGTTTAAAATGGGATTGCTGTTTATACTGACTATGAAGCCTGCATCAGTGATATATTGACTTCTGGTAAGGGTGAGTACGCACATTAGTATTCTTAGCATTATTGTTTTATTGGTTAATTTATTGGTGAGCATAAACTTGCACTGTAGAGCTGTAGGTGCATAACTTTGAAGGCCAGAAGGTACCATTGTGATCTTCTAGTCTGACCTTCTGCATAACAGTCCACAGGACTTTCCTGAATTAATTTCTGCTTCAGGTTCAACAGCTGTAATTGAACTAGAACATATCTTTCAGAAAAATGTCCAGTCTTGATTTAAAAATTTTCAGTGATGGAGAATCAATCACAGCTCTTGATAAGTTGTTTCAGTAGTTAATTACCCTCAAATGATTCTGCCCAAAAGGACCTTTTGCAATTGACATTTATTACTGGTTGGATAGAGAATGTGTCTCTATTTGAGTGCAAAGGAAACTGGAGGAAAGCTATTACAGTGAGTCTTGGCTGCTGAGTTTAAACCTACTGTTTAAAAACATGGGTCTGCTCTGAAAAGTGACTATAAAAATGGCATTGTGGGGTTCCATGCTTATTTTATTTAATTTCCCTTAACAAATATGTTGAGTTTATAAATAAAAATATTTCTTTAAACAGTCATCCCTGCAAGCCCAAGCTGTGTTCTGAAAGGGAACCTAGGTTCATGATTTCTCTTATGTCTTTAGTAAATGTTCTGATGGTTAAATGTATGTCCTTGTTACACCTGTGCAACCGGGACTGTTGTCCGTGGGATTTCACAGGTGTGACTGATTGAATGATAATGCTCAAGAAGGAATAGAATCAAGTTCTTACCGCCTAAGTTGTACTGGGTTTGCAGTGCTAATAGAAGTAACTAGTCTGTTTATCATAAAAGTAAGTACAGTAACTCCTCACCTAACATTGTCCTGGTTAACGTTGTTTTGTTGTTACATTGCTGATCATTTAGAGAACATGCTCGTTTAAAGTTGCGCAATGCTCCCTTATAATGTTGTTTGGCAGCAGCCTACTTTGTCCACTGCTTGCAGAAGGAGCAGCCCATTGAAGCTAGCTGGTGAGGGCTTGGAACCAGGGTGGGCCAGCAGCCCCCCCATCAGCTCCCTTAAGTTCCCTGTGCAGCAGCCGCCCAGCAGGCTATCAATTGCCGGGCAGTTCAGCTGTCCCTCCCCCCCACTGCCATGTGCTGCTCCTGCCCTCTGCCTTGGAGCTACTCCCCACAGCACAAAAGGAAAGAATAAGGAGACAAATCTATAATAAATGTCAAGTTAACAGATTATTTAAATATAATCTGTTATAATCTGAGGGATAGCTCAGTGGTTTGAGCATTGGCCTGCTAAACCCAGGGTTGTGAGCTCAATCCTTGAGGGGGCCACTTGGGGATCAGGGGCAAAATCAGTACTTGGTCCTGCTAGTGAAGGCAGGGGGCTGGACTCGATGACCTTTCAAGGTCCCTTCCAGTTCTAGGAGATGGGATAATGTTAAGCGAGGAGTTACTGTAAATGGAAGTAGGGATCTCTTGAATGAAGTAGTGGCATATTTATACAGGAGAAGGAGGATATCTTTATAAGGGCTAAGGCTATTGTTGAATTCTGCATTAAATCTCTGCAACAGGAAAGCTTTCAGGAGAAATGTGGTAATAGCATGGCACAAGGGCTGTCAATTAATCCTAGTTAACTCATGCGATTAACCCCAAAAAAGTAATTGTGATTAAAAAAATTAGTCGCGATTAATCACAGATTGAATCGCACTGTTAACCAAAGAATACGAATTGAAATTTATTAAATATTTTGGATGTTTTATTACAATTTCATATATTTTGTATTCTCTATCATAATTGAAATAAAAAAGTGTACAAAAACAAAACAATGTAAAACTTCAGAGCCTACAAGTCCACTCAGTCCTCCTTCTTGTTCAGCCAATTGCTAAGACAAACAAGTTTGTTTACATTTACAGGAGATAATGCTGCTCTCTTCTTAGAATCATGGAAGATTAGGGTTGGAAGAAATCTCAGGTGGTCATCTAGTCCAAACCCCTGCTCAAAGTAGAACCAATCCCAACTAAATCATTTCATCCAGGCCTTTGTCAAGCCGACACTTTAAAACCTCTAAGGATGGAGATTCTGCCACCTCCCTAGGTAACCCATTCCAGTGCTTCACCACCCTCCTAGTGAAATAGTTTTTCCTAATATCCAACCTAGACCTCCCCCACTGCAACTTGAGATCATTGCTCCTTGTTCTGTCATCTGCCACCACTGAGAACAGCCTAGCTCCATCCTCTTTGGAACCCCCCTTCAGGTAGTTGAAGTCTGCTATCAAATCCCCCCTCTCTTCTCTTCTGCAGACTAAATAAGCCCAGTTCCCTCAGCTCTCCTCATAAATCATGTACCCCAGCCCTCTAATGATTTTCGTTGCTCTCTGCTGGACTGTCTCCAATTTTTCCACATCCTTTCTGTAGTGGGGGCCCCAAAACTGGATGCAGTACTCCAGATGTGGCTTCACCAGTGCCGAATAGAGGGGAATAATCACTTCCCTCGATCTGCTCACAACACTCCTAAGTTTTTAGCCGGCATTGCAAGGTATTTATGTGCCAGATACGATAAACATTTGTTTGCCCCTTGGTGCTTCAGCCACCATTCCAGAGGACATGCTTCTGTGCTGATGACGCTTGTTTAAAAAAAAAAATGTGTTAATTAAATTTGTGACTGAACTCCTTGGGGGAAAAGTGTATGTCCCCTGCTGTGTTTCACCTGTATTCTGCCATATATTTCCTGTTATAGCAGTCTCTGATGATGACCCAGCATATGTTGTTCATTTTAAGAACACTTTCACTGCAGATTTGACAAAACGCAAAGAAGGTACCAATGTGAGATTTCTAAAGATAGTTACAGCAGTCGACCCAAGATTTAAGAATCTCAAGTGCCTTCCAAAATCTGATGGGGACTGGGTGTGGAGCATGCTTTCAGAAGTCTTAAAAGAGCAACACTCCAATGCCGAAACTACAGAACCCAAACCACCAAATAAAGAAAATGAACATGTGTCTGTCCACAGTGCTTTGGATTGTTATCGAATAGAACCTGTCATCAGCATGGACGCTTGTCTTCTGGAAGGGTGGTTGAAGCATGAAGGGACATATGAATCTTTAGCACATCTTGTGATGCCAGCTATGACAGTGCCATGTGAATGTCTGCTCTCACTTTCGGGTGACATTGTAAACAAGAAGCGGGCAGCATTATTTCTTGCAAATGTAAACAAACTTGTTTGTCTAAGCGACTGGCTGAACAAGAACTAGGACTGGGTGGAATTGCAGGCTCTAAAACTTTACATTGTTTTATTTTTGAATGCAGCTTATTTTGTACATAATTCTACATTTGTAAGTTCAACTTTCATGATAAAGAGATTGCACTATAGTATTTGTATTAAGTGAATTGCAAAATACTATTTCTTTTGTTTTCTTACATGCAAATACTTGTAATCAAAAATAAATATAAAGTGAGTATTGTACAATTTGTATTCTGTGTTCTAATTGAAATCAATCTATTTGAAAAAGTAGAAAACATCCAAAAATATTTAAATAAATGGTATTCTATTGTTGTTTAACAGTGTGATTAATCACAATTATTTTTTTTTAATCACTTGACATCCATACATGACACAGGTATTCAAGAGTAGTGAAGAATGAGCAAAGTTGCACAAAATAAAATCACAAATTCTAAAGCAATTTCTATTAGGTATCAAATTCTATTTGCCTTGCTCACCTGAATGATCTCATTGGAACCACTGAATATTTTGAGATTTCCAGAAAGAGGTACCTAAAACATCCCTCTAGAAACTTTCAGAAGTAGATTTACTGTGTGAAATTAAGTTACAAGAAACTAAGAACCACGGAATCATTGACTTGCAGAGCTAAGACAAAGTTAGGATTTGTTTTACAAAGAAACTAACAGAAAACTTTAATTATCTTTATCTTTTGAGTTGGGAATGAAGAATGTTTGGTGACAGCTTATTATAAATGCCCCATAATCATTAATTTATTTGTTAATCAATACAAAGATGCCTGTTGCTTTTAGGGCCTTTTTTTTTTTTTTTGGCTATTCACTTAGATTTTGCATATCTTGTATTCAGGGCCACCCGGGGGGGCAAGTGGGGCAATTTGCCCCAGGCCCCACAGGGGCCCCCACGAGAATATAGTATTCTATAGTATTGCAACTTTTTTTATGGAAGGGGCCCCTGAAATTGCTTTGCCCCAGGCCCCCTGAATCCTCTGGGCGGCCCTGCTTGTATTAGAGCTGGTTGGGGTGGGATGGAATTTTTACAAAAGAATTCCAAATTCCCCCCTCACCTCCATTTTTAACTGAATACTTTTGGTGAAATTGCCTGACTAACTTTTTAGGATAGGGCCGCTTTATTTTCACCCCTAAATTTCAAAGTCTTGACAAACATTCTCTACTATGAAATCTGATATTTGAAAATAGAGCAGAACTCACCATCAAATCAGACCTATTCTTCCAGGATGTGAAGATAATGGGATACACTGGGTATGTCTACACTGTCCCCCCCAAAAAAGCTGTGTTCTTAAATGGGCTTAAAATAGCAGCGAATACATGACAAAGTAAAGGACTAGAGTCCTACATTTTCCAAAATGGATTCTTAAGGTGCCCTATTTCAATTTTTTTGGCGCCAATGAACCATTCATATTACTGTTTAACAGATTAAAAAAAGATTAATACCTAGATCTGTGCATTAGGTGTAAAATCCCTATCCCAGCTGAGGTCAGTGGGAGTTTTGCCTTTGATTTCACTGGGGGTCGTGATTGACCTGCTCAAATTTTCTCTTTTTTTCTTCTTTCCTACAAAAAGTGAACAAAAACGTGTTAGAAAAATTCTGCTTTCGCCCCAGAGCTAAGCTCACCTCATTTTGGAATTGATATTCCATTCCCTGGGGATATCACAGCAGGGTCCAAACTTAGCATATGATGGAAACTCAATTGTACCCTTAACTAGAGAGAGGTTTCTGCCACTCCATTCATTAAAGCAAAGTCACCAAACATTTTTAGCCTGGGTTTCACTTGGCACTATTTGCTAAACACATGCTTTTTACCCATGACAACAATTGTGCTGTGACTTCCCCCCCCCCATCTTTATTACAGAACTGTTAAGAAACTTGTTTGAGACTATGAATGATAAAATTAAATCTATTAGTGGAAACTCGTGGGAAAGATTACTGTAATTTACTATCCGTTGGATTGGAGCAAAAGTGAATTATACTGAGAATGTGATTTTTTTAATGCTCCTTTACAGAAATAATGTAACATTTATGAATCCTGGAGGGTTTAAATACTTAGCGTGTTTTATGAAGAAGCATTTTGAATTTATGGTGGTCTTTTCCTCAGTGATAAGAGAGGCTAGTGTCCCAGAGAAAACAGTTCCACTGTGTATAATTTTGAAGCTGGTTTAGCAATAAGCATTGCACTTGGGGGATCCTATAGTTCTAATCTCTCAAGTACCAGTAGGTCTTACTATAAAGATTTATGATGAATAGAGTTAGGGCCAAATGTGCTTAGAATAGGTTTTTATCCATTTTCATACTTAAAGGGAAAAATAGGCATTAAAATAGACATAAATCTCTAACACAGATGTGTCAGAGCAATGAGGGCGGTGTTGTATATGTAGAATGAACACAGTGCATGAATCCTTGACTAGCCAGGGGCTAGGAATAACAAGAACATCATAATATTGATGTCTCAACTGGCAGTTCGGTGTCCTGCTTTCCTACTAAGCCAACTCAGTCTTTTATAATTGGTTTTATGTGGTTTGGGGATATTTAAAACTCCCATATTGTACCTATGAGAAGATATGTACGTAATTCCACTGAGTACTGGAACTAGATGAAGGAAACTAATTTTTGTGTGAGAGAATTTATGAATTGCCCCTGGCATGAACTTACTGTTGCAGTGAATGGATTAGGGGCATTAATATAACAAATACAGATGCCTGTGGCATCAAAACAAGTAATAGGCACAAAGTCAGTTCCCCCAAAGGAATGGAAAATCTGAAACTTTGCAGGTGACACGTTCAGTCTTCAGAAGTGTTTTTAAGCCATTAAGATCCTTTATAAACCACATAACTACATCCATTTGCATTTTAAACTAGTTTTTTTTTTTACTTGTAATAGAAAACAAATGTTTTAAAATTGTGTTTATATATAATGTTATAAAACGGAAAGGATTTTAAGGGATGGTGGTATACACACACGTACTGCAGCCCTCATTTCTGGGTAGACATAATATTGCTTATCAATTAACTATTCATGTACACCCATAGCTAGGGCCCTACCAAATTCACGGTCCATTTTGTTCAATTTCACGGTCATAGGATGTTAAAAATCTTAAATTTTAGATTTCAGCTATTTAAATTTGAAATTTCATGGTGTTATAATTATAGGGATTCTGACCCAAAAAGGAGTTGTGTGTGTGGGGGGGAGTTGGCAAGGCTATTGAAGGGGAGGTTGCAGTACTGCTACCCTTACTTCTGTACTGCTGCTGGTGATAGTGCTGCCTTCAGAGCTGGGCAGCTGGAGAGCAGTGACTGCTGGCTGGGATCCCAGCTCTGAAGGCAGAGCCGCCACCACCAGCAGCGCAGAAGTAAGAATGGGATGGTATGGGATTGCCACACTTACTTCTATGCTGCTGCCTGCAGAGCTGGGCCCTCAGTCAGCAGCCACCACTCTCTGGCCACCCAGCACTGAAGGCAGCAGCGCAGAAATAAGGGTGGCCTGGTATGGTATTGCCATACTTACTTCTGTGCTGCTACTGCTGCTAGCAGGGTGCTGCCTCAGATCTGGGCACCTGACCAACAGCCACCACTCTCCGGCCGCCCAGCACTGAAGGCAGCGCAGAAGGAACAGGAGTGGGAGTACATGAAGATGGGCTGGGTCTGTTAGTTGTGTAGCTTGCATGCAATGCGGAGATTTAAAAAGGGTTCCTTTAAAAGGAAAAGTATCAAATTATCAATTAGGAAGCACGTATTCTTTGTAAATCCATGGGAAATTATATGCATTGAATAGGGTAGTAAGGGTGCAGTATGATGAATTATGTGGATAAATGCCATCAAGTTCCAAGATGGACCTAGACTGATCAGGATCTAGGGGCTCAGGAATGCAAGCCATTCTGTTCTGTTTCCTACAGCTCTGCCTACCTGCTGCATCATTTATGAAACCTCTATAGCTCTCCTTATGTAATGGAAGCTTACTGGGAAATTTTTAGGAAAAATCAATATAAAATTGTCAATAAGGATGATACAGTTCAAAGTCCATTCATTAACAGTATTGCTATACAAATAACATATCCATAAAATCAAACCTAATTTACTATATCTTGTCTTTGTCATGAAGAGTGCAGTATTGACTATGAAACTTCCATGATTTTGTATGTTGTAGAAGAAGCAAGGTCTATGTGGAACAAGTTAGATAATTCCATTGAGTTGTATCGTCAAGGTAATGCTTGGATTGTAAGCTCTTTGGGGCAGGGGCTGTCTTGTTTTGTTTGCACAGTGCCTAACATAACAGGGTCCTAGTCCATGATTGGGGCTTCTAGATGCTACTTTAATACAAATAATTTATAATAATAACAGGTTCCCTATTAAGGACCACATTTGCTAACCTGAGGTCTTAAAGTGCCCTCCTTTTATGTAACACTGAACAAACAAACCATGCTTTAAAAAAACCTAATGTTCTATGTTTGTTTGTGCTAAATTAAAGGAAACTGAGGTAAGGCTTGAGGACAGAGGTGGGCATTTAGAGGTGGAAAGCTTGAAGAAGCAATTAGAGGTGGAAAGCACATTCCCTGAAGATTCTGTCAGTATTGGGCATACTCCAGCTCAGGGGTGAGCCGAATTTCCCTATAATTGCAACTCTGGGCTGCTGTGGGCTGTGCTGGGTCTGGGCATCTGAATATAGAGCAGAAAAACTATATTTTCTATGCTCTCCATGACATCACTGCAAGGCCCATGCAGTGTGGGGGAGAAAGCTGCCTGATTCATATGCAGAGAGGACAACAGGATCTGGAGTGGAAGGGGGAATAGCCTGGGACAAGGAACCACTAGCTAGGAAGGAAGAGAAACTGGTGTGGGAGGCTGACAGAGGGGAGAGGGAACCTGGGACTGGCTGAGAGCTGGGGTGGAACATGGGACAGATTGGGCTAGGAGACTCAAACTGGGATTGGGATCCGGTGAGGGAAATGGAGAGGCGGAATTAGGATCCAGTAGGTGTGGGGGATACTAAAGTTGGATGTGGCGCCAGGGGAGACTGTGACTAGCTGATCAGGAAGAATAGAACTGAGAATCCGTGGGGTGGAGGGAAGGGATACAGATGTGATAAGGGGGACAATTACTACTGGTTGGTCAAAGAGACTGGGAGGACTGGGACTGGGTTGCGCAGGGAGCCAAGAGAGCACACCGAGATTGGATGAGGAGCCTGTGGGGACTGGCAGTGTGGGTGTGGGGAGTGGAGGCCAGTGTGGGGAAGCGAGAAAAAGATTGGAAGGGACAGGGCATAAGGGACCACACTGGTAGGGATAGGCAGAAGAGTACGTGTCCACTGGAGCTCACTGCCCTGCCTCTGCCATGATGGTTCTAGGCGATATTAGTCAAGTAACGTAAACCATACTCTTGACAGGTGATCACTTGTGTCTTATTCGTTTTCTAGATATCTGACTTCAGACCTTGGGGTCTGATTTGCAGAAGTGCTGAGCACTCATAACTTAAATGAAGTCAATGGGAGCTGTGCTTTGAAAATATAAAGTGCTAAATAATGCTAAGTACCCTGAAAAATCAGATCCTAGGCATCTGAAACTGAGCAGCCAAAATTCATGGATACTTTTGACCTAAAATTTTCTTTGAATGAATTCCCCATCTGTAAAATCGGAATAAACCAATCCCTCACTTCAGAGGGGTGTTGTGAAGATAAATTAATTACTACTTGTGGAGCACTCTCACTATAATTAAACTTGGAAAGATTAGTTTTTTATCTGTAAATGTTGATAAACATCAATTCCACCGTACACACACAAACCGATGAAAAAATATTTTCCTAGATAATAGAAACTTACAGATAGGAAAAGTAAGAAAAATGCTGCTTGAGAACTTATTAGAGTTTGTTTCGTGACATTTACTTTTTATGTTTTGATGTGATGTTGGCAATTTGTATTTTAACAGTTTGAGAAAGCTTTATTTTTTTGAATCTCAATTTCTACTGTCATTAAATAATTATTGTCTGATTCCCCCATAACTTCCCACACCTGTGAACATTTAAATTGATAACAATTGCTTTAAAAACAAACATCAATATTATCCACAGAAATTATAAAAAGAAATAAAAATCAAATTCTGTCAAATTTATCCACAGCGCTGAGCACCATAAGGAAGTTAATAATTATCATCAGAGCAGGGTTTGGATAGTGAGCAGTAAATAAGGCATGGGGCCAATGAGGAGAATTAATATAATATTGAATAGCTGCACTGTCCTTTTGGTATGCTGAATGAGACTGTTTCTGTGGAAAAAGTGTCCTAATGTAATTAGACGGTATCATAAAGCATATACACATGGGAGCCAAATTAAAGTTGCACAGCGAACCTTAATTCTGGCATTACTTAACTTTTGAGTGCTTGACTTTGTAACCTGAATAATCTTTTTAGTGTAGTTTTTGTGTAAGTAATGTAATAAACACTGTGTATGGATACATAGACAATATACTGATGCATGTGTGTATTTGTGTTTGTGTATTTATCTATAAATACACACTATGTTTACTCAATGCAACTACTCCCATGAGTGTAGAGTTACTCATAAAGATTTGCAGAATAAGGACCATAAACTGTAAAGGTACATTGTGTCATCTCCTCTGTTAAATGAGTACTCTCTCTTTTTCTGGCTTGTTCATCACAGTGATGACAGGATTTGGCTGGTTTCAGAAGGAAGTTAGGGAGCTAGTCAAATTGCTCCCAAGACACTATTTGCTTGCTGACACCTTGTCAGAGTGGCAGTAGCATATTTCTTTCAGTCTGAGGTGAAGCAACTTTTGTCACTTAGTGGAAAGGGAAGGAGAGGAAATAAAACCTAATGTATATGTAAAGGAATTCTTGTTTACCTCTGCTGTTGTCAAATCCCTGTGGATTTATTTTATATTTGATTAGCACTGCCTCTTCTACAAGAATGAGTGTTAATTCTTATACTTCTAGTATGTATCATGTAAGAAAAAATTTCTCACTAAATTAATAAATATATCTATCTTTATAGATATGATTGCTTGTAAATTGCTGCTTTTAAACGTTTTGAATACATATCACTGTTGCAGCATTCCCTTTTTAAAACCAGAATAAGTGCCTTATCTCTAAAGGAGATTATGGGGATTAAATTGTGATTAATGGCTTTGTCATTATATTTGACAGTGAACATATTTTTAGAGGAAGAGCCCTTCGTGGCATCTCTCATGTTTTTTATTTACAAAATGCTTAGCCATCAGTTAAACAACCCATTGGCCCCATAGGAAGACTTGGAGCTTGATCCTGCAGCCCATACTCATCTCAGTAGTTCTATTTATTTCAGAGGGGCTGTTCTTGTGAGTAAGAACAGCAGACTTAGACTCCACATTTATTTTTAAATAGCATGTTCTATGGCTAATGCATTTTTTTTGTCAGTGAAGCAAAATTAGATACATTGGTTGGAGAAGGGAGGTTGGAGAGGACATTCTCATAGTACTGAGTGCTATGGGGGATTCTCAGGAGCAGCTGCCCTCAGAGGCTGCTTTAGTTTATGATGAGGGCAGTTTCAGCCACTATTAGCAACTAAGAATCCAGAGAGTACACGGGCAGTATAAAACCACACCTTTTCCCTCTTCTGTGACCTGGCCTTTGTCCCCTGTGCTGTGTCTCTTAGGAGGTGCACCACAGAATTTAGCCCAGGTCTTCTAATAACTAAACTGAAGTGTATATAAAGGGGAATGGAGAGAGATGGATATACTGAAAATGGGGAATGGCTCCCATTTTCCCTGCTTTGAAAGTTCACTTCACCCCCATTGCAACAGCCAGCCCTGTTCACACAGTATTTCCCACTTCGAGGTGTCCATGTGGAGGCCAACAACTCTTCCATTGAAATCAGTGGGAGTTTTGCTGTTGATTTCAGTTAGAATGGAATCAGACCCACAATGTTGTTTTCGGTAATAACTGGCTGCCCACCCATACTCTGCCTTTTTCCTATGGACATAGTCATGGACTCCGCCCAACTAAGAATGCATTGATGTCCTAACAAGGGGAGAGTACGCACATGTGAGGGGTGAGAGGAGGCCGTTGTTCCTAGCTGAAATGCAGCCAAGAGTGCAATGTTAAAGGAATGGTATCAGAAATGGTCATGAGCTGATTTGGGCTGTGAATCCATGGCCTTCTGTGATTGCTCCAGAAGCAAGTGTGCTGTTAAACAGGCCAGACGCTCTCATTAGACCATCTTATCATCATGAGATACTCCTAGTATTCTATACACACAAGCTGCACTAAACCATTATTAAGGTTCCAAAATCAAGCACACAAAATTTACAAAAACAAAATATTTGAATGCTGCCGATTAAGAGATCGAGCACCATCCATCTTCAGCACACGGGGCATGTGGAAATAATGGTTTGTGATCGTGTTATTAAAGAATGTATCATAATGTATATTTACAAAGCTGATTAATTAAAGTTGGATGGCCAGTCTTAATTCTGGCAATTCCTAACTTTTGAGTATGTGACTTTGCTGCCCTAATAATGTTTTACCATAACTTTTTTGTATGTAATTGGCTAGGTTTTCAAAAAGCAAAGTGACCCCCCCAAAAAAATTACATCATGTGGCATCACTGACACCCCCATGATTCATCAGCATGGTTAGAATGTTTAGCACTGACCTCTATCACTTTTTTTGTTAGCTCAAGTGGCTATGCTATTATTGCTATGTGGACCAGAATTAGACGGGGATGAGAGAAATACAGTTTGGCAATGGATTTCACAGGTATTTGCATTCAGCAGAGGAATGATGAGACTCTGGAATCTTGGGTCCCATTCCACTCTCTGGAGGGAAGTGTGATCTAGTTGGCACAGACTCTGCTGCCCCATTCCTGCCAACTTGTCCCTGTCCCAGTCCTACCTCTTCACTACCTCTGGCTCCTTGCCCTAGTCCTGGCTTTTCAGCCTTCTCATCCCAGTCTGATTCCATACACTGCTAGCCATAGTCTCCCCATTGGGGCTTGCTTTCAGAGTCCCAGTCTACTACCCATCCCCAATCCCAGTCTCTTTGCCCAGCCATTGCAAGTTCCTTTCTCCTAGCAACTCCATCTGATATGTTTCTCCCTCCCGCTCACTGACTCCCTTTCTTAGTCTCCCTTTCCAGGCTTCTCCTCTCATCTCCCCCAATACCCAGGGCCGGCTATGGCTTTTTTGCCGCCTCAAGCAAAAAAAAAAAAAAAAAAACTTGCGGCGCGGCCAGAGCCAGAGTGCCGGGGGACTCCCTGCGCTGGTGCCCAGGCTAGCCGGGGAGAGAGCAGGGGGAGAGAGAGAAGGGGGCGGCCAGGGCTTCAGTGGGGCGTTGTCAGCGGCCCCAACCGCTGAGCCGCCTGCCGGGAGGGCTCCGTGCTCCAGTCAGCTGAGAGGGAAGGACGCGGCTGCCCTGCCGGGCTTGCTGCAGGGCACTCCCTTCCTCTGCACCGCCGCCCCCTACAGGGTGGCCGGAGCGGAACAAACAAACAAACAAAAAAAGCGTCCGTGCCGCCCTAGGATTGGGCCGAATGCGGCCTCGTACAATCTGCCTCCCCAAGCACCAGCTTGCTCGGCTGGTGCCTGGAGCCGGCCCTGCCAATACCTCAGCTGCTTGTCAGATTTGTGTCTCATCCCTTTTCATGCTGATTTCCATCCCTCCCCCCACTTGTTCCTAGTCCCAGTTTTCATGTCCAGCTAGTCCCAGTCTCCATCCCTACGCCCAGCTCTTCCTCTGATTTCAGTGTTGTTCCCCTTCCGCAAGCAAATGGCTTCCATTCTCCCGCTGCTTTCCTCCCCAGTAATCAGTCTTATTCTCCTTTCCCAACCTCTGCTATCTCGGTCCTGGTTCCCCTGCCTCCCAGTCCCATTCTCCTAACACAGCTAGGCACAGTTTCTCTCGGCATCCTCCTTTTAGTCCCAGTCTCACCAGCTCCCTGTTGCAATCTAGTCCTTTTCCTCACCCCAGTCTGGTGTTTGTCCCCTCTGCATTGGAATCGGGCAGTTTCTGTCTCCACTGCCAGGGGGCAGGGTCAGTAAGACCACAGGAGAGACAAGCTCTTTGCTCTCTGTTCCTATGTCCCGCCCCAACCTGGCCCTACAGAGCTCTTAATTTGCCCAAGCTCTCTATTCGACCAAGAAGTGCTTCCCCCATTTGCACTGTTGTTCTTAGCAATGTGATGTCCAGCTGCTTCCCCGCTGCTGGAGCCTTTTCCCACAACAGGGAAAAGGCTCCAGCAGCCGGGGAAGGACTTTAGCAGTGGAGAGGAAGCAGAGAGAGACTCCTGCAGTGGGGAGCTGCCAGAGCCTTTCCCTACTGCAATGAAAAACTTCAGCAGCAGGGAAAGGGTCTGGCAGAGGAGAGGCCCCAGCAGCTCCCCACTGTCGAGTCTTTTCCCTCTGCCTTCTTCCACCAGTCTTTCACTGACACATGTACCTCCACACCACATTGTGGACCCATCCCGCTTTTCACTGTGGCGTGTAGCCACACATACCCTATTTGCTGGTGTGCAGTGTAAATGTAGCCTAAAGCACTACATTAGCTATGCCTTTATTACTGAAATAATTTAACACAGAGAAATCATTGCCAGCTGTGATGTAAATTTTTAATTCTCTACATTAAACAAATTCAGGCTTATAATTGTTTAAATTCTAGCAAGGTTAGAAATAAAAGTCATAATGACTCTGATGTATTCTCTTGCCAAGATCCTAAAGTGCTCAGCAAGTGTGCTGACACCCCTTAGAGAGAGAGAGAGAGCATTCACTTCACTCATTCCCAGAGTAGAGATGCTTCTGGGACAGACGCAGCCTTTAAGTTGTCAAACTGATGGTATGAAGAATGGTTAGGGCCTGATCCAAAGCCTGTTGAAGTAAGTGGAAAGCTCCCATTTACATGAATGGGCTTTGAATCAAGCCCATGTGGGGGGAGAGAATACATCTACCTATTCTGAATTTAGCCAGAAATACACAGCTAATATCACTGTTTGTTCTTGCAAAAGATACAAATGGGATTTTTATTCTGAAAGAAGAAATGTCAGCGATATGGTACATTGAATAATGTGTGATTTACCTAGCAAGGGCCTCGTCTAAGGCCCATTGAAGTCATTGGGAGTCTCTCCAGGAACTTTAGAGGGTGTTGGGTCAGGACTGTAGGGACCCATTCTTCACTCTGACTCTTATTAATTAGTAATGAACTCCATCAGAACTCCCGTTGCAATCAGTATGAGGAAGTGTGACAGAAATGGGCTCTTAATAACTGGGGGTCTTGTCCTCCTGTAATTGAAATTGTATAAATAATAAAATCAAACAGAGAAGCAGTTTCTTAAAATAGTGGCTTGTTACATCATAGAAATGTTAGTAGTTTGCCATTAATTTAGCTGATGTCATGCCTACCTTTTAAGACCGTCAACTTCAAGTCAGCAAAGGTCACGTCTTTTAAGTGCTGCTATAGTGTCCTTTCAGATAGTCATGCTCATGGGGCTCCTTTGCACACCACTCATCCTTACTGGTGTCTGTCACAAGCTATATCCACAGTCACATCTTCTGGATGGGATGTCTCCATGTTAACCATTCAGAATGTCAGTCATTCTCAGTAGTCAGAGCCTTGCTAACTGAAGAGCAACATCCCTTGTTATCCTGAAAATGCTTTCTGAGTTGATGATGAAGAGAGGACATTTTCAGTTAGAATACTCCAGTTCTGTATGAATTGTGTGTTTTCACCACATGCTTAAAAGAATTATAGCTATAATTTTGCCACCTGAGATGACTTTTCAAATAATGTCCTTATTTTCTCTTCTCTAACTAGATTCCTGTGGCTCCCTTCCCCCCAGTACTGGCTCTTTCCTGGGTCAGAGCAAAGTGCAACTGCTGGCCACAAGGTCAGCCCAAATATTCAGACATTCATAAGAAAACTATGCACCAGCAGGATTACATAATGTTCAAAATATGGCGCACACATGGACTTGCTGTATCATGTTTCTCTTAGAACATTGGTTCCATTGTTAGTAGTAATAAAATGAGGGATAATAACTTGGGAGGTGAGCCATACATTCACTTTATAGTTAAGTTCTGCTAGTGCAGTTGCTACTGTGTGATCTTTGTTCCAGTCACAGATGCAGAGTGCAGCTTGTCTCAAAGATAGTGCCAGGAGATGAGACAGACGCTTCTTGGAATTATCCCCACTGAGCTTTGGCACTTATAACAGTAAGTGTCTGCCTATATATTAATTATAATGAAAGAATAAATATGGTGCTTACAGCACTCTTCATCCTGGAAGCCAAATGTGACTTACCAATATGCTGCTAAATTTGCACCTGCACACCACACACAACTTGCAGTTGTTGGGTCCCAGATGATAGTTTTCATGAAGGTGAATGAGATGAAAGTCCATCTTTTGCAGATTCAGTGGAATTCATGTAGGGAGTAAGGGGCCAGAACAAATCTGTCTTTCTCATCGGGTTGGGGGGGGGGGGGGGGGGATTTTCATATATAAGCTTCTTGGTCCTCATGGAAAATCCTTTTGTTCTGTGTACAGCACCTAGCATGATGGTTCTCCAGGGGTCTGTTCCTGGGGCTTGTAGATACTACCACAATACAAATAATAATAACAATGTGTGTGGATGATGGAAGTAAAATATGCACTTGGGATATGTGCATCTTGTTTGCAACAGCCACTGGGGAGATAAATGTGTGAGGGGCAGGTGTCTCAACTGATTGTACTAGTAAACATCATAAAGTGCTAAATAAACTTTCTGACACAGTGATATACAGGGATCATACATTCACCACTGAAATTTAGCCACCTTTGGGGTGGAAGGTATTGCTCTCTGAACGGTACACATGCCTCTTTAGCAGCACTGTGAACACAACCCACTCTGCACTTTTATATTAGATGCCAATTGAATTTTGGATTGATTTCAAAGTCCTCAACTTTGCCGATGCCCAGTCAGTGCTTTGAAGAGATCTTATCCATTCCACTTAGCCCCATGCTCAATGGAGATGATTCTGCTGATGAAGCCCGGGGTTCAGCTCATAATATTTGGAAGTAGTGTATCCTCAATATATGCCTGTGATTTATAAAACTCTACAGGAGATTAGATAAAACCTAATCTCACCACACTTAGATGTGTCTAGCAGAGCACCTTAGAACTTCCCCATATAGCTTTGTCAAAAGCTAGATGTAGAAAGACCCAAACATTAGAATTCAGTAATGGTAAAAAACCACCTTTAAAGGAGGAGAAGGAAGAGATAAATGACTTATTCTTGTGTTTATACATTGCTCAGTTGCTACTGTGTGAGTGATAGAAATGCCTACCTATAGATATGTTAAAATTGCCCAAACAAGAAGGCTCCAAAATTCCAGTCAGAGACCAGGCAAAATCCCATTAGTGTCTGGCAGGAATTCCAGCAAATTCCTAACAAGGAGAATAGGTAACTCACTAAAATTACCCATTTATTCTATCCTAGGATCCACACACATAAGATGGATTCTTCAGTCTTTCGCACTAGATACATTCTGCTCTGGAGATCAAATGCAAAAGCTCAGCCATATATCACTGGATCAGATATTTGGCTGGGTAAATCTGTCATCCAGCCACGTCTCAGTAATTCATGCAAGGTTGAATGCCTAGACCATGACTGAATCATTGATAATGGGGGTCTTATTAGTGACTAATAATAAAAAGCTACATCTGAGTTTATGGTCTCTGCTTATTATTGCCACATGCATCCTGAAGGAAGATGTCAAACCAGTGGGACAGATGACAAATATGATAGATAGCAAATGATGATCTCCATACTCCAAAGCTTCCTATTTTACTGAGTTCAGTTCTGAAATTGCAGAGTGCTTTGGCTCTGATACACTTAAGCGTGTGTTTTTAATGTTAAGTATGTTTGTAGTCCCATGGGATATTGAAGTCAATGGGGACTGCTTGGATGCTTAAAATTAAGCGTGTGCTTAAGGTAATTTGCTGCATTGGAGTTAGAGAGCTTAATGCCTTGCACGATTGAGTTCTTCTTAGTGTATGTGCAATGTGCCACAGGTCCGCTGGTTGGATCATTGAATTTGATCCGCTGGTTGGATCATTAGCTTCCCTGGCTTGGGCTGGGTACTGACGCGGAGTGCAACATGAATGCTGTTCCATTACTCCTCCTCCTCCCCAGGATTGAGTGTATTATGTAGTTTACCACCTTTTCTCTATGTAAGCTCTTTTTTATTTTAGTCTCTTTTTTTTTCTTATGGCCAGGGTACCCCACCAAATTCTTTGTTTTTTTTCTTCCAGTTTCTCAGTCTGATTCAGATTGCATGTTGCATTATCACTGTCAATGACTGACATTTTGCTGAGTGGTGTGATATGTTTGGCAGTACTTGACACATTTTGAAATAAGAATATAAGCTATTTAAATTACTAGTGTTTGATCCTGCAATTGTTTCACTAATCCCAGCAGTTATTTACAGACCAGTGGATACCCATATACAAGAAACTTGCTATGGGAGTTTTTTCCTGTAAAATAACTGCATGATTCTTAATAAGGTAATTGCTCAGCACAGCGCTAATTGTTGTGTCCAACAAGGAATAGAGTTCTGCTTAGATTTTTGTGTATGTGAGCAAATTTATATTCATAATAAGATCAATGCAGTACATCTGCCATTTATAGTAAAGGCTGCTTTTCTGATACACCAAATGAACGGCTACAGTAATATATACAACTCCAATTGTCATTAGCTATATAGTGCAGAACCATTTAATGTTTTATGTTAGATTCTGTCACAGCTATGTCAGGCTTTCAAAAGTTTCTTATTTTGTTTTTGTGCTAGTTATCTTTTGATAAGATGTACCTGACTGGAAATATTTCCTACTGTTTTTACAATAACCAAAACACAAACACACATTTTAAGGAATAAAATTGATAAAATATTCTATTCTGGTAGTGATACCTTAGTGAAGAATAACATAGGGCAGGGGTCCGCAATCTCTGGCACATGGCTTGCCAGGGTAAGCACCCTGGCGGGCCGGGCCAGATTGTTTACCTGCAGCGTCGGCAGGTTCAGCCGATCGCTGTTCCCACTGGCCGCAGTTTGCCATCCCAGGCCAATGGGGGCGGCGGGAAGCGGCGAGGGATGTGCTGGCCGCGGCTGCCGACGCAGCAGGTAAACAACCTGGCGAGCCACGTGCCAGAGGTTGCCAACCCCTGACATAAGGTTTATATTAGGGCAGTCAAGCAATTAAAAAAATTAATCATGTGATTAATCGTGCAATTAAACAATAGTAGAATACCATTTATTTAAATATTTTTGGGTGTTTTCTACATTTTCAAATATATTGATTTCAATTACAACAGAGAATACAAAATGCTTACTTTATATTTATTTTTTATTACAAGTATTTGCACTTTAAAAAACCAAAAGAAATAGTATTTTACAATTCACCTAATACAAGTACTGTAATGCAATCTCTTTATTATGAAAGTTGAACTTACAAATGTAGAATTATGTACAAAAAAACTTGCATTCAAAAATAAAACAATGTACAATTTTAGAGCGTGCAAGTCCACTCAGTCCTACTTCTTGTTCAGCCAGTAGCTCAGACAAACAAGTTTGTTTACATTTGCAGGAGATAATGTGGCCCACTTCTTGTTTACAATGTCACCTGAAAGTGAGAACAGGCATCCTCGTGGCACTGTTGTAGCTGGCGTCACAAGATATTTATGTGCCAGATGCGCTAAAGATTCATATGTCCCTTCATGCTTCATCAGCCATTCCGGAAGACATGCATCCATGCTGATGATGGGTTCTGCTCGATAACAATTCAAAGCAGTGCGGACCGATGCATGTTCATTTTCATTAACTGAGTCAGATGCCACCGGCAGAAGGTTGATTTTCTTTTTTGGTGGTTCGGGTTCTGTAGTTTCTGCATTGGAGTGTTGCTGTTTTAAGACTTCTGAAAGAAAGCACCACAACTCGGCCCTCTCAGATTTTGGAAGGCACTTCAGATTCTTAAACCTTGGGTTGAGTGCTGTAGCTATCTTTAGAAATCTCACATTGGTACCTTCTTTGCGTTTTGTCAAATCTGCGGTGAAAGTGTTCTTAAAATGAACATGTTCATCGGTCATCCTCATCACAATACTTTAAACTGCCATTTCAAGGAAGATGAGATCATAATAACTATAGACCAAAGGCAGTTAATCTGTATCCAAGACCATTGTGGGGGGGAGGGATAGCTCAGAGGTTTGAGTATTGGCCTGCTAAACCCAGGGTTGTGAGTTCAATCCTTGAGGGGGCCACTTGGGGATCTCGGGCAAAATCAGTACTTGATCCTGCTATTGAAGGCAGGGGGCTGGACTCAATGACCTTTCAAGGTCCCTTCCAGTTCTAGGAGATAGGATATCTCCATTAATTTAATTTAATAATTAAATAAAGATCTCTTGACTTATGTCAACTTTGTTTATTATTCATAACCCCTCCATGTCACTTTCCTTCTTGGTTACTTTTTATCTCATTTTCACATGCTGCTTATTTTATTTGTTGCTTTACTTTTGTTTCTTTGCTCCTCCTTGTCAGGTTAGATCATGGAATGTGCAGATGTGGCTGTCAGTACTTAAGACAGATAAAGGAATGTGACTGTTTATTCAAAATGACATTGTCACTACCGCTTTAAGAGATTAACAAAAGACCAGATACTTCAGTATTTTTGCTGCTTCTGAAAAAGTGCTTTAGTGAAAAAAAGATTGATAGTTGTGCTTCTGAATACCGCTGTGCTGTTGAGTAACTTGCTTCTAATGGAACAGTGTGTAAATATTTGTTCTCTCCCCCCACAACTTTATAATATGTGTAACTCGGAAGCAACTGTGGTGTGGGAAGCCAATGACAGAAGGTGCAGTCTAGTGGAGTTTGAAGTCAAAATGGATCTCCATTTGGTTACAAGGATGTGATTGTGCTGAGATGATTGCTGATTAGACCTTAGACTGTTTATAAAAAACACAGAGCTTCTATCCAAAGCTCCAGAAGCCTTTGGCATGTTGAAGACCGACATAGAAATAAACAAACAATGGGGTAGATTCTTACTACTGCAGGGAAGTAATAGAGGGTAACAACCACACTTACACTCACCCATAGGCTGGATAACCAGACCTTGTATCCAGGCTCATAGCTGTTGGCAAGTATGTTACTATGGGTAAAAATCCAAGTAATTATTAATTTGCATAGATTTGCATAAATTGAAGTAGATCTTGTCGAGACTGGGAATTTCCCCAATTGTAGCCATTGGTGAGGCTGCATCAGGTAATCTCACTAGAAGACCGCACTGGTGCAAATAACAGCCTTTTCTGTCTACGTTAAAGGTTTGCTGTTTTCTCTCAGGAGGCGAGGGAGTGGAGGAGATTGCCAGTTTATAGGCATTGTCCATGTGGACTAACAGGTGTTCATTGTACACCCATAGGAGGGTCAGAGAACCTGCTGTCTCTGGGGAAAACCTGTAGGACTTGCAACTTTGTAGTAGAAAGCAGGAACATTTAGTGCCCTAACCCTTCCCTGGAGCAGGTGGGGAAAAAATGGGTGGGGTCTTGTCCAGTCACAGGACAAAATAGCTGAGTTGAGATGGGTATTAATGGACATGGATAGCAGTAAATTACAGTCTCTTCAACCCTGTCCACAGGAGTAAAAAGAAACAGGGGAGGAATTGAAATTTGGTCCTGAGACATTTTAGTTTCCATACCACACCTTGCTTGTGTCTGTACCAAAAGCCCCGAATAAATAAAATGCTAAGATGTACTTTTCTGGTGTCATTAGTTGTCTTGCTTCTGTACAGCTCTGACTCTCTTCTTATCAAGGTAGAACAATAGGCAGGGTCTTCAGTCCTGACACATATGATTAGTGTCCTGAGAACCTGATTACCTTTTTTGAATTGAGCCCCCTGTTTTAGTAATGTATGGAATAGTTAGCAGAATACTAGTTCTGAATAGCTGTGACCTCTGCACACTGTCAAGGAATATCAAATAGAGAGGAGCGTCAGGTTATATAACCACTGCTGCTTGGAATGTGAAAAGTTTCAAAGGTACTATTTAAGTGTTTGGGAGAGGGGAAACGAAAAGCAGCCAGATTTTCTGAGAACATACCATGAAATGTTAGATTTGTCTTAGCTTAATGGAAGTTTTGTGTAAGCTGTACAGTTGAGTTGATATGATTGCTTCAAGCTTACTGTGGAAGGTCATTCTAATATGTTGGTTTGTTGCCATTTTAGGGCCTGGTCCCCTGAGGAGCTGAGTACTCTCAGCTCCCATTCTGGCCTTACCTACTGACTTCGGTATGTTTGTAAATGACACCACATAGAAAAGTGCCAATAAGTATTTCACTTATTTCTTGAGGCTTAATCTAATGACCATTAAGATCAGTGAGTTTTTCTATTGACTTCAAGGGGCTTTGGATCAGGCCCCTAATGAGAGATTTCAGCCTCATTGCTTGTCAGTGACAGAGAATCAAATATAACGGGCATCTTTCACTTGTCACAGAGAAAGACAGTCACTCAATCAATCTTCCTTATATATAAGAAACTGTGACCTTCTGCCTACTTACTAAAATAAAGGGTTTTTTCTCAATTAAGTTGAGAATTAACGCTAGGTCTTTTAATTATAGAAACCACTCTTCCAATGACTTTGTTTTAGTCTTTACTATACTTGAAGCTAGTTTAACTCCCATCTTTACGTTCTGTGTGTGTTCTTGCACTAGTGTACCACATTTCCTAGGAATACGGTAAGCAAGTAAAAAATGATTGTCTACAGTGTGATATGAGCTAAAACACTGTAAGTGGCACTCACTTAAAGCTTTCTTTCCCAGCACCCTGACTCTCCCTGTGGGGATAATGAAACAATCCAGTTGCTTGTTTTCTCCCGGAGATTGCACACAATCCTCAATCACTGTTCAGCCTAGTCACATCTGACTGGAAGAGACCGACAGAACTAGTCTTAAATATTTAATAAATTCAAGCACCAGATTCCCTTTCCTAAAATGTTGTTAGAGAGTGATGCCTTCACCTTTTTTTCTAAGGAGGGGGGTGCATTCCAGTAGGGAGAGAAAAAAGATGGGGCTATGTTTGGAATGAAAAAGGAAATAAAATCTTACTCACTGCTCCAGAGCCAGGTGCACATATCACAGGAAAAGCCTTCATTGGATCAGTCAGAATTAGTCCTATCTCTGTTAATTACATTTGTTGGAATTACTTTAAGATGCATACGTTGTCTACTTTCATGGGTTAATTGGATCAACCCCATATACAAGAACCACATGCTTTCATACATATCAACTAATGAACTCTTCCAACTTGAATATATATCAATATGGCATAGGAAATGTAATGTCCTATAGCCAACATACACATTTTAGTATACCGGTGTTTGGGTCATGAAGGTCCCTTGAACATTCTGAATCATATGAATGGTATTTTACTTCTCAGACTTGATCAGAAGAAGTTTTAGGATAGAGTCTTCAAACTAAAACACTAGATAATTTTACATACTAACCAATATGTTGAAATCATTAAAGAATAGATATTGAAATAGCACAATATACAGAACAAACTGTCATAAGTTGGAAGTCTCAGTTCAGAGTGAACAGAACTAAGGCTGGTTGTATATGTTTCCCATTAGAAACCTATTGCACTCTTTTCAATTCCAGAACATAGAGTATGTATATGAAAGCAGTGTGAGGAGGGTAAAGGGGGAGATGGGCTGCTTGGTAACAGAAGCACTTGTATATGCTCTTGCACTTGCTGGGCCAAGATTGAATGATGAACTGGGATGGATGTCTGTCGACAGAATAGTGAAGTTTATTGTCTAATTACCAGAGGGGTAGCCGTGTTAGTCTGAATCTGTAAAAAGCAACAGAGGGTCCTGTGGCACCTTTGAGACTAACAGAAGTACTGGGAGCATAAGCTTTCGTGGGTAAGAACCTCACTTCTTCAGATGCAAGTAAGACTTGCATCTTGCATCTGAAGAAGTGAGGTTCTTACCCACGAAAGCTTATGCTCCCAGTACTTCTGTTAGTCTCAAAGGTGCCACAGGACCCTCTGTTGCTTTTTATTGTCTAATTACAGCGCTCTGATACTAGCTGGAGATTTACATGATGTGTTGTGTGACAAAAGGTCTTGGTTAGGGTCTAAGCAAACAGCTAAGTTGTAGTAACATGTTTGCTTGTGCTTCCCACTGGATAGTTGTGTGTTTTCCTGGCTGCAAATACATTTTCTCTGTGATTCAGTTCATGCTGCTGTACGTGAAAAATCTGATATTGCAATTTGAAAAGGAAACCTTTACTCAGAATTCATGAATATAAATCCACTGGCATGGAGGAGATCTTAAAGGAAATGCAAGGCACCTCTATTAGATTTTGTGCACTCTATTAAGACTGAATCACACCAGCAGCTTGTACTAGCCCTTGCAAGCTCTCTGCAATATTTGACATTAATGACAAACTCGGTGATTTTCAGGGTAACTTCTCAAAAGACAGCTTAGATCTTTAAGTTTTTAATTATTCTGTTCTACGCTCAGCATGTTTTATCCCTCCTGCCCATGATACAAGCTGCTGGTCTGATATGACCTGCACTTCAAGACCCTGAGTGCATTGACTGACTGGAGGCTGATAAATGAAAGCTGTCTTCCCATCTCCGCTTCCTTGTGAACAACACCAAATGGCAATTGCATTTCATTCTGCACTTCAGAAAGAGCAAGATACATAATTAGCCATATGCATTCTTCCTGAGGTGCAGTGTAGTGTGTGACTGGCTAACTGTGCCGGAGGAATTTAGCAGACTGGCCAGGCAAATCATCTCTTTCTTCTACAGTTGGTGGTACTTAAAGGAAACTGAGCTGAAAGGGCATTTTACGTGGTAAGACGCAGGGGGATGTGTTGGTCAGCTAATGAACAACTGCAGGTTTTTAAGCTTGGCAGCAGATGTCTGATAGGCAGCAAGTGGTTAAATTTCACTTGTCTGGACTGGCATTTTGTTTGTCCTGGACTGTAATACAATAGGTTATTTTTTTCCTAGCCTGTTGAAAGCTCAGCCAGTAATTTTACTAATTTAGAAATATATTGTGATTCCCAAACAGAATAAACTGCCATAGCACTGGAACTAAACTTTATAGGGTAAAAACATTGATTTTTATTGTATTTTTCTATTCTGTCCACGTGGCAGTTAGGTGGCATACAGTTTAGTTATTTTATTACAGTTGAATAAGCTATTACAATATAGAACTCCAGTAACTTTTCCATGAAGAGCATTGACACTTCATTAAAATAGACAGGAAGAATCTACTTGCTATTCTTTAAAGAAACCCACTAAGATCTGGAAGGCCAACACCAAAATAATTTACCAGGATGATATATAGTGCAGTAAGACTATTCCATAGATGTAGGTGGCAAGCAGTGAGAGACGTTCTTAATTTTATCTACCACAAAAAGAATTAACTGTTACTATAGGGATTGAAACAAAAATAATGGCAGAATGATATAGTCTATGTTCTGTTGGACCTGTTCAAGTTATGTGTTCCTTCTTATAAAAATTAATAAAATAAAAACAGATTAAGCAAGTATCATTCTAATGGATCCTTAATAAGCCTTAAGTATGCCTTCCTGTGGTTTAAGATATGGTAAATGACTGGATCCTAAACTTATCTCCTTATTTTTAGAGTAGTTTCTCAATGAGGCTTAAAGTTCAGACAGCTGCTTCTTTGATTTATTTCATCATATCCTCATTAAAGATCCAGTTTGCACTGCTGGGGAGCTGTGTCCCATTGTTTTTTCTTTAAAATATTCATCCAGAGGCATCCGTTCAGAAGAGGGAGCTGATCTGTTGGTGAATTCAGAAACATGGTGTTTCAGGTAAGAGTGGCTTTGAAAATGAATCTGGACACTTGGTGTCATTTGCTGAATGAAAGGCACAGTACATTTAATCAATGTTGTTATTTTTATTTATTGCTTGTGAATTACCCAGATTGTAAAAGGTGCTTATTGTGCAGAGGTTGTTTTTTTTTCTTTATCTGTGTGTTGTCAGTCAGAGTTCTGTCTCTTTTGTTTGTACTGCTTAAAAATAAAAATAAAGTTATCACATCTTCCAGTTATTTGACATTTGCAGAACTGGAACTTTTACTCTATTACAATCCACATGATGTTAGTTAAAAAAAAAACTATACAGTACATTATTAATAGGCATCTAGAAATCTAATTATCTTGCAACTTGTGTGGTCATGTATTTCTGTGCAAAATGTACAGATTCTTACAAGGTGTAAAATGTTACTAAATCAAAGGTTAGCACTTTATACCCACTTTGCATTCAGTGTGAATGATAATACCAGGAGCAATGCAGTGGATAATAAGCCCCTAACAAGCTAACTTCCATTGTACTTTCCCTAGCATGGGAGAAAATATATATATTCACCTACACTCCTTAAGGCCCTAAGTGTCTTCTGACGCTCATTGTGCATGATGAATAACTTTACAGAAGTCACTGGGGTCATACCAGTGTAAAACCAGCATAAGTGAGTGGAGACTCGGGTCCTGAGACTATATTGCAAATTCAGTTTGAATTATGCACATGTATCTGATGATAGAATTGGCCCAGTTTCTGTATCTAATTACTTCTAAGTTATAAAAAAAGTCATCCACTGGTCCTCTTGACCTAAGGTGTGAGACTGGTGCTTTGAAGATTATGTAACTAAGTTCTATAAGCAGCAAATCAAAGATTTTAAAAACTTTTAGCAAGAGGCATGCTAGGATTAATCCGCTGTTTACTGTAGTATATGTTGACAGTCCTCTCACATAGATGTTCTATACAAAATAAGATGAATGTGTTGGTTCCAGTGGCTGTTCTGCAGGCTAATTTTAGTGTTCATTTATATTAGGGATTTTTTTCTCTGATGGGGGGTTCAAAAGTTGTTAATGTAGACACGCTCTTAGTTTAATGCTTCCTTCTACCATGCTGATTCTTTGTTGGTTAGGTCAATAGTGAGACCATTATTTTTATTAGAGCTTTTCAGTAGGAAGCATTCTACAGTTTATATCAAGCAAGAGTTTATCAAACTTCTAGTTGCATTTTAATAAAGGGTGGTAGATTTTAAGGGAAAATGCTGCACTGAGGATTTATTATTACTATTTTTACTATTTTATTATTCTACTCTGCTTGCTTAATGTCTCCAGGCTAGTTGTTGGTTGGTACAGTGGGTAGCATTTACAAAGACAGATTAGAAAAAAAAGAAAAGTAATTACAACTCTGTGTGTGAAAATATTAAACTAAATAATCTGTAACAATTGTGAGATATCTGGGTTAGAAACCAGTTCTCAGTGGGCCTGATTTGGCTGGGGCCAGTAGGCACAATTGAGATGTAACTTGAAACTTACATTGACAGTTATCTCAAGCAGTGCCTTTACCTGAGTCCAGGTTGACTGACTTTTTCATTGATTCCGTGCATCATTAATGCTAATAAACAATAGCAATATGCAGTGTTCCTCTGCCATATGAAATGTTCCCATTACTCTTCCAAGTTGGGCTGTAAACCCTCTGCTCAGATATAACAGGGCAGCATCCAGAGCAGAAGTGCTTCAGTTTCCTCTGCAGCCAGCCATGCTAGGATTATTTATTTATTTATTTATTTATTTAAAGAATCCGTGTACAGGCCTTCTGAGCATTAATAGTGAAAAGAAAGGTCCAAGATTATTTGCTCTCCGTGTGTGTGTGTGCGTGTGTGTGTGTTTGTTGTGTTATATGGCAATACTACTAATGTCGTCTCCCAGCTTAACATTTTTCCTTTGCCATTGATGCCAGCCTGAAGGCCCCCTTGGTTTTATTTTCCATTCTCATATTAATTCATTCCCCCATGGAGATCTTATGCTTGAAACAACCTCCCTATCTTATCCTCCTTTTTTTAATCCTTTCTGAAGACCAGATTCTTGTATGAGAGTTTGAGACCTAACCCTCATAAGTATACTGCCATAAACCTTTCCTTTTCTGATTTATTTTTTAAAAAACTTTTAATTTACCATCTTCTGGGACATCCAGTGAATTCTCATCTTTTTTGTGAAAGTTAGATCGTAAGTTCCTCAGGGCGGGGGAATTTTTGCTTTATTTTATTTATTAATTTTTTTAGTGTGTGGCGCACAACATGGTGCTTCACAAATAAGTATTAATATCATAACTACTAAGAAGGGCAATCTAGTGGGTGATAAAATTATACGTTTTGGTCGCTCCACTCTAAATGTTGGTGTCTTACATAATTCTAAGTGGAAAATACCAAATCTGCATATCATTATTGTTATGGAATATTTTCATGATGATGGTGTCCAGAGACCCCAGTCAGGAGTGGGCTCCACTATGGTAGATGATGTAAAAACATAGGCCCTAATATTACCAGGACTTAAACAAGTGCTTAATAATGTGAGTAGTCCCCTGGGAATATGTGTACCTTTACACACTCTGAGTAGTTCCATTTACAGGTCTTTGAAGGACCAGGGTCCTAGAAGGTAGACATGGGTTTTCTTCTGAAGAGCTTTATGATCTACATTATCTCACCAATATTAGGACCACAGATAAAATTTTCAAAACCAACCAAGTTCCATTTTTAAAAGTGGCACTTGGGAGAATAAGTCTCACTAAAAGTCTATGGGACTTAAGGTCCTAAGTCACTTAGATGCTTTTGAAAAGTTTATCCAATGGTCCTTCACTTCTTGCATGATCTGGGGACTCTTAACTTCAACTGGAATACTCATGATATTAATCCCTACACTTGGTAGTAAGTGTCTACAGGATCAGGCCCCAGTAAAAAAAAACAAAAACAAAAACAAAAAAAACAGACACACACACACACACACACACTCTCTCTCTCTCTATTTCCCTTCTGACAGTACAGTATCTATATTGATACTTTTTGGTTACAGAACACACATTTTATTGCCCGACTTTATCAGGTCATATTATTTAATTGGCACTTTCCTTCCAATAATTAAAATTTTGCTTGAGTGATTAGCTGAATAATATGATAGCTATCAGACACAAAATATTTGTGTCTTTGCTGTTCAACAGAATACAATAAATTGAGTAATGTAATATAGAAAATTATTGGCATAGTAATCATGAGTATAACACAGTAATTTACAAAGTGCTAGTAAATATATTGTTTGAAAATTTAAAATGCTGAAATATACATTTATCACTGTGTACATATTTTGTGTGTGAAAAACAGTTTTACATTTCAGAACTCTAAATACTTAAGATGAGATTTTTTCCCCAAAAAACATTTAAGTGACTGAGGAGCACAAATCCTATAGAATTTCAGTAATAAACATGTGACCCCTTAAATGGAAACTTTAATGCAAGAAGGTTATAATGTGTTACCAGTGGTTAGGGCACTAGGAGGCCCAGATCCAGTTCCCCATTCTACCACAAACTTCCTCTGTGATCACTGGCAAGCCTCCCTTATGGCCTGTCTACATGGCAAATTACTTCATGACAAGCCAGGGTGTGAATCTACAGCTTGCTGCTTGGTAATATTCTGCATGGAGTATGTCAAGCCTCATTCTGGAACTTTGCGCTCTGTATCCCTGTGCTGTGGCAGTGTTCACATGGGATGTTACTGTACAGCAAGCTGGCATGCTGTAGTGTCACATCTTGGCTTGCTGTGCAGGATCTTGATGTGTAGCAAAGCCCTTAGTGTCTCTGTGTACCTTGGTTGTCCATGTGTAAAATGGATCCCCACTTTCCTACCTCACAGTGGTGGTGGTGTGAGGATAATTACATTATCATAGTTTCTGAGCACCCAACATATTTAATGAGGACCATGTAAGAACATTAAATAGATATGAATGGGATTTCTGCATGTGTAATGACTGGCTCATGTGGGGTGCAGAGCATGCTCTTCAACTCCTACTGAATGCCAAGGGGGTTGACACTCGGCACCTCCCAGGTGGGCTCTGAGGGGCCAGTTGACGTCAACAGGCAAAAGATTGGGTCTGAGAAATGAAGGACTTGCATCTACGTTCACTATACATCCAGAACATCAATTGATTGCATAAGAAATTCAGGATCAGGTCCTAAATGAAAACATGTACATGTGTGTTGAATTAATTTCCAAGTGTGAAGTGCAGTAAGAAAAATAAAAGAAACAAACCCACTGAGGTCTTAATTAGAATAGCATAGCATTGAATTATGTGGTTTTAAGCTTCAGTGAAATGATGTTACTGGGTAGAGAGAGTTATTTTTGTATAAAGCATACAAACTCATTATCTGCTGCAGTAAATTAACACAGCTTTGATTTTTCAGAATGTGGTAATCAATAAATATTCATAACAATCAGTGAATATCTGATGTTTAATTTTTTACATTTTTGCGGACTCTCAGGTGCCTGCAACTAATGAAGTAAAACAAGGGTTTCAGGAATAAAATATTTAGTATTCTGAGTGCTGGCAGGCAGCATTTTAAAATTAGTCTTCATTGAATTAAACATGATGAAAAGTAAATTAAGTGTAAACTGACCTTTTTGTGTTTACAATTATGTTTGTTCAAGTTACATTTTTACCAACTGCCCTTCTTTTTTACTTCGTACACTTTTTTTCTAAAGAATGTCTTTTCAAGTATTTCTTTTTCCTCCCAATGTCTCAGAAGCATCATTGAAGCCTTATTTGGCTCCAGCAGGCTGATACTGGTCACAAATATGCTTATAATCCTATAGCAGGGCTGCAGAGCTGATCTTGATTACAGTCAAACTGTAGTAGTCCTGCTGCTCAGACATTGAGCAACCATGAAACAGATATGCAGGGGAACTGTATGCCCCTAAGCATGCAGGTTCTGCCTAAGCCACCATCATAGTTTGGCTTGGGCAAACTGGGGAGGTGCATGCCCACGAGCTCTATAGTCCTGCACCTCTACCTGGCCAAAGATCTGTAACAGGGCACTGGGTTTTGGGGGTGCATTCACATCCAGTACACCTGTTACAGTCCTTGAGCCCTTTTAAGACTGGGAACTCTAGCAGGTCCCACTCTTGCTTCTAGTCATGTACCCTGCAGGAAGTTGTGTATAAGGCCTCCTGATGCTTAGGCAGTGGAGCAGACAGGGAGACCCAGAATGAGAGAAGGGTCAGAGAGTGGGCTCTCTGTACCTGTTATGCAAAAGGCCTGAGATGGAGACACCTGCTGGGAGCAGGAGTCAGCTATGTGGAAGCCCTGGAAGAAAGGCTTGTAAAGGCAGAAGTCCCAGAGATATGGACTAGTCCAGATTCTAAGAGCAGTGAGACTGCTTGGGGGTGTCAGTGGGCCTCAGTGGGTCACAACAGAGAATATCAGATTCAGCACAACTGCTGGGAAATAGCGCAGACTCATCCAAAACTGGTGGTGGTTCTATCATTATACCAAGCCGGTAACAAAAGTAAACTTCTGTCTCACCACACTGGTTAACAAGAAATAAAAAATGCAGTCTCCTTAGGTATTCCAGCCTTTGTTTTACCACCCAGACACTGAACTCTATGGTGAGTGGCTACTGAAAACCAATTTAATCAAGTATAGGGTCCTTCTAATCCCAAGAGATCAGCCACTTAGCCAGGTCAATATATAATTCTGATCTTATCCAATAATCACGCTGTTGCCAATCTTTTAGTAAATAAAATCTAAAGGTTTATTAAGAAAAGAGTTAAAATGGTTAATAGATCATATACATATAATAATGGCAAAGTCCTTATATCAGGTTTGTAACAGTGATGGAATAGACTGGTGGTTTGTAAAATTTCTCTGGTAACTTCCAAAAGATTGGAAGGTCATTAGTTCATAGTTCAATATTCTCCTTTTAGTTGTAAATCCACAGTCCAAAGAATCAGGGCAGGAAAGAGCAAATGGAGTCATTCCAGGAATCTTTTATAACCTTTGCCATGTGCCTGAAAATTTTCTGTTTCAAACAAAACTCACAGCCCAGTTTGTGGAAAGTTACTGGCACAAGATGCGGTCTAGGGTTACATGAGCATATCACATGTCCTTACAAGGCTTGATGATTCACAATGGGTAGCCAATGGCCGCTTGGAGGCTGAGGCGTCCGCAGGAAGAGATGTCTTGGTGGAATGAGTTTCTTCTATGGGCCATTGTGAGAGCTAAGGGCATGTCTGCACTACAAACTTAAGGCAACCTGTGTTAGGTCGACTTACAGCCATCTCAGTAATTAATGTGGTGATTCATGTCCACACCGCCCTCTTTCTGTCAGTGGTGCATGTCCTCACCAGGAGCGCTTCCACTGACTTAAGAAGGGTGGTGGGGAGGAGGGCTCAGAGCCACCGGAGCCTGGGTGTCTGCCGGGCTCCGAGCAGGGAACCTCATGCAGCCCGCTTGGGAGCCGGGAGCCTGGGCAACAGCTCGCCTGGGAGTGGGGAGCCAGGACCTTGGGACAGCCAGAGTGTGAGTGAGGAGTCAAGAGCCCGGGGAACAGGTGGGGTCCTCACCTGCCCCGGAGTAACAACCCGAGCTGTGAGTGGCTTTCTTTGTGCTGGAGCAGTGAAATTGACAAGAATGACAGTCAACAGCTGATGTAAGTAATGTGCAGTGTCTGCACAGACACAACATTGTCCTAACTACACTGACATAAGCCCTACACCTCTCGTGGAGGTGGAGTTATTATGTTGGTGTCGCAAGACAGCTTACACTGAGGGGAGCAATGCTGTAGTGTATACACTGACATAATTAGGTCAATGTAAACTGCCTTACATCGACCTAACTCTGTAGGGTAGACCAGACCTAAGTGTCTTTAATGGGCCGTGAAGCTTAAATAGTCCATTCCCAATGTGCTGGCTAGACTGGACGTAAACTTCATTGTGAGTGTTACTCCAGGAACAAACCCATTTAAACTACAGATACATAAACTACAGCATTCATAACTTCAGATACAGTGATGGTACATGGATTTAAACAGGATACTCTTATTTAGCAAATCATAACTTTTCCATTGACACCGTATATGATATACTTTTTACAAAGATTTGTTGCAATTGCCTAACAGTGGCAATATCAATGATATACAAAGTCACATTTCACTCATACAGCATCACAGGGGGTTGTGTTTGGTTCTACACCTTTGTTAATACAGATAGCTATGAGAACTGAGGGTATGGTATTCGGGGAGTGTGCTATTTGGACTTCACCTTCCCTAACTGGTAGATCAGCCTACCAGATTATGCCCTCCAGTAGTCTGTGCAGCTCTTTACACTGTGATTGCCCCTCTACTTCTACAAGCTTCAATCAGCCATGAAATAGTGAACAGCTAATTTAAATATGTTAACATGGTTAAATAGTTGTGATCATTAGCACCTTAACTACCAACATATTGAGATGAACAGGAGCACCGCAGCTATTTTTTTTCAGGCTGTATACAAACTCGGGCAGACATCACCACATCAGTTATATTCTGACTAAATGTTGAAAGTTCTGCTCTTCTAGAGGACAAAATGGCTGTTTGTGAAAGGTGGGCGTAAGCAATATACCTGTGCTAACCCCCTTCCATTTGGATTCTTGCCCATAGCGAATCATAAACCCACTATATTTAAAACTGAGTATTCACTGGAAACTTTTTTTTTGTTTTTTGGCGGGGAGGGACCCAAACCCCATAGCTGTCATGTTTAATGTCATCTTCAGAAATATCCTGAAAATTTAAGTGTCTTTGTAAAACCTCACTTTCTTCATGTTCTCACATCACGGAGTATTTTACTTCACCAAAAGTGTCTTGCAGCAGAAAAACTACTTATAGATCTATCATATCATATATTAATTTAAAATTATGCAAGCATAAACCTTATTTCAAAAGTTTTCCAATACAATTTTATGTTTCAGTAGCACAGGTACCTCACTTGTCACATGTTATTTCCTTCTGCTTACTGTCTAAATGAGCTTTAGAAGCTCTTAGTGTAGCAGCAGAATCCTCATTTTGCAAGGCATGGTGTCAGTAAGAATCAGATTCTTCCTATTGGGAAGAAAATGTAGGCCAAAAAGGCAGTTCTATTTCTGCCCAAGCAACTTCATAATTTTTTTATTATTTTTTAAGCCTGTTCCTGCTAATTCTTCATGAGATCTGTCAACATTGTGCCAACATAATCCTTGATGTATCACCATCATTGATTTAACTCCAGTATTCCAATGAATCTGGCTATTATTAAATACATTGGGCAAAATCCAAATCTGGCATTAGCAGGTACAAGTCGCATGATCTCACATCTGCTTACACTAGTTTTGTATCTTACTTTTTTCCCCTCCTTCCTTTCTCCATTCTCATTACCTGTCATTCTAGTTGGCATTTTGGAATTTTTCAAAAAACGTTTTCCTAACCACAAGTAATTTGAATAGGCAGGTGCATAAAAACAATTAACAAACTTTTCGCTTGCCCTGTGTATGAGGAATCCCTCCCCATCATGGTTTTCATTGCTGTGTAAAGACAGTGACTTATATACCATTTATATTATTTGGCTTTCAATATTTATTGTAATCACAGCAGACCAAGTTCATCCCTGGTTTTACTCTACCTATAGAGTTTTTAGAACTATTCAGGAAAATTTTTGCATGATGCATGAAATACTCGTATTAGCTTTTCTGATTTACTGTGGTGCTTTCACAATTCAAATGTTTTATCAGTTCATCCTGGGCCAAATGTTGTGGACAGGTTCTAGTATATACACTCAAGGTCTGAAAGATGCTGTTCACGTAACTCACTTTTATCATTTTCTTTACCTGAGTGCTCTTTTAAATGAAGTAATGTTTAGAGTAGAAAATTCAGCACCAAATCCTGTTCCCACTACCTCCACAAAGCCCTATGTGACAGAACTGCCTGAAGGATGAAATAAAATACTTCCTTTTAACCCCAATGGAAGGCCTGGTGCTTTGACAAAGCCAGGTTACTGCTGCAACTCCAACCTTTGGGAAGAAGTCACAGGTGCAATCCTCTTTTCTCTCACACTCGCACATATATGTGGGCTTTTTGGCTAGTGAGTCCTAACCACATCTACTGGTCATATCCCGTGATTCTCTTGGCCTACTGACTGTGTCCCCTTGCTTGGAGAACCTTTACAGAGCATTTCTCTGTGGAATTCTGGGCATGTAGGGTAGTGGGAGTGTTTGACTAAATTATGTGCAACTCTGAAAATTTAAAGTCCTGCTACTATTGGACAGTTGAGTTTAAAAAAAGCTTCACTGTTGAGAAATTTCCAAGCTTAGTTATCAAACTTTAAAAGATTGGTTATTAAAATGTCTGCAAGAAATTTCAAGTAAATTAGTACCACATAGCAAGCTATGCAGCACTACCTGCATGCCTCCTGTTTATTTGAAGAGATGCCATGTATAAAGTGCTCTTGAATGGTTATTCACCATGACTGCATATTCTCTTTATAAATGACTGATTGGATAATTGTGGTATTGTTGTAAGGCATTTTATCATCCCCTCTCTCTCTCATTTATCTTGTTCCTTTGGTTTATCTTTTCTGTCAAAGGCACAGAAATGACCCCTGAATTTTCATCTTCTGTATCACACACCTGAAGTCTAAATATGAAATTTCGCGTACACGTGTTTGGAGAGTGAAATGTATCTTGAATGCAACTTTTTTTTTTTTTGAGGGACGTAAACAGAATTGTTGAGAAAATTCATCTATTTGTGCAATTTTCAGTTCGTGATATATTGCTGTCTGGCTGTGAAGCACAGTGTGTGAGAAAGATAGGTCAATTTATGAGACAGTGATAGTAATATTATTCTTATTAATTGATTCTACATAGTCTCCTTCATAAATATCAGGGTACTTCATAGGGAAACATAGATTATTAAAATAAACAATTAAAAGAGACTGGGAAGGAAATGTCTTAAAGCATAACTTTAAAAATATCATCACACTTAAAACAGGAGAGCATTCTACCCAATAGGTACAAAAAGTCCAATTCTGCAAGGTGCTATGCACCTCAGTGAGAAATGACGGCTCAGCACCTTGAAGGATTGGTAACTACCATGGAGAATGTATAATGTTTGTTGTTTCAAATATTTTAGTGTCCGTGCCTGTATATGCTATATGTGGAGACCACCTTCCCCAGCCCTTTCCCTAAAGAGTGCACCATTTGGTATTGTAAACTACACAAGTGCCAAATGGCACCGCAAAACAGATTATCAGATTTAGACTGCAAGTCCTGAATGCGGACATTAGATGCAAGTTAGACCATACAAATACAATAGGGTTGTAGAGTGAAGAACTTTAAATACCAAGGCTAATAACTTAAACCTGATCCTAAAGTTAGTGGGTAACCAGTTCAACTCAATAAATAAATGAGACACTATGAAGGATGGAAAATTTTAAATATGCTGTCGTATTTTGAACTGATGCAAACAAGTGATGGATGGCCAGGAAGACTGGCAATATGACTGTTGCAGTATCGCAGTTGGGCACTTAAAGGGCTTAATGTTTTAGCAACTGCAATGGCTAAGTATTTACTAGGGCTGTCGATTCATCACAGTTAACTCACACGATTAACTCAAAAAAATTAATCGCGATTAAATCACAGTTTTAATCGTACTGTTAAACAATAGAATACCAACTGAAATTTATTAAACAGTTTTGGATGTTTTTCTACATTTACAAATATATTGATTTCAATTACAACACAATACAAAGTGTACAGTGCTCACTTTATATTATTATTTTTATTACAAATATTTGTTCTGTAAAAATTATAAATAAAAGAAATAGTATTTTTCAATTCACCTCATACAAGTACTGCAGTGGAATCTCTTTATTGTGAAAGTTAAACTTACAAATGGAGATATTTTTGTTACATAACTACATTAAAAAACAAACAATGTAAAACTTAGGAGACTACAAGTCCATTCAGTTCTACTTCTTGTTCAGCGAATCGCTAAGAGAAATAAGTTTATTTACATTTATGGGGGATAATACTGCCCGCTTCTTATTTACAATGTTATCTGAAAGTGAGAACAGGCTTTTGCATGGCACTTTTGTAGCTGGCATTACAAGGTATTTACATGCCAGATATGCTAAATATTCGTATGCCTCTTCATGCTTCGGTCACCATTCCAGAGGACATGCTTCCATGCTGACGATGCTCATTAAAAAAATAATGCATTAATTAAATTCAGGATGGATTTGATTTAAATAATGTCAGGAATTTAAATTAAATAGTCAGGAAGACTCTATTTTAATAATGGATTTCTACATAAAATTGCATTCTTGTTGGTTGTTATAACCTTAATATATGTTCTTCACAACTCAGAGATAGATGTAGGTTTCATTTTTAGAAGGTAAACACTGTACATTTTTAAAGTGATTTATTTTGAAAACTTTTCAGATTAGTTTTACAGCTATATCAAAAAATGAATGAATGAATGGTTATTTCATTCACCAAAGGTAATTGAAGCAGATATTTATGAAGTCATTGGGAGGAGAACTATCTCCAAGTCAGTGGGTTAATGATTAATATTTTGAGGATTTTCTTACAATGCTGTATTAGGAGGAGAACATCAAGAGACAGACATTTAAATTGTTTTATTTAACTAAAACAACAACATTATGTATTCTGGATTTTTTTCTTCAACAGCAAACAGATAATATTTTAACAAAACAAGCATATGAATTTTTGAATTTAGTTAAACATTCAAGATTTTTAAAATCAGGTTTGTTTTTGTAAAAATTGTTTTTAACTAAAATAGTTAAGTGAAATATTAAAAAAAAAACAAAAAAATTAAATCGACTATGTTAGCCAGGTCAACATGAGAAACTTAAAATATTGGCTTCTGCCGATAACTCAGTCATCTTCACCTTCATTTTCCTGTTTGTTCATAATCTGGAAAAGAAAAACAAGCTTTTCTGCTTTTTCAGATCCCAAATGATTTCTCAATTTGGAATGAATTAGTCCAAAGGAAGAAAATATTCTTTCTATATCGGCAGAAGAAGCTACTGCTGTTAAAAGTGAGATTACCACTTCAACAGTCTCTGAATCCAAGTGCTTAAGTGACTTCCACCAGCTCACAGTTGTGACTTTCTTTAAAACATCATCAGCAAATATATTTCTTGAATGGTTCACCCTTAGCTCTGCAGTTTATTATACTTGCCATTATGGAGGAATGATTGCTGGATGTCCATGTCATAGCCAACTCCTCTTCTTCAGCAGTTAAGGTTTGACCCTGGTACCGAGTATTGAGAATATTTGCAAGAAAATGAGCTGGAGATAGTGCTTGTCCCATTTGTTTTTTTAATGCTTGTAATTTAACTCTATCATTGCATATTTCTCTTCTTAATATCTCACTCAGTTCCTTCCAAATTTCAACAGCTTCAGCAATAAAACAGCTATTTCCCTACAGTTTGTTTAAGGCTACAGAAATAGGCTTCTGGGTACTCAGCATGTGTTCAACATTTCTCTTAAGCCCAATGTTAAGAACTTTGTCTGTGATAGTGCCATCTATTTTTTTCACGATTTTGTTCACAAACTGTCATCGGATTAGGCCAGTTATTAGCTTGGAACTTTCTTCACTCTCTTCTGAATAATTTCTTCTCATCTTGCATATATTTGCAGCATTGTTTGTGACCAAGCTGCGTGCTAGACATTTGAATTTTTTTCAATTTGTTATAGTTTTTACTGCTACTTCTTGTAAGTATTCTGCTGTGTGTGCATTTCCTGATGTATCAATTATTTCTGTAAGGAAGACATTCCCTTCTTCTGCTGTCGCACAAGCACATACAACAGGATCATTGTGGACATTGCTCCACCCATCAAGACTCAGGTTAACAATTTCACCCTCTAAACCTTTTGCACACTGCTCAATTTTTCTTTCATACGCTTTATCCAGCAATTTGTCTGTGACATTTGCTCTGTTGGGTGGACTGTATCCTGGTCTTAATGACTAAACCATGTTAACAAAGTGTGGGATCTCAATCATACAGAAAGGAGAGTTTGTTGCATAAACAAACGGGGCAATTTTTTCATCAACTACCACTTTTTGTAATCTACTGGTTCTTATCACAAACTTATCTATGGTTGTTTCTGGATGATGGAGATTTTTTTTTTCCTTTTTGCTATAGGTGATATACTGTGACAGTTATCATTCAGATACTATAGAAAATGAATGTGATCTTGAAGGTGGATAGTCTTCAGAATCCTGTATGTTGAGGATGGATTCTCCTAAACAAAATAAGTCAATGCAGTTATTTAATTATTATTACCATACTGCTCATTTAGTATTACTCCTTGCATTCACTGACACTCAGTACTACTTTAAAGGTGAAATTGTAAAAGAAAGATCTGCCTATTTCAGCTATTTATTTTTTTATCACAACTGCATCTAAAATGATATTACCTTAGAGGGGGGGGTCGGCAACGTTTGGCACACGGCTCGCCAGGGTAAGCACCCTAGCGGGCCGGGCCAGTTTATTTACCTGCTGACGCGGCAGGTTCGGCCGATCGCGGCCCCCACTGGCCGCCGCGTTTGCCGTCCCGGGCCAATGGGGGTGGCGGGAAGCGGCGCGGGCCGAGGGATGTGCTGGCCGTGGCTTCCCACCGCCCCCATTGGCCCAGGACGGCGAACCACGGTGAGTGGGAGCCGCAATCGGCCGAACCTGCTGCGTCAACAGGTAAATAAACTGGCCCGGCCCTCTAGGGTGCTTATCCTGGCGAGCCGTGTGCCGAACGTTGCCGACCCCTGCCTTAGAGTAACAACTATATGTTTTGCTCAAACATGAGAATTCAAGAATAGTCCAGATGATCTGGTGGCCCCGTCTGACTGTAAACTCTATAACTCTATGGCATACTAGAAATTCAATTCCGTGCAGGCTGTGTTCATACACTACACTTTTCTCCCTAACATCGTCATCCCCTGCACAACAAAACTTCCCTGGTACCACTACTAGAGGTGATCAGCGCAAAAGACAAAATTTGGCTCTGAGAAATAAACATTTAGGGTTGGATTTTTTACAAGCACTTAGCATTGATCAAACTCTGCTCCCATTAAGTCGATGGTAAAGCTCCCATAGACTTCAGTGGTAGCAGAGTTCGGCCAGTATTGAGTGCTTCAGGAAATTCCATTCTTACTATATCTGAAAGTGTAAATATTAGTAGCCGTTGGAGAGCACCAGAGTGACCTAACATCTACATAGTGCATGAAATACAAAACTGGAGGGACCAGGCACAGCAGAAAGATTGCCAGGCTGCTCATCCTCCCGCCCTTTTAAAGCTAGGTTGCTCCATGTGTGGGTGTGCTTATGTATATGTTTTTCAAAGAACTGACTGAATGCAAGTAGGGAGAAAAGGATGAATATTTTTTCATCCTTCTGTAGTTGGGAGTACAGAAAGTCCCTGTTTTCATCATCACTGAAGAGCCTGGATGCAATGTGAGTGAGGTGGAGCAGAATTCCTAGAACCCACGCAGGGTATTCTCAGCCCAGAATTCACAGCTATGCTGATCCAGCATTTTTGTGTGTGGATTGGTGGTGGTCAGGAGAGATATTAAGGCTGCAGAGATAGCCATGGAGCAGCTATCTTGCCACTTTGCAGTCTGATGAGCGGAATCCATTCTTCTTAAATCCAGTGGTTTCCATCCTCTGTAAGAGTTTTTTCCTCATGAATAAGACTCATTGTATTTCCAAGGTGGTTTTATTTTTTTGAAAGACAAACATACGTTAAAGAAGTTACTTAAAGGAACTGTATCTTTTTTAGGTCTGTGCCTTCACACTGGCTCCCATCCTACTCCATCACAGCTCAAGTTATAAAGTCAAAACTTAGAAAAAAAATTGAATGAAAAATAAGAATTCTTTAAGAAGAGATTATTCCACAAGTAAGAAAGAGGACACTTTGGCTAAAAGTCCATCCTGGTTCAGTGGTGAGGTGAAGGCATCAATTAGAAATAAAAAATAAATATATTAAATGAAAAAAAGGGGAAATAGATAGAAATTTACATGAACTGAAAGCTATGAAGTGCAGAATGTTGATAAGGGAAGCTGGAGACATCAGAGAAAGATCCACTGCTGGTAGGGCTAACGACAATGCGTAGGAGTTTTTAAAGTATATTAAGAACAAAAGAAATCCAAGCAATGGTGTTGAACCATTACTAGATGGAGATGGTAAAACTGTTAATGCTGCAGAAAAGGCAGAAAAATTCAATAAATATTTTTGTTCTGTATTTGGAAATAAGCAGGATGATGAACTCATGTCACATAAGGATGATAAAGTACTTTCCAGACATTACTAACTGAGGAGGATGTTAAACATCTACAAGGGATAAACATTTTTACTTTGGGGCATTAATTGATTTTTTTATTTTCATAAAGAAACAGACAAGGAAAAAGAACAAAAAGGTAAATGAATTACAGCTTGTAAATTCCAAATACTGCACAATTCATGAGCTCGCCAACAGAATTATGGATTTATGCAATTTTACAACTTGTCAAAGCTCCAAAAATAGACAACATTACAAAGAGGTGACATGTTAGGGTGTGAAGAACAGTAAGAAAATAGAAGATGTACATTAATATGGAGAAAATGGAGGAGATGGGGGTAGAGAGAAAAAGACAGGGATTAGGTGAAATGGAGGTTTGGCATTCTTTGAGCCGTCTCAACATTTTTATCCAAATGTATTTAGAAATGGAGTCCAAATTGTTTCAAATTCAAATAATTGCTCTCTCTGGTGACAAATTGCTCTTTTTTGGCTGCTAACTCAGACAGGTACAAATGCCACTAACTTTATTCTGGGTGTTTGCCTATTTCTTCTGATTTTATAAAATGATTCTTTTGATGATGATTGCAGACCTCCAGAATCAAAGTCTTTGTGGCAGAGTTAAGCCCAATTTAGCTGTAAATAACCTTGGATATAATTTTCAGCAGAGGTTTGACTGCTGAAGCTGAGCACTATTTTAACTCTTATATCCACCTCTTTCCACAGCTGCCTGATGACTGGAGAGTCCCACAGCATATACATTAAAGTCCTTTTCTCTTTGTTACAGCACCCAAGAGTACTGAAGGAACTCAAATGTGAAATTGCAGAACTACTAACTATAGTCTGTTACCTATTATTTAAATCAGCTTCTATACCAGATGACTGGGGGATAGCTAATGTGACACCAATTTTTAAAAAGGGCTCCGGAGGAGATCCCGGCAATTACAGGCTTGTAAGTCTGACTTCAGTACTGGGGAGACTGGTTGAAACTGTAATAAAGAACAATATTGTTAGACATATAGATGAACATACTTTTTTGAGGAAGAGTCAACATGGTTTTAGTAAAGGGAAATCATACTTCACCAATCTACTAGAATCTTTGAGAGGGTCAACAAGCATGTGGGCCAAGGGGATCCAGTGGATATAGCGTACTTAGATGTTCAGAAAGCCTTTGACAAGGTCCCTCACCAAAGGCTCTCATGCAGAGTAAGCTGCCATGGGATAAAAGGGAAGATGCTGTCATGGATTGGTAACTGGTTAAAAAGATAGGAAACAAAGGATAGGAATAAATGGTTAGTTTTCAGAATGGAGAGAGGTAAATAGTGGTGTCCCCCAGGAGTCTGTTCTGGGACCAGTCCTATTCAATATATTCATAAATGATCTGGAAAAAGGGGTAAACAGTGAGGTGGCAAAATTTGCAGATGATGCAAAATTACTAAAGATAGTTAAAAGCGAGGCAGACTGGGAAGAGCTACAAAAGGATCTCTCAAAACTGAATGACTGGGCAACAAAATGGCAGATGAAATTTAATGTCGATAAATGCAAAGTAATGCACATTGAAAAGCATAATCCCAACTATACATATAAAATGATGGGATCTAAATTAGCTGTTACCACTCAAGAAAGAGATCTTGGAGTCATTGTGGATAGTTCTCTGAAAACATCCACTCAATGTGCAGCGGCAATCAAGAAACCAAACAGAATGCTGGGAATAATTAAGAAAGGATAGATAATATCATGTTGCCTCTATATAAATCCATGGTACACCCACATCTTGAATACTGTGTGCAGATGTTGTCACCCATCTCAAAAAAGATATATTGGAATTGGAAAAGGTTTGGAAAAGGGCAACAAAAATGATTGGGGATATGGAACGGCTTCTGTATGAGGAGAGATTAATAAGACTGGGACTTTTCAAGATGGCTAAGGGGAGATATGATTGAAGTCTATAAAATCATGACTGGTGTAGAGAAAGTAGATAAGGAAGTGTTGTTTACTACTTAAGACAAGAACTAGGGGTCACCAAATGAAATTAATAGGCAGCAGGTTTAAAACAAATAAAAGGAAGTATCTCTTCATACATGCACAGTCAACCTGTGAAGCTCCTTGCCAGAGGATGTTGTGAAGGCCAAGACCATAACAGAGTTCAAAAAAGAGCTAGATAAATTCATGGAAGATAGCTCCATCAATGGCTATTAGCCAGGATGGGCAGGAATGGTGTCCCTAGACTCTGATTGCCAGAAGCTGAGAATGAGCGACAGGGGATGGATCACTTGATGATTATCTGTTCTGTTCATTCCCTCTGGGGAACCTGGCATTGGCCACTGTCGGAAGACAGAATACTGGGCTAGATGGACCTTTGGTCTGACCCAGTAGGGCCATTCTTATCTTCAATAAACATCACCAGGGATCACTTTTCCAAAGCAGTCACTCTGTATCTGACTTGTCAGTCCTCATTCTCAAAGGAAATCTATGCAACACTTCAAAAGACAAGCCTGCGAGCTTAAATTCATAACTTGGCTAGACAGTCATTGTCTTAATAAACAACACTGGTCACTGAAATCCACTGATCACTAGCTCCCGGAGGAGAACAAGCACTGCAGGTATCTGAACCCACTTGGACCTATAGGGACAGAGTGCTTGGTACACAAGTACTACAGGCCAGATTTGCAGTCTGATAGTGGGCAAATCGGGTAATTCCACCCTGAGGAATAAAAGGGATGAGTCCTGACACCTGGCAGGGTGCACTCAGGAAGATCACAGCGGGGACAGAGGTGCAACTAGCCTTGAACAGTGATACCTGTCATCAATCCCATACAAAATAATGGAAATCTAATATGGGATTCAATTGATAAAACCTCAAAGGATGGGAATATAATTAATAACATGTAGTTTTATGGAATATAGGTCTGATCAAACATACCTGATTTCATTCTTCAGTGAAGTTGCAAGTTTGGTTGATAAAGTACACTGCTTACATGTAATATACTTAGACTCTTGTAAGGCATTTGTCTTCGTGCCACACAAAATTCTGATTATAAAAATACAATATCAATAGAGCACATGTTAGATGGATTTGAGAATTCGCTGAGAAGAGCTGACAGATCTTAAAAAGTAATTATCCGAGGGCAGGATCATCACTGAATGGGGGTGTTTCTAGTGAGGTTCCAGAGATTGGTGGTAGGCCCTATAACTCTAGTGAATGTTTTCACCAATGACCTGGAAGGAAATAGAAAATCTCTGCTGATAAAATGTGTAGATGACACAAAGATTGGTGGAGTGGTAAATAATGCTGAGGGCAGGCCTCTATACGGAATGATCTGAATCGCTTGGTAACCAGGGCCCATTAAAACAAAATTTGTTTTAATATAACCATATGCAAAGGTCTAGGAACCAGGAATGCATACTATGCCTACAGAATGGGAGACTATTCAGGAAGCAGTTACTCTGAATAGGATATATATGGTGTATAAGCAACTTAATGTAAACTCCCAGTGTGATGCTGTAGCAAAAAGGGCTAATACGATCCTTGGATGTATAGGCCGATAATGCATCCAGTTCTGGTATCAGCATTTTTAAAAGGATGTTGAAAAATTAGAGAGGGTGCAGAAAAGAGCTGTAAAAAATATTTGAGTGATTGCGAAAATGTCTTACAGAGAGACTTAAAAAGCTAAATTTGTTTAGCTTGTTGGAAAGAAGACTGAGAGATGATTTAATTGGTGTACAAGTACTTGGATAGAAAATGAGTACTAAAGGGCTCTCCACTGTAGTGGAGAAAGGCACAACAAGAACAAATGGCTGGAAGCTGAATGAGGACAAATTCAAATTAGAAATTAGGCACAGATTTTAATAGTGAGGGTGATTAACCACTGGAACAAGTGAAGTGATGGATTCTCCAACTCCTGATGGGGGCAAATCAAGTCTGGATACTTTTCTGAAAGATATGCTTTAGCCAGACTCAAGTTATTGGGCTCGATACAAGGGCACAGGGTGAGATTTAATGGGCTGTATTATACAGGTGATTCTAGATGATCCTATGTTCCCTTCTGGCCTTAAACTCTGTGAATCTATTATAGTGTTCCTAGCTTCATGCTTTGCAATTTGCTCTTGACCACTGGGAATGCAGAGGTTCTGTATTAGTTAGTGTTTTTTTGCCAAAATGTATTGTGATCCTGTGGTACAGATATGAGCTTCTTGAAATATTTGATCATTTAATTACTTGCCAACTCAGTGGATGTTATTCACTTGGACTGCAGGGTCACTACACTTTTCATAGACACTCTCCACCTGTATGCTCCGTGCTTCTAGAAGATTGTTCAGAAGACTTTGTTTATTTTATTAGCATTTGAGAAAGAGCCATGTGCCTCTAGCCTTAAGAACGTGATAAGAAGAGATTATTTTGTTTCATTTCCCATTTTCCTAATAATCTATATTTTGAAACTAGATTGGCTTTTAATTTGCGGGCAATTCCGCCTTTTTATTATCACATGGAGATTTAGTATGGTGAATTTATAAAAATATGTAACTTGTATAAGTACAAAGCTATATAACATACTGTAGCATTGTTTCTCAAATACATTGCAATTTTCACATCTCATTCTTGAGGGGGGGGAAGCATGAATCAACTTCTGACACAATTGCAAAAAAGAGGAATGACACATGCTGTATTTTATTTTTACATTGTAGTATTCTAGGTCCACATTTTATTCTGCATACTGTTTTATTTTTGTTGCAGTGAAATATTAGCTCTAGCTCTCCAAATGTCATCTCTACACTGTAAATGCTGGGATCTTTCATACTCATCAGTTTTTAACTAAAATTTTGCATATGAGAAATAATTGCATGACTCTTTAGTTGTCAGCTTGCCTTGAAGAAGAGCTACCATACTAATGGTATCAAAGTGTCATGTGACAAATAAGCAGGATCAGTGATATCAAATATAGGAAGTGTGAAGCAAGAAAAACGGCAGATGGCAGTAGCATATGTCCATTATGCTATTGAGAAAAATACACAAACATTTAACACCATTGTCACTTATAAGCAGCATAAGCTGCTGGCCTGTCTCCCCAGTCCAGGATGGACTGACACCATGCCCAGAGTCTGGGCCAGGCCCTTTTCTCAGGGCTTCAGCTTTACTTCCTGCAAATAATACAAATTTAGCACAGCAATCATCCATTCCCCTGTAACCAGGGATCTTCTGCAGGGGCCTTTCTGTTCCCTACAAGTTCCAGCTCCACTGGCCACTTACCTAGGGTTACCATATTTTGTGCCTCCTAATGGAGGACACTCCCGGGGGCCCCGGCCCCGCCCCCAGCCCCGCCCCTGCCCCAACTCCGCCCCCTCCCAAAGTCTCCGCCCCTCCCCTGCTTCCCGCGAACATTTAATTCGCGGGAAGCCTGAAGCAGGTAAGAGGGGGGGGTGTGGGGGGGAGGAGGCGCGGCCCCGGCCGACCACCCCCGGCTCCCCGACCCCGGCCCGGCTCCCAGCCCCGCGGGCCCGGCCCGGCTCCCAGCCCGGCTCCCAGCCCCGCGGGCCCGGCCCGGCTCCCCGACCCCGGCCCGGCCCCCAGCCCCGCGGGCCCGGCCCGGCCCCCAGCCCCGCGGGCCCGGCCCGGCTCCCAGCCCCGCGGGCCCGGCTCCCCGACCCCGGCCCGGCTCCCCGGCCCCGCGGGACCGGCCCGGCACTGCGACCCTGGCCCGGCCCGGCCTGGCCCCTGGCCCGGCACCGCGCGCCCGGCCCGGCTCCCGGCCCGGCACCATGCCCCCGGCCCCGCGACCCCGGCTCCGCACAAAGAGGCCCCGGCCGAGCCTCCCGATTTTCCCGGACATGCCCGGCTTTTGGGGATTTCCCCCCGGACGGGGATTTGAGCCCCCAAAAGCCGGACATGTCCGGGAAAATCCGGACGTATGGTAACCCTACACTTACCTGAGAGTCGATCTGCCTCAGGAGCCAACTTGCTTCCTGTATCTCTCTCCCCCACTCCACATCTCCTGCAGGAGCCTTCCTGCTCCCTGTAACACTCTACTCTCCCTGATTAACTTGCTGATCAGGCTGAGCTAGGAGATAGCTAAACCCCAGCTCCTCTTTAAAGGACCATCCACCCTGTGAAAAGCAGTAATCCCTAATAAGAACTTGTGCACATATTTTCTTTGCTAGAAGGGCTGTATTTGCAAATTTACAAATGCAAGGTGAGTAATGTGGTACAAAATAATTCTGCAATCACACCATGTATGGAATTTCAGTTGAAGTATGTGTATTTAAAAAAAAAAAAAAGCTGAATCTCCAAACATTTGCAGAGTTAAAAGACAAGGGCAGAAGAAACTTGAAATAAAAAATGAGGTATAGGCAAGAGAGAAAACTTATGCTCCGCTGAGATTTGGAATGGAATGGAGAATTGATGAGTTTCAGATGGCAAGAGCAGCAACGATGAGACTGGGTGAAAAGACAAAATGGAGGCCAGTAGTAAGTGCATGCACAGAATAGCAAAAGGAGAAGGTAGGTGTGGGGCAAGTTCTGTTCTCTGTTGTGTATATACACAACCCCTCTGACCCTACTAGGGGTTCATTTGTAACTGAGAGCAGAACTTAGTTAAATGTCTGTAAAATAGGATTTTTAGATAAGTCCATACAGAAGATTTTAAAAGCAAAGTTTCAGATTGGTTAGCTATAAATCTTAAAATCGTTACCTAGCTTCTAATTATTTTGTTTACCTTATTGTTTCCTAAAGAAGCAAATATAACCAAAAAGGGCAGTGCTCAAATAAAATTCCTGCAGCGTTGGGGTGGAATCATACCTTCCAAACTCAAACCTGTGACACTGCTGTAAGGTAGTGGGGGAGGAGGGAGTGGCAGATGTGAGCCCCTCCTTAATCGCCATTTTGGGTTACATGGATCTACAGTGTCTACAGCCTATGCCACTGGCATGTCATTATTTCCCAATGAAATGCTTTGTAGAGATCTACAATAGTGGCCTTCTCCAGGGCACTTGGGCGTATGCAGTCATTCTGTGCAGGTTCTCCCTTGTTTTTGTTGCCCATATAATGGTCCTTACAGTCTGAGAAACTGACAATGAAATATTGATCTCTTGTCTTATGAAACACTAAATGTCATATCATTTGCTGTATTGGTTTATACAAAGGTGGAAAACAGTAGCTGGTCTTACTAAAGCCATCTAGTATCAATTTGAATTTCAATCCTATTGATTTTATTTTGCAGTGCTAAAGTGTGATTCCCAGGCATCAAAAAACAATGCAAGTCTTTAGGAAATACAACTGAAAATAGAGCAAAGGTCAGAAAGAAAAGAAGTAGCAATATTAGACTGTACAAATTAGGTTTTGATTAAGCCACTATAGTACTAGCAAGTGAAGCAGCTTATAGAGTTGGCATCTAACTTTATGAAGGAGGAAAATGTGAAATAAGTATGTATCTGAATTTAAATGAAACATTGTCAACCTTACTGCAATTTTATATTTTTACCACTTAAGATATATTGACTTGTCTAATGATTGCGTGGGGAGCACTGAAAAAAGAATTGCCAATATGGACTTGTATCTGGTGTAGAAGGAGAAGGGAGATTTGAATCACTTCAATGTACATTGGAAAGTGAGTGCATAGGGATTGATGTAGCCTGCTCTGCCCTTGTTCCAGTGCTGAACAATTTAGCCATTGGGATGGAAGTTTCTGGTGGGAGCTGAAGACTGAAGTTTCAGAAGGGGAATATATTAAGGATTATGGCATTAATGCATTCCGGAGATTTTGTAGCAGCCTTATTTTAGTGCTGTGTGTCTCTGGGGAAGGCATCTAGTAAAACTGTCTTTTCATCTTTGCTTCTGTGCCATTCTGTAACATTTTTTGCATTTTCAGTGACAACGGTCATACTGTACGTGTGATAATTAACTAAATTGCAATCCTCAGCTGGAAATACCTTCACACCTTTTAGCCTTGGTAGTATCTACTGATGTTGGTTGTGATGAAGGGCATGTAGGAAGTATTATTTTTTATATAAGGAGGATAGGTAGAGAAATTTGAGTTCATTATATACTGCAGGTTTTGAGGCAGCGATAAACTTCTCACTACTGATTAAGAAATTGATTTTAACAGAGTTTTAAAAATATATTGTATTGACAATTATGTAGACCATCTTTCCTTTATCCCAGTATTGTTTGCAACATGAAATTTTGGGACATAGGCATCTCAGTCCTGGAATAAACACACTTCTCACTCACTATTAGGATTTCATTGCACCCCTCTCATTATGCAGCCAGTGTATCTTGGTTTCCAGCAATATGTTAATCATAGAATATCAGTGTTGGAAGGGACCTCAGGAGAGCATCTAGTCCAACCCCCTGCTCAAAGCAGGACCAATCCCCAGACAGATTTTTGCCCCACGTCCCTAAATGGCCCCCTCAAGGATTGAGCTCACAACCCTGGGTTTAGCAGGTCAATGCTCAAACCACTGAGCTATCCCTCCCCCTCCATCAATTGATTTCAGTGCAGACCTGTCATGCTCACAGGGATACACATTAATCCTGGTTGCACTGATCTGCTAACGAAGATGGCACACTTCATCCCAAACTGTACCTTTCCTACCACATTAGGACCCAGCTTCACTCTTCCTAGAAAAAGTTTTCCGTTAAGCCTTATGAAAACTCACTTCATCGCACTGGTACCTCTCTAAAACCATGAAAATGTGCCACGCGTGCACTTATGTAATGTACTTTATTTCTATGAAATCTGGTAACATTCATATGCTAATTCATAGAAGTTCTCTTCCAGTGGACGTTTAGTTTGATATATTTGGTTGTGGTACAAGATTCTAGTGGGTTTAGCTGAGTCTGCTGAATAGGAATATACAGTGCAAAGTGTGCAGAAAAATGACTTGTATTAACATTTTAGTAAACCTCTCTGAATCTGACAAACTACTTAAATTTCTAACAGAAGAATCTAAGCTTTTTTAATTGATGGTGATATACAAAGGTGTGCCTATAGCACTAAAAAGAAAACATATTTTACATAAGACAAGAGAAAAAATCCTTCCTCTGTCTGCACAATTTTGTTTTTTACTTTAGGTATTTCTATTGTGTCTTAGTTTAGAACTAAATGGCTAGTGAAGTCATTGTATGTAGCCCAGCCTCGTTAAACAAATATTAAAAATAATGTTTCTGTAGGTCTGAAGTTCTGCCATCCATATCTTGTAATCCCTCTCTGTTTCTCTCTCCTTTTCTCTTGAAACCTGTCCATCCATTGCTACCTTTCTTCTTCTATCTGAAACATGCCAGGAGATTTCTTGCATTTCACTTGGTCGGCTGCATGACCGTTACTGGCTATTTCAAAATTCATACTATCTAATTTTTATAATCTAGCTATACAGTGGCTTCCCTAGATAATTCACGTTGACAACACCTGTTCACCATATGAATCCAATAGCAAATATAATGCATCCGCTTTCTTTTAGTATCTTCATGAAGTGCATGCGCCTCACCACTTGTATCATTTTCACCCACAAGCATGCTTATAGTTAGTGCCTTACCTGCTTACTTCTAAAGAAGGGGTGGACAAACTTTTTGGCCTGAGGGCCACATCTGGGAATAGAAATTGTATGGTGGGCCATGAATGCTCAAAAAAATTGGAGTGCGAGAGGGGTGATGGCTCTGCTTGGAGGTGCAGGCTCCGGGGTGAGGCCAGAAATGAGGAGTTCAAGGTGCAGGAGGGGGCTCCAGGTTGGGGCAGGGGAGTGGGGTGTTTTGGGGGGGTGAGGGCTCTGGCTGGGGGTTCAGGCTCTGGGGTGGGGATGAGGAGTTTGGGATGTAGGACGGTGCTCTGGGCATGCACCTAGGGGTTCAGAGGGTGGGAGGGGGATCAGGGCTGGGGCAGGGAGTTGGGGTGCGGGAAGGGATGCAGGCTCCGGCTGGGGGTGTGGTCTCTGGGATGGGGCTGGGGATGAGGAGTTTGGGGTGTAGGAGAGTGCTCTGGGCTGGGATCAGGACTGGGGCAGTGGGTTGGGGCGCGCAAGAGGCTTGGGGTGTAGGCTCTGGGCAGCACTTACCTCAAGCAGCCACTTGTCCCTTCTTGGGCTCCTATGTGGATGCGCGGCTAGGCAGCTCTGCATGCTGCCCCGTCTGCAGGCACCAGCCCTGTAGCTCCCATTGGAGCGCCAGAGGGGCCATTTGAGCAGGGCTATTGGGGCACGTAGGACCTGGAGGGGGGCCATGCCGCGGCTGGGGCCATGCCGCAGCTTCTGGGAGTCGTGTGGAATGGGCCCCGACCCTGCACCCCGGCTGGAGCGTGGGAGCAGGGCAAGCCCCAGACCCTGCTCCCCAGCAGGAGCTCAAGGGCTGCCTTAAAACGGTGGGCTGGCCAGATACGGCCTGTGGGCCATAGTTTGCTCACCCCTGTTCTAAAGGGTTCAAAGCTGCCTTCAGTTACCTGCATTCACCTTCATTGACTTCCATGGAAGCGGTATGCTCTTAACTGTTATTACTTCCCTTGTAGTTCTGCTCCTAAAACCAATGATGTGTTTTCCAGAGTTTAACATATGTGATCTTTCAGTGCTTGCCCATAAGGAAAACCTGCACAATACCATCAAAAGGCAAGCCTGGGAACTTAAATGCGTAAGTCTGCTAAACACCAAAATCCATGGACTTAACAGGGATGCTGGCTCTATGGCTCCTTACAACAATTTATGACTCACCACACTGCCTGCTATCCTTAATTGCACACTCTAAAACTTTTATTTGGAATACCCTAATCCCCAATTGCCCTCTTCATTTCAAGTGAATGCCTCCTACATGCATTACTCCTTCTGCTTAACAATCTGTATTGTATTGCCCAACTTGTATTTAGCTCAGACTCTCTGCTTCTTCCCCCATACCTGAAGAAGAGTCCTGTGTAGCTCTAAGGGCTTGTCTGCACTACAAAATTAGGTTGATTTACCGTCATTTAGATCAACCTACAGCTAATGCAGTAATTCAATCAACTGTTAGTGTCCACGCTACCCTCCTTCTGCTGGTGGAGTGCATCCTCACCTGGAGCGCTTGCACCAACTGAAGCGGGGCACTGTGAAGCACTGACAGCTGAGTGTGGGGCATTGACAGCCACACGGGACTCACAGCGGGAGCTCCCCATCTGCCCAGCGGTGACAGCTCCAGCTGTGAGCTCCACATGGGCTCAATTTCACAGCACAGAGCCAACCAGCAGTGAAAATGACATTTTTGTCAATTCCACATTGTGTTCCTGGGAGCTGGGAGCCCAAGGTCTCAGTGGGGACGCTGGGAAGCAGCCCAGCTGGAAGCAGGAAACTGGGGGAAAGCAGGGCTCCCAGCCGGGAGAGGGGAGCCTAGACAGAAGCCCATTGGGAGCGGGTCGCCGGGACCCCAGGGGCAGCTGGGCTCTAGCTGGAGCCCCTCATCTGCGCTAGGGTGAGGGCCTGAGCTGTGAGCCAGCTTCAGGGATCACAGCAGGGAATCTACCAGCCTTTCTTGTCAATTTCATGGTTCACACAGGGAGCTGTGAAATTGACAAGAATTTTAGCCAACAGCTGATATAAGTAATATGGTGTCTACACAGACACTGCATCACCCTAACTACACCGACATAAGCCTTACGCCTCTCGTGGGGGTGGAGTAGTTATGTCTGTGTAGTAGGGCACTTATACCGGCAGGAGCAAGGCTGTAGAGTAGACACTGTCCTAATTAGGTTAACATAAGCTGCCTTACGTCGACCTATCTCTGTAGTGTAGACCAAGTTTAAGGCTTGTACCTGCCACCAACAAAAGTTGGTACAATAAAAGATATGATCTCATCTGCCTAGGCTCTTTCATACCATTATATTGTGTCAAGACAGAGAATGTATTATTAAGACGGAGAATATATTATTGCCCTTATATAAATTGATGGTACGCCCACATCTTGAATACTGCGTACAGAGGTGGTCTCCTCATCTCAAAAAAGATATACTGGCACTAGAAAAGGTTCAGAGAAGGGCAACTAAAATGTTTAAGAGTTTGGAACGGGTCCCATATGAGGAGAGATTAAAGAGGCTAGGACTTTTCATCTTGGAAAAGAGGAGACTAAGACTAAGTCTCTTCTGCAGGTCCTTATGTTTCCTTCTTGAATACTAGGTTATCTTCTCCGGGCTCATTGTTTCATTCATTCTGTTATCCAATTCCACAGTGTTCAGTTTACCCATCAATGTCCAGTCTCTTAAAGTATTATCTTAGGAGCAGGGCCGGCTCCAAGCACCAGCGCAGCAAGCAGGTGCTTGGGGTGGTCAACGGAAAGGGGCAGCATGTACGGCTCTTCGGTGGCAATTCGGCGGCGGGTCCCTCAGCCCCTCTCGGAAGGAAGGCCCTGCCGCCAAATTGCCACCGAAGAATGAAGTGGCGGCGGTGGAGCCGGCCCTGCTTAGGAGGTGCTGACCTTAACAATGATTGCTTTTGTGAGGCCATCAGATGAAAACAACATAATGTTACTTTGCTCTTCCATAAGCAGCTTTCGTCAGAGGATCTCAAAACCCTAACAAACACTGATCACCTTTGTGTGACAGTATTCTTTCCATTTTACCGGCTGGTGAAACTGAGGTATAAAGCGGTTAAGCCCAAAATTCTTGCGTAGCCACAGAATATGAGTGTCTCGATTATTAGGCATCCAGTTAGACACATCTAGGGCTTGATCTTAGCAGCAGACAGTGGGAGGGCAGATGCTGATGTTTTTATCTTTAGCAATGCTGACTGAAGGTTAAGAGCCTGTTGCGCCCTCAATTACATGCCCACAGCTCCTAATGAAGGTAAAATCAAGCCATAGGAGTCTTAAGTAGGGCACCCAGATTTAATGGGTTAAAGCTGTTAAAAACTTGGGTCCGGGTGACTTACTCAATGTTGTGCAGCAAATCAGTGTCAGAACCATGTCTTCTAAAAAGTAGACCACCATGCTTTCTCTCCTGGACAGCTTCAAAATCCTGTAGGATGAAAATCCTTGGATAGCTATGACTTATGTTTCAGTTGTAACTATTTACTCTTTCTACTGAGCAAATTAATACTCAATACATATTCATGTGCAGATGGCAGGGGCTGATCTCTAGACCTTGCCAATACTTTGCAATTGAAAAAGTGTCAATGAAGATAATAGTCCAGCTGTAATAATGAAACCATTTTTCATAAATAGTTGTGTAAGTTGCTGAATCAATACATTTTGACATCACATTTATGCATTTTCAATTTATATAACAGCAGTAATTATCATTTTAAAGGTAGCTAAATGGAGGAACTTGCACTGACATCAGTTACTCCAAATGCACGTACAGCTGGATATCAGAATCTGTTCCTTTTATCTTTATTGCCTTAAAGGGACTGTCGAGGTTATTTTGGAACCAACACTTTAGTTATTTTGAGGCTGTTATAATCTGATGAGATAAATTCTTCAATTGTTAAATACCTAGTGGCAAAAAGCAATACACACAGTATTAGGGCACTAAAAGTGATTTAACATTCAATATACTTGCCCTGTATCGTCTCTGCCTAAAGGAAAAGGACTATTTCCAGTAATTTAAAGATCATATATAAATTTTAGGGCATTATTTATTCAGACTACAACACAGTGCCTATAGTTTATATTTTCTGGGATAAAAATTCTACTTTTGTTGGTTTATTCCCATGAGTGCAAACACTGCAAACATGAGCCCATCACAAATTATAAGTAACTGTGCTTCTCAAACTCTTCATTTATTCATTTAATTAGGATCAGTACATTCACGCACATTATCAGGTGTAAGCATACCTGATACAAAGTTATCCTATAATATTTTATTAGTTTTATCAGTATCAGCTCACTGAAAAAAGTAACTCTGTCATTAATACGGTGGCCCAAACTGAATAAGTGATTTGTCACAAAATGTTTGAGTTTGAAACAAATCTTCTATTCAAATGAAGGTAGTTACCATCATCAGCATGTGGAAAGCTGTCTGACCTTGGGCAAGTCACTGTCGCCAATTTTTAAAGAGTGGCCAGAGATAATGTATTGGGTGCTTTATTTTTTTTTTTTAGTGTTCCATTTTTTGTTGCCCAGACCTCAGGATTGATTTCCAGAATATTGACTTCAACCATATTTCTGGGTGTCCTGTGCTTTTAAATATGAGGCCAAAGGTGCCTGAAATTGGGCACCCAAAATCAGTGGATGGTTTTGAAAACAGATTCACCCACCCAGTCTCTTTGTGTCTCATTTCTGCATCTGAAAATGGGGGTATTTTCCTATTTCATGGGAGAGTTGTGAGGATAATCCATTATTGTCTGAGGTGCTTAGAAAGGCCCATGAATAAAAATAGGATATTTGGACACACCATTCAGGCATTAATTCACCTGTTATGGCCCAAATGTTCTTTATTATGCACAAAACAATTTGGACACCAGTCAGGTTAAGTACAAGATTTGTTAGATTGAATGGGTGCATTGCCCCAATATGGGGCTCTGGCTAAATGCCACAGTTTTTAGCACCATAGGTTAGTCAGTTTAGCGATTTGAAAAACCCTCTCTGGTGTATCTCATTCAATACTCAACCATGTCTGCAGGGTGAGCAAAAATAAAACTAATTTCTGAAGGGGATAATCCATTATTACATTTCTCTGAGGTTTGGGAAAAACTGAATTGACAGATGTGCCCACTAGAAGATGAATGATCTCTCTTCTATAGCAAGTAAAATGTGTCTTCCATGCCCCTGCCTTCTCTCCACCTTCTCCAGCTCTATTTATAGCCTTGTGTTCTTCTCTTTGGGCAAGATTTTACCAGTGTGCTCTGGCTGTGTTGTCACAGCAGCTGGATGGATGAGTTGGGCTCAGTATACTTAAGGTTGTTCACCTTGTATTTATTTCTGCCTTTTGATAATGGTACTTCATATAGGGTTGTGCTTCATGTAAAAGTTTAATGTTCTGTGGAATGTTTCACTTATGATTCTATGATGATTCAAATATAATCTACAATAAAAACACTTTGTTAAATTTGGAAGACCACTCTACACAGAAGCAAAATTTAACTTCCCTTTCCTACATTCAAGCCTCCGTCCCCCTGCAGCGCCGAGGGCCCCATAGGAAGGGATCCTATGTGTAGCTCAGATGTGGAAGGGTAGGACAGGATTAGAAGGGGTCTAACTGGGAGATGCATATCTCCTGTGTGATGAAGAATTCAGATTGGTGACATCTCTGTACTCACAAGTAGAGCCCTGCAAATCTGTGGATATCCACTTAATATCCACGGATATCTGCGGACCATGTTTGTGGATCAGATGCAGATAAAAATTTTGTATCCACAGAGGGCTCTACGCACAAGCATGCCAGTAGTGGGCTACGCTGGATGACCATTGCAAAATTAGAAACAAAAGCATTATCCCAGAGGATTTTCCCACTCCCTTTCTAATGCACTCATCTATCAAAAGTACCAATTTCTAGTCCTGATGGTTCACAGAATATTAACCTTAAAGCTGTCCTTTGGCCAGGTCTTTGGTCCAGGCAATACAATATCATTCAGGAGAGAAGGAAGGAAATGTGTGGGAGGCAGGTTGCTTGTTGTTGGAGAGCATTACAAATAGTCCCACAAGGATGGCTCAATATAGGGCTCAATAGAAATAGTCCCACAAGAATAAAATTGCAGGAGAGGCAGTTAAATTCCATGTATCTGTTGTTGTTTTTTAATCACATTGTTTAGCAATTTCCCACAGGATACTTTTATCATGTGTGATACTAGCATATACAGAATACCACATAATATATACATTTTCTTTCATACTGACAGTAATATATTTCAATCCCTTTCTTTTTTTGTTGCTTTAATGGTCAGTTTTACCTTGTGCCTGTGACCTCGGTGAGGCTGCTATGATCTGTTTAAACCAATTTAATTTGTTAAAGTGTTTTTGGCTGGTGGCTGTATAGAATTATATATATTGATGGGTCCTTTTTAAGTCTGCACATTGATTAAAAAGATTCTGGCAGTCAAATACTGTTTGTTTTTTGTTTCTTCCTTACCTCAGATGCCAAAGGTTTTATCATTCTCAGTGTAGCACTAAGCATTAGTCATCACAGATAACTATTTTAATGTCTCTTTACCTTGTTTCTATAGTGCCTGCTAGAAAATGCGCTGGAGGTAATTTTTTAACTGTTTTCTGGTTACAACTTCTATGTGTGTAACCATTTGTTGCTATAAATCAACATTTATATGGACAAATAATTGCTTGCCTCTCTGCCTAATTTGCTTAGACAAAGCCAATTTATGAATCAAAAGGTGGATTTGGGATGTGTAAATCAGGTTGTGCACATAAAAATAGGATTAGCTGGGTATTTCGGTACAATCTGTGTGCAGTCGCTACTTGGATTGTGTACTCTTTGGGCTGGGGACTGTCTTTTCATTGTGTATCCAATATCTCGTAGAACGGAACCCTGACTGGGATACTACCACAATACAATTCCTTCTCTTAGTCAATATCTTGAAAAAAGTTTGGCTAATGAAAGAGACATATTGGAGTGGAAGTGCTGTACTCTGCCATGGCACTGGCATTTATTCCTGGGTGATGAAATTATATGTTCATTTCTGTCATTTTACCTTCTTCAGAAGTTACCTTTCAAAATACCTGTCAATTGTTTGATACCAAAAGCTACTGCTTTGTTCTTTTTTTTGGTTTTAGTCAGTGTTCACCTTGGCTCTTATATAATTTTCATCTAGCGATCTTAAAGCATTTTACAAAGGAAGGTCAGAGTCATTATCCCCTTTATACAGATGAGAAAAGTGAAGTGTAGAGAGGTTAAATGAGCTGCCCATGGTTGTAGAGCAAGGAACAGAACCCAGGTCTTCTGACTGCCATTCAGTGCCCTAGCAGCTAAAGCAAGCTAAACTATCAATATTTAGGCCTTGTTCTTTCCTGTGTATATAGACTTTGTTGCTCTACATTCCTAAAGTTTGTAAATAATGCTTGTTGGACCATAGACTCATAGAATAGAATCATAGAATATCAGGGTTGGAAGGTACCTCAGGAGGTCCCAGCTTTGTTACTGGTTCACTGACTGACTTGACTTAACCTTTTTTGTGCATCAGTTTACTCATATGTAAATAAAGATAATAATGCTATATAGTTAGACATGAGAATGTTAGACCCTGAATAGAATACTAATTCTGTTATATCTGCTGAGTTGGAGCATTTAAATTATTTCCAGCAAACCAGAAAAGGAGAAAGGTGTTAAAGTAAGAAGAATGACATTATGGGGGCTAATGGTGAGTGTTACTTTTTGGGGACATAAACAGGAGTGGCAGAAATGAGGGGTGTTGAGTTGAAAAAGGGTTGCAAGAGTAGGGCGTGATGTGTGTTTGTGGGCATGGAGTGGGGCAGAAATGAGGAAAGTTAAGGAATGGGCAGAAGTAATTCATCAGTGTAGGGTGACCAGATGACCCGATTTTATAGGGACAGTCTTATATAATGCCTATTACCCCCCCACACTCTGTCCCAATTTTTCATACTTGCTATCTGGTCACCCTAGATCAGTGGGAGTTTGGGGGAAGGTTGTTTGAAACCAGTGATTGCATTATTGGAATCATGGCAGGGAGACTGTTGCCTCCCTCCATTTCTCAAACATCCAGAGACAATGTTTAGTCTGCTCTGGTGAAGTAATCAAAGTTAGAACAACATTTGGATTGGGTGTGTTGTATGTATCTACCAAATCAAGTGTGGATGTTTATCCAAGAGTTATTGAGAAGCAGAGTTCAAATGAATTGGAACTTTTGCTCTGAAATTATGTCAAGCATACTGTAGCTAGGGCAGATTTTACAGTTTTGGCTGAAATGCTATATGTTTCCTTCTAAAATTGGCTTAGCTGATGGAAAACTAAAACTACAACAACATGTTTTAGTTATATTGGAGCTAGTCTGGGAGTAGAACGCTTGGGAAGGATTTTTACTATCCTCCAGGGTTTCTTAGACATTTTCATAGTGTAGGCACATGTTAATAAGCAGATTTGTCTTGTGGACATCTCCCTTCCTGTCTGTGATTGTACACACTGCCTTGCATTTATTCGCAATCACCAAATGCCCTTACTCAGATAAGTAATAGGAACATATTTAATGTATTTTAGCAGTCTCTTAATGTGATTTAGCAGATGAACATGAGGAGAACCAGTCCCATATGGCCAGCTACCATTTCACGGCACACCAGCATGTACTCCACAAACCACTAGTGATCCATGGATCACAGTCTGAGGATGGCTGCTGTGCCAACTTTTCAGTGTAAATAAGAGTGCAGCAAAAAGACAAAGAACCAGAGCTCTTCTCTGATGCTGATTCTGCTTCATCTTCTTTCACATACTTTACGCATTTAGATCTGTTGCTGTAATGTCAATGGCCTGTGTGTAATTTGTGCACCGGTTTATGTTTCAAAAGCACTTAAGAGTTCTTTGGGATGAAAAGTGATATATAATATGTTACTCTTGAAATCTAAGTGACAGCGTCTGTGAACGGTGCAGTGCAAATTAATTGTTGGCTTATAATTTGCCAGCAGCCAGCTATGTCAAATACTGTACTTGAGTAACTGTAAGACATTTAGAACTGTAGAACAAACAGGGAAAGAGAGAGGAGTCATTGATCCAGTAGCTCCCAAATCCACTGCACACACCCTGTTCATGCCTGAGCTCTACAGTCACTACTGTGGTCTCTCAAGAGAGCTTTATGGAGAGAGGCTGCTCCCTGTCTCTGCTCTTCCTGCGCTGTGGAGCCTCCTGACCTATTATGTGGATTCCAAAAATATGTAGGGGTGAGCATGCATTATAGCTGCTATCTTACCTTTATCTATACCAGAGCCTCCTTTTCATCCTTTATTGCACCCCTCTTCCTGCAGGAGAGGGATGGGAGCATTAGCTCTGTGGTTTAGTCCCTTTCACCTGGGGTTTTGATTTTTGGGACTGTTTAAACTTCGTAGTGCCTAACTTAACAAACTGTATTTGATTTAAGGTAAAGTCCTTACCACACTCTTCCAACAGCATTACTGACCAAAATCTTCAGGTCAGGATCCCAATCCCAAAGTCCAATGGCTGTTTCTTTTGTCATCTTAGGTGAAAAGATGGAGATGGACAAGGAGAGAGATATCTTGGGGTGTTTGCCCCTCCCTTTTATAGTTCATCCCCCCTCAAAAGTGCTATCCTGCTAAGCATAAACTTGCAGTCTAGTGAAGAAAGATGCTCTTTTCTTTCACCTGTGTGTGCTGAGATGCAGATGTTCTTTGTCTCCTTTCTTTTCTCTCTCATTGTCTGAGAACTCTGTTTACAGCTAATATACACATTGAGGTAACCACACATCCCTTTGTATAAGACCTCTTTGACCACTTTTGCCTTAATTGGTGCTACATGAGTTTGAACATGTGCCTTTAACATTATACAGAGTGGATTTCATAACTTTACACGCAACATTGCTGCATACATTTTCCCAGGATATTATTGACCAGTGAGTTATTAGTTGTCAAATGGTGTCTCACAAGGCATATTTTGTACAAAGATTATTACAATACCAGGTAGGATGTGAATGCAGGGGTGCATTCACGCACAGTGGGGGTCAAGCTATGTTTAAACTATATTTTAAATACATATTCTAGCAATGGATTCCAAGTCCAGTTCCTATTCTAATGCAAAAGAAAAGATAAGCCTGAGGTGTGTTTTAAGTCCTGGTATTCAGAGGTGCTGAGCATCGGCAGCTGCTACTGCCTTCAACTAGAGTTGTAGGGGCTCTGCTCTGCAGGGCTAAGTTAAGTATCCTGAAGCTGAGGCACTCCAGATCAGTGGCCGTTTTCGATCATTTTAGCCTTGGGAATCTACAACTACTTAGTCCTAAATGGAACAAATGTTGGAATAAAAACACAATAAGTATACTGTTATAAATAATTAAATGTCTATGGTTGCAAAGGGCAGTTCTGCTAAAATTGAACATAGGATACTGAAAAATCAGTGCAAGAACATAGCATTTACTTATCAGGTTTAGGGCTGTCATCAGGGCCGGCTCCAGGGTTTTGGCTGCCCCAAGCAGCCAAAACAAAAACAAACAAACAAAAAAAGCCGCGATCGTGATCTGCGGCGGCAGTTCGGCGGGAGGTCCTTCACTCCCAGGCGGAGTGAGGGACCGTCCGCCGAATTGCCGCCGAATACCTGGACGTGCCGCCCCTCTCCGGAGCGGCCACCCCAAGCACCTGCTTGAGAAGCTGGTGCCTGGAGCCGGCCCTGGCTGTCATAATGATTAAATGGTGGATTAAAACAACTCTTCATATTTTGTAGCTGCAGAACACATTATTTTAATAAATGCTGAAGGTCATTTATGTATCTCAGTATTTCTGTGAAAGCATGATGGAAACAAGTAAGATGGATGAACATGATATACCACATACTTAATAAAATTGGCACATATGCAGCTTGGCAGTACAACAAGACATTCAAATGATTAAAATACTTCAGGCTCCACAACATAACACTATATTGGATTATGTACCTTTTAGAAAATTCTAACATAAAATGTGTTTCTGATCTACTATAGCATTGTGTGTGCAGTTATTCTTTTACTTGTACTAGAAAATAGCAACCATTACTCATTGGTACTATAATTATTGTTTTATGGAAATTATTAAGGTTTACAGGTATAAGAGCAATGGAGATTAAAAAGCAGAATTTAGTAGGGTTGTCTGTAACACTAGAAAGAAAGGAAGTCAACTAGTAACTGAGAGAGAATAAAATTGACAATGATTTTGAAGTGATCTACTCGGCTTCTTTTTTTCTTTTGTTTTTTAACAAGACTAGGTAAAGAAAAGGGAGAAAGTATTGGTGCCCTTCTTATTTTCTGTTGCTAAAAAGCAGGCAAGGGAATGCTTGGAATGGTCAAACTGTACAAATCAGCAGGTCTGAATGATATGCATTGTAAGTTGTTAAGGGAATTAATTAGTTAATGAACTTACTAAACCACTGGCAATTATTCTGAAATGTTATGGACAGCTGCAGAAGCCTGCAGGATGGAAATAAATGTGGTATCAGTGTTGGAAAGAGAACATTTTTTGTTCAGTGCATATAACTTCAATCTCTAGTAAAATAAATATTATGAGAGAATGTGTGAACACCTGGGGCTAAACCTGAAGCTTTTCCTTAATCTTTACTCAGGAAAACTCCTTGTGATTTCTTAGTAAGGAAAAAGGCATTTGCCTAGTCTTCAGTGAAAACGCTCGCATGCTTAAAGTTAGGCACAAGCTTAAGAATCAGGGCCATAGTGAGACTTCAGGGTTTGATCATGAGGAGTTAATAAAACTGTGATTAATAAATATCAAGTGAGACATAGAATTCACTGTGATGGCGAAACATTGAAAGCCGTAGGAACAATAATAAACATCCAGTTATTGCAGTGCAACATGGAGGCAAAAAAAGGCCCAAGTGTGATTTTGGTCTTCATACAGTATGCAGAGTCGTTTCATGGATTAGGAAGGTAATTATACAGCATTGATTAGATGACAACTTTATTATGCAGAGGTCTAGGTGTGACATACCAGGGTACAATCCAGACTAATTAGCTACTGTGTTACCCCTGCCCTGAAACCTTGGGTGCCTTACAGTGCTTTGCTGAAGCACCTCCCATGTGGACCGCTCACAATAACCTGTCAGCATGCAGTCCACAGCCTGAGTATCTATGTGCTACTGCAGCCAAACCAGTCTTGGTTATACTGCTGGGTGACCCCAACACATCCCAGATATTCCCCAAGAAATGTATGTCCTGTACTGCCCAGCATTCTCCTGGACAGGACAAATTATATTAGGTCATTTATTTCTTTAATAGAAATAATATGTATACAACTTGTCACCTCAAATGGAGTTTCCCAGACACTTCAATTTAAACACACTGGATTAGATAAAACAATAAAACGAGTTTATTAACTACAAAGAGATTTTAAGTGAATACAAGTAATGAGGCATAAAAGCCAGATATGGTTACAAAAAAAATAAAGATAAAACACTACTGGTGCCTAATTTAACAAACTGTTTTTTCACCACATGTTTTCAGCAGTCTTACTGGCCAAACTTCTTAGGTCAGGACCCCTCCCTCAGTTCAATGGCTACTTTCTTTTTGTTTCTTTGGGTACAGTGGGCGGGGGGAGGGGGTGACTTTGGCATGTCTGTCCCTTCTTTTTATAGTTCTGTCTCCACTTCGAGAACCATTTCCAGCTGGGAGCAAGGCTACAGGCAGTCTGTATGGAAAGGAACTCCATGCTATTTCTTTGCTAAGATGTAGGTTTTTTGGCCCCCGCCCCCGCTCCTACCAAAGAATGGTCACTTAACAGGTAATGGGCATCAGCCTTATTTACACTTGGGGCAGCTCTATGTATTTTGCTGTCCCAAGCACAGCAGTGAGGCAGCCTTCGGCAGCATGCCTGCGGGAGGTCCACCGGTCTGGCGCCTTCAGCGTACCCGCCGCCAAATTGCCGCCGAAGCCACAGGACCGGCGGACCTCTCGCAGGCATGCTGCTGAAGGCTGCCTGACTGCCACCCTCATAGTAACTGGCAGGCTGCCTCCCGCGGCTGGCCGCCTCCCGCGGCATGCCGCCCCAGGCACGCGCTTGGTGAGCTCATGACTGGGGCCGCCCCGTTTACACCAGACTGGAGCGTCCGCTTACCCTTTGTTTCTGAGAAACTGGTTTGGCCACTCCCCAGGCTTCTCTGGAAAACATACTTTTAGTCATGATCTCAGCTTATGTTTATAACTTCACATATAACACTGCTACATGCTTGTTGCCATGATTTTATTGACCATGAGTTTTTAAATACCTCACAAGACATGCCTTGTACAGAAATTGTTACAATGGTGTGTAGGGTGTGAACATGGGAGTATATTCTGTCACACTAGGCATCTCACTACCTGAAATATTTTGACACATTGAGAGAATTCAGAGAACAGCAGCTGGTATAAAGAAAGGTTTGGAAGAATGACTTATCAGCAGAAGCTACAAAAATGAAATGTATCAATAAGGGTAGAGGAGAGTGTTTGTTTGATGAGCATCCATAAATATCTCAAAGATTTACAATCTCGTGGAGGGAGGAAAATTGTGTAGGATGGTGGAAAAAACTCTCTCTGTCTCTTTGCCAGATTACACACTTGCCTGTTAAAATTAGCAAGGGTGGGAAAATACTCTGTGTGATTGGTCTCCCAGAGATTCCTTCACCTGGGTCTATCAGAGAGAACTAGCTTGACCTCCCGATTGTGAAAGAGGTTGTGGAGCCATTCTGAAGAGCCTGTAGATCCCTGGAGATTTGTGTAGGCCGTGGGGATCCACAGGAACCCACTGCCAACCCTTACTTATGTTTGGTGGTACCTTACTCTGCAGATAGTCCCCTTGACTTTATATGGAGTTAAGATACTACTCATTGGAAGCAGGAACATCACAGTTTGGCCCATGACTATTATAGTCAGTTGTTCTGACCTTGAACTATCAAAATGTGCATTCTGTATTAGCACAGTTGCTTGATTACTGTAGCTCCATGGTCTAATGCTGGGGTTGGCAACGTTTGGCACGTGGCTCACCAGAGTAAGCACCCTAGTGGGCCGGGACAGTTTATTTACCTACTGACGCGGCAGGTTTGGCCGATCATGGCCCCCACTGGCCGCGGTTCGCCGTCCCGGGCCAATGGGGGCGTCGGGAAGCCGCAGCCAGCACATCGCTCGCCCGCGCCGCTTCTCGATGCCCCCATTGGCCAGGGACAGCGAACCGCGGTGAGTGGGGGCTGCGATCAGCCGAACCTGCCGCATCAGTAGGTAAATAAACTGGCCCGGCCCACCAGGGTGCTTACCCTGGCGAGCCGCATGCCAAACTTTGCCGACCCCTGGTCTAGTGGAAACATTTAAGCTCTAAGCTGAATATGATGGGTAAAAAATTAATGATAATGGGATCTCTTAGGAGTAGTCTCCCAAGAGAAAGTGTGAAACCCTTGTTGGTAAGGATATTTGAAACTATACTGGAAATAGATATATTAGGGAATGCTCTTGTTGGAAACAATCCTGCATTGATGGAGAGAAGACTCAGTAACCTAACAGGTTTTTACCAACTTGTTTAATTACATGAAAAATAGGAACAGATGTAAAACTGCAATCCATAATTTATTACCTAGTAATACATAGACAATAAATGTATATGACTTAGACACTTTAAAAATTGAACGTACATTGATTCTTATACACATTCTAGTCTCATCACGCTTTACAGATATAGGCCCTTATTCTGTATGCTAAATGCCCTTTAAACCAATCTGACAGTGCAAATACTTTCCCCCCCCTCACCTTAAAGCCCCTTTATGCTTTGGTGTAACAGAGAATTGGTGTAACAAAATTAAGTCAACTTAGTGTAGTCTATGGACTAGTATTAGATGGTGTAATGTATTTTGGATGGAATATTTATGTGATAAAAGTTTACATATGTTCACAAGTTGCAGATGCAGTGACATTCTGTTTTCTCTTGCCCATTATCTTCTGGTAAAGACTGTCTTTGATTTTTATGATTCTCCTCAAAGTGCAAGCTGTTTACTCAAAATGTCTTGACCATCTTTATTTTCTGTTTTCAATGTAAATCTACAAAACCCTTTTTTGTTGAATCTTTTGGAAATGCTATATACTTCAGTCATGAAAGCTTAAACAGATTCTGTGTGGAACTAAGGCCAGAATATATTGTAGCTGGAAATGACTGTGTTTCTGCCTATACTTCCACCAGTCTGGACTTCTAATCAACTTTTAAATGCAGAAGGATTTGTGGCCCAATTCTGCATATGCTGTACATCTAACTCCCAATGAAGCTAATGTGAATGTTAGCTGTGCAAATAATGCATGATCAGACCCTTATTTTCTATAATGAACAGTCCTTTTGTTTATCTGAGAGATTTGTGCACAAGGAAGCCACAGGAAAAAAAAATCTGGATTCAAACTTCCTTTTAAAAGCTGCAAGTCTGTAGCTTCTGGCATTTTTGTTTGATGACTAAGAATTCTGATGCTACAGAGGTCTATTAAAAATGTCTAGCATGAAGTACATTTGATGCCTTAAGCTATTTATATCAGTCTTTTTAAAATGAGAAAATAACCAGCATAATAAAAATAATTTCTGTGCTTTGTTACAGCATTAGCTCTTACCTGACATTTGTCATTGTTTCTCTCTCCCTTCACAGTGCATTGAAAGCTACAAAGCAGAAACGATACAAGTTGAAAGATGTTGACAAATGAGTGATATGCGATCAAGTGTCTGTTGTGCCCCTGGCCAAGAAATTTTAAAATACTAGGGTAAGGTTTGTATTTAACTTTATTTCCTTTGCAAGTCAACTGCTTTATGTAGTAAGTGTATAGGTCTGTTGGCTCACATTAGGTGAAATGATTTTGTCAGTCAACAGTTGAGAAGTAAAACGGATAATGCTTAACTTATTTCATTCAAATATAGATGAACTCTAATATCTACTAGTTCATTTCTGAGTTGATTGGTGACTTTGAAAGCGATGCTGATCACTTTTGCTAAACATTGGTCTCAACAACTTAAAAAAAGTAAGTATAATAGAAAGCAATTCAAAATTCCATAAAGAGTAGTAAGAAATAATGTGTGAAATCCTGAATTCACTGAAGTCACTGGAAACCTCCTCCTCCATTGACTTGAGTGGGTCCAGAATTTCACCCAGTGAACCAAATTCTAAGCCCCACTATAACTGCTTTGTGCTGCTAGTTGGCTTAATGCCACTTTTGCCTCCCCCTGAGCGGATGTAGCCCAGAATCAGATCCAGCATGTTCATATGTAAGTATTTATTAAAATTTTAGTTCTGTATTTTCAGTGCTATTGTGCATGACAAGGTCCATAAGAAAATCAGTAGGCCAAATTCTTCCTTTGGATACAACTGTACAAGTCTCATTTAAGACAGACAGTTGTGCATGAGTAGATGAGGGCTGTCTTTGCTCCACTAGTCCAATTCTACTTTAGCTGAAGTCCGTAGCAGAACTCCTCTTGATTTCAGTGGCAGGAGAGTCACGCACAATAGCACTGAAAATCCAGAACTTAAATTTTAATAAATACTTTCATATGAACATGCTGGATCTGATTCTGGGCTGTATCAGCTCATGGGGAGGCAAAGGCGGCATTAAGCTTTTCTTCCACCATAACATTTACACTGGGGAAGAGGTAGAGGGATGACCAAAAAGAATAGAGAGCTTCCTCAATGCCCCTTGCCATACTGAAGATAAAATGTTAAGCTTCCTTAATGCGTTTGGCTTTGAACATTTGTTTAGAAGTTTCAAGAGAGAATGTTGCATATCACAGTCCCTGAAAGATAACCTAAAAATTACATTCTGCAATGAAATACTTTTGTTTTTATAACTTAAAATTGAAGTGGGTGAACTTTCAAATTTGGATACAGGGAGTTGTTCAAAAAACATCTGTTAGTGGGAAAGAAACAATAAATGTTAGTGTATCATTATCTCTTAGATTGTACAAGCTGGCATTTTCCATGATCAAACATTGATAAAAGTTGTATATCTACTCAGGGTCAAGGAAAGAAACATAAAATTAATGAAATGGTGCTTGAAAATATGAATTTAGTAGATGGCTGAGGGCTAAATTGTGTTGACCCTATTCATGTATCATAGTACAAAATGGAAATCATCATTTGTGTTGAGCAAACCACTAAATTTGCCTGAGGGCTGCTTATTGTAATACGTTTCAGACAGTTGCCTTACCCAGAAAGACGTTATTGACCCTATCACAGAGAAGTCATCATGGCAGCAATCTGGAGCCACCGACTTTCAATGACTCTAAACCTTTGGCCTACCCTCATGGAACAGTGGTTTCTCACCTGGAGGGGGCTGGAGATTCCCAACTTGAGCATATGGCACAGAAGAGAGACCCTACTGAAGAAAAGGATTCTGTACTGTGCAGAGGGGACCAAACATAGCTGCATGTAGGATGGTCTTGCAGGAGAGGACAAGAGGGACTCTGACCAGCCTGAAATGCTGACAAACCTTGGACTCATGTAAGGAGTGAGATCAAACTAGGGGAGGGAGAATTTGAGGACTTTGGATTATTTTCAAATATCTGAACCTCCAACTGCTTTTTAAAAAATAGGTCACAATGATTAAGAAATTCCTTTTGCTAAGCCGGTATTCCTTACTTTCCTGACATGTTGTCCCCAGAGGGGTTAACTAGAAGACCAGGATGCTCACAGCCTAGGTGGAGTTCTGGAGGATGGTGTGAAAGCAACTGGGTGTTTCAAGAGGTCTCACACATTGATTTTGGGATCTACACTGGCTGTGCATCAATGCCCCATATCCCAAAGATGGATGTCAGAGAAGAGTTCTGAACCTGAGGGTATGCCCTATAGAGCCCCAGAGCTAGAAACAGTGACTAGACTTTACCCAGACCAGTTTGGAGGCTTGTGGGACCCCAATATCTGGGACAACTTACAACAGAGTGGTGACCATATAGTGGGGTTCTGGGGCACATTACACTGCTCTACAGCCAAAATGCTTCTGAAATAAATGAAGTCAAACTTTACTAATTCTGGGTCACTGAGAACGAAAATGATGCTTAAAATTGTTGATTGGCTCTAGTTTTCAAGATATGCTATTGGGTCAGTATATACGATCCTTGACTTGGGAATGGTGGAGGATAAGTGAGTTATAAAGGGAAAGGATCTCAATTTAAACCAGAAATGAGTAAAATACATCTTTGACTGGATCTATGAATAAATCTATGACTGGGTTTGGACAGTACTTGCTTTTTAGGCACAACAATGAATGATGCAATCTGAAGCTGGTATTGCGTCATACATGATATGAATTGCGTCATGTTATTCCTAGAAGTCATGGATGATGCAATCATAACGAAGCTTACATCACTCTGCTGAACAAATTGCCCTATATCAGCTCTAGAAATCATCCAGTGTCGTGCTCTCTTATTTGTCAGTGTTTGATTTTGCAAAGGGACACATTTCTGTTTAGCCAAAGTGAGCAGAGATGCCTCGTACTTGTGTGAACAGTGCAGATAACTTCTGCTATGTTTGTGGTGAAGTGACTTTTGCATCACAAAAGCGCAGTATAACCACTATAGTTAAGAAAGCCTATCACCTTTATTTTGGCTGCAAAATTGGAGATCAGGACAAGAGGTGGGCCCCACACATATGCTGCAACACTAGTGCAACAAATCTTCACCAGTGGTTGAACAGGAAAAGGAAATCTATGCCTTTTGCAGTGCCAGTGATTTGGAGAGAGCCAACAGATCATACCAGCAATTGTTACTTCTGCATGGTGCCTCCAGTTGGGAAAGGTGTGTCAAAGAAGAAAAAGTGGACTGTGCATTATCCAAACATTCCATCAGCTATACGCCCAGTACCCCACGGAGAAGGACTGCCGGTTCCTGATGCACCGGAATCATTCTCACTTGAGTCAGATGAGGAAGAGGATGAAACTTCTGGTCCTGAACCATCAATGTCACAGGACCCACATTTTCTCCCATCCTCCTCCTCTGAACTACACCTCATAACACAAGGTGAACTGAATGACCTTGTCAGGGATTTGGAACTACCCAAGAGTAAGGCAGAGCTGTTGGGCTCCAGACTACAGCAGTGGAATCTCCTGGCAGGTGATGTTAGGGTTTCCATGTTCCGTGACCGTCAAAAGGATCTTGTCCCATTCTTCTTCATGGAAGGTGATCTTGTAGCCTGCAACAACATCGATGGTGTGATGGCAGCCCTCAACATCGTTCACGATCCAGATGAGTGGAGACTGTTCATTGATTCATCGAAGACGAGTCTTAAAGCTGTTTTACTGCATAATGGCAATGTTTTGCCATCAATTCCAGTTGGTCATGCAGTCCATATGAAGGAAACCTATGACAACATGAAACAACTTTTGAGGTGCATAAACTATGACCAACATCAGTGGCAGCTTTGTGGCGATTTGAAGGTTGTTGCTCTCTTGCTTGGTCTGCAGACTGGATACACAAAGTACTGCTGTTTTCTCTGCGAATGGGATAGTCGTGCAAGAGATTCCCACTACATCAAGAAAGATTGGCCACTCCGACAATCATTGGAGCCTGGGTAGAAAAGTGTTCAGCATCCACCACTTGTTGAATCAAGGAAGATTTTGTTACCACCCTTACACATCAAGCTGGGTCTGATGAAGAACTTTGTCAAGGCCATTGACAAAACACAAGCAGCTTTCAAGTACCTCCGTGGAAAATTTCCAAGGTTAAGTGAAGCTAAGATAAAGGAAGGTGTCTTTGTTGGTCCTCAGATTCGTGAACTTCTTCGACATGATGCATTTGACCATGCACAGCATGGCAAGGAAAAGACGGCATGGAAAGCCTTCCAGTTAGTGGCAATAAATTTTCTCGGAAACAACAAGGCAGACAACTACAGGTTGTTGGTGGAAAACCTCCTCAAGGCATACAAAAGCCTTGGTTGCAACATGTCACTAAAGATACATTTTTTGCACTCTCATCTAGATTTTTTTCCACCGAACTGCGGAGCAGTGAGCGATGAGCACGGCGAGCGATTTCACCTGGACATTGCAACAATGGAGAAATGCTATCAGGGCAAATAGAGCCCATCAATGCTTGCAGACTATTGCTGGACAGTGACAAGAGATGCTCCATTTAATGAATACAAGAGACAAGCCAAGAAGCGCCGAGTAGACACTGAATAGGACTAAACTATGTACATAATAGTTTTTTGCCTTTTGTTTCATAATAAATTTTATTTATATAACCCTTTTGCTGATTTTTGAAGTGTTACATAAACTGGACAGGTGAAATATTATCATGTAAAGCAACCATAAACACATGAAAAGACCTAGGTTTACAATTTATGATTAAAACTCTACTATCTACACAATAAAAATAGACATAAAATGTAAAAACTTAAATATCTTAGAAACAGTAGCCAATCAGTTGTTTTAATTGTCATATTTGAATTCAGCACATCAAAATACATAATAAATAGCGCATTTTATCTCTGAAGCAGACGACTTCTCAAAAATTGTAGACCAGTGTTATAAGTCTTCTCACATATGTAAAGCGGACAGGATTTGGCTTCGAACATATTAAATCAGCATAGGGCGATGCTTGAGAATAATTGTTCAGTACTGACTAAGTTATAGTGTATTTGTTTTTGTTTTACACAAGGGGAATATACTTTATGTAAATAAGATTTTTTTCTCAAACTTCAAATTATAGTATACAAACATATTCAGATTTGATGCATCATAATTTCTTTGCGATAATCTCTGATCAGTGAGTGAAGCAATGGAAAGCTAAAGGTCAACTCTCTCTCAGGCTCTGACAATCTAGAAGTATAATGCTGCATGTCAGTACTTTCCATTATCCGTGATAGAGTTTAAAAGAATGATTAAGATGTGCTTATAGTGTATGCTATTGTCATGCATAGCATAAAAAAATTAGTATAACTTGATGACAAACTATTTTAAAGGTGCTTCAAATTCTACGGAGACTATTGTAGTATGTTTCCCTTTGATTTTCAAAATGATGTTGCTTAAATTGTCTGTAAAATAATCTGTAGGCACATCCTGGATGCTGTTAATATTTGTCAAAGCTATCTTTGATCAGCTGGTAAACCTCCTTAATTCTTTGACTGAGATTTCCCCTTACTGTCACTTTGCATCATACCACTTTAGTTATTCCTCCCCACAGTATCCTTAGTCCCAGAAATGCCTCCCCAGCCATATTCCTCCCATATTAAACCTCCCCAACCCAGTCCCTGCACTCTGGGTTTTCAGCCTGCAGGCTGTCTGTGGATTACTGGTTGAGACAGCAATCTCTATCCTCCTCTTTTTCCCCTATGCCTCCTTTGCCATGCTCCCCAGCCCTGCATCTGACTGTGCCATTCTTCAGACAGGAAATCACTGATGGTTCTGCAAGTGATGTTCTCTCTGGCAAATCACAGGTGAAAGTTTCCCCCACAACATAACCCCTTCCCACAGACCCCAACTTCCCATTCAAAAGCAAACCCTATAGGCGCAACCTTCTTCCCAACCCTACTACTTACATTTTCAGTCAACATCTGCTGGGGTGAGCAGCTTGTCCTTGCTTGATTTTTCATTCTGTTGGAAGATGTTGGGGGAGAATCACAATCTTTGAGGGGGAGGGGCTGCTGTTTGTGATGCACCTGCAGACACAGTCTGTCAGCATGGGTGGTGAGGAATATGAGAGAACTGACTTTGACAGGCTCACTCATCTGCCTCACCCACCCATAGTGGATAGTAAATTGGATAGTTTCTAATTTTAAAAGAAAAACATGGATTAAGGCAACAAATGTCCATTTTAATAGGCTTTCAGATAGACCTTGTATCATCAAATGATCCAGTTCCTATTTGCCCTGGCTCTTTAGCCTTTGTCAAAGACTTTATACGTTGTTTTATTGAAGAGATGGGGCTAGAAGTCACTGCCTCCACTTACACCAGCCTTGTATTTGGCCAAGAAAACTATTGTCAAAATTCTTTGCTTACTTTGTGTTTTGATTTTAGTGTGAATTTATGGAAACAACTTTGTACTGCATTAGGAAATGCTGTTTACTTATAACCCAGTCATGAAAGTTTATGGATTACTGATGAAAGACAGTAGTGGCCTGCTTTTCAAAAGTGGAGAGCTCCCACACATCCCACTAAAGTCAACAGAAACTACATGTGCTCAGTCTGATAGAGTGGGATATGCCTCTAGCAGATTGTGAACTCCATTTTCTATTGTCTTTCTTTTTGTGCCTCCTGTTATGTGTGCAAACTGCCATATTGTGTTCTGTGTTGACAAGGTCAGTCCATTTCAGACACAGCCCTGCCACGGAGGGATGTGGGATACCTCAGAGAGGACTATCAATGAGAGAGCCATCAAATAACCATCACGAGTATAAGGAACTGGAGACTTGAAAGGGATGAGGCATTTGTTTTGGTGTCTAAGGTAGCTGGTCTGTGGACCACCACAGCCCAAGGAAGGGTGGCAGACACAAGGTCTAGCCCAGGGAGGGTACCTTAGAGACCCAGAGCTAGGGGCAACAACCCCACTCTGATTAGACCTGGTTTGCTTAGGAGCACATAGGATTCACCAGTTGGGTCCATTCATAACAGATTGGTATCCTCCCAGAGACGGGGGATGGGCCAGGTTGTGATAGTTAGCACCTTTAAAAATCAGGCCACCTAGATATTGTTTAGCTGGAAACAACTTTGTAGACATTTTATAGGAAAAGGAAAAGAAATATCTAGGTTCTAAACAGCTGCAGATCTGCTCAGTGTGAAAGCATAAATTAATATGTTGCACTGTTTCTTGGCACCCACTGAAGAGTGAAAAAATACCATCCCCTCACAGAACATTGCATGGTGCAGTATAGACGTTAGGGGCTATTGGGCTGATAGGGAAGCTGGTTTCTGAGAGGCACTTCTAATTGGAGAGATGGGGGCTGAGGCAGACTAGAAGCCAGGGTCTGTGGTGTATGGGGAAGGAGCTGTGGCCTGGGAGCAAAGGAAAAAAATCTGCTCTTTCCTGCTAGTTATAGCTTGGGCTCCCTGGGTGAGTCAGTGCTGGCTGTTTCCTCTCTCCCCCCCGCCCCTGACTTTGAGAGTATTTATTCCTTGAAGGAGAATTACCTCTGATTGGGCCCCCTCCTGTGCCTTTAGAGCAGGGGCAAACTTTTTGGCCTGAGGGCCACATCTGGGTATGGAAATTGTATGGCAGGCCATGAATGCTAACAAAATTGGGGGTTGGGGTGCGGGAGGGGGTGAGAGCTCTGGCTGGGGGTGTGGTCTCTGGGGTGGAGCCAGAAATGAGGAGTTCAAGGTGTGGGAGGGTGTTGGGGTGAGGGGCAAGGGGTGAGGGCTCCAGCTGGGGGTGCGGGCTCTGGGGTGGGGCTGAGAATGAGGGTGTAGGAGGGTGCTCCAGGCTGGGACTGAGGTATTTGGAGGATGGGAGGGGGATTATGGCTCGGGCAGGAGGTTGGGGCACAAAAGTGGGTCAGGGGTGCAGACTACAGGCAACGCTTACCTCAAGCAGCTCCTGGAAACAGCGGCATGTCCCACCTCTGGCTTCTACGTGGAGGAGTGTCCAGGCGACTCTGCATGCTGCCCCAGCTGCAGCACCATGGCCAATGGGAGCTGCAGGGGTGGCGATTGGGGTGGGGCAGCATGCGGAGCCCCCTGCCTGCCCCTATGCATAGGAGCTGGACAGGGGACATGCATGCACAGAGCGGGGCAAGCCCCTGACCCCACTACCCGGTGGGAGCTCAAGGGCCAGATTAAAATGTCTAATGGGCCAGATGAGACCCCCAGGCCATAGTTTCCCCATCCTTCCTTTAGAGGAAGGGGTTACAAGGCTTCACACAGCCCCTTCCTACCGGGGCTGGGAGACAAGGCAGGTAGACACAACATTAGAGAAAAATTTAATTAACATGATATCTAGAACTTTTTTTGCAAGTAGATTCATTTAGTGCTGAGAAGCCGCTTTACTTAAGATGATTAGGCACAAATTCCAATGTAGATTTTACTGATTTGTTATGGGCTTATGTAGTACTTAGACTTTGGGAATTTCAAGCCAGAGCTGTCGTCTCATTTTTTAAAAGTCTGTTTTTGAAATCCATCAAGGTAGGTTTGTTTTTTGGTGACTAGAAGACTTTAATATCATGGGAAGCAAGAATATACAAAAAAATCCTCACCTGTAACATTACAATAGAGTTTATAGAAAGGCACAGTGAATTGATGTATTTTTTTTTAATATTATACATCTTGGAGAGAGAAGTTTAATTGCTAGTGTGTGCGTGCGCGGGGGAGGGTGCAGGGGGAATTCTTTCTTTATGCTGAATAGCACCTTATTCCACAAGTTGTCCCATTGAAGTCCTTGTTATTTAACATATGTAAAGAGATTACAGTTTGGCTCTTTATAATGAAACACATGTTTAAACTAGGGGTAACTAGTGTAATGCTTTATGACTATATTTGTAATAAGCTGACGATAATTGCTGTAAGGGTCTATAGTAAGTCTGAAATGCTTAAAGTCTTGTAATTTCACATTGGCTACAGCGAGTTGTAATAGTTCAGTGGAAGTTCACAGCTTTCCTGTTTTCTGCTGGAGAGATGTAAAATTTATTTTTACTGCTGTAATAGTTTACAGTGGGGCTCTGGTACGCCTGATCGGTTTCAGCTGGAGAACACTATTGACTTTTCAGTGCCTCTGGTTTGGTTAATTTTAGCTACAGAACTCCTGCCTTTCTGGCACTTGATGTGCTCACTGACAGGTCGTTATTCTAGCAGTGGACCCCTGAGGATATGATTTAAAAGGGAAGGATTCCTAATGAAGGGCCATGCTTCAGCTAATGCACACATCACTTAAACAATGATTGTGTCGGAGAAAAACAGAGTTCTCACTCTCAGGGTGGGTGCAGCATGTACCAAAATCTACAGTAGTGGACTCTGAGATGTTGGAAAACCGAGGGCTTGTCTACACTTACAGCACTGCAGTGGCGTAGCTGCACCAATACAGCTGCGCTGCTGTAGCATTTAGTGAAAACTTCACCTACACCAATGGAAGAGCTTCTCCCATTGGTGGTTGTACTCCACCTCCCTGAGAGGCAGTAGCTTTGCCAATGGGAGAAGCCCTCCCATTGACAGCACTGTCTACACCAGAGGTTAGATCAGTATAACTGTGTCACTCGAGGGTGTGCATTTTCCACACCCCAATTGATATAGTTATACTGATGTAAGTTGGTAGTGTAGAAGACCAAGTCTGAGGTTGTGATACCGCAAATCATTACTTACTCCAAATAAGTGGTCTTTTTACACTCCAGTAAGAGGTCACTGGGATTACTTGTGAGCTTGGGTATTCATGATAAGGCTCTGAATATCTCAAGAAAGATACAACAACCTTTAAATTAAATAAAAAATCAAATATATATAATCTAACATGGCCTGTATATTATATATATATATATTATAAAATATAATATAAAAACCAACCAAATAAATAAAGCACTTACAGGCCATATTATATATGTATACAAAGTTAAGCAATGCCAAAGTTGTTGCCATAATATTTATTCGCTTACATTGCCTGCAATGTAGGTGTTTAATGACCTATTCAAATCAAAACACAAATATTACATATGTGCCATGAGAGAGTGTTAATGAACCTTGGCTTTTGCATTTACTAATTTTGCATTTAATGTAACCTTAATGTTGCATTAACTTTGGTTATTTAAAGAAAACAGGATTAAAAATCATAACAAAATTTCCTGTACATGATGGCATTTAAATAGCCCCACCAGGCTTTTTGAAATTGAGCTCTGGAGAGTTGCACTCACAGTTCTCCATTCTCCGCAAGATATGGGAAGGGTAAATTAACACCCATGCTGCTGTTCCTTGACTAAACCATCACTGAACCCCAGCACTTCACCTAAATAAAACCCTTAAAGGATCTTTTATATAGGTTAAGTGAAATTCATCCTGTGAACATGCTATAAAATAAATGAGCCATATAGATTCCTAGTGCAACTTTTTATATATTTTTAAAAAGTTGAATGAGGGATAAATTTGGTCCAATGTTTGGTCCAACGTTTAGCTGTTCTAAATTAAAATTAAATTGAGTAATTGACGGTCATAACTGGGTTAAAATAAGTGGCTACAGAAATTTAATAAAGAATGAATCAGTCTGGCAAATACTGTCCAAATTAACTATTTTTTTAAATATAGGTGCATTTTAGTATGATTAAGCCAAAATGGTAATGAATGTGATAGATAATTGATGTATTAATTCATAATTTAATTGTTGGGTTATGATGCTTGTGGTGTATTGTAATTAGTAATTGTTAATTGTAATTATTGACTATTTATGAGAGAAACAACTTTCTTTACAGGAGTATAAAATTGCCCGCGCAGATTAATAATAACCTAATGTTAATCAAATATCCAAACTCTAATTGATAAGTAGAAATGGTAAATGTATCTCTTACAGACTTTTTGGGTAAAAAATTCAAAATTCGTAGATGTTTAAGACCAGAAGTGTTCATTATGATAGTTTAGTCTGACGTCCTGCATAACACAGGCCATAGAATTTCACCAGGTGATTCCTGCATCAAGCCCATAACATCGGATTTGAGCTAAAGCATATGCTTTAGAAAGACGTCCAATCTATTTAATGACTGCAAGTGACAGAGAATCCATTATATCCCTAGGTAAATATTTCCAATAGTTAATTATACCCTTGCTGTTAAAAATGTGCACCTTATTTCTAGCTGTGTTGACTTTCAGTGAGATTTAGCCTAAGTGGCTAAGTCACTTAGTGCTTCTTAAAATGTTACCCTTTAACCTTTCTGTGATGTTCTTTGCAAAACAAGTAGGTTGCAGTGCTGATGTCTTTTGGGACAATGCAGAAATAAGACTGCACTCTAGTAATTTTTTTTTTTTTTAGGCTGGAGTTGCAGTACTTATAAGTCCAGAAGATTTGTTATTACTAATATCCTAAATAATCATAAGGACTGGGGCACCCTTCCTGTGCCCTGGACATCCATAGGAGAGGGAACAGGAGTACTTGTGGCACCTTAGAGACTAACAAATTTATTAGAGCATAAGCTTTCGTGGACTACAGCCCACTTCTTCGGATGCAGGAGGGGGAGTTGGACTACACCAAGATCTTACCTGGCTACAGGTGTCACAGTGCCCAAGTGCTCTGTCACTACCCTTCCCTATGAATAACCAATATACAGCTAATCACCTCTATATAGTACATTGTAGGTAGCATGCAAGGAACATAACATACCCTTTTTTGGTTCCTGTGCCATGGGACTGAATTGGCGTCCTCTACTTGCTTTCATTATCTTGCGGCAGGGGGTTTGGGGCCAGCCAAAAATGGCCAAGAGGAGTATATAATTGGTAGTGGAGGAAAAGACAGGTGGTATAGGGAAGAAGCTGGGACCATCAAATAAGGATATCCGGAGGGAGGAGGTAAATTTTTCCCTGAGATCTGAGGAGAGAAGGCCACAGCTGGAATTCTGTCCTCAAGCAAGGAGGGCTCTGTGGTTGTTGTTGGGGATGGAAGGCTATAGCAGAGAGCTTTCAAAAGCTCCCAAATATAGTATTTTCCTGTTCAACTTGTCGAAGAAAACATTGTCGCTAGTTCACAGGCAATGCACTTTTACTGTGCTGAGAAAAGCCTCTGTCACTCACAGTGGAGGAAATGTTAATTATCCTGCTTGTTTTCCATGTCATTCAACACTGTTACTCTTGATAATCAGGAGAGCAAATGAGCTGAAAGCAATGAGACAAATAAGCTGACTGGAGCAAAATGGAGTGGTTTAATACATTTAACAGGTGTAAAAACATTTTACCTAAAGCGGACTTCATGTCAGCCAGGTTTCGAAAACCTGAATCTAAAAAGTGAAACACGGGGGGGATAAAAGGTATTTTCTATGTGAAAAATAACACACTCCTTTGCTTCCTTTTGGAAACTCATTTGCCCTATTGTGGGAATAAGTGGTATTCAGGAAACATAAATCCTTATTTGCACAATGAAAGCATCCAGCTGATCAACATTTCTGTGTTGCCCTCAAGATAATACTTTATTTGAGCTGCTTATCTGAGATCCGCTGGGAGGATTAGCCCTTGATGTGAATGCACATGATTGTTTAAGGGAAAATATAAAACATATTGTTAACTGCATTACAACTTTGAATTGTTTTGTGCTTGAGCATCAAGCTCAGCTTAATTCTTAATTTCTGTTCTGCAGGCTTTTATGACAAATGCCACCCATAAGTAATTTTATTTTTAAAAGAAACAAAATACCCTACAGATAATCAGTAGCTGTAATTTCTTCTGCTTTACACATAAGGCAGTGGTAAAAGAACACTGTTTGTTTGATTAAAGCATAATAAACATGAGCAAATAAATTAAATTGAACAAGGAAAAGTATATTCCTCATGAAACTACTCTTTGAATCACATCCTGTTAGTAACCTAGACTGTGCATTTAATATTGGAATGTATAATTTTAATGTAAACAATTAATTGTTGTTTACTTTTATTTAGTTCATAGGAATTTATACTAGCCTAATAAATTTCACAGTAAGTTTCCTTCATTTTTATGTAATCAGGAGCAGTTGGAAAACTGATGTACACTATAAAATGGTTTTAATCAAAATTTTATTGATAACAAATATAACAACAATCTTTATTATTATTTAACCTGCTAAATGGTTTAATTTGGATTGTGTTTTTCTTATTATGTTGGTATACGTATTTGCCCTCTGCTTTGTAAGGATGTTTCAGACTATCCTTCCTTCATTGTTTACTACTGCAGCAGCTGAGATGAGCTGAAGAGCTCATACTAAGGGTACGTCTACAGTACGAAATTAATTCGAACTTATTCTATTTGAATTTTCGGAAGCGATTTTATACATTCGGTGTTGTGTGTCCCCACTAAAGCGCGTGAATTCAGCGGAGTGCGTCCACAGTACCAAGGCTAGCATCAAATGTTGGAGAGGTGCACTGTGGGAAGCTATCCCACAGTTCCCGTCACCCATTGGAATTCTGGGATATGCTCTCAGTGCATGATGGGGCAAAAATATTCTCGCGGGTGTTTCTGGGTGTGTGTCGTCACTCGCTACTCCCTCTGTGAAAGCTACGGCAGATGCCATACTGCCAGCAGATGGTGCAGTATGGTGCACCGCCTGTCTCCTGGTACTTTGAATCCACCTCGCATGTCCTCTCGTCTTTCTATCTACTCTTTTATCTAACTATTTTCCGCCTTTTTTCGACTACCATGAACCGAGCAGCACATCTTCCGCCGCAAACTCTGCTCTCCCGCTCTTGCATCGCTAGCTAATTTCTCCATGTTGTCTGTCCTGGGCTCCCATGGAAGCTACAGAAGGCAACAATTTCCCGCCGTTTTTCAGCCATTGTGAACTGAGCCACACAGCTTCCGCCGCAATCTCTGCTCTCCCGCTCTTGCAGCTCTAGCAAGCTTCCCGCTTCCTTGAAAGCTACAGAAGACAACCATTTACTGCCTTTTATCGGCCATCTTGAACCGAACAGCTCTCCTATGTTTCGTGCCCTTTTTCCAGGACTACCCGTGCAGGCGCCATAGTGCAGCAAGTATGGAGCCCACTCAGATCTCCGCTGCAGTTTTGACCATTGTAAATACCTCACGCATTATCCAGCAGTATGTACAGTACCTGCAAAACCAGGCGAGGAAGTGACGGCAGCGCAATTACTATACTAATGAGAACATGGACACAGACATTCCTAGAAGCACGTCATGTGGCGATTGGGAGATCCTGGTGGCGTTGGGCCAGGTTCATGCCGTGGAACGCCAATTCTTGGCCCTGGAAACAAGCACAGACTGGTGGGACCGCATAGTGTTGCAGGTCTGGGATGATTTCCAGTGGCTGCGAAACTTTCGTAAGCGTAGGGCCACTTTCATGGAACTTTGTGACTTGCTGTCCCCTGCCCTGAAGCGCAAAGATACCAAAATGAGAGCAGCCCTCACAGTTGAGAAGCGAGTGGCCATAGCACTGTGGAAGCTTGCAATGCCCGACAGCTACCAGTCAGTCGGGAATCAGTTTGGAGTGGGCAAATCTACTGTAGGGGCTGCTGTGCTGCAAGTAGCCAATGCAATCATTGACCAGCTGCTATCAAGGGTAGTGACTTTGGGAAATGTGCAGACCATTGTGGATAGCTTTAATGTGCTGGGATTCCCTAACTGCGGCGGGGCGATAGACGGAATGCATATCCCTATCTTGACCCTGGCAAACCGGGGCGGCCATTATGCAAACCACAAGGGGTACTTTTCCATGGTGCTGCAAGCACTGGTGGATCACAAGGGACATTTCATTGACATCAACATGGGATGGCCGGGAAAAGTGCATGACGCTCGCATCTTCAGGAACTCTGGTCTGTTTGAACAGCTGCAGAAAGGGACTTACTTCCCAGACCAGGAAATTACTGTTGGGGATGTTGAAATGTCTATAGTTATCCTCAGGGACCCAGCCTACCCCTTAATGCCATGGCTTACAGGCACCCTGGACAGTAGTAAGGAGCAGTTCAACTATAGGCTGAGCAAGTGCAGAATGGTGGTAGAATGTGCTTTTGGACGTTTGAAAGCGGGCTGGTGCAGTTTACTGACTTGGTTAGATCTCAGCACAACCAATATTCCAATTGTAATTGCTGCTTGTTGTGTGCTCCACAATATCTATGAGAGTAAGGGGGATACATATATGGCGGGGTGGGAGGTTGAGGCAACTTGCCTGGCGGCCAATTTCACACAGCCAGACAACAGGGTGATTAGAAGAGCGCAGCAGGGCACACTGCGCATCAGAGAAGCTTTGAAAGCCAGTTTCATGGCTGGCCAGGGTATGGTGTGACAGTTGTGTGTGTTTGTTTCTCTTGAAGTTACCCGCCCCCTATATATATGAAAGGAAATAAAGTCAAAATTGTTTAAAAACCATTCTTTATTATTTGTTGCACAACACATTGAGAGAAACCAGAAGGTAGACCGGGGGGGGGGCGGGGGGAGGGTATTGGGTTATGGGGGTGGAGGAGGAGGAAGGAAGGACAAGTCCAGAAACCAAATCAAAAGTTTGCATATGCCAGCTTTCTGCTGCTTGGGCGATCCTCTGGGGTTGAGTGTGTGGGTCCCTGTAGCCTCCCCACTTGTGTTCTTGGGCATCTCGTGAGGAGGCTATGGAACTTGGGGAGGAGGGAGGGTGATTATACAGGGGCTGCAGCGGCAGTCTGTGGTCTTGCTGCCTTTCCCGCATTAGATCCACCATACAGCGGAGCATGTCAGTTTGCTCCCCCATGAGCTTGACCATAGCATCCTGCCTGCTCTCATTGCATGCGTCCCTCCTCTCTTCATGTTCCTGTAATGCTTTATGGGACTCTGCAATTGTTTGCCTCCATGCATTTAGCTGGGCCCTATCAGGGCGGGAGGACTGCATGAGGTCGGCGAACATGTTGTCCCAAGTTCGTTTTTTCCGCCTTCTAATCTGGACCAGCCTCTGGGACGGAGTAGATAGGAGCTGCATTGAAACATTTGCACCTATGGGAGGAGAAAAAGGGAGGGTAGTATTTTAAAAGATACAGAGAATAAAGGGGACACTCCTTCTCAGTGAAACAGGCAATTCATAGTACTCAACACATGTTCTTTCTGTACAAGTTAGCATTTTTCCTCTTATACTGAAGTGCCTGCCACTTTGGTGTGAATAAGCCATCACACATGGCTGGGCAACAGAATTCAGCTTGCAGGCAGCCTAGGGGCACGTGGGGTTCTGCTTCTTCTATATTCATTTCAATGCTTTCAAACTGCTGGGCCCCCTTTCCCATATCAAGCAATGCCTGGTGGGTTTGCCATATAAAAGGAGGGCCTGCGGGCTCTCTGGGATGATTGCTTCACACAACACCCCTCCCCACCCCCCCCACCCCCCCGCACCCACTGTGTGGCTCCGATGAGGCTCTGAGCAGGGATGAGCCCTTTAAACTAAACGCGAACAGCCCAGCGTGCCTGGGTTCCCCTCCCATCCCCCACCATGTGGCTCTGATCAGGCTCTCATTCACCAGAAGTTTCTTCTCCAGGGTCATTGCTTCCTTGGTTCAGCAGATCTCGGACTTGTTCATCTTAAAGGGATGTTGGGCTCAACAGCCATCTCTTTTTAGATGTTTTCCCAAGAGAGGAAATGGGCATTGGGGAGGACTGGTGTTGCCTCCTGGGATTTATTGTGTTTGTTGTCTGTCTAAAAAAGGGAGCACATCAGTCCTATAGATTATTTTAAAATGTATTTTACAATTGATTGAATGTGCTCCTTTTCAAACGTTACGGTTTACATTAGAGTGGAGGAAATGAGTAACCTGATTCAAATGTAGACACAAAGTGTCTTAATTGTTTTTTTTTTATTATTATCCAACCAAAATTGGTCTATTGGGTTATTATTTTCCATATCCTGTGCAACCTTTGCCAGCAGGGCTCTTACAGAATCCCAGCCCCCTTTAAGGGGTGCGTCAGTAATACTGCTGCCTACCCTTCCCCATGTGGGTGAAGGGGGATTGCAGTTTGCTCCCTAGGTACTTCCAGATCCAAAAATCTTTGTGTGATGCATGTGTGGGTTGTGTACAAAGAGTTATAAATGTGTGCTGAAAATAAGTTGTTAAAATGTGTTTGGGTGGCACTGCATAAGCCCAGCCTGCTCTAGACAATGGTATTTACCTGTCTGACCAGCTAGGTTACTGGCAGAGGACAATAAAAGTATATTTACATAGAAGATAAACAAAACTATCAAGCTAGAAGCAGGGGAGAAGACCATTTAACAGTCACTCCAGGGGACAGAATTTGTACCTCAGGAAGCCTTTCTGGGTCTTGAGCCAGAAACTTAGGGTAACATAACAGGAGCAGAAAGACCTTTTAATTATCCATCACTGATGGGAAATAGGGTACAACATTCTTCAAACTGTGAAAGTTGGATCTCCTAGAGTGGAGGACTAGGAATGTTGGCAACTTGATATAAATAAGAAAACTGCTTAGGCAGAGCTTGTAACTCGTTAAGTTTTTTGTTTTAGTCACTAGAAAGTAAGTTTTTTGTTTTATTTGTAATCATGCCTGTGTCTTTTTCTCTTGCTTAGTACCACTTAAATCTCTCTTCTTTGTTAATAAACTTAGTTTTATTAGACAACCATCTCAGTGCTGTGTATTAAAGTGAAGTGTGAGTCTTCATCTAACCTGGTGTGTGTGCTTCTTCTTTGGAGACAGCAAACTTAATTTCTGAGAGTGTCCAGGGCACTGGACACTGCAGGGAGATGTCTCTGGGAAACTCGGAAATTGGTATTCACTGATTGTTAGCTGTTAGGCAAGGTTAAAGCTGGCAGAGTCTTGAAGAATTTGCTGACAAGGCAGACAGACTGGTGTCAGGGAACTGACAAACAGTTTAGTGAAAGCAAAGCACTCCCTCTTGATAAGGCAGAGTGGTAACACAGTAGCTCCCCATTCTTGGTGTTCTGAGTACAACTTCACAACCTGTGGATCTGGCACAGCAGGAACGTGTAATACACACTGACCAATGCACATGCAAATTCTGAACCACGATGTAACATCTTCTGGGGGTTGAAGAAGGATGAAGGGAGATCTTAAATGGTGGTGGGGCCTATGTAGTAACTCTTAAGTTGTATTTCAGAATTTTCTTTTAGTGCAAGTGATTTGTCTATGCAGCATTTTATGATGCTCTGGCACTTTATGCAAAAACACATTTCTCTTGGGTAGAGGATACTTATTCAAAACTGGAAAGTGCTGTATTAATTACCTTATAGCCCATAAAGTATTTTGACTGAGATTCAATCCTTTAGGCTCGTGGCTTCAGGCATGCTATCTGAGGCTTACCAGTCCAGGGGTGCCATGCCACCAATCAGCCTGGCAGCACAAAAATCAAAGAAAAACTACGCTGGTGTAATGCTGTTTTGGGAATCTTTTAAAATTCCCTGTTCATTAAGCAATTTTCTGTAACCCCAGCTTCCCTGAATATTTGAGTTTACCCATCTGCAGCAACATTAACCAATAGGTCTACAAAACCTACGGCTAGGGCTCAGCAATTGTTGGGATACTATACTGGAAGGGAATTCAGCGAGAAAAGCAACAAGGGGAATCACATGGGCATGGAGAACCTGTGGAGCAGCTGGCAATGCCATGCATTTAAGGGAAGCAATGGTGCTGCTTAGCCTAGGCTAAGCCTCTCCATCTGTGAGCCGGCTGTGCACAGCAATGGAGCACTGATTTTTGCCTTTGTCTTTGATGTTCTGTGTGACTTGTGTACAGGAACATTCACATGTGGATTCAGCTCTCTGGTTTAATGGTTTGGGTTCCTCCAGGGGTGATCCTCCATCTGCTCCTCTGTTACAATATGTCTTGAAATCTTTCATCTGGTTGAGATTTGTCTAGTTTCATGCAGTCTTTTGCTCCAGCTTTCTGTTCCTCTCTAACTTTGCCTCTGAGCCCATGCTTCATAACATGCACTAGCTCCAGTCTCTTGCACTAGTTGCATACATACAGTATGTCTCAGTTTGTTTTCGTGTAACCTGCAGTAATCCCAGGTACAGCCCAGTAGAGATTGGTTTGAGTAACAGAGTTTGGATAGAGTCTCTGATTCAAAATTTCCTAAAGTTTGGAGTCTGGATTTTGGTTTAGCTCATCGTGGTTGTCACCTTTCTCAGAAAGTTCAGAACTGAAGCTAAATGTCCCTTAAGTTTATGTTGGTTTTTAGAATACTTTTATTTTTGCTGTTTTAATAGGAAAAATAAACATGTGCCTTTTGAAGGTTTATAAAATCTTTGCCAAGTCTGGTTTCCTTGTGTTCAAAACTGTTTTTCAGGAACAATTATACTTAGATCAAAATGTTGTTTTTCCCTTCGTGGCATCTGAGAGCTCTCTCCATCTCATTTGGGCTGGCTGTAAAAGCTCTCTTTCAGAAGCTTTCTGCGGAGAGACCTCAGCCTATCATCCCCTATGGTGTGATTATATGGTGCTCACCCTTCAAAATTGCAGTTGCTTTAGATAACAATACTGCATCTGCAGCTGGTTAATGTCAGTATTTGCAACTTAACTACCTCAGTTAAGAGTCTTTCCTATGGGAAGTATACTACAAGTACAGAGGTGTAACTATCTATTTTGCTAAGTTTAAATTGCCGCATTTGTAGGGGCCATCACCATAGCTCCTCCTCCTCTCACAAAGGACCCAATAAGATTGCAGAGTTCCTCATCAGATGAATTAGTAATAAAACAGGTTATTTTGGGGTGAGGGGGGGGGGGAAATGTATTAGTCAGCCTGAACATTCCCATATTGAAGAGATCATCTATTCAGTAGAATATTGTGCTTTATTTATGGTGGAAAAATAAGTTATTTCATATCCTTGCTCTATGCTGTTCAAACATCTCTATTTATTAAAAATGCTTTTTCCTGTATTTAAAACTTAATATTCCATTTTTTTTACACAAAAGCAATGTACAAGTATTAAAAACATACTTATACAGACATATGGGCCAGAATCTCAGCTGGTGGGAAACAGCTGACAAAGCTTGAAAAATCTGGCCTCATGTATTTACATAACTGTTAGGCTAAACAATACTGCTTTATTCTTAAATAACTGTAAAAATGGAAATTCACAGATAAATGGCAACATTAACCTAGAGTTGTTTTGAACTAGTGAAAATCAGAAAATCCAGAAGGAAATGAAAATCTGCCCTTAAATAACTTTAATCTATAGATATTTCAGTATCTTGGTATCACAGTGCTCATAAGGATGGATTTTCAGCATTAACTCTGAGAATTCCCTGACTTTTGTTTGTATAAGATGGTCCTGCTCAGTTATTTTTGTGATTATTTCTTTTTAAATATTTTAATAAGGAATATTTTCAGCCGATGAAAATCTTTTATCTGCTTTTAAAACCTCTAAATAAGCTTTGTGTTAATTGGCTTCCAGACTTTTTAAATTAGTTTACTCTGCATTTTACTGAGAAACTACATGAATTAATATAGATCTTAATTACCATATTGACTACCATCTCTGAATTCACCCTGTTGATTGATTGGTATAATGCTAGCCAGCAGGAACTTATTCTGAAGCATAAAAGCACAATAACCTACATTGGAGAAAAAACATAATGTGTGTGTGCTTAATTTGGCAAGAAGGTGGTAGGGGATTTACAGATAAGAAGCTGGTTTTTGCCTCTTCAAGCATTTAATGGAGTAATGCAACAGGAAAACCTAACTAAATCAGGAATTTGAGTCCCTTGAGTTTCCCCACCGTACTCCCACTTAAAATAATTTCTCATCTCTGACTAAATAATCTTCTGTATATACTTGACTCTATGTTCGTGGGCATTTTATTAAAGAAGGGACTCGAAAATACAGCAAGAAACTATTTATTGTGTAATCCAGTCATTGCATATGCAATTTATGGACAGGAACAAATGAATGCTCTCATTCTAGAGGTCAAACTCTGACATCAAAATGCTAGTAGCACTGAGGAAAACACAGCCTGTGTAGGGGTGATCCAAAGCTCATTTAAATCTGTGGAAAGACTCCCTTTGGCTTCAGTGTACTTAGGATCAGGCCCCTATCCTGCTACTTACAATCACACACAGTTATTAAAATAATAATAATAATCAGCATGTGACCATAGAATTACTATGAAAAAGGAACAGACCAAGATTTAAATTATGAAGATTAGATGTTCATGAAAAAAAAGGTAGGTTAGGTCTTCCTAAGCTAGAACTGTTACACTGAAAACTGACTTTCATTATTGGCTCCATTTCTTGGATTTACTTCAGAAAGCCTATTTACTGTCATACATTTAGAAGCCCCTTGAAATAGCTCCTTTTCCAATCCAGTCCTGCAGTCAAATTCTATTCAACGTATTCATAAGTGATCTGGGAAAGGGGGTAAACAGTGAGGTGGCAAAATTTGCAGATGATACAAAACTATTCAAGCTAGTTAAGTCCAAAGCAGACTGTGAAGAGCTACAAAGGGATCTCACAAAACCAGGTGACTTGGCAGCAAGATGGCAGATAAAATTCAATGTTGGTAAATGCAAAGTAATGCACATTGGAAAACATAATCCCAACTATACATATAAAATTATGGTATTTATAAAAATGAATTGTAATTCTGATGGGTTTTGCAATGGTTCATGCTGAGAAGATGGAAAAGCACTTATGGACCTCTTTAGAAAGATTGGTATATTCACCTGGCATCAGTTGCTTCACATGAACATCTTATTTATTAGATTAATGACAAAATGAAGAATGTCAGGGAAAAATTTATTTCTTGCCTATTTTCCTGTAGACTTGCAGTGAGAGGCAGATAAGATTGCAGCAATAGATTTTAAAAAATTAATTTTCATATGTAAGGGCCATGGGTTCTCAAGACATGAGGACTTCATTAACTCAGCCAGAGGTTATGGGTCTACTGCCGGAGTGGGTGGGTGAAGTTCTGTGGCCAGTGGTATACAGGAGGCCAGACTAGATGATCATGATGCTCCCTTCTGTCCTTAAAGTCTGTGAATCTAAATGAAACTATTTAGAGACAGAAGGCCGCTTTGTCTGAAGGGTTTAAAAAATGTTTGCGTGCCTATATCCTAAGATATAAAGGGCTTCAGAGGAGGGTCTTTTCAGAGGAAAAAATGTCATAATTGCTGAAGAAAAGAAACCTGCAATTTACTGTTTCTGCAGAATATTTAGCTCAAAAGCTCCTATATTTGAGATTTTGAAATCTATTTTTCTTTTAAACTTCACTGCCAAATTACAGGATATGAAAATAATGAAAAAATATGTAAAAAAAATGTGTCCTGTTAAACATACTCAGGAGCATTATGCAAAGTGACCAGCAAAGCTGACGTTAACAAATGAAATGTGAGTATGTAAAGTCTGCTTTGAATCCCTTAGCTCTTTTAATCCGCCCTGGCCTTTGTATTGCACTCCTCTGGTGGCAGACCAAAGCCTTTCCTATGCCTTGATTCAGGTTAACATTACCTCCACCTCACTTTGTTTTCTATGTGATCAGAATTTTGTTCCTGTGACAAATGTCAGCTCATAGACTCATAGACTCATAGACTTTAAGGTCAGAAGGGACCATTATGATCATCTGGTCTGACCCCCTGCATGCTGCAGGCCATAAAACCGTCCCTACCCCTTCCCTGGACTCTGCTGTTGAAGTCCCCAATCCTGTTTTTAGTGACTGCAATCGGCAGAGACCCTCCTGCTAGAGATCCCTGCCCCATGCTGCGGAGGAAGGCGAAAAACCTCCAGAGGCTCAGCCAATCTGCCCTGGAGGAAAATTCCTTCCCGACCCCAAATGTGGCGATCAGTAAGACCCCGAGCATATAGGCAAGAGTCTCCAGCCCGACCCCGTTAGCCATTATACTATTTACCCACCATTGCTTGGCTTTCCTTGACTACTATGTTTTACCATTAAACCATTCCCTCCATAAACTTATCTAACTTTATCTTAAAACCAGACAGGTCCGTCGCCCCCACCGTTTCCCTCGGTAGGCCGTTCCAATATTTCACCCCTCTGACGGTCAGAAACCTTCGTCTAATTTCAAGTCTGAACTTCCCCACGGCCAGTTTGTATCCATTCGTTCTGGTATCCACGTTAGTACTAAGCTGGAATAATTCTTCTCCCTCCCTTGTATTAATCCCTCTAATATATTTAAAGATAGCAATCATATCCCCTCTCAGCCTTCGCTTTGTCAGACTAAACAACCCAAGCTCCTCTAGTCTCCTTTCGTACGACAGCTTTTCCATTCCTCTGATCATCCTAGTGGCCCTTCTCTGCACCCGTTCCAGTTTGAGTTCATCTTTTTTAAACATGGGAGACCAGAACTGCACACAGTACTCCAAATGAGGTCTCACCAGCGCCTTGTACAACGGAAGCAGGACCTCCTTATCCCTACTAGATATACCTCGCCTAATGCATCCCAAGACCGCATTGGCTTTTTTCACTGCCACGTCACATTGTCGACTCATAGTCATCCTGTGGTCTACAAGAACCCCTAGGTCCTTCTCCTCTTCCGTTACTTCTAACCAATGCATCCCCATCTTGTAACTAAAATTGTTATTAGTCATCCCCAAATGCATCACCTTACACTTTTCACTATTAAATTTCATCTTATTTCTGATACTCCAATTCACAAGCTCATTCAAGTCTCCCTGCAGGATATCCCTGTCCTCCTCCGAATTTACAACGCCTCCCACCTTCGTATCATCCGCAAATTTTATCAGCCCACTCCTGCAATCGGTTCCGAGGTCAGTTATAAATAGATTAAATAAAATGGGTCCCAAAACCGAACCTTGAGGCACTCCACTAGTAACCTCCCTCCAACCCGACAGTTCACCCTTTAATACAACCCGCTGCTTTCTCCCCAGTAACCAATTCCTTATCCACTTCTGGATTTTCATATCGATCCCCATGTTTTTCAGTTTAACCAATAATTCCTCATGGGGTACAGTATCAAACGCTTTACTGAAATCCAGGTATATTAGGTCCACCGCATTTCCCTTATCTAATAAATCCGTTACTTTCTCAAAGAAGGAGATCAGATTCGTTTGGCACGATCTGCCCTTTGTAAAACCATGTTGTAATTTATCGCAATTGCCACTACCCTCCAGGTCCTCAACTAGTTTCTCTTTCAGAATTTTCTCTAACACCTTGCACACTACAGATGTTAGACTAACAGGCCTGTAGTTACCCGGATCACTTTTTTTCCCTTTCTTGAAAATAGGAACCACATTAGCTATTCTCCAGTCTAACGGGACCACCCCCGAGTTTACAGATTCATTAAATATTATCGCTAACGGGCCTGCTATTTCCCGCGCCAATTCCTTCAATATTCTCGGATGTAGATCGTCCGGTCCTCCCGACTTAGCCCCATTAAGGCGTTCAAGTTTTGTTTCCACCTCGGATACGGTAATCCCCCATCCCGAATGCCGCTCTATAGTGGTGCTAGTATCCCTAATACCTTCATTGGCCTCATTAAACACCGATGCAAAATATTCATTAAGATATTGCGCCATGCCTAGATTGTCTTTAATCTCCTCTCCGGCAATAGACTTCAGCGGTCCCACTTCTTCTTTCTTTGCTCTCTTCCTATTTATGTGGCTGTAAAACCTCTTACTATTGCTTTTAATTCCCCTCGCTAGTTCCAACTCTACATGGCCTTTGGCCTTTCTCACTCTATCTCTACATTCTCTGACTTCACTTAGGTACATTTCCTTACTGATCCCTCCCCTCTTCCACTCTTTATACGCTTTCTGTTTTTTCCTAATCGCCCCTTTGAGTCGGTCGCTCATCCAGCTCGGTCTAAATCTCTTGCTTAGTAATCTTTTTCCCTTTTTTGGAATACAGGCCTCCGACAGCTCATGCATCTTTAACTTAAAGTAATCCCAGGCTTCTTCTGCTTTTAAATCCATTAATACGTTTGCCCAGTCCACTTCCCTTACCAGTCCCCTTAGTTTGTTAAAATTGGCCTTTTTAAAATTATAAACCCTAGTCTTTGATTTAATTCTGTTACTCCTTCCATGTATTTTAAACCGAATTAGCTCATGATCACTGGAGCCCAAATTGTCCCCTACTACCACTTCCTCAACAAGGTCCTCACTACTTGCCAGAATCAAATCTAAAATGGCCTCCCCCCTCGTCGGTTCAGTTACCACTTGATGGAGGAATTGATCAGCAAGCACTTCTAGGAACATCTGAGCCCTGTTATTGCTACTAGCGTTTGTTCCCCAATCTATATCCGGGAAGTTAAAGTCCCCCATAATTACACAGTTTCTGTTAGTAATTACTTCTCTAAACACATTAAATAGTTCCTTATCCATATCCTGGGTCGATCCCGGCGGTCTATAGCACACTCCAAGCACTATCCCCGGAGAGGCTCTAGTAGTCCTATTACCCAGTGTGAGTATTGCCCAGACAGACTCTGTGTTATCTAATCCATCCACTAATATTTCTTTACAGTTTATTTCACTATTGACATACAAGGCCACCCCCCCACCTTTACCTTTGTTCCGGTCTTTCCTAAACAGCGCATACCCCTCCATACCTGTGTTCCAGTCTTGACTGCTATTCCACCACGTTTCCGTTATTCCTACGATATCCGGTTTCAGTTCCTGGACCAAGAGCTCCAATTCCTCCATTTTATTACCTAGGCTTCTGGCATTGGTGTATAAACACCCTAATGTATGTCGTTTAGCCCGTCTCCCATTAGCAGCACTATATGTTGTGGGCCTCCTTGTGTCCGTCCTCCCTGTCCTTCCTATGTCCAATCTCATCTCCCCGGCTATGTCTCCTCTCCTTTTACTCACCTTTTCCATACTGGAATCTGGCGTGGAGATTAACTGTGCATCTCCCAACCGTCTCCCCAAACTTCCTAGTTTAAAGCTCTTTTGATTAGATGAGCCAGCCTCCCTCCCAGCAGTCTATTTCCTTCCCTACTCAGGTGAAGCCCATCCCGCGAGAACAGGTGTCTGTCCCCGAAAGCCTCCCAGTGGCCATACATCCCAAAGCCCTCCTTATAGCACCACTCCCTTAGCCAACTATTTATTCTCACAATCCTATCAGCCCTTTGCTGCCCTTCCCTCGGAACGGGCAGAATCCCACTAAAGATAATCTGAGCCTCTATCTCCTTGAGCGTCTTCCCCAGCCTGGCATAATCTCCCTTGATCCTCTCTAACGAGAACCTAGCCGTGTCATTCGTTCCCACATGAAGGATTATCAAGGGGTTCTTACCTGCTCCTTTTAGGATCCTTTTCAACCGCAGGTCCACATCGCGTATCTTTGCGCCCGGGAGACAGCACACCCTTCTGTTCTCCGGGTCCGCCCTGGTCACAGGCCTGTCCAATCTCCTCAGTAAAGAGTCTCCAATCACATACACCTGCCGTTGCCTGGCAACAGTGCGATCTAGTAATCTAGTCTCCGATCCCTCTAGTCCTGACCCGTGCCTGTTCCTATCTTCCCTTATGCTCCCCCTTATGCCTTCCTGAATCCTCCCGGGGCCCAGAATTGGTGCTGTCTCCATCAACTCCTCCCCTCTCTCTCTCGGACTAGCTGCTCTTCTCTTCTTCCTCACCCTCCCACCTTCAGTCGCCACCTGCTGCCCCTCCACCTCGCTATCCAAACACTCGAACCTATTCCTGAGTTCTATTCCCCCCTCACTGGCCCTTCTTTTCCTTGGCCTACTTCTCACAGTCACATGCTTCCACCTCCCATGTTCTCCCCCCTCCATTCCCCTCTCACCGTCCTCTACCTCTGCCTCTACCTCTGCCACAGGGCATTCTCCTTCAGCCCCCCCTTGCCTTTCCTCCATCAGCTGCTCAAACCCCCGCCTGAACTCCACCAGGGTATCTACCTGCATCTGCAGCCCCTTAATCTTTTCCTCCAGTAACACTATCAGGCGACACTTCATACACACATACCTTAGTTCCAGGTCTCCTGCTAGGACTATATACATACCACAGCTCCCACATGTCGCCATCTGCATTCTGTCTGCTGCTGCTGATTGGCTCATGGCTGCTGCGGTCCCTGCCCACGACACCTGGGGGAATGGAGTACAGAACACACCGCGCCCTCCTGCCTCCCCCTGCGAACTCCCTCTCAAACTCCCCTGTTAGCCGCCCTGTTTGCTGCCGCTGCTCGCAGCTGTACCGCTGCCTGGCTGGGCGGCCGCTTTTATGGGCCCCTTGATCAGCCAAGCTCCGCCCCCTACTCAGGGCTCGGCGTCCTTCCCAGCACCCAGCCCCTGCCAGCCCCTACAAACAAACACACGAGAACACACAAGAACAACAAGGACAGATGCAATTACAGGTACAAGCTAGATATAATCCTCAAATGATTCAGGTTAGATTAAACAAAGTAACATCTTTTGGCAATTTTACAGAAATGAGAGAAAAACAGACATGAAAATCGGTTCCAAATTCATTCATGTCTAAATAACTATGTAAAGCATCCTTAGATTGCTTCTAAAGGTGAAGGTACTGACTCTTTATTGAAATATGAGAGCTTTCTTGCTGCTTATGAGAAATGCAACTGCATGGCTTCTGTTGGTGTAAAATAGGTGACAAAACACAAATTATTCTTTGATTACCCTTTGAATGTAATCAGATTATAGGGTTGTCTTAAAAAAACAAAACAAAACCTAGTTTTATTTGATTAGTTTGTCCCCTGAAATTACTCACAAAAATGTAATGTTCTTTCTTCTGGCATTTTATGCTAAAATATTGTCTCTTCTCAAAATTATAAGTATTGGTGTTCTTTCAGTGCTGTGGTTCAGGCTTGGCAATCAAACAAGTTGCATGCCTATAGTTGAATTTACTGTTCTTTGGCTAACAATTCAAGATAATACTTCAAAGAAGATCATTCCCATGTAGCGTATCTCAATTAAAAAATATACACATAGGTAGCAGAAATCTAGATAAAGCAAAGATTAAAAATTGGCTTGGCTGGACACAGCTCATCAGGTGGGCAGAAGCTGTACACATTAAGGACAAATTTCAGTTTAATTTATCCATGATAGCTTCAGCTGCTAGTTTAGAGGGCTACATGACCCTCTATACCAAGAAAGAATTCTTAGCAGGTAGTAATTGAAGCTACAGCACAGTTAGGGTCAGACCATCTCTTTGCACTCCACTTAGGGACCAGCTATTCTCTATATTCTCTATATTACTGAGTTCAAACACTGTGCTAGCACCTCCTAGAGTGTGGCTGGGAGGGGGTGGGAGTGAAGTCCCTAAATGTCTGGCCAGGGCATTCCAAAGAGGGATTAAGCTCTGCTGAGATGCCTCCTGATGCTCCCACCAGGACAGTGCATAGCCAAACCTCACTTTTCCAGATGAAGAGCAGTCTATAACTGTCACAAATAACAAATGGAAATGAATTTTAATAAACCTCCCTATCTGTTTGGGCTTCAGTTTCTGTGATGCAGAAAGGCTTGGTTTTCTTGCATTTTATCTACACCCAGGATTTCTCAAACTTTCATAGTGTGGGTCATATTTTGATGCACAGGTTGTCGCATGGACTGCCTTCCTCCCAGTTCATAAGTGTATGGGCCACTGCCTCATTTGTGGCATATGGCATTATTGTGGCAAGCAGAGCAATTTTTACTTAGAAAAGAAATCTTACAGTATTCAGTGTACATGTAACCACGTTGTAATGCAATTTAGTAGATGCAAATGGAAAGGAAAAGCCAACATAATTGAATAGCCATCTCTCTGCAGACCACAAGTGGTTCATACACAATCATTTGGAAACCTCTGACCTGCACAAGTGCATCCAAGTGGAGTCTGAAAGAATGTTTATAATTTGTGTTTTAATGTGTAAATTTACACATTGAAAGAAACTTATGGAGATGCTATCTTCCCTTTGTTCATATTAAACCTTAGAAAAGAAAATGTCATGTTTAGACTTGGAAGATAATCAGATAAATCATTTTTGCATCTTAGGTTGAGAATTTAATGAAGATATTTTACTAAGTCAACTTTTCTCTATGGCCCTTAGAAGTCTCATTTGTTCAAACATTAAACAAAATCTGAATACAATTTGTCTATTAAAGTAAGATTTTAAACGATACTGTAGTTTTGGAACCAAGTCCCAAATTCTGCTTTCCTTACAAAACAATGGGCTTGCACAAATATAGTAAAGAGCAAAGCAGCCCAGAGTGCAAGATATTAATCAGAGGTCTTCATGATTTCAGATGAGTTTAGTTAATTGTTAACCAGTGGTTTGAATCCTGGCTAATATCCTGTTTGAATCTTAGAATATTTATTGGATTCAAAGACCTAAAAAGACAGGCTATAAAAACACAACATAGGCTGAACTGAGGGAAAGGAAGAGAGAAATAGATTAACATAACATGACATGACATGAAAAGAGGATGATACTGGGTGAGTTTAGTGCTTTATTAAATTGATTTTTTTTAATGTATAGTACCCTTTTATTGGATTATGGTAATCATATAATTCTAGTGAATTACAGTTTATATCTATGTTTAGTATATTTAAGTTTATTGAAAGACATATTCTGTTCTCTCTGTTTCATGGTAAATTTGGACAGTCTTCTGTTGCTATGTTAAGACCTCTGTCATTTCAATAGTAAAAGAATCTCTTCCCCTTGTTGTTGTAGTTGTAGAGCATTTATGGGCCAGCTACTGGTCTAGAGGATGAAATATTCACACATATTTGAGTGCGATCAACAACCTATGCCTTGTCACAGAGTTTAGGTGCAGCTTGACATAGAATGCAACTGGCCTTTCATCTAGTGGAGGACATATACACCAGCAGGGGAGAACAAAACAACAGGGTAGAACATTTAAAGAACAAGATTTAACTTCAAGTATCAGAGGGGTAGCCGTGTTAGTCTGAATCTGTAAAAAGCAACAGAGGGTCCTGTGGCACCTTTAAGACTAACAGAAGTATTGGGAGCATAAGCTTTCGTGGGTAAGAACCTCACTTCTTCAGATGCAAGTAATGGAAATTTCCAGAGGCAGGTATAAATCAGTATGGAGATAACGAGGTTAGTTCAATCAGGGAGGGTGAGGTGCTCTGCTAGCAGTTGAGGTGTGAACACCAAGGGAGGAGAAACTGCTTCTGTAGTTGGATAGCCATTCACAGTCTTTGTTTAATCCTGATCTGATGGTGTCAAATTTGCAAATGAACTGGAGATCAGCAGTTTCTCTTTGGAGTCTGGTCCTGAAGTTTTTTTGCTGTAAGATGGCTACCTTTACATCTGCTATTGTGTGGCCAGGGAGGTTGAAGTGTTCTCCTACAGGTTTTTGTATATTGCCATTCCTGATATCTGACTTGTGTCCATTTATCCTCTTGCGTAGTGACTGTCCAGTTTGGCCGATGTACATAGCAGAGGGGCATTGCTGGCACATGATGGCATATATAACATTGGTGGACATGCAGGTGAATGAGCCGGTGATGTTGTAGCTTAAGATTTAACTTAACTCTCTTCTGGCCAGCTTGCTGGAATGATTCTCAAGAAAATTTCTTACAAGTTCAAAGAGATCCTTGTTGGTTTCAGAACAGGAAATTCCATCTCAGTTATAAATGGAACATCCAGGCAATAGCTATGCACCAGGAAAAGCACCCAAACACAGGCAACTAAATTCAAGTGACAGGTTTCAGAGTAGCAGCCGTGTTAGTCTGTATCCGCAAAAAGAAGAACAGGAGTACTTGTGGCACCTTAGAGACTAACAAATTTATTAGAGCATAAGCTTTCGTGGACTACAGCCCACTTCTTCGGATGCATATAAATTCAAGTGAGACCATAAGCCACTCTACTAATAGTTCCAATTTGATTGATCCAGACCACTTAGACCCTAGATTCACAGAGGACACAAAAGAGTTGGATAATGCTACAATTATTTCCATTCTCCTTAGTCTTTAGAGTTAGAAATTCTGGAGCAGAGAAACTAAGTAATCTGGGGGAATGTACCTTAACTTAAAAAATAATAGTAAAAATAAATTCCAGGAGTAATTGCTTGCTTATAAAAACGTGGGGGGAGAGGAGGGGCAAGTGCAGTCGTCTTGTGCCACTTGGCAGGCCTGTCAGTGATGTTAAAGGCATATTATGAGCTGGCTTTTCAGCTGTGATATGCCACCTAAGCTGTGGCATGCCTCAGGAGAAAAGCCAGAGTGTGACAAGCCATGACTTTCACATCGCTGAAAGACATGCTACATGGTGAAATTATGCTGCAGTCCCTCACTCTCACTTTTTAGGTCATTTTCATTACATTATGTTGTGTGTCCTCACACCAGAAGCTGCTAAATACAATGAGGGATATTTCTAATTTACACTGAATTATACTTTGATGAGTGACTAAATGAAGCATGTTACTGATGTTGCATCTATCACCCATGTGTGGGAAAACTACATACAATATACATATCTGTGCATACAGCCAATGAGATGAGATGTGACCTTTAATTAGGCTATACGTAATCATGACAGATCAGGATTGATTCAGTCAATTTAGTCAATAATGAAGACAGCAGGATGAACATATTAGCAGGATGCTAAATATGGCCAGACAACTGTGGAAGATTATTTCTTCACTGGATGTTTTATTTTTTTATATTATTTACTTCATATGAGACTGAAAATTTGCTGTTGAATTCCCTCAGTGGGCCTGTTAAAGGCATCTTACCCAGTGGCACCCATCTCTAGCAAGGAGAAACACAGCCCCAAGCCTAATGTCCCCTTGTTGAAAATGGATAATTATAAATCATAGATCTTACTTTGGTATAATTTTGGTATATCCTCAAAGGTTTCTGGCTACATTAATTGGGCAGGCATGGTACAGATGTGTGATTGGAGAAAGAAGCTTGTGACCTTTAAAGTTTCTGTTGTTTTAATTATTCAGGTTTGATTTTGATATGTAAGTTACAGAGAATTTCCCTAATGAATCCAAAGGATGCCCATTCTCCCATAACTCAGAGTACACCACTGTTCTAAAGTTGGCTAACTGAACCAATGAATGCTAAGTCTTTAGTATTAGGAAAGGCCTGTCGAACAACATTCTGTCTAATTTAATCAAAACATTTTAAGGAGAAAACATTAACTATGAATATTGTAAAAGCATTTGACTCCATTATACATATGTTTTGAAGTGGTGCCATATGTGTGAATATGCTGCCGCTGCATTTCTTAAAAGCCTTTAATCAAGTTAACCCCACAATTTAGTTTGTCCTCAGGTTGGAAGTTAATTTTCTAAATTCAAATACTTCTAGGGAGTTGAGTTCACCATAGATAGCTGAGTTTACCGTATTGTGGAGTAGACACAGAGATGTGCATTGGGGATAGTTTTTTCTGGGGGAGCTGTCCGAGGAATTTCCCTAGTTTAGCCCCTAGTAAGGATTGTACCTCAAGAAAGCACATTTCTTCCTGGAACTCCCTGCTGTTCAGAGTGAAGTGTACATGCTACACTTTCCATTATTATACTGTGAGCTCCCTTCTCGGCATCCTGCCAGTAGAGCTGGCTGGTGCCAAGAAGGATTCAGAGCCACCTCCTTTGGAGTGGCCTTTTCCCCAGTGTTAGGAGGGAGCATTCCCAGAATTTAGGAGTGAAGCAGTAAAGGGATATTGGGGCACACTTTCCACCTCTATCCCTTTTGTGCTTGCAGAGCAGCCAGACTCAGTCTGGCCTCAAATGCGGGTGACATATCCAAGCTGTTTCACAGAACAGATTAGGCGAGGTTATAGTAGGATAAAGTGACTTAATAAAGGAATCTTTATAGAATGCACTTCACTCCTGGCTTTGGAAATGAATAGCACTATAGAACAAAAAACTGGAAGAGGATAAATCACCAGTGAACAAATACTGGCTTTTATTTTTTTAACATACAAGATTGTCTGTAAGTCAGTAGTACTATAATAGCCAGATGGAAACTCTGAAACTCTGAACTCTGTACTATCAAATGCGAAATGGCTTTGTGTTGTCTGCCATAAATGCTGCAGTTTAAGCAACTGGCATTATAGCAAAATTGCCAGGACATGCATTTTATTTAAATAGAATGAAAAACAGATGCGGGGGGGGGGGTGACTTGTTTTTTTAAACAAGTTAACATATATTATTTTTGTAGAACAGAATAACACTAGACTAAACTGTGGAGTCTACATTTGAAGTGACTTCCAAAAAAGGCTGTTAATTTGTTACAGTGAATGTAATGTGTTTTGATATTTGTATATGGAAGAAATCAATGTAAGATCATTTGTAATGCATGCTCTTCAGGACTGTGATTTTGTTTTCCCCTTCTTTTGAACTAAACATGGGTGAAATCAATCTGTGTTTATACTCAATATGTGTCCTTTGTCTGGCTAAATGCCAGCTTAAGTAATTACATTCTACCTATCAAAATTCTCCCTAGAAATCACACACTCACTTACCTTCCTTGAAAAAACAAGCAAATAAAAAAAACAAAAAACAAAAACCCACCTCTCCCCTACTTTACCCCTGCAGAAAAACACCAATCCCAACTTGTTGCAAGTGCAAAATGGCTGATACATTGCACCCTGTAAATGGATGCGTTTCAGGGGTGGGTAAAGCGATCCCAATGAGTATAGTCTGTAAATCACTTTTAGATGAAAGGAGACATATAACAAAGTGTTATTATATTTGCCCTTATTTCCATCAGAATTTCCTCTTCACCCATTTTGTAATGTAAACAGATGTGTTTTAATAGTGCCTTGCCTTGTCTATCATCTATGTTATGACTATGTATATGGATTTTAGGGAGGATGCAAGATTCTTCCTTAAATAGAAACTCTGATGCTGCCTTAACAATGAGTGGCAGTTGCTCCATAATACATTAGTTATGCATCTTGCTTTTGTTGTAATTTGTCCATTTAGGGGCCAAATTCTGAGGCCCTTTCTCAGGCAAAAACCTCATTGTCTTGGGAATATTCAAGAAAAGGGAGAAAGTAAGAGACAGAGAAGAGCCAGTTTATATGAACTACAGACGCAAATCCTTTCCTTCAGTTCTGCATAGATACAGTAGCTACTCTAAAGGAAGAGAAATAACTGCTCACTTTGGGTCTGGTTGGGACAGAGAGATGATCCTTCCTCTCCAGCCCACATACAGTTCATCCATAATTGCAGTCCATGACTCTGAGGAGTTCTGGGATTGCCACCTTTCTGTGCCCCTGGAGGCATAAACCATCTCAGAGGGCAGGTGGAGCAAAGTGGACCATCTCAGAGGGATGGTCCAGGTGGAGCAAAGTGTATCACTTGAAGGAAAAATTTTTTGATGTGGGACATCTCCACGCCATATCTTATTGTGGACTTGGAGCTAATTGCACAATCCAATCTTTTATTTTAAATCAAGTCTGCTCTGAATTTTCATACTTTGATTCATGAAAAGTCTTCTTACAGTTGTGGTAAGAAGCACAGTAGCTTTTCACAACAGATGCTTATTTATTAGGTTAATTCACTTTAATCTGGAAAATGTTACATGATATCTGAAATTGAAAATAAAAGCTTATTTTAAAATTTTCAACACAGCACTTTCCATTGCCACTTTGTCTTTTCATTTATAAATCATATTAAAATGGAAATTTTCCTTCATAAAAATCTTTCACCCAATGAGTTTGTAAGGTTTCCACTCTCTTGAAACTAAATTTAACTGCATTATTATTTATGCTCTTGTTTTGATAGATGAATTGTTACATTTTGGATCTCTAACTACATTTACCGACTTAGCACTGCTAGCTTTTAACATTCCCCACTAGGAGCAAAAGTAACGAAATACCAGAATTTCACATAAGGATGTATCCTTGTTCATCATTGTCACTTCCATTGGTTTTTATTTTAATATTGTCTGTTTGTTTATTTATATATTTCTCACCAAAGATAGCATCTTTGTCTTGTTAAAAATGATCCCCCTTGAGACTGAGAGGGCAGGAAAATCGCTTTTGCTTATACCTTAGAGATACAAAGTCCACAATGAGCAACTAAATATTGAGGAGCTGACAATAGCTACAAATAGCTGGAAATGTTTAAAGTCAACTGGACTCAGTTGTTTACCTCATGAGCTATTAGTACTCACTTCAGGACAAGAGCACAGAAGTGGGTTCTTGACTTCTTCAGCTCTTACCTAGAGACAGTGCAGACACACAGGTTGTAGAGACAGGCCAAAGTGGTTGCCCCACTCACACCATGTAAAGACTGCCACCCGGTATCTTTACTCTGCTTAACTAACAAGCTATATGAGCAGATGATAATGAGTAGAATAACACCAATAGTGGAAAGGCAACTGATGACCAAGCTGGTTTCTACCCACTATATCCATGCTATGGCCAAGTTGCGAACCTAATTCAATATATCAAAGATGGCTTTGAAACCTGCAAAATCACAGGGGCTGTGTTTGTTGATCTGTTGGCTGCTTGCTACACTGTGAACCATCATGCACTTTTAATGAAAACAGCTGGAGTTTTGAAAAAGAGCAAGATGGTCCAAGTCATCACCTCACTGCTTGAGAATTGCTGTTTCTTTGTTGAGATGGATGGTCAAAAAAGTCAATGGCAAACTCAAGAGAATGGGTTGCCCCAAGGTTCAACACTAGCATCCTTGCAACAGCACACATCTACACAAATGGCCAACCAAAATTATTTGATTTGTGAAGATTTCTTTATGCAGATGATCTTTGTATTGCCACACAGTCAGAAAGAGTTTAGGACATTGGGTGCATTCAAACTGGCTCCCTGAGAATGCTTGGAGAATACTATTTCACATGGCTACTAATTACCACACCTAGCAACGCAAAAGTGTGCACCTTCCATCTGAAACACCATCATGGAATGGTACAATCCTTGAGCATTGTGAACATCTGGTATACCTTGGGGTCACATTATACCAAATGATGATATTCAAAGAGCACAGTAAGAAGCTGAAAAAGAAAAAGTGTACTCCAGCAACTGGGGAATTTGGCCAATACAAAATGGGGAGCAAACACCAAAACACTCCGAGAAACCGGTCTCACTCTGTGTTACTCAGTTGCAGAGTACTGTGCCCTAGTATGGTCACACTCGAGCCATGCACACACAGTTGATACTGAATTCAATTGTCGCAGTAGGATCATCACAGAGACTTTGAAACTGACTCTCACACTCTTGCTATTCTGCTTACCAGGGATTGCACCACCATCAGTGAGGTGGGATGCCTTTACTAGAAAGGACAGACAAAAGAGAGGTGCATGATCCAAGACACCCAGTGCATGGACACATTGGCTGAAGTCCAGAAAGATCTCTGCCTCTGAAAATCTCTTTCCCCAAAATACCAGTGGAAGGCTGCAGAGTAACAAAATGGTGGGAAATGCTGATGATTGTAGAGAACCTGGCTCATTCAGAACAACTCTCCCAGGCACCAACCTGGAATGAAAATACAGGTATACTCTAAATTGCGTGAGCGCTGAGGTGACAATATGACCAAGTGGAAAGGGAGAATGACCCCAAATGTGAACGTGGAGAGACTAGACAAACACTTGAACACTGTCTAATGCAATGCCCTCTGTCAACATCCTGTAGCCTTAAGGAACTATTCAAGATCAGTAACTCCACCAGGTCTTGGAGGTTGTTTTGAAGCAACAAGCTACAATGATGTTTGTTCTTACCTAGACTAAATCCTGTTACACACAGAAACACAATCCTGACTTGTGATTGACTGAAAACAGTCATGTGACAAGTGACATTTCTATTTTTTAATTCTTCAGAGGTCAACGGTGCTGTTGTCTGCAGAAATGTAGACATAGTCCAGTGCATAGTCTTCAAATAAATCTCCAATGACAATCTAATAGCTATAGATTACTCAATGAAAAGCCTAAAATGTTCAGACCTGGAGGAAACATTACTTTCTTTTCAGTAGACCCAGAAGTTTCACAATTGATTAGAGTCACCGTTGTGACATGTGTGTTACCTGAAGAAAGTTCCATGATCTCTCAAGGCAGAACCAAATATGCCTGGCATGCACTGAAGCAGTGGATAGGCAGCTGTATTAGATTATATTTATATATATAAAAATTAATAATACATGTGTGTGCATGCACACATGTTTTCCTGCAACTGTAGACTTGAATAGTAGGCCACTGTTGTTTATACATCTAGAAAATGCCTGGATCAGCACATACTCCCATTCAAATGCAATTAGTCTGTTTCTTGGTAAGCCTCTGGACTTCTGGGGAGTTATGTTCTTGCCGTGTTAGGCTCCACTGACAGAAAACATATTGTTAAGCACTGAATAGACTTAAAAAAATTCTCTTTTGAGGAAGCAGGAGAAAGACTTGTCACTGAACCTCAACATAGAGGCTTTCTTCCTTGGAGCATTCCTCTTTTGGCTCTACCGGAAGTATTGCCCAAATACATATAATTGAATGTGGGCATTTTTAAAACCAGACAAGATTTGTTTAATATAGTGTAGGATTTAAATTTAGTTTTACACTTCACAAATTATTTTCTAAAACATTTTGCTGTTTCCTCACCTAGTGGACAGTTTGAATTGAACACAAACATTACTTTGATTACTTAAGTGGGTCATATTTCAATAACATAAAAAATAACCATGACAAACTAAATAATGAAAGTCAAGAGCCAGCTGATAAAGCATTATCTGTCATGCTGTTGGCAAAGTGCAATTGCTTCAGATGTTGAGTGCTCTGATGTGCTGCAAGCACTCAAATGACTGCAAGTGGGGCCTTCCTGACGTTCCCCTTTGCCATCATGGCCAGTTAGATGATGTAGATCATATTCTTGTAGGCTGCATCCATCAGCAAGGGCTGCCTGGTTCCTAGACTTTGCACAATGCCCTCCCCTCAGCACTTAGACTAACACTCTTGAGTTAAATGTCTGTGTAAATGCAATCTCAATAAAAAAGAAATCCATTACCTTTTGATTGTTTTAAGTAATCATTCTTCAAAAAACAATTGCAGAGGTCATTTTAGAAGGACACTGAGAACAAATACACATTGCACTACCTGAAATAGAAGTATTTATGGGCATATTTTTAATTAGTGTAGTATTTTTTTCTTTTTAGGATAACATGCTTATAATGGATTTTGACCTCTCCAGCACTGAATGTGGGTATAGTCTGTTTCTTCTTTCCATGTTGCTTTGGTTTCCCCTCTGGAGATTGTTGCCCTCTGTAAGATGGGTGACCTTGCTGCGGGTTGGTCCTCTGTCCAAATTTCTATGGCAGTAGAGACTTTTCCCTACACATGGGGAGTTTTTTAGGGTCAATCTCCAGCTATTTTAAGTTCACTTCAGCAAACTGAAGAATCTGACTCTAAGTATTTAATGGCAGAGAGACTGAATTGCCCCTACTGCCTTTTGGCTGTGGATACTTGAGCAGTTCAGGGATGAGGCATATATGGATAGTGATGTAAGAAATCTTGCACTGTGGCTGCCTGTACTGTAGCTGTTCTGTGAAAAATAGAGTTGAATTACCGGTACTGCCAATCTGGTGCCTTTCTCAAACATTACATTATTTTGAAAAACTGTTTGGAGGTGTGATTTTTTCCTTCACTTGAATATTCAGGAAACACAGACTGTATTGCCAAGTGAACTGGCTGGCTAACCCATTGTTTGTTCCCCATCTGTAATATCTGTGATGCTACACATTGCTTTCAAATATTCCATTATTCTGATAAAGTAGTGCCTCCAACTCATTCCTCAAGTCACCATTGCTAAGAAGTGAGAAATATCTTGTTTAGAACATTAGTCTCTCTGTGCCTTAGTTTCCCATATGTAAAATGGGGATAACAGTACATACTTACTGTACTGGGTGTTGTGAGAGATAAATACATTACAAATTGTGAGGTGCTTAGATACTATGGTAATATAAGTACTGAAGATGGATGGCTACTTTGTGTGATAAAACCTAGCAATGTGATCAGTTGCCTCAGAGTGATGTTGTTTTCTTATACTATGTGGTCCAACAGTTCTGTAATACACAAAACTTACAATGTGAGTTGCAGCTTCTTTAACAAATCCAGCTTGCCAAATTACTTTTGGAATTTATCATCTTGAACTAGGAAGACTCAAAATTCTTTTGCTTCCAGTACAGCACAGTGTCCTCTGAGCACAAAGATGTTACAAGATTGCATCATGTTGCGAAACATATTCATACTGTATAAGGTCCAGGATGTGGAACCACCTAGTGGATATTACATGTTGCACTACTTTTTCACAATGGCAGGCAGTGCTCAAAAAGCTTGTCCCTTGAAAAGCCCCTTTTGAAATGGTATCAGAAGTGCTGAGTGGATATTAGGATGTTTAAGCCACTGAGTCACATAAACAAGGAAATAATATTGGTAATCAGAAACCCCAAAAGTCCAGTGAATTAAAAAGCCTATATGTTGCAAAATAAACTTGATTGGCGGGGCGGGGGAAGCTACTAACAGCTTCCCAGTTTCATCAGCCTTGAAGTTCAATAAGGTCTGGTTGCTGACTGAACACTTTTTGGTCACGCTGGAAAAACACAAACTAGCAACTGAACTGGGAAGGTGAAGATGGGGGTGATCCTAAGGTAAAGATTATTTCCTTATGTTCTGTAGTGAGAAAAAGAAATACTAAGGCCAGGTCTACACTAACCCCCTAATTCGAACTAAGGTACGCAACTTCAGCTACATGAATAACGTAGCTGAAGTTCGAAGTACCTTAGTTCGAACTTACCTCGGTCCACACGCGGCCAGCAGGCTCCCCCGTCGACTCCGCGGTACTCCTCTCGCCGAGCTGGAGTACCGCAGTCGACGGCGAGCACTTCCGGGTTCGACTTATCGCGTCCAGACAAGTTCGCTCGCCGCCGAACTACCGGGTAAGTGTAGACAAAGCCTTAGCATATCTATGTCAAAAATATGGGTGTTACACAGACCCTTAATGCACTGAAGTAACATTTCCTTCATCCTGAAAGGTTATATATGAACAATATATTTTAACACAACAAATCCCAGAAATAAAAGGCCAGAGATATGAATGAGAGTGTTAACTTCCATGAACAAGTTCAAAACATGAAATAATCAAATGATGAGTGCATACAGTGCTGGGGTCTATGGTTGCAAGTGGTAGTGTTAGGATATTAAGAAGTTAATCTAGATTTTCCATGTGCTATGGAGTTGTATAGAGAAACAGTATAAATGCAACTGAGTGCTGCAGGCATAGGAAAAAGTAAAAATCTTACTTAAAAAAAATAAAGCAAGAAAAAAAAAGGATAAACGTTACAATATAGATGCCATTATTTTGATAGGAAGTAGTTTAGGATCAGAGAGAAGTGCTCAGATTACAGAAGAATTACAAGAAAATCAATTTATGAAAGGCTGAAGGAAGCAAAAGTAGTTAACTAGCACAGTAGTAAAGTAATTCAATGACAAAGAGGATAGACTACAGAAAAACTGTATTCAGTATTGTATGTCATGTAAGGGCAATGAAAACACAATTAAAATGGTGGGTCATAATAACTAATATGAGCACTGACAAGCACCTGGATAAAGAAATCCTATGACAAATGGACTGTTGATCCATAGTGAATGAAACTTAATCAGTAGCAAAGATTATTGCAAAACAAAGCAAGATGTGAAGGTGACTTTTTAGAGCACAGTTGAGCCCAGCAAAATGTATAATAGTTCAGATGCTGCCTGTAGGCCAATACACATTGAACTGCACAAACAAGTATAAGGGTCTCTGTGTACTCTTTTTGATAGTGGGGAAAAAATCCAATAAATCCCTCTTCTCAGTACAAACATGCGAAGAAACTTAAAGCAGTCAGAGATTTCCATTGGAAATTCCAATTCTCCGTGTAAGAGAAATCTCGACTGATGTAAAACTGGTGGAGGTGGTGCTACAGCTTCTAATGCCAGAATCCACCCTCCATCATAAGGGAAATGTTGGGGGAGGAAATGGGAGAGGAGTTGGCGGGGGAAGAAATGAGGCTCCATGCTCCACTGATGTATGTTCTCTCAGGATCTTATATCAGAGGCTTACATTAAAACCACCCCACTGCATCATTAACATACACTAGGGCTGAGCAGCTAAAAATTAGGGAGCCACGACTAGCTCCTTGACAGCCTCCCTTCTCCGCGAGGCTTGAGCAGGCAACTTGAGCAGAGTTCACATGGAGTGGTGAATGACATCTTTTCTGTTCCAAGTAGATTGGTCTCAAAGGAAGTTCAAGATAGAAACACCTGGTTCTGCATCAGAAAAGAGACATCCTTCAACAACAACAAAACGAGAACAAATCAACTATGCTGAATTCCTCAGAGCTTCAACTTGGCCCAAATACAAAAGATGAAATACTGCAGGCAGCTAAAGCAATGGTTTTAGTTGGACGGCCAGATGTGAAGGACAAGGTTCCTTCCAACATTAGAGAGCATGGGACATATTGTGAGGAAACTGGTGTGCAACATGGAGTCCTTACAAATGACCGAAACTGATTATATACAAAGTTAAGAAATGTTAGCAAGAATTTATCCTAGCCACCCTAAGAGCAGAAGGACCTGCTTAGAATGCATGAACTGGTCAACTGACCTTGTTGCAAAGTGAGTATGGATTTTTTGAGGCATAAGATCATATTTATTTAATATATATTTTTTTAATATTCTGACTTCTACGAGGTCTCTTTTCATAGATATATAACAACTTGCAGAATATTGAAAAAATGAATGTTAGCTATAATTCTCCCCAGCAGTGGTGAATAATGGTCTACAATTCACAACTAATGAGCTTGCTAGGTTTGGTAAGGAACAGGCACATAATCTAATTTACATATTACATACAGTCAGATGGGGAAAGCTGAATCACCAGTAAAACCAGAAAAAAATAAAAAGAAAGCCAAAGCCATTTTTGCAAAGCAATGTAAGTCTGGTAGAATACACTAGCATAAAACACAAATAGCAAACTTGGACAGCATCTAATGTCCAGTTGAGCCCCAGTTCTGCTCTGGCTTGTGAGGAACTTTCTGCACTCAAATGTACTTTCAGGAATAATAAACTAGTAAAGTCGGTCTGAAAAAGGTGTACTGTGAGCCAGGAGCCAGGAATCAAGTAGACCTGCAAATAAATTAGCTGAGAGAGGGAAAGTGGGGAGGAGGAACCAGACTACTGGTAGCAGTATGCTTATTCACTGTGCAGCGGGACAGAAGACCTTACAGTGGAACTATGTTCTGAAAAGAAAGAGAGGCACAAATGAGGACAGAGGCAGGAACAGGTCCTACTGGTAAAGAGCCAATAGCTCCTCTTGTTTCTGTGGACAGAAGAAGCTGTGCATAACAAAGGCACAGCAGCATATGAAAAGGTGCCATTACAACACCTCAGCTGACAATGGATGATTAAAACATTGATAAACATGGGCTTGAATACCTCCTGTGGGGCCCAAGGTAGCTGCACTGAAGTAAGGATTCACTCCTGGAGGAGTGGTATTGCTACTGACATCCTGTGGAGCTCCACCAGGGGGAGATGCTCTAGTTATAGCCAGAGTTTCAGAAGAGCTAGCAGTGACTGCCAAGGAGATGTGCTGAATGAGCACATTAGCTGCCTTTTTTCTTACCTGTTTTTCCTCTGCCTGGCTGTGGAAACATTCTTAACCATAACCATTGGAATAAAGCCACCCAGTTAGTGGAGGTTATTGGCAGCATGAATTCCCCACAACAGAAGACTTTCCATCAGCACAGCAACACCCTGTATTCCACTGCCTCTGAGTGCAGATGCTACTTGTTTATACAATGAGTTAAATATACTTCCCACTTTGGTTCACCAGTCTAATATAAAAGTCAACAACAGACGGTTATGAGATCCTCCATGTGAATCATGTTGGCTGCATTTCTTGCTTTGCAATACTGTCTTGACATCTGTCATTTAAGGGCTTCCTAAGCTATCTATAAAAGTGTGTGTGAAATGGAAGAGATTTTGAATAACTATAGTTTTTTCAATCTAAAATAATTTTGCAAACTATGAGAAGGTTTAGTGACAGGCAGGGTTCATGGTTGGTGTCATATGTGATGTGCTCACACCTCATACCCCAGTAAGAAAGGAAGACACATGGAAAAGAAATATTCAAAACCATTGGCAGAGAATGGATACTCCAAACTCAAAAAGAACTAGCCTGATTATTTTCTTCCTGTCCAAGGCAGTTTGAACTCCTTTAGTTCGTCCTGCCTAAAACAATGTACCACTTAAATAAAGGTATAATTAGAGTCACAATTTACTTGTACTTTTTTAAGTTTGTTTCATAGTTTTCAATGAGAATTTCAGATCTTTTTTTCTCTTTAGTTGAATTACAATAACATTATCAAATAAGTGATAGGAAGAAACTTTTTATGCTGCTAACTTACATAAGATAGCATAATCATATAAAATAAACACATTTTAAAATTTCCATTTCCACAGTAGAATCCTTTCAAATCGGCAGTGAGCCTTACAATTCTGCTTTGTCACAAAGTTTGCAAGAAAATGTTCCAATTTACATGCAGTACACCAAGAAAGGTTTCTTACACCTCAGAAGTTGTAGTTGAGCAATTCATCCAGAACCTGGCAGTCAGAATGCCTGGTTTGTATTCCAGAGTTGTTGACTGATTCCCTCTGTGACATTGGGCAAGTCAGTTATTTTCTCTGTGCCTTAATTTATCCATATGCAAAACAGAAAACTAACATGGCTCTTATAGAGAATGCTTATGGACACACTGCAAGTACTCTCATATCCTCGGGTGAAAGAAGCAATAAATGTTAAGTGTTATAGAAGAGCAGCAACATCTCCATTATCAGTAACATTGCCACAAGCTTATTTTATAAAGCCTTGTGTTAGCTCCCCTGCCTCCATCACTTTGGCTTGGAAAACTGGTTTAGCTGAAGTTTGTGGTATTCACTGTGAAGACAAATGAGAATGTCTCTGCAGTGTCAAGAAAATTTAGATAGTGGTCTTTGAGGGAAGTCACTTTAATATTAAAGTGATTTTTTTTGGCTATCTTTAATACAATTTTTTATTGTTAGTATTGTAATAGCACCTAATATCCCCAGTCATGGACCAGAAGTCCATTGTGCTAGCTACTGTAAAAACACAGAACAAAAATGTAGCCCCTACCCCCAGAGAGCTTTTGTCTCCTACTTGCTTATAATCAACATAGCATTAACATTTCAAACTTTAACATATAACTAAAACTTTGCTATATTTGAATGCGCTACAGGTTACGTAGGAACACTTAATTTACCTCCCACTCAGAAGATTTCACTTAGGGCTTGTCTACATGGTCAGGTAATGCATTTTCTGGGGTGTGATTTCTAAAAATGTACTCAAAGGTGAGCATTAATTAATTGGTCCATGTAGACCCTGCTGGTGTGCTTTAATGTAGTATTGTTTCAAACACAACTATGTTAAAGTGCACTAGTGGGGTCTATAACATGTACCTGGGTAAATTAATGTGCATACACTAGTGCATTTTAGAAATCACACCCACAGCACATTAGACAAGCCCTAAATGGAAGATCCTTTTCTTATGTTCAACCACTGTATTAATGGAGTATTTTTTGTTTCTGAATAGTTAGAACCAACCCTGCTCCCTCTGATCTCAGTGAAATTATTTTGACTTCAGTGGAAATAGGCACTATGAGTTGGAAGTCAGTGGATTTACACTGATTTACAGTAGCTGAGAATCTTTCACTATACATCTGTTTAAGTCTGTTGCTATATGAGAACAATTGGCTGGCTGCAGCCTAGAAAGAACATAAAGGTATTTTTTACAGCTGACAGATCACTTCCTTTAGTTCAAGTGGCAGAGGTCTATGATTTTGGATTTGTAGGATCAGGTTTCCAGTTTCAAGTCTTCACTTGTCTTTCATTGCAGAGAGGCTGTGGCTTAAGCCCATTATGAGGCTGATTTTAATCCCCCATTTAACATTCCATATACTTTCAACCTCTTAGAGTTAAGTCTGATTTTTTTAAAAATGCTTTTTATAGATAAAAGCTTTTTAAATGGCTCCTTTTAAACATTTTTATAAATTCTGTCTTTTATTTATTTATTTATGCCTCTTTTTGCCCAGCAATATCATATTATGCCACATCATTTGAAACACAGATTTTTACATTGGCTCTGTGCAAGAGGCAGTTTTCAAGGACAGGAAATATAAAAATGTTAAGAAAATTCCATTTATTTGAAAACTAGAGATGATCCTCTGTCAGTGAGTCTAGTGAATAAAAACAAACATGGCAACCGAGAATGTTTTCATTGTTGATCATTTAGCTGGCCAGAGCTACTTTTCAAAAGAGAAATCTAGACTCCAGTAAAATGGCTCCTCCTCATGCATTCTCCACCAGAATGTCCACTTAGCCTGAGGAGAATGTACACAGGTGGGGTAGCAGAGAAGCAAAGAATCTGCTTTTCCACTGCCTGGCCTTTTATATGGTCATTTAAACTTGTGCAAAGGATTGTCGTTCTGCTTTGGTTGCATTTTTCATGGTTGCATGTCTGTAAGTGACTACACAAGGCAATGGAGAATCAAGTCCAGAGAGTTTAAGTGACTTGCCAATCGAGGTTTGTGGCAGAACTGTAATCAGAGCTCTAATCTCTGTGGCTGTGCCCTATCTCTTTTCCACAAGGAGACAGCAGGCATTGGTGGGAAGCAGCCTGGAGGTGACTGCAGGTAATGCTACTATGATAAGTACTGTACTAATCAGCCAAGCAAACATTCCCAGGTTTTACAGAAATCGGTACCAACCCCTTAGTTTCAGTAAAACTAGAAGGACATCCAAACTGGGACAATCCTGTACACTGGATATCTTGGTCTCATCTTGACCAGACTTCTGTTATGCTAACTAATCTGTATGAATAAGTGATTACATTAAATAACAGCATGACTTTCTTAGGAAAAACAAATCTTACATTTCTCCTCCTCACTTTCTTCACTTCCCTGAGGACATCCACCTTCACAGTATTTATGTCTCTGAGGGGCAGGCAGAGAGGCATATTTTTGAAAATCCATTAATATATAAAGTATCCCGTTCCTCAGTAAAATAAAAAGATAAGAGGTAATTATGAATTTTGGTGTGTAATGTGCAAGTCCAACAGGATTTAAATTTAGGTACGGTAATCTTAAGAAAAATTAATAGGCTGCCTGTTCAAAATTCCAAACAAGCTAGTGGGGAGTAATATGGTATTCAGGGACTTCTATTCATAATACTTTAAGTTTTACGATCCAGTTTGTAGTATCACACATCACCCAGCTGAGAGCCATTAAACCGGGCAACAATGCTTCCTCCTTCAGTTCCTGTGTGATTTATCAGGGCAAGTAAGTAGTTTCACATTTACCATTTTTAAATCATTTAGATATTAATAATTCGATACACTTGTGGCTTTCAAGGTAAATGCTAATCATTAATCTGTTGGGTATTTTTTTTTAAGTATGCTTAGCGGCACTAGATCTGCTTTCTTTATATATTGTTTAGATTTATGTTCTATCCACTTTTATGATTTACAAAAATAGTGTTTGACTGAACATCTCATACTGAACACTTTACCTAAGAAATACAGCACCCTGGGTGGGAACAAAAGTACTGTCATTCCCCCAACACCTTTCAAAAGTTTTAATCTTCCAAAGAGTTCAGTAACAATCCTCTTTTGTCTGCATACTGTCAACTATCTGGTGTAGTGTGCATATTTATATAATCTCTAAAGCATGAGCTTCGGCTGAGTCTTGTCACATATGGTTTCCATTAAAATAGAGGGCAACATGGCTCCAGATGTGTTGCTTGGCTAACCAAGGTTTATATTTAATCTCTTTTAGTACAGTACCTCTTTAGTATATATCATAACAACTATTCACTGTTAAAAAGAAATTATTTTGAAAATAGCTAATGAATATCTGTTAATGTTCTTAAATTAGCATGCTGAATACTAACTGCAAAATTACATGCATCAGATTAAAAGCCATTTGAAATTATTAATAATCATGTCATATTTTTTTAGCTCAACTGCTTCTGCAATTCTTGATCATCCTGTTATCGTATATTCCCCATTTTATGCTCAATTCATTTTTTAAAAATTGTGTTGCTTTCTGGGAAAAGTCTATTGCATTAGAATAGAAGTTTATTTTGGTCTTTGCTTAGTACCCCCCCACTCCTGATTATGAAAATGATCTACCATGAAATATACATATGTAATTGAATGTCTCTAGTGATATCTGGCTCATCGTGTGGGTTCTTTGACTGCTTAGTGAATTTAAGGTTTTGGTTGGACTGGTAACATGTTTGGATCTGGAGCTCAGCTCTGGTATTTTGATTTGGACTCACTTGTATGAGTAACTAATTATACTGATTGCAGTTTACTTTTGGGGCTAGCAGCAGCATGGAGCTAAGGGACCAGGCTGAGGTAGCATAAAAGGAAAAATTCCTTAGTCTCTGTAAAAGCCATAGTAATTATATTTTATGTAGCTGTCCAACAAAGGAGGAGGAGTATGAAATACAGCCCCCAATTTTGGGGCAGGTTACAATGCAGCCTCTTCATTGCATTCTGCCACCATATCTCTAGCCAATAAATTGGAGTCAAGTGTCTGCTTTCCCCCGCATGTCCCAGCCATGTGAATGTGTCCAGCTGTTGGAACTGTGTAAGTATAATTCCATTAGTCCAGGGCTAAGTTTAACATTCCTCTCTGCATTGGAGTATTTGGATCCAGCACTGAATGTTCCAGTCCTGCGCACAGGACTGCAGGAATCTTATTGCTGAGTGACTTCACCCACATCTTGCCAATGGATGTATTTCATCCTAATAGTAAATTCTACCAGATTCTACTGCATAGGGATGTGCATATCTATGCAAGAAATGCAAAGGGTCAAAAAAAAAAAAGGTAAAGAAAAGAGGGATTCTGACATTTCTGTGCTCTACTGAAAACACTTCAATTAAATACAAATCAAGATAGCTGTTCAGCCCCATGGTTCATTTAATCTAATGTGATGTCTCTAACAGTGGCCGAGTGATTTAGAGGAAGCTGTAAAAGACCCTATAATGGATAATTCTGCAATACCATGCTTATGGGAGAAGTTTCATCTTAACTGCCATCAGTCAGTGGCTCTTTATGTCCTGAAGCATGAAGTTTGATAATCCTTATACATTTTTATCCTACCTAGTTTTACTATGGGTGATATTAATATAAATGTCTGATCTCATGAATCCTCATTACTTCAACATCTTCTGGCAGTGAGTACTGCCAGTTAATTATATGTTAAGTAAAAAGTAATTTCCTTTCATTGTAATATAAATAATCAAAAAGAATAAACAAGGCTCCCAATTAAAAAAAGGTCACAAAATAACTGTTACTGCAAGCTTCTGGATTCTTGTAGTCATGCATTAGACTTTGAGCGAGTAAGTGAGGGTGGGGTAGAGGGAGCAATGGAGGGTTGGGGAATGGAGTGAGTGGGGAGGGGTCTCGGAGAGGGGGAGGGGCAAGGGTGTTTGGTTTTGTGCGATTAGTAAGTTGGCAACCCTATGTATATTCAAGTTCATATTTATAAATATTTAGGTTAGATTTTCAAGAGTGAAAACTACTCTAATACAAGTCAATGGGAACTTTGCTTCTATTGAAGTCAATGATAGAGCTAAGCTAGCACTGAACACTTTTGAAAATCCCACCCATTATCTCTCTACTTTTGGCATTATTAATGAGAGCTGAAACCAACTACTAGTTTTCATGAATGCAAACTGCATACATTTCCCACGCTTGTGTTTATTTTTTTTAAAACGTATACACTTGAGTATTCAGAAAATGTAGACTTTGTATTTGTGGATGTACATAATCCACACCAATATGTCAATTAATCTGCAAAAATCAGTTTATACTACTACTTTGCAATTGTCCTGGAAATAGCTTGTCTGTCTGAATAATTACATGAAAACACCTCTCTGGATGGGAGTGTATTGTATTTTTCAATTCTGCATGTGTGTGTTTTCTAGAAAAGAAATGAGTTCTTTGCAATTTGGTTCATAGATTAAAATCCACATACTAGCACTTCTATGAAAGTTTTAGGCAACAAAATAGATGCAGAATGAAACTGTTTGCAAATGGACTGTTTTAGAGGGCAAATATTCTCATCTCATATGTTTTTACTTTACTTATACTTCTTTTGGAAGCCAAAATGTTAGTCTAGGACTCATAGACTGGAATGTTTCATTTTAGCAACTAAAATCAAGGAGTACTATATATCTTAAAATTCTAATTCTAATGTATTTAGAGGTCTAAAGTGTGTGTTATATATAAAAATAAAAAATCTGGCATATTAATTTATTCTAAACATTATTATTTTTTAAATTTTCTCCTAGCCTGAGACCTTGAAAATTAAATTCCAGCTCAAGGTGAATCCAAAAGACTATAGACCTAGATATGTTGGATCTTAAGTTTTCAAATATTGTGGGCTGGCAATTGAAGAAAAAAAAATACATACAAATAACTTTTTGCATAATTTAAATACATTAATTCTTGGAGATGAGTAACACAAGGAAGTATCTTCCTCTGGTAGAAGGCATAAACAGAAGACAGTGAAAATTAAATTTACCAGTAAGTATCTATCTCTTAATGTTTTGAGGTTTTGTTGCTGTTTTCCCCTGAATCTGTTCGGGACTGGTTTTTGAGCTTGATTTCTTCATAATGACATTTTGCTCAAGTCTACAACACACATGCACACACGTTTTCTATTCTGAGTTTTATTATATCTATTTTTAAATACAGAACATCTGGTGAGTTATATGAAAAGAATTATCTATGAGTGTGTGTCACATGGGCTACATGAGGGAGTAGGATGTACATTGCTGGAGCTTTGCTCCTCACACAAGAAAGGGCGAGCTTTTCAAGAGTTCCAGATAAGATTTTCAAAATGCTCAGAACCCACTGCTGAGGCCAGATTTTCCAAAGCACCGACATGAGTTAGAAACACAAGTCCCACTTTGAATGCTTAGGTGCTTTTGAAAATCCAGTCCACTTATGGCCTCATTTTACATATTATGACCCAACAGGCTGAACTCTTGAAAACTGGCACAAAATCATCAGCATCTAGTGTCTGATCTAGACCCCACTGAAGTTAATGGGAGTCTGTCCATTGACTTCTGTGTGTGTTATATCAGGCCCTTACATTTAAATAGAAAACTCTTCCTAGCAAGGTCCTTTCCAAAATCTTGGGTGTGACAAATTCCATGGGCAAAATTGAAAACAGAAAATGAAAATGCCAGATGATGCCATTATGAGATGACACAACAGAAGATGAACTGTCAGAGGACCATGCAGCTAAGAAATTGTATCCAAAATTACAGCAATCTCATAGTTCTGTTGGGTATAAAATTTGAAAAGCAAGCAGGGAAGACACATGAAAGAAAAAATCTTTCCATGGACAATGGTGAGCTGAAGCAACAGGTATCATAGAGGTTAATCTATCATTTACTCTTAAAAACCATCATGCTTTGATCCCATCTCTGTGAAAAACTATAGAGGACTCCTTCAATTTTTCCTGCCTATATGTTAAACCACACTAACTTTGGAATTTCTATTATGTGGGGTGTCAGTCCTCAGTTGCTCTCATGATTTCAATTAGTAATTTGCTCCAGGATGGAACACATACTAGTCTCTTCAAATAAAATCCCTAATAACCTCAACAGAATGCAAAAGTTTAACATCACTCCTTTAACATAAATTATTATTATTAAAGTAAGGAGATTAATCTCCTCATCTCAGTATTTGGTGGATCAACTAATGATTTTGCTTCCTTGGTTTTTATGCCAATCTCTTCTGTGTTTCTATAACCTAAACCCATATTGTTTCAAAATATTGTGTAAAGCATATTCAGCTTTCATGTGGAATAAAAGATAAATAAGAACTATGTTGTTACAAAATCCTGGGAGACATTACTCTGCCAAATTTTAAAACTATAGTTTTGAGCTTGTCACCTTGGTTATGACTCAGAAAGGGTCATAGGATGTTCTTTCCAGTATGGTGACCTTTGACTGGATATTGAAAACAATCATGATCGTTCATAGCTCAGCAGAAGAATATATTTGTTTATCTCTGTCTATGTGATTGGTTGCCTCATACTAACCTATGCAGGGCTGGATCCTGTGTGCACAGAAGTGAATGGGAAACCATTGGCTTCAGTGGTGCAAGATCATGGCCTAAGTCATAAAGACTAGAGAGATACAATTATATTTAAAAAGAGGCTAGATAACATAAATAGATTAAGGGTATGTTAATAATTGATTAACAGACGCTTTAATAAACGGCTGATCATTTGTTAGACAATTATAGAGTCCAACAGATGAATGTCGCTTAATACTATCTTTGATGCTTCTACTAATATGCTTATAATAATCCAAAACATGTACTAGTCAAATATTTTAATAAACTATTTATAAATGTATCCTTAATAAAAAGTGTGACCCCAAAGTGTTATGCAACAATTGATGACATTAGGATAATTTTGATACACATCCCTCTGAGATATTAGGAAAATTGGAGGAAATGCTTTCTTTCTCTGTGAATGTCTTGCCATATCATAGGATCTCTATATTGACCTAAGTAAATGTTTGGGAGCCACTAATAGAGCTAGTTGGAAAATGGACACATTTCAGGAAAATCCTCAAGAGGCTTTCCCTTTTTAATTTGTTGATGTCATTTCTAACTGTTCCAACTTGCTTTAATCACTCAGGTGGCCATGTGTGCGTGTAAAGTAGGACTGTCCCTCTTTTTCAGAGCCTGTCTGTCCTGGTGTCCTTGTTAGTTTTGTGGAAGAAAACAACCAGTGCTGTGTCCTGGTTTTTGCATAAGATGGCTGTTTTCGAGGATCTCCCACATGAGGTCTGCTTCCCTGCACCAGCCCTACATGACTCTTCAGTTTCAGAGAAGAAAGGGTTGTGAATAGGCATTGTTTCAGGTATTGTTTGAATAGATTCATAGGGCTTGTCTTCACTACTGGAGAGATCGACGCTCCTGCAATTGATGCAGCGGGTGTCAATTTAGCAGGTCTAGTGAAGACCTGCTAAATCGACGGCAGAGCACTCTCCAGTCAACTCCAGTACTCCAGGTCCCCGAGAAGAATAAGGGAAATCAATGGGAGAGCATCTCCTGTCGATGCAGGGCAGTGAAGACACCACGGTAAGTCGACCTAAGCTACATCGACTCCAGCTACATTATTCCCATAGCAGGAGTAGCATAACATAGGTCAGCTTACCCCAGTAGTGAAGACAAGCCCATAGAGTTTAAGACTAGAAGGGACCACTAGATCACCTAGTCTTACCACCTGTGTATTACAGGCCACCAACACTGCCCAGTACTTGCACACAAAACCCAACAACAGCATAGGAAGAGGAGAATGTGTTATGATTATTCTGTGATTTTCTCTCGCTTTTATTTATTGCTTCTGTGTAGCCTTTCACTGTTACTCCTGGCTTTACATCTGGAGGGAGTCGTTCATTTATTCATTTAGTCTGTTTGATTCGTTACTATTACATACTTTCCAGATTTCCTCTCATTGTTGTGAGCCTTTTAGTTGGTGGAGTAAAGATTTTTTTCTGTTAAGACAGACATCAGGGAGGTTTCAAATTGGAGAGGGAGGTTACAGCGAGCTCAATATTAGAGCAAGGAGCTGCTGGATAGGGATCAAGGTCTTCAAAAGGAGAAAAATTATATTGGAGAATGGGGGGTAGAAGTTGCAGAAGCTGTGAAGAATTGTCTGGCAGGGAAGTAAACCAACAGTGCATAGGGGGAATGTTTGGGAGTGGGAGGGAGGAGAAGAGCTGGAAAAGTGCCAGCAGATAACTGGGAGAGGAGGAGTGGTACAGAGAATGTTCAGATAAATAATTTCTATATGGCAAAAGCAATAGAATAAGCCATACTGATACTTGTTTTTGCAAAGTATAAGTCAGAGATGGGAGGCTGCAGAGGGAGCATGAAACATGCCATTATGTCTAGATTGTCTAGACAATCCACATCTAGTGTAATTTTTCAATGCATCTACTTTTTCTGCATCTACTTTCATTCCCTTCCCAGCCCACTGGCTTAGGGGCTGCAGTTTGTAATCAGTTTCCACATTCAAATTATTAGTAGCAGCAGCGTGTCTCATGGGAATTCAGAGACTGATGAATGATTACTGTTTCTGTTTGCAAGAACTATATTTTAATTTGTTTATTGCGGTTTTAGCTGGAATTTGTACGATTGCCACCAACTGATTAGTTTCTAATGCCTTTACATAACACTGGAGAGAAAATCAGAATGAGACGCTTCATTTCAGTTTTTTTTATCATCATGCCACATCTAATTGCCATAGTCAGTGTAATTCAATTCAATCGTGTACATTCATAAAGTTTATGAAGCGGAAGTAGTCGCTCTGTAGTTAAAGTTGAAGTCACCTTCCCATAATTTTAAGCTCAAATTTCAAAACCTGTTCCCCCCAGTTACTTTCCTCAAAAATAAAAACCCTGATCTTCCTGAAACTCCCTAATGTCACATATCATCCCAGGATAGTTTTCCAAAAGCACAGTTTGATAAAAATTAGAAATGGAATTTTAAAACTATTGGTAAATTTTTCAAAATCTCCAAAGTGAAACAAGATCCTAAGTCTCGTTTTCAAAAGTGACTTAATCAATTGGACTTATGCTCTTAAGTACCTAGGTCACTTTTGAAAATGGGAGTTAGGGTCTTGGGTCACTTGGATGCTTTTGAAAATGTTACCTGTTGTGTTTGAAGATTTGAGTTCACTGTTGACATTTTTCTTTTTCTTTATTTTTAAAACTATTTTAGTTCATTCAAAGTTCCAAAATGGCTTGGCCTGTATACTCCAACTTGGTCTGGTTTTGTTGACCTTGCTTAAAAGAACCTTTTGTATTTTGGAAGGGCAAGGAGTGAGGGAATCACAAATACCCAAACCCAGCTTGTGATGCCACACACTAAGGGTACATCTCCACTGCACAGTTAACCTGGGCTCCTATCCAGGTTTTAGTCCAAATTCCTACCATCCACACAGAAAAACCTCTGACCTGAGTTTGGAATTACTTTAAGACTGAGCTAGTTTACATGGGTGGGTGTTAGGGTAGAGCCCAGGCTTCAGTTTAACTCCAGTTGGAAGCTACCTTTTTGCAGTGAGGATGCAGGCAAAATCACGCAAGTGCAGATAGTTCGCTGATGCCCATCCCACAATTCCCATGGAAGGGCAAGTTCACCCACAACTGACACAATTGCCTGAGAAAGAATCCTAGAACATCTCAGCAGAAGGAACCTTGGGAGAGGCCCTCGGACGCACATGGGTGAATACAGAATCATTACATAGATTGAATCTATTTCCCCATGTTAAGTATCCTCACACCTCTTGTCAACTGTCTGAAATGGGCCATCTTGGTTATCACTACAAAAGTTTTTTTTCTCCTGCTGATAATAGCTCATCTTAATTAATTAGCCTCTTAGAGTTGATATGGCTACTTCCACCTTTTCATGTTCTGTATGTATATATATCTCCTTTCAGTATGTTCCATTCTATGGATCTGAAGAAGAGGGCTGTAGCCCACGAAAGCTTATGCTCAAATAAATTTGTTCGTCTGCCACAAGGTGTCACAAGTACTCCTGTTCTTTTTACAGAATCAGAGAGGACACAGTAGCGTGGGTAAGGCTTTGTAGTGAGGATGATCACACTCGGGCTAGGAAAACTCAGGTGCTCAGACCCAGATGCCAAACACTCAGGTTTAAATGTGTAGTGAAGACATACCATAAGGTACCAGATAAGGTTTTAACTAGGGGTTCATTACAGCAGGCTTATGAAAAAGAGCCAGTGGAATGTGAGAGAGGGGCCCTGAGGTTAAAACAGGAAAAATGAGTGTCCAGCCCAGCCAACAAAAAGGAAATGGGAAACACAAGATATGGTAAGTTAGGATAGTTTATTTCATCCCCTGCATAGCTGCCAGCTCTCCCAATCTGTCCAAAGCTGCCCTAAGTTATAAACAGCTATCCTGGAACTTACCATCCTCCCTGAACTCCTGGGCAGTTGGAGTTTTGTGTTATCCCTCACCACCCCACGTAGCTGTCCCAGGCCCTTCCCCTTCTCCCCACTACCCAAATATATTGATGAAGTGGGGACAAAGCGGAAAGGGAAAGAAATGCCTTTACATGTCACCGGTTACCTGGGTTAGTGTTAGTTCCTTTAATAGCTTCAAAGCTATATCTTCACATGCCAGGTGAACAGCCAGAATTCACACTGCTCAGAGGGTGATCTTTCATATAGCTCAGGCTGCTGAGTGTATTCTTATGAATTTTAGGTTATTTTCTCTGCCTTTTATATTCCTCTTCCTCAAAGAAGAAGACAGCCTAAAATTTCCCTCGGTGGATGCACATTCCTCATATGGCTCAGACCCTGGTTACCCACCCTGTGTGGAGAATTGTCCCTGCCAAAATTATTTGCATGTTGGCAACTATGCTAGAGTCAGGTGTAAGTTAGCTTTTGCTTAATGAGGTTTGGTTTGGTTTTTTAAAGGAGGAGGAAGAAAATGTCTAGTTCTGGGATGGTGCCTAGTTCTCCACAGAGGCATGTGTTCCTTTAAGGATGCAGTAGTTTGTTTTCACCTCTCCCTTCCCCCACCCTTTTTCTGTTACCTTTGCTTGTCGCAAGCTGCTTTACTCTTTCAGACATTTATGCCTCCCAGTGGCACAGTGAAATCTGTAACTGGAATAAACAGCATCTGTTACAGTTCAGGAATGAGCTGTCCCTCTGATCTCTCTCTGTCCCTCCATGGACAACTGTTTCAAGTGAGTCCTGCACTTCTCTCAGAATAGAATCCCGTGAGTCACCACACTTTTGACGGGTTGTGAAAAATCCTGTTTCTCAACCATGTTACCTACAGCAGGTTCAAATAGGCCCCTGCTAGAGAATTCTCTCCCGGAGCAGTAACTAGGGTTGCCAACCATCTAATCATACAAACCCAAACACCCTTGTCGCTCCCCCTGCCCTGCCCCTTCTCTGAGGCCCTGCCCCCCATTCACTCCAGCCTCCCTCCCTCCGTCACTCTCTCTTCCCTGCTGTCACTCACTTTCACTGGTCTGGGGCGGAGGGTTGGGGTGCGGGTGTGGGTGTGGGCTCTGGGATGGGGTGTGAGGCCGAGGGGTTCAAAGTGTGGGAGGGGGCTCCAGCTGAGCCTGGGGCAGGGGGTTGGGGTGCAGGAGGGGTGTGCAGGCTCCGGGAGGGAGTTTGGGTGCAGGAGGGGGCTCAGGAACGAGACAGGGGTTGGTGTGCAGGAGAGGGTTTGGGGTGTGGGCTCTGGGAGGGAGTTTGCATGAGGGGGCTCAGGAGTGGGGCAGGGGGTTGGGGTGTGGGAGGGAGCTTGGGGTGCAGGCTCCGGCCAGGCGGCACTTACCTTGGGTGGTTCCCGGAAGCAACGGCATATCCGGCAGTGGCTCCTAGGCTCGGGGAAGCTAGGCAGCTCTGTGCACTGCCCTTGCCTGCAGGCACTGCTCCCGCCTGCAGGCACTGCTCCCGCAGTTCCCATTGGCAGTGATTCCCCATTCCCGGCCAATGGGAGCTGCAGAGTCAGCGCTCAGAGTGGGGGCAGCGTGCAGAGACACACCCTGGGCCGCACCTCTGTTTAGGAGCTAGAGGGACATTCCGGCCACTTCCGGGAGTAGCACAGAGCCAGGGCAGGCAGGAAGTCTGCTTTAGCCCTGCTGTGCCACTGGACTTTTAGCACCTAAAATCTCCCAGATTGGCATCAGTAGCCTCCAGGAGATCGAGCCCAATTCTGGGAGACTCTTGGCCAAAATGGGAGGGTTGGCAACCCTTGCAGTGACCAGCTGGTAAATGCAGTGATAGAGAACAGCTTGTTCACATTAGGGTATGTTTTATTTATTCTTCAGAACACACTAAGTAGAGAGAAAAGAGTTAAAAATAACTCTAGCTTTAAATGCATATTGTCTTACCTAAGCTTATCCCTGACATTGGGTTGGGTGAGATAGGTTGTCATCTACAATTGCTGTCTTTCTGACAGTCTACGCCTCAGTCAGCCTATGTATCCCTGAAGAAAATGCCTGTGTCTCCCTGAAGACACAGGCTGTCTTTTATCCATTTCAAAGGTCCTTTGGTTGAAAGTTCCTGCCAGAAGATCTTCTGAGGTTTCAAGTAGGGCTCCTGAACCTGGTCAAACTTATTCATGCATTTCTCCAGAGCGGGATGGAGGTAGTCTTCATACAGTGGATTCCTGGTATTATCCATTTGAACACCAAGCAGTTGTGTGTCTATAGCCATTGTTTTGGATTCCTGCAGGATTTAACCCTTGGCCACCTTTTTAGCCAGCAATAAATAACCCCCAAATCCATATATTATATATACATACACTCTCATACTGTCTCACTCACTCACAAATTAATGTGGCTGCCTCCCACGTTCTTCACAGCATTTCATAGCTAATTTACAGAAAGCCCATTCAAGTCAGTGGACAGACTTCCATAGATGATGTTGGGTATTAAATCAGATCCTATTTGTGTTATATAGTGTCCTCATAAGAGAGCCATACAGCTGATAGCATTAAAATGGAGTCAAAATAATAAATATTTGAGAACAGTTAAAGGTAGCTGCAAGCTGGGTTCTTCTGCTTAGTTTTAAGAGCTCAGGCAAACATTTCCATTTCAGATAATAGTAAGAATGAAGTATATGTGATAAACATTTATTATTAATAAAAGTTGGAGTCAGTTTCCTTCCAATTTACAATCTGTTTAATTTAATCCCAGTTGTGTTGGGTTTGTTGCAAAAATAATTTCAAACTAATCTCTGATGAAAGATTCAGCAATGAATTTTTTACCAGTCAGGCAGTAGACAGGTTTTGGCTTTTTGTTATACAGGTTTCTTTAAATATTAGCCTTCGTCCTTGTTCTTTAAAGAAAAAAGATAAGCTTTTATTTTCAAATAGGTCTCAGAAATTCAACATATGTAAACACAAAATGAGGAACCAAACTGCAACTTGGTACCAGATTTTTTTTAGAAACTGATAAAGCAGCTATTTTAATGGTGTTATATTTTCCAGATGTTAACTTAATCTACCTTTGGTCTAAATTCCTTTTGGACTCAAATCAATAAAGTTGCATCAGGCATAAATTTGGCATCTTTTTAATTATGCTAAGACTTCAGTAACACAATGATAAATTACATTTGTAAATGACCTTCTCTTGGAGCATTTCTCAATTAGAAAGCTCCAGAAGTTATTCTTGGTTACTTTTATATTTTAAATCACGGGTATGTTAACACACTCAGTAACTGTTATATATGTTGTTTTGGTTTACAATAGTTTCTTGAAGCCCCAACAGAGATCAGCTCCTTGTTGGGTAGGCTCTGTGTGTATTGTGTAGAAATGATCCCTGCCTCAAAGAGCTTACAGTCTACTCTAAGCCCAGATTCAGGAAAACATCCTTATTCAGTACATGCTTAAGTGCAATTCTGAATAAGGGTTTAAATAGAAAAGGTTGGGAGAAATAAAATATTATTATCCCCATTTTTAAAATGGGTAACTGAGCCATAGACAGATTAAGTGATTTGCCTAATGTCACATGAAGCCTGTGGCAGAGGTAGTACATAGATGATCCCTAATCTTCTTACACCTTAAACACAACACCACTCTTCCTCTCTTTTTACTGATGCTCTGAGTCTGGTAGCATGTTAGTAAAGTATGACATACAAAATAGGGATTTTTTAAAATAAAACTTTCATAACTTAAAAACAGAATAAAATGTAGTTCCTGCAAAGTCATCTGTAGGCAAACATTTTGGCTAAATGCTTTCTTCTGTTGCTTGAAATTCATATGTTAGTAGCACTTCTGGCCACCTCACTTATATTAGATTAGCTACCAGTGTTTTCATTACTGAAAACTATTGATAATTCATCTGAATGTTCCCTGTCATGTACTAAATCAGGTAGCATTGCCTCTCATACCACTAAACTCAACATGACAGCTAGCCATAACTGACGCATTTAAATAAACCATGCTTTTGATTACAATTACCTACACATTCTTTGTTAAAGCAGGTAAATTAAATCTGGACTTTGGGGCCAGATAACGTAACTGAAGTCAATGGCAAAACTTCCAATGACCGTAATGTGAAGTGGATCAGGCCCTTAATCAGCCGATCTCGTGGTCCTTTGGTAAGCTGGGATATTATATTTTTTAGAGGGTACTAATCCTAAACCCTGTGAAAAATATTATGAGTTGACATTTGTACTTCTGTTTTAGTACATGGGCATTGCAAACATAAAACAGTAAAATTAAGTTAAATAATTCAGTAATGACTCTTCAGTTATACAAGAAGTACAAAAGTACTGAAGATGAATAAAACAATTTGGGTTTACGGTAAGTTATTGTATTATTGTTTAAGTTAAATAGGGCATTAACTGGTTTTTTCCCTTGATAAGTGGAATAAGTTTCCATAGTTTGTACTGTTTTGGTAAAGTTCTTTTAGGAGTTGCTATTATTTAATATCAGTGCTTAAATGGCTGATATGTCTCTAACATAGGGAGATAAGTAGAATAGTGTCTCATCTATTGTGTCAATGTCCTAATATACAGAAATGTGGTGAAAATTATGAAGTATAGTATTTTAGATTTGGGTTAACGGCTTTCAGTTTACATTGAAATTGTCAATGCAAGGACAGAAATGACAGTACTTTTAGTATAATAATGACTTTGTTTTAAGATTATTCGATTAATTACAGTTGTGTTTCATTGCCATGTAGATTTGACGACTGTAATGATAAAGGGTCATAGGTTGTAGTATGAAAAGTATGTCAAAATTAGATCCTTTTAATTAAAAGATCCATTGGAGCTGCTTGAAGAGTAAAAACCATGCTATTTTATGGGCAGGACATTTGCATGGCAGGTACAGTTCCTAAAAATACTATACTTAGGTTTTTGCTTAATTTGCAATAATTTTAGTAAATTTAGTAATTTTATAGAGAGAGTGTTAGTTGTCCTTTAGTCAAGAAGGCATGTACTACTATAAAATCTGATTAAGAAAAATAATCTTTAACAAAAATGTACTATACTGCTGTTTTTAGATTTGTTAGCACCATTGGTGAACTCTTGTCCCTGTTGAGTTCAATTGGAGTTACTGACGTCAGTGTGGTCAGAATTTCACCCTGTGGTGTGTAAGTGATTTCTCTGCCCATGCAGGGAGCTCAACACAGCTTATTGCAGGATCAGGCTCCGTTTTCTGAAACCCTTACATTGGTGAGAATTTATTACACAAGTAACCTCACTGATGTGGCCATGATCCTGTTCTGACAATCACACAGATGGACTTGCCTTTGTAGAAGATCTGATTTGAAAATACAGAACTCCACCTCCCCCATCCCCACCCCTTACCTAATCTTGTCCTCTACACCTTTGCTACTTTACAGGCTTTAGTAAAAAATTCCATAAAACAATATTGGTAAATACATTTTAGAGATCATAGTAAGTTATTTGCAACTCAGGCTAATTCATCATAGAGTAAATAGGTGGTAATTATGCCATAATTTGCATAGTGTTACTCAGATATGAAAACTATCAAATATGTGGTGATTTTAAAATAAAATACAAAGGATTAAAGCATAATTACCTGTATACATTAATCTAAAAGACATACAATCTTTACATGAAAATAAGGATGTAATTACTGTACTAAGAACTAAATATAGTTATTTGCAAAGCAGGACAAAATTTGCAAAATCTATTCCACGTATTTGCATTCAAAAGCTTACACTAATTTGTCTTGGCCATCTTGACAATACTATTTGAAGTATTCAATGTTGGCCTAATATTGCTCCCATCAAAGTCCATGGTAAAATTCCCATTGATTTCAGTGGGAGCAGAGTTATGGCAACAATGAGCACTTTGAAAATCCGACTTTGTTTTTTTTTTTGTTCTTCCTCAGGCTCAGAATGCCATGGGAAGAGCGGGATAGAGGGAAGCCATTTTCAAACACCATGGATTGAGCATGTTGGCTGGGGCACCTGGACAGAGGAAGGGAGGATGGGCGAGTAAGAAACCAAACAAAAAGTGTTTTAAGCAAGGGGCTCCAAAGGAAGATTGCCCTGCCTACACTGGGAAGTAATGGGGTATTTCCAAATTAAGTGTAGGATTCCATGTCTGTAAAATGCTAGCAAAGAGAAAATACAATTCTAAGGATATTATCAGGGTTAGAGTCTGAAATTGGGATAAGAATTTTGTGTCAGAGGATCTATCTATCTCTCTATCTATCTATCTATCTATCTATCTATCTATCTATCTATCTATCTATCTATCTATCTATCTATCCAGTGTTCCCACCATATCAGACCTGTATCCTTTACCTATCTGTTCCAGTCTGGGAGGTAGGTGTAGGTAAAGGATACAAGTCTGATATGGTGGGAATACTGTCATCAGCAGATGACACTGGTTTGATGGAAAATCTTTCTGGGGAGCACAACTTGAAAAGAGTTGACAGTCTCAAGGCACAAAACAGGGCAATATAAATACAGGGTATGTTTTACTGAATGTTCTTATTAACTTTCACACTAGATATTCAGCATTCATTTTAAAACTTCTTCTTCTGTCTGTGTAGACTTAATGTTCGTTGTTTAGTATATATTTAACCCATTTCCACTTGTGTCTGTTAAATCTCAGTGAGGGGAGCTTTCCAATAATCATATTCAGTTTCTCTGGGACGTTCAAAGAAATACCTTCCTGAATCACCTGATTTTTTTTTTTCGTAAGCAGACTATTCCCCATTCTCTTTCTTTAAATTAACTATTTCAGAAAGGACACGGTTTCCCTACTTAAGTCTCCCTTTTGAGTCTAGTAGAAGAGGATACTTTAGTTACACTCTATATGTGTACACAGGAAATCTGTCTGGCACGCATTTGCTTCCTTATACCTGTGCATGCAACCTGTGCAATTTGATAGGTATTTAGATTTACAAATAACCATCAATTTGTACAAACACCAATGTTCATATATAATAAAGGCAGGCATATGCTTGTAGATATATGTACATGTAAGTTGGCGAATTCAGTTTAAATACATTTTGAATGTCACATAATAATAATAATTAATGGAGATATCCCATCTCCTAGAACTGGAAGGGACCTGGAAAGGTCATCGAGTCCAGCCCCCTGCCTTCACTAGCAGACTAAGTACTGATTTTGCTCCAGATCCCCCAAGTGGCCCCCTCAAGGATTGAACTCACAACCCTGGGTTTAGCAGGCCAATGCTCAAACCACTGAGCTATCCCTCCCCCACATAATAGTTAAATAATCTGTTAACTTGACATTTTATTATAGATTTGTCTCCTTATTCTTTCCTTTTGTGCATTACTTCTCAGGTTGAAGTGCCACAAAACAGAAAACATATTTGACTGGCTGATTCTCAACATGAACCGTGCTTTCAGCAGAAAGAAAGGTAAATAGTTTGGCTTTCATTATATGGGAGACCAAAGCAATTCTGCATAAATACTTGTGAAGGTTAAAAATATTAGTATTACAGAATAATTCCTTTCTGAGTAGTTGTATTAGACCAATTAGTTTAGAAAGAAATGACTTTCTGGAAATTATATGGAGCAAGTCACTCCAGGTGCATACCTATAAAGAGTCTTCTGTCTGTAGTATAAGGCTGTGAGAGCCTGTACTGAATCTCATGCTATTTCCATTATTGATTTCTGATCAGAGGGAATGCAAGAGGGTGTTAGAACAGCTAAAGGGAGGCATGGAGGTCTCTGTGCTGCTGTTTATTGTTTCTAGTGATTGAGCTTTTATTCCCAGTGAAGCTGTTTTGGAAAGTCAAATTTTAATAGAACTAAACCACCCTGTGTTACAGCAACTCTTTGTTCATTCTAAAGGCCTGGGCTTTGAAGGCTAAAATTAATCTTGTGTTTATGTTGAAAAAGAGACTTTCTAAAAGTGTATGTATCTACTGCCAAATAGTCTATAACAGCTAAATTCCTACTTATAGATCTTTCAGTTCATTCATTCATTCATTTTTTTCATTTGGTTGTTTTAATGTATTTAATTTTTGGACAGAGTTTTACAGATAGATTTTCTTTTTAAGCAAATACAAACAAATTTGTTTGATGTGACTGAAAACATTTAACAGAAAATGATATTTGTGTATTAATAATGAGGAAAACATTAACAATAAGAGCTGCATCTTCTGGGCTTATGTTCACAGAATTCAAATAGATCTTTGTTCTAAAGACCATTAAGTGATAAAGACCATTGACCAAAGTCTCTGTTGGTATAAATGAGTAAAACTCCATTAAAGTCAATGTGAATCCATCCATTTACACCACAAAAAAGCCTCATTTTTGCCACATCTATCTATATTAAAGTTAGAAGCTTAAGGTGACTTATAATAGAATCTAACAAAATGCAGTAACAATATCTCTGTGACCCTTGTGGAGAATACATCTACTTAGTTTATTGATGCTAAGGCCACAGACCCATCTATATGCAGCCATAGATTTATTCTCTGGTTCAGAGAAGTAATCAAATGTTTTCCTGGAGACGCATTGTGTTTATTGCTGTTGCCTAATTTTCCTTAGCATATTTGTTTTTATGTTTTTTATAAAAAATATTCACACATTTTACATTAGTTTCCACATGTTTTTCCCTCCCCCTACCCCCCCGCCATGGGAAGAGTTTTTTCCTGTAGATAACCTTTTCCCCTATTCTGCTCTATTGGCTGCTGATACTATTTGCAACTTGGTCCCTCCCTCCATGAGAAGTAGCCTGTTCTTCCAGACTCCTTATGTTTTGTGGTGGTTTTCTTGGTAGTTCACTGGGTTATCCTACGGTCAGATACTTCCTTACTTAATCATTGTGGCTCCCAATCCTCTGAAGCTCAGGGATACACCACAGAACATAGTCCCCATCCCTTCTGTGTTACTTCCCTTTCCCCCCACCCACAACATATTGTATGTCTTATGTGGCCCTTATATGTTTAGTTAAATACAGGCAGTCCTCGACTTTACGACGTTCGACTTAAGACAAATGGCACTTATGATATTTCTGAATTGACACCCTGATTCGACTTACGGCCATTGGTTTTGACTTTTTGACGCTCGGTCCCGCAATAGAGTGGATTGCAGTTCCGAGTTACAACCTTTCGACTTACGACGCAATTTTCAGGAACCAATTGTGTTCAATGTCCGAGTAATCAAATTAGGTGAGGGTTTAATTGATTAATTGAAATCTCAAATTGAATAGGTAATATCAACCCACCCATCTTTCAGCCTAATGATGACAACTGAAAGCATTCATAAGTTCAGGAAGCACTTATTCACACATGCGATCATAAAGAATTAGAATCTCTGCAGGCAAAAGTTGTAATTGAAAATAATACGGGTATCTGGTGAGAACAGATTATAGGAACACAGGCTTCACTGAACAATACTTTCCCTGATTTCAAGTATCAGAGGGGTAGCCGTGTTAGTCTGAATCTGTAAAAAGCAACAGAGGGTCCTGTGGCACCTTTGAGACTAACAGAAGTATTGGGAGCATAAGCTTTCGTGGGTAAGAACCTCACTTCTTCAGATGCAAGACCTGATTTGTTATGTTAAAGTGCAATATAAATGTAAGATCACCAAGTATCATGATGATTAAATTTTGCTACTTATACTTTTGATACTTTTGATCAAAGTAGCATAGAACTCAGTGGGAACTTTTCCACTGACTTTAACAAGAGTTGGATTGCCTATCCATTTTTATATTTCATGGAGACAATGCACTTTGTGTTTGAGTTGCAGAAACTTTAAATAATTTAAGAACAATAAAAAAGAAATGAATATCAGAATGAAAACTGTCTACTTTTAAAATCAACAGATGCAAATTATATACCAATTTATATTAATAGAGTTTTCATGGATCTTATTAAAAACTAAAGGGAAAACTGAGATGTCATTGTCAATGATGTTGGAAAGTTGTTTTTCTCAAACATGTTTTCAAAACAGCACTGTACAAATTCCTGCTTCTTCACTGTCAAAAAGTGTGAAAGTTTTCTTTAGGTCAAACACATAACACATATATGTTTCTCTGTGTATTCCTCTGACCCATTTTTCTGTGCCTGGTCCCATCCTTACGATGTATCACCTTTAATTTAGCTTTGTATAGTGATACCCAACCAAGCAAGGTGACTATTTTGCAAAACTTCCTCTCCTGAACTGCAGCAGTAGATAGTTCTATTAGTAGAGATGGGCAGAGATCACACTCTCCCTAATCTCAGCTGTTTCCATATGTCTTGTCTTCAGTCTTAGTTGTAAGCTCTTCTGGGAATTTAATATGTTTATAGTAAAGAAAAAGATTACGTATTGTAAGGGCAATCATAAATGTTGTGGCTACATATAGGGGATCCTTATTATTAATATTGGTATCCACCTTACATGTATATAACTGAAGGGATGATCAGGGTCTAAACATATATATACACATACACACACCCCGCGTGTGTGTGTCTGTGTGTGTAAAATATATAAGCAAACAGAAAGCATTAGATTATTAACTTTTAAATGAACAATCATCAGTATTTGAGGCCGTATCTTAAAGGGTGTCTGTTTTTCTTGCTGGCTCTGTAGCCTGAAATTTATAGATATTACTGTAGAAAGTGATCATACTGATGCACAAACAGAAAAGTTAACAAAATGGAGCTACTGTTTGTTGATTTATGCTGCATTAGAAGCACAGGGAAAATGTATTATTTTTGTCATATGGAACGGGACATTTTTAAGCACAGGGTAATCATGGTGGAAACGTAGGCAATTGAAGGCCACATTTTTTCACTCTGGGACAAATTCAGCATTGAATTACAAGCTGTGAAATCTCACTGAGGCTACGTCTACACTACCCGCCTGGATCGGCGGGTAGAAATTGATCTCTCGGGGATCGAATTATCGCGTCTCGTCAGGACGCGACAATCGATCCCCGAATCGACGCTTGTACTCCACCAGCGGAGGTAGGAGTAAGCGCCATCAACAGGGGAGCCGCGGAGGTCAATTTGCCGCCGTCCTCACAGCGGGGTAAGTCGGCTCCGATATGTCGAATTCAGCTACGCCATTCACGTAGCTGAATTTGCATTTCTTAAATCGACATCCCCCCTCCCCCCGTAGTGAGGACGCAGCCTGACTTGTTCAGGGTGTGGCTCTGCACTGAATTTGGCCCATAGTTTGTTATACTCTAATGCCCTGATTTAATCGAAAAATAAATGTACAGGTGTCAGCCTTAGTTTAGATATGGATACACAGGTCTATGTCAAAACTACTGTTCCGTGGGAAAATCTGAATTCTCTAACATCATGTGGAAAAACAACATTTTTAACAGTTATGATTGCTGCCAGGTGATTGATTCATGAAACATGGAAGACCCCCACAACACTAACTTTAATACATTGAAGTAATTACAAATGACAAAGTATGAGAAATTGTATCTGTACTGACAGCTAAGCCAAATGATCATGGTTCTTTATGACAGTCATTTATGGAAATAGACAGACAAAATTTAATGACAAAGTTTGAAATATCACAAGAATGCCTCAAGGAAAAGTTACAGAATACAATTTCACTTGAATGGACTGTCTCTAAAATGATCTTCAGAATTATTATAATCTCATGCTATATTTCACAGACAACATAAGTTTAGTGTTTCCTATTCTTCCTGTGGACATGAAGGAAACAAGTGAAGCCATAAAAGTGGAGGAAATACCTATGGCACATAAATAAATAATAGTAACATATAAAAACCAATTTCTTCTACTGCTAGTTTCCTTTGGTTTCACATTTCTTATTTAGATGTATGTAATTAATTTATCATAAATTTTTAAATATAAAATAAAAAAGAAAGAAGGGTATTTTCTATTGTAGTACAACCTGTGGAAACTCTCTGTGTGGAATGCATTAGCAATTTTCCAGAATTTTAAAAGTTGTTATCCTTGTTCTTATTGTGTTCTTGTTGCTGTGGTATTTTTTTTCTTAGATAGTCACTCAATAACATTTGTGGTTTTTTTTCATAAAAATAATGATCACCTGCCTAAGAGTTTTATTTCATTAGAAAATGAGACCTAAACAAAAATAAAGTAAAAAGCTAACACATAATGTGAATGCTTGGCTTTTTTTCCCTAGACAACCATACTTACCAGAATGAAACTTGGAGCATGTGAAAGGTACAGAATTGCATGCCAAATAGCCCTTTGCTACTCCAGTTTCGTTGGCCTTTTGATATAGAAATTGGTCATTTTCTTCTTCTTAATAATTTAACTAGCTTCAAATATTAGAATTTTTGCATGAAAGATTATCAGATGGTTTCAGTCATAGCCCTTCTAGTGTTTGAAATATAGTGACAGGTGAAACCAGAATTTCAATGACAGAGGCCTTTTTGGGTTAGTAACCTAACACATTTTATTTTCTAAGGGCCTCTTGTATCTATTATATTGTTCTCAGCAGGCTGCTAGTTTTCCTTTCCAATATGTAAAATGAGAGAGAGAATTCAAAAATCTTTAACATGTAGGGACCAAATTATCTTTTCCATTGCCCTCTGCAGAGGGGTGAAAATAAGTGGAAGATGGGGCAAAAAAGTGAGATCTCTTCAATATGCTCTCATACTACCCCAGGATCTAAGCAAATCCCCTGGAATGAATACCAAGCAGAAGGCATCCATGGATTTGGGGCAAGGGAAGCAGAACTGGGCAATGCACAGACATATAGGGAAGAGCCAATATATCAACATGATTTCTGAGAGTAACCATGAGCGAGAAATGCACAGGGAAAGTTTCTCTGTAGGGATGTTCTTGGGTTTGTAGGGTTCTGGTCTGATTTCATTTTGGAACTTCATGCAGTTGTACCGCTACTCTTTGATCCCATATTTTTCACCATGTGGGAAGCGTTAGGCAGCAGCTGGGAAAGTTCTAACTCGTACAATATTTTGCAATATATTCTCCTCTCTTTCATGTTTCTGTGGGTGAGAGGGTAGTGTGGCCCTTTAGGTTTTAGAATTTGGTATTTCCCTGTTTCTTAATTTGTCCAAAATATCCTTAGAGTATTCTTATAATAATCATATTATAGGTTCCTACTTATCAAAGTATTTTAGGCAGCTCAAAAGAAAGAGCTCTGATTTTCACCTGAATAAAATAACCAATTTTCCCCTCTGCTAAGCTTAGGAAGCTCCTTAGAGACATAGGTTCATTATTTGCTCTCCGGGCACTGAAGCTGTAGCTTTCTAGAACATAATAGTTTTTTTGAAGAATGTTGAGCCTTTTTGTCTCTTTCCATTGTGAGATTCAGGGCCTTAGGACAATTTAAACAGCTTAATGTACATAAGGTCAAATATTTTACATAAAGGCTTTCAAGCCAAAGAATTTGAGCTCTATAACCAATAAATTATCCATTTAGAATTGGTGTTCATTATTGCCCATTTGTATAGTAAGTTGGACATTGTGGGCCAAATTTTCAAAACTGGCCATGGAAATGTGGCTTCCACAGTTGCACATGTGCCCGAATCCTGCAGTTATGTGGACAAAATGGGTAATTCTTCATGTACGTAGACAGGTACTTAAACATTTGTGTTAGCACATAGAGGTTTAGTATGTGTGTAAAACTTTCATATAGGCAGATATGTATTTGAATATCAGGGAGTTAAAGGTCTGCAGTGACTTTTTTGGTGGACATGTTTTGACAATTGTTGGTTAACTTTCTCTTGCTTCATACTAAAGCAATGGTTCTCAAACTTTTTTACTGGTGATCTCTTTCACATAGCATGCCTTTGAGTGCGGACCCCCCCCTTATAAATTAAAAACACTTTTTAACATATTTAACACCATTATAAATGCTGAGGCAAAGCGGGGTTGGGGTGGAGGTTGACAGCTTGAAACCCCCAATGTAATAACCTCACAACCCCCTGAGGGGTCCCGACTCCCAGTTTGAGAACTCCTGTACTAAAGCATATTTCTCAATCTTTTAAATTGCTGGCTATCATGAAAAATTATTTCTTGTCTGTTGAATTAAATTTTGGAGATGTACTCACAATGCCATACCCTGATAAGAGTGATAAGGGTTATTTCATATTTTGCTCCCTCTCTTAGTCTTATGAAACTGCTGGAAATTTAGCATGAATATCCAAACTATGATTAAACTTACACCATATTTCTGTCAAACAAATGCTGTGCTAGAAGTAAAAAATGTTATATAGCTATATATAAATACATACACTCTCTCACATATACAGTCTTGTTTTTTATTTGGATCTTTTTTAATAGTCATCTCTACCATTTTTTCCCCTTTTGGAGCCTCCATTCTGAAATTTTGCACCATTGTGGTAGCCATTCGATGACTTTGAGTTCCTTTACCTTGGAATATTTCCAACAGTTCTATAAGACTAAAGGTGATTTAATAACATCAGATAAATGTTATTCTTTATACCAGAATAAAGTTTGGTGGATACTTTTCCCTTCA